>NC_134464.1:4587500-6065000 GCF_047948215.1 Lycorma delicatula
TCACTTGAGAACCAACCGAACAATGGATATCAAATTTTAGGATACATTTGTGATATCCCAAAGAAGGCTTAAAGCTATAGATAAAGGCGCTAGCCCCCCTTGGGGAATCCAGGGAAGGCTTTAAGCCATACATTGAGGTCCTAGCCCTCTTGGGGAATAAGATATTAAAAAAATCCATTAAAGAAACAAAAATTAATCTTTTTATTTCATTATAATTCTGTATACTCTGTAGGCTTCAGGCTTCATAACCTACAACAGCTGAAAATGGTATAGATGTATATATAAGCAGTTCCTTAAAACATTCCACATTACTTTCACTGGTATTGCTAGTTGATGGCTGGCCTTCCTAACAAATTTTTTAGGACTATGCAGGAACGATTCCATGACATGTTCAATATTTTCTTCACCGCTACTCTTTCTATTACACAGATATCTTTCAAGTTCACAAATGTTATTGTCACTTGGAAGATAATAATTAATCTTTCTGTAAAACAACAGTTTTACAATTTACAGCAAAACATGAAAGTATTTTTGTTCAGGAGTTCCCATCTTTGTTTGTCAAGTGAAAATATAGGGAATCAATATGACCATCATGTAAACCGTTATTTTTACTCTCCGATTAACACTGTACACCTCATCCAAGATATTTTAACAAATTAAATCCCTAATATTCTTTTTTGTACCCCAGTACCGGGATATATATGTATTTTGTACATATATATCCAAAAACATACACAAAATTCAGCTCAATCCATCAAAGTACAGAATCAATAAGAGCTCACCTTATCTTATTAATTTTCTTTTTTCTTTTTCTTTTCTATTTATCAAAAGTGCTTTTCGAGGAAATTCCTCACCAGTTGATTAAAATAAAAAATTAATTACACATTAAAACATTAATATTATTACATATATGACATAATATATGCAGTCAAATAATCAATCAAAATAATTTAAAATCTTTATAAAAACATTAAATTTTTCTGACATTTCACTGACAACACTGTAGTGTTGTATTTATTGGCTGGCCAGAAACATATTTAATAAAAAAATTTTTAATCAACTGATGAGGAATTTTCCTCAAAAGTGCTGTTGATAAATAGAAAAGATAAAGAAAATTAATAAGATACAGTAAGAGTTTTTATTGATTTTGTACTTTGGTGGATGGAGCTGAATTTTGTTATGCTTTTGAAATTAATTAGTACAGGGGAAGATATGAATAAAAAAAGAATCTATTTCATTAAATTTATATATATATATATAATTTTTTTACTAGTTCCTTTCTAAAAATTACTAACAAAATTCCAACATATCAACCTCAAAAGAGTATTTTTATGACCCTTAAATATGACAACTTTAATTAAAAGAAAAAGATAAGATACACCACCTTTTTCTTTAAGAGAATCATTATGTGTAAGAAATAACTCTAAAGAACCAGTTGGTTTGATAGAAGGCTGACCACTACTTGTCTCTCCACCACCTAATACAAAACTATTAAATGCCATAGCAGAACCAGTTGTACTGTTAGAATATCGTCGACGGCCTGCTAATCTTGCGTGACTTGTACTGGGCTGTGTGAATTCCTGCATATAAAACAAATAACAAAAGTTTTACATAAATAAAAATATGATGTAAGAAATCATTTTCACACAAAATTACAATGAAAAAAAACAATAATAAATACTAGGTCTTTACTCACAACTTAATAAATTTACGGGATATAAAGTCGCCCAAATGTTTAAGTAATTGGTAAACCGATCTTTACTGATCTGCAGATTGAAAACCGTAAAGTACAATCAAATTAATAACTAGAGGATGTATTACAATAAAAACATTAATTTATTATAAACAGAACAAGAATATATAAAATCACTCACATTAGAAGGAAGAGATGACAACTGAGGTTGTGAATGTAGTGGAGTGGTATGTTCACAGGTAGTTAATTGGCTGGAATCTGGAGTCGAGTCTACAGAACTTTGGTGTGAATTTCTTCTATTATTATTATTATTATTATTATTACTATTATTACTGTTATTATTATTATTATTATTATTATTATTATTAATATTGTTATTACTACTACTACTACGACTTGAACACTGTCCATTATCATCAAGTGCAATTGTAACAGCTACACTATTACTAGATCTTCTACTATCTGAAAAAAATAGATCATTCTATAATTAGTTTATGCAGGTTTTAAAGTGACAGAAAAAGTTCACATATATAACATAACTTTACATCAATGACTACTAATCTCTCTGTACATATCTCTATTTACAACTATAATAAAATTAATTATTATTATTAAAGTAACAAATATTTTCAAACAGTTGATTTCCTTAAAAAATACAATTTTGTAACCCTTAAGTGCTATCATGTCTCAGAATGACAAAAGTACTAACGTCAGTCTGCCAGATTCCCATTTACTTACAGCACTGGTCACTTATTAATTGGCCTAAAAGGAAATTTTTTTATTTCTGTCTTTGAGTATTTTACTGATTTTAAATGTCATTTAATAAGTAGTTTAAACAAAAATACAATTTTGTTATAATTTTGTAGATATAACTTTAACCGATGAAGTATTTTGCATATTTAAGTTTGTGAACTGTATTAGATTAAGCAGAAAACTATTATAGAAACACAGAAAGTTTTCACACAATGAATAAACATATACATTTCACATGGAAAAATCAAGCTTTAAGCGATCTTAAAAGAAAGTAATTTTATTCACAAAATTTTTAATAATTACTAATAATATAAAACAAATCAGTTTAAAACTGTATTTTTTTTAAACGTAATCATTATTACCCTAATTATAATAATATATTTATTACAAATATAAGTTTTAGAAAAGTTTTTAGGCATCAAAACAATTTTTACAAATTTTTTGTTAATACTCCAAGCATATTGGAGATCGGCACTTCTTACAAGGGTATTTAGTTTTTCTTTTTAATTTTGGTGGATACGTAGAACATGATTTTTTATTTTCAAAAGTGTCGGGTATGTTTTGTTCGGCACTTGTAATTTTTAAATCAGGCACAATTCTTTCTATGCTGAACCTCAATTCTCGAGACAGACAATCAGACAAATATTTTTTTTCAGAAGATATTTTTCCAGATTTAAAAAAAATTAAAAACAACTAAAGTTTTGAGCAATTGGAAATGTAAGAGCTGACCCCAATCAATGTGTCAAGCAACACGAAAAAAATAATCATTGGCCACCTTAATGTTCTCTGGCTTGACGAGTAGTTGGAGCATTTTTGGTCAAGACTGTCATGTCAACCCCACCTTTCGAGACATTATAAAACTCCACTATCTCTGGTTTTCCAGTTGATGGGTCTGTAGAAATCTCACGGTGCACTGAAGATATCAGCACAACCGCTTTATTCCTGACAACAGTGTCATGTCTCCTGTGAGCCAGTACACAGGATTTGCCTGTGCCACTCTTGCTTTGTTTGGTAAAAACTGAAGGGGAATCTCCGTTTTATTTTTCTTCATAGTCCCCACATACATAATACCTCCTTTTAACAACTCTGCGACTAAATCTACAGATGTAAATCGATTGTAAGCGGTTAGGTTTCATTGTGTATTCTCAATAGGCAGGATCAATCATAAAAGGGACTGAATGGGTACTGAAAATCTTTTTCTATCTCTCTCTTCCAAGGTAATCCTGTCACTATCCTTTCTGGTGTATATGTAAGCATTATACAGATAATTTATCCTTGCATCTGTAAGGCATTGCACTTTTATGCTAAATTTGACTGGCATGTACATCTGAAACTGGCACCGCCCTCAGAATGGAACCAACATTTCGTCTATGCAGACATATAGGTACCCGTAGAATATAAACGTTGGCTGTTTTCTATGATCATAAAAAAAATATTGGAAATCGGTGCAGTTGGGTTCCTGGGGTTATCAAACCATAAGCATGTCTAAATAAACGAAAATCTTCTGCTTTGAACACAGATGTGAAAATAAAGAGACTTTTTCTTAACTACAGTAATAAGCCCTCATTGAGCGCTTTTCAACGATATATCATAAGTGGTACTTATATTCATTGGTCAAGAGTTATAGCCAAATAAAATTGTAATTAATGAAATATTTGGATCTTGCAACAAAATGCACATCGGTTTGAATCAGAATTCATCTGCTTTTTTTAACGTTTTTCTTTTTTTATTTATTTTTCAACTTTTTTCAAATTTAAATAAATTGATTTATTAATAATTATTAAGCTGCGATTGTAAAAAAATTACAATAATTAATTATTCAATAGTAATAAAAAAGAAATATATGAAATAAATCAGAAGTTATTAATGAAATAAAATTTTATGTACTTTTAAATATGTATAAATGTAATTTAATAGGTATTATTACATATGTGTATATGTAATAGATTTGGTGAAACATTTGATTATTTAATATTAATTGAAAATTATAATTTAGAATCGTATTATTTTTAGATTTTCTAGTTTAATTTCTGTTTAATTTTACTTAATTATTCTGAAATTTCTGTTTAATTTTATCTATATTAAAGTTAACTAGAGTGACTGAAAAATTGACAAACCCTCATAGGAACAACATATACACTGAGGCAAACATGCCTGATCTTTAACAAATTGCAAAAAATTCTTATCTTTTAGTTCATTATGCCTCTGATATTGTCGGACAGTATTCTCCCTAACTCAGAGTTGATAATCATTTCGTTTATTTGTTTTTTGTTGCCGATCATTTAATCGCTCTTTGGTTTGACATAATTCTTCTGATCTTAATTTGTGTACACGTTCTCTAGTTTTCAAATTTTCTCTCTTTATATTCATCATCCTCTCTTAAAGTTTCTTTCCTTGGTCTTAATGTTTACTTCCTCTTTATGTTTTATTTTTTCATGGAACTATTTCTGTTTTTTGTTTTATAACTCCGTATTTATCTTATTATTTATATGAAAACCCCTGACAAACTGCTGTGTCAGTTTAGGGGATCCTATAAAAATGTAAACTGAATAAAGTAAATAAAACAAAAATTATAATGCTACTAATTAGCTTAGGAAACTATATTAAAATAATAATAATTTTTTTTTTTTTAAAAAGAATTTTGTTAAATATAACTCATTACAAATCTCATCTATTACATAATTACATATAACTAATCAAATTAAAATAAGAAAAGAAGCCATATATACATCCTTAAAAATATCTACAAAGCAGTGCTAATGGACACAAATGTACAAGTTACTGGGATGTAATAGCTAGTTCCTTTTACCCTCAAAATAGACAGAAGAGAAATACGATTACAGTATAACCTGGAAAAAATCTACACAATGAAATTAAAATGAACAATGTACTGATATTTCTATAGGGTTCTGCTAAGGATAAATGTTATAAATAATTAAAATAAAAAATCCAGTCTAAAAAGGCACTGGAAACAATCATCCAAATTCCATCTGTACAAAATCTGTTATCTTTGGACAGATTTTCCTCAGATAAAAGATTTTAATAACATTTACAAAAAAACTAGTTTAGTACAAATAAAAATACTCAAAAAAAACAAAAAGAAATCAAAGTACGTGTAAATAAAGGACTACAAACTTTTAGATTAAGAGAATATTACACTACCAAACAATCTTATTAAAACATATGTAAAATAAGACTACCGACTTAACCTATACTCTATTATATAAAGAGAATGTCTCTGTTTGTTTGGTGATCTCACAAATTACAAATCTAAATCTGATATCAAATTTCTTCATTTTCAAAACAGATATTTTTCACCAAGAGATGTGGACTCTATTGCAATTACATCACCCCTCCTTGATACCTCTCCAAGAAATATTTTTATTTATACATAAAAAACTGTCTTATTGTAAAAACACAGTTCATCATGGTAAAATAAACATATATATATATATATATATTATTTATATGCCAACTGAGGGATCTTCATAGAGTTTGATTTGATTTCAAACTTCCATAAATCCCTGGTAATGATCAATTAACTTTATGTAAATTTATAAACTGTGATGTTTGAAGTTTCTATATTTTTTTTTTCAAAACTAATTCTGCTAAAAATAACACTGTCAAAGAAATTCATGCTTTTTTATCCTCACAAGCCATCTACTAACCTTTATAAAATAATAAAAACAGAAATACTGTGATATACAAACAAAGCAACAAAAATGTACTCGATACAGAAGCCAATAAAAACTACAGAAAAAGAGTTCAGACCCCATACCCCTTGCATCCCTAAAATTTTAACAAAAATATTTCTACATTCAAACCACTAATATTCAATAAGAAAAACACTAGGATTTAAGATTCCTTATTCCTCAGGATTCTGGCTCTACTATACAAATGTTCAAAGAAAGGTTTTGAACAGCCAACATACAGTTCTGACCTAGTACCTAGCGATTATTAATTTTCCCCCCCTTATAACAGAATGGCCTGCATTGCAGAAGTCTGAAAATTAGAAGAATTTTTGTTGTATTTAATCATTGGCAAGAAAACCTTTTGAAAATAGAATAGGTAAAACTAGTAGTATGATATGAAAAATGCGGTATAGTGAATGGTTAACTGTACGTAAAAATAAATGCTTATTTTAATGAATAAAGTTTTTTCAATGTCCTTTATCTTTGTTTTTATAACTAAATAACCCCAATGTAATATATATTTATATATATATAAAACTTAGTAAAATAAATTATTTTTTTGTCCATATCTTCCTCTGTACCAATTAATACCAAAAGCATAAACAAAATTCAGAACGATCCACCAAAGTACAGAATCAATAAGAGCTCTTACCTACGTTAATTTTTTTTTGGTTTTTTATAAATCAAAAGCACTTTCAAGGAATTTCCTCATCATCAGTCGATTAAAATTGAAATCTGATTACACATTAAAAAACATTAACAAAATATTTAACATAACATTATTCCATACATGACATAATATATGTGAGCATCATAGCTCTGTCAGTGTTGTATTTAGTGGCTAGCCACCAACAAAGAAAAAAAAATTTAAGGTTTTTAAAATTAAAGATTTAATTATTATTTTAATTAATTATTGACTACATATACTACGTCATGAATGGAATAATATTATGTTAAATATTTTATTAATGTTTTTTAATGTGTAATCAGATTTTAATCGACTGATGATAAGGAAATTCCTCAAAAGTGTGTTTGATTTACAAAAACGAAAAAAAAAATAGTAAGATAAGGTAATAGCTCTTACCGATTCTGAACTTTGGTGGATTGTGCTGAATTTTGTTTACGTTTTGATATATATATATACACAAGGCCTGTAATAAGACTGGTTCAGAAAAACTTTTTATTTATAATCCAATTATACATTGACTTTATCACCCTTGGGAAGCCATGCAACGCTTCAAATGATTTTCCCACTCTTCATAGCATTGTTGGAACTCAGAAACCAGAATTTCCTTTAGATGGTCGGTTACTTTTTTAAATGTTTTCTACTGTTCCAAAATGGTGTCCTTTGAGTCATTTTTTTTTAGTCACAAACAGGAAAAAGTCACAGGGACTCAAGTCAGGTGAATAAGGTGACTGAGGAACTACAGGAATGCTTTTCTTTGACAGAAACTCATTAATTGAGAGTGCAGTGTGACAAGGTGAATTTTCATGATGCACCATCCAGTTGTCTTTGATGGCTGGTCATATGTGGGCAACTCTATTCTGCAGTCATTCAAGAATTTCTCGGTAAACATATTGATTTACAGTCTGTCCTGTAGGCAAAAACTCCTTATGGGCAATGCCATTACTATTGAAGAAACAAATTAGCATGGTTTTGATTTCTGATTTGCTCAATTTTGCTTTTTTGGGACATGGTGAGTTTGAAGTGTGCCACTCTTGCTCTGGTGTTTTGTTTCTGGGTCGTACTCAAATATCCAACATTCATCACCAGTAATAACAGTTTTTTGAAAATCAGGATCAGTTTTAATTCGCCCCAGAAGAAGGTAGAAGTGTTCCGCACATGGCACACTTCTACCCTGTTGTTATTTTGTTCAATAGTTTGGTTTTCTGGGACCAATTTTGTACAAACTTTTTTCACGTCCACTTCGTTTGTTAAAATTTTATGGACTGTAGTATGGTTCAAATTCAATTGTTCTGCAATCATTCTGACAGTTAATCGCTGATTGTATCTAACAAGTCTCTGATTAATTGTCGTCACATTTTGATGTTAACGATCTTTCAGAGCGTGGATCGTTCACAACTGATTCCTGACCATCTGAAAATGCTTTAAATCACCTACAAATTTGGGCTCGTGACACAGCATCATCTTCATTCCCTTTTCAATTTTGAAAAAGGTTCAGTGGCATTCTTAACAAATTTAGCATTAAACTTGATTGCACAACGTTGCTCATAATTAGTATCAGTATTTGTTGTAACACACAAAAACTTATTTCACAAAAAGTTTGTTTGTCTCACATGGCAACAATGGACTAAAAATATTAATACCTAACATAAATCAGTTGTTCATATAACCATATGTTTACTAGTAACTTTACAATGTTGCCACTTTGGCTGTCAAAATAAAATAGTCTCATTATTTTACGAAAATGGAGAATCGGAATTTAGAGCAACGTTGTGCAATCAAGTTTTGTATTAAACTTGGGGAATCCACGAGTGTTACCTTTGAAAAGTTGAAACAGGCCTATGGGGAACACTGCTTATCAAGAGCACAACGTTTCTGCTGGCACAAATCATTTTTGGAAGGCCGAGAACACATTAAAGATCAACCTCACTCAGGGAGACATTCAACTTCAAAATCTGACGAAAATGTTGGACATGAGGGTTCTTGTGAGATCAAACTGTCGTTTAACAATAAGGATGATGAGTGAACAGTTAAGTTTAAACACTTTCATCATACATCAAATTTTGACAGACTATTTGGACATGCGAAAGGTTTGGCCGAAATCGGTGCCGAAAAACCTCACAACAGAACAATCAAAGAAACGTGTGCGTTGATCTTCTTGAGAGGATTGACAATGACCAAGAATTCTTCAATCGTGTGATCACAGGTGATGAATCCTGGATATTTGAGTATGATCCTGAAACAAAGTGGCAAAGCAAAGAGTGGCACACTCCGTCATCTCCTCGACTGGAAAAATGTCGAATGAGCAAATCAAAGACCTAAACCATGCTGATTTGCTTTTTTGACAGTAGGGGTATCGTGCATAAAGAATTTGTTCCTCCAGGACAAACTGTCAACAAAGTGTTTTACAAAGGTGTCCTTGAAAGGCTTAGGAAAAGAATAATTCGCGTGAGACCAGACATTGCAGACAAGTGGATGCTTCATCATGTGTCACACGGCCATTTCCATCACAGAATTTTTGACCTCAAAACGCATTCCTTAACTCCCCTATTCACCTGATTTGAGTCTCAATATTGTTGTTTGAAAAAAATAAAAACTTTGGTATGTAAAAAGTCAGTCTCATTACTTTTCACTTTTCTCACATACCTCATATATAAGAGCAGTTTCATGCAAAAGATATATAAAGGTATATTATATACATATATATATATATATATATATAAAGGTAAGATATGTCTTATCCAAATATTCAATATTAATGGTTTATTTTCATTAAAAACAAAATTATATGTTCAAATTGCATATTAAAATTAAAATTGAGATTTAAAATTGTTAAAAGATCCTTTCCAAATTAAATCAAAATAGAAATAAAAATAATTTTTTTTATGTACAAAATCTTAAATTGTAAATTAAAATTAAAAATTGCATATATTCAAAATATGAAGTCAGTAATAAAAAATTTAATTAAAAGTAATAATAAAAATAAAATAGAAATCCATGAAGACTAGCTAACCAAAGTTATGTAACTGTACAAAGTTGAAATATTATGAATTATCAATCATATTGATATGAATTATCAATCAATTATAAAATTGATAAAAAAAAAATAATCAATTATATCAATTGATATTTTATTTTTATTATTAATTTTGACTTTTAATTTAATTTTTTATTAATGACTTCATATTTTGAATATATGCAATATTTAATTTTAATTTACAATTTAAAATGAATATTAAAAAAATTTAGTTTTATTTCTGTTTTGATTTAACTGGAAAAGAATCTTTTAACAATTTTAAATTTCAATTTTAATTTTAATGCACAATTTGCAACGTACAATTTTAATTTTAATGTACAATCTTAATCTTGAGTAATTTACAACGAATGATTTGAAAACTTTGAGAGCAACTGATGACGTGAGTTACTTGAAAGCACTCTGGATGGATTATGGAATAAAGTAAGCGACATCCTATTTTATTTTATTAATTTTGTAACTGGGTTGATCAGATTAATATAATTTGTATAGTGCAGAGGAATATGATTCCTGAAAGGATCAGTTTTAGAAAAAATTATATATACTATTGTTGAAGTTATTTAAAAATTCACAAATTTTAAAAACAAAATATTTTAATGTAATTATGGAATTGAATACCAACTGAAGATGCAGGATCCTGCAAAAATCAATTCTTGTAATTAATGTGTTAAGTTTAACTTATCTACAGGTGTTTAAAATATGACACAACCTTACAGGAAAATGAGTTGAAAGTGGCCTGTGTTATGTGTTTCAAATAATTGAATACAACAATCCATGCTCTTAAAAACATGTTATAATGTTTGTTGAGAAACTTCAACGACACATTCAATTTCGCTCTACACTTCAGGAGTGATGTGAGGATGAATTATGTTTTTAGATTTTGTATGCAACATAATGTTCTCTAAATCTTTCTTAATGATCAAATATAAATTTACCAATATAAAGTATTATTTATATTGGTAAAATATAAATATTATTTATACAATTTTTGCATTTAGTTTTGTATATTCCTCTTTATCCCTCTCTATTATTTTTTAAATATTTTACAATGTGATTATTTGGTTTACATGCTTTTTTATATTTATTTTTACCATATTCATTAACAGGTTTTTCTGCTATTTCATTTGTGCAATTGAATTTTAGGTATAAAGTATTGTTAATCTTGTTACCTTTTTTCTGTTGTATCTTAATATAATTATCTTGGTATTTATTATTTTTATTTATAATTTTTTCTATGATGAATTGCTCTAAATATCAAGTTAGGGCTATTCAGAAAGTAAGGAACGTTTCCTCCTGACGCCGCCAGGCCCACGCCAATCGCGTAAATATTGGTGTGCTCGTGCTCGGCACTCAGTCAGCGTCCAGCCGTGACAACGGGAACATCTCCGCACTGCCCGTTTTTTATATACAAATTTGAAATGTGTGCTGCAATCGAAAATCCCGCCAGTTGTGAGGTGCGGTATGTGATTCGTTTTTTGTTGGCAAAAAACTTAAAACCAATAGAAATTCATCGGGAACTGTGTGAAGTGTACGGGAACAACGTAATGAGTGAAAGTTCTGTCAGGAAGTGGTGCATTCAGTTTAAAAATGGCTAAATGGATAAAGAGAAGAGTGAACGTCCGAGCATTGTGACTGACGATCTGGTCTCCAAAGTTGACGAAAAGATTCGTGAAAACCGCCGTTTCACAATAACTGAGCTTTCTCTATGTTTCCCACAAGTTTCACGGACTTTATTGTTTGAAATTGTTTCACAGAAGCTAGGCTACCACAAATTTTGTGCAAGATGGGTTGGGACCGAGTGGTTGAGATCACAGGCGGCAGAATTCTATGACACAGGATTTTCAAAGCTTGTCCACCGCTATGATAAGTGCCTGAATTTGTATGGTGATTATGTTGAAAGTAATATTTTACTCCCTCTTTCACATGTATATAATAAAACGTTTATCTTGTACTTGGTTTTTTAAAATTCAGAAACGTTCCTTACTTTCTGAATAGCTCTCGTATATATATATTAATTTTTTGTGATCATGGGTGATTAGAATTTAAATGTACTGCAATATTACTGTAATGTACTGTTGTGAGTTTTTTTTTATAAACTGATGTTTATATTATATTGTTTATGTTTATTTCTACTTCATTATCTAGAAAGGTATTTTTCTGTTATTTTCTATTTTGTATGTAAATTTTAAATTATAATTGTTAAGAGTAGTTAAAAAGTGGGAAGTCTAGGACAAATGTCCTAAATGTGTTGGGAATTGTAGGACAAACGACACACACACACACACACACACACTTAAGACGTTCGTTTACAAGAAACCCTGTATCTCGAGAACGGGTGGGGGATTTTAAAAATTCAAAGTGCAACGTCACCGTGGCGTCGGGGCGGGCCAATCTTATGCGTTTTTATTTTCGTTGCGGTCACCCACACCGCTTAAATTGAAAAAAAAATATCGATGTACATTTTATTATTTTCTCCCTTTCTCTTCAATTATCACCGGATGTGTCAAATTCGCATGTTTTATCTTTTTATTTAACTTCATTTTGTTGCACAACTATATTGCGGATGTAATTTTGTTATCTAATTCTTCTTCTTCGGTGTGGAAGATAATAATATTTAACTCTATGAACATTTTTTTTATTCTTTTACCGGATGTGACAAATGTTTATATCATTTTTTTAATTTTATTTTCTTGCACAGTTAACAAGAATGTTAATATTTATAAAATAAAATAACGGATGCATGTACCTCATTTTTTTTTTAATTTCATTTTATTTGCACAATTATCACGGATGTAAATTTCTTTTATGACAATTATCTTAAATTTATTTTTTTATTAGTACATGTATATATAGTACCGCGGTGCAAGCTTCATTTATTTGCACATTTTTTACTACTCTGTGTGCTCGTCGTTATCGTCTGTCACTCTAAATTTACAACAATAAAATTTGGTGAGTATATTTTTTGTTACTTATAATTTTCTTTAACACATAAACTTGTATATTTACATATTTTGCAATTAACGAAATAATTTTAATATTTTTTCCTATACAAATTTTAATAAAACTATTTTAACTTTAAAAAGTTTTAGTAAGAAAATATTACTGTTTTGTTAGTCTAATACAAAATTCTTTTTTAGTAAATAAATCTAATGATGAATATATTTATTGCCAGTTAATAATTTCATCTTTTAGTATAATGTAAATTATATGTATATTTTTGTTATATATATATATATATATATATATATATATATATATATGTCGGAGAATAAAGTACAGTGGAGTACCTTCCGACAAAACGATAAGAATATTCTTTAGAATATCGGTATTTTTAGTAGTTTTAAGAAATGTACTATTACTTGTAATATTTTGTAAAATAAGGTTTAAATTGTTTTATTGCGGTAGGCTTAGGCCTAGGTAGGCACATGGTTGTCAACGTAGTCGGGATCCCAGGACGATAGGGGTATCATAAAATTAATAAGGAAAAGGAAATATGCAGTAGGTATATTATTTGAGAATATGGTGAAAGGGTAGTCTTGCTTTGGAACCCAGATCGAACAGACGTCCTGGTGGTCGCGAATTCGTTATTTCCCTGAGCCTCGGTCTATCGCAAGTTGTTTTAATATTATTTGAATTCTAAATTGAATTAATCTTATATTGTAATTCGTGTGCTACTGAGTTATTGATAAGTGATAATTATCATTTGTAATTATTCATTGTACGAGTTATCTACTCATTTTTATTAATTGAACTTTATTGTAATCTTATATATTCTCCACTTGTAATGGTGGGAATGAGTGAAGCACAAAACGTTGAATCCCTGACAGATCTCCGACATATATATATATATATATATATATGAAAGTTAACATAAATACATTTTTTAATTGCAAAAAAGGTTTTAGTATAGATAAAATATAGTAAAATAATGAAATGGGCTACATTTTTTAAAAATAACATGCATATGTTGTCTTTATAATATCCTTTAAATAATGAAACTTATGCATATGTTCTTATAAACGAAAAATATTTATTAAAAAAAAAATGGGTTTAATATAAATTTATTGTATGCTTTTTATCTTTTTTAAACGGAATCATCCTATTTTTTTGGTGTTGTTTTGTTTAAGATAATATATATATCTAGTATAAAAAAATAAAATGGAATATTATAATTAATTATCTGTACAAAAAAGAAACTTCT
Source organism: Lycorma delicatula (assembly GCF_047948215.1). Classification (NCBI taxonomy): domain Eukaryota; kingdom Metazoa; phylum Arthropoda; class Insecta; order Hemiptera; family Fulgoridae; genus Lycorma; species Lycorma delicatula. The sequence continues at coordinate 4,601,559 of NC_134464.1, forward strand.
TAATTAACGTTCATTATCATCAGAAAAACGGTAAAGAGAAAGAATTTTTATTACATTAACTTAGTGAATGTTTTACATATAACAAATGTTTTCGATCAATTTAAAAAAAATTGTGTAAAGAAATTATGAATATTTATTGCTAATTTTTTTCTTTTTAAAAAAGAATCATTATTTTTGACGTTGCTTTGTTTCAGATTTTATAAAACGTAGTAAAAGAATTCGTGATATAATAAAAGGAATTGGAAAAAATTATAATTATGCATTACACAAAAGGTAAAAAAACAATCTTATATTTAAATTTTAATTTAAATAAAATTATTTACATTCAATAGAAATTATTGATTAAAAAAAAATTAGTTATATATTTAAAATTATGTTTCATGTAAATTACGTGGCGGCGGCGGTAATTGATCCTAATATTTTAGATAATACTAATTTAAAAGATCTATTACAATTTGAGAAATTGTATTTTTTCCCTCCAATTTATTGCAGACATTGTTACTAATATCACACAAGTTATGCGAAAATTTGTTGTTGATTGGACGAGGGTGGTAGTATCATCTGAAGACCAATGTCTGTCGGTTTTATTAAATTCGGTTCAATATTTAGATAGATATTTGAATTTAGTTGTGACAACAACTAATGAAGGTTTAGAAACAGAAAACCTGCAGTTGTTAGCTGCCAATTGTTTGTTTATTTCATCAAAATTTAATGAAGTGTATCATATTACATCATCTAAATTGGTAGATTATGCATACGGTTCATTTTCAAGAAATGAAATTCTGATTAATGAAGAAAAAGTTTTACAACGCTTAGGATAGCGGATAGTGATTATAAATTCCCATCATTTCTTAAATATAGTTTTGCACAGAATAAGATTTCCAATTTAGGTAAAAATGATGAGATACAAAGAAACGTTAGCTATTTATTATCAATTTTACAAGTTAGATCTAATATACTCTTATAAACAAAGTTCAATGTGTGGGGCATCCATAGCTACAGTATTAAAAGCTTTTATTAAGGTGAAAAACCTTAATAGAAATCTTACTTTAATCATTAAAGATATAGTTTATTTTAAACAGTTATGAGATAAGATCTTGTTTTTAAAAAAATATACCCTTTATACAATATAAGTTCTTAATATCGGTTTTTTGTTTTTGGAAAAAAATGGATGTCCCCAATTTTGAGCATGTGATTTATGAGACGGCAGAAGCAGTTTTACAAGACCAACCGGGACCGTCGTCTAGACCGACAGAAGCGGGGATTTCCGCGTCAGTACAGAACGTTGATCAAGAATAGCCGTTGTCGTCCTCGTCAAAAGTTAGTGAAAATGTTTTGGGTCCTGGGCCTAACATCTAATGATAAGTGGGAGGAAGCATTGATAAAATGCAAAACAGAAATGAACAATGGCAACCAACCCATTTCAAACGTAATGATAGGATTGGTTGATATTTTAACTGCGGCGGTCACAACAATAAAATTAAAAATAACAATGACGCCTTAATTATGATGATGGGAAACTGAAAGAAACTTTCATCTGTTATTAGTGCTGAAGAGATGAAAGGATACCTTAAGGAATTTCCGTTTATTTCTTCACGAAATTTTTGTTATTCACTTGTCGAACAAATATGGGAATTAGTCATTTGCTGTGAGGAACAAGACGAAGATTTAATGAGTATTATTAAGATACTAGATAATGTTAAATATTCATATGATCAAAGTTTGCAATTTAATAACAAATACGAACACGTGATTCTAACTACACCTCCTGTGGAAGGCACATCGTTAGTTAAAATTGAAATTTTTAACACTAAGGACATAAAGGGTGTATCTTCATTAGGTCATTGGAAAAGGGTAACTACAAAAACATTATTCGTCGTTAAATCCCCTCTAGATCCTATTCAAATTGAATTAGACAAAATAATAAAAATGATGGCAAAACATACTGTCAAAAAGACAAAAAAGATTGGTTATTGCTAAACAGATGTTGAACTTTTTTCATTTTTAAAATTGATCATGAATATTTTCCCTTTCATTTTCTTTTAGTGTAAAACGACTTTTCTCCTCAGTGTCCATTAAATATACATGGTTAGTTAGACGTCGTATGGAAGCAGATGATGCTATTAGTAGGTCTAAAATAGCTAGGCTTGCAGATGTAAATGGTGAAAACCAATTTGTAATATTAGAACACGCGTTTAGATGTAAGTTAGTAACGTATTATTATAAAAATAACTCGCAAATATTTAAAGATATTACGTTATTGTTAAATGCAGTTAATGAAGATTTAATTTCAATTCGTACGTCAATTCTTAACAATGAAGGTCCGTTAAAGTTTAATTTAATTTTAGAATGTACTTACGAGAAACGCAATTTGTTTCAATATAGAGACGTTGCTTTTAAAACGCCCAACGTTCCATTAATAAACGTATATGAAGTAGATAGTGTTGTAGACAATTGTGCGGAAATAATTTTAAATGAGGAGTCTTCTTTTGAAGGAAAAGACAGCGGATGGAGTTTGTTAAGTATCGATGGATTGTTATTAAGAATTAACAGGTACAGACCGTTAGGGGCTTCTTATTTCTCTTCCATATGAAAGTAAGAAAAAGCATGCAAAATTATTAATCCAATTAATAAAGACCAAAAATGTCGATACTTTCGAAATATATAAAAGGGCCGCATCCTGAAAGAATAGATGGGAGGTACGCTTCATATGATTTATTAAAAAAAATTATTTTTCAGTAGTTGATTTTCCTGTGTGTTTATCAGAGATAAAAAAAAATCGAAAAAGAAATGATGTCTGTTAATGTTTACAAGATTTCCAAAGATAATTTGATAAATCCGTTAAAGGTATGCGATAAAGAAAAGAAATCCATTTCGATCTTCTTCTTTTACATAAAGAAGACAAACAGCATTATTGTTTAATAAAACATTTTGAAAAATTAGTTAGATCTCAAGTAACTAAACATCACGGTAAGACTATAATTTGTAAAAAATGTTTCAAGTTTTTCTATTCCATTCAAAATGTTTCGGCCGAAGAAAGATTTCATGAACACTTGATATATTGCTCTGCAAAGCCGGTGGCCTGAGTAATATTACCGTCATCTTCTGATTTTTAAATTTTCAAAACATATTTCCCCTTCCCATCGTAGCTTATGTCGACTTTGAATGTTTGCTTTTACCAACAAATGAAAACATCTCATCTAATAAATACACCTCATTTACGGTGAAAACAGAACATCATTTATCGAATTTATGATGTTGAAGAAAACGTTCCGAGTATATTACGTTTGGTTGTTCCATCGGAACCGATTCTTTATAGAGGAAAATGCAGCACGCTCCTTTAGATGTGTATTATTGTGTTAAAAATAAATCGCGTATGCAGTGTAAATATCTCGCTTAAAATGAGACCAAATGATAAGATTGAATTTGAAAATGCAAAAGTTTGTGAAATGTGTACCAGTGTATTAGATGGTGAGAACGTACGTAAAGTTATTGATCACTATCATTTTAGAGGCGAATATCGTGCCGCCTTATGTTCTCAATGTAACTTGAAAAGACGGAAGCAAAATACTTTGCCAGTGTTTATACACACAACTGTTCAAATTATGATTCTCATTTTATTGTGAGAGAACTCGGATTAAATGAACAAGACATAACGGTGATTCCAAGTTCGACAGAAAAATATGTTTCCTTTTCAAGAGTCGCCAATAATATGTCTGTGAGATTTGTAGATTCTTTCCAGTTTATGGCACAAAGTTTAGACAGTTTAACAAAAGATCTCGCTAAAGAAAGGTTCTTTCATATAAAACGTATTTTTCCCGACTGCGATATAATTTAATTACGCGTAAAGGTGTTTATCCTTATGAATATACAAAGTCGTGGGAAAGTTTAAGCGAAAGAGTTCTTTCTTCGAAAAAAGACTTTTACAGCAGTTTAACAGATTTAGATATCAGTGATGATGATTATTATCACGCCCAAAAGGTTAGGAACTATTTCAATGTAAATACACTTGGTGAATATAGTGATTTGTATTTAAAATTAGACGTGCTTTTATTGGCACATGTTTTCGAAAATTATGTAGAAACGCATACAAATTAGATTTCGTTTATTATCTGACCGTCCCAAGTTTTTCGTTCGATGCGATGCTGTATCCGACTCGTGTTCAGCTTGAATTAATAACGGATTATGATGTGTATCTTTTCATAGAAAATGGAATTAGAGGATTTTCTGTTTGCACTAGACACGCACTTGCTAGCAATGTTTATATCACAGACATATAACAGTGAAAACCCATCTACATACCATACTTACCTTGACGCCAACAACTTATATGGCTGGGGAATGTCAAGGTATTTACCTGAAAGAAATTTTCAATGGGCGGACAAGATTGTGATCGAAGATTTCGATGCAATGTCTTTTTCAGATGATAGCCCATTGGGGTTTATACTTGAGGTGGACGTAGAATATCCCATCGATCTTCACGAATAGCATAATGATTTATACCATTTCTTTCAACGCAACAGGTACCACCCGGTTCGAAACATAAGAAACTATTAACTACACTAAATGAAAAACCAAATATGTATGTCATTATAACAGGTCATCGCTCACGGGTGAAAAGTAAAAAAAATTCATCGTATATTAATTTTTAACCTTTTCAAATCATGTAGCCATGGAACTGACTATGTACGGCGTCAGTTTTAAAACGCTGTTACAAAATCATTTTATACGGCATCTAAGTCGGTTATTTTTTTTATATTCACAAAGGAATCAGTTTTATTACACAATTTGAACGAGGATTATACGATGTAAAATGTTTTATTTAGATTAGAAAGAATATGACCATTTTATTCTCAGAAATGTGTGTGTGTGTGACTTGTATATTATAATTGCTATGAGGGTTACGGATTTATTTATTATTTACAAAAATAGCTTATTATATTAGCAACATATCAATGTATTGAAACACACAATAAATTATGTTATACGGCACAAACAAAAAAAAGGTTGTTGTCATAAATATATCACTTTTACTTGAGGTCTAAAGATATCTTTTCTGACAAGATGTTGGTAAATATGAAACACAACGATTCGTAATGAATAACAGTATAGAGTAAAAACTGTTTTTTGTCAATCTGAATAGCCTTTTAAGTGGTGGGAATTTTTATAAAACGTAGTTTTCTGAATCTACTTTTACTTATACTAACATATGTGATTTATGACACGGGTTTTTCATCATATTTTGTTCTATTTTAAACCGATTTGCCTGAAAATATTATTTTTTAAATCAGCAAAATATGTTTCATAAAGACAAAACAAAAAAAAAATTTTCGCTAATAAAAAACGCAGTAGAAATGCGCAAAAAATCCTACAATTAAATTATCGTAATTTCTGTACTGTTTCAATTTTTTTGTTACAGGCATAAAAAATATCCAATCGTAACGGTTTTTTTGTCGGAATCTGTTAAATCTCTTTAATATACTGTAATTTTTTGAAATTTTTTTCACAAGAGGGTAGCATAAGAATATGAAGGAAGGCAATCAGATACCAACATATTTTCCCGGAGCGCTCATCAACTGCGGATCATTGTGATGGGAAAAGGTTAACCAGTCGCCTTGGCTTAAAAAGTATATAGATTTAAATACGGAAAAACGTCAGAAAGCCATAAACGAATTTGAAAAGGGCTTTTACAAACTATTAATTAATGCAATTTACGGTAAATTTTGAAAATGTTAGAAATAGTATAGATTTAAAATTAGTATCTAACGAGAGAAAATTGCAAAAATTAACAAACCCTCATTTTTAGACAGAATCATATACGATGAGACATTGCGCGCCGTTGTACGACAATATGCTCGTGAAGTTGTAATCGGTTTGTACTTGACAAACCGATTTACGTCAGTTTTGCCGTTCTAGAATACAGAAAATATCTTATGTATGATTTCCATTACAATATTATGAAAATAAACTATCACTTTTATATATGGATACGGATAGTTTTTTTATTAAATAATAACAATGATTTTTATCGGGATATGAGATGCTTCTTTCGCATTTAGATACATCCGATTATCCGTGCACACATTTTTGTTACAGTATTGTTAATAAAAAAGTGTTAGGAAAATTTAAAGATGAATGTGCAAGTAAACCAATTGCCGAGTTTATCGGATTGAGAGCAAAATTATATACATTCAGATTAAACGACAATGTGATTGTAAAAAAGCGAAAGGTAAAAAAAACAATGAAGATGTAAATAAAATAAATTTTGATGACTACAAAAAATGTCTGTTTAAAGAAAACGTTAATCCTTTTCGTCTTATGAAAATTTTTCGGTCTCGAAAACATATCGTGTCATCTATATTATTAACTAAATTAGCTTTATGTAGTTTAGATGATAAACGTGTCTTGTGTGAAGACTGAATAACACCTATGCTTATGGACATCATTTAATAAAAAAATAATGACTGATTAAAAAAAAGAATAAAAGTAAATTTTCTGTTATTGAGCTTAGTAAATGTCTCGTGTATGAATTTAATAATTTTTTTTGTAGTTTTCAATATGGAAATAATATCAGATCAGCTTAAGACAAAAAAGTAGAAGTGGTTGAAAATTTCTGCTCTAATAACCCAACCATATTTTCAGATCGTAAACAACTCAGATTATTATAGTAGTATATAATTATTTTGCATTTTTATTTTTTATCACAAAATATTTGACATCTAGTAGTATGAAAATTTTAAAAGAATTTACTCCTTGTTATCGCGTGTTGGATTTATTTATTTTAAACGTAATTTTGGACTTTTATAATCTCAAGGAATCTCGTATCGCAGAAAACGTCTCTGTATGACGTTTGCAGTTGTAAAAAAGGTAAGTTTATCACACCAGATTATTATTATTGTTGAATCTCTTTTTCAGAATGTAGATTGGTTTGTAATTGTGCGATTACATATTAATAGAGAACGATTTGAACGATATGAATTTAAAAAGGCGTTGGAAAAGTTACTGGTATTTTCGAAAAAGATGAAATTTTCTTATGTTACGACATTCTATATGAAATGATAAAATATTTAAATATAGATCATCTTAAAAAATTTGTAATGTCTTCTGTGATATAAGTATGCCTTAGGTCTTCAAATTTATTAAAAACTATTTTTATTTTCGCATGTGAAAAGAAATATTAGTTATGAGTAATGAATGAACGAATGAATTTAACATATATCAGTGGTTTTAATTTTCATTCATTAATATTTGAATTGTAAATTAAATATATTTTTGTATCATATCATTATAAATTAAAAAAACTTTTAATACAAAGTGCAACATCATATCGTGTGAGAGGGAGACGTTGTGGACGTCTCCCTTTCACACGTTTCTGTAGGTCCAGGCATTGTAGAATAAGTCTACGGTATTCCCTGCCCGTCGAAGAAGACGACTTAAAGGGTAACGTATCATATCAGTATTAAGAAATATATGCTTATATATATATATATATATATATATATATATATATATATATATATATATATTGCTATGTAATTATTGTGTATCATATCATTATAAATTAAAAAACTTTTCATATTAAATATTTTTAACTTTTTATTATAATATTAAGTATTATGAATGAAATGTACATTGTGTCTTAAACATGTATATTGTGTATCATATTATAAATTAAAAAAACTTTTCATATTAAATATTTTTTACTTTTTATTATTAAGTATTATGAAATATATTGTGTATTTTAAACTTTATTATGTATTAATATTTGAAAGAAAAATATTGTTAAGTACTATGAGATATATTGTGTATTAAATATATTTTATCACGTATTATAAAATGTATTGCGTATTTTAACCTTTTATTATGTATTAAAATATAAAAAGAAAAATATTGCTGTTTTTTTGTTTTCCGTCTTTTTTGTAGGTAAATAAATATGAAAAAAAATTTTTTTTAAAGATTTATATTATTTTACAAAAAACAAATACATTTTTGTTTTGATTAAAATTATTTTTTTCCATATTTTGGATATACATTATAATCCGAAAGAAATTTTCTGAATTGGGAAAAAACAGTGTTCTTATAACATTTCAGTCCAAAGAGATCTAGATTTATTTCACCGGTTCTCATAACTTTTCCACCGAACTCACTGTATTCGTAAAAGATACTACTATCTTTAAAGAAGTATAATAATCTTTTGTTATAACGGAATACCGCATCAATCTTACTTGGTTTACCGGGGAATAGATTGGAGATCAGACCGTGACGTTTAGCGACTAAAGAATATTCGTCTATCTCCACAAAATAATCGCTAACATAAAAGAAATAAGTTTTTCCTTTGTAAGTGCTAAAGAGTGCACTTATATCTTTTGAGGAAGAAATTCTTAAACTTGAAATATGTTTTGAATATCCTTGTATGATTTGCAGTGTGTTGATATCAAACACGTAAATCAAAGTATCTATTATCATGACCACCTCATTAGTGCATCTTTGATAAACATTTTTATTTCTTTAAAATCTGAAGTTTCCGTTATTACTAATGTATGATTATATTTCTTGATTTCATCTTCGTCACTTAAACGAACAGTATCTTCATTCATTTCACCGTCTATTGATAATTGATAATATTCTTGAAACAATTTATCGCATCATTCACTGTGCTTGAATCTATACCGGTATTATTTTCATTGTTAAGATAGCCGAATTCGGTCAGATATTCTTCAACCGAAAAATTAATACCCGCAACCGTAGTTAACAATAGGAAAAATATTGTCTACCAGATCATCTTCAGATGAATAACTGATTGAAACTAATTAAATATTTAATTTTAATATGTACATTTTTTGAGTGGAAGAAGTATAAGGTTATAATAAAAAACCAATTGTTTAAAAAAATACATTTTATTAATATCATAAAGTTTACAGAAAATACATTTATTTTTTTATTAGGTAATTACTTTTTTTTCAACAACAAACAAAGTTTGTACAATCTTTAATTTTTGGATTCGGTCCATCCCAATCATCAAATTGATTGTCTTCGGCCGTACGCCATTGGTAATGTTCGCGACATCTTTCTTTTAACATTTCTTCGCCTACTTTAAGATAAGATGATAATTTTATAAAATAATCCCAAATTTTATCTATGTAATTTCCATATCTGTCCAGTAGAAAACTTTTCGGAACGTATTTAAGAACTTCAGTTCCAGGAAATCTAAATCCCATTTCGATACATTTTTTTGATGCTCGTATCGACTTTAGCCATTATATAATACTACAATTTACTATTTTCACCCACCATGTATTTAGTAAAAACACATTTTTTAATGCGTAGTTCTTCTTATGATCAAAAGGAGTTCTTATGATCTATCGAAGTTTATCAGATGATCTAATGTTTCCCAACTTGGACAATCGAATTCACCCAAGTCTATTACCACTCAATTACCTCTTTTGTCACCGACGTAATTGAGTAAGATATTTTTCTTTTCCATTCCCTTAACGTAAACTACATCGTACAGTTTATTAAAAATTTCATTTAAACACGAATAAGACGTAAATCCATCATCCCATTTTGGTCCATCGCCTTCGTTATCTTTTTTCATTATACTCTCTTTTTGCGTAATCGAGATATCTTGCAGACCGTAAGGCGGTTTAAACAAAATATGATCGTAAATACTTCCGTTTGAGGATGCGATCACTATTTCTTTAAATACGAATTCCTTTGTGGAAATCTCGTACCCGTGAAAGTCGACGATCATCTTTATGATTGTTAACTGATGTAAAACAAATAACATATATTCATTTAATATTTACACGGCCGACTTGCCTATAACACATAGCGGTGTATATTGCTTCATACAATTGGTTATTATTAAACAGTAAGCGGCAGTTTTATCTGGAATATTCGATGAAGATTCAAATTCAATTCGCACGTCTACCGCGCCCGTTTTTAAAATATCACTTTGTTTCGAGCAATCGAAACAAATTTTAAAAATTAGTTATATCGATTACATTTTCACCCGACTGTTTGTTATAATATGATTTATAAAAACGAACAAACATTGTAATTACAATAAATTGTAATCACCCTGTATATTCTCGTGCGGATAGTACACAGAATTTAAATACAATCTGATATTTATAATGCTGCATTTGTAGAATTCGAACTAATCTTGTTCGCTTGGTTTTTTCGGTCCGTTTGGATCCGATTATGACATATCGAGGCTTTTCCGTTTGAGAAGCAGATTTCACTGCCCACACGTTTTGCTGCGTTCTAGGAACGGACGGATACTCGAATAAATTCCACCTTTGGAAAGCCATCCTTATAGGCGTATCGTTTTCTACCATTCTCAAGAGCGGCAATCGTTGGTCATCTGCGACTTGAACGTATGGGATCTTCCACACGACTTTAGATAGTGTCAAATTATAATCGTTCTTACCAATTACTAAATAAACAAAATTGTTGTCGGAAGATCTTTGAAGAATCAATTCTTGTTTTACGTTTAAAAGTATTCTCTTGTAATCTTCCGCAAATTCCATTAACATCTTAAAAAGCATATGAACTGTAAATTTACCATCCACCGAACTGTGTTTGATAGTGCTAAAGCCATCTGTTGACCACCCGATGGACTGGATGTATGTTTTTTCGCTTTCTCTTAGAGTAAGCAAGTTTTTCGTTGCGGTAGTTATACCCGGATTTCTTATACGATTACCTCTACGCCCGATATTTCATATCGTATTTCATCGAATAAAAGAGAAATACAATTACTAACCACTTCTAAACCAACATCTACCGCATTATCTTTACCGAATAATGTACCTACCACTACCAAGTAACTTTCTGCCGGGTGTGTGATGTCCTGCTGATGAATGGGTATTCTTATTTCATCGTTGTTTAGCGTTGAAGAAGCGTACGGCGCATGGGTATGATATTCGTACGGCGCATGGGTATGATAACTGGTGATAGAATCATTCAGTATGTCATTACTTGTGTCAACGTGAAGTATAGCTCATCTTACAAAAGAATAAATCCCAACGATTGTAGAAAACGTCGATTTTCGGGTGTTAACCGCCTTATAGTAACTTATCGAATGCTAGTTGGGGTGACTGACTTCATTCTTATAATGTTCTCTTCCTCCTCTTCGTTCTTCTTGTTCGAAAAAACTAATCCCATTTTTTTCTTACTTTCGTTTTCTGAGATGAAGACGTACAGAAATTTTCTCCTTTAAATTGACTATACCTCCGTTCTGATGTACAACTTGAATAACAATGTTATGTATCTGTCTCGTTTGAGGGGGAGGTAAATTACGTTGTGTGGCGTTTCTACTATTTTATAACTACGTTTGACATTAGGAAAAAATTCATGTAACACGTGCCCTTCTTCACCGTTCGTAAACGAGCCACTGACAATGTTACAGGTTACGCGTATGGCGTTCACCAAGCTAATGGAAATCGGTTCGCCGGACATGTGCCATTTATGCGGTTTTAAAAGGATCGACTCGAAGCCTAATATCGAACGAATTGTGTTCGGACGAGTAAAATCTACTTCATATGTACAGTACAGCATATATCTCATTGTTTTCTTATCATATAAGATATGCAATACGGGCGGTTCTGTACACATGTTCTTGGTCTCCTCCTCCTCAAATACATATGCTTTCGTTTTATTTGTTTTGTTTTTTGATTTAATATTTTTTCTCATTAATTCCGGAATATAAACCTCGTTTGTATCACTCGCAAACTTTTTTGAGCATTTCATGTTTCAGTGTCATTTCTGTCTTCAATTTCATACATACCTTCGAGTAATTCAATACATTTATCGTATCCGTAATAAAACAAGTTGTTTTTGTTTTTTACTACATTAGGTAGATTATTATAGGTTATAAAGTCAATCAGACCTATTCCCCATTCTCCTTCTTCTTCTTCTTCAAGTTCGACGGGAGGAAAGAAATCGGTACTAAACGACGAAGTCTTTCAGGATGAACAAAATATTATTGTTTAAATTGCATCAATTTACACAATTTTTTATTGATTATTCTTCTATAACATTTTTTTTAATTGTATCTTCTTGTTCTAGTAAAAATATAACCATTTTTTTATGTCTAGATTGATGATGATGATGAAAAGAATATTTCTTCATCGCCTTCTTCATCATCTTTGTCTTCTTCTTCATCTACACTGAGATTAAAATCGACTATTAACCACTCCCACCAATCTAATATCGATTTCATTGATTTCTCGATTTAAATGTAATGCTATTGTGTCTTCAATCGATGTTAAGTGATCAATATACCCGTCCGGGAATCCCGCCTTTACAATACTAATCAACTGATTGACATTCTTGATCGAACCGCTGGGTACAAAACTTATAAGGCACATGAAATCGTCATCTTCTTCACCGTCCAAACACGTCGTATTGACTGATATTAAATTATTAAAAAAACAATACTTATACATATATCTCGATTAATATTTTTTTAATACTTTTTGTTTTCCTATTATTGACTGTAAAAAAAAACAATGACATAGCACTTTAAATTTTTAAAACCCCCCATCCGTTATGGAGTTATTCAGCATTTTGTAAAATAACACACCCCCCCAAAAAAATGGGCAGGGCACAACCAAAACCAATCAGAACGCTCAGCCATGTTGCTGCGATGATGTAGCACTTTGAATTTTTAAAATCCCCTACCCAGGAATGGGGAATTCCCCTAGAAATGCTGTAACTCAAGAGTACAGCATTTCTTGTAAACAAACATCTTAAGTGTGTGTATGGTATATGTGTGTGTGTGTGTGTGTGTGTGTGCATATGGTGTGTGTCGTTTGTCCTACAATTCCCAACACACTTTTTGGTGACTGGACTGGGAAGTCTAGGACAAGTTTGTCCTACAATTCCCAACACACTTAGGACATTTGTCCTAGACTTCCCACTTTTTAACTACTGTTAAGATTAACTAAAATGATCAAATGTTCGTTATTTATAGTTTGGTTATTTTTTTATAACTAAAATATCATTTATACATCTTATCCACAATAATATTTGTTGTGCATTTAATATGCCATGAACTATTTTACTTTCAAAATCAAATATAAATATTTCATATATAACAGCAGATATAGATGATCTCACTGGTAAGCCGTCTGTTAATAAATAACAATTATTATCACATTCAAAGTAATTTTGAAGATAAATATTTCTTATAATAGTGATTAATGTATTGATGTATTCTGGAATTTCATTCAATTAATTTTTTATTATTTCTATTGTCAATTGATATACAGAATGATTCAAAGAAACGGGAAATTTTAAAAATTACTTAACGTTAATGAAAATTTTTTTTTAGAAAATGAATTTTATTTCATGTAATTGTACAAATGTTGCCATTTTAGGATACATACATTTTAGTTTATTTTTTAAAGATGACATCTTGCAGATGACCTCTTCTACGTAAACACTCACGAAGTCTCTTCGTTAAATTGTTCACGGTTTGACGTAACATCTCAACTGGAATTTCCGCAATTGCTTCTCGGATCTTTGCCTTCAGTTCTTCCATTGTAGCAGGTCTACTGCGGAACACTTTGCTTTTAAGGTGACCCCCACAAAAAGTAATCGCAAGCTGAGAGATAAGGCGATCTGGGAGACCATCTAATGTCACCATTTTGTGAAATGACACGTTGTCCAAACAATCGGCGTACAGTTGCCATCGATATTCGTGCAGTATGTGACGTTGCTACGTCTTGTTGAAACCAGGCTGTGTTAAGAATTGGTGGAAATCTCTTTTGTTGTTCCACAACAAAGGTTTCAAGCACGGCTACGTAACGAGCCGACGTCACTGTAATCGCAAGACCGTTGTCATCCTCAAAAAAATAAGGGCCTATAACACCGTAAGATGACAGAGCACACCACACTATCACTTTCTGGCTGTGCAACGGACGCTGGTGTAGCTGTGTAGGATTTTCTTGTGCCCAGTATCTGAAATTTTGCTGTTAACTAATCCACTGAGGTAGAAATGCGCTTTGTCTGACATCCACAGTTCGTGAACAAACTCTTCGTTATCATTTATCTTCTGAAGCATTACAAAATTACAGAATTGTGCTCGCACAACTGCATCACTCGGTTTCAGTTCCTGGACGATCTGCAACTTGTATGGATGGTATTGCCAAGTCCTTCACTAACATTCTTTGAACACTTGAACCATGCAATTGTAAAGATGCTGAGAGACAACAGATTGGCCGATGTGGACTTCGTGTGACAGCATCTTGTAAAGCTTGAACATTCTGTAGTGTACGGACGGTTCGCTCACGGCCTGGAGGTTTCTTTTTCATTGCCGAACCGGTTTCCTCAAAATTAGATATCCATGTTTTAATTGCATGTGCTGATGGAACACGATCGTGTCGTCCCAAATTAAAATGACAACGAAATTCTCTACGCGCTCCCTCCACACTGTCATTGTTTTTGTAAAACGCTTTGATAGCAAATGCACGTTGCGCACCACTCCAAGGATCCATGACAACTAAATAGCAGGTTAGGTTAGAGAGGCTGGCACCACTTATCAAGTGGTACTAATCACCCACGGCTACCAACACAACTTTCAAAATTTCCCGTTTCTTTGAATCACCTGTATTAGGGTGTATGTTAGCGATATCATAATTTACCATTTTTATGTTGTAATTAACTTCAATAAAATTTAATTTATTTATTACATTGTAACTGTTTTTAACATTATGTTTACGGATTAGATTGATTTTTATTCTATGAATTTTATCTATGAAATATGTAGATACTGTTTTAAAATTTAATAAAGGTCCTACAGGATGATTATTTTATGTAATTTTGGTAGTCCAATGAGTTTAGGGGGTGATGGTATATAGGAATATAATCTTGAATGGGGATTTAATTTATTATAATTAAATCATGAAATCCAGATATTTTAAGAGGAAACCTCAAGAATTCAAAACCTGGAAACACCCTAACTACATTAAAGGAGAATGCCATGTCTTCATGGGCAAACACCACCACAAAGAAATCTACAACTTAAAAGTTCTCTGAGGAGTAGACACAGGCTAAGATCACTATGTAGTCAAAATTAAAAATCAATTCACTTCCCAAAAGAAGCAACAAAACCAAGCCCCTAAAACTAAAAGAAAAACAGACCAGACCCTACCCAACTAATCAAGAATGAAAATTACCAAAAAAATATCCGAAAAAATAACAATCATGGATAAACTCAAGATCTAGTCAACAACCTTAAACAAATCACAGAAGAAATGGTCCAAATAAAACCCTATAAAAAGCATCAATAATGTTACAGTGAACGTGACAAAACAGTGTAGAAGAGACATCAAGTATGGCTATTACACCAATTCCAAAATTTTTTTAAATCCTACCAAAATGTAATAAAACAAAAAAAAAATCACCTAAACCCTAAGGAGAATAAAAAGACAACACCATAAAGACACACTGAAATCAATGTGTTATAATTTTAAATATATATTTAGTAATAACAATAATGCCTTGTACCTCATATGTAATGCATGTGTATGTATGTATGAAGTATTAACATTCATCAAACTGCATAAACGGTAAGCTATAAAATCATAAAATTATCTGTAGGCTGTTTTTATTTTTTCTCTATTTTATTAAATAACTAAGAAAACAACAGCATTTTAAAAATTTATTTTAGTAAAAATTATTTTATAATCATTTGAAAATTTTATTGTATAAATTCAAATTGTAAAATAATAAAAAATATAACTAATTTTTTTATTTAACATCCTACAACATTTACTTAGCTTACATATTTACTATTTTTTTACTCTTATACAAATATTTTTTAGCGATTTATATTCTAATGAGGATATATTTTATAGATGTTAACATTTAAGAGGATAGGTTCAAAACGATGATAACAAAAACAAAATGAGAGGAGACAACTTGTTTAAAGTTAAGCATAAGCAAGACAAACTACAATTTTTTCAGAATGAAAAGCTTCATAAACAAAAATAACATACTTAAAAAGGGATACTTACAAAAATAACATACTTTAAAGGGATTAAAAATACAGGATTTATCCCTTTCTTGAAAGCGCTAAAAAGTTATAATTCAGAATATTCTTTAATAGTGATCTTTTAATTTAAGAATGTGGTACATATAAAGTTAAGAAATTGAAAATTAGATTTATAGTAAATTTGGCAAGTTATCATTTTTTCAAACGGGAGACTGTTCATCACCATTAAGAATGCGCAGTAGAAATACACAGCAGACACCACCTGTGTGAAACCAAATATATAAGCTATTGTATTTATTAGAACTGGATCCATTCCATATAATGTTGAAATTAATGCAAGAAATTTTTTAAGTATCGGTCTAAGAAAATATTGTAATAGTTCTGTAAACATAATGTATGCAACATATAACTTAAAACTAGGTTAGTATCACAGCAAAGATTTATGTACACAATACCGATGCAATCAATAAGCATAATGTCATCTGTTACTCATATATAAAACAATAAGAAAAAGTATTAAAAATAAACAAATAATTATGTATTTTCAATACATTTTATTCATTCTTACCTCTCAAACTTCTATTTCTAGTTCTCTCTAGCTGATCCCCACGAATTGCTTGTTGATCTAATTTCTGATTACTACTACTAATTGCACTAGCACTACCAACTCCACCAGATTTATCCATAATAACACTAACACTAAACATACCTTCTGAACTTTCTGAACTGTTTTTACGATGAACATCGACCTTAAGATCTGAAAAAAAAAGGATTTGAATAATTTTTTAATCCAGTAACTGTTGTACGCAACCTACCTAACATGAATCACAAATTGAGAGCTATTCTCAACTGTTTAAATAAACAGTCCAAATTTCTGATACATTCACTGCATATATATATATATATATATAATAAAAGGTTTTAATTTTAAAAAAATATGTATCTTTGGTAAAAAAAAATCACGTGTGAACCCACCAAAATAGCAGAAGTATTTTTTAAATATTATACTTACAAACTGTTATAAAAATGATTAGCATTAGTTATAAAGTACTGTATGTCAGACAAAGCATTATCAATCTCATGTACAAAAAATCTGTAGTTGTCATGACCAACTGACTTCAGCAGTTGTTACAGTTAAACTACAATTAAAACAGATGAATCAATTTTAATAATTTAACATGTTCAAAATTTATCTTTTCATTAATAAGTGCATTTATGTTTATATTTGTAATGTATTAAAAAAAATTTACATATATTTATTATAATATAGCAACAGACATGCGTATGAGGTATGATAAACGAATAACAAAAATCCAAAAGAAGTGACTAATCAATTAATGATCTATAAAATCCATGTTATCGTACTGGAAGATTGTCAAACAAAGATACGCGAAATCATAAACATCTCAACTAAACGTGTATGGTGAATTTTGCATAAATGGTTGGGCATGCAAAAGCTATTGGCAAGATGGATGCCAAGATTACTGAGATCTGATGAAAAGCAGTATAATATTAATCGATTATCTACAGAAGGAAAAAACAATCACGGGAGAGTACTATTATACCCCATTATTACAGAGATTCTATATAGTATTGAAGAAAAAGTGGCCTCATTTACCAAAAAAAAAAGTTCTTTCACAACAACGCACCAGCTCACTAATTTGTTATTTCACTTGCTACATTGGTTAAATACTTCCTTATCTACCCTACTCTCTAGATTTAGCCTCTTTGACTTTTCTGACTTCTTTTCGTTTCCAAACCTAAGGGCTATGGGAAGAAATTTTCATTGAATGAGGAAGTTATTGTTCAAACAGATGAGTATCTTGGAGATACAAATTATACTTTTTGGAAGGCATAAGAAAGTTAGAAAATTGCTGCAATAAGTGTATTGAACTAAAAGGGCACTATGTTGAAAAATAAACTGAATTTTTGTAAAAGAAAATATTTCTTTATTTTTAAATCACTGAATTATCAAACAACCCTCTTAAAAAATATTTCACAATATTGAAAGTTACCACCCGAAAAATTTATTATATATTTTGTTTTAAATTAAAATTTCCATAGATAGAAATATCACATCAATTACTAAAATTAAATTAAAATATAATAATTTTTTTTTAAATTTAATTTAAACTACTTATTTATTTCTATTTTTAATTTAATTTTAGTAATGAAGTCACATTTCTATACATGGAAATTTTAATTTTTAAAAAAAAATTTTTAAATTTTAAATATAATATAAAAATAATTTTTAATTTTAATATGTAATTTGATCTGAATAATTTGTTAAAGTAATTTAATGCAACTGATGATGCGAGAAATTAATGAAAGCGCTTTTGCATGCATAATGGAATAAGGTAAGTGTCATCCTACTTTATTTATTACCCTGTATTTAGGTTGATCAAATAAATGTAATTTGTATATTAGTACAGAGGAATATGATTCTTAAAAGAATTGACGTTAGAAAAAATATATATATACATACATCTTAATATATATAAGCATAGAGAGTGTTAGACTTCCATATACTCAATTTAGTTGTTCCATATAAAATAAAATAAAAAAATAATGTTTATATGTAGAAATAATCTTAATAGTCCAGTCAATGGGGGGAAAAAAGGATGGATTTTTTAATAAAATTAGTAGTTAAGGGAAGTACATTAGGAGTTAGATTAGGGTAAGTATAACTTGTTTATGTGCGACTGAACAAAATAGCGGCTGTTCAAAGGGGGTGAAAATTGGTTTTCAATTTTATAGGCCAAAGTAAAATTCCTGCCAAAAAGGTTCTGAATAAAAGTTGTAGGCAATTGCAGTACCTATAATTTAGGCCCTTAAATGTTGAATTTCGTTAATTAGTCACTGCAAAAAGCCAAAAATCATTAAAAATGGCCGTTTTTTGTAAAGCAAATATTTATTGAAAAGTAACTTATTTACCATTTTTATTGTTTTAAAGGTTAACTCATGGAATTTTGAATTCAATGAGTGGTTATACAATAAAATTGTTTATTCATTACCGAATACTGTAATTTGTTTTTAAAAAGACTCCTCAGGCTACTGTCATTATTTTGGCTTTTAAGAACTTTTTCATGTCCACTTCAAGTGTAATCTATTCTTCAAGATTTGTACTTTTTGTATAATTTTATTAAGGGAGATAAAAGTCAATTTGTGTTTAAAATAATGTTGAAATACAGAAATATTTTCTATACAGAAAAGACTTTTCTACTTAATAATTAATAGGTATTCAAAATTCAATAGTACAAAGATAATTTCAATATATAGAAATAAGAATATATTTTAATTTTCATTCATTTATTCTAATATTAATAATTAATCTATATCAAATATTAAGTGCCATTGAAAAAAGCCAGCAATGAATTGCTTAATCCAGCTATTCCAGTCAAGTTATGCAATTCATAACTTGAATAAATTGTCTTTTCATTTTAACCATTTTAAGCTTTATTTATCTTTATGATAAAATAATTAATTTTTATCAAAAACAATAACCAAAATTATGAATTTTTTTAACATTTTGTAAAAAAAAATAATTTATGATACAGTTAAATAATTAAAAAAAAAACTAATTATTGTGAAGGACTTAATCGTAGTTGAATAGTGACTATTATTCTTCTGAGTTCTTGAAAAATGAAAACCTTTTTTTCATTTTGAGGGTTCCCATATACAAGGGAAAGCAATGGAGTAAAATTAAGTTTTAACCTTTTCAAATCATGTAGCCTTGGAACTGACTATGTACGGCGTCAGTTTTAAAACGCTGTTACAAAATCATTTTATACAGCATCTAAGTCGGTTATTTTTTTTATATTCACAAAGGAATCAGTTTTATTACACAATTTGAACGACGTTTATACGATGTGAAATGTTTTATTTAGACTAGAAAGAATATGACCATTTTTTTCTCAGAAATGTGCTTGTATGTGTGACTTGTGTATTATAATTGCTATGAGGATTACGGATTTATTTATTATTTACAAAAATAGCTTATCTTACTAGCAACATATCGATGTATTGAAACACATAATAAATTATGATATACGGTACACACAAAAAAAAAGGAATTTGTGATCATAAATATGTCACTTTTACTTGAGGTCTATAAATATCTTTTCTGACAAATGATATCGGTAAACATGTAACACACATCGATTCGTAATGAATAACAGTATACAGTAAAAATGGTTTTTTGTCAATCTGAATAGCCTTTTGAGTGGTGGGGATTTTTATAAAACGTAGTTTTCTGCATCTACTTTCACTTATACTAACATATGTTACTAATCTGTGATTTATGATACGGGTTTTTCATCATATTTTGCCCAATTTGCAACCGATTTGCTTGAAAATATTATTTTTAAAATCAGCAAACTATGTTTCATAAACACAAAGCAAAAACAAACAATTTTTAAAAATTTTAATTTAAAAAGTAAAAATTTTACTGCGTTTTTGCTAATAAAAAACGCAGTAGAAATGTGTAAAAAAATTCTGCAATTAAATTATCGTAATTTTTGTACTGTTTCAATTTTTTGTTGTTACAGGCATAAAAAATATCCAATCGTAACGGTTTTTTTTTGTTAGAATCTGTTAAATCTCTTAAATATATTGTAATTTTTTTCACAAGAGCGTAGCATAAGACTATGAACGGAGGCAATCAGATACTAACATATTTTCGCGGAGCGCTGATCAACCGCGGATCATTGTGATGGGAATAGGTTAAAACAACAATCAGTAAGTAGTGATAATAAAATTAAAAAGAAACTTTTTAAAATTATTTAAAAAATAAAAAGGTAACCCTTAATTCTTAATATACAAAGTTGTAATTTCCTAGGGAAGGTTGAAGATTTTTGACTATTTATATTTATATTTTTTTTTAGAAATACTAAAGGTTATATGGTAGCACATAACCAAAAAATTAGGATTTTTACGTTTTAAATATGATGGGTAACTTTGCAAAATGGATTTAAATTTAAAATATTTTTTAAAAATTAAAAAAAATATTATTTGATATCACTGATCACTGAAGTGGGTTAGGCAAAAAATGTTTACATTGGTTTGAAGGCTTATTGATGTAGAAAATATAAATGTCAAAACTTCCTTAACTTCTAAGTAAAAGCAGAAAAACAGTATTTTTTGGGGGGAGGGGTGAATTATTAAATCTATTACATAAAAGTTTTTGATAATTTGTGATTTTTATAAAAAAACTCAACTTTTGCAAGAAATTTTTTTTTTTACTTAATACAAGATTTGAAATTCTATTTAGATTAAAACACCCCCACTCTTTTTCCAAAAATTTAATATATTTTTTACCCCAAAGATAGTACCCAAATGTACACATGTACATCCCATATATACGACCAAATACAGACCAACATACTTATGTAAAAATGTTCGTCTGACAAAATTTTTTTTTTGGACTGGGGAGCATTGGAATAAATTTTTTTTCAGATTATTTACAATTTATTTAAATCTATTTTTTTTTCGTTAAAATACTTTTTTTAATATCTACTTAAGGCACAAAACTCAAGTCAGACACACGACGGAACGCTGGCAACAAAGTGCGAGTGTCATATGAAAATCTGGATAGCTGGAGCTGGACTTGTTCTGACACCAGAGAAGACAGAGTTGGTTATTGTTACTGCTACTGCAAGAAGACCAACACTGAGGGTGATCCTGGATGGAAAAGAGGTAGTATCACAGCCAGCGATCATATATCTGGGTGTACGGGTAGACTCTAGACTTAGGTTTGGGGCCATGGACTCCAGGCATTCGAAAAGGCTGAGAAAACAAGGAAACTGATAGTTCACCTTCTGCCAAATAAAGGGGAACCATCTCTACAGAGGAAAAAGCTGCTGACAGGGGTGGTGTATTCGGCTCTACTGTATGGTGTCTAGCTGTGGTCAGGTGTATTGAAGTACGCCAAATACAGAGGTAAACTTGAGTCTGTTCATAAGTGTTGCCTTCGGGTGGCATCAGCCTATAGGACGGTCTCACGAGAAGCAGTAGAGGTTTTAGCCGGACTCCTGCCTGTAGATTTAGAAATTATACAGCGCTGCAGGCTTTTGGAACTTGGACCGCTGTTTGCAGCAGAAAAGAAGAGAATGAAAAAGGAAATTCCAGATGAGCTGATGGATATGTGACAGGAGCGGTGGAACTGGTCTACGAAGGGTAGATGGACCCATCAGCTCATTAGTAATGTTAAAGATGTAATAGGAGACATGGCTCACTGGGATACAAGACAACACAGTTTCTGGCGGATCATGGAGGTTTTAGATCTTACCTATACAGATTTAGGCTTGACCATGCGGATACCTACTACTCTAAATGTGTGTGTAGGAAAACCCCCTTCACGTATTTTTTGCATGTCCAAGATTCACCGATGAAAGGAGCAAGATGCTTGAAAAACTAAACATTGATCACATGTTTTGCCCTGAGGAGACACAAAGGATTCTCACGCAGGATGAGGCACAGTGGAGGGCAGTGAAAGACTTCGTCAAGATAGTGATGAGAAATCTACATGCATATGGGGAGAACTGAAATGGAGCATGGTGCCGGAGAGAACGTGGACAGACAGGCCAACATCTGAGTACATAGGGGGCCCCTCGAACTTGTGCGGGGTCATCTGGGTGCAATGAGGACAGGGGCACTCTGTCTTTGTGCTTGATGGTGACCGTAGCAGAATGAGGTATGATCAGCTATGCTTGACGAGGAATGGGCATCATTACTTAATGTTTGCTTGTGAATTGAGAGTAATTGTGTAAGGTGTGTACTAATAACTTTGATGTTTTCACTTATATGTATTCTTTATACTATATGTTGTATACTTGTATTATTTGATTTCCTGTGGTATGATTATTTTTGTGCTATGATTGATTTTGATAATGTGAAGTTGAGCTGTTGTGATTGTGACTTCATTGTAATTGAGGTAGGTAGGTAAGTAAATATGATTTATAGTGAGTAAATAAGTTTGATTGCATTTTGTGCATTATATGATATGTATTTGTTAGGTTAGTTTTGTTTTATGATTGTCTAGTATACTGACGAGCGTCTGATGACTGTGATAGATGATTATTGAACATGTACTGCAGTACGTTTTGAACCTGTATGTATTTTGGTGTAGATTTCTTTGTCTTTTAGTTTTATTATCACTGTGATTGACCTATGCAATACAGAGTATGCATGATGGTGTGACCCTATGATCCGTGATTAGATGCTTAACGAATGTGTTCTAATCTGAGTATGTGTTCTTGCTGCATAACCTTTAATCTTGTTTTGTGTGATGTAGTACACAATACCTCATTTGTGAGTAAACTAAGCATTACTGTTTATGTAATGTGTATGGATGTATTACACCCCTCCCCATCCGCCCATCTAGATGAAAAGCTTGCTTAAGCCGTTTGAGGAAGGGTAGGGAGCCAGGGGAGGGAGAGGAGTTTTAGTCAGTAGGGTGCAGCTACACTTAGGCTTCTAACAACATCTAGGCAGAACCCATGCAAGTCCGACACTCCCCCACTTGTGTGGGGGTACATGAATGGTATTTCTCCGGCTCATCATTACAAAAAAGGGCACAAAACGTAAAAAAAAATTTTCTTTTTGTCTTTAGTAATTTGACTGGTTTGATGCAGCACTCCAAGATTCCTTATCTAGTGCTAGTCGTTTCATGTTGGTATACCTCCTATATCCTACATCCCTAACAATTTGTTTTACATATTTCAGACGTTGCCTGCCTACACAATTTTTCCCTTCTACCTATCCCTCTAATATCAAAGCGATTATTCCAGAATGCCTTAATATGTATGTGGTCTATAAGTCTGCCTCTTCTTTTAATTATATTTTTCCAAATGCTTCAATCTTCACCGATTTGCCGCAACACCTCTTCATTTGTCACTTTATTCACCCATCTGATTTTTAACATTCTCCTATAGCATCGCATTTCAAAAGCTTCTAATCTTTTCTTCTCAGGTACTCTGATTGTCCAAGTTTCACTTCCATATAAAGCTACGCTCCAAACATATACTTTCAAAAATCTTTTCCTGATGTTTAAATTAATTTTTGATGTAAACAAATTATATTTCTGACTGAAGGCTCATTTTGCCTGTGCTATTCGGCACTTTGTATCGCTCCTGCTTTGTCCATCTTTAATAATTCGACTTCCCAAATAACAAAATTCTTCTACCTCCATAATCTTTTCTCCTCCTATTTTTATATTCAGTGATCCATCTTCGTTATTTCTACTACATTTCATTACTTTCGTTTTGATCTTTTTTAATTTCATGCAGTAGTTCTTGTGTAGGACTTCATCCATGCTGTTCATTGTTCCTTCTAAATCTTTTTTACTTTCAGCTAGAATTACTATATCATCAGCAAATCATAGCATCTTTATCTTTTCACCTTGTACTGTTACTCCAAATCTAAATTGTTCTTTAAAATCATTAACTGTAGTTCTATATAAAGATTAAAAAGTAACGGGGATAGGGAACATCCTTGTCAGACTCCCTTTCTTATTACAGCTTCTTTCTTATGTTCTTCAATTATTACTGTTGCTGTTTGGTTCCTCTAAATGTTAGCAATCCTTCTATTTCTGAATTTGAGCCCTAATTTTTTAAAAATGCTGAACATTTTATCAGTTTATGTTATCAAATGCCTTCTCTAGGTCTACAGATGCCAAGTATGTTGGTTTGTTTTTCTTTAATCTTCCTTCTACTATTAATCTGAGCCCAAAAATTGCTTCCTTTGTTCCTATACTTTTCCTGAAACCAAATTGGTCTTTTCCTAACACTTCTTCCACTCTCTTTTCAATTCTTCTGTAGAGAATTCTTGTTAAGATTTTTGATGCATACCTAGTTAAGCTAATTGTTCTGAATTCTTCACATTTATCTGCTCATGCTTTCGTTGGTATCATGACTATAACACTCTTTTTGAAGTCTAATAGAACTTCGCCCTTTTTTGTAAATATTACGCAAGAGTTTATATAATCTATCAATTGCTTCCTCAGCTGCACTGCGCGGTAATTCTACAGATATTCCTTCTATTCTAGGAGCCTTTCTGCCATTAGAATCTTTTAATGCTCTCTAAAATTCAGATCTCAGTACTGTTTCTCCCCTTTCATCCTCTTCGACTTCCTCTTCTACCTCTATAACAGCATTTTCTAATTCATTTCTTGCGCATAACTCAATATATTCCACCAACCTATCGACTTCGCCTTTCATATTATAAATCGGAGTACTATCTTTGTTTAACACATTATTAGATTTTAATTTATGTATGCCAAAATTTTCCTTAACTTTCCTATATGCTCCATCTATTTTACCAATGTTCATTTCTCTTTCCACTTCTGAACACTTTTCTTTAATCCACTCTTCTTTCGCTAGTTTGCACTTCCTATTTATAGTATTTTTTTTAATTGTTGATCGTTCCTTTTACTTTCTTCATCACCAGCATTCTTATATTTTCTACGTTCATCCATCCATCAGCTGCAATATATCGTCTGAAATCCAAGATTTTCTACCAGTTCTCTTTGTTCTGCCTAAGTTTGCTTCTGTTGATTTAAGAATTTCCATTTTTACATTCTCCATTCTTCTTCTACATTTTCTACCTTATCTTTTTTACTCAGACCTCTTGCGATGTCCTCCTCAAAAATCTTCTTTATCTCCTTTTCCTCAAGCTTCTCTAAATTCCATCAATTCATGTGACACCTTTTCTTCAGGTTTTTAAACCCCAATCTACATTTCATTATCACTAAATTATGGTCACTATCTATGTCTGCTTCAGGGTAAGCTTTGCAGTCGACGAGTTGATTTCTAAATCTTTGCTCAACCATGATATCATCTATCTGATACCTTGCAGTAAGTATCACATGGATTTTTCCATATGTATATTCTTCTATTATGATTTTTAAAGTAGATGTTGCCAATTAATAAATTATACTTCATGCAAAACTCTATAAGTCAGCCCCCTCTTCCACTCCTTTTGCCCAGCCCATATTCACCCACTATATTTTTAAAAAAAACTCAAAAAAATATAATTTAAAATTTTTTTAACCAATTTAAATACTTTCCCATTATAGCTATAGCATCACCATGTACGCTGCTTTACAATGAGGAAAATAATCATAATTTGAACTAATTACATATATTTAAACAGAAAAAATTTCTAGAATTTTACCTATTGTGCTGTTAGGAGGTTCCCCGCCAGTTGCAATGTTATAATCTGTCGATTCATTACTGTCTTCAGAACCAATTGTTGGTTCAATAGATGATGTGCGAGGACTGCAATGTGGCGTTTCAGATGCTCTTTTGTTAAGAACTTGCATTTCTATACCTTCTTCTTCACCTCTAAATCAAAAATTAAACCAAAATTTACATCTGTATAAATTTATGTATTAGACAAAGTTAAGATAATTCTTATTACTAAACGAGTGATAAAAGTTCAGGTTGTGAATAGGGATATTAATAATTTTATATATACATTATCATAACCTATCCGATGAAAAATATTTTTGATATACCATGACACATAAAAGAGCAACAAGTAATTCATACTTCAGCACTACCTAACAGATGGTTACATCAGTCCTTTACATATAACAAATCAAATTCTTCAAAATATAAAATAGAGCATTTTTTCTTAATTAAAGAACTTAATATGATCCAGTACGTAGCAATAAATAATTATTATTAATATAACAAGGTGACAGAGGCACAAAGAAGAAGCAGTACATGAATTGAATGAAATGTTTGAGAAAGGAGCAACCATTCAAGAAGAAAAAATAAACATTTGGTAACCACATTATTCTTTTATCAAAAAACAAAGATTTATTAAGACACTGCTAGAAAAAAATTTACTTTAAAAATAAATAAGTGAAACAAAGGTGATGAAATTTAATAAAAAGCACAATGAAAAATTAAACACTAAGATAGGAAATGATAAACATATAAATACAATATAATAAAATAAATATCATATAAGAACTTTGTTATTTGAAATTCTGTCATCTATGTAGTAAAATTTCAAAGGATGAACAAAACAATAAAAAAATTAAAAGCAAGCAGACTGGCACAAACAAGCACTCTTACAAAAAATAAATCTGCAACTATCAATTTTAGATCTAAAGATTGTAAAGACATTTTTGAAAATATGTGTTGAATGAATGATAGTGAAATGTGGACGATGAAAAAAATGTGGACGATAGGAGATTTTTCTCCAGAAAGGAGATGAATAGAGGCCTTTAAATTGTGAAGTTACAGGAGGAAGTTGAAGATTAAGTAAACAGACAAAATTTGAAATGAAAATCTCTTAAAATGAAGAGGACGGAAGAGAAATTTGTGGTAGCATCTTATAAGGAGTCAAAACTAACTTAGTTAGCGATTTATTAAGATATCCACGTTTAGTTAATTTGGTAGCACAGAGATATGGACAAAGTAAAAGCTGCAGAGGAAGACAATGATTAAAATATATTAAACAGATGAATGAGTATGAGATAAATATGGAGGTAAGAGATTAGAGAAGAATAGAATAAAATGGAGAATATAATCAAACTAGTCAAATGACAGGTGACTTCAAAAAAATAAATAAAATAAATTAATAAAGGTAAAAACTGATGACATTAACAATTGCAATGAAAGCAGTTGTGTATAAAATAAAATGTAATGAAAAAACTGTAAAAATGTTTTGCATATATTGAGAGGCACAAGTTCTAAAATTGATTTTAAGAATACATAATACATATAGGTTTATAAAATAAGATAAATAAAAATCCAAAGTATGAGATCTAATTTTAAAGATATGAACACAACTTTCAAAAGTAGAAAAGATATGAATTTTAGAAATTCAAAATTCTCGAATGATATACAAAAACAAAAATGTACGTAAATGTTGATAATGAAAACACTCGCATGAATATTAATCTAATTTAATTATCAGTTCACATTTTTGAAAGTAGAACTCATAGAAATATCCAGTGGAAGAGTAAGTTGTGGAATACTACTCTGATATTTCTTCTACCTGTTGTAAATGCAACTACAAAAAGAGTAGAAGGTTTCTGTGGAAATTTCTATCTGTGCACACTAAAGTTTTAGTACATTTTACAGTATACTTATTGTTCCTTTTGTGATGGGTCTGCTACATTTTGCCATATATTTGGTAATTTTTTTGAGAATGGGAACCTCTCACAAAAAGTACCATAACCCAGTGATGTAAAAGTCACGGCCCAAGGGAGTATAACCTCAGTTAAAGAGTCACTAGCAATGGAATCTGGATATACGGGAACCACTAGTTTTACAGAGCCCTAACACAGTAAGCATGCACCGCTCTACTATGCCCAGTTCACTGGTCCTTGTATGACAGAACAATTAAACACAAAAATATCAGAAAAAATTCACTCTCAAAATATTTCTGTGTAGGGGGTTTAATAAACATCTCTGTATAGAAGAATCTTCTCTGAAGAGTTTGAAGCCTGCAAAATATTTGTGAAAGAAAATATACTTTGTGTTATACTACAGACAAAGTTTATACCAAATACAAAGAAAGTGACTTCAAAGACAGCTGTTCTTTATTACCAAACAAATAAACAGTGCTAACATTGTAGGCCCGATAAAAGAAACTAGGAAACAGCTTTCAGCCTGCTTGTAGAAGTACCATATGATTGCTGAGAAGCCTTTGAGCAGACTTCCCAGCAAGACAGTTACCTGCTCGGTCACAAAATCTGGAAAATGTGAAAATTCCATGATGAAACTTAAATTACACAAAAGGTGTTATTGTTTACAAGGACCTTCTTAACTGTATACAAGAGTAAGTCATTACTGAATTATCTTCTTAAGATTTAATAGTGTACAGAACATTTACAGCGAGGAGGGAAGGACAGACAATACAATCAGTGTCTCATGTTATTCAACAGAACTGACTTACCTGAGAAGATATGGCCAGGTATATGGCCACTGGCTACCGATTAATCCATACATTCTCTATCCATTGCATTGTTTTAGATATCAACATTTTGGTTATACTATGAACACATGCACTCAAAACCAGATAAAAACTGCCACCGATCATTTTTACAGCGCCGACTACATGTATGTAGAACACTGTTCTAGCAGAAAATTGCACCCGTATGCAAAGCAAGTTCACAGTATGGGGCCAGAGGCTGAGAAGCGATATAAGTTAAATAGTACATGATTGTGAGCTCCCAAGTTGATGTTGGCTATATTTGGTAAAAGTTCAGGCTCTACTGACACCTTGAAACAAGCTCCTGCATGTGATTTTTTCATCATAATTTTTTATTGAAAATGAGTCTAAAAAATAACATTCCTCTTTTCATGTAAAAATGAAATTGTCTAATTTGAGAGTTGGATAAGGATACCCCTTTTATTTTGTAATAAAAATGTATCAAGATGTCTTTTCCCATGAGAAACAAATGCCAATTTCTAAGGCTTTGTTGTATAGCAAGTTAATTGTTTTTTTTGTCATTTTATCTGATCATACCTGTATATAAGGTGGTATATTAAATTACTAATTCACCAGCAAAACCTAACTAGCTGGGAATGATTTCTGTCAGGGTGTTAATTGCTATGATAGAGGGTTCTACTGAGCAGGCACTCTTGAGTGAAATCATTATTGAGCTGTTAGTAAGCATCACTGATTTTTACTTACGGTTTCAAGAAACTGTTCCCAATGCAAGTTTATAAATATGTTTAGGGTGCAAGTAAGAGATGTGGAAAACAATTTTTCCTACGGAAGTTTTTCTTTTTTTTAAGTAGTTGTTAATTGACTTTTTTGGTTATATCTTATAAGGATCTTTGTTTCACAAGATGGTTGTACAATCTAGTTTATGGCAGAATTAGGAAGTTGTAAAAATGAAGGCATAAAAATCTCATTTGAACCAAAGGTGTAATCAGTTAATTTTTTCAGAATGATGTCTATGCGAGTTATATTGAAGGACAAACGAGGTGTGTGAGAAAAGTAATGAGACTGACTCATTACTTTTAACTGGGTTGAGTTCCCTTCAAAGTAGTTCCCTTGGGTGGAGTCGTTGTTCCCACTCCTGGTAGCAGCGCTGGAAGGCTTCAACTGGTAGGGCTTTTAACTGGTTGGTCACAGTCTTTTAAATGTTCTTAGAGTTCCAAAATGACGTCCTTTTAAGACATGTTTCAATTTTGGGAAAAGGAAAGAGTCGCAATAAGTCAAATCAGGTGAATAGGGGGATTGAGGAACTGTAGGAATGCGTTTTTAGGTAAAAAATTCTGTGCTGGAAATGGCTGTGGGACACGGGGCATTGTCATGATGAAGCATCTACTTGTCTGCAATGTCTAGTCTCACGCGAATTATTCTTTTCCTGAGCCTTTCAAGGACACCTTTGTAAAACACTTTGTTGACAGTTTGTCCTGGAGGAACAAATTCTTTATGCACGATACCCCTACTGTCAAAAAAGCAAATTAGCATGGTTTAGATCTTTGATTTGCTCATTCGACATTTTTTCGGTCGAGGAGATGACAGAGTGTGCCACTCTTCGCTTTGCCACTTTGTTTCAGCATCGTACTCAAATATCCAGGATTCATCACCTGTGATCACACGATTGTAGAATTCTTGGTCATTGTCAATCCTCTCAAGAAGATCAACGCACACATTTCTTTGATTGTCCTTCTGTTCTGTTGTGAGGTTTTTCAGCACCGATTTTGCACAAACCTTTCGCATGTCCAAATAGTCTGTCAAAATTTGATGTATGATGAAAGTGTTTAAACTTAACTGTTCACTCATCATCCTTATTGTTAAACGACAGTCTGATCTCACAACAACCCTCACACGCTCAATGTTTTCGTCAGTTTTTGAAGTTGAAGGTCTCCCTGAGCGAGGTTGATCTTCAACGTGTTCTCGGCCTTCCAAAAATGATTTGTGCCAGCAGAAACTTGTGTTCTTGATAAGCAATGTTCCCCATAGGCCTGTTTCAACTTTTTAATGGTCACTCTTGCGGATTCCCCAAGTTTAACACAAAACTTGATCGCACAACATTGCTCTAAATTCCGATGCTACATTTTCATAACACAACTTCACCGATGGCGCGGTCAAAAATAATATGTTGGCTGAACAGAGTTGAAACTCGTACTGAGCATGTGGAAGGGATGAACAAACCGGTAGACACAGCATTGCCAGATCGCTTGCAGTATTACCAATCTCATTACTTTTCTCACACACCTTGTATTATAAGAATAGATTTCCTCCATAGAGAAATCAAGTGTTTTAGTTATTGGTTGATTTTCATTGGTTAATTCTTAATTATGAGGTTTAGAGCTGTTTATTAGTGAAAAATGTAGTATTAATGTCTCAGCAATTTCTTTGTTGTTATTTAATCACTTTTTTTTAAGAAAAAAGTCTAAATTCAAATTTTCCTGCTACTGATATTATTCACTGCCAGACTCTTTTGATTTAGAACTTTCACTTATTATGTAGTTAAAATACATTGACATTAAGCATTTTATAAAATTTTTCGTCAAGACAGCATATAATTTTTTGAAACCATTCATGTTTTCCAATGTCGAATGTTTTTAAAGATATTGTAAGACTCTTTTCTTTTTTATATCAAGTTTCTACTTCAGGAATCCACAAAGAAACTAATTCAAGTGGAGAGTTATTTTTATGAAATTTTTCTTAGTTAACATCCTGCAAAGCATTAAATTAACAAATTGTAAACAGATATTTAAATTTTTTATGCAAGTCCTAGAAATCATGTAATAAGTTGAAGAAGTTACAATAACTAAAAGCATGTTCTCTAATAGGTTAATGATCACATTAAAATATCATCAGTGATATTTGATTTATATTAAAATTATATAAATCATACAGCAAAAATAAAACAAAATTCATCAAAAGAAATATCTTTCAACTTGTGTGAGGTAAGTTCAATACATTTAATGCGTGTACCTGTATGTAATATGCTTTTCATTAAGTACTAAAAGTATCGTATTAACTACTGCAATAATAGTATTATAATAGTTAATAGTATTAACTACTGCATAATAAAATAATAAGTAATTGTTTCAGAGTTTACACAAATGAAAGCATAAGGAAAAAGAATCTATTAATTAGTTAAAGTAAAAGAATAATGATAAATAACAGCCAACAAGGAAATTGTGAAAATAAAAACCACATCACAACAACAATAATCAACTTATATTTTAAACAATTAATGATGAATAACTGTTAAACAATTGCATGATGTCAAAATAGCATAATAATAACAATAGAAATAATAGAAATTATAAAATTATTAATTTAAACTTCCTGCGCAATTTTAATGACAGAAATCATTTTATAATGTTATAAGACAAACAATCGTAAAGAAATAAAGCAATGGTATTAAATTACACATAAAACAACATGTCTTTTAAAATTTTCCTATAATTATATCACCTAACTGAAAATTAGGTAAATATACTACATACTTTTATTTGTAAGTAGTAAGTGGATTTAAGTAGATACCGCAAAAAATTTTAAACAGAGTAAGAAAACATTCCAAATCTTACTCATATTTCGCAGTTCAAATCAATAACACCTTCATCATAACTGGAGGAAACCTGGTTTATCTGATTTCAGGGGTACAAATAACCTACAAATAACCATAAATCATTAACCTCTTCCTAATAAGAAATGTACATATCCTAGATCTTAACATCATATCTATCCCAGGTTTGTAAACCCAATAGTTTTTGCTTACTTGGCAATACTAATCTTGCTCATATTGTCAAGAGGCACCCCAGACTATCTCAATTTCCACTGGACTCACATTATTCAATAGCTAGTCTTCTTCTATTCTGTACAGCACATCTGAAATACTTCATTTTTAAAATTCATTTTTCTGGAATACTATTCTAAGCGATAAAAGTTCAAATTTTAAGGCTTAAGCCTAAGGAAGAGTCTGAGAAAAGATTGTAAAATTACAATATGATAGTTCCATTACATCTGAAATATCCTTTAAATTCTGGTAGCGTCTGTAAATAGAAGAGTACAAAGGAATAAATACAAAAAACTGAATCGCATAAATCAATCAAGTTAAATAACATAGGCTGCAGTTCACTGCACTGTCTGGAAGACACAATGATATCTGCGGCTGCAATGGCCAACGATGAAACAACTGTGGTTTTGAAAAACGAAAATACAAAACACAACAAATTGACAGACAGAAGAAAGAGAATGAATATTAAACATTAAAAGCACAATCAGAATAGTACTGACTTTCAACAATTCACTTAACTGTAGAAAAACAACACCGTACATCAACAATTCTAATATTACTGCAGGTTTTTGGACTCTTTCCCATAATAGCCTGATAAACAGGAGATACTAACATAAAATGATAGCAGCAAAGCTACAATAAGAGCAGTACATCGATTCTTTTTTAACTAAAATTTTTCTAAAATAGATTTCAAAGACAGTGTAAACATAAATGGTATATGAAACGCTTTGGTAATATTCTGTAAATCAATAAAAATATAATCTTTTTTTAAACAATTAGTCTCCGTACAGCTCAACATAGTTCTTATTTAGTCCAACACACTTGTATTTAAGCTTTATGATACTGTTGAAAATGATGTCAACAGTTTTTTTATGCTAATCTCTATCAAAGTCATTTCTGTATCGCTTAGAAGCAGCAAGTTATACATGCTACATATGGAACATACAGTAAATTTAAAGCGATTCATACAATTTTACATCTGAAATTACTCCAGTAGGCTGGTTCATTGTCGCGATGAAAAACTTTTTTCTATCTTAACCCTTTCCCATCACAATGATCCGCGATTGATTAGCGCTCCGCGAAAATATGTTGGTATCTGATTGCCTCCCTTCATATTCTTATGCTACCTTCTTGTGAAAAAAATTTCAAAAAATTACAGTATATTAAAGAGATTTAACAGATTCTGACAAAAAACCCGTTACGATTGGATATTTTTTATGCCAGTAACAAAATAAAAATTGAAACAGTACAGAAATTATGATAATTTAATTGCAGGATTGTTTTTGCGCATTTCTACCGCGTTTTATATTAGCGAAATTTTTTTTTTGTTTTTTCTTTATGAAACATAGTTTGCTGATTTTAAAAATAATACTTTCAGGCAAATCGGTTGAAAATTGGGCAAAATATGATAAAAAACCCATGTCATAAATCATATATGTTAGTAAGTGAAAGTAGATTCAGAAAACTGCGTTTTATAAAAATTCCCACCACTTAAAAGGCTATTCAGATTGAAA
Source organism: Lycorma delicatula (assembly GCF_047948215.1). NCBI lineage: Eukaryota > Metazoa > Arthropoda > Insecta > Hemiptera > Fulgoridae > Lycorma > Lycorma delicatula. The sequence goes on from NC_134464.1 coordinate 4,635,802, forward strand.
AAAACAATTTTTAATGTATACTGTTATTCATTACGAATCATTATGTGTTTCATATTTACCGATATCTTTTGTCAGAAAAGATATTTTAGACCTCAAGTAAAAGTGACATATTTATGACCACAACAACCTTATTTTTTGTTTGTGCCGTATAACATAATTTATTATGTGTTTCAATACATCGATATGTTGCTAATATAATAAGCTATTTTTGTAAATAATAAATAAATCTGTAACCCTCATAGCAATTATAACACACGAGTCAAATGATTTTGTAACAGCGTTTTAAGACTAACGCAGCCAGTTTAATGGCTAGATGATCAGAAAAGGATAAATCTTTAGCTCAATCTCATCATTCAATCGATCAACTACTATAATTTTCGGTATATAAGCTGCTCCTTTGTACAGGACGCACCCCAAAATTTAACATAAGTTTTCAGGGAAAAACAAAATTGAAAGTAAAAGAATAACAATAATTTAAAAATAAAAATACTTAAAAACATATTGTAATATCTTTTGAACGGTGCGCTGACCTTTCAGAAACCTGTAAACTCCATGCCACTGCCATCTGAATCTTTTCCCCCATTCATGTCATTGTTATCATTGACATTTTTGGTTTCTTCCTCTTCATCAAAATCCATAAACAAAAATGTGTTTCTCATTTCCATCAAGAGCATTACTGATACCGCATTTAAGTAGACTTAATGAAAATTTTTTTGTCCACATATAACCATGATACCTTCATCTACTCGCACACCTGTGTGATAGTAGGTCATTTCAGAGCCCCCTTTGTCACCATCCCAATCATCCATTCGTTCCACTCTTCTCTAATGTACACTTTAAAAAGTTTGTTTAATGCAACATACTGTGGTTGAGATGTTAGTCCTCCAAGAGCAACAGCCAATTCAGTATCGCACTGTTGGAATTTTTGCTCGATGGATATCAAGTGCAATCGAAACTGATCAAGTACAAGAAAAGCTTTCTTCATTAATAGTGCACCTTTCCTCCTTCCCCGCACTTTATCAAACCATACTTTCATGCCGTTTTTATCCATCCAATCCTTTTCATGCATGTGCACAATCATACCTGCTTGTATCTTTTTCTTAGGTCTTCCACCTGAACATTATAATCAGTAGCACCTTAGTACCAACAGCACAACTTGCAATTACTTAAGTGTAGTGTGTTTTTCACGTCACTTGTTTTCACTGTAATGCTTTTTTCAACTTTCTCAGCAACAAGCCTATTTCAGGACACATTAAACTTGAGCGTGAGTGGTGTTTTGTCCATAATCACTATACGTCCCATTTCAAAATAATCATTTTTTTGTTGTTGAATCACAAATCTGTGAAAAAAAATGTTATTTTCATATTTTTCAACATTTTCTGACAGGCTCTGATTTTGTATGCGTAGTAAGTTATTATGATAATGCGTACATTATGTTTCATGAAATGATAACATCATGATGCTACCTGTTTGAAATCATGAACCTTACGTTCACAGGCTATTTTAACCGCATGTGCAAATCATTTTTGTTGAAATCTCAATCCCGTTTTGTTGATTTTCATGAACGCATTTCAACACTTCACATTCTACTTCCAGTTGCTTGGAATAAATTCCATGTTTTACACACTTCTCTTTACACAGTTTGTTCAAAATATCCTTCTTGCCGTGCCATGTTCCAAAATGCCTTTCAGCATCTCTATTCACATGTTGCTTTGCGTATTTCAAAACCTCCAACTTATAGATTACGGTATATAAACATCGCCTGTTAGTACTTTCCGTGATTAACTAACAATAAACACAGTATACATACATTCATAACACAACTCGGTAACTGATTTTTCAGGTAACATCGCTTCACCAGGATTCCCTTACTGACAGCCCATATTGTACGAGAAAATCATGTATTGTATTATCTGGCTCGACAAAGTTTTAGGAATATCAAAAGGAGTGGGTGTAACAAAGATCTTGGAAGACAAAAATCAGTGCGCTAGGCTTTAAAAAAAAAAAAGCACAACGATTTGTATCTTCGATATATAAAATGTACCGCATTTTTAAAGCTTACTTTAAGGGTAAAAAAGTGCATCTGTAAAATATGATAATTTATTTAATTCTCTGGTGATGGTTTTTCCTTCTTTAAAATAATCGATTAATAATTCACAGCAGGCATTAAAAAAAACAATAGCCATAGTCATAACCTTTTCAGTCAATTTAACTACTTTTTTATCCTTGGAAGAGTTCCAGTAACTTCTGCAGATTGTTTTGACTTATTCTTTCGTATCTAATATGAACCGATAAAACCGTGTTTCATTGAACCGATGCAAAAGTTCATTCAGATTCATTTAAACAGTTTTAAACAACACTTGGAAATGGCCACATGATTACAATTTTATTGATAAATTTTTCATATTATGTAAACGTTCATTAAGATATTGTGTATACATTCAGTTGAGATCTTGAAAGTGTCAACAGTCACATGTACTTTTATTCAAAGATCGTTCAAAACATTACCGTGAATTTTTTTATCATTTCTAATGTTACTATCTCATTTTCTAACATGCAGTTTGACTTTTGTGCTTGTGCAAGTTTGAATTCTAAGACGTCTAGCATTACACTAAAAAAATTAACACTACACAATATTTGTTTTTTCTTTCTGTTTTAATAATTAAAGGTTGTTACACTGAATGGCTGTAACATACCAATCGATGGAATACCAAAAGGCTTTGACAGAAATCATGTAAAGCTTAAAACTAGTCAATTGTTATCATATTAGTTATTCATTAATACTGCCACATCTTGCAAGTCCAGGAGATTATAAAATGCTCCCTAATTTACAAATTTATTAAAAAAATAAATAATAATGGTTACCTTGATGAATTTCGTCCAGTTGGCTGCGTTCTTCTCCTTTCAATGTCAAGACCTTCATCTTCTTCCTCTTCAACAATACATTCAGACGTATCATACATATGATGTAATGACATATTAACAAGTTTAACAGTTGTAAATACAATTGTGACGGCAGTAATATAAGCTCCCCATACATAAACTGTTGATGGAAAATACTGTAAAAGGGAAAAAGTATAAATTAGTTATAAAACGAATAAAATGTAAATAAACTATACATAACAAAAAATTAACAATCACATATTTATATATGTGATTGTTAATTTAACAAACTTTCGGCTTTATAGTCGAAAGTTTGTTTGATTGTTTGTACTCGCATCATGCAAAAACCAGCAAACCAATTGCTTTCAATTTGCAGGATACATTTATGTTATCCTAGTGCAGATTTTAAGCCATATTTTGAAGCTCTAGTTCCCATGTGGGTGAAGTTGTGAAGTAAAGAAAAAAAATTTAATAAGTTGTGAAGTTTTCCTTGGTAAAGTTCTGTGTACTTTAGTTACCATAGTTACAACTATTCTGCCAACCGGGTTGGTCTAGTGATGAACTCGTCATTGCAAATCAGTTGATTTCAAAGTCGAGAGTTCTAAGGTTCAAATCCTAGTACAGGCAGTTACTTTTATACGGATTTGAATACTAGATCATGAATACAGGTGTTCTTTGGTGGTTGGGCTTCAATTAACCACAGATCTCATTTAAATTTATACATATCATCCTCATTCATCCTCTGAAATAATACCTTAAAATGTTTCCGGAGGGTAAACAGAAAAGAAGGTGAACTATTCTGACTTTTAAAATTTAATTTCTTTTTCAGGTTTCTATAACACCTGAATACTTTAACTTTTATTTACCAGTCTCACAACCATATGGATAACGAACATTAAAAATGGTGGAGTGTAAAACTAATGTAAAGAGAATTAATAATTTACAAAAACATAATAAATTAATTTTAAAAAAAGAAAAAATAATGAATGTAAAAGTCCAAAGAAACAAAACTTTAATTCCAGTCATTATCTTACTAAAATTAAATTAAGATTTCTGCATAACAACAAAATCCACAATAAAGCATTGACAAAATCAAACTGAATAAAGGAATCCTAGAAAAATATTACAAGATGAAGTCAATAATATAAAATTTTGAAATCAGTCTGATTTAGAAAATTTAATTTAAAATATTACCCAGAAAACCATATTTTAGTCAAAATAAAAAATTAACTATGAAATCAGTGAATTGAAAATCCTCAAAAAAAACCCGAGAGAAACTTATAAAATGTTCAGAAAAGCTAAAAGAGAATTTGAAAAATCTATAAAAATAACAGGAGCTTTCTTAGAGATAATTCCAGAGATTTCTACTAAACTTTCAAATAAAAATTAAAAGGATACCAACCTCCAATTGAGGCTTCAGGAAAAAAATGGAAAATTAGGATTAAATAATAAAGAAACCCATGTTGGAATTTTAACAAATTATTTTGTAACTGCGAGGAACTTAAGAAAAATTAACTTTTAAATCCATTAACAAGCATATCCCAAATTCAGAATCTACATCCAAAAAAGAAATCAAAGAAACAATAAATCCCTAAAAAAAAAAAAAATAAAGCTTAAGTATAAGATTTAATAACCATGGGCTATTAAAACTATCTAAAACAAAATTAAATGATAATTTATCTTCTTAATAATCTGAGAGGAACATTCCCACAAATAGGAAACCGCCTTAATTCACCCCTTATATAAAGAAGGATGACAATTTTTATATTATAGAGGAGTTTCTCTTCTACAAGTCCCTTTAAAAATTTTATAAAAAATCCTCCTTACAGGATCAAAAAAATTCTAGATGAAACTTTAGGATAATATCAAGGAGTATTTAGGAAAAGTAGAATCTGCGCAGAAAAACATTCAATATGAAAATTATAATTAAGACCATAAAACAACATTGAATTTTTTAAAACATATATGATTTGGTCAGGCAGAAAAACTTTATTTAGTTTCTTAGAATCAAGAACTGATCCTAAAACCAGAAAATTAACTCAAGAAACTGTGATAGCTACCCATAATGAAGTTAATGGATAAAATATCTTAACTATTTTTTATCAAAACCAAAGTCAGAAAAGGAGACTGGCTGTCACAGACTCTTTATAACATGATTTAGACAGTAATTTTAAATTAGACAAAATGGAAATGTCCCACAATTCTAGGAATGAAAGCAAAATAATAAAAATCAACTGTTTAAAAAAAATTTTATCTTTTAAAAGAAACTCAAAAAGTTACAGTGATACTTGAGGAAAACTTTCATCATAGTTTCAGTTCACTGATGGTGATCATGTAATCTATAGAGCAGAAATCTACCTGATGAAAGAAATCTTTCAATTCTCTAGATCTGGGATTTACAGAGATATGATGACAAAACTCATAATCCGATCATATAATTAGTAAGAACTTCAATTGCACATACATATAGATTAATTTTTTTTAAAATTACATCACCAGAGACAAAATGCTATGTAGAAAGCAATTTGTAGGAATATTCTTAATCTGCAATGTTGCTGGCCACATTGTACTGTATTAAGCATATCAGGAAACATAGCAGTTAGTTATATGATAGTGAGAAACTACCGTCACAGCAGTGTTATAAATAAAATAGAAAATTTTGTTTTAAACCTGAGAAAAAAAGATAGCAAAGACATGTCCACTTGATGAAGAACTTCTATTCACGCACGATTACTGAAGAAGTTCCACAGTTCAAAAGTGGTAAGAAAACCTTTAAAGTCAAGTCAGTACATCCAACTTCTGTTCATAATGAGGAAATCATTGTCAAAGTGAGAGACACAATATCATTTTCAGACTGAAACTGATTGTAGATGATTTTGGTGTTCAGACAATCCATAAAATCCTAGAAGAATTTATACAAAAATAATCTTAGAATAAATAATGCAACACAAAGCCTTCTTCTTGTCCAAATCGTCTTCTAAGTATTCAACAAAAAGGATTTGTGTTGCATTTTTTTATCAAAGATATGGCCATTTACAGTACAGAACGTATTTTTAAAATTTCATAGAAATAAAACATTGTTGAATTTGATTTTGGCGTAAGATGAAACGTGATGTTTTCAGTAAAAATCTACAACTAAACATCAAAGCGATTAATGGATGTCAACAGTCACTAAAAAGCAAGAAATTATGTTTTCTAAAACCAAAGAAATAATATTCATATATCTCTATAGCATAACAAGAATTATTCACCATGATGAATTTATCCCTAAGCAATAAACCGTCAGGAAATTTTTGTTTGGGTCTTAGAAAATGGTTATAGAGAAGGACTTGCACTGTAGATCGAGTAACTGGCATCAGACAGTTACTTCCTGCATGTCAACATGCCAGTCCAACAAACAAAAATATCAAAGCATTTTTGGCCTGACAAAGATTTTGTGTGTTCAGTTTTCCACACGATTTACCAGACCTGTTTTGGTTACTTCTTAATTCCAAAACTGAAGTTACAACAAGGAGCAGTTCTTTTACTATAACTGATAGAAAGATGCCCAACAGAAGTTGACAGTAATATTTAAGACTATAATGAAAAATTTACAGAAGGTCTTTATCGATGCAAAAATGATTTACTTTTAACAATGTGCACATTGTTAAACTAACAATGTGCACATTGTTAACTAACTAAGAACACAAACTTGTAAAAATCAAGGGAAAACTGATAACATTAAAACTGAAATTAATATTAAACTATTGTGTTTTATATTAAAATGAGTAAACTAAATAAAACTAAGGTTGTTATTTAATGTTAGACACCTATTTAATGTTATAAATATTCATTATATAAAACATAAATAAATAAAACACACTAAACAATAGTTTTAACTACTTTTTATGAAAAAATATTCAATAAGAGTTAAGTAATTCAAGAGTAAATAATGTAAACAGATAGCCAATAAAACCAATATATAAACACTTGATAATGGACAGCTCCAAGAACTGGTGAAAAAATTGTGAAACTACAATAAATAAAACTCTAAACAAAGATCTCCACACATTTACAATAGAAAAATATTCCAGTCGGTAGCTATTGTAAATAAGAGCAAATACTGAAATCCTTATGATATGCGATCAACCAACTCAACTGAACTAGTCAACATTATTTATTCAAGTATGATAATCTATTATCATTTATTAATTAATAACAATAAATGTCAGACACCACATAGCATCTAGCATTTTATGAGAGAAAGTTAAAAACTATCGGGACATTTAATATATCAAAAAGTTAGAAGTCACAGTTTCCAATCTTTATTATGAATATAACAAATGTACCAGTCTTTGAGATAAAAGAGACATTTAATTGGCCATTCCCAGAGGTAAACAATACAAAAATATACTCATTACTGAATATTACCTAAATTTCAATGATATTTCACATGCTGATGTGAAGAGTATATTCTTTCAGTGAAAATGCTGACGGGAAATTATTTAACTCCTCACTTTCCCTAAAAGTCTGGCATGGAGGTATTTTTTAATGTATCTAAAAACAGCCATACCATTATAGGGAGTGAATTATATCTCACAATGTCAAACTACTTATAATGTAGATATAGCAATCGACAAATCATTTAACAACATAATATATGCAGTTACTGAATAAAAAAGTACATTACTCTTTTTATTTGATTAGATTATAGACTATTGAATGTTATTAATGTTATTTATACAATCACTGACAGACTAAATGAAGGACCTGAATTTGTATACCGGTAAAAGTTTAGATTGCCATATCTAGTTTGAAATGCTTTTCAGAGCCACACGATCAAGAAAAGCTATATTAAAAGAATGAAGAAAAACTTGACTTCTTCCACAAGTAAAATCTATATAATTAAAAATTCATTTCCATTCTAGCCCATTAACAAACGCAATTCAGAACAGTCTATAACAATCTCTTTTATCATAACATAAACAATAAAAAAGCAATAAAATAATTTTGTTAGTTATATAATTTTTTTATATTATAATAAACGTAAACTTAAAACAAATAAGAAAAACATTTTTTAATTAATTTAGAACACAAACACAATGAAAAAGTGAAGATCTATGCAATAAAACACATACTCATACGATAAATTATCTCAATTTATATTGTAATTAGATTTATGTATTTGATTACGCACTGATGATGTCATCACAAAGTCCAGATAAAAAATGCCGATTAACCAACAAAACAAAATAAAATAATGAAATCATAATTACAAACATGTTTTTTTAAAAATACTAGCCAATTATCTTTATTTAAGAAAAAAATGTTAGATCCCCGAAAATTAAAAAATAAATCAGAACAAAATTAATATGATACCATATTTTATCTATATTCAAAGGCAATTATTTAAAAGGGTGGGAAAATTTTACATAGTTCATTAGATTATACACCGGATGGATTGCTCTCTAACTTAAAAAATGGATTAAAAACCATTCTCTACCATCTCAGGTAGATGTACTGTTAATGACAGATAGCATTCCCATTAATGATAATGCCAGTTACTGTCACCCGTAATTTGAAATTAATGGATGTCTGGCTAGAGATAAACAACACAGCAGGATTATTAACTCGATTTGTCTGCAAAAAAAGATCAAACTATATTGCTCTGCTTTGAAGCATTTAATAAAACGTAATCTGGTCATCATTATTAAATATTTATTACACATATGAGTATTCCTATCTGAAACAGATCATCTTTTGCAACGTCTTAAAAAAGTAGAGTGAATTTTTATACACAAAAACATGTTGTTCAAATCATTATCTGGTACTTGTAAATATCTATTGTGTTTATCAGTATTTGCTAAATTCAGAACACTCATTCACACTAATGAATGTTCTATTTTTGCAGAAAAAATAGATATACATATTGTTTTTGTTTATGTGGTCAATTAATTCCATTAAAACCTTTTAATTTTTTTCTTCTTTTATTTACTTAGTAACTTCATGTATTTGCTTTACAATTATTTCATATAATTTATTAATCTGGATATTAACTGATTTTAATTTTTTTTTAAATTAATTAAGTAATTCGTTATACTGTTCTGGTGAGAGTTTATGACAGTTTCCCTTTATTTGTCCAGGCAATTACAAATTTTTTATCAATGAAGTAACATATCCATACTGATGTAAGGTATTATGAATTTAATTTGATGATCTATGCAATCTATTACAATATACAAATTTGAATAAAATATTTATAGACTTAAAATAAAACGACAAAACTTTGTTACTGGAAAAATTGAATTTTTCCCACCCATATGCAATAAAAATCTGATGTGGACACATGACTTCTATTAAATTACATGTACACATTTTTTTTTTAAATGAAAAGTACATAAAATTTTATTTCATTAATAATTTCTGATTTTTTTTCTTATTATTGAATTATTATTTATTGTAATTTTTTTTTACAATCGGAGGTAAAAAAAAAAAAAAAAGTTAAAAAGGTGATAAAGTCTGATTCTAACCAATGTGCCTGCCCCTTGTAAGATCCAAATATTTCATTAATTAAAATTTTATTTGGCTATAACTCTGGAACCGATGAAAATAAGTACCAATTACAATATATCATTGAAAAACTCTCAATGAGGGCTTATTGCTTCAGTTAAGAAAAAGCCCAAAATCCAAAAAATGTGGATTTTGGGCTTTTATGGACACTTTTGGTCCAGTCGATTGCAATCAAAAGGGGAAGTGTACAACTAGATGTTACAACAGTCCTAAATCCAAATTTCAACATCCTATGACTAATTGTTTTTGAGTTATACAAGATACATATGTTCACGCCATTACGTTTGTAAAGTCATAACTAGTCAAAATGGATTCCAGGATGGTCAAAATGGATATTTCAATTAAAATCTGAAATTTTTCATGATCACAATAGTTCCTTTACTTAAAAATTACTTTAAAAATGTAAACAGAAAATATTTTGGAATTCGCCTAGTATAGTTACAACAGTCTTTGATTTCTACAAAAAATAGCCTGTATGAAATTCCAATTCTTTTTACAATGCATTTATTCAAGAAGCAGCATATGACCAATAACTTTGCTAGTTTTATTTTTTACAAAATCTTTTTTTTTCAAAATATTTCACAAAAATAACTTAAATGTTAATGTGGCTATATTAATGAAATCAGCTTCACTCCTCAACATGCTAATGATAAAACTAACCTCAGTTATCTAAAAATTAAACTATGAACATAATAATTGTAATTAGGGACATTTAGAAAAAAAACCAAAAGAAAATCTGCAATTAGCATTTGGCTTTTTACAGGTTAAGTCAAGAAGAACTAACACGATTCAAAATGTAATGATTTTTTATTTTAAGACATATTATATAAAATAATATGAAAGAGCAAATCTGCAACATTTTGTTATTTATAATTTTAAAATTATTTATTATAAATGTCCTCCTTTCACACTGATGCATTTTTGGAGACCATACACAAAACTGTCCGATTTGAAAAATATCAATATTGTTAACTGTGTTGCAGTTTTCTCTTTCAGTTCATTTATTTACCTTACTATAATTATACCACAAAGAAATGTATGTCAGTCCTTTTTGATTGATCCTGTATAAATTCTGGAGACCCGAGAAATCAATTGTACCCTAATACCGCTTGAAATTGAACATAAAATAAAATTATTAGAAATTAAAATTAAAAAAGGTAATAATAAAGAAGAATTAGTTTGTATAGTATAATTCTGAACGCTAAACGTTTAAACAATAACAGCAGTTTCCGCAATATTCAACATTCACAAAATGACCCTGGTACTTACCCCATTTATTGTGCAGTCGCTAAATGATGACACACAACAAAATATTTTGCTGATATATAAAGACTTCAAAATTTCAGAAAAAACCAAGACAAAAACAACAAATTCATAAACTCACTTTTTTCTAATTTAAGGCACCGGCTAATAAATTAATTAGTCTAAAATAATGTTGCAGAATCCAATGGTTTAGATATTAAATAGATTTATTTTAACTTTACGTGGAACTTGATGTATACACACATGCATATCAATCTAACCTTCTACTATTTGCATCCACATATATATATATATATATATATATATATATATATATATATATAGATGCAAATGGATCAGAGAAATAAGAGGATCTGAAGGAAATTGGCATTACACCAGAAGACACCGCACATAAGAAAAAATTAAACAAGAAAATTAAGAACAAAAACTCACATAAGAAAAAATTAAACAAGAAAATCAAGAACAAAAACTCATTTCATACTTGCAAGAAAAAACTCACAACATGAACATTTTCAACACTAGAAAGGGACAAAAATCGTAATGTGTGAAAAAGTACTGGGAGGATTGCAAGGCCCAAACAGTCCCATCAAAGAGACTTGGATAATGGACTGACTAAAGTGATCGATCCTATGCAGTCATAAAACATAAAAGGTAATAATAAAAGTATACATATATACACACACACACATGCATACACATATACAAGACACCATGTGGAACAAAATTATTATAAATTTAACTACTTAAATAACAAATTAAAAGGTACTCTTATAAATCAAATAAAATACATTACTTTTTTTTGTCTTCAGTCATTTGACTGGTTTGATACAGCTCTCCAAGATTCCCTATCTAGTGCTAGTCATTTCACTTCGGTATACCCCCTACATTCTACATCCCTAAAAATTTGTTTTACATACTCCAAGCATTGCCTGCCTACACAAATTTTTCCTTCTACCTGTCCCTCCAATACTAAAGTGACTATTCCAGGATGCCTTAATATGTGGCCTATAAATCTGTCTCTTCTTTTAGCTATATTTTTCCAAATGCTTCTTTCTTCATCTATTTACCACAACACCTCTTCATTTGTCACTTTATCCACCCATCTGATTTTTAACATTCTCCTATAACACCACATTTCAAAAGCTTCTAGCTAACTTTTCTTCTCAGGTACTCGGATTGTTCAAGTTTCACTTCCATATAAAGCGACACTCCAAACATACACTTTCAAAAATCTTTTCCTGACATTTAAATTAATTTTTGATGTAAACAAATTATATTTCTTACTGAAGGCTCGTTTAGCTTGTGCTATTCGGCATTTTATATCTCTCCTGCTTCGTCCATCTTTAGTAATTCAACCTGCCAAATAACAAAATTCTTCTACCTCCACAATCTTTTCTCCTCCTATTTTCACATTCAGTGGTCTATCTTTGTTATTTCTACTTCATTTCATTACTTTTGTTTTGTTCTTGTTTATTTTCATGCGATAGTTCTTGCGTAGGACTTCATCTATGCCGTTCATTGTTTCTTCTAAATCCTTTTTACTCTCGGCTAGAATTACTATATCATCAGCAAATCGTAGCATCGTTATCTTTTCACCTTGTACTGTTACTCCGAATCTAAATTGTTCTTTAACATCATTAACTGCTAGTTCCATGTAGAGATTAAAGAGTAATGGAGATAGGGAACATCCTTGTCAGACTCCCTTCTTTCTTATTACGGCTTCTTTCTTATGTTCTTCAATTGCTACTGTTGCTGTTTGGTTCCTGTACATGTTAGCAATTGTTCTTCTACCTCTGTATTTGAACCCTAATTTTTTTAAAATGCTGAACATTTTATTCCAGTCTACGTTATCGAATGCCTTTTCTAGGTCTATAAACGCCAAGTATGTTGGTTTGTTTTTCTTTAATCTTCCTTCTACTACTAATCTGAGGCCTAAAATTGCTTCCCTTGTCCCTATACTTTTCCTGAAACCAAATTGGTCTTCTCCTAACACTTCCTCCACTCTCCTCTCAATTCTTCTGTATAGAATTCTAGTTAAGATTTTTGATGCATGACTAAAAACTAATTGTTCTGTATTCTTCACATTTATCTGCCCCTGCTTTCTTTGGTATCATTACTATAACACTTTTTTTGAAGTCTGACGGAAATTCCCCTTTTTCATAAATATGACACACCAGTTTGTATAATCTATCAATCGCTTCCTCACCTGCACTGCGCAGTAATTCTACAGGTATTCCGTCTATTCCAGGAGCCTTTCTGCCATTTAAATCTTTTAATGCTCTCTTAAATTCAGATCTCAGTATTGATTCTCCCATTTCATCCTCCTCAACTTCCTCTATAACACCATTTTCTAATTCATTTCCTCCGTATAACTCTTCAATATATTCCACCCATCTATCGACTTTACCTTTCGTATTATATATTGGTGTACCATCTTTGTTTAACACATTATTAGATTTTAATTTATGTACCCCAAAATTTTCCTTAACTTTCCTGTATGCCCCGTCTATTTTACCAATGTTCATTTCTTTTTCCACTTCTGAACACTTTTCTTTAATCCACTCTTCTTTCGCCAGTTTGCACTTCCTGTTTATAGCATTTTTGAAGGTATATGTTTGGAGCGTAGCTTTATATGGAAGTGAAACTTGGACAATCGGAGTATCTGAGAAGAAAAGATTAGAAGCTTTTGAAATGTGGTGCTATAGGAGAATGTTAAAAATCCGATGGGTGGATTAAGTGACAAATGAAGAGGTATTGCGGCAAATAGATGAAGAAAGAAGCATTTGGAAAAATATAGTTAAAAGAAGAGACAGACTTATAGGCCACATACTAAGGCATCCTGGAATAGTCGCTTTAATATTGGAAGGACAGGTAGAAGGGAAAAATTGTGTAGGCAGGCCACGTTTGGAATATGTAAAACAAATTGTTAGGGATGTAGGATGTAGAAGGTATACTGAAATGAAAAGACTAGCACTAGATAGGGAATCTTGGAGAGCTGCATCAAACCAGTCAAATGACTGAAGACAAAAAAAAATCGTTGTGTGAAACTGAAGCCTAAATTGTAGATCAATATAATTAACTTAAATTGTTTTACTGTGAGCAGTAACTATAAAATTCATTTTTTCTTTCATACACATATAAATAACACACAGCACAAACTTGACATACTTCAACAACGCAGAATGTAAGAAAATGTAAAAAAACAAAAAAAACTTTAAAACATTTAAAATGAACATAATTTAAATCACACATGCATTTTGAACACATGGTAAAAACACACATCTTTCTAAAGCAAACTAAAACTAGGCAGAGCCATTCATCTATGACACTACAATACTTAGCACTCTCAGTTGATTAAGAAATTTAACATAAAGCACAAGCTAGTTCAAATGCGGGTAAAAGTTTTTATAACTCTTACCAATAAAAACTTGACAGGTAGTCAATTTTAAGAAAGTTTTCAATCTTTAAAACATTTAGCGACATGGTTATCAAAACTTAAATATTTATAATTTTTGTTACAATACAGAGATGTTTTTGTGATGGTTGAGTTTATTGTTAATTACAAACGATTCGCTTTCAATTTTTATTAAAATTGTTCTTCAAAAGAACCTTTTGAAAACCAATTATCCAGCTACTTCGTCAGTGGAACAACTGAAGGCAGTCCTGTAAATGGCATTTGTCTTAAGATGGGTTAGGAATAGCATATGTTGAATAATATATTTAATTATGTAAGGTTTGTTTAATATGCTATACTTGTTAAAATTAGTGAGTTTGGAAATTTCATATTAAAAGATTCTCTATACGTCTACCTTGTGATTCATTCTTTGAATCTTCATTCCTACTTCATAAATAGTGAGATGCAAGAAAGTAGTAACTGTACAAGAAAGTATCTCTTTTTATACTCTTACATTTATTTATTAATATTATTTTAAAATACACTGTCTTGGATAATGAAACTGGATATTCAATTTTTTTTTGAAAACAAAGACTTTAGAAATCTACCATTACTTTCTATACACTGTTGATCTATGTTGTTTCTTATATTTTGTACAAGTAGTTCTGTGGAATACCACCATTTTCCTCTATAATTCTAACCTTTTAGCTCTCTAGTCACTGAGGATTAAGAATTCTTTCTTAAAAATAATCCCCCTCTAAGGCAGATTGTGTGTGCCCAACAAATCTGAGGATCTTGAAAGATCATTAGGTATCAAAAACTAAAAGCTGATGAATACTTCATCAGCCATTTCATATACTACAATTAAAATCTTTAAAAACACAACGGTGAGAGAATCCGATCTTGATTCCTACAGCAACCAGTGAGCCCAACTTCAAAATTGGAATTTTCCTGTTCTTCACCCAATATAAAGTAAATTAAACAAATGTGGCGGAAAGTCCAGATGTAGAGAGTAGATAAGTGCACTGCATGTTATTGGTTTGTCTTTTACTAATCTTAAATTACTTTTCAATTTTCAGATTTGATTTTATTCAATAAATACAAGGTGACTTGTTTTTTTAATGTTTTTTTTCATACAACTTTATTTTCATTTATTTATTAATTAAAAATTTTTTATTTTATATTTACTCTTATCAATTTAGTTTAATTATTCAAGATTGTTTAATAAACAAAATGTGTATTTGGTGCTAGATTTTGACAGAGTAGCACAGTACTTTTTTATTTAATCCTTAATCATTAATGTGTCATTATAAAATTGTTTCATGTGTAATATCTACTAAGAATCAATACAGTCACTTTTACAATAGTTGATTTACTACTACACTACTACAACTGTGCATTAACATATCTGCTTGACTGTGAACAACAATTGATTGTATAACACTATTGTTCACAATCATTATTAATAACCAAAAAACATAAAAATGAGCTTTTGGAAATATAGTACCAAGGGATATTCTTGCCAACAAAGTTGATAAATTAAAACTTCATATTCAAAAGACAATAAACAGGGTTTTCTGAACAAAATTTAGGAATATTGGTTTTTCCCTTATTGGTGTATGCTAATCACAAACCAATAAATCTATTTAAAAGAAATAATGTAAAGTCTGAACAAATGACATTACGTATAATTACATTAAAGCAAAAAGCAAATGTAAAATAATCAATGCAAAAAGCATAACTGACAATATAGTACACAAAAATGTTCTATAATTAGCCTTAACCGGGAGACAGCAAAATAATAATGGATAACTTTTTGTGTTGAAGTAATTCCATAAAAAATTCCATGGTAGCATATAAAAATTAAAGTTAATATTTTTAATTTTATAAATAATTTCTTTACTATATTTGCAAAAAACTTAATAGATGTATGATCTAACACTACATTTTATAACTATATATTATAAATGAATGTAAAATTAGGTGAGATGGTAATTATAAACAATTATGAACTTGATTTTGATAAAATTTTTAATATACATTATTTAGAACCTAAGTTATTCATTATAATTGAAATTATTTGTTGGAAACAACTTTCACCCAAATTGAGTCCCTTTTAGGTTACACACTTTCCTCAACAAAAATTTGCACTTCAGCACTCTACAAGTATAATATACATTATTTTCTGATTAAATAATTTGTTATTGTATACAACTATGGATTCAGCCTAACAATCAGCCAATTTAACATTCAAGGTTAATAAGAAGACAGTAGGGATGAAGTAAGCATTTGGTTATGTTTGCTGATATCGTATGAGTTCAATACACAGAATCTTTAGTTGCCCCTAATCTAAACCTAACCAAACACAATCAAATTTTATTTGCATTAAGTTATTTACTCTATAAATAATGAATACTGCACATTAACCAAAACCAACACCTTAATCTTAACCTAACTTAATTTAGTTTTAAGTAAAACTTAATCTAATCGCACTTTAACTTAATTTCGCTGAAACCAAATGATTTAGTTTGAAAATAATGTATACACTTGAACAGGGCTGAATTATAAAATACTTGGTGAGAATTCTGTGTAACTTACAAACAAGACGGAACTTGCATGAACAGCGTTTCCAACAAATAATCTCCATTTTAACGAATAACTTAGGTTCTAAAGACTATATATTTAAAATTTTCACCAAAACTCAGAGGTGAATCCACAACATATATAATTACCAGGGAGATTTACTAATAATCTAACAAAAACTCTCACTTGTGATCGACACAATTATAATAAATAAAAATCTTGATGACGGAAAATATATCAAAAGAAATCATGAAATACAATGCTATTAGATTTTAATTAAATAAAATTCTTCATCTTCAGTAAATAAGCCATTTCATACTTGCCTTTATTATTAATAAAATAGCTAAACAGTTATGAGAGTGTGAAAATAAAGAGGTTCAGAGAAAGTATTATGGATTTGTAACAAACATGAGCGAATAAGATGGTGCAACTCAGCAAAAACAGTCAATAAATAGAGATGTATTTGAAGTTATTGGTTAATAGACATGCATGGATAGCAAAATTTTCAAAAGTTTTATCATAATAAAAAAACTGAGGAAATAAATGGCTTGGATAAATTAATGGGTATGAAGAAACCACATCCAGATTAACATCTCTTATGTCACATTCAATAGTTCCAAATGGGAAAAAATATACTTAACAACTAGTTCTGGCAAACTTACAGAATGTTTTTATGTTAATAGCTAATCTTGATCACCTAACTTTATAATTTATTAACACTGACAAAAGATTTTATTGGAGTATATTAAAATAAAATTTGATTTGTTAACAGTTGTATGTTTTAGGTGAAATTTGCTCCCACTTAACATGAATGTTAATGAATACATAACTTTGTAAATAAAACATTTGACTTATGTAAATTTTAACTTGCACCTAATTATAAACTATTCCCCACAGTAATTAACAAATAAAAAATAAAAAAAGGAAGCAGGAAAGGAGAAAGGTATATTTGATTACCCAAAAGATGTAAAAGTATTTTATTTATATCCTTTTAGCTAAGATAAGAAACTAAAAGACTAAGTTCAGGATCTAAATTTGGTGAAAATTATGAAATCAGTACAAATGCTTAAATGTCAAGATGCAATACCACTTTATAAACATTACTTTAAGCGTAACTTGCAAAAGCAAAATACTGTTTGCAGTAGCAAAATAACTATTTCCAAAGTTGAAGATTATACATGCCAAAACAAGCACACTAACGATTTTCTATTTATCTGTTGATCTCTACATTAAATACATGAACATCTTTAGTAATAATCATGCGGAAGGCTACTTTTAGTCGAATCTTGTTTCTTAAGAAAACGATTAAAAATTAAGTGGCCGATTATTTACTTCTGCAAACGATAACTCTCACTTGTGATAAACACAATAATGCAATAAAAATCTCGACGACGAAAAGTGTATCAAATGAAATCATCAAATACAATGCTATTAGATTTTAATTAAATAAAATTCATCGTCATAAATAAATGGCTCAAGTAGAATTTTAAGGGTAAAAAAAGTCCGTAGTACTTTGACCTCATTCTAGAAAAAAGAATTTTATAAAAACTTGAAAATTAATAAGTAAATTCTAAAATAAAAAAAATATTACAATGTAGAAATAACTTACCAAGTAAAGCGTAAATGGCAGGCATAGAAGGAAGAGCCAAAGGTAAAGGTGGAATGTATTATGGAACATATCCTGGTGTGGGTCATAATACCATCCCCCAGTAAGAGATGCCCAAACACCTTGACGCAATATTTCCAAAGTTTGAGAGCCCATTTTTGTGGGTTCTCATTTAATTTCTAGTTAAATACACTGATCCATCATTCTTGAATACTGGGAATAAATAACCCACGATGCCTTCACAGGCACCAATCAATCCGATGTTTTGACATCACGACAGGTTCTTCTGTTCATCTCTGCTTACTTGATCACCAAAAGCTGTACTGTAAACATTGTTATTGAAAAATAATTTCTTCGGAACACAGATTTATTTAATCGTAAGCACAAATAATATAAATGTAGCTTACGCTGTTATTACCGACTGGAAAGATATTCACATCTTGTTTAGAAATGTATTAATATTCCAATGATTCATTCACCAACAGACATGATTCATACTCTCATTCGATTTTATTCATTGGTAATAGTGAATTTCCCTTTAACAACAAATACTGGTTATGAATTTAAAAATCTTGACAGAAAAAATATAAATAAAAAAAGTTTTATTACTCATTCAACTCACTCCTTTATCGTCAAAACCACAAAAAAGTAATAGGATCCAGATTTGTTTTTCTAATTGTATTTTAAACCCTTTTAAAAACATACAAACGGAGAATGACAGTGGCTATGTATTTCTCAAAACATAGAACAAAAACCCAAGAAATTAAATAGTCAAAAGTCACTTTCGCTTTTCACTGCATCACAGGCCTTTACTGCGTATCAGCGACCAACTACAAGGCAATGATGTGATATGACAACATAACCTACATGAAAAATACCAATGAGCTAACCTAATATATAATTAGCCAATATTTTTTTAATTCGGTTCAGAAAATTGAATATAAATTTAATTAATGGTTCATTTCAATAACAGAATAATATTGCTAATTACAGGTTTTAGTAAGGATAATAAATATCTAATTAAATCGTCAGACATCGCGCGAATTTTAAATTACAATCAGTAAGCAGGGCGATTTTAAGTGTATAAAAAACACAACGAAAATTACCACAATGATAATCAAACAACAAATTACGATGAATTCAACAATAACATAGCTTTCCATGAGATGGCTAGAACTACATAAATTTAAAATTAAGTCATTTTTAGTAAGAAAATTAAAGGATATACTTTGTTACCATTTTATAGGCTTTCAACACTTCGGCATGAAAGAAAAGAGAATTTTATACTTTGGATTTTTATTAAACCTTGCTCTACTCTGTTAGCCTTTATCCTTGGCTAAATTCATTTTATTAGAAGAAACCCTCAAGAAATTACAATAGAAAAGTACCCTGTTTTCTTCGGTTTCTGGTAATGCAATTTGATTGTTTATTTCATAAAAATATTATTTTAAAAGTTATGTTTAGGAAATTGCCCTTCCGGTAGAAGGAAAAAATTGTGTTGGCAGGCCACGTTTGGAATATGTAAAACAATTGTTAGGGATGTAGGATGTAGAGGGTATACTGAAATGAAACGACTAGCACTAGATAGGGAATCTTGGAGAGCTGCATCAAACCAGTCAAATGACTGAAGACAAGACATTTAGGAACAGAATTTAAAACACTTATGATTGTTTCAGTATGGTGCAATGTTCTTGAATAGGCTTAGCAATTTATGCTACGCACGCGCAGGTTGGTGGTGGAACAAGTCAGTGCAGCAGAAGACAGTCGAGTAGCAACAATGGCTTAGGTTCTCTTATCGTTTGTTGAACACAAGGCTGTGCTGAAGAACAAGAACAATCACGAGATACAACGGCAGTGGCAGTGATATAAATCGCCTTGAAAATCCTCATGCACATGTGGACAGGGCAGTGAATCTACTGGGGGTTGCTGTGTGGTGTGGTCTATCAGTGCATGATTTGATTGGTCCCTTCTTCTTCAAGGGTATCATAACTGGTGAAGCATATTTTGATATGTTTCAGACAAGGATTTTGCCTGCCATCCAAAACCTGTGTGGTAATGAACTTTTTATGTGCAACAAGACGGAGCTCCGCCTCACTACCATCGAGATGTCAAGTTGTACCTTGATAAAACTCTACCTGGATGGATGGGTGGGTTGAAGAAGTGCTGTTGAGTATCCACCTTGGTCTCCTGATTTGACACCTCTGGGGGACCATCAAGAATTACGTGTAGTGACAAACACCAGCAACAATTGATGAGCTATGTGAAAAAATTGAAGTCATGTGCTGCCATTACACCAAATACACGAACAGTTGTAGTTCCATGCCATGGATATTGTACAGAAGCTGCTGGTGATCAATTTTGAACACATACCATAACCCTCTCAGTGCCAAAAATTGTCACATGAAGTCAAATTTTGATATGGACTAGCAAACAGTGAGTACATTTTTTTGGACCCCTCTGTACACACAAATATATATATATATATATATTTATAAATTATAAACCAAATTGATCCACCTAAATACAGAAATATACATTAAATAAGATGACACTTACCTTATTTCATATTTAAAAAAAATGTTTTCGTGGAAACCCAACCCACATCTCCAGTTGTATTTATTACATTTTAAACTGTTTGTATCATATATATATTTCAAGATTTTCATTAATAACAGATTGTTAAGAAAATGAAGGGTTGAAAAGAAAAGAAGAATTTCCATTACAACTGGTGGGGAAATTCTGCCATTTTTATTAGAGTATATAAATGCATGCAACATAATAATTAAAAAAATAAATATTTTATTCCAGTCTATACTAAATTAAACAAATATAGATCATGTTAGGATTAGATGTATATCCAGTTTGTGAAAATAAAATAAAAATAGTTTAATGCTAACCCCTTATTCTGCCCCATGCTTTCAATTTATATTTTGTACAACATACATAGTTAGAATGGAAAGCCAATCAAAATGAAAAGTCTGCCAGATTTCTTCAAGTATCTGATCGTTAATTGCCTAGGAACTCAGTAGAAGCTGATATGTATATTATGGCTGCTGAGATTACACACAAAGAATTGTATGTCTGCAATTACTGGACATACGATTACTGAGTCAGACAGTGCTTGCTGAATAACGCATAGAACATGACAGTATCCAACACAAGGGTCACTCTGAAAGTTGACCTGACAAAGAAAACACGACATTTTTCATATTTTTCTTTTATTTTTCAATATAAACCTTGCAGTTAAACACATTTAGAATGACTTTCCAACTTTTTAATACCTTCAGTATAATGCAATTTGTAAGACTGCAAAATAAGTAGTCGTCTCAGAATTGTCCTATTCATTTTCAGTGATATTCATACAGTGAGCCATTTCTTCAGGTTTGGAAAGAATTGCTGGGAGCCAAATCTAGGGCATGTGGAAGCTATTTGAAGCAATGGTTGTGGAGCTTTGCAGCAACAATCTGAGATGTGTGTATAGATGCATTATGGTAGTGAAAGAGCATTTTTTTTTTTTGGCCAGATTTATATGTTTAACCTGAATATCACTCTTCAATTGGTCCAGTAGTGAAATATAATACTCTTCAGTGATGTTCATACCTTTTTCCCAGTAGTCTATGAGCAGCAAATCACGAGAATCCCAAAAAACCATAGCCATAAATTTTCCTGCATAGTAAATAGTTTTTGCTTTCTTTTGGTACTTTCACCTGGTTTGTGAATCAATATTTTGTCAATATAAAACATTAAAGAAACTTAGCAAAATCATTTTTAAATGTCTAGACACCCTTTAGAAGTGTTCAGCTAAACAAAACCCATTTGACTTTTAATAAAATGTAGTGGACACAGTCTATTAAGATGTTTGCATCAGTAAGCTCACATAGCTTCTATTCACAATCATTTAATACAACATTGTGGAGGTTTTTTATGATTTTGTTGGTTGTAGCAGTTCTTGGATGTTCAACCATTTGTCATCTTGAATGGATTACAACCACATTTAAATTCAGCAGTACACTTTTTTATCTTTAAAACTGAAGAGGAATAATCCCTTAAAGTGGAACCTAGTTCTATTAGTATCTCAAGATTTTAAACCTTTTAAAACAATCTACTTTACAACAGGTTAAACTTCAATTTCAGGCATTTTTTAGAAAAAATCAACATTTGTTTGCATTACTCAGTTGGCACAAAACATGTAACTAAATGTGAATATCTGAAACTTTACAACAAGCCATTTAAAGGATGATACTTGACAAATATCATATTCATTTGGCCATGCTTGCACTATCTCTGTATCAAGTTGAGAACTTTCTGAGCCCCTCATACAAAATGACAAATGGGCTACATGAAAGCACACATTTTGGCAGTAATTAGAATGCATTCTGCATCAGTAAGACAAACAGAAGATGCAAACTCACCACAAGTTACAGTCAGTTCAACAGCATCCTCTTTTTCGAAATCAGAGTAAACCACTATATTTGGTCTCAACTGGCAAAGAAGTTTGTCTGTAACATCAAATAACAGTGTCTGCTTTCTTACGTGTAATTAAATGAAGATGACAGTATGGTGGGAAGGTACACATAATAAAAGTAGATACTCAATACCGAGGGTAGAAATTGCATGATGGGCAAATATTCTCAGTGGAGTTATTATGTAGAGAAGTTGTCTATGAAATGATTACTAAACATAGTCCTGCAAATAACATCATTTAGAAGTTACTGAAATTGTAGTGTTTATGTGTTGTATCAAACTCTTATTAGATCATAAGAGTTGATGACTAGAAATGGAAATTGTGTTCTATCGATCTTTCATTTGTAAGAAGAATTACAAATATAAAGAATTTCAAGTAATTATTTTATAACTTGCAATAACAGGCAAATGTTTTATTCTAATAAATAGTGATTCAAATGTTTGATTGCTCCTGAACAAGTTGCTAACATCCAGGTTGAATGATAAACATATTATGCGAGACAATTATTTACCTTCAATTACCAACCAAAAGTATAGACTAGATGATATGCCAACAAACATTGAATATTCATAATTTTCTATTAGTTTACCACACCCCATTCTAGTATAATTGGGTTGCTGACCTGATAGAGTATAATTTCAGTATAATCTCAAAAAATACAAACATCTGCAATCTCTTTTATCTTGATAATTATTATAAAGAAATAGGTTGTAGCTTACTGTAAAATGAATCAACAAGATTTATATTAAAAAACTATTTTTATCAAAAAACATATATATATATATATATATATATATATATATATATATATATTAAAGTTTATAACATTATTTTACATTTGCTTATAACATTATTTTTATATTTGTACAAAAGTATTTTTCTTATAAAATAATTATTATTAATACATGATTATTTACAGTACTCATAATACAAAAGTGGTTAAATTATTGTATAAGTACATAATCATTTCAAAATCATATTTTATGAAAACATTTTTTATTAGCTATAAGAAATACTCATAATTTTTAAAGATATCGAGTTAGAAATTATATACTAGTAATACTATTTAACTATTAAATACTCAAAATTAGTTATTATTTAAATCATCAAAAAAAATAACATACTACAAAAAATTCTTACAATGTGAACAGAGCTTAAAAAATATTAGTAAATAAAATATTAATAAAAGTACTGACAAAAATGATGGAAAAAAGGTGATCGTCAGTGCTGGTGTGTCATATAATACTGAAGCATGTTAAGTTAGAATATATGTTGTTATATCAATCAAGCCCTGAAAGATCCTAAAATTAATTTGTCAAAAGAAATTAATTACAAAAATTTTTTATTCCCAACTTATAATACAAGTGAACTGGAATTACAAATAAACCGGTTTCCATAGCAAGTGCATATGCAGTAAACATTAAATACCACACACCCAGTTGGTCTCCATTTTGTTCTGCACCACTTGAGTAGTATGCGGTAAAGTATGAAGATGATTATTACAACTCCTGTCAGTTGTGAGGTACATGGTCATTCATTTTTTGCAAGCAGAAGAAACATATGCGGCCAAGATTCACCATCAGCTGTGTGTAGTTTACGATTTTAATGTTATCAGTGATGGTTCTATGAGAAAACAAGAAATCAATTAAGGAAATAGGGACGAACTAATCTACACAATAAAGAAGGAAGAGAGCAGCAATATTCCATTGTGTTTGTGATAATCATTGCTTCACAATTAGTGAACTCTGTGAAAATTTCGAGGTTCACTCTTTACAGAATTGTTACAGATAGATTGGGTTTTTTTAAAATAATGTGGACAGATGCCCAAAAAATGAAAAGAATGGGAGTGGCATTGAATTTTCTTCAGCGATAACAAAAGAAAAAAGGAAGTGAATTTCTTGTTGGTATTGTTATTGGGGACAAGACATAGATTCAGTTAATCAATATAGGAAGAAAAGTGCAGTTCAAACAGTGCATGCAAACACACTTGCTAAACAAGCCCAAAAAATTCAAACAAATCAATTTGAACAAAAAAAAGTGTTTGCTGTTGACCTTTGGGACCGTAAAGGAACTTTGTTGGCGTAACTTATGAAGGTGGGTATGACCATAATCAAAGATGTTTATTGTGAAATGTTGATAAAGCTTAGGAGAACAATACAGAATAAACGGGACTGTTTTTTTGCATGACCATGCACAGCCTCAAACTGCTCTTAGCAACAAGGGTGTATTAAACAAGCTGCAAATTTTGTACCATCTGCTTTACAGCCCTAATTTGCTGCCATCTGATGCCAAAACTGAAAAATTGGTCGGCTACTCGTTACCTCAAAAGAAATGATGAACTGAAGAATGGTACTTTGGCAGCACCATTATTTGAAGAAGGAATAAACAAACTGACCACAATATAACAAGTATTTGAATTTGGGTGGTGATTATGTTAAGAAATAATATAAGTATGTAAATTTTGAATAGACTTTTTTCAATTGATTTTGTCTAATTTTATTACTTAACCAGAGGTTAATTTATAAATAGCCCTGATATATATATATATATATATATATATATATATATATGTTACGACATAAGCTTAATTTAATATCGGTGGGTGATAACGGTAGCAATGATGTGAGCGGGGCACACAGTATACGGACATGTTGATACAAGCATCACTCCCACCATAGTGGCACTGCGGCCCCGTCACTCTACCAATAAAAGAGCGTTCACCACGAGAGTGAAGGCAATTCATCATCGACCACCATGTGGAGAAGACCAACAAGAAGTTCCCCGGTCAGCTCAACGTGGGACCTCCCTTCCCGCTCCAGCACCAGCTTGCCGGGCTTCAATTGCCCTGGCTGCGGCGAACTCAGCAGCTGGAGCCGGCCCAACGTGGAATCACTCGGGTGAACCACCTCAGCCATGCCAGCAAAGGACAACCGATGCCGTCCTGACACTGCGGAGCTCTGGGGCCACCACTGCCATGCTGTAGCAGGGACCCAACTTCCGCTGAGGGAAAGCCCGGTCGGACTTCAACGGACGAGCTGCAACTCTCCGACTTTGGCGGAGACCAGCTTTTGGATCCAACAATTGTTATAAAAGCTAATGCAAAAAATTGCCCTTTTCAGGGCCACCACAAGGCTATGAAATACGAAGCCATTCAACAACAGCCCTTCTCAGGGCTACCATAAGGGAGCAATTACAAGCTGTCGAAGCCAATTGATGACAAAGATGGCCCCCATAAGGTTATTAAGTGCCACGAACCGTCAAAGCCATTCAGCGACAATATATATATATATATATATATATATATATATATATATATATATATATATATATATATGATTTTGTAATTAGTGTACTGTAATCTATGGGCACACCAAAATAAATAAGCTTAACAATTTCTAAAAAGAGTATTTCAAATCTATGGATTCATCATAAAATATTATATAAAGTAATTCTGCACTACCATTATTATTTGTAAAATCTGATTTGTGATGACAAACTGAATTAAATAGTAGTTACAATTTAGCTACATAAATAGCTACTCCAATTAAAATGATTCATTCATGTACAAAATTTAAATATTCGTTCATAGGTGTGTATTTATGCTTACATTTTTAAGTATAATATTTTTATAAATTACAAGTTTATTAATATTATTTCTTACTAATATCTGTAGACTATTCTCCATATTTTTTATTGTATGTCTGAGTATAATGAATGAGGTGAATAATGAAAATAATTCAATATATTTTAAATCTATAAAAATGTAACAAAATATTTTATAAGGAAATTACATCACAAGATAAATTTAACATTACTAGCATTTTGGAATCAATTATATATTTATATACATGCAAAAGTAATAGGTTTTCTTAAACAAAGATTCTTAGAACATGTAAGAGTAAACAAATATAAAAGAAAGAATTTTTCAAATGTTACTAGTTACTTTATGAACATAAAATAATAAAAGAATAATCTAGAAATAAATAATATTAATAATCTTGATTGTATAGAAAAATATTACATTTACAAATAAACATAAGTACACTTATGAATGCACAGGTATAATTGTGAACATGTTGAATGATTTAAATTTGTACACCTATTTTAATAGCTACCTTAACTAAGACTAATATTTAATTTGTTGATCATGACAACTATTATTTTACATCTAATGTAATCATTACCTGATGTATAGTATTTTCTAACTAATGGTGATTCCATTTATTTTGTATATGAAAGGCATTGCTACATCCTGAAAAATGCCTATTGTCTTTTCAATATTCTATTCAAATTGTATATTTGTCTCAACAAACAATATCATTAAGGTATTGCTTAATAAACAATTAAAGCTATAATGCTTTTAAAGTAAGACTTTAAACAGGATGCAATAAGGAAATAATTAAGGACAATTGATTTTTTTGTTTGATATGAATGGTTATACTACCTTAACTAGATTCTGAAAAAAAAATATATGGAATGTGGTGAAACAAGTTAGGATATATTTTTTGCAAAAATCTATAAAAGATTTATCAAACCGTAAAGAAATAATTTTGTCTTTATTCTTTCACTGTAAGATAAGATTCAAAATAACCACGTTTTGATATTTAAACATTTTTTTCTCCTCAAGAAAGTATTTTTAAGTTTGTTTCATGATTACATTGAAAAAAACTTGTGGGACAGAGTGAAATTATTTCTCTATAACTTATTTAGTCCAATGTTTGACGGTAAAAATATAGTGTTACTTCAGAATTCTTTCGGACAACATCAATTTTCATGAAAATTTGTAATTAAGCTTATCTAACCCTCTGCTTCAAAAGTTATATGTTCCTGATGTGTGCTATTTGTTTTTTGGGGGTGATTGTTTTTGTTAAAAAAATTCAAAATTCACAGATTTAAACATTTCAAAGACTGAAATCATGTTTAAATATGTAGAATAAACATTATTTTATGTTGTGGAATACAAATTATGATGTTTTACTATGTTTCAACCCTTACAAACCACCCGTTATGATGAAATTAAAAAAAATTAAATTTTGAACAGTTTGAAATGTTTTAATGGTGCATTTATAATGAATAAAAAATAATCCCTTTACTGTTTATAATATAATTTATGATTTATTGCAACATTTGAACCCTTAAAAACTACCCCTTATGAACAAAATTGTTAAAATTAAAGATATAAGTGTTTTGTAGCTCAAAATCACTTAAATGTGTAGAATAAATATTGTTCCACATTTTGAAACATAATTTATGATGTTACAACATTGCAACCCTTAAAATCCACTCTAATGACAAAAAACTTAGTTTTCAACAACTTAAAATGTTTTAATGGTAAATTTATAATGAATTATAAACTTTTAATTATTTAAAATATTAATTGAAATAAACAACACGATAATGTATATAATTGCAAAAGTGAGTATATATTATTTGTGATGAAAATTGTCTTGATATCATAAATGTGCATTGTTGTTATTAATAATTAATGCATTCTTGCATCTGCAATTATGTCTTAAATATCCAATGATTCAAAAATAGTGTGTATAGGTGAATTTGGAAATATGAAACTTATAACAGTTACCCCAAAAAATATGTGCATATAACCTTAAAAAATACATTATAGAATTTGTAATTAATTTTATTTAACAATATGTATTAATAATGAAGTACCTCAGAGAATATTTTAAAAATTAACCAAATAAAAAATCTATTCAGATTCAAATTAAAATAAATGAATTTATTTAAAATATTAATATTTTTAATTTTATCATAAAAATTAAATTTCTGCTCGTATATTAAATGATGAATTTAATGACGAAACGTGAATTTGATGTACTTACTTTTTTATTAATCAAAAAAATAACTAATTCAACAATTTTTGAAAGGTAATATTAACAAAGTGCACTACGTGTTTATTCTTTCTGTTTTAGAACCGTACTGACTACATCAGATAAAAGAGATATACATTCACATTTATATATGTACAATATACCTATATACATCTATGCACACAAAGTTCTATCATCCATCAGCAGGTGTTCACCTATGGAGTGCTCCATAAAGTTTCTTCTCCTATCTATACTTTCATCTATATACATATATACATATACACACACACAGATATGATATGAGTGTATGAAGATATACTTATTCATATGTTATATGAGTTCACATGTATTCATAAATGCTCTGAAACTGTGAAGAATATAAAAAAATTTATATGCTCCGAAAATTTTTTAAGCTATCCAATCGCTCAAAAAAACAAATTGCAGGCTACAAGGTATGTAAAGTTCAGATTTCTTGAGCCCTTCATTTTTGAAATTTTTGAGTTTAAAGGACTTGGGGAAGGTGGTCCTTGCACTCAAATGCAAACCTCTAATGGTGATATCTCAATAAATTTTTGTTCAACAGAAATAAAAAAAACCAAAATCTTCAGTAAAAAAAAATAATAAATTTTTGTACGCTAGCATTTTTTATGTATTTTCTTTATTTTTGAATTATTGTGAAAAAAGAAACTTTTTTAAAAAATTTCAAAACATTTCATTTTTCAAATTTGAATCAACTTTTTTCAAATCTAGGCATTCCAAACTGATCAAACATCTAGAACATAATGTTAATACTTAAAGTAAATTGTAAAAGGATTATGTTCAATTCCAAATCTTGCAGAAAAAAAGTCATTAGTTTCATTGCTAATTTTTTCTCTGATAAAGTGAGACAAACATTTTATTTTCATCATAACTCTGTTAGTTTTCATGCCAATGATTTTTACCAAAGCTAATTTTAAACGTCTTTTCAAGTACTTTGAAAAATACCCTGTCAGTTTTCCTTGAAAAATGTTCCGTTTTTCTTGTTATCTAATGTTGGAAGGTTTGACTTCATTTTTTTGTGAACAAAAAGTTACCTTCAATGAGGCATAACTCGGTTCGTATTGCATCTACAGAAATATTTTAAAAAAAACACAATCTTTTCGTTATCTTATAAGCTTCATTTTAACTAATAATTTTTTTGATAAAACAAGGTTTTTAAGTTATTTGTAAAAAATCGTTCAATGGTTGGATGAAAAATCAACATTTTCAATCACGAATAACTCAAAAAGTATTGACTCTACAAAAAATGTTTATAGAATATTTTTTGCTTAGAATTTATTTCTCCATCAATTTCTGCAGTTATTTTGAATGCAATTATTTCCACCCCTGAGAAGGGGTGGCATCCACCCCCAGAGAAATGCACACATCGACACTATTGAATGTTTTTTCCTTGAGCTATTCCCTAATAACTGTTCAAATTTCATGTCAATCGGTTTTGTCTGAAAGAATTTTGAGCGAAAAACCGTCAATAATGGACTATTTCTTTCTCTAGTGTATTTTAAATTTACAGAGTTATGGGCAGAGAAAATGATATTCTTATACATTTTTTTTCAGAGGTAATTCGGCTATAAAGTTTAGTGAAAAAAAATCTTTTCAAAAATTTATCTTTTTAGAATTTAAATTTTGTAATATAAAAAAAGAATTTTTTTAAAACGAAAATATTTTTTTCAAGTGTAATATAATTTATTAAAGTTTTTAACATTACAACACATATTCAATTGCTAATATAAAATACATGGACTTGGAACTCGCCTACCTAGCAATAAAATGTACTTCCTGTAGTAGCAAATTCCACAGTTAGACTGCTTTGTTTTTTATATTTATATAACCGTTTAGTCAAAAAGAAGATTGTCTGTCTTTACGTAAATGTGACCAACATTGGTTTAGATTTTGAGAATTACTGTTCAGATATGAGCGATTATTTCACTAAACTTTGAGAAACCTTTTCAGCAAAACTTCCATCTAGACAACTATAATATTAATATAAAACCATTTAATGTTTCCAATTTGAGTGCATGTCACATTTTACAATATCATTTTGCCCGCCGAGAGCAGTTTTTCTCATCTACTCTGCATTTTCTTAGCTTTGGTCTGTTATTCTTGACTGTGTGGGTACAGGTATCTGCTACAGCAACGTTGAGGATGCCATGGTCTTAAATGAAAACTAGGTTCATTTTAATTTAAGATGAACAACTGGACAGTTTATTATTGACTGAAAGATATATAAACAATAATATTTTGAGGAAAACTATAATGGATAAAAATATCAAAACAAATTTTCAAAATATAATACACCAAAATAACAGTCTAGAAGTACAGGGTGTCCGAGTTGAAATACCCTAATTTTAAACACTTATACTGAACATAATAAACAATCAAGGCAATTTTGTTAGGTGGTACATGGTAGCTTCGTTGTGAAAATTTACATTATGTAATATAATAGCAAGATCATTTTTAATTCAGGTGCTGAAAATCATTTTTGAAAATTGAAAAATGCAAACGAATGCTGAAAAAGCACAAACTGTGTGGTGGTATGCAGAATTAGGGACCATTATTGCAGTTCAACGATGTTTCTGTGCAGAGTATCACAGAGATTCTCCCAATGCAAAGAGAATCAACGTGTGGAAAGCAGTGTTTCTAGAGACAGGATCTGTTGCTAAGAGGCATGGTAGTAGCCCATCATGAACATAAAAGGAGAAAGTTCAGCGCATTTCAGCATCATGTGAGCATGGTCTCCCAAAATCAACTGTCCACGATATGCTACACAAGCACCTAAAGCTTTATGCAAATAAATTGCAATTATGACATGAGGTGAAACCTGATGATAAACCCAAACAAGCAACGTTTGCTGAAGACATTCTTCAGCGCATCGAGAGATAACTTTTTGGCCAAGGTTATGTTTTCTGATGAGTCAACATTTCACCTCAGTAGTAAGGTCAACAGACATTTTAAAGTGTGAATTTGGGGTAGTGAACATCCTTGAGAGGTCATATAGTATCAATGAGACAGCCTGAAGGTCAACGTTTGGCGTAGCTTAGTGAAGGATGCAGTTATTGTACCTTATTTCTTTGCAGAAACAACTACCACTGGTCACACATATCTTGATATGTTAGTTAATTTTGTGTTCCCTACATAAGACATTGACACCCAAACTTGCTCTTACAGCAGAATTGAGCTCCATACAGACATTTGAAAGTTTGGAACATATTGACTGATGAATTCCCACAAAGATGGATCGGGAGAGGTAATCCAATTCTCTAGCCACCCTGGTCGCCTGACACATTATTCCCCTGGATTTCTTCCCGTGGGGTCACGTTAAGGACAAGGTGTACTCTATTAAAGTGACAACTCTGGTACAGCTTTGTGAGAGGATTAGAGCTACTATTGAGACAGTTACGCCACAGATTCTACAGGCTACCTGGAGAGAAATTGAATATCGATTAGACATCCTCTGTGCCACTCATGGAGCACATGTAGAAATGGTGTGTAAAACTTCATAACTAAGTGTATCCACTATTGTTTTATTCTTCTTAATGCATCAAATATATGTAGTATTACAGACAGTTCAAATTAGGGCGTTTCATCTCTAACACTTTGTATAAGCAGTAATGAAGCAAGATACATTTAGGTAGCTGATGTATTATATGCATTAAACTACAATATGCGAGTTGTAAAAGGTACACTCATTACTGAGTGATAGGTAAGTAAATTATATGCATGAATCACCTACTTCAAGTAAGGAGTGTAAAGGGCTCCCCCTGATATTAATTGGGGAATTACAGAGGGATTTATTATCTTTTTGTTAGTTGTATAATAAATAAGCCTAATACCCAATATTTTCTTTTATATCAATAACAATAAAAATTGTCTTAAATAAAAGTTTACATCATCTAAACTTTTTTTCAGTGAAACCTTTTCCATGTTGATGCTGTTTTACAATAAAAATAACTACAAAAACCCAGCTATCATTGTGCAACAACTGTACACGCATTAAACATAGTTTGTATGAAAATAAAAATTTTTTACTAAATAAATATAAAGTGGTTCAATTAAAAAAAAATTAATTCACAAATCATATTTACTCAAAAGGTACATAGATTATAATGAGAGAAATTTATGACATTTAAAAGACTGCTAACACAAGCAGAACTAAAATCTCATTTTCAAATTAATGAAAATCAAATCTACTGAAAAAAATTCCATTACAATGACTTTCTAAAATATCAGGCTTATACAGTTCTAAATCAAATTACAAAATGTCATCGGATTAAAATAACTAGATGTGTAAAGTAAAATATGTAAATAATTAAATTATTGGTTTATAACATGTCATATGAACTAACAACTGAGAAAAGAAAATAATATGGTCAAAATGCAAGAAATCTGTACTATTTTATTATCATAAAAGTGAAGAGATTAAGTAACATAAAATTTTATTTATTAACAGAGGTAACTTCTGATTTTTATATTTGATAATTATAAAACTTTTCCATTTATATCATGTTTTTCTTAATTTCCATAAAAAGATATCTAATATTGTAATGTTAAATTATTTTAAAGCAACTCAAATTTGCTTCAAAATTTTATATACAGTATATATATTTTTTTATTTTAAATTACAGTATATATAAAATAAAAAAATTATTTTAACTAATTGGTAGAACCCATTTTTAAGCAACAGCAACTTTTCTAAGCTATAAATAGATAAATACTCTATTTTTAAAAGCTATAAATACAATTTTAAACGTATGATTACATAGGTTAAAATATAATATTATGTTCTCTGTTAATAATTGAATCCATGCTCCAAGCAGCTATAAGATAAAGGTAATAAATGAGGTACAGGAAATGTATAACTACTATAACTACAATACAAACGCTTATGAATATTAATGAATATACTATTTTAATGCCAGTCTAAATTCATTTATTAACTACCTGGAGCATAAATTCGTCTTTTGTATCAGTGTAATATACACATATGAATATTGTTGTTGTTAGACCATTTACTGCAAAACATAGGGAAATATATAAATTAAGGCAATATTATTACTTATATAATATAATCTAAACAAATTTCAAATAATTAGTAGCTAAATATTTTTAAAAAGGTAATTTAATTGGTTATTCCAGATCATACTTAAAATATATAAATAAATAAATTATATATATATAAATAAATTCTACAAAATATAACAACTAGTATACAATATTGAAACCACATCAATATTCTGTACTAGGTGGTTTATTTAAAAGAATTTAAATATAATTTAATAGTTCAGATTAATAATATGAATCTTTAAAAGATTAATTTCAGTAAAGTAATACAAGGGTTGTCTGAAAAGTTTGGAGCCTCAACATGAAGATGGTAGCACTAGTCAACAAAAGTTAGGGAATGTATTCGCGCATGTGTTGAAAGGTACTCACTAAAATTTCAGCCACTTTGGACACTCAGTTGTTTGATAATTATTTGAGTAAGTCATTGTGAGTGTTCTTGTGAAAATGGAAAAAATCGAATATCGTGCTGTGATTAAATACTTGCATTTGAAAGGCAATACACCTTTGTAAATTAAAACCGAGTTGGATGCTGTATATGGGGACTCTGTCCCATCATTTGTCACCGTGAAGAGATGGGCAGCTGAATTTAAACATAGTCGTACCAGCTTGGTTATGATGAATGTTTGGGATGGCCAAAAACTGCAATCACCAGCGATGTCATTGAAAAAGTTCACAAAATTGTACTGGATGACCGACGAATTAAGGTTACAGAGATAGCAGTGGCTATGAGGATATTGAAAGAATGTGTTTGTCATATATTAACTGAAGAACTCAATATGCATAAACTATCCACGTGTTGGGTGCAGCGTTTGCTCACTATGGACCAGAAACACATTCGAATGAACATTTCCAAGGCCCTGCTGCAGCAGTTTAAGCAAAACAAGTCAAACTTTTTGCATAGATTCATAACTGTAGATGAAACATGGATCCACCACTACACTCTTCAACAGTCAAAACAGTAGTCTGCAAAAGTGAACGCTCCGAAAAAGGTAAAGACGGTTCGATCAATCAGGAAGGTGATGGTGACTGTTTTTTGGGATAATAATGGAATTTTGTTTATCGATTATCTTCAAAAAGG
Source organism: Lycorma delicatula (assembly GCF_047948215.1). Lineage (NCBI taxonomy): Eukaryota > Metazoa > Arthropoda > Insecta > Hemiptera > Fulgoridae > Lycorma > Lycorma delicatula. Next base: position 4,670,548 of record NC_134464.1, read on the forward strand.
TAAAACAATAATGGGACAGTATTATTCATCATTGAAGGCAGAAATTGCAAAAATAATCACATTTGAAGAAGAAGAAAGTGCTTTTCTATCAGGACAATGTACCTGCTCACACTTTGACAGTCGCCATGGCTAAAATTAAACGAATTGCACTCTGAATTGGTTAACCACTCACTGTATTCACCAGATTTGGCCCCAAGTGACTTTTTCTTGTTTCCTAACCATAAAGTTTTGCTTAGAGGAAAGAGATTTTCATTGGACGAGGAAGTTATCGTATACATAGAAACCTATTTTGCAGAGAAAGACACCAGCTGCTATTTGGAAGGGTTAAAGAGGTTAGAGCATCGCTGAAAAAATTGTATAGACTTGAAAGGAGACTTTGCTGAAAAATAATACTATATTTGACAAAAAAATATGTCTATATTAGGTTCAAAACTTTTCAGACAACCCTCGTGTGTGTGTGTGTATGTATGTATATATATATATATATATATATATATATATATATATATATATATATATATATATATATATATATATATACATACATACACCTATACAAAAATTTAAGAACAACTTTTCTTAGAAAATTTAATTAAGAAATTACTACAACCAAGAATTACATGGTAAGAAAAACAGAAAAAAAAAATAACAAAATAAGTTTAATTTCATAGGTAAAAAAATACTAATTTTTATACAAATGTAATCGATGTGATTTTTTTTAATTTATCTGAAAAGTTTTATGATAATCTATTTCTAAAAATCTATTTAAAATATCAACCAGTTAATTTTAATTATGATGCTGGTAAAGATTAGAATCTGGTTTAAATAAGAATAAAATATGTTACATCATTCCACTAGTTTTATCAATTACTCTTGACTCATGGGAAATGTTACAATCATATCCTTGGCTTTTCACTGATACACCGTTGCTGGTAGCATCTTCTATAAGCCAGCAGGATAGATACATTTTTATGAAGCTCATTCGTATATCAGTTCTGCAAATGGTACTTTACACATACTCTTGTAGTCAAACTACTGACTGAGTTGCATACCAGGCAAAATCTTTGCCTACTACACCTATTCAAAAATATTTTAATATATGGTTAAATCATAAGAACCATTTTTTGTAATTTTATATAACTCCTACAATATTTTGGGTTAAGAAAAAGGGTTAATATGCTATATTATTATTATTTTTAATAAATTATCTGTTCATTTAAAAGATATTCTAAAAATTTACTTAAAATATTTTCTTTTACTGAAGGAATACTACTATGTTGATGAGAGTTAATAATTGTATTTTTTAAACAGATTTTTAAATCTGAGTATTTTCCACTTCTATTCATTATAAATACTAGTAAATGTGGGCTGAAATATTTCATTAATGAATTTTAAGTAGCTATTTTATATATTATTCAGTATCTTTTAATTGCAGTATTTCCAACATGCACGGACTATATAAATATTTTACAATATTACCAATTGAGAATTATATGAACCACTCATAAATTAAAAGAGATAAATGGCAACAGCAAAAAAAAAATGTTTAATAGAACAAATTTAAACTGTCAGATTTCAAATTGGCTCACCTGACAAAAAATATCATGTTTGAAAATAATTTCCATTATATGTATGGAGGGGATCAATCGGCCAGCCACACCCGAAGATCATGTCCCACCATGTTAGCAGCAGAATATCTGAATAGGAGATACCATCGTCCGTTGTGCAATGAATTATAATCTGTTCTTGCCAACGAAGCTGTCAGATCGTCTGAAATTTTGACACGATTCCAGGCACACTTTAGAGATGCTACGCTACCAAAAACTCAAGAGTTTGATTGGGTCAAAAAATTTCAAAGTGGCCGTGATGCAGTGTAGAATGAAACTCGTGAACATCATCTGTAGACCAGTGTCAGTGACAACATTCAGGTTGTTTATGACCTTGTGGAAGGTGACTGACTGCTGCATAAGCATCATTGAAATTGGATTAGAGGTGTGCATAAGTGTTGGTAGTGTCATACTATGTTGTCAGATATTCTTGGATAAAACAAAGTGTTGGAGAGGTGGGTTCCACATCTTCTCACTGAGGCACTGAGAAATGTGCAGAAAGATGTCTGTCAGAGGCTTCTGAATTGCTTTGAGGAAGGAGAGGCATCTTTGGACAGTTTTAGACCTGCAATGAAACGTGGGTCACTACTACACCCTGGAAAGCAAGAGAACAAGAAACAATTGTTCTCTTGTCAGCTGGCAACTGTGTTTTGGGACTCAGAAGTGTGCTGCTGACTGATTTCCTGTATGCAAGTACGATAGTAAATGCAGCATATTACTGTCAGTTGTTGGATCATATCAGAGTTGTATAACAACAAATAACACCGGTAATTTGCAATATCCTCTTCTGTACAATGCACAGCCGCATACAATAGCTTAGATTCATGATGAACGGGATATAATTCATTGGACACCTCTTGAACACCCACTCTACGGTCCAAACTTGTCACCGCATGAGTTTCACATGTTTGGTTTCCTGAAAGAAGCTTTAGGAGAGAAAGATTCAAAGATGATACTGCAGCTGAGCATTAAGTGCCCAATTAGTTGTTAGGGCAGACATCTTTATTTTTTTTGATGAGAGGATCCAGAAGCTACCTATCTGGTGGAGAAAATGTATTTCAGTAGACTTAAACTATGTAAAAATAATTCATTTGTTATTTTAAAAACATCAATAAAGCTAAGTAAACAAATTCCAGTTTATATTTAAATGAACCTTGTACAATTTATTGTTATTTAGATGAGGGTACAATCAATAATGAATACTATGGTGAGATGCTAGCAAATGGTGAAACCTACAATAAAGAGGAGGAAACATTCTAGGGTTCTCTCTCAAAAGGCATAATCTTTCTGCATTATAATGCCTACCCATACCGCCCAAAAGACACACAATAGTTGTGCTTGGGAGGTGATGGCCACATCCAGTTTACAGTAATGATCTTGCACCACGTTTGACAGCATTGAGCAGATGAAGAATGTTGTACAAAACTGGCTCAAACATTGAGATGAATAATGTTAATTTTGTTAACATAATTTGTAAGCTATAAATAAACAATACTAGAAAAAGAATTAAATCATATCATAGTCAAATATTATGATATATGTACCTATGGTTTGGGGTGAACCAAAGGAACATGTAACAGATTGTTAATTTTAACAAGTGTGTCTGAAATTTCTAAAAAATCTAAACTTACTGTAAAATATCCTTCATTGCAATCTGCAATCAAGTCAGTACACATCAAATGAAATTATTCCAGTTCCTTAGCCACGAATGGATGTTTCAAAAGCAGCAATGAAGAGTCTGGCAGTACCGAAGAAGACAATGATTTTGATTTTGTATTATCTTCCAATAAGCCACATCTTATATTATAAGCTGAATTAAATGACTTGGTTATGGATTTAAATTTATCAAAAACTCAAGCTGAACTGTTAAGATTAAGATTGCAAGGTTGGAAAATTTAATTCAAAAGAATACAAAAATTTTGGGCTTTCGAAGCCGACAAAATGAACTTTCTCAGAACTTTATTGATGAAATTAATTTGGTTTATTGCACAAATATTGATGAGCTTATGTTGCACTTAGGACAAGTTCATAAACCTGAGGACTGGCTCCTTTTCACAGATTAGCCCACGTATAGTTTAAAAGTGGTTCTACTACACAACTGTAACAAATATCCTTTGATAACAATTGCTTATGGTATTAATTTGAAAGAGACATATGATGTGATGAAAGATGTCTTCAAAAAATAAATTATAAAAACATAGCTGGAACATGTTTGGTGATTTGAAAGTTATAACTATTTTGTTAAGCATGCAGTTACGCTATACTAAGTACATATGTTTGCTTTGCGAATGGGTCAGCCGAGCTAGGGATAAACATTATGTTACCAAAGAGTGAAAGAAACGAGACAACTTAACTCCAAATGGGAAAAATATTATTCATGAGCCTTTAGCTGAACCCAAAAAAATATTTTTATCCCCTCTCCATATCAAGCTAGAACTAACGAAAAATTTTGTAAAACCAATGAAGAAGGATAGTCCTGGATTTTTGTACATAGGCAGAAATTTCCGAATGTAAGTGAAGAAAAAATTAAAGAAGGAATATTTGTTGGTCCTCAAATAAGAGAGTTGGTCAAAGATGATGCATTTAACTCAATGTTAAATAATGAAGAGAGTGCAGCTTGGGTTTATTTAAAGATGTTTGCAAAAGTTTTCTTAGCAAACAAAAATTCGACAATTACCACAATATTGTTAATCAACTTCTTACTTCATACAGAGCTATGGGATGTAATATGTCTTTGAAAATACATTTCCTCCACTTACATCTGGATTTTTTCCTGGACAACCTCAGAAATGTAAGTGACAAACATGGTGAACGATCCACAAAGACATTTTGGTGATGGAAAGGCGCTATAAAGGGAAATGGAATACTAACATTCTAGCAACATTACTGTTGGATGTTAATTTGGAACTTAACTGAGGCTATTTATAAAAGTAAAGCATCAGCAAAATCATTTTAACACAGGTATGGCCATGCAAAATTATAAATTTTAGAGATTTTAACTATATTTTCTCTTAATTTTTTTAAAAGTGTAATTTATTTAAAACTAAGGCTGACAGAAAACTGTATTTACAAATCTGTAATGCACACTTAAAAGCAATTCAAGAAATGGTATTGCACTTACAGAATAAAAAAATTTTTTTTTGTTTATTAGTGAAATTCTTTACAAATGGAATAAGAGAGGTCACAAAAAATGGCACAAGGGACTACATGTAGCCTAGGATTATATTGAAAAGTATCATTTGTTTCATTGTTATTGAATAAATAAATTTTTCTAGTCATCTGTCTCTTTAATTATTGAATGGCCCTTTATGTAACCGCTGAGAGACTGTAAAATTTATGTGAAATCATAAGTAAGTTATATCAGAAGGGAAAACACACACACACACACACACACACATATACAGTGAGAGACAGACAGACAGACAGATGGAGCGAGAGGGGGCGAGAGAGTGTGTGAGTGAGTGCACTTAAATGCATAAAGTTTTTAACTAATTAACTAATGAAGGTGTTAAAACCCGTGGAAATTTTAACTCATTTTAAGATGCAGTTTGGGGTTGTTCCACTGTCCCAGAATTGAATGTATACATGTGCCAGACAATTTAAGGATGGCCGAGAAAGTGTAGAATATGAAAGTTATGATTGACGCCCAAGTTCAAGTATCACAACTGACAACATCCATGCCGTTCGAGAGCTTATACAAGGTGATCGCCTATGGTTGAAGAAATTGTGTCAGAAGTGGATATCAGCTATGGGAGTGCTCAATCCATTATCACTGATCATCTTGACTTGACTTGAGAAAAAATTGTGCTCGATGGGTTCTGAAGGTTGCTAACCGAAAATAAAAAAAACAGATTAGGTTGGAGATCTGTGAGAGAGTCTTCTGAATCGATTTCGGCAAGAAGGGGATGTCTTTTGAGGTGCATCATCACATGTGATGAAATATGGGTCCATCATTACACTCCGGAGTCAAAAATGACAAGTAAGGAGTGGCGAAGAAAGGATTAGGGCTGCCCAGTGAAGGCCAGAACCCGTCTGTCACCTGGAAAGTTCTTGCAATTTTGTTTGATTCAAGGGGTTTTACTCATTAATTTTCTCCACAATCAATTAATGGTTACTAATGCCAGCTGCTACAGTCAACAAAAACCGCCTACTGAAACAAAAGACTGTGTATGCCCATCAAAGATATCATCCTTGGCAATGACAATGCCAGGCCACACACCACAATTTTGACAAAGGATAGATTAGAAAAAATGCACTGGGAAACCCTCGATCACTCTCCCTAGAGTTCACATTGGTCCCCTGTGACTATTTTTTGTTTGCGCCCTTGAAAGAATAATTTTTTATGAACAAGGAATTCAAGCTTCCAAATCGTAGGCAAAAGTGTGTAGATCGAGCAGGAGAGTATGTAGAGAAAAGATTAACGTATGCATTGTATGTATTATTAATCAATAGATTTATAAAAAAGTTACTGTTTATATTTTATTCACCCTTGAATAAATAAGTAAACTTTGTATGTATCTCATTTAATTACATTTCATTATTATTTTTATTCATCTTTAAAAGAAAGTGCTATTGAATTCATTGTAGATGAATGAAAAAAGTAACAAATCACATTTCCAAAAAGTTAGCAAATCATGATAGTGTTAACAAATATCAAGACATTTCAAACTCTTATCAAATAAATTTAGTACATATTACTTCTGAACATGCTCCATAAAATTTGCCGCACAACATTAACTTACTTATTTAGGCTGATGCCTGATTACAATTCCCATAGTTTTCTGGATGAGATACATTAAGCAGCATATGAAAAACATGCCAAGCCTGACTGGTAGATCCTAGAACCTGATTTGTCCCTAGAAACTTCAGTCTGAAAGGTAAAGAATACTATCATTCCACCCAGAAAGTCAATATATAATAATTTAAAAGATTGTTTTATAATAAAATTCAGTTTGTTTTGCCATCGCAAGTTTATATTTTTAAATTAATAATAATAATACTGTATAATTATACTTGAAATAAAGTTAACTCCTACCAAAAAAAAAACTTAAATTTCAGAACAGAAGGAATTTAGTAATAACAAGCTCCATTCCTACTATATAACATCTTTTTCATGCTTCAAATATTCTGAAATTCTAGACACTGACTGTCATAAAACCTATACTATTTAAAGTGCATGCAATTTTTTAAATTCTTTTTTAACTTGAAAAATCTTTAACTCAAAAATTGAATTGTAATGAAAAACCTTTATTTCTATATACATTTTTTCTTTTACTTCGTAAATTGAAACATAATACACTATTTGCACAGTTACTATTTGTTATCATTCAAGAGGTTGATTATCTTCAGAATAATATAAATACTACCATATTTGTTAATGTAATTTACGCAGTTTTTCTTTTTACAAAATTTCACTAAAAAATCATATGTATGTAATTTATTGGGAATCTACTGATTTTATACGGATACAGATTCTGTGGAAAGTTAACACTGAAACACAATTTGTGAAAAAAAAAATTGTATTTAAAAGAAAAAGTAATAGGACATTTATTTCTAATGGTATTAATATGAACACATCTTTTTATTTTTACTAACAAATAACTATATTTTTTCTGCTATCACAATTACCATCAACCATAAAATCACAAAGACTATTGTAAAATTACTGTAATTAGATTGATTTGAATTCAATGTAACAGCCTACAAGATATATCACTACGGATATGAAAAGGATGACCTTATTTTAAAACTTTGCTTAAATAATAAACAATAAAATCCTGCTTATAATGCTAGGTACTACACATCTGAAATTTCACTCGCAGCCTGTTACATAAATAATATAAATGTTCCTTTGTAACAATAGACAATACAGAATAATGAATACATATACATATTTATAAACAAAAAAAGAATACTGTCAGTATAATTTTACTCTAAAAAATTGTTCACAAAACTCATTCTCCTTAAATCAGTTAAAACGTTCGGAGTACATAAATTGCACAATAAATATAGTTGTAATTTATTTAAAATAACTATAGCATATTAATCATTTACATAACCACAACCTTAATAAAAATCAATTAACTTCCTGGCGAAAATTGCTGCTTCTAGGGGGACAACCAGGCAAAAAAACAAAAGGGATCATCATAGAAAAAATTTTTCTGGGGAATAATATCACTGTGAATGAGTTATATATCAGAAATAAATATATTTATTAATGAATAAAAATGAATAATTTTCATAAATAAATAAGAAAAAGAATATTTCATAAAACATTTTCATTTATATTTTTAATATCTTTTTCATGTGCTTTATACAAAATTAATTATAAAATTAAATAATGTATTATTTAAAAAAAAAAATAAAAGCCAAAAAAAAATGTTTTTTTTTTTTTTACTAATATTTCCATTAATGGAACCTAATTGTTTGTACGATTTTGTGATTTTTATATACATATATTTACACTAGTCTCAGAATTGTAATGACAATAAAATAAAAAAAATAAAAAAACTATTTATTGTAAATTGTGAACAATAATAATCGTAACAATAAATTATTTTTATGTTTTCTACATTTTACTAGATTTTTATATAATCTACTTAAACCCATTAACTTGAAAAACATTCTTATTTTACAAAACAACAATTAAAAAACACAATTCTGTTAAATTTATAATTAACAAAAAGGAAATAAACATCCATGAAATAAAAATATGTGACAGAACAACTATTACAATAAAATGAAAAACTACGATGCAATTACACATCAAACAATAATAAATTAATGCAAAAAATATTGCATTCATTTTTAAATAGCAAGTTATTTATTTATTTTTTAATATAAATATTAACAGATACTATTTAAATATCAGACACTATTATATTCATAAATAATATTATAAAACATTTCACAATTATGTTTGTAAACGAGTCCACTTATGTTTATCTTTAGTAGGTCCCTTTTTATGATCGAATGTACAATCTTTTTTTGTACAATATCTTCCAAATCTGCAAGGCTGAAAATAACAAAAATGTTAATTAATGAATCATAAATAAAGTGGACACTATTTCTACATAAGTATGTACAATTCTTAGGATGTGATGCGGTAAACGAGTGCTGTGTCACAATGGATATTATAAATTACGGCTCTTGAAGCGGTGTAAGATAAAACATTCTAGAAAATTCAGTTCAAGGGATTAGAGTCCGAGGACTAAGAGGATTAAGCAGCGGCTCAGTTTTTTCTGAGGAGAATAACATTTCGTCAAGGATTGCGGGAAGGAAGAATATCTATGGCTATTCTTACGGCGAGATTATTTCTAAACACTGTTCATCATTGGTATATCATCTTTTTTAAACCATACACCCCTTTCCTTTTGCTAGAAATATTCTTCTTCTTCCAATTTTGAGTTTTGAAAAATACAAGAGGTTCTATTCGTTCTGTGCTGAGAACTCTAATTCATAAGTGTCATCTGGTAGGTTGGGGAGGACAGTGGCTTCTGACCAGCCTCATTTTGGAGAATATTTTTACTACAACAGCTGCACTGAAGACGTAACAAGCTAATTTTTCTCAACTTCTTAATTCCTCCAAAATATAAATACAATGTAGAAATACTTTGGATGTAATATGTTAAAGTATTTAATTTATTGTTTTTACATCTATGAATCCTTAAATGAGAAAAAAAATTTTCAATGACAGATTTTATCCAATCAGAACTGAAATTTTAATTCTATTTTCTAGTTACCATCTAATAATAAAAAAATAATTGAAAAAAGGAAACGTTCATACTTACTTTAGGATGATAAAACTGACAATTTAAATTGCTACAATTTGGATAGAATCGGCAATACTGCACTGTTCCAGCCAAAGGATTAATTTTACTTTTTGGAATACCTGTAATGATAAATATGTACAGGAATAAATACAACAAAAAATTAATTTTATAAGATGAAATGTGCATATTAGGTATCATTTTGTGTAAGTTTAATACGGTGCAAGGAAGATTGTATAATACACAGTCATGAGTTGTACAATAGCAGCAACATCAACAAAAACCTAATGTTTTATCATAGACCTTGTTTGTTTAGATAAAATAACTTCATAATAAGATTTAGGAACATTAATTAAATCTATATGTAAGAGTATCATACTGAACATTTTGATAAAATTCCAGGTTCTAAGCTTATATTCTGTTCATAAGTTACAGAATAAAATACAATACATTACACATTTATTATATTTTTGTAATCATACAGAATGAAATGAAAATTTTCTATATTTCCAATAATTATTTTCAAACACAACTTTTTTAAAATATAATATTTTTAAATCAATAAATTATTGATTTACATATAAAAATAATGTAGACAACTTCAAGAGAGAACTTGCTTAGTCCAGCTTCTAGACTCGACTTTCAGGAGTTCAGTTGTGAGCACATGTTGGAATCCCAGAACATTGTCAAGGGAATTTTTTTTATAGAGGGATGTTTTGAATATTTTTGATTGCAGTGAACCACAATGCTGCTATTCCATGGTCTGCAGTTTTTCTTCTGGATTGTAACACGTATCACAGTTTTATCTCCCACCACAATATTGAAAGTCAAAAATGAAATGTTATTGAGACTACTTTACAAGGTTCATTGTTATTATTCCCTTTAACAGCTTCTGATGCAAAAAACATTTTGCCTACCTACTCACATTTTGATCAACATTTCAACACCATAAACGGCTTTAGATGACGATGTATATCACTAGTGTCTGCTTTTACCACTGTTAAAATTTCAAATTACTGTAAGTTGTTTTAGGTAGGATCGACATAGCAGGTGTACTGAATTTTAAAACAATGGTGACTGATAGAAAAGGAGAGGTCATAGGTCAATGAGTTCTGAATCTCACTTAATATTTCTCTTTTTTTTAAATATAGTTAATTCTTAAAAATAACTTTCAAAGTTGTAGGTGAATGAAACTACAAGATAACATCATCTTTGCATGACATTTTGTTCAGTTACATTCCAGGGTGCATTACATTTCAACCACTCATTATAATCTTATAATTTTAAAAACAAAAATTTGGAAACAAATTTGAAACATTGGAATAATTCATTATCTTACATCGGTTGATGATTGTAATGAAACATAAATAATACAATACAATTTAAAGACCTCAATTTGTTTGGTATAATAATCAACTTTCATTTATTACATCTACGTCATCCATATTACATCTACGTCATTACATTGACCATATTACATATATTTATAATTTGAAAAAAAAAATTAAATTTATTGGCTCATGCTTTTTAATGATCCAAAACAAACTACACAGTTTTACTATTATTTTACATACAATCACTATTAATATGCATCATATAATACAATTTTTCTTTATATTATTTAACTACTAATATAAAGGTTAGTTTTTCTACCTGAATGAAAATATTTAGTTTTAATTTTTTTCCATTAAACAAATTTGTATTTAGAAAGGAACAAGATACAAACATGGGAGAAATGAACTAAATTATTCTGGGGAAGATCTTTTCTCAAGTAAATATTGATGGAAAAGGTAGGAAATTAATGACTTTGTTATGGAATTATGTTATAAATTAATATGAATGATACACAGTAGATGAGCATTATTATCTTATAATATAAATTTTTAAGTAATATTTCCTCATTATACATAATTTAAAAAACTGCTTATCAAATTCCAGTTTAATTTGCTAAAACTGTTACCGGTTTAATAAAACTGGTAAAGCTGGAATTTGGTAAGCTGCTTTTTAAAATTATATATAATAATTATTATATCAAATGATGCCATGTTAGAAAAACTAATATTTCTTCAGAATAAAGTTTGCACCAAATAAGCTCCTTACCATTAATTTTATAATTTGCACCCTTAATCTAAAACAATTTATAACACTAGATACATATTAAAAAGTGCATAAAAAATAGAGTAAAACCTTACATTGTGAGAATTAGATTTTCTTTTATTTTACTTTGGGTTGTATTTCTTGCTTTACAACTGTATAGTGTATTTAAATCCCTCATTCATTTAAAACTTACTAAGATAGTTTAATTCAAAATTATTTTTAACACTAAATGTAAAATTAGATATGTTGACTTTTTAATTTTCATCAGTGTTTGACCTACATTACATCCTCTTTCTTCTAAAATATAAGTTCTTGTACTGAAAAAACACCAGTCATCTTAATGAATTAATCAAAATTATTTTGACTGACTGATTCATTTACTACTACAGTGTCCAGATATCTAATACAGCTCTGCTGATTCAACTACAGGAAGCTGGGATTCTTTTTTATGGTCTAATCAGAATATAACAAAACTTTATTTTTTTAATTTTTATTATTAATTTTACAGATTACTAGTCCTTATACCCTTCAAAATATTCCCCTTCACATACTTTTCCCAGTGGTTTTTCACTTCACAAAACAGTACTGGATAGCTGCTGCATTTGAAATGGCCATTAAGTTCATGATGAATTTTCTTTAATGTTATCAATAGTCTCAAAACGGCATCCTTTCAGTACTGATTTGAATTTCGGAAATAAGAAAAAAATCGCATGGTGTCAGGTCTGGCAAATGGGAAGGCTGAGGGAGGACAGTCATCTGATTTTTGGCAAAGCCAACTGACGAACTGACAAAGCTGAGTGAGCAGGAGCATTGTCATGGTGAAGGAACTGTGAGTTCCCTCCCCACAACTCTCTTTGCAGATTTTTTTCATGTAATCATTGTAAAAATGCCTTTATAGTTTGCACAGTTCACTGTTTTGTCTTGAGGCAAGAATTCAAAATGCATAATTCCATTAAAATCAAAAAACAGGCAGCATCACTTTGACATTGGATCGACTGAGGTGCTTTCTTGGGGTGTGCAGATCCTTTCCCAGATGATTGAACTTTTGTCTTGATGTTGTAGCCATAACCTAGCTTTTGTCTCCTGTTATGATCCTTTGCATGAATGTTTCATCTTCATCGGCTCATTCAAGAAGTTGCCGAAAAACATACACTCGATGTTCTTTCTGCTGTTCGCTCATCAAACGAGGAAAAAACTTTGCTGAGACTCAATGGATGTTCAATTTTTCAGTGAAAATGTCATGGCATGATCCAATCGAGATGCTGACCTCTTCTGCAAGTTCTCTGATAGTCAATCGGCGATTTGCACACATCAGATTGTTAATTTTCTGACGCGGGTGTCATCAGTTTAAGTCAAAGGCTTTCCTGGTCCAGAGTCATCTTCAATCGACTGACAACCGCTTTTAAATCATGAAAACCATTCATAACATTGCGTACAACTCGGAGCATCATCTCCATAAGCTTGTTTCAAAAATTGAAACATTCTGTGAAAGTTTCCCCCAGTTTCACAAAATATTTTACACGATAGAGATATCAGCAATCCAAGAATGTGTGCTTACAGAGGAGGTTATGCGGAACACAATGAGGGAGGGCTCTAAGTTGAACTGAAACTGTCTTTAAATTCAAGTTGACAGCCCTTACAATGAAAACCTCAACTGTGTAAAAATAATTTCCATTAATATAATCTCTTTTATTTATTTAAAATGTCAGCTCTGCTTGAAATATGTACTGTGGAAGAACAACATGCTGTGATATGATTTTTACTTTCTGAAGGTATTGAACTAGGAGAGATTCATTTGCAGATGTTAAAACACATGGTAAAAAGTGTATTAACTGTGCAAATTTTTTTATACTGGATTGAACAGTTGAAATCTGGCAGAACAAATGTTACCGATTTTCATTCTAGCAGACCAATAGAAAATTCGATGCTTTAGAAAATCATACTAATAATCTTATTTGTAAGGACAAATAAAAATTTGTAAAATTGCTGAAATTTGTAGTGCGAATATCATGACTGCCCGTTATCATGATTACCATTATCCATGATTAGCTATGTTACCAGAAAACTTATTCGAGGTGAGTTCCAATACAGTCAACTCAACATAAAGTATATGCTCCAAATATATACCTTCAAAAATCTTTTCCCGACATTTAAATTAATTTCTGATGTAAACAAATTATATTTCTAGCTGAAGGATAATTTTGCCTGTGCTATTCAGCATTTTATATTGCTCCTACTTTGTCCATCTTTGGTAATTATACTTCCCAAATAAAAAACTTCTTCTACCTTCATAATCTTTCCTTTTCCTATTTTTACATTCAGTGGTCCATCTTCATTATTTCTACTACATTTCATTACTTTCGTTTTGTTATTGTTTATTTTCATGCGGTAGTTCTTCTATAGGACTTCATCCATGCTGTTCATTGTTTCTTCTAAATCTTTTTCTTACTCTCAGCTAGAATTACTATATCATCAGCAAATTGTAGCATTTTTATCTTTTCACCTTGTACTGTTACCCGGATCTAAATTGTTTTTTAACACCATTAACTGCTAGTTCTATGTAAAGATTAAAACATAACGGGTATAGGGAACATCCTTGTCGGACTTCCTCTTTTATTACGGCTTCTTTCTTATGTTCTTCAATTATTACTGCTGCTGTTTGGTTCCTGGAAATGTTAGCAATCGTTCTTGCTATCTCTGTATTTGAACCCAATTTTTTTAAAATGCTGAACATTTTATTCCAGTCTATGTTATCGAATCTTTTCTAGGTCTATAAATGCCAAGTATGATGGTTTGTTTTTCTTTAATCTTCCTTCTATTAATCTGAGTGCTAAAATTGTTTCCCTTGCCCCTACACTTTTTCTGAAACTAAATTGGTCTTCTCCCTACACTTCTTCCACTCTCCCCTCAATTCTACTGCACAGAATTCTAGTTAAGTTAATTGTTCTGTATTCTTTATATTTATCTGCTCCTGCTTTCTTTTTTGGTATCATGACTATAACACTCTTTTTGAAGTCTGACAGAACTTCCCCTTTATCGTAACTGTTACACATCAGTTTGTATAATCTATCAATCACTTCCTCACCGGCACTGCGCAGTAATTCTGCAGATATTCCATCTATTCCAGGATCCTTTCTGCCATTCAAATCTTTTAATGCTCTCATAAAATTCAGATCTCAGTATTGTTTCTCCCATTTCATCCTCTTCTTCCTCTATAACACAATTTTCTAATTCAATTCCTCCATATAACTCATCAATATATTCCACCCACCTATCAATCTTTCCTTTTGTATTATAAATCAGTGTACCATCTTTGTTTAACACATTATTACATTTTAATTTATGTACCACAAAATTCTCCTTAACTTTCCTGTACGCTTTGTCTATTTTATCAATGTTCATTTCTCTTTCCATTTCTGAACACTTTTCTTTAATCCACTCTTCTTTCGCTAGTTTGCACTTCCTGTTTATAGTATTTCTTAATTGTCGATAGTTCCTTTTACTTTCTTCATCATTAGCTTTCTAATATTTTCTACGATCATCCATCAGCTGCAATATATCCTTTAACATCCAGTTAAACCCAAGGTCAGTTCAGACCCACCGTCTGAAACCCAAGGTTTTCTACCAGTTCTCTTTGTTCCTCCTAAGTTTGCTTCCGCTGATTTAAGAATTTCCTTTTTAACATTCTCCCATTATTCTTCTACATTTTTTCCTTATGTTTTTTACTCAGACCTCTTGTAATATCCTCCTCAAAAATCTTCTTTACCTCCTTTTCCTCAAGCTTCTGTAAATTCACAGATTCATCTGACACCTTTTCTTCAGGATTTTAAACCCCAATCTACATTTCATTAACACTAAACTATAATCACTATCAATGTCTGCTTCTGGGTGAGCTTTGCAGTCAGCGAGTTGATTTCTAAAATCTTTGCTTAAAAATATCTGATTGCTATATATTGTTATATAGCAATATCTATTGCTATAATCTATCTGATACCTTGCAGTATCACCTGGCTTTTTCCATGTGTACATTCTTCTATTATGATTTTTAAGTTGGGTGTTGGCAATTACTAAATTATACTTCGTGGAAAATTCTATAAGTCGGCCCCCTCTTTCATTCCTTTTGCCCAGCCCATATTCACCCACAATATTTCCTTCCTTGCCTTTTCCAATACTTGCATTCCAATCTCCAACTAGTATTAAATTTTCATTCCCTTTTATGTATTTAATTGCTTTGTCAATTTCTTTGTATACCCACTCTACCTCACCATCATCATGGGCACTTGTAGGCATACAGACATTAACAATAACTGTCGGTTTTTTTTTTTATTTAATTCTTATTACAATGATTCTATCACTCAGCATTTTTAAATACTCTACTCTCTTCCCTACCTTTTTGTTCATTACGAAACCTACTCCTGCCTGCCTTTTATTTGAAGCTGTATTAATTTTTCTAAAATCACCTGACCAAAAGTTGTTTTCCTCTTCCCACCGAACCTCGCTAATTCCTACTACATCTATATTTAAATCTATTCATTTCTCTCTTTAAATTTTCTAACCAACCAACTTTTCTTAGACTTTAACATTTCATGCTCCGACTCACAGAATGTTATTTTTTAATTTTTTGGTGACCCCCTTCCTTCGTAGTCCCCACCCAGAGATCTGAACAAGGGACTAGTTTATTATATGGTAAATATACTATTTTCTTTATTATATGGCGAATACTGAATGTGAAAATAGGAGGAGAAAAGATTATGGAGGTAGAAGAATTTTGTTATTTGGGAAGTAGAATTACTAAAGATGGACGAAGCAGGAGCAATATAAAATGCCGAATAGCACAAGCGAAACAAGCCTTCAGTAAGAAATATAATTTGTTTACATCAAAAATTAATTTAAATGCCAGGAAAAGATTTTTGAAAGTATATGTTTGGAGTGTCGCTTTATATGGAAGTGAAACTTGGACAATCGGAGTATCTGAGAAGAAAAGATTAGAAGCTTTTGAAATGTGGTGCTATAGGAGAATGTTAAAAATCAGATGGGTGGATAAAGTGACAAATGAAGAGGTATTGCGGCAAATAGATGAAGAAAGAAGCATTTGGAAAAATATAGTTAAAAGAAGAGACAGACTTATAGGCCACATAATAAGGCATCCTGGAATAGTCGCTTTAATATTGGAAGGACAGGTAGAAGGAAAAAATTGTGTAGGCAGGCCACGTTTGGAGTATGTAAAACAAATTATTAGGGATGTAGGATGTAGAGGTTATACTGAAATGAAATGACTAGCACTAGATAGGGAATCTTGGAGAGCTGCATCAAACCAGTCAAATGACTGAAGACAAAAAAAAAAATATGGTGAATATACTTTTAACTTTGACATCTCTGGACTGCAAGCCAGCATTGTTTAAGTTTCAAGAATAGAATTGTGGCAGAGAGGCAATATGAAGAAACTTGTTGCTGACAATTAATCAGATCATAACCAAAGTCTCTACTTCCAACATGAGCACAGATGTATATAACCATCTGTATCACCATTCCAACAAAACCAACAAAAGAAAATACAGTAAATTATAAATTAAATTCAATAAGATATGTTACGTATTTTATTTATCCAGTTGTATTACAGCTAATTTTAGATATCCCCATTTATCTACTTCGAGTTACATGACTTCACTGTAGAATGCATCCTTTGTGTAATTGCTGATAATTTCACTGAAAGAATAAAACTATAAAATATTTGAACAACAGTATTATCACCATTATTTTATTTTTAATATATCAGACCAATGATTTAATGCATAGTATGTAAACTCGCAAACTGTTCATATTAATAAAAATATTTTTTGTTGAAAATATTACACACGAGTTAATAAATTTCCCTCTATAAAATTTTATTTTAATAGGTTTAGTAGATATTTTATACAATCGATCAAACTGTTTTAGTCAAATTTGATACGCATTTTGTTCTGGGTAAAAAATTATTTTCATATTTTACAGAATTATTCTATAAATCTGAATTTAACTCTGTATCAAATTTTTCATACTATTAAATATATTCATTTATATTAGATATATTGTAAATACAATAACACTACTTAAAGTTTTATTAAATAAAAAAAAATTTCCCACTAAAGAAAAATGTAAAAACTCACCAACAGTTGGAGTCCCATGCATATATAAGCAATCTCTTCTGGTACATGCCAGTCCAAATTTGCAAGGAGGATGGATAAACAAACAATTGTCACCATATTTGCAGGCAGGAAAAGCACTAAAATATAAAAATCAATAAAAAAAAAATAATTACTTCAAATAAAAAGATCTAAAATCAATTCTTTTTATTGGACCAATTTACAATAAACCTAATTTAAAAAAAAATATTACTGCTGTAAAACAACAGAAACTCTGCCAAAGGTGGTCCCAAGCCTGTGTTGAAAAAGGAGTTAGGTAAATGGCTTCTTTTTGAGTCTTAGTGGGTGCACTGATGTAGGTATGTTCTCTAATAATAATAATAATTAAATACTAAGAAATGCTCGAGTTGAGATTTAATTGCTATGCAACCAGTAATCCTAACCTTGTAGTGGATGGCTGAGGTGAGTTTCCAGTACTTTTAAAACTAGAGGTTCCAGGACAAAGCTGGAACCTCTAGACTAAGGGAAGGAAATACCTGACAGAAAAACTCTGGTCCTCCAGGTTGGGAGGTTAGGCATACGTTTAACAACTCGATCCTGTATAAAAATGACTGTTATGAAACCAAAAGCTGCCTTGGAATCAGATAGGAACTCTAGCAAGAATAAACTGGATATGAATAATGAAGTAAGTGGAAATCAGAAAGCAGATAAATGCCAACGCAGGAATAGGGATTTATGGTTGGATACATGGATTGTGACTAGTATGAATAGGCTTGGTGCCACTGCTGATCTATTAAGGGAGCTGGGGAAGTTTGGAATAAGAATGCTAGCACTGCAGGGGATCAAATGGAAAGGAAATGGAATTATGAATCTGACAACTAACATTCTCTTCTACAGTGGAGTGTGCACAGCACTTTTAGGACTGATTTTATGATTGGAAATTAATATAAAAATTATTAGGATTTAGACCAGTGAATGAAAGATTGTGCGTGTTTTGAGATTTATAGAGAGATTCTTTAACTATGATATGTGTATGTGTCCCTATAAATGATACTGAAGGCTCTAACAAGGACAACTTTAGTGAGAAGTTGAAGTTTACAACAAGGCCCCTAAACATTATGTGAAAAATCATTCCGGGAGAAACTAATGCTCATCTGGGAAGGGATCGGTATAACAGATCAGTTATTGGATCTCAGAGTTTAGATGAAGAGTAAGGGCAGAAATTGGTTCATTTTGCTGGTGGGAAAGATCTGATAATTAGTGTTACCTACTTTGATCATAAAGGCATCATAAAATGACTTGGGTTGCACTTTACGAACTGACACAGAATCAGATTGATCATGTTGTAATTGATATATGGCACAGATCAGATATAATGGATGTTCACAGTTGCATAGGTGCAGATTTTGATACTGACCATTACTTGATTAGAGTAAGATGCAGACAGGGAATGCGTAAATGTGAGGAATTTTAGGAGTGAAGCAAAAAAAATCCGATAGTGAAAAAGTAATACAGACGATGTGGTCAGGAAGGAGTATCAGTTGAAGTATCAGGTGGAAGGAGAATTGGAAAGGGGCAGGAACAATACAGAGAGGAAAACAGTTGAGGAGAAAGTAATGAATTCAGGGAGACAAGGCGGCAGAGGAAACTTGCATATTAGAGGATAGATGTCAGAATTGGTTGGATGGATGAGGAGTGTTTAATGGCAAGGATGCTGAACCGTGAACAAGAATGAGTGTTGGTGGCAACAGGGAGAAGAGGTTATATGCCAGTGAACTGTGTTGTAGAAAGAAAAGTGTTAGAAAGGTGGCAGGTGGAGGAGATTTATTTGGAGATACCTGCTGGAGCAGGAAATGTACAGTAATTGTTTTTGAGAGTACAGGATAGGAACGCTGGACTTCAGCCTTGGAACAGCTTTTTGTAAGGATAAAAAGGAATTTGATAGAAGGGACAGAGCAGACTGTTGGAAGATGGTGGGAATATTTTTGTGACCTGCTGAATAGTGATGGTAAGGGGGTCGAAGAGAGGAGGAAGATTTTATTGGCCTACTAGACTTTCAGGAAGACCCTCGGGTTAATGAAGTGGAGGCAGCTATTGTATATTTAAAAAACTATAAAGCTACTGGGAAAGATAAAACTACAGTTGAGCTGATTAAGGCTGGTGGTCTTGAACTAGTTAAATTTTTACATCAGTTGGAGAAAATTTGGAAGGTATCACTGGGGCTCTGCAGTTGTGTGTCCAGAGCACAAGAAAGGAGAGAAAACAGATTGCTCAAATTACAGGGGAACAACTTTGTTAAATGTAAAGTGTCTACTAAGATTATTGTTTGTAGAATGGCACTCTACATTTTGGGGGATTACCAGTGTGGATTTAGGCAGAATAGATTATATAGAGACCATGCATTTGGGATTCATATGATGCTGGAAGAGTGTTACGAATGTAATGTAGACCTGCACCATCTATAAGTTGATTATAAGCAGGCTTTAGATAGGTGTTAAAAGGAATAGTGTTTAACATATGATTAAATTCAGGATATCATGAAAGCTTATGAGATTGGTTAGGATTATGCTAGGGACTATTGAATACAAAGTAAACATAAAAGGAATCCAGCCTGACAGTTTTTTGGGCTAATACAGGGCTAAGGCAGGATGATGTGTTATCGACCATAAGTTTTAATATTGCCCTGGAGAGGGTGATGAGTCAGTTGGCAACATCATCAGTAGGATGCTGCAGTATGTGGCATATACTGACAATATTGTCTTGGTTGCCAGAAATAGGAGAGTTTTGGAGGAAGTTTTTCAGCAACTACAGGAGGGATCAAGACACATTGGGCTCATTGTGAATATCAACAAAACTAAATACATGCACTGCAGCAGGAGAAATGCACTGTTTTGTAGAGCTGGGAAATGATAAGTTTGAAAGGGTGTGTGAATTCAAGTACCTGGGTGCTGTTTTAACTGACAAAGGTGGCATATATGTTATATAAAAACAAATATAACAGGTGGAAATCGCTGTTATTATGGATTTAGTAAATTTCTGTCATCTAGGACAGTGTCAAGGAAAGTTAAAATACAGATGTATAACACAATAATTAAGCTAGTGGTTTTGTATGGTTTGGAGACAAGGGCTCTGACAAAGAAAGATGAGGATATGCTGCATGTCTGGGACAGAAAAATATTTTAGAAAATATATGGGCTGGTGTGTAAAAAGGGGGACTGGAGAATACACACCCAATAGGAATTGCAGGAAATTTTTGGCAGGCCGGATATTGTTGGTGAGAAGGTTGAGTTGGCTAGGACACTTTGAGCAGATGAGCAATGGCAGGAAAGTGAAGTGAAGTGAACTAACCCACTGAATCGGTCTAGTGGTGAACGCGTCTTCCCAAATCAGCTGATTTGGTAGTCAAGAGTTCCAGCGTTCAAGTCCTAGTAAAGTCAGTTATTTTTATACGGATTTGAATATTAGATTGTAGATACTGGTGTTCTTTGGTGGTTGAGTTTCAATTAACCACACATCTCAGGAATGGTTGAACTGAGAACTGTACAAGAGTACACTTCATTTACACTCATACCATCCTCATTCATCCTCTGAAGTATTATCTGAACGGTAATTACCGGAGGCTAAACAGGAAAAAGAAAGGGAAGTGAAGAGAATATATAGAGGATACCCTGGGGGGGGGTACAGATTGAGGGAGAGACCAAGGAGGCGATGAATCGAGGGTAACTGATAGAGGACTCAGATGAAAAATGGCAGATATGGAGGAGTGGAATGGCATTTTGATGGAGGCTAAGGCCCTACATAGGTTGTAGATCTAAGGAGTAAGTAAAACAACAGCTTACTATGGAGTATAAGATGATATAAAAAATACATTTAAAATTTTTTCTGTGAAGCACTATTATTTCCCGACCATAAACGAAAGATTATTAAGAATCCCTTATTTTCACTCAATCTTTATACTTACGCATATCATTATAAAGTATTATTTTTTATCCTTAATTTGACAAGTTTAGTAAATGCTCCGATAACTGAAATCCAATTAGCCAATGATACGTTTCATTACACAATCACTATCGTGATTTTTCCATTAATTTAATCCACCTAAATAATTTTTTCAGTTAAGTACGAACGAGGGATTTTAGCTGAAATAAGTAATTACACCAATTGGAACCTCCATGACAATATGACAAAAATTCTCGTGATCAATTTTTCACAAAAATTCTAGTAACTTATGCCTTCCCTATAAACACGAATCCATAAGGTAACTCATAAATTTTCATTGTTTTTTTAAAGCAATAATGACTAATTCTTGGAGAAGTATAAATAGAAGAAAAATAACAGAAGTAAATTAAAAAGTTTTATTTGAGAATTCTTCTCTTTTCAGTAATTTTGTACACAAAATAGGAAAAGCTGGCAATGAAATTAAAATGTAATTGAAGATAAAATTTAAGCAATAGAGAGCAACTGTAATGAAATCTGGAATAATTCATCAATATAAGGGAATAAATATTAAAAAAAGAGCAATAATTATTGTAATGATTCTAAATCATGTTATGTTGAGTAAAGCAAACCATAAATAATAACAAAGGCCATTAAAAAGTTTAATAGAAAGAAAAAGTGAGAGAGGGTGAGGGTGGTAGAAAGAGAAAACAATTTTACAGATATAAAAGTGTATTTGAATATATTTCATAAAACATTAATGCAGAAAATTAAAAAAGATAATCTGATTATTTTAAATGATGAAAAAATCAGACAGTGAAATCTTAAAAGATATATCGTTGGCTAGATGATAAAACTTACAAAGTCCATTTTTTTCACAAAATGTTTTAAGTGCGCTAGGCAGTTTTCAAACAAAATAATCTTTTACTGGTACAAATGTCCAAAGTCCAAATCAACCATATTTTACTTGTATGAAACTGAAAATTTTACCACTATTAATTTTGTCTTTTTTTTAAAACCTGCTGAAAAGTTATACTGACATTTGGACAATTCTCTTTCTGCAAAAAACTTTATTTTTAGCAGTAAAACTGTTTATTTTGCATTTGGTCAAATATACTTTCAAGTTTTTTCTTACGAGTGACATTTGAAACTGGTAAAACTGTTGAAGTCCTGCTTAGTCAATTTTACTTCTCATTTATGGTAAATTGGAAGTTTAATAATCAGCAGGGCTACATACCTCACTTTTCACTTCCCAAAATGGAATACATACAGTTGTGCATATATTTTGAGCCTTTCAGAAAAAAGACAGGAAATACAGATGAAAACAATGAAATGGAACATGTGAATAAAGTAGTTTTTTATATTTTTCCTTCATAAAGTAATATTCATCCTCTTTAATAAAATTCAGTATTTTTGGTTACCATATGTTAATTAGCCTATAAATTGCAGTATAATACAAATACTTTTCCAGATGTGTAAAGTAACAAAGTCAGTGGATAACATACTGTTCTGATTTATTTTTTCACAAAATTTCTATGTAGGAACTATTGTAGGCATATACTCAACTGTTTTACATTTTGCAAGTCATTGGATTGCAGTTCATTCAAGAAAATTACAGTTTTATAGTACATTCTTTTTAACAAATTAATGTAGAAATTATTACTTATCTCTTTAATTTTATAGTATATGACCTTTTTAAAATACTGTGCTGCTGTAGATGTAATGGTCTGAAAACTATTTCAACTGTTGAAGAAGCCCAGCATCTACAATGGGGATTGAAGATGCAATGTGCCATGAAAACCTGAAAGTTCTTGAAGGTAATGATGTGGTTGGTATTTCTTTGAAAGACGATGAGCACGTAAGAAAGCCTATAGATAATTTTTGAATGAATTCTGGAGATCATATGGATGCAGATCTAAATTATGAATCGCAATCATTTGACTGTGAATCAGAAGATAAATAATTATTCATCACAAGCAAATGGGCTGTTAACTAGTGAAAATAATGAAAACCTTGTAAGTTTATTTTCTTAAAAAAAAGCAACAGCACCACCTGCTTTTATAGATAGATCAGGTTTATTCCACCAATAAACCTGATCTATCCAATAAAAAGGTTTATTGGTGGAATAAACCTGATCTATCATCATGGAAAATTAATAGAAACAAATCATTACTTAAATCAGGGCAAGAGTACTTGTCTAAAACAAAATGCCTTCAAGCTGCAAAACTTCCCAAGCCAGTGGACAGTAGTAAATATAATTAAAATGTTCAGTAAACTTTAGTGATGACTTTAGATCAAGTCTTTGTTGCTCTTATCAAAATTTACCGCAAGAAAGATAGGAAGACAGGCTATTACAGCTTGTAAAGTTTGGTCCTGTGGACCGTAAACAAAAATAGGTTGTGATAAAATTTGATTAAAAAAATATTTTTTTTGAAAAAGACAAAGAAAAGAAGGGTCTGTAAAATTTTTTTTCAACATTATCTGTAAGTCATGGTTCAGTAGATGCTATACAAAAGTCTAATATTATTGTTTATTTACTGAGACTGATAAATTTGGTAAGAGGAAGAAAATCTCTCTCAAACAAGACAATCCCAGAAGTACTGAACCAAATTAGAGAGTATATAGAAAAATTTCCTGTTCAGGAAAGCCACTACTGCCAAAAATTGACTTAAAGAAAATACCTCGATGAAAAGTTGTCCATTTCAAAAACATACAAACTTTTTTAGAATGGGTGTATAGAAAACAATGTTGAAAATATACTGTCAAATCACATCAGCATGTATTTTGTACTGAATAAAATATTTAATTTTTTAAACCTAATAATGACCAATGTGTCATCTGCACAAAACATAACAAAGCAAACAATCATGAAAAAGCGGCTCTAGAAAAAGAAAAACAGGAGCACCAACAAATTAAGAATGCATTGCACTTAAGCAAACATAATGACAAGGAAAGCAGTGCAAAAGAGGAAAATTTTACGAATGCAACTTTTGACCTGCAAAGTGTCTTACGAATTCCCAGTTTAGAAGTGGCGTAATTATATTACTACAGAAAACTCACTACATACAATTTAACTGTTAATGAAGCTGCTCTGCCTAGTAAAGCATACTGCTTTGCCTGGTCAGAAGTGAATAGTCAAGAGGTAAAGCTGTAAGGTAGATACTGCTTTACTAATTGGTTCTTGATTTTACCTGATAAAATTACAGGGGTTTCAATATTCTTTGTTTCATGTGGGGATCAGAATAGAACCCAATTTATAGCAGTTCTTTTTTATATAGTTCAAAAATTTTATTTTGCTGTTACTGAAATAAATTCCTAGAGAAAGGGTACACATATTTAGAATGTGATTCTACGCAAAATGCCATAGAAAGTTGTAAAAGGTGCATCCCTGTTTATGTTATAAAGGGCTTTTTTTTCTTTTTTTTTTCTGTTTAGCCTCCGGTAACTACCGTTTAGATAATTCTTCAGAGGATGAATGAGGATGATATGTATGAGTGTAAATGAAGTGTAGTCTTGAACATTCTCAGTTCGACCGTTCCTGAGATGTGTGGTTAATTGAAACCCAACCACCAAAGAACACAGTTATCCACGATCTAGTATTCAAATCCGTGTAAAAATAACTGGCTTTACTAGGACTTGAACGCTGTAACTCTCGACTTCCAAATCAGCTGATTTGGGAAGACGCATTAACCACTAGACCAACCCGGTGGGTTATGTTATAAAGGGCTGGTTGAACGTATTTGAACTAGCTCGTACAAAAACAAAAAGAAAAGATCCACACATTACCTAAGAACTGCGCTACAATGACTTCACAGATCTGAAATATCTGGCCAAGCAGGTAACTGATAACACAAAATTTGATACCAAGAACCACAGAGTGCAATAGTTTAAAATCAAAAGATTCACTATGAAAAATAAAAATATAATTCTTTGTAGTTATGATTGCTATAGTGAATACAGAAAATTTAACATAAATAGAGAAGAAAGGCCATTTTCTTTACCAACAAAAATTCAACGACTATTGTAAAAACATTTCTATTCCTGGAATAAAGAAAAAAGAGTTACTAAAACTATGTAAACAAAATAATACCAAAGGAATACCACAACTAATATGACACCATATCAACATCAAAAATGAAAAAGATGTGTTAATCTTGAACCAGATGTTTTGTATGAAAGTGAACAAGAAAATGACCAATGTATCTTTTTTTAATTACCTAAACTGTGTACATTTTTTATGTTCTTGTATAAATTTTTATTGTTTGTTTATATAACAAAAGAAAAAAGTTCATTTTTTTGTTTAATTATTAGGTTGTTAAGATACCTTGTTTCAAGGTTTTTTGCCTTTGTCATTTTAGATTTTTATCATTTTGGTTTTTTATTATTGCTAAACTGAGCTTTGAATGCGTGTAACCATTATAAATTTTGACTAAAATAGGCTCATAGGGCTTAATTAAGTTTATTACTTTATTTATATTATATACTTTTTATTTTATAAATTTTATATTACATCGATGGATGATTTTAAAATGCAAGGTTAAATGGATTTATTCCGAGAAGACTGATTCTGGATAATCATGGCATAATTCAATTCTTATCGCACATTCTTGCTAAAAATAAAATTTTATTATAGTATGACATCATGCTCACAATGGAAACAAACTTTTCCACAGAAAGCGTTACGTTAGTGTGCATACATGCACTCGCATAAACTGAGTAATTCTCAGGAATGACGGTGGTGGGTTAGACTGGGAGACCATCAAAAGACGCAGTTTGTGTTCGGATTTGTTTAAGGGAGCTTGAGTGCAGTGACTTTGTTCGGAAAACTGTTCAGGAAGTTAGCAATTTATGTTTTATTCTGATACAGATATGAGAAACTATTATTAAAGGCCTCTATGAAAAATACTTCAACGGATCCATTGCAATATTAGTAATCCGTTGACTAATTAATAAAGAACTATTAAAAATGTTACTTGTTATAATGACAAACTATGTTCAAAATTATAACTAGAATTAATTTCAGATCGGCTAATTCCATTTTAGTATATGTATTAAGACGATTCGGGAAATTCTGATATGCAAATATTAAAGTTCAAGTAGATAAATAATAAGGGTTCTACGAGTTTCATGTACTTTAATAAAGGGTGTTCTGAGTCACATATCCACTAAGCAAAAGAGTTTGTTTTATACATTTTTTTAATGAATTTATTATTTGTTATTTTTTATATACATATAAATAGTTTGTTTCATAATGAATAAATATTGTGTAAATTATTCATTGCTGTTAGTAACATTTTTTTAAGTGTTGAGTTACTGGTTTTGTGTTATCTTAGGATATAAACTTATCAAGCAGCATAGTCTTAGTACATTTTTTCGCAAATCTCAACATTAGTAAATTCATTTAAAAAATTTTTTTAAAACAAATTCTTTAAAAATTTTTATTTTTGTAACAAATATTAATTTGGTGTAGTATAGAAGCTTACATGGGTTATCATTGTTTCTGTAGTATGCAGTGTTATGTGTTTTAAATGGAAGTATACCAGAACACTTTGTTTACAGAAAAATGAACTAACGTATATGTTTACATTTTTTCTAATAAAAAAATAAGTCTTTAAAAAAAAAACTGTAATAATGACCACTTCCTAAAGCTAGTGGCAGAACAAGCAGGGTACAATTGACCAAGTCTACAGTTTTCTGATAAAAAATTGAAAAGTAAAAAAAATAGATCAATTGCTTGAATAAAATTAACAAAGAACAGATTACAGAAAATCTCTAATATGCTGCACAATTTACAAAAAGATTTTATGAACAGCTGTAAGTCCAAGAAGTCAACAATTAAAAACTGCTTACCAAAACTTATGCAAATGTGTCTGTAAGTTTTACCACCAAGCCGACAATACAAAAATTGATAGGAATAAACTAACTGTAGAAACTACATAGTAAGAATTTCATCATTTGCTGTATAGCAGTAGTAAGAACCTAGATATAAACAAGAATCCTACAAACAGTATACATCATCCCAATCGGATACCATATCAAGTCTTATCTGTCAATTACAACCAATTTGGTGCAAAGGCTAATAAAGCCAAAACATGAACCTGTTGAGATTTCATTAACGTGAACATATCAACTCTTTTTTATTGTGTTTATATTTTAAAGCAATTTCAGCAAAAATAGATATCACTTTTGGTAGTTGAGAATATTAGATTTGCTGTTGGCTACTTTGTTTATAGAATAAAGAAACTAAATTACTGGGAATTTTAAAAAACTTATCACAATAGCATTAATGGATACGACAGGCAGGATAAAATGACAACCTGTCAAGATAAAATATTGACAAATTATAAATAACTGCAACAAACTTCAGTAAAAACAGCGAGTTCATATTACGTTTG
Organism: Lycorma delicatula; assembly: GCF_047948215.1. Classification (NCBI taxonomy): domain Eukaryota; kingdom Metazoa; phylum Arthropoda; class Insecta; order Hemiptera; family Fulgoridae; genus Lycorma; species Lycorma delicatula. The sequence goes on from NC_134464.1 coordinate 4,698,474, forward strand.
GTCAATTAGTCGATGAGAATTGTTTAACACTTCAGACTAATAATGTAATTATCTCATTCTTATTATGTAAATCAAACAAGGTTTACAGTGGGACTGCTTGACAAGACATTTTCATGAGAACATGAAATACAGCTGCCATGTTTAAAGTAAAGAAAATGTTTACTACAGTTCTATGTAATGAATCAATACGGTATGCACAGAATTAATGATAAAAAAAATCATGTCTGGATTTTCTTTAAAAATAAAACCATTCCAGAATGTTAACGTATTGATCATTTTGTAAACATATGCATATATTTCTATGAATGTTATGATACATGAATACAACAAAAATAATCTGTTTATCAAAGTACAACACATTTTATAACTAGAAAAATCTGATAACTGGTAACTAGGTAGCTCTGTTGGGTGTGCTGAATATAGAATCTTTTACTATATTTGGTTTCCTGTATATCACAGAACAGAGATTCAAAATTACAGATTAGAGCAGCATGCATTTCTCTATTTTTTGTTATTATTTCTTTTATTTACAATGGTTTTTATATTTTAGAAAACCTGTGATACAAATTGAAAAAGTTTTGCAAGAGGTAAATTTAGTTTATTATTTTTTATCATCATTTTATTCAATTCCCTTACTAAAGTTATTAAACACCCTCACTGAAGTTTTTCAGAATTTTGAGCACTCCCTCTCTAAATAATCATTCAGTAATTAAAATGACATGAGCTAAAATTAAATGAACTTACTTGCACATCGTAGAAGGATGATGATAAGAACATTTATCACCTAATAAACAATTTGGCCAATATTTACATCGTTCTAAACTTTTCAATTTCACCGTATCAACTCCTTCATTGTTAACTGAAAAAATAATATATACATATAAATAAAATCAAACTGCCATACTTTGGAGAAGATACCATACAACAGCATAGATCAGAAACTCTTGAGTGAATGCGACATATAAAGAAAAAGACAGTAAGAAAATCTATTGAAAAATATATTTATGTATAAAAATAAACAGGAAACAAACAATGCAAAAATAAATATATTTTGTTTCAACTTCAAATGTACACATAATAATCTGAATGTTTTATAAATTACTTTGTCTTTTCCTTACAAGCATATATTAATAATTTCTTAACGTTACGGGCAGGACCCTCATGGATAGCAAAATCTTGATAGATAAATCTAAATAATATATAAATAGTGAAAGTTCAGCTTACCAAGAATTATAAAATGTTTAAATATATTCTAGCACTTTCGGACCTTCATCCATCCTCAGGAATATCCATATAATTAAGTATAAAAGTTTTTACAACTATTTACTTAAGTAAAAATACTAACTTAATAGTAAAAAACACAATAAAATGAAATAAAATAAAATAAACCAAAATTTTATATATACATAACAATCGATTGTCATAAGAAACAAAGTTTTAAATTAACTAATACCAATGCCTCAGTACTGAGGGCAGTACCTAAGATTCCTAAAACAAACGTGCCCATACAACCTCTTATAAATTATATTAACTCACCTACTTATCAGTTAAGTAAATTCATATCAAATACGTTAAAAGAATACATTAACATTGAAAACAAATTTAATTTAAAAAATAGCTATGAATTAATAAATATAATTGATAATATAAACCGATAATACAACAACTAAACTTATAACACTTGACATAAAAGATATGTATACAAATACTTACACTAAAAAACTACAAATATAATTAAATAAATTTATTTTAAAAATAATAAATTTATTAAATTATGTATTAAATCTAATTATTTTAAATTTCATAATAAATGCTATCAACAAGAAAAAGGTCTTGCTATGGGATCACCCCTTTCTGCTATAATAGCTAACATCTTTATGGATGAATTAGAAAACACTATTCTACCTGATAAATTAACAAACACCAAAGTATATTATACCAAAGATATATGGACGATATCTTAATTATTTATAATCAGCAACTTAATAATGAAGAGGAAACAATAATTAAAGAACTGAACACTTTAATAATAATAATAATATTAAATTTACTTTAAATCAGGCAGTATTAATTGTTTGGATAAAAAAATTAATAAAAATTTTAATAATAATAAATCTGACATAGACATATACAGAAAACCAACTAAACAAGATACTATAATACACTTTAATTCTTTTCATCCTTGGAATAAAAAAATAGCAACTTTTAATTCTTTAGTTTGAGAGCGATAAAATATTTAAAACTTAATAATATAAAACTAAATAATGAATTAAATAAAGTTAAATATATTGCTGTAACGAATAGATATAATGTAAACTTAGTAAACAAATTATAAAACAAACTAAAAAATAAAATATATATACAAAAACTAACAAACAATATAAAACTAAAACTAACAAATAATATTATTGGAAAATAATATGTTAAAATTGAATATAAATAATTATAGAAAATTTAATAAAATAATTAAATCATTTGAATTAAAAACAGCATATATAACTAATAACAAAATAATAAACTGTATAAATAATAAAAATAAAGATCCTTCTAAAACAATAGAACATAACAAATATAATTTAAACAAACAAAGAGGACATAGCTTAAAATGAGGAAACTGTGATTTAAAATATATTGGTTTGACTAATCGATCAATTTCAGTTAGAATCAAAGAAAAATAAAGAAAATAAAGATCGTTCTAATTTTGCTAAACATATTTTGGAATAGAAACATAATTATAATACGAACAATTTTATTGATGTATTGGAATATACTAATGATTTTTATATACAATAATATTTTAGAGAAATTTTACATTTATTACATAACAACCTAAATTCGATAATGACATTCTATTTAAACAAATTATAAACAATAATTATTGATTATTAGGTTGGCCAAACTATTTTCATTTCAAATTATCATAACAATTGAGATTCTTTACTGACAGGGCATGTTTATACTTATAACTTACTATAATTTTACAATGACTATCGATTGTTGTGTATATATAAAGTTTTGGTTTATTTTATTCTATTCTGTTTTTTACTATTTTAAGTGAATAGATGTAAAAATTTGTATATTTAATTATATGGATATTCCTGAGGATAGGTAAAGGTTTGAAAGCGCTAGAACATACTTAAACATTTTATAATTGTTGGTAAACTAAACTTTCACTATTTATTTGTAATATATAAAATACCAATGATGCCATGTTATGAAAATTTAAGATAAATCTAGTTCAACAGTAATTTAGTAATTTGATTATTAATATAGATTATATGTTACATCTACCTATTCACAGAAAACTGAATAAACTGATAAGATTGAAAAACTTACTTACTAATCTTACAAGGAGTGAGGGTGGATGTTTAAATGCTTATCAATATAAAACAAACAAAATAAAATTGACAACAGTGCATAATCAATAAATGTTTAAATCCTCTAATAACATAAATTGTTTCACTACATCTAGAACATTGTAGAATCAATCTAGGTATACAATATTTCAAACATCCAAAGCTCATGTCCCTGATTGTTAAAATTAAATTGTACAAGGTGTGGTTCTAAAGTAAGAGCCGATCAAAAACAAAAAGAGAACAGTTGAAAAAGTAACAATTTTTTTAATGGTTTCAAATATTTTTTTCTATATAATCTCAATTTCATTGTCAACACTTTTGATATGTTAAACAAGCTTCTTCAAACACACTACATAAAATTCCGCCGCCTGGGATTGTAGCCACTTTTGCACTGAGGCTTTCAATTCTTCATTTTTTTCAAGTCGTTGAGACACAAGCTAGTTTCTGAGATGTAGGAAGAGACGGCAGTCACTGGGTGCAAAATAATCCCCCTGTAAGGGGAATAATAAAAAATTTCCAATCCAAATTTTTAAATTGCTTCTGTTGTGCATGTAGCCATGTGTGGACATGAGTTATTGTGATCTCAATTCCTGATCTCAGCGTTCCCAATCTACGATTTTCATGACACTATACAGTTTAGAGTTTCATGAAATCAATCAAAAGCAATTCCTTTCTGGTCCCAGAATTCAGTTGTCATGATTTTCCTTCAAGACTGGGCTTGTTTGATTTTTTCATTTTAGGTGAACTGCAACGACTCCAGTACACGGACTGTTGTTTCGTCTCAGTATTGATGTAAGAAATCCATGTTTCATCATCAGTGACGATATGGAAAAAAATTCATTTTCCTCATGGTTAAAGCGATCTAGAAAAGCACGTGCAGATGTCAATCTGTGATCTTTGTGAGCACTTGTCAACATTTTTGGCACAGTTTATGATAATCTAGAGTGTCAGTCACGATTCTCAACAATGTTGTTTTTGAAACTTCTGGAAATTCAAGAGAAAAATTGCTAATCATAAAGCAACAACTTTCTTTTTTCTTTTTGCATACAATTTTAATGTGATTGCTAGGCCTACCACTTTTCTGTCCTCAACATTTGAATGGCCTTCCTTAAACTCATGACACCGTCGCCTCATTTTTCCTTTATCAATGAGGTAGGGCCATATGTTTTATACAATTGACTGTGAATTTCAGCAGCATTATGTCCTTTTGCATTAAGAAATCAAAATTGCTGATCGAACTTCACAACTGGTGGGATTTGTTATTACTGCACTAATTTTAACACATGGCTCACAAAGGGAAGCAACAATGAACTGACGGCAACGCGGAGGTTATATGCCCAACAAACCACTTTTAATTACTATGCATACATGAACCAATCAATGTTGCCAATCGCTATTTATAACTCATCAGCCCTTACTTTTGAACCCCACCTCGTATTTAATTTTCTAATCATTAATCATTTAAATTTTATTTACATTTCTAATCATTTGTTAACTATATCAAATAGTTAATATATTATTTTTTGATTAAAAAAATACTGCAAAATGAATGAATGATGGAGTGTTAACAAATATTATGAATTATATCACGTATCTTGATTTACAACCAACAGATCCATAGGTACAGTGTGCGTTCAATCAATACATTTAATCCCTATTTCCTATGATCTCTTGATACCTCAAAAACACTTGCTATAATTGAAAGTGTAGAAACATGGGTAAGACATCAGTCATCAAACTAGATGTAATCTTTAAGCATTTACATTGACTATAACATTCTGTTCCAATCTGTTTGACTAAAAAGAAATATTAGTCTCTTTTATACAAACTAACAAATATGTGTTAAGATAATGATTTCATTGTATTAACTTTTATTGAAAAATTTTAAAATAAAGAACTTAATCGCATCCGGAAAATAAATTCAAAAGTTAAATTTTACAATTAATATAATTATGAATACCTTGATTATTAGTTTGTTTAACGATAATAATAGGCGAAGAAGTTCTTTTTTTTTTGTTGGGAGATGAATCAGTAGGAGATGAAGGTGCAGATAGTGATTTATTTTTATCGTTCTCATTACCAATGTCTTCCTCTAATTTACAATCTTTCTCATCAAATTCATCTTCATTATCATTCACTTTAGGAAACATATCAGGATCTAAACCGTGTAATGTAACAACAAATTCTGGTTCCTCTTCTGGTTCAAGTTCTCTATAAATAAACAAATTAGCAAGCAACGTATATATATATATATATATATATTATAATATTCAAATAATTCATTAATTTAATTTAATTTTATGGTAAGTTAAAACTTACCATATTAATGTCCAATAACTAGTTTTCATAATATCCTGCATCTTCAGTCGGTATTAAATTCTATATTTATTACATTTAAACGTATTCTTCTAATTTTTTCTCATTTTATTTGAAATTATGTTTTATATTTTGAAATTTTGAATAATATACAGAGCATATGTGTATATTTTGCTGTCTAGTTATTGGAATGATATAATCTTTAAAACATGTATTTTCCTTTATTCTAATGTCATTATTACAAACTATTAGATTGTACTTTTATTATGTTTTAATTAAATCATGATATTTGAATGCAATTTGGTGGTAAATCATTTTATATTTATAAATGTAATACTTCTTGTGTAAATTCATTTATTTAATCATTATTACAAATCTCCAAAATCTCTAAATTATTTTTGTAATCTGTAATACAAGCATTCTAATAGATAGTCAACTACATTAGATATATCATTTTTTGTATCTGTATGCTGTGTAATGTTCTGAAAGTGTTTTTTTAAATGATTATTGATTTTACCATAAAAATAGTATTACATTCGTTGGATTTAATTTTGCACTCTTAATTCCCCTCTATTATAATTATAATTGTTAATTTTTAAATAATTCATAATGTGATTATTCGGTTTATATGCTTTTTTCTGTAAATTTTTATACAAGACAAGGAAATACATACAATATAAATAATAAAAAAACAGATTAAATGAAACCTTAGAATAAACCATTGCATTAATCATTATTATAAGAAATATTTGTCTTCAAAATTACTCTTAATACGAGAATAATTTTTATTTACAAACGGAAGGTTTACAGATGAGATCACCTATATAATAATAAAATATGATACTGGTTTGCTTGGCATTTCTCCCACCATCAACCCATTTGGTCGCCCTAAAGTATAAGACTAAATGTCTGTGCCACAAATGGCTACTGAGCATTGAAACAGTTTAGCGACCATTGTCCTAAATAGCTCCTAGAGCTTACCTAACAGCGTGATCGGACTATGCACGGTGCTATACACCACTGGCTTACTTATCCCAACCATTCGCTTGTCATACATTTACTGAAATGGGTAGGCGCACCCCGTCAACTACTAAAAATATATATGACATCCATAAATTAAAATTTACTTTGTCTGGACATCAATTCGCTGCCACGTCTAAGTCGCTGAATGCCAGTAAGTACCTGTCTACCACATTAAAGCGCTTGGAGCCTTAATTGGCTGGTTGTCAGCCATATATCTCTAGTTTAGCTTCCCACAGCAGTACGGTAGGAGTCTTTCCCTTAAGTAAACTTGATGTCGGCTGAACAAAGCAACCGCATCAAGAAACTCCCACATGATCCGACAATGTGTGGCTCTCGCCAAATTGACTTGCCGCTTGTGAGTGGTTAATTTTCCCCTTGACCTCTGTTGCAGGGTGGCCTGGTCTCTGGTCTCCCAAGGGCAGGGCAGTCAAAAAAAAGGTGTTCATTTGACTGGACCTCCCCGCAGATGCACAGCTCATCAGCCGCCAGGCAGAACCGAAACAGATATTGGTTCAAATTAATGGTTGGTGAGCACCTGGGTACCTGTTGCCCTTAAAAATGAACTTGAGGCATACCATCCCCTCAGATCCCGTATAAACTTGTACAGGGATCTTCCCTTAGTCGTGTCCCCCATGTTTCCATCACGAGGCCTCTTCTGCAGGCGGTAGATGAGCAACTGAATGAAACTTAGATCTGGTGCATTATGACTGCTGTTCTGTTCCGGTACTGGCAGCCTGGGCTGTATGTAATATATATATATATATATATATATATATATATATATATATGCTTAATAATAATAAAACTATGATAAAAGGTTTGTAATAATGATAAAAAAATGATTACTCAAAGAATATTACATTTATAAATATAAACAAAAACATAAAATTATTAAGCACCAAATCGCATTTGAGGATGATGATTAATTAAAAACATAATAAAAATACAATCTAACAGTTGGCAGGCAATAATGACTTATTAGAACAAAGAAAAATACTACAATTAAAAGGTTAAATCGTTCTAATATTGGATAGTAAGATTTACAAGTATGCTCATAATTTTTTTTTCTTCTCATTCCAACCACTACAGAACATGTTTACAGAGTTTTGACTTCTTTTTCTTTCCCCAAAAGGTTTACTTTCTTCTTATGCTGCTTGGTTGTTTTTGCCTTTCTTCCGCCCATCTATTCAGGTCTATACCCTTCTTTTTCTTTCTCTTTGAAAACTTAGATTCTCTAATCACTTATCTTATCTAAATTTCTCTGTCTTTACACAAATCCTTAGAAATTTTTAATGCTTTTAGTTCTGTTTCTTTAAACCGGTTAGTTTTTGTGGCTCTATTTATGTAGAAATGAAATATCTGTTTTGTCAATCTTTGGTCATTCATTCTGCATTAATGTCTATATAACTGTAATCTTCTTTTCTGGATTTTTTTTAATAAGTCCTCTATTTTTTCTATATGTTTGTAAATTTCTTTTTCAATTTGTAAATTATATCTTCATGTTTTGGTCCATAAGTTTTTCTAAAAATACCTTTTTTCTACTTTTGCTATTTCTTGTTCTGAAAAAAAAATTTGTAGACATTTTGTCCTGCACAATGCTTCGGATAGGACTACAGTTTTATAGGGCCTCGATTTGGAGTTATATGACAGGGATTTTTTATTGTAAATGTTCTTCGTGAGATGATAGATGGTTTTAATTTTTTTTACTTTATTCTTCATCCCATTTTTGTCAATTAGATTCAATGTTATGATTTCTCCTAAATATTTTAATTTTTGAACTCTATTTATTTCTTTGCCGTCGAAAATTTTAAGGTACATATACTCATAATATTATTCAAAATATAAAAATAACTTCAAATAAAATGATAACTAAAAGAATATGTTTTAATGTAATAAGATATCGAATTTAATACAGACTGAAGATGTAGGATACTGTAAAAACTAGTTTTGGAAATTAATATGGTAAGTTAAACTTAAATAATATTACTGCATTTTGGTGTGGATATTTCATATAATATTAATATATATATATATATATATATATATATATATATATATATATATATGCGTGTGGCTAGCCACACATAAGTAAAAAAATTTTAATTTTATATTTTTTAATATTTATGACTATATATTTTTATATGTTATAATTTTAATGGTTTGAATTTAATGTGTGATTTGGAAGAAAAAGTTTAACTGACGATGAGGGAAAACCTCGAAAGCACTATTAGAAAAAATAATAAGCATAAGGTAAGTAGCATTATCGATAATGGTTTTTATACTTTTGTTTTTGAGATATTAGTACAGAGGGGAATATGGACAAATAACAAAAGAATTGTTTTTTCTAAATTAATATATATATATATATATATATATATATATATATATATATATATACATATAAAGGATCCGCCATGGGAAACGGACGTTTTTTAAGTTGGTATTACGCATCCGGTTGGAGTTGGAGAGGGGAGCCAAGGCCGGCGCGTCACTCGTCTGACCTTGCAGTTTATGCTTGTTCATTGTTTAGTTGCCAACATGCCTCTATGGAATGTAGAGCATCGCGTTTTCGTGTATGACAGTTTTGTGCGGAGCGGCGAATCAGTTACGGAAGTTCAACGTCTATTTTGTCGAAGGTTTAACGTTCCTCAGCATGGAGATATACCGAGCCGAAACACCATTTTGTGATGGGTTAATGCCCTTCGTAGTGGAAGTAATCTAATGAAAGGGCAGCCACCGGGACCACGTCACACAGTTTGAACTCTGGAGAACGTGGAACGTGTAAGACAGGCTGTTTTAACTAGTCCAAGACGTTCAGTTTGTAGGCATTTTGCAGCACTACAAATATCCAATAGTTCAGTGCGGCAAATTCTACACCGAGATTTAGGTTTTCACCCTTATAAAATGTCAGTTGTGCACAAGTTAACAGAGGGCGACTACCCACAACGTGCAGCTTTTGCTGAAGCAATGCTCCAAATTTTGTTAGATGAGCCCAATGCGATTTTAATAATGAGCGACGAGGCTCATTTTCATCTCAACGGTGTTGTGAATCGTCAAAACTTCCGATACTGGGCCTGTGAAAATCCACGCACTTTACATGAATTACCATTACACAGCCATAAAGTTACGGTGTGGTGCGTCATCGGGAAATTTGGTATCGTGGGGCCCTACTTTTTTGAGGAAAACAGGAACACTGTAACCGTAACAGCTGATCGTTACGTAAATATGGTGCAAACATTCTTGAAAACTGTGTTGAGACGACGACGAATCAATCTGCCAGATGTTTATTTTCAACAGGATGGAGCTACGGCCCATACTGCCCAAGTGTCGATGGCTGCTGTTAGACAAATGTTCCCTAATCGCGTTATCTCCAGATTCAGTGATCTGCATTGGCCCCCTCGCTCACCACACCTTTCGATGTGTGATTTTTTCTTGCGGGGGTATTTAAAGTCTTTGGTGTATGAAACCAAACCTCGTACATTGGCCGAACTGCGACAAGCGATAGAGCAGTACATCGCTCAGATCGATCGTCAACTATTGGAGAGAGTGGAGGCTAACTTCAGAGAGCGTCAAACTGCATATTCTCAGAAACTTATTTCTGCCAATAAATTATTTTTTAACCTTAAAATAGTGGAGTGTCGTTAATTTGTAAAACGTCCGTTTCCCGTGGTGGACCCTACATATATAATATATAGTTTTGGTAATTAATATGATAAGTTTAACTTATCTATTTGCTGTGTTTTGGTAGTTAAAATTTCATTTACTACTAAATTTTATTAGCACAGTAGTCAATATGTTAATGAATTATTTGAATTTTCAAAATAAAAAAAACAAAAAACAATACAATATCACTCTAAATTACACTAAATATAGTAACAGTTTACTGACTAAAGTCTCAGTAAACTATTTTCTAAACTAATAAGAAACAGAAATCTCTAATTAAAAATAAGTTGGAATAACAGAAAATCTCCGATCAGAAATAAAAGCCTCAATTTAATGATACTATTATCCCTTTATTTTGGGCGAATGAGTGCTGCACTCATGAAATCAGTTAATTAATTTTAATAAATATACATAAAAAAGATTTCTTTTTGTGAACAGCACATATTAGGAAAAAATTCTATCTGTAAATCTAAAAGGGTAAAAATGTATAAAAAATAAAAATCTATAAGGATGAAGATCTAAAGGACATATAAAATTTATAGAAAGGCAGATAATAAGGATTTATATATTAAGATGTAGGATCAAAGTATACTGAAGTCACATTATTTGGTCATGTAGATAGTAAAATTTCAAAGGATTAATGAAGTAGGAGGTTGAAGCAGACTAGCGTAAAGAGCTTTTGAACAAAAATAGACAGCTGCCGATATCACATGTAGATCTAAGAATTAATGAAATTTTTAAAAATATTTGAATATTTTCAAAAGTAATTACAGTAGGGAAAAAACTGACAACAGAAAAAGCAGAAAGTAAAAGAAAAGAAGTCTGAATTGTATTGTTAAAAGAGGATGTTGAAAATTAGATGGGTTGATAAACGCATAACATGAAGGAGCCTAAGACAAATAGGTGAGGAGAGAAATTTATGCCACAATCTTTAAGAGATCAACTAGACTGGTTGGTGAGCTGCATATTAAGACATGCTTATTTAATTTGGTGATAAAGGGACATGTGAAAAGTAAAATATGTACAAGACGACAAAGACTGAAATATATGAAACAGATAAATGAGGATGTAAGATGTAGTAAAATATTTGAGGTTAAAAAATTATTATCGAAAAGAAAGTAACAAAGAATAAATTCACTTTTCAATAGTAAGATTTATAATACTTCAGCAGATGTTTACTACGAACATCATTAAGTGTATCGATCAAGTGTTTGGAAATTAACTAGTTAAGAGGGTTGATAAAAAAGTATCATCTACTTTAAGAACATTTTAAGCATTTTACTCTAAAACCATTTTTAATTAAAATGTCTTCAGATTTCAGATCACTTTTCTTTAATTTTCACTCTTTTATAATAAAATTTGTTATATCCTTATATAAATTCTTAATACAAATTTTACGTTATTACATAGAACATGTAATTACATAAAAATTACATTAATAACATGTAAGAACATTTTTATAATTTAAATAAGTTAATATAAGAAAAAAATATATACGTACGACATGTTTTGACAAATTTCCAATACCGGTTCAGAATCAAGATCTGTTTCTTGAGAACTGAATGAATCCGGTAATGGTTTTATTGGATCTGCTTCTTCAACTCCTTTTAACCACTGATTTATAGCATCATCTACTTCTTTTCCTGGTAAAAATTGTGCTGATATTAATGATAAACGTATGCAAAAATTATACATAACATTGTTACACACAAGTTAATAAATAAATCAAATCAATTATCTGCTATAAAAAAAAATATTCAACTGTCACAAATTTCTAAGAAAAATCACAAAATACAAAAATACGAACAAAAAAAACCATTAATCACATCTTTAGCTTCTTTGTCTTTATCTTGTAACATGCTTTTAAATCCTTTCCTTGAAGAAACCATTTGGTCTGGTGCCAAGTCAATTTTGTACTGCTTCTATGACCTCTTCATGAAAAAAAATTCTTCACAGGTCTTCTTTCAGTGCACTAAAAAAATTATAATCATTTGTGATCAGATCAGTACTATACAGTCATGGACAGTCGAATGACTCAACAGTGAGATTTTGAAGGTAAAGGATTGCTTGGTTGTCCTTATGGGAACAGTGTTTTCCTAAAGCAAAATCACACCTTTAGAAAGTTTACTGCTCATTTTGACTTATTGCTTCAGTGAATACTATAATTTTCAATAAATACAGTTTTCCAGTGAATCTTTGTCTAACTGCCTGACGTTGTCCTTATTCTTTGAAGCAGATGACTTTCTTGTTGTTCATCAAAGAGAAGATTTCTTTATTTGATGAATAAAAAGATCTTTGAACAGATCAATCCATTCGTAGATCTTGCTTCCACTCAAAACAAATATCCATATTGCAGGTGAAACTTTGAATAATCTCTTCTGGTTTCACTCCTTCAAAATTGAAAAAAATTACATCGCTACTCGCATTTCTTTTGTGATGTGAATTGGAAGATGGGAAACTCATTTTAAATTGACTTTTAAACTACAAACAGCTAACAATGATAGACATAATAATTTATAGCAGAACAATCAATTTTGTGCAAGATGAGATTGAGAGGAAGAACAAAAATTTCCCTTTACTTTTTGACTTCCCCTTGTACAATTATGTGTATGAATAACTACAAAAGCTCTTATTTTAAATAATCACAAATTAATCATTATTAAAAGAATGATATGGATGATTAATATATACATTTAAATTCTATTAATAATAATAATATGAATTTTAAAAAGATTAAATTCAGTAAAGTAATATAAATATTTTGCATTGTTTCAAAACAGAAAGGAATACATTAAGTCCTTACTTTACACTATCTATTCCAGTCTTTTTTTTTATGGCTATGACACATTAAATCACATGAGAAAAATGACACTCACTATATGGTTAGTAAAAAATGGAGTCATTTGTAGAGCTGAACATCTACTACATTTTGACAGGATCAGCATGCCTATAAGCAACAGTATGTAGGTGCAATGAAGAAGACGATTGAAACTCACTTCAGTGCTCACTTTTTCAGAAAACGTGGCATTGTATATGTATTAACTTGAGAACAGTTATGCTAGTCGAGTGACTTTTCTCACGTGACATCACCTATCTTTTTTTTTGTTATGGTATTTAACATGATCGACAATTATTATAAAAATGGTTGAAAATTAAAATTAACTACTTTTATTCAACTCCAATTGGACTTTGTGAACATTGAAAACATAGAATATCATAACTACTTGTATTTTTTGGAAGAGTTTCTAAGTTTTCACAGTGTTAATTTAAACTGAACGGTACTGCACTGTATTAGAGAACAATCTATAAAATAGGAATTTCTTTTTTTTTTGTTCTGTGACAGTTTTTAATAATATTAATTTAATTTAAATATAAACTTAATTTAACAATTAACTTTATTTATATTGATCGAAGTTTATTGTAAGATAAAACATACATACCTATCGCGAAGTACCTATAAATAATCATGGTCAGTATATCTCTAAATTTTTATGTATTGTTTTATGTCAATACTACTACAAGTATTAACAACAATTATTTTACAATAGTTACATTTAAGTTAATCTGCCCTGGAGCATCTCCCTTTCAGAATCTGTATCCATTCTCCTCTATTTCCATTTAATCTTTTGAGTACTTGACAGAGATCATCTTTTATTAAGTATTTATCATCTTCTATTGATTATTTATTTCATAGTACGTCTTAAAAGGTTAATGTTTCTACTATTTAATCATTTTAGGGTTTTCTCATTCACTCTCCTCATTAATTCATTTTCATCCCACCTGTCCACTTTTTTCTCTAGCTCCTGTGTTAACATTTCAAATGCCTACATACTTTATTTGTCCCTTTCCTTAGCTTTCATGTTTCATATTTATGAAACAAACTCCCCCGTTCGGATCTCCGGGTGGGGACTACTAAGGAAGGGGTCACCAGAAAATTAAAAAATAACATTCTACGAGTCGGAGGGTGGAATGTTAGAAGTTTAAAAAAGGTTGGTAGGCTAGAAAATTTAAAAAGGGAAATGGATAGGATAGGTGTGGATGTAGTAGGAATTAGTGAGGTTCGGTAGGAAGAGGAAGGCGACTTTTGGTCAGGTGATTTTAGAATTATTAACTCAGCTTCAAATAATGGGCAGGCAGGAGTAGGTTTCATAATGAACAAGAAGATAGGGAAGAGAGTAGAGTATTTCAAAACGCATAGCGATAGAATCATTGTAATAAGGATAAAATCAAAACCTAAACCGACAACGATTGTTAATGTCTATATGCCTACAAGCGCCCATGATGATGATGAGGTAGAGTGTGTATACGAAGAGATTGATGAAGCAATTAAACACTTAAAAGGAGATGAAAATTTAAATAATAGTTGGAGATTGGAATGCAAGTATTGGAAAAGGCAAGGAAGGAAATATAGTGGGTGAATATGATGGGCTGGGCAAAAGGAATGAAAGAGGGGACCGACTTATAGAGTTTTGCATGAAGTATAATTTAGTAATTGCCAAAACCCAATTTAAAAATCATAATAGAAGAATATACACTTGGAAAAAGCCAGGCGATACTTCAAGGTATCAGATAGATTATAACATGGTTAAGCAAAGATTTAGAAATCAACTCGTTGACTGCAAAACTTACCCTGGAGCAGACATTGATAGCGACCATAATTTAGTGATAATGAAATGTAGATTGGGGTTTAAAAACCTGAAGAAAAGGTGTCAGATGAATCGGTGGAATTTAGAGAAGCTTGAGGAAGAGAAGGTAAAGAAGATTTTTGAGGAGGACATCGCAAGAGTTCTGAGTAAAAAAGATAAGGTAGAAAATGTAGAAGAAGAATGGGAGAATGTTAAAAAGGAAATTCTTAAATCAGCAGAAGCAAACTTAGGTGGAATAAAGAGAACCGGTAGAAAACCTTGGGTTTCAGACAATATATTGCAGCTGATGGATGAACGTAGAAAATATAAGAATGCTAGTGATGAAGAAAGTAAAAGGAACTATCGGCAATTAAGAAATGCTATAAACAGGAAGTGCAAACTGGCGAAAGAAGAGTGGATTAAAGAAAAGTGTTCAGAAGTGGAAAGAGAAATGAACATTGGTAAAATAGACGGAGCATACAGGAAAGTTAAGGAAAATTTTGGGGTACATAAATTAAAATCTAATAATGTGTTAAACAAAGACTGTACACCAATATATAATACGAAAGGTAAAGTCGATAGATGGGTGGAATATATTGAAGAGTTATACGGAGGAAATGAATTAGAAAATGGTGTTATAGAGGAAGAAGAGGAAGTTGAGGAGGATGAAATGGGAGAAACAATACTGGGATCTGAATTTAAGAGAGCATTAAAAGATTTAAATGGCAGAAAGGCTGCTGGAATAGACGGAATACCTGTACAATTACTGCGCAGTGCAGGTGAGGAAGCGATTGATAGATTATACAAACTGGTGTGTAATATTTACGAAAAAGGGGAATTTCCGTCAAGACTTCAAAAAAAGGGTGTTATATTCATGATACCAAAGAAAGCAGGGGCAGATAAATGTGAAGAATACAGAACAATTAGTTTAACTAGTCATGCATCAAAAATCTTAACTAGAATTTTATACAGAAGAATTGAGAGGAGAGTGGAAGAAGTGTTAGGAGAAGACCAATTTGGTTTCAGGAAAAGTATAGGAACAAGGGAAGCAATTTTAGGCCTCAGATTAATAGTAGAAGGAAGATTAAAGAAAAACAAACCAACATACTTGGCGTTTATAGACCTAGAAAAGGCTTTCGATAACGTAGACTGGAATAAAATGTTCAGCATTTAAAAAAAATTAGGGTTCAAATACAGAGATAGAAGAACAATTGCTAACATTTACAGGAACCAAACAGCAACAATAACAATTGAAGAACATAAGAAAGAAGCCCTAATAAGAAAGGGAGTCCGACAAGGATGTTCCCTATCTCCGTTACTTTTTAATCTTTACATGGAACTAGCAGTTAATGATGTTAAAGAACAATTTAGATTCGGAGTAACAGTACAAGGTGCTATAGGAGAATGTTAAAAATCAGATGGGTGGATAAAGTGACAAATGAAGAGGTATTGCGGCAAATCGATGAAGAAAGAAGCATTTGGAAAAATATAGTTAAAAGAAGAGACAGACTTATAGGCCACATACTAGGGCATCCTGGAATAGTCGCTTTAATATTGGAAGGACAGGTAGAAGGAAAAAATTGTGTAGGCAGGCCACGTTTGGAATATGTAAAACAAATTGTTAGGGATGTAGGATGTGGAGGGTGTACTGAAATGAAACGACTAGCACTAGATAGGGAATCTTGGAGAGCTGCATCAAACCAGTCAAATGACTGAAGACAAAAAAAAAAGAAACAAACTGTTCTTATAGAATCCCTCATTAGAATTGTTACCTCTATGTCTTATTGATATTCTAACTTTATTTCATTTTTATTTTTGAAATTTGCTGTAAATATAGTGCCTTAATGCTTTATGGTATTATTATTATTTTGCGTTAATGTCCAATTGGGATTGGTGTCTTCTCTCCTCATTACTATTAATACTTCAAACATGTCATTTTGTACACCGCTTCATTTGCATACTGCACTTTATTTTTCTCTTTATTTAAGTTGATTTTTCTTTATTCTCTTTTACAGCACATTTGATTTTGATGTTATCTTCATCATACTTATTAAATAAGGTTGGAAATAGCCAAAACCTTGTCTTATTCTCTTACTAGATAAACCACTCGTATCCTTTATTTTGATAACATTTCATTTCAAAAATCAATTTTAATCTATTCTTTTTCTTTTTAATATTTCTATTAGCTTATCCAAACAGATGCACTAAAATGTATTTACTGTATCTATAAAACATATACTTAATTCCTCAATACCTTCAAAAATATATACTCTCACCAATTATTATACAGTGATAACAATATAAATAAAATTTAACATGAATATTAATTCTAATGTGATTAATGATTAGAAAAGTAGATGATATTAAAGTTATAATTACTACTGTGATACTCCTCTGGCTGTGCAGTTTCGAATTTTTGTAAAAATTCATATAATACATGCTCATTTTGAAAGAAATACTAACCACTAAAATTTGAACATCACAAACTTTTTTTATTTACACCATCCTATGAAAGATGATGACTGTATTCAGAGCTATGAAGTTCTACCAGCAAAAAATTTGATTCATGGTTAGTTTTAAGGTGACCATCCACCATGTGTAACTTCCAAATATAAGATTGCTGTTTAAAGGAGATAATACCAAATATTCCTTTTAGCATTTCAACAAATTTTCAGCTTTGCAGTGCAAAAAACTGAGAAGTAACAAGATTAAAATAGTTTTCATTTAACTTTCTCAGCGATCTCAGAAAAATGGTTTAAACGTCATTTTTTTTTTTTGAAAATCATAAAAAGAACTTTTGTAAATAAATTATCAGAGCCTCCTATCAATATAAAAAAAGTTTTTATACAAAGTTTATTATAGATTTTACTATATTTAATTTAATTTTACAAAATTATCCAGTCAGAAAATATTTTTCCATGAGGGAGTGGAATCAAACTATCAAAAACGTTTTTAAAATTTTTAATAAAATAAATATTCTTTCTGAATAAACAAATTCAGAAACGGGAAGTATTTACAACACTTTTAAGTTATGAAATATTTTTAAGTATTTTAAGTTAAAATACTAAGATTATCACAGAAACTTCTTTGTAAATCTATCTTAACGTGTCGTAGAGACACAAAAGGTTCTGTTTCACTTTGTAGCACAAATTACCAATAAAAAGAAAGTATATGCTAAGTATAAAAAAAATTGTAATTGTGCGTGTGCGTGCGCACACATACACACACACACAAATAAAAAACTACTTCATACCAGAACCTAATTTCCTGTACTTTATGGAATTATTACGTCAGTGCAAGTATCGACGGAGGCAGACAAGATAAATACTTTATAAATACTTTCACTAGTTTTCCAAAAAAATTACTGTTGGTGAATTAGACTTAATGCTGTATTTATGAGTGGCAAAGAATGTTTTCACATATCTCGGTGGAACATTTTAACTTACAGACTTCTTAGCTGCCATTGAAACCATATTGTTATGAGAAAACTTGCATATGATGAACTGTTAACAATTATGGGGCCAAGGGGTTTTTTGATAAAACCAGCTAATACAAAGAAAAAAACTACTCTGATTTACCCAAATTAGGGGCAGGTCCTTTATCAGTTGAGTGCCTTGTTCCACTATCTTTCTGGCAGGACTGTTAATTCTTATGAGATCTCTCAGTGGGGAATGTAATACTTTCTTCTCTGGGAGTTATACAGGTGAGTGGGAAGTTCATTTACGCTACAATAAATCCAGTTTAATTGGGCTCTACTGCTGCCAATTCTCACCAATGATATCGCTCACTGCTGCTGGAAAAAGTGGGGAGCATAAACCATGGTGAAAATCATCTATACATTCATGGGGGATGACTTTAGTCATGGTCAAGTGCGAAGCGATGGTGGATACAAGTGCATTCACTGTCAAAGAATGTTTGTTAGCTTGTATGTGGTTCCATGAATGTCCTCACAAAGTAAAACATTGGAAAACATTATGAATGACTTCTTTGAAAATTCTGGAAAATCATCCCATCATGGCAAATGTTACTAACATGGGAGAGAAAGGCTTTTCCAGAAAGGATTGTTCTTGATGCGCCACATGGTGGGAGGCTTGAGCACTTGAGCAGCGACATGTGCTGCTGTAGAGGCATAGATTTTTTTTTGGGTGAAAGAGAATCCTCACTTTTTTGAGGAAATCAAACATCATTTGCCTTGCGTTATCTTGGGCTGAAATGACTGATAAACATATCTGTTTGGTTCTTATATTTTTGATGCCACAGTTAATCCAATCTCAGATAACGCAGTTATCTGAGAATGATCGACGACTGTTTGCTTCCAGAATTAATGGATCGCTGACATCATTATGTTTCAGTAAGATGATGCGCCAGTGAATTTTGCATTGAACATCTGCAGATGTCTCGATGAAATTTTTCCAAATTGCTGGGAATGGGTCAGAAGAGTTATCGGCTCCATTGCCTTGGCCAAGTTGAAGAAGCTCTGACCTCACTGCACCTGACAATGCATTCTGGGATTCTGTAAAAGAAGAGATCCAAAAATGCAGATCTGTCAACAATGAGCAGCTACAAGACATTCGGTCAGCATTTAAAATGAAAACCCCTGATAATCTGTTGCAGATGAATTGGACTTGGAGATCCATAAAAGATAAGCTGCACCTATCCTAAAAATTTCATAACTACCGTTAAGGGATTTCCCACCCAACATAAATATCCTACATCTGACTCAGATGCTCACCTTAAAAAGCTTGGCTTTATACTCCTTCTAAAATTAAATATAATGCAGAAAATTTTCAAAGAACCTCAGGATTTACGAAGAAATTTAATTGCTTCTTTCACTACAAGATTCACAAAAAATTTAATTTTTACTTATTAGTCTTCTTAAAGCAAAATGTTTATTGCGTAAAAACCTGAACTTTGAATGAACTAAAGGACAAATATTAAAAGCATTACTACTAACTTACAGTTATTGAATGTATTTCAATCCAAACTAAAGCAAAAAATATAAGTCACTGAACATCTTTATGAAGTATAGAGTTTCCCACTATGAAACTATTCCAGTAGATCCACTATTGCTGCTTCTAAGCCATAGGCTCTTCTCAGCAGTACTCTAAAGCTCTTACACCTTGCTTGTACAACACTACACTTGGCACTGGGCATAGATGTCCCTCCTCAGCATTCTTCGAAAACTCAACTGATATGCATGTTGCAATCAGTCGCTGATTCTCTGGCATCCTCAGGTACTTCTACATGTGACATTGTGCTAATATTTTGTCTGTTTCAGACTTCAAGTCTCTCTATTCTTTCTCTGTTCTTTTCTTCTTTTGTGGTGTACCTATCAATAAATAAATAAATGCTGTGTGGTCCATTTACAATTCTTTTTATGCCTCTAATATATGCAATCTATTTACATAAACCCATAGCTAATTTATTCTCAAATTCCTGTTTTTGTATACTCTATTTTCTACTAACTAATATCTACCTAATGTTCTACTATATTACCATATTCTTCTATTTCTTAAATCACTGAACAGGGAGCTAACTTTTAAAAAACTTCTGGAAGAGTAAAATTATAGAATAAAAATTAATTTCATATACGAGGGTTATTTTTTTTTTCAAGGTCCGAACAGTCACAAAATTAAAACCACAGTGAAAATAAAAAATTTTTTATTTGTAACAAGTACTTACATAGTTACGCTATTTCTCTACATAGTCGCCACTCTGATTTAGACATTTGTCGTAGCGTGGTACCAACTTTCCAATACCCTCGTCATAGAACAGAGCCGCTTTCAGCCATGTTTCTACGCCGGTCTGCAGCTCGATATCTGTGCCAAAATGTTGTCCTCCTAGCCAGCGTTTCATGTGAGCAAAGAGGTGAAAATCGGATGGAGCCAAGTCCGGGCTGTATGGTGGGTGATCAAACACTTCCCAATGAAAATGCTGCAGGAGCTTCTTTGTTACAGCTGCAGTGTGCGGCCGAGCATTGTCATGGAGAAAGACAATATCTGATGACAACATTCCTCTCCGCTTATTCTGAATCGCCCTTCGTAGACGTTGAAGAGTCATGCACTATGAGGCTGCAGTGATGGTCGTGCCACGTTCCATGAAGAGAACTCCATTTCGGTTCCAGAACACAGTAGCCATACACTTTCTGTAAGAGATGGTTCGCTTGAACTTCTTTGGTTTACTGGGAGAATGAGAATGCATCCACTGTTTGGATTGTTCTTTTGTTTCTTCAGTTTCAAAATGGACCCATGTCTCGTCCCCCGTGACAATTTTGTTCAAAAAAACCTTCTCCTTCATTGTGGTAGTGCTGGAGAAATGTTAGGGAGGCGTCCATTCTCATTGTTTTGTGACGGTCAGACATCATTTTGGGAACTCATCTCGCACACAGTTTGTGATACTTAAGTCTCTCACTCACAATGGTGTAGAGAGCTGACCTTGAAATTTCAGGAAACAAAAATCACTCAATATAGAAATTGTGAACCGACGATTTTCTCGAATTGCTTCATCCACTCGCTCAACAAGATTATCGGTTGACAGTCACTTCCATCCCTGACCGCCTGCATCATGAACATCTGCACGTCCTGCTTTAAAGTTCCTGCACCATTGTCGTACTTTGCTGTCACTCACTGAAGTTTCACCGTACACATTACTTATTCGTCTATGAATTTCAGCCGCATTACACCACTCAGCCTGAAGAAATCGAATTACCGCACGCACTTCACACTTGGCGGGAGATGCTATTGTTGTAGACATGTTTACATCCTAGCTGCGTGTTCAGAACTGAACGAAGTGATTGAAGGCCATACTAGAGACGCTGCACAACACATATGCGCAATGGTTCATTCGAATTTTGCATGGGGTTTTATTTCGCGACCGATCGGACCTTGAAAAAAAAATCCTCGTATTATGTTAATACTAAAAAAAAAAAAAAACATACGCTGTATGTGTTGTGAGAAGTGGCCATATGAAGATGGGCTTTTTGAATTGAATCGGTTTTAAGTCACTCATCCAGCATATAACAGCTGAAAAATTTCAATAAAAGTATGTCAGTTCAGTTAATTACCTTTATCTGATATAGTTGTAACATGTGAATTTGTACTACAAGATGCATTAGTACTAAAATTAGCACCATCTTTATCAACAACACTACTTTGAGATTCTTCTTTATTTAGATCTTCATTTATATCTTCCATTAAATGAGATTTACTGTTTTCTAAAGTTGAATGTATACTATATAAGCCTGTATCACCTGTAAAACCAAATCTCATTAGTTTAATAAAAATTAATTCAATAGTTTATCTTTATTAAAGTTTAAAAGTAATAGAACAATGAATACTCATTGAACTTATGAGTTTTGCTATCTGGGGTACTCTTAATTGAAGGACTGAATGTCAAAATTTGTTTACAACCTGCACAAAAATAATACTAGAGAACCACAAAAGCCAAGCTGCAATGGAAGAATAGGGCACATTTCAAGGGGGGAGGATAAAGATAAGTTACTGATGACTGGCATTGCAATAAAAGTAAAATATGTTGAGTTACACATTAATCCCGAATTGTAATTATTTTATTTTCAACATCACTCAGTCCTCTGAGTACTGCGCAGCTGAAAGCAATGGAAAACTACAGCTGCTTTTTTTTCCAAGAAAATGTGGCTCTCTGCATTTTCACATAGCAATAATGGAGGCGCCTTCCTTGGTAAAATATTCCGGAGGTAAAATAGTCCCCCGTTCGGATCTCCGGGTGGGGACTACTAAGGAAGGGGTCACCAGAAAATTAAAAAATAACATTCTACGAGTCGGAGCGTGGAATGTTAGAAGCTTGAAAAAGGTTGGTAGGCTAGAAAATTTAAAAAGGGAAATGGGTAGGACAAATGTGGATATAGTAGGAATTAGTGAGGTTCGGTGGGAAGAGGAAGGCGACTTTTGGTCAGGTGATTTTAGAGTAATTAACTCAGCGTCAAATAATGGGCAGGCAGGAGTAGGTTTCGTGATGAACAAGAAGATAGGGAGGAGAGTGGAGTATTTCAAAACGCATAGCGATAGAATCATTGTAATAAGGATAAAATCAAAACCTAAACCGACAACGATTGTTAACGTCTATATGCCTACAAGCGCCCATGATGATGATGAGGTAGAGTGTGTATACGAAGAGATTGATGAAGCAATTAAACACGTAAAAGGAGATGAAAATTTAAATAATAGTTGGAGATTGGAATGCAAGTATTGGAAAAGGCAAGGAAGGAAATATAGTGGGTGAATATGATGGGCTGGGCAAAAGGAATGAAAGAGGGGACCGACTTATAGAATTTTGCACGAAGTATAATTTAGTAATTGCCAACACCCAATTTAAAAATCATAATAGAAGAATATACACTTGGAAAAAGCCAGGCGATACTGGAAGGTATCAGATAGATTATATCATGGTTAAGCAAAGATTTAGAAATCAACTCGTTGACTGCAAAACTTACCCTGGAGCAGACATTGATAGCGACCATAATTTGGTGATAATGAAATGTAGATTGGGGTTTAAAAACCTGAAGAAAAGGTGTCAGATGAATCGGTGGAATTTAGAGAAGCTTGAGGAAGAGGAGGTAAAGAGATTTTTGAGGAGGACATCGCAAGAGGTCTGAGTAAAAAAGATAAGGTAGAAAATGTAGAAGAAGAATGGGAGAATGTTAAAAAGGAAATTCTTAAATCAGCAGAAGCAAACTTAGGCGGAATAAAGAGAACCGGTAGAAAACCTTGGGTTTCAGACGATATATTGCAGCTGATGGATGAACGTAGAAAATATAAGAATGCTAGTGATGAAGAAAGTAAAAGGGACTATCGGAAATTAAGAAATGCTATAAACAGGAAGTGCAAACTGGTGAAAGAAGAGTGGATTAAAGAAAAGTGTTCAGAAGTGGAAGGAGAAATGAACATTGGTAAAATAGACGGAGCATACAGGAAAGTTAAGGAAAATTTTGGGGTACATAAATTAAAATCTAATAATGTGTTAAACAAAGATGGTACACCAATATATAATACGAAAGCTAAAGTCGATAGATGGGTGGAATATATTGAAGAGTTATACGGAGGAAATGAATTAGAAAATGGTGTTATAGAGGAAGAAGAGGAAGTTGAGGAAGATGAAATGGGAGAAACAATACTGAGATCTGAATTTAAGAGAGCATTAAAAGATTTAAATGGCAGAAAAGCTCCTGGAATAGACGGAATACCTGTAGAATTACTGCGCAGTGCTGGTGAGGAAGCGATTGATAGATTATACAAACTGGTGTGTAATATTTATGAAAATGGGGAATTTCCATCAGACTTCAAAAAAAGGGTGTTATATTCATGATACCAAAGAAAGCAGGGGCAGATAAATGTGAAGAATACAGAACAATTAGTTTAACTAGTCATGCATCAAAAATCTTAACCAGAATTTTATACAGAAGAATTGAGAGGAGAGTGGAAGAAGTGTTAGGAGAAGACCAATTTGGTTTCAGGAAAAGTATAGGAACAAGGGAAGCAATTTTAGGCCTCAGATTAATAGTAGAAGGAAGATTAAAGAAAAACAAACCAACATACTTGGCATTTATAAACCTAGAAAAGGCTTTCGATAACGTAGACTGGAATAAAATGTTCAGCATTTTAAAAAAATTAGGGTTCAAATACAGAGATAGAAGAACAATTGCTAACATTTACAGGAACCAAACAGCAACAATAACAATTGAAGAACATAAGAAAGAAGCCCTAAGAAGAAAGGGAGTCCGACAAGGATGTTCCCTATCTCCGTTACTTTTTAATCTTTACATGGAACTAGCAGTTAATGATGTTAAAGAACAATTTAGATTCGGAGTAACAGTACAAGGTGAAAAGATAAAGATGCTATGATTTGCTGATGATATAGTAATTCTAGCCGAGAGTAAAAAGGATTTAGAAGAAACAATGAACGGCATAGATGAAGTCCTACGCAAGAACTATCGCATGAAAATAAACAAGAACAAAACAAAAGTAATGAAATGTAATAGAAATAACAAAGATGGACCGCTGAATGTGAAAATAGGAGGAGAAAAGATTATGGAGGTAGAAGAATTTTGTTATTTGGGAAGTAAAATTACTAAAGATGGACGAAGCAGGAGCGATATAAAATGCCGAATAGCACAAGCTAAACGAGCCTTCAGTAAGAAATATATTTTGTTTACATCAAAAATTAATTTAAATGTCAGGAAAAGATTTTTGAAAGTGTATGTTTGGAGTGTCGCTTTATATGGAAGTGAAACTTGGACAATCGGAGTATC
Source organism: Lycorma delicatula (assembly GCF_047948215.1). Taxonomy (NCBI): domain Eukaryota; kingdom Metazoa; phylum Arthropoda; class Insecta; order Hemiptera; family Fulgoridae; genus Lycorma; species Lycorma delicatula. Next base: position 4,723,742 of record NC_134464.1, read on the forward strand.
TGAGAAGAAAAGATTAGAAGCTTTTGAAATGTGGTGCTATAGGAGAATGTTAAAAATCAGATGGGTGGATAAAGTGACAAATGAAGAGGTATTGCGGCAAATAGATGAAGAAAGAAGCATTTGGAAAAATATAGTTCAAAGAAGAGACAGACTTATAGGCCACATACTAAGGCATCCTGGAATAGTCGCTTTAATATTGGAAGGACAGGTAGAAGGGAAAAATTGTGTAGGCAGGCCACGTTTGGAGTATGTAAAACAAATTGTTGGGGATGTAGGATGTAGAGGGTATACTGAAATGAAATGACTAGCACTAGATAGGGAATCTTGGAGAGCTGCATCAAACCAGTCAAATGACTGAAGACAAAAAAAAAAAAAAAAATATTTTATACATGCGGTGTTAAATGGGTATTAAAATTGCCCATCTCTACTTTTCAGTAATATTTCTTTACTTAAAAACTAAACCATTTTACTAACATTATTAGGAATATTTAATTGCAATTGATTAAAGACACTTAAAAAATGTACTTAATATACTTTTGCGGTATACACAATTAGTACAGGAGTTAATGTCATCTTTACGATTGTTTATTCACCAATAACATCTAGAGCAGTGGTATCTCATATGATATGTTTTCAGTTTAAATCCGAGTAAAGCTAGATATTTTTCACATGTTATAAAAATTCATCTCTTTAGTATTTAGTACTTACTAAACAGGCCTTTAGTACTTAATAAGCAAATAAATTTATATATTTATTTTCTTTAATAAATGTGTACAATACCTTGCAATATCAGCTTATATAAAATCTATTGATAAGGATGAGAAATAAAAATCAGATGTTTATTTCTTACTCTTGTTTACTATATCTACTCTTTAAAATGCCAACAATCATCTGAAATATATACAATCCTCCCAATAAAATGGAACAGATCTATTGTTAAAAAGGAAAAAAATTGTTAAAAACTACAAAATAGTTTAGTACATTCATCAGTTACTTAGTTACAATAATTAGAAATAATGCAAAAGAATGTACATTTTAATATTTAGTCATCAAGATTAAAAAGGATGGGCAAGTAAGGAAAAAATATAAATTTTCAAGCGATAAAAAATAATCTACCACAAAAACATAACTAAAAGGAATTGAAATTAACTGCCTAGCCCTATTAACTGAAGATATTGCAATTTTCTCGGAGAAATCTCAAAACAGCAGTAGAACAAGTAAATCATCTAAAAGAAATCGTATAGAAAGTTCGGCTAAAAATTTCCTTTGAAAATAAGTAATTCACGACTGATACCAAAGATTCTCTAAGTCTTCAAGTATAAAATATGGTTAAATCAATAGTCAATAAATTTAAATATTTGACAGAAATAATTCAAATCATTGGTTTAGATAGTGAGGATAAACAAATGAAGAGAAAAGTGGAATTGGCCAAAATCAGGTATTACAATACAGTCATCAAACCAGAAGACCTGTACACATCGCAATACATCTTCAGTTTGAAATCAGGTGAAAGAGTGCGATTGGAAAAAAGAAGGAAAAATTTTTAAAAATCCAAGGACTTATTAAAGGTAGTGAAAATGGATGTAATAAAATCTCTACAAATACAATGAAACTGAGAAAATGTTAGATTCCATCGAAAAAAGAAAGAACCAAGTTAAGTTCTTCAGCCAACTTATGAATTATAACAGGCTCACAAAAAAATCTTCAACCAACATTTACAACCAAAAGAATGGGAATCAATAGACCTCAGCCGTATAAAAGGATGTAAAAGAAATAAGAATATCTGAAGAAACAACATTCAAAAAACTGGAACAAGATTTCAAGGATTTCCAAGAGAAGAAAAAAGAACCTGACAACCTCTGGTCAGAAGACAGAAAGCAAAACCCAAGTACTTTGAAAGACTACAAAAGGAAATGCCCAAAAGAAAGAAAAATGAATGCAAAATGTTACTTCACATGGTTAGGCAGAACTAACTCTGAAATAAAACACAAACTTAAAAAATAAATGAACTAATAATACTTTTTTGGATTGTAATTTTTTTTTTTAGGCTCAACATGAATGATAAAGAGAAAAAAAACCAAAAAAACAAAGGGAACAATGTCTTTTAATATTTTCAGGATCAAGTCATTCTTCTTACTTTTGGTGCAAAGTAATCAACCTAAATATTGTTCATACAAACATTTTTACTTTATTTTCATAAAAAAAAGTTTATTATATCATTCTCAATAAAAAGAAAATCATATACAGATTTTTAAGTAAAACGCTATTATATTTACAATCATAAAGTCTTTTACAGTTTTTAAATAATAAAACAAAAAAACATAAAAGTTTTGGCTTATGGTAATCAAAGCAACTTCGGAATAAAAATATATATAGTTATGTGACTCGATAATATTAATAATACACGCTTCAATATATATGTTTAATCATCAAATTTATCAGAAAATTATTCCACGGAGTTAATCACATTAAAACTATATATATATATATATATATAAATAAAGATATACATTTAAATGTATACACAATACAAATGTTATTAAACATGCTAACTCATATAAACAATAGAATCAACATTACTGCAGCTTCCAAAAAGATAATTATGTACAAAGAATATCATAACAAAACAAATCTACACCAACAAAAGAAAAAAAATGGAATTTTCAAAATAACATGTAATGACTATGACATTTTTTATGTTTTTAACTGACTAATTCGGAATAGGATATGGATTAATATCAGTAGACACATCAGCCTCTAGTTACGGATTTTTGTGCAACTCCTAGGTAGAAAATGTTTTTGTGGGCAAATAACCAAATTTATGATTGTCGCCTCAATAAAAAGCGCAACAGAATACTGTAATGCCTTGATATTATTACACTACAACATATTTTTTGTGGTGTGCAGCAAATACAAAACATTAACCAACATAACAATCTTTATAAGTATTAAAGAATAAATAAACTATGTATATATATCAGAGATAGAATTATGAAGGGCTCCCACCAAAAAAGAAATGAAAAAAACTGGGAAGGAAAGACAGTTTTTGGGAGTTACGAGGATGGAGAAATAAAGGTTTCAAACCGTACTGTTTTGCTCTGAAACGCCTTAAAAACGCTAAGCTTGTCTTTCACTATTAAATATTTATTGTCAACATATATTCCCATATAAAGTTATACCATCTCTTGGGCTCTTAAATAATTTGAATGAGTTTTTGATGTACAAAAATGGGCTGCCAATGAATCATGTAGACTGATATTTAGGAAATTAAATACGCTAACTTATCATTGTACAATGAATGTCCAATCATTGCTAAAAAGAACAGTTACTTATTCTTAAAAAATAATATCCACCTTTACCAAATCTGAGAAAGGAACTGTTTTGATGTAACTCAAAAAATACTTTAGCTTATCAGAAAGGGTAATTTATTACGCTTCTGTTGTCATTTACTTGAAATATATTGCTAACCGTTTGGAAAATCTTCCCACCAATTTATTTTAAATACAATAAAAAGATTTTATTTTATGGAAACCAATGTTACTCTGCCAATGAATTTTTAAATAATGCTAATAAATAAAAAAAAAACTATCTGCATCTCGTTCATGTGTACATAAACGTGCACTCAAATTAACTATCAATAGCGCCTTCTGAATTATTTTGCAGACATTTTTTAATTTAATAAAAAAAATTAATGTTTGTATTTAAATAATTAATACAAACTTTAATTATACCTATTTTTTATCTTGCAATTTGTTTTTACATTTATAATTTATCTTTTATACTTGTAATGATGCAATCTATATAATATATTATAAAGTACCGATAGAATAAAGATTTATTTATTTAAGGATAAGGAAAGGGGAGGGAAGAAGGAGAGTACAAGCTTGTGGAGAATCACTATGACTTTATAAAATACTTCATTGTATATACACCAAAATAATACAAAAAAATTCCTACAATTTAAGAATATTAGCTGTATGATATTTTGCTAAGTATGATGATTGAATGTACTATTCAAAACCAGCCATTTTAATGTATGCATAAAAAAAAAAATCATGGAATAAATAAGTTGCTATATATTCTAAACAAGAATATTACTGAATGCTGTTTTCTACTGAACCAGGACAATACAGTTTTAAAAACAGTGAGTTAAGAAAAATAATAAAAATTGCCACATAAAGTAAATAAAGGCTGAATAAAAATAAATGTGATCATCCATATTTACTCATGTTATATTTTATGAGTGTGTTGTTTCAATATTCATATAATTAAAAATGATGCCACTGTACTGGGTTCACTAAGTTTTGTTTATTTTGAATAAAGATGATCATGAGAACAACCTAGAAAACAAGCGACTTAGTTTACTAATTTAAAAAAAAAAAAAGATAAGGTATTAATACTTGTGTTACTGACGCACTTCGGTTGTTAAGGTTCAATATGGTTGAGTCAAGACACGACAAAACTGTTTTATTATGTAATAACCTGTCTATTGAGAGGCAGTATATCAAATCAAAAACTCACTCTGATTATGTAACTGTCACATACAGCAAAATTTAAGAAGGTATTTTCTAATTTGAAGTACTAGACAAGATGGTATAATCAACATCTTTTACTACCCACTCCAGATATTATGGAATCCAACAGAATGCTGAATGCAGGTCCCTTTTAATGGTTAATTACATATTAATGGCATTCAGTAATAAATCAAAGAATGTAAAATCTTATTTTATTTAAAATTAAAAAATACAAGACAAGGTGTCTTGTATTTTTTAATTTTGGTAATTATTTAATTTTTAATCTTGGTAATTCAAATAATAACTTATTATCATTTCTTTTTATTATCTTTGTTAACTTTAACTACCTTATTAAAAATATAGACATAGTCTGTTAACTTAAATACTTTACTCTTATACACTCTAATAATAATAATAGTCGTCAGTATTATCTTATGAAAAAATGTAATTAATCTAAATGTACATTAAAGTTATTATTGAGTCAATCCAGTTGAAGTGGCCCAAAAAAACATAAGCTGGTTGCTTGACCAATTCAAAAAAAATTGAAAATCTTACTCGCTTGTTATCTACATGTTTCAGGACCTTAAAACTATTTTTTTTATCAGTAAAGTGGACATTTGATACATTTCATAGTAATATTATAAGAAAAACACGATGATGAATGTCATTTCTAGGTAAATGCCTTTGTTTTCGAGTTGTAAGCATTCAAAGTTTCAAAAATCGCAGTAATAATAAAACGAGGTAAAACACCACCCCAAACTAACTTTTCTATTTTTGTATTACCTTCAGAATTACATCCAGTAACAAATTTTAGATACTGCTGAAATTAATGGCTGAAACACTAATAACAGCCTTCACAATAGTTAATAACTAATAAATGAGAATGAGTGTAAATGAGCATGTTGCAACATGAATTTTCCTGATGACTGGAAATGACTTCAAGCGCCTGTGGCGGCCATTTTAGTTACAGTTCACACACCTATTTTTGTGATTGTAAGGGTTTATGGAAGAAAAAAGTTTCTTATGTATTGAAATAATAAACAAGTTATACCTCTCAGAAAATTATGAAAAACCTGTTAAAAGCGATACCATTTTAAGTGCTCCAAGAAGTTTTCTTGTCTTTTTTGCATTTTAAATTTTTTATATTTAGCCCCTATATTGTTGAAGTTGACGTTTTCAATGTTTTTAAAATGATTTTTTTTTTAAATTATTAATAATAAAGTTGTAATTTAATGATAACTTAACCATTACCAATACAATTTTGCTTCAAAAATGCTTGTAAAACTTACCCAAACTGAGATTTCAATGAGTAGTCTAAATCTTTTTTTCGAAAATTCATTTTTATTTTTATATTGGTCTATTTTAGTAAACACTATCAAAGAAAAAAATAAACTAACAAAATTTTAATTATTCTTCAATGCAATAAAAGTTCATTTTTAGTGTGGTTAACCAACAGCTGTGACATCTCTTCTGATAATTCTCTCGAAATTGTGCGAGAACAACCTGTCACTGTAGTCATTTCAAGTGGTGTCAACATTCTCAGGACTGCAGATCAGTATCTACACACTTTGTCTTGTTGAGATTTTTGATGAAGTGATGCAGCTGGGTGGAAAAAGTGAACCTGCAGATCGTCATTTTCGAGGCTACTATCTACCACTTTTGAAACAGTAACACTAAGACACTTTCCAGGAACTAAATTTAAATTCAGAAAAATGTGTTCTTTATGATCTTGCTCTAATGTTATTTGTCTTAGGTTTTTCTTAACTATTTTTTTATGAATTCTCAAAGGGTCACAACAGAACTGTCCATACAGGTATCTGAATTTTGACAAAAACTTTTTTTCATGATATTTACAACACTAGTGACATGTGAATTAACACGTAAAAAAATAAGTTGTTGATTTCATCACTAAAGTTATTTTGGTACTGTTCTGTACACTGTTTTAGGACAGTCTTCATTTACAAAAATTCCTATGGAACATTGTTCTTCCATTGTTTTGTATGAAATTACTTGAAAATAATATAAACATTTAACTGATTTAAACATTTTCAAATATAATATTATTAAGAAAAACTTATATTTAATAAACACAGGATAAAATTTGAGACATTCTGTACAGATGTGAACAGGTCACTGACTAATGTCAGACTAACCAGTCTGTAACTGCAAAGCTAAATGATGCAACAAGTGTAAATGAGCATGTTGCAACATGAATTTTCCTGATGACTGGAAATGACTTCAAGTGCCTGTTATAACATGAACGCTGCAGTTGAATAGTTCAAACAAGTCTATTTCAACTATAGTAATAAGTATAAAACTATTAAAGTTGCCAAGAAGACAAGAAACCTTCTTGGAGCAAATTAGTGAGTCAAAATGGTATCGCTTTTAACAGGTTTTTCATGATTTTTGAGAGGCTTTAACTTTTTTATTAATACAATATACAAGAAACTTTTTTATTTGCTATAAACATCTATAAAAACACTGTAAGTTATGAAAATTTGAGATTTTTATCACCAAACCCATCAGAGTTATTTGAAGCCAAAATTTGAATTTTTAAAAAAAAATTGGTTTTAAGAAATTCATAACAATTTGGGGATAAGTATATCACCATTTATGGTAAAACTACTAATATACCTACAAATAAAAAATAATTCAAACTGTGTATGCCATCCCTGCCTCTTGAAAAAAATTACCAAAAGTGAAATTTCACGGTTTTTCATGTTCAACTTCATTGTTAATTTTCTCATAGAAAGAAGAGAGATAGGTAAATAAACCACTGGACCAATCTTTTACCTTGAGAAAATATGAATAGATTGCTTTTTTTTATCTTTCCAGGACCAATAGGTTTTTTCCGTAAACCCTTACAATAAAAAAATAGGTGTGTGCACCGTAACAAAACTGCCGCCACAGGTAAATTGCTTAAATAAAAAATTTAAAGAAAATATTTTTAAGGTCCTGAGATATGTAGAAAACAAGTGGGTAAGTTTCAATTTTTTTGAATTGTTCAAGCAACCAACCTTGGGTCACTTCAAATGGATTGACCCTATGGAGATTGGTTTGTTTATAACACCCGATGGAAGTTAATCAATAAATAGTGTCTATGTACAAATCAAATATAATTCAAAATTCAGTTAAAAGGCTTGAAGAACACAAAAAAATGAAACAAGTTTATTGTTTGGTTTATGTTATTGGTATAATGTGATAAAAATAAAAGAATATTAAAAATAAATTTACTGCTAATAGTTTTAAAAAGATGGTTTTTAAAAAACACAAAAGAATCCAAATACTGGATTTTTAATCCAGTATTTTACAGTTTCATCTTATTGCAGCTGTACATCAAAGTGATACAGTTAGTGATGAGCAAAGTAAAGAAGAAAAAGAGATGGATACTTATATAAAAATAAAACACGAGGGTGAATGTAAAGAACAAAAACTAGTATGCAATATTGAACCAAAGTGTTAAGCGACCACAATCAGTGATGTATAAGAGAGAACTGTCCCATCAGGAAAAAATTAATTGAATATTTAAATTTTGAATAACAAATCAAAAAATATTTTTCTTGAATCATCCTACACAACCAATAATTTCTAAAATGCCTCACTATCAACAATTAATAATTAGGTAATTGTAATTTACTGTAAATTATATATAATGCTCACATCATAGAGAACTACATTTTGTCTATAATCTTGAATCTAAATAACTGTTGATAATTAAAGCTTTCCCAAACTTGTATTACAAAAGAAATTTTAAAGATTTTTATGAGAAGGCACGGCAATCACAAGAGACTGGTCCGCTCCCACATGAAATTTTTTGGACCTGCAATTGTATTTCAAAGCTTAAAAAAAAAATGGTATCATTACAAACAGCTAAGAAAAATATGACTTCTTTATATTCAATAATGTAATTCATATGAAAAGTTTTAATAATGATCAGTGGCATGCAAATTAATCTGAACTCTGGAATTTTTTTGTTTATTTCTATGTTGTGGCTACACTGGTTGACCACAGCCATTCTTTAATTTGTATGTTATAAATAGTGCTTTGTGAATGTTTATTTCTGTCTTGAATGTATGGACATAACTCAAAGAACGCCATAAAAAATTATTTCTCTTCCTGAACATACCAGTACGACACAACAAAAAATAACTTCTGAGTGTGCTGTTGGTTTAGGGACAACCAATGCTATTTTAAAAAACTGGTTCCTTTTCACCTCAAAGCAAAGGTAAATGTGGCCGTAAAAGAAAAACTACTCTAGCACAGGATTGATTATTAATGAGAAAACATAAATTGATCCAAAATTATCTCTGCTGTGGACTTAAATCAAGAATTAGCAGCCGGTGGAATTGATGTACATATGACAAATTTAGAAGCTGACTTCTTGCACCTGGACAGAAAGTTCATCGGCCAGCTAAAAAGCAACTTTTAACACCACAATGTGCAAAACCAAGCTCTTGTGGGCCAAAGCACATGCTAACCAGAACAAAGAAGACTGGAAAATTGTTTTCAGTCCCCTGAAAAAAATGTTTGGGGATTTTTCACATTTGCAAGTCCCTTGTTCATTATTTTTGGATATCAAGGTAACTCCCTAGACTTAAAACAGATTGAAAATCTTTAGGTAATAGCCAAAAAACAAATTTAAAAATGAATTGCATCACAAAAATTGAACTCATTAAAGCAATATCATAATGGTTTAATGATGAAAAAAATCCAACAAATGTGCATTACACTTGAATTGATGCGAAATCATGTAGGAGGCCATATTAATTACTAGGTACTCACAAATTGAACAGGCATGATTTTTTTTCTAAATAAAGTTACTTTTCATTAAATATAACATTTATGTTTGGATGCATGACCAAAACGCATTCTATCATCATCTGTCTTTGAACAGCATGACCAAATGTGATAAGACAAATTATTAAGAATGATACAAGATATATTTTCAAAAGAATGAACTTACTCTTCTAAAGAAAGCCTTCCAGAGATAATTATCAGCTCCTACTGCTATGCTAATATATTACTGTATATTTACCACACTCATCGATCTTAACAAGGTTAGAAAGCTCTTTTTATTAGACTGAAAAAACACAACATATGTTGAATCTTTAATCAAATTATATTCAATCTACGATATACAAAAAATCATATGAAAAATATCTATGATATTTTTCCTTTAATATGATGCTTTGTAAAATTTAGGTGATTTGTAAATTTCATAATGTTCAAGTGTTTTAAAATCTTGCTTTTTATGTGCTATGTGTAAAAAAATTTGCAGGTAGTGATCTATATATTTGTTAAAAGTCCTATTTCGACGAGACTATTAAAAAATGGTTTTTATTGTTTATAGTCCCTTATCATATTTTTTTTGTACATGCAGGCAAAATATTACATAGGACAGATTGGATGCACAATCACTATTGTCAATTTACATACTCCTGGATTGATGTATTTGACAGTGTGTTTTACGGTAAGATTGTTGTATGATCTTGTGCATTTTGTTTATTTTATTATTATATTAAAGGGGATTTCATAATCTTTTTAAGTTCACTGTTAGCAAATGTTACCAGAAATTCATATAAAGAAGGTGCTGATAATTAGTTCGGAAAGGGTTTTGGAAGAACAAGTTTTTTTTTTTGGAGATGCATAACTAAAATCGTCTTAATTCCCCTTTAATGTGAACACAAACATTTTAGTGATTTAGGATTCTTTTTGGTAATGAATAAGAAAGTATTCAGCAGTATAAATTACAATAAAAGGTATGGTGTGTGTGTGTGTGTGTGGGGCTTTCATTAACATTTTACTAATTAAATAAATAAAGCTTGTTAAACAAAATAAAAAATATTTTTCTTACCTTTTGTAACAGGTTGTACCCTATGATTTGGTAACGTAATAGTGATTTTATCAGGTGAAATTTTTCCACGCACAGGTCTCTCCAGACTGCGATTCTGCTGAATACATAACTATTTTTAAAACTTACAATACTTATAATGCAAATTAAGAAAAAAATATTTCAATAGTCAATAATATTTACCCTTTCCCTGATATACATTTATAAAAGGAATGTAAAAATATAAATAATTAATATTATTTTATGTTTTTAAATTAAATGATATTTATTTATCGATATAAAATATCTGATAGATTTAGTAAGGCTGTAAGTTAAATAATTACAGAATAACAGTCAAAATATTGCATATTTGACTACAATTCACAAAGTTTTTGAGTATGTGCCTAAACACTCAACAGTAACAAAATACAAGTCTCATAATGCCAAATGTATGTCCTCTTAATCACTTGCTATATAACTATGGTATTATTATACAGTGAAATTTACCAAAATATATATTTTATAATATAAGATACTTTTACATATAAAGTTCAAAAACTGTTAATATAATTATAAGAAATATGCACTAACATGATGATATGTGTGATAAAAAGTATTCCAATTTATACATGTCGTATATATTAATTTATAAACAATAGTATGCTTTTGTAGCATTTGAAAATTAAGTAAGAAAAACAAAAATATAAGTGAAATAAGGTAGCTTAAGAAATAAACTGTTTTCGTGTTCAGATAAGTAAGTATTCATAACTACACACATTAGAGGAAGTTCAAAGCTTCCTTTTACAAAGTCACTCCTTATTCAAGTCACTTTAACAAAATATAAGTTTCAATTAGATACTTTTAATGTACTTTTTAATAAAACAATTTGCTGTACAAGGAAAGTCCCCTTCCCTTAAATTTATTTACTTTCTGGTGTATTATACAGAAAAAAAAGATAAATATTCTAATGAATTTATATGATAAAATATTTCTTACATAACTTTAAAATATCTATTTTTTAGTTTTCTTATAGTTCTTAAAGTCCTCCACCATAAAAGAGCAATTAGTGGTACTAGTGACATGTATATATTCCCATCATATTATAGTTTATTTAGAAAAAAAGTTTTACATGATTTTAAAGCAAAAATGATTAAATTTTACTTTCTGGGCTGATAAGACACCCAGATTTTGAATGTTCTGAACTGTCTTGAATCCAGATGCACAAGACCTTGGTTTAAAAAATTTGTTATGTATATGTATGTATGCTGGCATCTACCTTGTTTTATTGGTCAAACTGTTACCTCCTTTTTTTTAGGTTAGTTTAAAACATGAATTGGACTGAAGGTTATTGAGAAGGTATTAAAACAAAAAAAATAGAAATAAAACGTTCACTGTCAGTTTTGAAAATTGAATATATAGAAAATAGATAATTGTATTCAATACAAAAATTATGACAATCTTGCAGGTGAAATACATATAAATATATATTAAATAATTATTTTTAAATTGTGTCTTTAGATGAGATAATGTAACCCTATACGAGGATCAAAGGATTATATAAATTTATTCCTAAAATTTCTGAAATCCATGGTAGAGAAATCCCTTCATCCAGAAAGGCCATCTGTGCAAATTATCAATGGTCTTGCTTGGCATTATTATGATATGAAATTTTCACATATATTTCCAATCACAATTTTCAAGCTTAAAAAGTAAATAATACAGTTAAAAGTATTTGGAAATTAAAAATTTTTATTGAGTTTCCCACTAACAGTTCATACATTTTTTCTTCTAAATGATGCTTTATCAAATCACTTTCAGCCTGTATCATAGGGGTTGAAATATACATTTATAAATGCTAAAAAATGTATGATCATAAAAAACTTGACTAAGAAAAATAAAAAAAAGTGAAACTTTTTATTGCGGAAACTAAGCTGGGAATAGACCACTTCACTAGGTTCAGCCACACTGCAACGAGGAGAATACTGAAATGTTATCCGTCTGTATTGAATATGGTTTTACATGAGCCTAGCTAATGCTGATTATGCTAAAAGGATTCACTACTTCAAGAGCTTCATTAGAGGCAACTTAGGCACTTCATATCGTGTTTTTTAGAAATGAAGTGCGATTTCACCTCGGTGAGTGTGTATGTTAACAGTCAGAACTACAGATCTGGGGTACTAAAAACCCGCACATTTTCTTTAAATCTCCCTTACATCCGTCAAAAATAAGTGAATAGTAAGTGGTTTCAACGAGATGAATAACAGGACCCTTGTTTTTTTTTTTCAAAAAACTGTGAATGGTTTCATCTACCAAGAAATCATCCAACAGTTCACAGCCTTACTGCAAAAGGATGAATGAGCATAACTGCTGGTTGCAACAAGACAGTGTCACTTGCCATACGGCTAGGTCTACTACAGAGATGCTACAGGATTTTTTTAGTGGAAGAATGATTTCTAAAGGATTGTGGCTACCAAGATCTTCTGATCTTACAAGTCTAGACTTCTTTCTGTGGAGTTACTTAAAAGAAATTGTTTACAGGAGCGATCCACAAACCCTGCAAGAATTGGAAACAAACATTAGTGATGCCATTCACGAGATAAAACAGGGTACAGCTAACAAGAATAGGCAGGAATATGGTCAAACATGTTTTCCGATAAACTATTATTTATAAACTAAGTGATGAGGCCTCTTTTAAGTTGTACACCTTTAGTTACAAAAAAATTATACTTTTAAATAAACAAAAACAAAAGATTATTAAATAAAACTGATTTATAAATCTTAATATACCATTTTAAACAACAAAGTTTTATGTTTAAATTATATTCTTTATTAAATAATTAACTCTTTCTTTGAAGGATTTTCAAATTACATATCTTGATTGTATAATTTTTTTTTTAGAATTTTTATTAGTGTAATAAGAAACCTGACTTTACCATGCAATAAGTTTTATGAAATCTCCAGATAAGAAACAAAGGAGAGGGTACAGGGAAAAATGATCAAGCTGTATAGAAAGTTCTTAAGGAGGTCAGCGTAGTTAATTACCTTTCCACAAACCATTTTCAACATATATTATTTAATTAAGTAATTGTATTCCAAGAAAAAGCAGACAAGATTTCAAAAATTCTAATAATAAACATTTTTTTTCTGACAAACACCCAAAATGTACTCTAATGCTTTCAACTTTTATACTATTATTAGGATACGTAAAAATTTACCTAAAATCATATTTATGTTGTTACCGTCCAACATTTTAGTATTTTTAACAGATATACCATACGCAAATGTAAAATAAAATCAAATAAATAATATTACCGACTTTAAATATTCCTATATAAAATAACTATTTTCTATTACATGGAATATGAACAAATTATGTTTTATATTTATTTATTAAACTATATTAATTGTATAATTGCATAAAATAAAACATGTTTTTCAATGCCAATTTTTGTTTAAAAATAATTGCTTTAGTAATAAATACTGTATTTTATAATTAAAAAAATTATCTGGATTATATTTAGGGGATAAAAACTGAATATCATTTTTGTTTATTATAATTTTTTATGAACCAATATTTCAAAATGATACTCGTAAAAAAGATTTATTATATAAGCAAGCTAGTCTATATTCTCCCATTATCCATTAATAATACAAAATTTATTTAAGTTACTATTTTATTACAAAATAAGTTTCATATGAATTTGTGCTTCTACGTAATCTCTCTCCTATATGTTTTTCTCATTCATCTTGTGTTAAATGATTTTTTTCTGTATTAATTCTCTTAAAATGCTTATGGTAATATGCTGTAGTTTTTATAAGCTGCTTCCTCTGGTTGCTTAGTGGTGTAGAGAGGATTGGAGGCTGTCGCAAATTAAAAAAGATTTATAATTTGTACAAGAAATTTTTACATTATTGCTTTTGTAAATACTATATACATAATTTTTTTTATTAATTGATTCACATGATATTCTGAAAGTCAATATTTTTAATTAGATTCATAGGCAGCTATGTCATCCTTATTTAATGTAATGAATATACCTGTAGCTTATTACACATCCATGAACTCTCACAACAGGATATTTTTTTAATTAGAACACAACAGAATACCGGTCGGTGAGCATTGAGAGGTCGTTACAATTAAAATGTAACTGTCTGGGTGAAAATATTAACCTCCTATACAGGAAGGTGCAAACAATCTACACAACTCGCACGTACAAATCATAATATAAATTCATACACATTTATAGTATGGTAGGTCTTGTGTATTTTTTAGAGGTGGCTTTGTTTAATCTATATAAGAATATCTATAACGAAATGATTATAATCATTTTATGATGTTTTTTTATTAGTTCTATAACTGAAATGTTGGACAATAACAATATAAATGTAAAAACATTTTTTATGTATTTTGATTATAGAACAAGAATTTGTGCTAGGTCATATAGTCTCTGTAAAATAATGAGGAGTTCAGTCATAGTTTTATAAAAAAAAAGAATGAAAAACATGACAGAGACATGTAATAATATCAAAAAGAAGAAAATGGTCCAAATTTTCAATATGTAAACATTTTGTAGAATTTGTGCACGCATGCTGTGTTACGAGATCAATAGCCACATGAAGCTTGCTAGTCACCATGATTACGTGCAGAGGAAGGTTGAGTGTATTTTGTGGCTTGCTAACTGAATTGGTTACGCTTGTTAGGAATGAATATCATTTCATGTTCAATTATGAACCTCCATATGAACATAGCATTTGCAAACAACTCTGAGAAACAGACAGCCTACTGAAGCAGTCGTGCCCAGGGCAACCATTAGTGTCTGATGAGACCACTGAAGCTGTGCAAATAAGTTATTTGAGTTATCTGCTTAACTCAAAAAAATTGTTGCAAAATAGTTCTGTAGAGATAGGTGTTTAAAAATATTAACGCTTTACTTATTTTAAAATTCAGGTGTTACATGAAATCAATCCAAAGAACAAAGTTAAACAATTTGAAATTACAACAGGCATTCTGGTTAGGGACTGTGATGGGTAGTTTTTAAATAAGTTTATTTTCCCTGATGAAGCTATATTTCATGTTTCTGGAGGGCAATATCAGCATTATGTTTGAATGCGAGGAACTGAACCCTATATAACATGAAGGAATGTCAATGTGACAGGCCAAAAGTTAATCTATGGTGTACTATCGAGATGGTATTATTTTTTTGCTGAAAAAAATATGATGGAAAAAACCTCCTGGATATTTTAGAAGGAATGCAGAACCCAGAATACCAGAGAATTCCATTATTCTCTATTCAGAGAGTTCCTTCACATTTTGCCAATTCACGTAAGATTACCTACAGTAAACATTTCTTCAGAATGAACTGGACAAGAAGAGTGGATTACCTGGCTTCTACAGTCTCCAAATCTTACCTCTATGAATTTTTATTAATGCAATTATGTAAAGACACAAGTATTCTTTGTTCAAATAAGAAATTTGCACCATTAACAGACCAATGAAGCTGTTTCACCTATCACACTCCATGTTCTCTTTCATGCACGATAAGATGCTAATAATGTGTTGATGTACGCAGGGCAACTAAAGGAATGTGTATGAAAACCTATTGAATGAGTAAGATTCTCAGAGAGTTTCTCTTCATTAGAAATATAGTTCATGTCTACAATAGAAATATCCACAATTATACTTTGTCCCAAATCTTTGAGCTTGAAATCTTTCCATTATTTTATAAGTACACTACTTTTTCATCAATAAGAGATGATTTTATTATTTCTATACTAATTTTAGAGTTATTCTTTATACTGACAATTTCTCTATTAAGTTCATTTCTTAAGATCAGCAAACATAATTCTTTACATTGTTATATTTATTAATTTTCCACAAAAAAAAATGATCGGGTTTGGGTTGGGTAGTAAACTGCAGCCTTTATAATCTGATTATTCTACATCAAAATCTCTGCATACTATATGTAAATAAACACATTAAAAAAGTGTAAAATTCTATCTGGCAAACCTACATAAAACTGGCAAACCTTTTTTTTGACATATAACAGAAGAAAAACAATGTTGAGCACAATTTCTCTTTGAATGTGAGTGTGTATTTGTACAATAATTAACCTGAAGGTAGATTTGATCAGTGTAATGGTAACATTAGATAGTACATAAAGCTATATACGTAGTACATAAATTTGATCCTGTACCGATGGGACGTACCTGCTTAGAGTATATGGCGTCTTGTGCCGCCTTGAAAGCACCAATTAAACAGACAAAGAGGAAATTTTGGAAGGAGTTATGCCTTGATATCGACAATGATCCTTGGGATCGAGGCTATCAACAAGTGGTTGGGAAACTTTGTCAATCTTTGCTGGTATTAACTGGGATGCAAGTCAGGACAGCAGTAAGGGTGTGCTGCTTCCAGATCGGGAGGATCACTTCAAGAGAGGAGACAGAGGTGGTGGTTATCCTGCCATTCCGTACTGAAGAGCTCATCCGGGCAGGCAGTAGGATGAAGTTACATAAAGCCTGGGCTCGGATGGGATCCTGGTAGAAATTGTGAATATTTTGGTAGACAAGCCACCAGTAGACCCTCAGAACGATGAATGCTGTAATAAGACAGGGACACATTCCGGAGCAATGGAAGCGAGCGAGGCTCGTTTTGATAAAGAAGACTAATGCAGTGGGAGCGTCTTTGTTTAGGCCAATGTGTCTAATTAACAACATCTGTAAATTACTCAAGAGGATGATGGAGAGCCGCCTAAGAGGCAGTACTGGCCAGAGGAGGACTTCATGAAGGACAATATGGCTTCAGAGTGTAGAGGTCCACAATCGGCACAGTCAAGGTCGTATGGATAGTGGATTACGAAGCAGCCAGCACCTGGAGGACCAGGAAGAAAAAAGTAATGGTTCTCCTGGATGTAAGAAATGCCTTTAACTCCCTCAGCTGGGAGTCATTTTTTCAGATGCTGGGGGAGTGGGGCATAAATGGGTACATGGGAAAAATGGTCCAAACTACTTAGATAAAGGAATCTCATCTATAAACTTGGAAGTTTGGAGCTGTGGTTTCGTTCCACACGCGGGGTACCCCAGAGATCAGTCCAGGGTCCCCTGCTGTTGAAGATGGTGTATGATGGGGTTCTGAAGCTGTGTTATCTAGACGGCGTGACTCCAATGTTTATGCAGACAACCTCATCCTCGTTGTGGTAGGAAGGATAGAGGAAGCAGTTGCTGAGGGGGCTTAAATGTAAATTTAAATTACCAATGTACAATTAGCATCATTTTGGTTGATTAGTGAATCCAAATAACCACAACAGAATTGATATATATTAATCATGTTACGACTAACTATCATTAGACATTCAAGTTCTTGTCTGGAAGAAGGGGGGGGGTGATTAATTGTAATAAGTTACGATTAGAAAATATGTAGTGCTAACTATAAATATTTCACAAAGAATAAATTTAAAAAAAATCAGAAACCGGATAACAACTGTGAAGTAAAATCGTTCAACATACCACGAGCAAGTAATATTAACTTGTGTAGATAAGGTACATGGCTATAAGAGGGCAATAAGAATCTTTTGTAGAAAATATCCCAAATAAATAATGAGCTAGTGTTGCTATTAAAAAAAATCTATATAAAATTGTTTGAGTACATACAAACACTGATCAAATATGCAACAAAGCAATGTGACAGACAAGTCCATAACAAACAAATGCAGAACACCAGTTGCAATTAATGAATTCTGTTGGAGGATCTTAATGATTAGTTCAAGATGAAAATTTAGTCCCCCCACACAAAAAAAAATAATAAATAATAAAAATAAAGATGCAGGAGTACAGGAACTGAAAAAAGTAAATCTGAACCTAGGCTCTATTAATTCAAACAGACATCATAAAATTGCCATAAAGGAACAAAAGAAGAAATTAACAGGGTATATGACAAACATATAATGAGAACATTATTTTGAAATAAAAATCTTATACAAATGAGGGCAAATGAAAAAAAAAAACTGCATCCAAGAGAAAAATTCCATAGATTAATCGATAAAAATTAAAATTTACATAAAATAATTTGTTGATCATGAAAAATTACAGTGATAAATAACATAAAGCAAAGGTTATCTTTAAATTAAATCAGAACAAATTTTTAGTTTGGTAGAGTTTTTTTAACTTACTATTTATTAATTACAAAATATGAAACGTACTTATGCATTAACAGAGGACTGCTTTAAGTAGTTTTGTACAAAACATACAAATTGGGAATTTCTTAGAGAATTTATGCCTTTCAATTCTAGACATTTATGTCTAAAAAAATATATTCAAAGAGTGTAAACTATAGCTTACGATATATTTACATGTGTTACATCAACGGGTCTTGTTGATGGAAGCAAATTTATGAAATGGAAGAATAATGCCTACTAGAATTTACAGACGAAGAGTCTTTCTACAAATTTTCCTGACAGATCATAATTTAGTGCAACAATGAATGTCATCAAAATGACATTCATAAAGGAGGGATGATCTCTCATTTATTCTGATATTTGACAAGTGAATTGTATCACAACAATTGAAAAAACTGAATTCCAACAATTCAACCATTAATATACAGTATATACACAAAATATCAAGGGTGATATCCAAATGATGAACAAGCAGCAATGAGGGACAGCACGACAACATCTGGATTCATACTTAATGGAGGTCCTATGTTGATAGCACATAATTTGGATGACTCTCTCCTTAGAAAGAGTCTGTTTTGCTAATAAAAATTTCCAGTGCTGTCATACAATTAATAATACGAGGGCAGTCCAGAAAGTAACTTACATTATGTGTCTAGTGTGGAGATGGGTAGGGATAGAGCCGCCATCTTGGCGGCTCAATTATTATTCAAAAATAATAAAGTACGCATTACTTATATTATTCAAAAGCTTGTACGCATCAAGCTGTTGTAGCATGTGGACTGTGATTTTTCTTCATTGTTCATTGTGAATTATTGAAATGTGCACTTCCATAGAAAGGCCTGCGAGTTGTGAGGTGTGTTCAGCGATTAGGTTTTTACCGGCAAAAAACCTCAAACCGATTGAAATTCATCGGTAACTTTGTGAGGTGCACAGAGATGGAATAGTGAGTGAAGGTGGAGTGAAGCAGTGGTGCATTCAGTTTAAAAATGGCCGTACCATTTTCATGATGAGGACCGCAGTGGTCGGTCTAGTCTTTTGACTGATTAACTGACGATGAAAATCAAAGATAAAATCTGTGAAAATCACCACATTACGATTACAGAACTCTCGCTTCATTTCCCCCAAATTTGACAAAATTTATTGCTGTATCGGGAAAGCTTGGTTATAACAAGTTTTGTGTAACATGGGTGCCAAAAATTTAAGGTGGCAGATTTCTACAGAGAAGGAACTAAAAAGTTTGTGCATTGTTATGATAAGTGCCTCGATTTAAATGGCGACTATGTAGAAAAATAGTTTAAGATTGTCCCTTTCAAATGTATATAATAAAATTTCTTTTTTCTACTCGGTTGGTTTTCTATTTCAAAATGTTATTTTCTGGACAGCCCTCGTATAAATAAATATCAGAAAACAATTCAATTAAACATACAACTTATGGAAGCAGTTACATAATATCCTTTAATGAAAAAAAATTGTAGATTCTTGTTAATGCATAAGTATGTATGCAAAATTAAAACAATTTTTTGATAACTTGTAAAAAATCTAATTAAAGAAAGGAATTAAGTGGTAGGATATTTTCAATTTATAAAAAGATCTTTTCAAACATATAATTTATTTACCGTACAATTTCCTTCTAAATTTTTTAGTATCACAGTAAACTTTTTCAACATATTTACTTGTAATATTACTCTTTCATACAAACTATTAACACAATAAATAATCTAAGTTAAAAAATACTACATTTTTTTTTAAATTTACATTATAAAACTAAGTATTACATATATAAACAAACATATGAAATTTTTTTCCCCTAAGAAAAAAAAACACTAAAAAAAATAAAATAAACAATTTTAATTTATTCATAAAAAAAGGTAAAAGGAAAACTGTGCAAAAATAATTAAACCCTATTATGGGTTCTATCTAAGTGGTTTGGTCTTCCCAATTTGAAACTACATTCAAATTTGTGGTATTTTTTGTAATTAATGCTTCCCCTTCTGCATTAAACCAGTAATAGAAAGAGAATGCATTAATTTGTTGCTTTAGTCTGTCTCAAGTCTTTCTTACGACTGTGACATATATAAATCACTTATACAAATACAGGAATGCAGTAGTCAAGCAATAATTGCAGTCAAAAGTGTCATTGCTGTTGACAAAAGAAAGGTACCACTTATTATGTTTTGCTGAGTGAAGAAAGAAGTCACTTCCACAAAATTTTCACAAGCTCAGCATGAGATGTTTATTATTCTTAACAATTTCTATGTCGGCCGAATGATTTGTAACAAACATCAAGTAATCTACAAATTTGTGGTTATAGTACCTGATATACAAATATTTACAACTCTGTAATCAATTACAACTGCACTGTTGGGTATAAGTTTCTATGTAATTAATCTGATTCCAGCAAAGCAATTTTATTTTTAAAAACTTTCCATTAGGCATATCTTTAAATGAGATATCAGCATATTGTTAAAATAGAAAAAAAGATGTAGCTCTGATAATAAAAGCAACATTTTTTAAAGGGGAATTAAAAAGGTTAATGGTAAAAAGTATGAAATTGCTGTATTAATCGTCTGAAAAAATGATGCGAAAACTAATGAATTCATTATTTTGAATGTAACTGATGATACTAATGAGTAATATTTTGTACAGATTACTTCATACCAATATACAGCACGTAAGAATAAATATTTAGCTGCAGATTCCCACATCCAGGTTATGCAAAACTGAATGAATTTTATTTTTCAGTTAGGTAATTAATTCATCATTTAATTTCACGGCTTGTGTGAGAAGAATGATATGTAATATTTGAAGTATTTCTTGGAAAATTG
The DNA here is from genome assembly GCF_047948215.1 of Lycorma delicatula. Lineage (NCBI taxonomy): Eukaryota > Metazoa > Arthropoda > Insecta > Hemiptera > Fulgoridae > Lycorma > Lycorma delicatula. Next base: position 4,745,082 of record NC_134464.1, read on the forward strand.
GTAGGACCTTAACTACATGAGATGTCAATAGGAAACTACTGAGAACTATCACAGGTGATTTTCTTGGATATTTAATTTAAACTACTTATAATTTGATTATTAAATTTTACTAAATTTTTAAACTGAACTGAGAAACCTTGTGTTCGTAGTATTATACATGATTCATTGGTCTAGGGCATTTCTCAACCTGGGGGTTGTGGAGAAATGAAAAAGGATTCACGAAATTAGCCTAAAACTTTACATGTAAACATCAATAAAATCATTTTATGAGAAAAAAATCCACTCATTTATAATAAACATTTTAGTTACATTTATAAGTACACAAGTAAAGAAAATATATTAATGAGATTGTTGTGTTTGTTTTTCATTTAAAAGTTTCTCCATACGTGAATCTATGTTAGAAACACACAAAAGAACCCTTTTTATGGCAGTAAGATGTTGTAAAATGATTAATATTTGTAATGTTTCTGTGACTAAATTCCCATATTCACTTCAACGAGCAAGCCAAAACATATCTAAATCTTCAGACGTGAATTGTAGTTGTAACATTTTTTCTGCAGACATTTCGATGAGCTGGTCTTGAATTTCAACTGCTAACTTAACAGTTGCAACAATGTTTTCACTAAATGGATTCAGTACCTATCTCTTCGAGAAATCATTTTTATCTTCTGGGAAATACTCTATCAACTGAATTTTTAGCTCACGCAAATGCATTTTCAAGCTATCCAAACTGTGGTGAATAATAAGAGTCTTCTTCATGCAAATTTTTCTCAATATAATCAGAAGCGAGAGTGGAAACATAACAAAATGTTTGCTTTGAAGGCGAATAATCCACAGATATAAAGCTTCTTAATGAAAGCATGAACTTTGTCATTAATAAAACGTTTTTCACATCAAAGGTCGTTTAAATACATCGTTGAAAATACATCAGCTAAGTAAGCCAACAGCAAGATATACACTACTCATTATTCTGTAAAAACACTGAGAATGGCTTTTGTTTATCCTGGAATAATATTATTAACTCATCTTGCAATTTCAATAACCGGGTTACCATCTATATATATATATATATATATATATAAGTAACCATCTGACTTCCATATGAAAAAGAGATTTTTTCTTTTTGCCATTATCATAGCATAGTTTAGCGAACATCCTATTCTGTAATGGCTGACTTTTAATAAAATTAATAATTTTTACAGTTTTACAAAGAATTAAATTCTTGAGATTTTCTGGCATATTTTTTGTGGCAACAGCATATCTGTGAAGGAAGCAGTGCATCTATTCTGCCCTTGGTAAAACGATCTTTTAATCTTTTCAAAAATCCATTGTCTTTCCTATTATCATTATCTTTGCACCATCATTACATATTGCAATACATTTTTTCCACTCTATGTTATATATGTTATATTTTTACTGGCTTCATAAAAACATTGTCCGGTATTGACCTGTTATTGATTTGCAAAAAAACATATTTCCTTAGACTGATCCATCCCTATCACATTCATATCTCACAAAACATAAGAACCGAGAAAATGTTTGCCACATCTCTTAATTCATCAAATTGAATACTAAAAAATTCACTTGAACTCGCTCACTGAATTATCTCATCATCAATATCAACAGCCATGTCATAGATTAGCCTTGATACTGTGTCATTAGAAAGTGGATTTTTTTTCAATTTTTTTGCTTCTCCTCACCTATTAGAACACTTACCATATCAATTGAAACCACATGAGGTTTTCTGTGATTGTATGGGGTTTGGATATCTTAGCTACTCTTAATGCTACGTGATAAGGTGCCGCAAGTGTACTTTTATCGGTGTGGCTTGATTTACAAACAGAAGCTTGTTGATTTTTAAAAGTATGTAATTTTCTTTCAAAAAATTCCAAGGTGTTGTTTTTATGATCCGGATATTTAGTTTCCAAGGGTCAAATTAATTTTGATGGCTTCATGCTTTCATTGGAGAAGACTTGAATGCAAACAATGCACTGTGGCTTTCCACCCGATGAAGTAAAACGATCATTTAAACAACTGTCATTGTACAATCTCATCTTTTTACCGATCGATTCACTGGATGTAGATGGCTCACTTTGCTTTTCCACAAATTTATCAATTTTGCATAGAATGTAATTGAAAAAAAATAAAAGACCGATGACACAGTTTGACCGCACACTAAAAAACAGAGACTTCAATTATTTCAATGAAACTATGCTTTTAAAAACTTAAAAAAGGCACCGGATGCACGCTTCACATTCAAAACTAAATTGACATTCGGCAACCCCTTATGCCCCTTTTATACTGCTGAGAGCACAATGTGTTCAACGTGTCATATTCATGTTTGAACATGACGCTTTCACAATGCAAGCAGACCAAATTACAAGGAGCACATACAAATCAAGCTGGAACCTGTAAATCGCTCATGTTTGTACACGTCATACGTGGATGTTCATATCCATCGCTATCAATGCAATTACAGTTTTAAACTAGGTTTCATTGGGTTGGGGTTGAGGGGTTTTTGCAAAATATTCATTATACATTTTTTTACTTTTTGGGAATTGTGGAGCTAAAAAGGTTGAGAATCACTGGTCTAGGTAATCATAAAATTATATATCCATCCACTGTTTAAAAAAACACACATACAAACGTGTATAATGTTAATATTAGAATATTATATATATATATATATATATATATATATATATATATATATAAATAAATGATTCTAATGCAAGTTACAATTTATTTTAATATTTAAAAAAATTACATAATAGATTAACTAAAAGCGAACTGATAAATATAAACTAGTAATATATAATAAATAAAAGAAAATTAAACTAATTACTGTGTACCTCAATTTACATAATAATTACATAAAAAGTCACTTTAATAGTAATTTTTTACATATTGTTTATAATATTCACATTTTTAATAACAATTTTCTTCAATTTTATGAAGAAAAAAGTAATTTTAATAATCATACATCCATTGTTTAAAATAGAAAAATACATAACAGCAACAATGGCGTATAATTTAATATCAATACATAATATAAAATAAATATATTATATTATTTGTACTTATATGTATGAAATTTAATTAGAATTTAATATTTGTTTTAACATCTAATAAAAGATATTATATTTATAACATAATGTACATGTTCTGATGAATAAGAGATCTCTGTGAAAGCGCTTACATGAAGAAAAGAAAAAAGTATAAAATATATATTTACTTAAGTTTTTGTCCATGACTATCAGCAACGGCAGTTATCAATTTCTTATGACAAATCAAAACAAATTTATTTATTTCATATTCAGTGTCTTGTACTGCTTTTCTCACATTGGTGACGGCTAGTTTTATTACAGCTTTCGTTTTCTTTTCTTTTTTTTTGAGTTAGGAAGATAGGCAGCATTTAGAAAAGGGTGTTGGATTTTAATTGTATTTGTTCATTGATACAACACTGGTGTGCTTTTATAAATTTAATTATCCTTCAGTATGGGATTATAATTATATAATTATGGGATCAATTTTGGGAATGCTATTTTAATAATTTGGTTTGGTTTACTGTTAGAGGCTGATAATTTTACTAATATATAAGAAAGGGTTATACAATTTATAAACCAAATCTTAAGATTATTACGATTTTAAAATCCATCTCTGTATAAATAATAAAAAAAAAACCTCAAACTGCTGCTAGAAGATATGTGGATTTTGTATAACAATGTACAAATGGTTGATATTATCATCTTAAAACCATGACCAACAAAATCCACATTATAACTCAACTATTCACAAAAATTTACGTTAATTTTTCAGAAAAACTATAAAAGAAATAGACACAAATGACTTACAAAATTTTGCAATCATGGCAAAATAAGTTTAACACAAGAAAAAATAACATTCAACACTTTCTAGTCAATCTGTTTCAACAAGATCCATTTTTAAACCTTTACTGAGAGTCAAACAGTCTTTCTTGCTGATCCTAATGAAAAAAAAACCCACTTTCAATGGAAAGTGGATTTTTCTGAACAGTATATTCTCAACAACTGTTTCAGTAATTAGACAAGAATAAGAAAATTTCCAACCAAAAACTTATCTCTGGATAGATTAGTGGAAAGCAATTAACAAAAAAAAAAAAAGTAGAAAAACTTTCCAGTAATAGATTACTTAAGGGAATTTAAAAAAGTTCTCAATATGTTCAGAAAAAAAAGTTCAAGCTGAGAACAGGTCTAAGTACTGCAACCTCACTCTCTCTCTACCACTGTTTCTTTTGAAGTAGAAAGCATAACATGAAGAGAAAGAATATCTCTTGGGGTGTTTAAGGAGGCAAAACGTTCATGTCATCAGGAAAATGTAAACTGAGAGGACATAAATACTGGACAATTAAATTAAATTAAACGTATAAATATTTACTTTATTTATGGACAATCAAATGCAGCTATTCATTTTCAACAGATCATTAATTTTTTTATTAAATTTAACAGTTAGAAAATGTTAATGTATTAAGCATGTAAGAAAATAATGGGAGACTAATCAGTGTCAGACAATTTTTTTTTTGCAAATAATACATCATGTTAGGAATATATGCTTCCCATATATATCTAATAGAATATGTTTTTTTTCTTATTATAATGTTAATTTTTTCATTTTTTTTATTATTTAATAATTTTAATCACTATTAAGCAGTATAAATGAGAAAGCAATGTAACTTTTATTATAGCAAATATCATGTATAATGACATCATAATATTTTCAATGAAGTATCTCTAAACAAGTTTGAACATGTTTACTGTTTTTTTTTTCAGTACTTTTCACAGGATTTTAATTTAATCTAAAATTATAACTGCAGGGAAAATCACAATACTGCTATGAGCGAATGGTAAAATCTTATAATGCCTCATAATTTTACAAATTTAGGCAGCTTTTGCTGTGTACAATAAGTTTATAATAGAACTATGTAAAATTGATTTTTTATTAAAAAAAGTATTCGATTAAAATTTTGACAATAAAACAGTAACCGGTTTATGACACGACCTTCTAATTTACTATGCACTAACTATACAATCTATTTAAGAGAATGGCTAAAGGCAAACAAAAAGCTTAGTTATTTACTTGTTACTATCATTAGGCGTAAACAAATAAATTACATTACCGATTGATATTTTGTCCAAATAGTGTAATCGCAAGGCAAGCTAAATTATTTGGTTAGGAATTGATTTAAACTTATAAAAAAAATCAAGCTTAACTTTTGCATAACCATCAAGATAATTTAAAAAGATAATAATTCTGTTTTTGCATGGACACGATTTAAACCTCATGAGTCATCTTTTTACATGTTTGTCCAAGTATAGTTTAAAAGCAGTTCTGCTTCATTATGCTAATAAATACACTACATTTGTCGACTGTGGTCTCAAAAAAACAATTACTGAAAGTATCTGTGAAATGCGTGTAGAGATTTAAAAGTAGTAATTTTTATAAAGAATGGTTTATAAATCACAAAATAAGCTGGATGTTGTGAATAAAATGATTTATACAGTGATGGAATGTAATATGTTATTTCCTATAATTACATCTGGGGATTTCTTTCACTCAAATTTTGGAGCAGCAAGTAATAAATGTGGTAGCATACTGCTACAAAAGTAATGGAGCACAAATTTATTAGCAGATTATTACATTAATTCTGGATGTACCCAAGACTACAAACAGAAATAGAATAACAATAAAACTACAAAGTTTTATTATACGAGACCTATAAAATATGAATTTTATATATGAGACTATTTTCCACTTTTAATATGACCTTTAAAAAATTTAATGTTTTATTTCTTAAAAATTCTAATTGTTAGTATATAATCTGAATAGAAACAATATGGGGAAAAAGAAGTCGCTCATAGGGAAATTAAAAAAAAATTGTTTAACAATATTAATCAACATTATAGGAAAGGAACCTACCCTAACTCTTAGATAAGAATATTTTTCTACTGATGTCTTTTTATGCTGGTACCCTGAGATCAGAAGAATCATAAACAGATATTTGCAGACTAAACTCTGATCTAGATCGGTTTGAAAAACTGAACTGTATTTATTGTCATGATTTTCTCCAAAGCAGGGTGAAAGTGTCCGATTAATTTTGAACTACAGTCGAACCTCTATATAGTGAAATCGAGAATCCTGGGAAAAAGTTTGTTAAATAGAGGTTCTCATTACACAGATGTAATAAGAATTCCCTACATAATCTTTTTTATGAACATTTTATCCAGTTTTATGATGAATTAAAATTAAGTAGAGTAATTTTTCTTAATAGCGAGCGCTACAAAAAAAATGTAAATGTATTTTTTTTTCATGCATGGATGTAAACTACTTAAAAGCTTGTTATACTCGATTGTCAAATAACACACTATTTTTATTTCTAACACATATTTTTTCACGATAACAAATGAATACACTAACTTTTCTTTAAATCAATTAAAAACATTAATCCAAATGCATTCTTTATTTTTTAGTAGATATTGATAGGTAATTGTTTACAGTAAATAATTTTTAATACAGTATTAATTTATTATTTGAAAAAATAAGTAATTTTCTGTTTTTGAATAAGGTACTACCATTCAAAAAAAGTTTACATTTATTTAAATACTCAAAAATACTGTAAGTACTTGAGCTGTAGTCCAAACCTAATGGTTTTAAATGACTCTAAAATCTCATTGTCTGTAGGTTTACTCTCCTCCTGTTGGTCTTTGGAATGTTAATCATCTTCTTCTTCTACTGGTTCACAGACTTACTAACACTATGAAGTATGTCGTCATCATCCAGAAAATAAAAAACAGCAACCTGCTCATCAGCCGTGATGAAATCTTCCAGTGTAACTTTGTTACTGACATTTCCAGTTGTTAGGAGGAAATTCTACTGACTTTTAAGTGTACTAGTGTCATATCATGTTCCATTCTTTTTCCACAATATCATGTTCATATCTGTCATATCATGTTCCACAATTCCATTCTGTCATTGTGGTAAAACAATGGAATACTGTTTCATTGCTAACATCATTGGTTCATACTTTTCATAATTAAGAAATGCACTACTGAAGATCAACATTATTACCAGGGACAGTCTTTGTCCCTCTTAAAAATGATTAAAAGGGTTAGAATGGTTACCGTTTAACTGCGGTTACAATTTTTTGGGGAACCTTTTTTGGTATTAATTTAAGATTTTTAATTACACCCTGATCCATTGGCTGTAAAACTGACGTTAAGTTTGGCGGGAAAAATACAACTTTTACAATTTTTAATACAGAATTAATGATTGAGGATATGCCATACAATCATCAGTAAAAAGCACAATATTTCTTTTTTATCTGGTAATCTGTTTGTCCAGCTTTTCTATCTAGTCTGTAGTCATCCACAGCTTTTTTTTAAATGTGTAGCAAGAGATTAAACTCAACAAAAACAATGTGAAGTTTTACTTTTCCTGATTACCAACATTTTAAGCCTATCAGTACTAGCATGTTTGCAGCTACTAACGCCGTAATTCTTAATTTACTTTACCACCAAGCACGGACCATTTTTAAAAGTTAACGTTTTGTTGGGTAAATGTTTGAAAAATAGACCTGTCTTGTCCGCATTGAAAATGTCATTACACAGATATTCTTCTAAGATTCTTTACAACACAGTCTGCTTCCAAGTTTCACAGTCACTTACGCTGGCACTTGCACTTTCTTCAGAAATTACTTTATTAATAACAAAATATTTTTTTAAATTTCTCTAACCATCAACATTGCTGGCCTGGAATTCTTTGTGTTCTAATGCGACTTCAAATTCCGGGGCTTTTTCTTTAATTAATGTCCTGGATAACGGAAGTTTTATTTCTCATATCACTGTCATCCATTTTAAAATGGCTTTATCGATATCATCATGCATGCTACCTTTTAATTTTTTTCTCACCAGATTTTCTTGATAGCGGTCTAGGTCTTGTAGCATCATGTCCTGATTTTTTAAACTTGTTGACAATGAACTCAGTAGGATTAAACATTTTTGCGCGATATCTTTTGTCAACTTTGTGTATAAAGCTAATTCTTTTCCAAAACACTAGGCACTTCCATTTTGACATTGTATATGGCACAATAAAGAAACAGCACGGTACAGTACTGTATAACATGAGCAACGCAATCCAAGACAGAGATGGACTGAATTAATCCCAGAAAAAATTATTGCTGAACTGTATGTATGCACTGGACAATATGTGTTAAATGTTTTCTAAGAATTCTATCTGATGTGTCTATAAACTGTAGATAAATGTCTCGTTTAAAATAAAACGAATAAAATTTTTCACATTAATTTTAGTGCTCTGCGTTAGTTCAGGATTTCAGGAAATTCCACTACTTTAATGCATATGCAGACAGTAACCACAGAGAACACGAGGTAAATCTTTTGTTAGAATTTTATTGTTAATGGGTTATAAGAGAATCTTGGGAATTTTGGCTTTACCAGTTTAATAAAAATAAACTGTCATTCTTGAATGTTGTCAAGAATACGTTGTGTTTGTATACAGATACAATTTAGGTATAGAAATCAAAAGAATAACTACTTTAAACTCATGGAGATGTCCAAAATTTAATATCATTATTTAAAATAAAAAAAAAACAATTTCATAAAAATTAATGTATGTACTATGTACTAATACTGTATTATGTTAATATGCAGTATGTCACCATTTTCTTATATAGAGGTTTGAATATGTTAAATAGAGGTAAATCTATATGTAATTTTATTAAATGTCACAGTGCAGTAAAAAAATTTATAAAATCAAGGTTTTTGTAATATTGAGATTTCACTGTAATATTTTAAATTATATCGTTACATTTAAAACGATTTAGTGATATTCTTACCTTTTGTATAAACCTCATTAATAACACCAGATAGAAAACAATCATAAAACCACCACAATTTGCTAACTACAATTAACATCTTGCTTCATTTCAGTGTATTAAATTAATTCTGGGATGATGCAATAAGATCTCTTTGTGAAATTGTAAGAAAAAGTAATCAAAATTATTTCAATTAACCACTCCTACTGAGTTGAAGAAGGGGAACCGAAACTGAAACAGATGGAAATTTAAAACCTAACATGGATACTCGTATATTCCATTAACAAGCTAAGAGAAATTAAGAAGTCTAAGAAGCAACTTTTCTCATTCATTTTAAGCGAATGAAAAAAGCACTACAAATTTAAAAGAAATTTGGGGTTTTGCTATTAACTACCCACTAAAGAAATTACATATGGATTCCCTAATTTGAGTGAATAGTTCTAGTATGTTCAAATTTGACAAAGTTCAAAATTTGAATGTTTAATTTAATTACAAAATTCTAATGTTTTGGGCATTCTCTTTAAAAACATCCTTAAGAGAGTGAAACTGGTTAAAGAGGTTTTGCATTTCTCATTTATATTCTGAAAGTTGCAGAAACATTTAAATAAGCAGTAACATACTGTTTAAGTTAGTAAATCTTAGACACTATATAAATTACAAAGTTCTTATTGACCGGACACAAATTCTCAATTTCCTGAATACAAAGCTGAAATTCTAGTTATAGTTTCCTACAAGAAATTGTTAGAAATAGCAGCCAAGAATAAGTTTGATTAACAAAGAATGAAGATTAAAAACAGGAATCTCGTTTGGAAATCTCAAGAAAAGTTAATCATAGTGTGAAAACATAATTATAATGAATCATGTTTCAAATATTTTCTCTAATGATCCATCGCAGCAAATTAATAAAAAATCCTTTTATAATACACAAGTGTTTAAAAATATATTCTTAGGAGTCTACTCTATTGGGGAGTAAAAAGTTCTGTTATATATTATAATTTACGGAACGTGCACAATTTTCAAATCCATAGACTATTGAGAAGCATCTTCTAGTATGATATGTTGATTAGTGGTACTTGTATTTTAATAAAAAAAATTTAACTTATAAATTTGATATCACTATACAAAAATTTAGGTAATTTTACAGACTGTTAAATTTTTATATTTCAGTATGAAGCAGTCTAACATTCCAAATTTAAAAAAATGTTTTTTTATATATACAACATCTAACATCCCTTAACTCATATTTAGAAAATACTCATACCCACAACATAAATTTATAATTAAAAAAAAAATTATATTACTATTTTAAAATGCTCTATTATAAGATGTTTACAAAATACTGATTATAAAAATCCATCAGACCGCTATAAAATAATCAATGTGTATTACTAAAAATCATTTATTATTATTATTAATTATAATCCACTATGTTTTTTACTATATCTAATCCATTTCTCAATAATATTCAAGTCATCTCTTGTTGCTTTTTGTTGTTTTATATACAATAAAACATTTTCCAAAGAAATAATGGCATCTGAATGATTAATAACAACAATTTTATTACTATTATTTTTCGTATTGCTACAATCACGATCGCTTTCCTCTTTACTCACTTCTTCACCGCTCTGTCCTTCCATTAGTTGTTCATCTTCTTCATTCACCTCGACTGACTCGACTCGCTTCACACTTACTAGCCTCTCGGAGACTGAAGTTTTCATTGAAGTGTCACCATCCTGCATATTTTACATTTTTCATACTTCACTTTTTAAAACTTTTATAATTCACTTTTTTTTAATTGTACATTAATACAGTTAAGTCTTATAATTACATTACACATATAAAATTAATTTATACAATACATAGGGAAATACATATGGAAAACCATTTCAATATGTTACTTAAAATTATATTTCTGACCTTAATAATCTACAAAATATGCAATCACTTTCAATTATATAAGATCTTTGGTAGATAGGATAACTTTCAAATCATTCTCAAGCAAAATATAATTATGTAGCCGCAGAGCGATCATGAGAAAATCGATAAATTTAGGATTTTTTTCTTTTCCGGGTAGCAGTTAAAATTTAATAATGTGATTTTTATTTTTAAGACGAACTATTTTAACTTTTATAGAAATTAAGTCTATCTGTTTGTCTGTGTATGTTCATTGCTCCTGAATGGATAATACACTTTAACGTCTATTAAAAAAAAGCAAAAAAAAAACTAAAGGGTGAAAAATTGATTTGTTCTCAGGTCCGATGATTCAAAATCAGGCTACGTTATATGATATGCGACATTAAAAATATATAGGGAGCATCACCTACCTCTCGCTCGTAAACAATCTTTTGCTGTTTTCTCTCCCAAATGTTATTTACTTTCAAACAATACTTTCTTCTTTTATTATTGTTGCATTATAACCTTTGTTTTCTAGTTTTTTCCTATGTACTTTTTTACACTATAATACACACAGGTCTACAACATACCAACTATGTTGGCACATTTATAGAGAGGAAGAACAAAATATGAAGTTATACGTAAAATATAATGGTTAATATCTGAGACTTTTCTCTAGTCTCGTGCAGCTATAGGAGGTTGACAAATGCTAAAATATTTTTAAAAAGTTTCTTCATATTTTTTATACTAGTTATCGATCATAGAAATGAAGATTTCATTAACATATTAATAAAAATGGGAATTTCTCAATTAAAATCAATACTTCCTCAGTCATAGTAACAATAATAATTTTTTTTATAGTTAAAGCTTTTCCTTCTGCTTTTTCTCAGTAACTAATTTCAATTGTTTTTAAAGTTATCAGAAATTCTATCTACATTCATTTTTAAATTAAAGAAAATACATCTTAGTTATTTATTACAACTTATGAATTTTTATTTTAGTTTTTCAGTTTGGGGAAAATAACATTTACTGTTACAATTCTAGATTTTTAGATGAGGCATTCATCTAATGTCACTAACAAATTTTGTTGGATCATGCTTATTTCATAAAAATTAACGCTGCCATTTGAACTTAAATGTATGGTAACTGTCTGCAATGAAATTGAGCTTAGAAGAAAAAAGCCCTGTAATGTGATGGCAAGGTGCCACCCACCTTAACGTACTGCATTCTTTAGCGATGCTTTCATACTGTACAGTACTATCATTCTTAGTTTACGCTGTAGCAGGATGAACGAGATTATAACATGTGTTTACGGTGAAAAAATATTTTAACAAAAGAAATGAAAGATACATGCACTATTAAATTTTGTTTTAAATCCAGAGAAGTGTTCACAGGAATTTGAAAATGTTACAAAAGATTACCGGAGAGAATGTATCAGCTACAAATAGTGTTATTTGTGCTCATATAATTTCAGATTTGAGAAAATATAATTTCTTATATAATTTCCTGATTAAACATCAAGGTAGCATGACTGGCAACCTGATTAAAATGTCAGAAAATATGGGTATTTGTAAAACTGAACACTTAAAACAAAAAGACAAAATTATTCCAACAGCGAGATCACATGACCGTTTTTTGACCGGATGGTTTTATTCATAAGAATTGGTTCAAAGATGTCAAATAATAAATAATTTGAAAGCGATAAGACGTTTGAGAGAGAATTGAAAATGAAGATGTCAGAAATTTAGTTGCATTTCATGCTCTTTAAGTGCGAGATGTATTTATGTAGAATTTCTGGATTAAACAGAAAGTTTTGATCACATTTTACAAGTAAAAAATGTTTTCCCTGTTCAAAACAAGTGGAATCCCAGCACAATCATATCAACAGTAATTATTGGTAGATAGCTAATTTGCAAAGTCAAAAACATAGTGCCATGAATAAATAAAGCACCTTGTATTATTAATAATCTTGTTTTAAGAAAAATCATTTTGTTAGAGAATAAAAAACTCTCACAGAATTTGTTATTTTGCAGAAAAATAAAAACAGGTGAGTTGAATACATCTAAGATTACTTAAACTTAAATGAATGAAATTCATTTTTTTTAGTATTTTTTCCTTTAATATTGAATATGTTTAATATGAGTAATAAAACTATCACACCATTCAGAATGTTAAACGGCATAGCCAAACAGTTGCAAAGAGACCAGAGATAAAATATTAGTCATTCCTAAAAATTTCACTTTCTCAAGGATAAGATAAAATGTATCCTTAGCAGGCTTATTAAAAAAAAATCCAAAATATCCCCAAGTAAAGCGATGCCCCATTACCTTCTTCACTAAGTCATACATCCTGTACATACATAAAAGCTAATTAAAATACAGATAAGTGATGTTCAGTTTAATAGGCCTTCAATAATACCTTTACTCTTCCACCACAGAACCAAGCTGTTGCCTCAAAAAAAAATAAATAAATAAACTCTCAAAGAAAGCAACAATGATCACTAACTTAGATGCTTTACATATATGAGGGCAGGCAATATAAAAAGCAAATTAATGTTTCCCTTTCAGTAGGAAACACTCCATTTTATAAACAGTTTTCATTCGGTAAGGGAAAATATATTAAAATGAAATAGTATAAATAGCAACCGGCTGGAATGAGAACTTTTGATTACTGTTAATGCAGCTAAGATCTTATAATTTCATAATACTTAAAAAATAAAACAGCAATTTATTTATAACTTTATAGAAAAAAAACATCCTTCATCATGGTTTCTATTAAATATTCTGTTATGAACAAATTAATTTCATGCACATATATATATATATATATATATGACATATTTTACTAAAAAATATTCTTTATTAATCTCTTGGGTTAACCAATCAACTATACAAACTTATAAATTAAATACACTGTGGGTATGAATGTGTATTGTCACTTACCACACCATTAATACTACAAACAAAGAGAATTCTAACTGAAACATAATGTATTTAATTTATAAGTTTGTATAGTTGACTGGTTAACCCAAGAGATTAATAAAGATAATACTTTTAAGTAAAATATGTCTTATTATTTAATTCTACCCAATCGAGGAAAAAATAAATTTATTCATATATATATATATGAATATATATATATATATTAGTATAGTCCAGTTTATCTGGCCTAATGTAGCAGTGTACTTGGCCAAATAGTGAAAAAGCCAGATAATCCGGAATGCTCAGAAATAAAATAACAAATTATTTGTATTAATGATCATTAAACAACTTTCTTTTTCCTGTTTAGCCTCCGGTAACTACCGTTTAGATAATTCTTCAGAGGATGATATGTATGAGTGTAAATAAAGTGTAGTCTTGTACATTCTCAGTTCGACCATTCCTGAGATGTGTGGTTAGTTGAAACCCAACCGCCAAAGAACACCGATATCCACGAAGTAGTATTCAAATCCGTGTAAAAATAACTGGCTTTACTAGGACTTGAACGCTGTAACTCTCGACTTCCAAATCAACTGATTTGGGAAGACGCGTTAACCACTAGACCAACCCGGTGGGTTAGATCATTAAACAACTGAAAGAACTTTACCTTCCCTAGTTAAATTTAATGTAGTGCATCCTGATATACTACGGTAAAGTGTCAAAAATAAAAATACAGTACAGTAATGTAATACAATTTTAAACCTTAAATTAGTCATTATATCTCATAAAATTAAAACTACAGTTTTATCTTTTCAAATGCCATTATTGTACAGTGAAATAATGTTTTTAAATATAGTTATAATTCTTACTCATTTAGAAAAAAGTCTTTTATAGTTTTTTGTTTTTCATTTTCTGACCTCTTTTTTGCTGTGGTTTCTCTCCATCTTCGTAACCAGATGTCAGCTGCAGTCCCCTCATCCTGTTGTGGCACATAATCGAGGAGGGTTTCTATGGTTTTTAAGGCGTCTGAGAGAAATCTTAGCTGAGCTTGAAGTAACGATGACATTTTCATCTTCTGCAGATTCATTGGACACCATATGTGCTATGTCTTCATCCAAGGATAACCTGAAGAAGAGAAACAATCTCATCTGTTTCTATCTGTCCATATTTATCATCCAGGTGATCAAGTAAGATCTTCCAGGATTGGATGAATGTGATTTGCGAGATCTTTTCCCAGGGTTCAGAACTCCATCTAATCATGTCAAGAATGTAAATCTGCTTCAGTCTCTCAACAAATTCCTCGTTGTTCTCGATACCTTCAATCAAAAAAGAGAGAAGCTGCCTTCTTTTTTAAGGCCTCCAGTACTCTGGTCCATAGGCTGCCACAGAAATGTTACATTTGGAGGACTCTGGTCCATAGGCTGCCACAGAAATGTTACATTTGGAGGAAGAAAAGGACTTTAATGTTACCATCCTGCAACTCGTCATTGATAGGGTGTGAAGGTGCACTGTCCATAAGAAGCAAGGGTTTTCTTGGAAGGTTGTTATCCTTCAAAAACTTCACTGATGAAACAAACTCTTTTATAAAACCATTCTTAAAAGATAAAGCCATTCATCCAGGCTTTTTTTTTTGTGCAGTATACCTCAGAAGGAGTGACTCTGAAGTCAGTTTTTTAAATGCCCTGGGCTTCATAGCCTTCCATCAAGTGTGAGTCTCAATTTTGTGGATGCCACTTGCATTGCTACAAACAAGCAACATGACTCGTTCTTTGCTTCTTTTGTAGCTGCTTGTCCCAGCTTCTTGTTTTGCAGCTAGAGTTTTGTAGGCATCATTTTGTAATTGAGCCCTGTCTTATCACCTGACATGCCAACTATCAATTTAATGAAAGAAATCCTTCTTAATTTCAAGATTCTCCGGCAATAGTGATCTGGCATGTGCTGTACCTTTTCTTCCAGCGATCTAACAAACTGCTCGGGCTGTAAATTCACTGCTCTTGTCTTCTAACATATTTTTTAATCGCTGTGCTTTTTCTTGCAATAAGGGTCCTGATTGCAAGAATCAGGACCCTTATTGGAATCAGGAAAGGATTGTAAGAATCGGGTGTGCACGGCACACCTTTCCCCCTCATTATTTCGTGCCATAAAAACAATGCCTCACTAACTTTACAATGTGGGTGTTTTTTCACTGTCTTACACACCTTTATGCCACTTCCAGAAGCTTGCTGTAGGCACCATTTCTCTAATTGAACACTATTTTTCTTTCAGTTGCCAATTATACTCTTACCTAATCCCAATTCTGAAGCTATTTTCTTGGCTGACTGTCCAGCATCAAATCTATTAACAGCATTAAATTTCTGTTCAATTGTTATGAGTTTTTTCTCTTGCCACCATTCATCTGCACTTACAAAATTTCAACACGATCAGTTTAACTTCCACAATAAACAAAGCTATCGCACTACAGTAAGTCATTAAATATGCAAAGCATAATCTCAGTTAGAACACAGTAGCACAATGACAACTGAATTGATGTAAACAGAAGAAAGCGCGTGAAATACAGATCATATGCTAGTGCTCCTTGTAGACCCCAAGAGAACGAGTTACAACACCGTACGACCTAACACCTGCAATTTTTATGAGTACATGAAAGTATTGAGGTATTGCTGAGATATTGCCGGTTTTATACAAGTACAAGACTTTTTGTGATCACTTTTTAATTTTTTTTTCCTCGATCGAATTGGCCGAATAAACCGGACTTTACAGTATAAAATAGATTTACATTTATAAATATAAATAATTGTTACATAAAATAAAATAAATATGTACATTTTTTTTCATTAATTAAGTTTCCCACTGTGTATTAATGATATGATTTAATAAAATAATAGCTAGAACACACCTAACAAGTATAAATGATTAGCTGATTGAGTAATAACTATTGTTTCTGTAGGCCTTTCAACTCCCTATCACCTTTCCTTAAAAACAAAATCTACATGTTAAAACAATTACTAAAACAATTTTGTGCAATGACAAAAATTTACCCGCAAACTCTATTTCTAGTTTGAGTGGCATAACATACCCAAAAAATTCTAAATTCACAAATTTTCTAACAATTCCTACATTAAGAAACTACTCAATATTAAGGCAGCCCTATGAATTAATTAACTACATCATTAGTTTTAAACAATATGTTTTTGAAAGTTAATAACAATACAAGTAAAAACCTGCTACTATTGATCATACCTAAATAGAACATTTGGGTGAAGTACTGGTTGTTAACGACCTATTATTTTACAAAACTTATCAGGATTTATGTACAATATAGTCGACTAACAAAAAAAGTAATATTTGAAATCTAGGATGAATTGACAGAGACTCTGGTACTTATTTGTATATAACTAGTGTTCTTTTTACTAAAAAAGTAAAATAAAAGAGCTCCAATTTCACGGCTTAGAATTTTGAAAAAAATTTATTATATATGTATCAATCAAAAAACTATCTCAATAACAAATTATTTGCAGAAAAATATATTATTTGAGTTATTTAGAAGTAAATTAATCGTAAAAATCAATGATGCTGTATTCTTGTAAGAGAAAGGGTGACAACATTGCATTCGAATACGCGCATATTTTTATATATACCTAAGATGTCACACCTGTGACAGGTAAAAACATGCTTTTTTTGAAAAACAGCACTGTTGGATGTAAAAGCAACCACGCTATACTAAATGTTTTACGATTCCAGTTCAATGTTTCCGATATGTGTGCTCGCTATATACTAAAAAACTACTGGACTGATTTACGCATAGAGAAAAATGGACAAAGGCAAAAATCAGAAGAGAAAAATAAAAAAAGGTAAAAAGGGAAGAAGGGGAGGAAAATGGAGAAAAGAAAAAGGGAAAAACAGGTAAAGAAAATGGAAAGGGAAAATGATAAAAAAGGAAGGGGAAGAGGAGGGGGAAAGGGAAATAAGGGAAAGACAAATGGACAGGGAAAGGAAATGAGGAAGTGGGAGAAAGAGAATACAGTAAAGATGAAAATGAGGAAGGGGAAAGGGGGAAAGAAAAAGGGTATAAGGGAAAGGTTAAATTTTGTGAAGATCCGTTCATTCTGTTAACGTTGTATCAAACCTTCAATTGTGTTTAATCTATATATATATATATATATATACTCAAATCTAGCAATAGCAAAGCATTGCCGGGTCTGCTAGTTTTAAATAAATGTGTACACCAAAATTGATACTTAAAGAATGGACCATCAAACACCTTTCCCTGGTCTATGTAGGACAGTTTGGGTATGATTCCCCCCCCCCCCCCCTCTAACTCTACAAACTAATTAATTGACTACTTTTTACGAATTATTTCTAATATAAAAATTCTTTATTTTTGAAAAATTTTAAATCATTAGGCCTTTTCTATGTATTATCATTATTCAGAATAAAGAAATAATAACAATAAAAATGTACTGTCAAATATTATCGATTAAATAAACATTTACCAAAAATTATAAAATGAAATATAACAATTCAAGTCCAATATTTTTAATCAACAAACACTACATTCACTCCTTCATATAGTCTATTATGGGATAGTTATAAAACGGTTATGTTGGAAAACAATGAATGTTACCTTGATGACTACTCCCTAACTGATGCACTAGCATGAGATAGATTAAGCAGGGGTTAGAAGTGTTGCTGCAATGGCCTTTTAAAAACAATTTCAACAAATGTAACATAATTATGAGAAAAACATTCCCTAAGATAAATAATATAGTATAAATTATTAGTCGACATAGTACTTGCTGTTTTTTCCCCCTTTTTTCACAAAGTAAATACAATAATATAAACAGAACTTTTCCAAGAAAAGTTTATTATTTTATTTATTATTATTTTTGGTTGCATGGTGGGATTGGAGGATGAAATTGAAATTTCTTCATATTTTAAAGTATGAGGATTACAAAAATGCAATTAATGTATAATATTCATGTATAAAATTCTGTGGGTCAAAAATCTCCAAAACTAATAGTCAAATTTCAAAGAATTTTAGATATGCTGTAGTAGCGAATCAGAAGTTATGCATGTGAGAATTAGATGAAGATCTGTCAAGTCCTTCTTTAGTTACACCCAATTTAAAATCGACAACAGGCAACTTTGTATCGGTGAATTTTTAATTCATTGATAAGCAATGAGTCAGAGTGGTGAGCAAGTTTAAACTTTATTACTTCTGTTAGGACACTACTCAAATGTAAGCAGTGCATTGTACTCTGAAAATCAGTGTGTGACTGCAAAATAGTAAGGGTACTGGAAACAAAAAGTTGGTTTTCTTGCGCAGAACCGCACAAAAATCTTTTTAAAATATGGAAGGATTAATTTACGACTGAAGAAAGAAAGACCAGTATTCTTTAAAAATGAATTTTTTTAATCATCTGTACATTATTATATTCAGTTGATGAAGCGAGCATCTTATGAAAGCACTAAAAAAAAAGTCTATAAATATTATAATGTATTTAACAAATTATTTATTAATAATTCGGTATGTAATCACCTTCTTTATATAAATACAAATACATCAACTACAGCTAATAATTAATTATTTTCGGTTAAAATTAGAAGTAAACTCATTTATTATTGATAATGATCACTCTTATTTGTTAATAAAAATCATTTTTTATTAGATACTTTAACTAATTTATAAGTTATCACAGGCTAATTATTAATACTTATTTGATAGAAGCATTAAAATGTAATTTAGCATATCATGAAATAGAAAAAAAGATAAAATTCGACTTTCATAATTCAAAGGAATATAATCAATTTAGTTTTAGTATCTACTAAATACAAAAAAAAAGTACGTTTATGGCTCAAATTGTAATTCAATACCACTATAATGCAATATAAACAAATAACTGTATTAAAAATACACTTTAATATTTCATTAAGCCTATTTTATATAGTCAATACTGATAGTTATAAACCAGTTGAATTAAAGAACGGTAGAAATAATTTATAGAGTTAGTGCTGACTTTCACCGGTCTTTGAACACCAGGACTCAACCAAGCAGCGGATTGATGCTTCATTTGCGGAACATACATGAGGCATCAGCTTTCATCCCATGTTACAATAGTTTGCAAAAAATTCAGGTTGCTATTGGCAATTTCAATAGCAATGAATGAAGATGAGTGCAAGACGGACATACCTGTTTTTGTTCTTCAGTCAAGAAGTACGGAACAAAACGAGAGCACACTTTTTGTCGGTTAATTTTTTCTGTTAGAATTGTACATATCACGTCTTTACCAATGTTTAGCTATTCTGCTACGGCCCAAAGGGTAAGATGAGGTTGTTCAAGCAGGGGCGCGCACACTTTCGCAACATTTTTGTCGTGAACAGCTGTTGACAGCCTCCTGCTTCATTTGTCATCTTCCAATAACTCTCTACTGTCTTTAAACTGCTTTCACCATTTGTATGTTGTAGTATGACATGCGGGTTCATCACTGAATGCTTGCTGTTTCATAGAATAAGTCTCAACAAAAGATTTTTGAAGTTGAACATAAAATTTTATTGCGCTACTCTGTTCTATGTCATGAGCTTGCACAAGGTCACATGAACACAACATACGCAGCCTAATATAACTAAAGACTGGAGGGATAAAACATGATGAAATTTTCTATACACACTTGTCAGACATCATACTACATAGTTCCTTGGTTGTCTGAGAGATGATACTACTTGTATCAATTTAGTTTGGAAACTTTTCAGACCTTCAGTGTATACTTAAAATTTTTAAACTTGCTTTATAATCTAAATTTCTAAACGTTTAGCTAAAGTGAAGATTTTAGCAAAAACAATAAAAATTAACCGGCAATAAATGGAAAAGTTTGTTTTGTAAGTAATTAACTTCTGCTGCTAGGATGCAATTCACTTGAATATTTATTGAAATATATAAAACAAAATCTTTGTTACTAAACATCAGAGAAAAACTTAATAAAATTCATACATAAATCATCACCTAAAAAATCCACCAACAGATTGCCTTATAACATAAAATGTTCAAGGAGAATGTGACATTGTTATGGAAAAGGATGTCTGGAGAAGTTTCATTCGTGTATTCTACTTTTGCTGTTTTATGTATCAATGTTACCATTATGGTGGAAAATTAACTTAAACAAAACAACTTAAGTGCTGGACGTGTAAAATAAGCTAATTAACTGTTAGAATGAATTGTATCTCATAGAAATCAGGTGTATAGGTTAGTACCTACCAGATGTTGTCTGGTCGTTATATAAAAAAGCCTAATGGTTGAAGTGTCTAATGCACAATTTCAAGTCTCCTAATCCTTGCATCCCCCCCTAAAAAAAAAACCGAACAAACAGAATTAAGAAATTATTTTTAATCGGGATAAATTTACGGAAAAAAATTCAAAGCATAACAAAAATTTTAATTAACCGATGCGTTTTCCTTCTGGTTACATTTAAAATGTTCACCTTCACTGCAACATGCCTACGACTACCGTACTGAAACAGCTACGACTAGCTTGAAACAGCAGTAACTCGTAAGTTAATATTTAAAGTAACGGAAAACACAAAGAAATAAATATCATTACAAATTTTTTACAGCAGCAAACAGGTAAACTTATTCAAAGTCTTTTTACATTTCCAGTTGGTTTAAACAGTTTTTTCATCACATAGAGACAGAAAATTCATAAATGTGTTAAAACATTAGCGTCTCATAAAAAAATGTAGTTACAAAATTTTTGTCAATATTATATATTTTTTTTTTTATTAATTAGGAAGTAGTTCCATAAGGTTTTTTCAAAGCTGAAAATCTGGCTTCTTTTTTAGTGAAAACAAAAGTGGTAATCGTACAATAACACCTATTTTAAATCAGTAAGAAAATCTTATTTGATGTATTTCTTAATTCAATGTTTTAGTTACGTTTAATTTGTAAATAATATATTATTCAAATACAATTGAGATTTTATTCATAAAGTGATTTTTGTAAAAGTTAATTTTGCTGTTTGCAGTGTTTTTTTTTTTTTAATATATTTTGAATCTGTAACTGAATGACCTTTAATCTGTCAGATTAAAGTATTTATTTATATTTTTACTTACAGTTGTATTAAAAGTAAAAGAGTAATAAATGAATCCCAATATTTGTGCGAATGTACCTGGGTAAACCACAGACTCTGGCCAACCATTCCTGAGACATGTGATTAATTGAAACCCAATCGCTGAAGAAGACAGGTATCTACAATCTAGCATTCAAATTCAAATAAAAGCAACTATGTTTATTAGGATTTGAACATTAATACTCTTGACTTCAAAATCAGTTGATTTATGATGATGAGTTACACTAGATCAACCCGGTGGGGGTTAGCTTAAGTATTTATTGTCATCGAAATAGTTTTTATATTCTTCTGGTTGCATTTGCTAATATGTTTTTTGTTAGTTTGTTGTATAACCTTGTACATTTTATTCATTTTATATAAGTGATAAAAAACCTTACGTTTTTGTAAATACAGTATTATTGTCTTATGTTAGTGTTAAATATTTTTATCATTAAGTGTTTTTTAAATTTTTTCTATGCAGTATGTTGTCTAAAAGTGTCGATCAGCAGCTATTAATCCATGCCAAATATATATTTCATTAACTTAAGGCAATTGTTAGCAGACACGGTGATGAATATTAAGCGATGTATAAGAAAGCTACCGAACGAGGTGATTAGATGTAGATAAATGTGCTAATTTTAGTCAGTTTTCTAGCTACTTAATGTCTTTAAAACCTAATTTGAGTACGATTAGGTGAAAGAAGGAAAATGATTCTAGCATTCATATTCTGTATTAAAATATATGTCAGTGTGTAATTTGTTGATGAATCTGAGACAATATTACATTGATAATTAAATGGACATGTGATTGAAATATTAAGCAGATTCTATTCACATGAATGTTAATTATTATGACTGTTTTTTGTATTTTGTTATTATAGTTATATATGTTAATCTTTAATAAAGTAGTGCATTTCGTTCTTGTTTTATTTATGTCATAGTACCACCCAGGGATTGAACTCAATACCTGTTTTATTTTATTTTTCCCTATCTTATTGTGTAATTCTTAGTTCTATGTAATAATATTGATATTTTTATTTATTTTATTTGCACGCTTATAATTCATAATTAGTTATGATGAAGAAAAATGAGTTAAATAAATTGAAAAAACAGTATAATCATTATAAGTCATTTATTAATAGACAAGAAACCTTTATTAAAAACTTTAATTTTGAAATTGGTAATGGGCATGAATATCGAAGGCGATTAGAATATTTACACGAAAATTGAAGTAAATATATGTTGATTCTTTTCAAGAACTAGAAATAAACCATGAAGCACATCATGATGAGTTGGTGCTTATTAAGGAGCAATACTTTTCTGTTAGCTCTAAAATGGAACTTATTTTAGATAAATATGTTTGCGAAAGGTCTTCGAAAAGGCTAGAAGATGATTTATTGAATCCATCAACTAGCTCAAACTGCTCCAGCAATGCTAATCACTTAATGTGGCTTCAGTTACCTGCTATTAATTTACCAAAATTTAGTGGTCTATACTGAATGGATAAATTTTCAAGATCTATTCGAAAGCTTAATTATAAAAAATAGTTATTTATTGGACATACAGCGTATGCATTATTTAAATTCATGTTTAACCGATGAACCTAATGTCGAATATACCACCAATAATGGGTGACAATTTTAGTGTTGCTTGGGATTTAATTTACTCGCATTATAATAATCCTCGAATTGTTGTTCAAGAACATATCAAGGCCTTATTTTTGGTGCCTGCAGTACTTAAAAGAGTCGTCTTACAAATCATGTTAAGGATAATACAAATGCAGTTAAGGCATTGAAGGAAATAACTGTTCCACTACATGATTTATTTATTAGTAATCTTTTACTACAAAATGTGGATGTATCCACAAAAAAAAATTGTGAGAGCTTCAAAATTGGTGTATAGCATCCTTGGATGATTTATTTACGTTTCTTGAAGACAGATGCTGAGGTTTAGAATCACTCAATGTGAGTGATCACAAACGTGGAATGGGCCATCGAAATTCACAATCTGGTCTATAAAACTCAATACCTAAAGGTATTATTATTTATATATTACCTAAAGGTAATTATATAAATTCTGAAGTTAAACCTGTCAATATTATTCCTTTTTAACCAAACAATTAACTCATTGTGTTTTGTGTGATAAACCACACCCACTATTTAAATGTCTGGAATTTTCAAAATTGGACGATAGAATATCATGAAGGAATGCACACTATGCATTAATTGTCTTCGTTGGACATCATGTTAGTAACTGTAATTCTAAACAAGACTGTATGAAATGTAGCCTTAGACATCACACTTTTTTACACTTTGAAATTAATAGGCATTTAAGTAATGATACCCAGTCCAAGGATTTTAAAATAATATCGGAAGGTACTTCTAATAATAATAATAATAAAACTGACTATTAACCTAAATTTTCGCAAGGTCATATGTCACCTAAGATAAGCCAGCCCGACCACAATAATTCTTCTCAATGCACTTTTTGTTGTATCAGAAATGCAAATACATAAGTTTTACTTGCAATGACACAGTTAATCAAATATGAGAACGTCTGGGTGAAATATACGACAGCAGAGCATTTCTAGACAGTACACCTCAATCCAACTTTATTTCAGAATTGCTTATGAATAGATTATGCCTGAAAAACAGAGTAATGCTGTACTTATTCATGGGATTAAAAATGTTCCAATCCGAAACAAAACATTGTGTTACTGTAACTTAATTCTAGGTGCAGCCAGTACATACGTACTGTTAATTGTTCAGTCCTACTAAGAATAACCAGTAATACTCCAAGTTCACGAATTAAATATTAGTGAGGGGAGACTACCTGGTGATATAGTGCTTGCAGATCCCAACTTTAATCTTTTAGGAAATATTGATATCTTAATTGGTGCGGAAATATTTTTTGAACTTCTTATTACAGACCCACTGCTTTACAAGGCAGGGTATCCAATGTTGGTTAATACACAAGTCGGTTGGGTCGTGCTGGGGGTCCTTGCCTGACCAAGTTAACATAACTCCATTTACATGTCAGAAGAGTTTTATCTCTTGTAATGACAGTATCCAAGAAGTGAAGAAATATTGGGAAATAGAAGTGTCTAACAGAGTAGTGAATCATCAGAGCAATTTTGTGAAGAACATTTTCAAAAGCATACTAAATGTAATGAACACGGGCGGTACATAGTTCGCCTGCTGTTCAAGGAAGATACAGACAAATTAGATCAATCCTATGCTGGAGCGCTTACCAGATTTTAACGACTAGAAAAACGTTTGACATATAATGAGGAACTGCAAAATAATTATTCTAACTTCATGAAAGAATATGAGGCCATGGGGGATACGAGGAGAATTCCTGAAGGACAGGAACAACTGAAGGAACCGTACTTTTTTACCCCATCATCCAGTTTTTAAGGAACGTACAACAACAAAAACCAGAGTTGTTTTCCATGCATCGTATAAGACATTGTCAGGGTCATCATTAAATAACATTTTGTGTGTTGGTCCTACCATCCAACAAGACATATGTTCGATAATCCTATGCTTTCAAACATATCAGGTGTATTTTACAGCAGATATAGCAAAAACGTACCAGCAAATTAAGGTCGATCCTCATGATACTCATCTACAATGCATCCTCTGGTAAAATTCTTGCATGCAAACCAATACAAGAGTACGTATTATCAACAGTTACATGTGGTACATCTTCAGTGCTCTTTCTTGCAATGAGGTGTTTACAGCAGATTGCTATGGATGATGGCCATAAATATCCTGATGTGTCTGAAATTTTGTGCAGGGATATGTACATCGATGATGCATATCCGGAAATGAAACAATGGAAGAACCTATTGAATCTCAAACACAGCTCACTGAATTTAGGAGAATTTCCTTTAAGAAAATGGTGTTCAAATTGCACTGAGGTAATTGAAAATTTACTCTAAGAATATTGAGAAACTACGATTCCTCTAGAATTTAAAGACAGAAAACATCAATAAATTTGGGTTTAATTTGGAACCCAGCATCTGATAAGTTTTAAATTGTGTACAATATGCCAACAAGGAGTGAAACATCACAAAACATTTAGTACTATCAACAATCGCTACAATATTTGATCCTTTAGGCTTAATAAGCCCAATAGTAATTAAATATAAAATTTTTCTGCATTGTCTTCGGCAAGCGAATTTAGATTGGGATGTTGGATTACCAGAAGAATTTCGTAACATTGGGACAATGCATCTTAAACTAAAGTATATTGATAAAATTTGCATTAACAGATTAGTACTTGCACCAGGCAGACAATCAGAAATACAAATACATGGTTTTTCAGATGCGTCTGAAAGGATTTATAGAGCCTGTCGTTATATTCATTCAATTGATGAAAGAGGAAATAAATGTATGAATGTATTATGTTCAAAATCAAGAGTAGCATCACAGAAAAAAGTTTTTATTCCACGACTGGAATTATATGGTGCTTTGCTGCTACTGCGTTTATTAAATAAGACAAAGGATATTTTAAATGAAAATTTAGAAGTTCATCTTTGGATAGACTCAACTGTAGTTTTGGCTTGGGTGACAGCGGTCCCTGAGAACTGGAAAATGTTGGTAGTGAACAATGTCTTAGAAATTCACCAAAAAACTGACAATGCTACGTGACATCATATCTCATCAAGCGATTTAATTTCCAGAGGTGTTTCAGATAATCATCTCAAGGATAATTAGACTTTGGTGGAATGGTCCTCAGTGGCTAAATTCTGCTACCATTAAATTTTTGGAATGTAAACAAAGTTCAAAATTTTAACATGCATTATCCAAGCAACGAAAAACCATAGCACTTCACAGTACTGAAAAATCCAAACGGGATATAATTACTAAATTCTCTAAATTAATAAAATTACAATGCATTATAGCATACTGCTCAAGATTTATTAAGTGTTGCAAACTTAAAACCATTATTATGTCAAGTCGAGGCATGCCTTAATTCTAGACTGTTAACACCTTTACCTAATGATCCCAATGAATTTGCATTTCTTACACCTGCCTGCTTCCTATTTGGAGAACATCCTTCTTTACTTCCTGATCTTGATCGTACTAATGTTTCTGTTAACAGGCTACATTGCTGGCAACAAATTCAGCAGGTGATGCAGCACCTTCGGCAACGCTGGTCAACCGACTGATTTTACCTACACAGTTTTCAACAGTGCACGAAACTGTTAAACCCTAAGGGAAATTTGAAACCGGGCACTCTTGTGCTTATAAAGGAAAAGGCTCCACCTTTAAGCTGGTGAACTGGTATTACATAAGCTTGCCATCCTGGTGAAGATGGACTAGTGTGAGTGGTAACTTTGCCAACAAACAGTGGTCTGTTGAAGCAACCCATACATAAACTTTATCCTTTTTCTGAATAAGACTAATTAGTATAATGAACAATTACATTTACTTTTACAAATGTTTAATATTTGTGGTTTCGATGAACTCTACATTATTTTTTATTGTCTTATTCATTACATTTAGACTATGTTACTATCAACGGTTTATTTTGTTATACATTTATTTGTAGTTTCGTTTCTGTATGTTTTATCTACACGTGTTAATATGCTTTTGTATTAGGATGATTCACTGTTGACTTTCATCACACTTCTGGGAAGGTTCGGCCAGTTACTGATGGACATTCTCCCCACCACTAGTCTCTTTGTTACGTAATAGTTTTTTAATGTATTAGTCAGTCACAAAGTTATGTTCGAATTGAATGGATGTGCGATCAAAATATTAAGTCGTGCCTACTCACATGAGTGTGTACTATAAGTTAATTATTGATTGTTTTCCATATTTTGTTATTATAGTTATATATGTTAATCTTTAATAAATTAGTGCGTTTCACTCTTACTCATTTTATTTAAGTCATAATACTGACCCAGGAATTGAACTCAGTACCTGTTTTATTTTATCTGTACCATCCACAAATTATCAATGTTTGTTTTATGTATTAAACAGTGAAATATGTTGAGTAAAAATAGGCAGAGGCTGAGCTGTCATATTTAAAAAACATTAGTCCACCCGATTACATATTCATCTTTTCTCTAACGTATTCCTTACCATTCCATTTAAAATAAAAACAAAAAATGGCCGAAAGCATTCCTGTCATGTAACAAACAGATAGTTTAGAAGTTAAAATTAAAAGAAGCCAAGTTTATTCTACAACACCTCTTTTAGAATTTAATGCACAGTGGATTATTAAAAAAAATTCAAAATTCTGTCATACTTCAAAGAATTAAATATAAACAAACGACTCATCTGTGTAACAATCATGTAAACAAAGATAATAAATAAAAAAAAACAAAATTAATACAAGAAAAAAATACTGACTGATGCAGAATGAGGTCTTGATGGTGCTGCTGCAAGTGATTTATTTGCTTCAGCTACAGCTTTCAGTATTAAACTGGAACTGGGTTGTTGAGATGCAGGTCGTTTGGGACGTGGTGTAATTCTTACTACACTAGACACACCACTATCTCTTTCTCTTTCCCTATCCCTTTCGACATCACGATTACTTTCTTTAGGAACAGCTGTTCTAGAATGTACATTTTTCCTTTCCACAGGAGGAATCTATGAACATCAAATATATATTAATTGATGAGATATATTACGAATAAGAGAACTATTATAAAATTTAACTAGAACCTTGACTATATTTTTTATGTTCTTATTTTTCTCTGTAAATTTACTCTTCAAAACTTTCTATTATTATTTTCTTATTTTTTCTTCTTAAATATTTTTAAATTAGGTACTTTATTTTAATGCATCTTAAAAAATTTTGTAATATTTAAACCTACAGTTACTGATGCAAAACGCCTTTGCCTAAGATCATAAAAATGGCCACAGACCTATTTGAATAAATCACATGCACTCATTACCTACTTTATTAAAATAACCAAGAGCAATAACAAACTGCCCATCTTATACTGAATTTTTTTAAGTAATGCAATACTGAATATAATTCTCAATCTTTTTTTTATAGAACAACCAAAGCGATTATTTATTCCCACAAAAATTCATGGCATAACATCCCCTATTCAGAATGTTAATATATATTTTAATAAGATATATTTTAAAATAAGTTTTAAAACAATTACTGAATTTTAAAGCAAAACTGAATAAATTATAACTAACCATAATACCAAATAAAATAATTTATGAAAATATTCAAACAGAAAAACAAACACATAATAGTCGTAAGGGACCCCATAAAGTGAATGAATTAAATTGAAATGGGTGTAAAAATTGCTCACTTAGAAAAATAAAACACTAAAAAAAATAATCATAAAACTAATTTAAAAAAAAAATCAATATTAATAAGAAATAAAATAATTTAAAAATGTATACTTGGTGGGTTCAAAAAGTAATGAGAATTTTTAAATTTCACGGGTTGTATTAGTCTGATTATCAAAATTTTTTCGTTGTTGTATTGGTAAACATGTCTGAAAACTATCTATACAATTTTAGCCATATTGGATGTTCAGTCTGTTGTCAAAAGGATAACAAATGCTTTGATATGATCGGTGATTTTTTATTTGTATAAATAATAGATCAGAGAATTTGTATTAAATTTTGCAATAAGAATGGAATCAAGCGTAGCAATGTTTTAAAAATGTTAAATATTGATTTTGGTGAGTCTGGTATGAGTAAAGCAAGGGTTTACGAGTGGTATAAGCATTCCAAGAAGGTTGTTGGAGATGACGAGCGCCCCAGCATATCAACAACTGATGAAAACATGAAAAAGTCACTGATGATATTGGTATATCAATTGGCTCATGCTATGAAATTTTTTCAAATATTTTGGATATGAAACGTGTGACAGCAAAATTTGTTCCAGAATTGTTGAATTTTGAACAAAAATAGCGGCAAATGGAAGTTGCTCAGGAGTCGCTGAATGAAGTCAACAATTATGCAGAACTACTGAAATGTGTCATAACAGGTGATGAAACATGGGTTTACAGATACGTCAAAACTAAGGCTCAATCATCCCAGTGGAGGCATTCTGGATCACAAAGGCCAAAACAAGCTCGACAAGTACAGTCAAATATGAAGGTTATGCTCACCATGTTTTTCGATTTTAACAGCATAGTGCATCATTAGTTCTTGCCACAAGGTCACACGATCAATAAGGGAGTATTACCTACATGTTCAGTGCCATTTGCATGAAGCAATCCGAAAAACAACCAGATTTGTGGTGAAACAATTCATGGCTTTTACACCATGATAATGAGCTGTAACACTGTAATGATATCCCAGCTGCCATATTCGCCAGACATGGCCCCGTGTGACTTTTTTCTATTCCCAAAAATAAAAAAAACCTTAAAGGGCTGTCGTTTTACAAACATAGATGAGATTAAAAGGAAATACCTGAAAGACTATTCCAAAGATCGAGTTCCAGAAGTGTTTTGCTGAACTGAAAAAGTGTTGGCACGTGTATAATATCTAATGGGGACTTATTTTGAAGGGGATAACATTAATGTAGATGAATAAATAAAATTCATTCCAAAAAACAAAAATTCTTGTTACTTTTTGAAAAAACCTCGTGTATATATATATATATATATATATATATATATACGTAGATGTTATCAGATTAACGATAAACAATGGCATGTTTCATCTTTCAAAATAGCATAAAATAATTACAAATTTAAAAAATGTTAAAAAAACTGCATACCTTTTTGTCACATCTAACAATCAACAGTCATGTTGGATCATAAAAGAATGAAAAAAATGTTAAAAATTATTAATAAACAAGTCTATTCTATAAGTAAGTAATCATATCTATAAAATAATGAATAGACATTTAAGTTACTTAAATTAAATGTTAAATGTACAATCATTACCGAACTGAATAATTTTGTTTTTATTTTCCAGTAAATTCTTTTAAAAAAAGTTTTCAAAACATTCATATTAAAACTCTTACTTAAATATACATTTTAACTATCATAAAATTATCACAATTTATAACAAACGTGGTTATAATTTAATATATTGTAAGCCATATTAAAAATATTGTTTTATTTTCCCATGTGAAAAAATAAAGAGCTACTAATGGTTTTTTAAGAGATATACTTTCATTTAAATAATTATAATCACAATCAGGACGCTTTGCATCTGAACTGTTGTATTTATCCAAGAGCAGCCACAAAATCCGTTTGCATGATATAATATACAGATTGGTAATGCTGGATGTCATGATGTGATTGTAAAGGTAAATCAACAGCGTTCATTTACTCAACAAAGTGCCAGGTTTGTTTGAAGTTGCTGTTTTTTTCACATGTTTAATGAGAACTTTCATTTGTGCAGCGGTAAGTTAAAATGACAGACACAAGAGAGTATTCTATTGAAGAAAGGCTTGTTGTTATCGGTCAGGTGCAGAAGAGTACAAATGGAAATGAAAACACAAGAGACAAATTTATTCAGCGTTTTGGTAAGGAAGTTTCATCAGCAGTAACTCTGTAAGCGGGGAAAGGGTCTTTTCCACCAGGTCAGTCTTTGATTAAAATAATCTGGCTATCCTTCCAGTCAATCGAACAGTTCTGATATCATTAGGGAATCCTGTTTACGATCCATCTTAAGTCAACCGGGAAAAGATCTTCAGAGGTAATTATTCCCTGTTCAATGCTTCAGAAAAGAGTGAAAAAAAAATCTCAGGCTTAAATCTTTTAAGTCTGATGTGTTATTAAGCTTTCTGACACAGACAATGGCTTTCAGGGAAACTTACCGTAAAGCTCTTCTAAGGTGTCTTCCGGATGTTCAATCACGAAACCGGTTTTCTTCTCTGACAAGTGTGCCATTTACCTGAGTAACAGATCTTGGAACATGTATTTTTTAGTGTAAAGAAAATACTCACTTTTATAAAGAAATCACAGACCAGCCAAATATAATGATGCAAGCCGCGATAACTGAAACGCATCCAACAAGGCTGTACAAATTTTTTTTAAAGAAATTATTAACAGCATTTCACACCATAAAATCTTTATTCCTCGGCTTCGATCGATTTGTATTAACTGCGTTTTTACAGCAAAATGGGAGTTCCACCTTGTTACGCTCAGTCATAAGGGACGTTTTAAATTAACTTTCTGATGGATGGTGTATTGGCAGGGTTGCCGAAATTCAGTGGCTACCTACTAGTACAAACTTAACCTATGAAACTCCCCTTGATTATACCCCTTTGAGACATAATAAAAGAACAAAATATCCCATTTGCAACTAAGCAATGTTGAGAAAACCGTTGTCAAGACTGTTTTTACAACTTTAATCCTTCAACATAAAAGACAATGTCAAATGTACTTGGTGACATAAAACTGTGTATGGACAATGAAGTAACATACACAGTTGTAATTTAAAGTATATTTTACAACTAAAAATATTAAATTAACTAAATGATAAAGAATTCATGTTTATTAATTTATATGGAAAGTGATTTTGTGGTCACTCTGTGGATTCGATTATTTTCATTCAATTCTTTTTAAAAAAATATAATTTATAGTAATTATTTATTTGATAATAAATAAAATAAAAGTATCACTTACAGCTTATCCCTTCACATTAGCGCTTTCATGGTGCACACCGCTTCATCAGACGTACTAAACAATTTTTTAAACTGAAAAAATACGGATGTTACTTCTTCTTGTTAGTCAGTTTGTTAAATGGTAATTTGAAGAAAATTTTCATTGACAATATATACTACTACTACTACAACTATCAGATGAATTTATTATAATTATATGAATTCTACTAATTGTTGAAACCATTTGTTATTCTCAAATCTCATTTGCTTATTTATAATATTAATATATTATAAATAAGCTTTTTATTATATGTATTTTTTCAAGAGACTGTGTTTTTAATTTATTATTTATTATTACTTTTGTGTCCTGTAAATTTTAGAATGTTTTTTTTTTTGGTGGGTGAAAAACGCCTGGGCGTTATCATTACTCGGAATTTTATTAATAAAAGGGTAAAATAATTCCAAAATAATAAAGTTTATAAGGTGTAAATGTAATATTAATCATATAATAAAAATTTATTAAAACAAGTCAAGAAGGCAAAATAAAACTCTAAACTAATACCACAGATGAAGTTGATAAAATATAAAAGTTAAAATAATCAAATAAAGAAACTATATAAAACTTATCTAATTCCGATGGGTTGTGCAAAAGTCCCCTCCCCGGATAGTTAAATTAAATATATAGAACCAAATAAGTCAAAATTGAAAGTAAAGTTTAAAATTATTAAAAAAACTCTTCTAACAGAAAAACATATATGATAATATTAAACTCTTTGCAGTAACCTGGTACTATGCAAAAAGAGAAACATCCGGTTTAAAATTCCGTTATTATTGCACAAGATATCACGGATGTTTCTAGGTATATTAAACTGACGACGCAACGCCGCATAACATATGCAGTCCACGAGAATGTGGTGCACAGTCATGCGGCAGTTGCATCATGTGCATAGGGGTGGGGCTTCTCCTGAGATTAGATATTCGTGTGTGATCCTCGTATGTCCTAACCATAACTGGCAGAGGACCACTTCCTCATGATGAGATTTTCTGCAAGAGGAGCCCCATGGCAACACTGAATCTTTAATCAATCAGAGTTTATTATCGACGGTAGTCGTCGAGTCACTTTGCCACCTTGCTCTCAGTGATTGTTTTATATGATTGATAAAATCAAAGATAGTAACTTGGGTGCTGAAAGGAGGTTGAATACACGCTTCTTTGGCAGCAGAATCTGCTCTTTCGTTACCTAGAATCCCTACGTGGCTAGGGATCCAGCAAAAACTTACCTCTCTGTTGTGTTTATCTAACTCAGCGATTTTATCATAAATGTCAATGACGACAGGATGTTTGGAATAAAAGTTTTCTTTTGCAAATAAAAATGCTCCTATATTTAGGGCTAACGATACTTAAGAGCCCTATTCATAACGAGTATTCTGCGATGAACACAATCGTAATACCGGGTAGGCCAAACATATAAGTCTTTTCATTGATAACAAAAGCACAACCAATGTTACAGTCATGTTTCGACCCATCAGTGTATATCACTGCGTCTGGGTTTGACTTGGGGAGAATAAACTGAAACATCTGCTGGAAAACAGTAGGTGGTATTGATCATTTATCGTAAGGTCAAATGTAAAATTTACAAGGTTTATCCTCCACGGAGGATTCGAGCACGGACATGATGGAAAGAATGAGGGAGTCTCAACATTTATACGCTGCAGCAGACGTCGTGTACAGACACCCACAGGCGCAGAACAACATGGATGGTCTTCATACTTCCTTAAATTAGGATTCTTAAGAACTGGGTGATTTTGCTGTCCTTTGAGATGAGCAAAATAAGATAACAAAAGCTGGTCTCGTCTATCCCAAAATGACGGCTCGCCACTGTCTACAAGTAAGCTGGCGATAGGGCTCGATCTAAACGCACCTGTGGCAAGCTGAAGAAAAGCATGATGTACACTGTCCAGGCATTTTAAGCACGGTTTGACGAGCTGAAGAATAGGCGACACAACCATAATCCAAACGGGAACGAACAAGGGAATAGTAAAAACGTAACATACATCACCGATCGGCTTCCCAATTGGTGTTACTAAGGACCCGCATCATATCTAAAAGTTTGGAACATTTTGTCCTCAATTCCTTTATATGTTTGATCCAGGTAAGACGGCTATCAAAAAGCAAACCTAGAAACTTGACACAAGGAGAGAAAGCAATAAGCTCCCTGTTCAGAAAAACCCGCGGATTAGAAAGGTTCCGTAGCCAAGAAAAGACTAACAAATTTCGTTTTGTTGGGTGAAAATGTGAAACCAGTAGTTCTTGACCAAGCCTCAAGGCGAAATATAGTGTTCTGTATCAGTCGCTCCACAGAGCGTGTAGAGAGACTCGAACGTAAATAACAAAATCATCAACGAAAAGAGAACAAGAGACAGGAGCCTGTACATAATTGGTAATGCTGTTTATAGCCACAGAAAACAAGGTGGCACTTAATACACTACCTTGAGGTACTCCATTTTCCGAGACGACACTGTCTGAAAGTGAATCGTCTACACGAACACGAAACGTTCGGTGATTTAAGAATCCCCGGATAAAAGCAAGCATATTGCCATTGATTCCCCACCTCCTAAAGGTGTCAAGAATGCCACGTCGCCAGGCTGTGTCGTACGCCTTTTTTATATTGAAGAAGATAGCAACGAGTTGTTGGCGGTTCAGGAAGGCTTTTGTATGGCTATCTCTATTGACACCAAATGGTCAATGGAAGATCTCCCTTGTCAGAAATCACACTGTTCCGAAGAAAGAAAGCCATGTTTCTCCAAGTACCATACAAGCCCGCGGTTTATAGTTTTCTCCATTATTTTACACAACACGCTTGTTAAAGAAATAGGGCGGTAGCTTGAGGGATCGGTTTTGTCTTTACCAGGCTTTAGTACTGGTATAATAAATGCTTCTGATCAGCCGAGCGGAAAGACTTGTTCGGAGAATAAATCATTATAAATACTCAAAAGATGTTGTAGTGCTGATTTAGGAAGGTGTGAAAGCATATAAAGGTGAACGTTGCCTGGTCCAGGGGAAGTGTCACGTGAGTTCTTAAGTGCGTACATCAATTCTTTAAGTCAGAAAGGAGTGTTCAATTCACCAACCGAAACACCAATATTTCCATCCGTGCTTTGTACCTCTGAAAGTCATTACTATATGATGAAGTGAGAGACACCGAGCGGAAAGATTTTACTAAAGTATTTGCTACAGCCGAAGATGATGTAAGGAGTTCTCCTTCATCGATGAGACCGAGAATAGATTGCCTTGGCGACCTGAAAATTGCATGGATTTTTTTTCACACAGTAGATGTGGGAGTAGTACGTGAGATGGTGTTCACATATTTCATCCATGAATTTCTCCTAGTGTTCAAGAAAACCCGACGGCATACCGCTCTAGCCCTGCGGTACAAATTTAGATGTTCAGTTGAAGGTCTATTATTGAATGTACTATTAGTGTGTTTGTTGTACTTTATGTTATCTGTATAGTTTGATTTTTTCTTATTACATCTAAATGCTTGTAAGTGATTTAAATGATTCTTAAATCTTTTTTTTAACGGTCTATTTGTCATTTCTGTAAAGAATTTGTTACAATCCTTATTACCACAATTAATTCTATACACCCTGGTTTATCAAAAAAGTTTTTATTAATTATTATTGATTAGTTCTTTAATTTCTTGTTATTAGTTTTAGGAGATATTTTATAAAAGTTGATGAGATGTTTTTTTTGAAGAAGTGAAATGAATTATTATTATTATATGTTATAGGTAGAAAATTTTTATCGTTAACTGTAATGGTAGAGAATGTTTTTTCACAGTTGTATTTTTATATTAATTTAGTTATTAAATTATTAATGAAGTTTTTATCGTTTCTATTTTCATTTGTTATATGTTTAATTAAATTCAATCTAATTTTTAATCTTATATAATGATCAATATATCAAAGTTCCGTTATGTACTACTGAATGCGGCTATTTTTTGATGGAAGGAGAGGTTTCTTATAGTTGTTATTGCCAAAATTGGTTTTCTGCATATCATAATTTTAATCATTTATATCGGTCCTTTATCATTCTAATCACGGTTTGCAACACTTCATCTAATGTATTAAATTTTTTTTCAATTTGAATGACCTAAATTTAAAATAAAATTAAATTTCAAATTAAAAAAAAAACATTAAATGAACTTAATTTTCAAGTCTTATAAAAATCAAAGAAAATGTTCATTAGTTTCAAACAAAATTAACAACACATATTCAAAACTTCCAATAAAAGACACTTTAAATATCGTACAAGAACTATTACATAAAAATAAAATAAACATTTCTAGAAGAAATATACCATAATTATTGTACATTTAATAATAAATTTTACTTACAAGAAGGTATATCGGTGGAATCCACATTAAGTAATATTTTATCAGAAATATTTTTACAAAATATAGTAGAGATTATTATATTTATTATTACACATATTCACAAAACAAAACTTTGGATTACATATGTAGATATTTTCATAATATTTAATAAAAAAATAAATTTCGAGCACATTATTATTAATGAATAATGATTTCCATAAAGATATAACAATTTACTGTACAAATTGAAAATAATAAATAAAATTGTAAATTTTCTTTATATTAAAAAGGATAAAGGAAGATTAAGATTAGAAGTATGACAGAAATTAATTTTACAAATAACTACGATGCTGATCATATAAAATTAAAAATTGGATTAAATGCAATTAAACATATAGCAATCGAAAATGGACATGATAAAAACTTCATTAATAATTTAATAAATAAATTAATATTCAAATACAACTGTGAAAAAACATTCTCTACCCTTATAGTTAATTATGATAAAAGTTTTCTACCTATTAACAAATAATAATAAATTTCACTTCTTCACAAAAAACATCTCACCAACTTTTATAAACAGCTCCTAAAATTAATAACAAGAAATTAAATTAAAGAGCCTGATTAATAATGAATAAAAACTTTTTTGATAAACCAGATGTACATAGACAATTAATTGTGGTAATAAATTCTTTAGAGAAATGACAAATAGACCGTTTAAAAAGATTTAAAAATCACTTACAAACATTTAAATGTAATAAGCAAAAATCAAACGATGCAGATCACATAAAGTAAACATACATTTTTAAATTTACAGAACATAAAAGTAATAGTAATAAGTAATAATAAATTAAAACAGTCTTGAAAAAATACATATAATAAAAAAAAACAATTATATTAATATTATAAATGAGCAAATGAAATTTGAAAATGATGAATGAATTCAAGAATTAGTAGAATTCATGATTATAAATTCATCTGATAAGTAAGAATATGTTATTATCAATGAAAATTTTCTTCAAATTACCATTTAACAAACTGACTAACAAGAAGAGGTAACATTCTTCTTTTTTCAATTTATAAAATTTTTTAATACATCTGATGACGTGGTGGGCACCGTGAAAACATATGAAATTTTAAGAAGAATTAGCTGTAACTGATTTTTTTTATTTTATTATTATTGATATTAATTATTATATACTGATTGTACGCTACACTATAAATTCATAAATTTGTAGTAAATACAGTTTTTGTAATTAATTTTATTTTCAGTTAAGTGTGTCTTTGCCATTATCATTAAAAATTATGCTGTTTATTTTTGAAGTCTTATAAAGCTATATTTATTGGAAATTATATTTTTTACAAAACTTCCTTAAGTTTGAAGAATTATCAATTCTACTTCATAAATGCACTTCAATCCTTTCTGGTGTCCCTGATGGGACATCAATATCATATAATTTATAAAATAGTAATATTTAATGAAATTAAAAAATAAATGAGCAGTAACTTATATTCAAGTAGAAGTTATCATTAAGAAAGAGTAAAGTGTTCCAACCAAAATGGAAAAGCAATACACCAAATATATTCAATTTCAAGTAAAAACCTAACCGCTTCCAAACTACAAACAGTTAATTTTAAGTCATAAAATCACTTAAAATAATTCCACATCTGTGAACTAATTTGAATCTCAGATACTACCGTATAATGAATATGAAGGATGAGAATAATTTATAGTATTATATAACAATTGTCCAAGGTACATAACCGAATGACTTGAGATATCCGACACATTAACTCAGTGTTCTGTTCATAAACAAAAAAAAAACCGCGATACACAAGCTTTGATATTATGCAGCTTACTAAAAATATCAACCGGTCATTCTAAAAAGTGATCTTTAGCCAAATTTGTCCATTTTTCAAGCTAATTATTTATAGTGTTTTATATGTATTCTATACAATCTTATTTCTTATGGAATCTATAAATTGTATTAAATAAAAATAATAAATATGAGTGATGGTACTATACTTTAAAAAGTAATTCTTAAAAGTTTATAAATTAAATATTATAAAAAAAGTAATATAAGCACATAATTAAGTATAAGTATATATAATAGTTACGGCAATATTATAAGAAAAAGCTGTAGGATTCCATTTTGGGAAATACAGAGGTTGTGGTATTAGTATGGTGTTATGACTAAGTAACTGAATTAATAGTGAAGTGTGAGCTGGAGTGTTTATCGTGGTGCAAAATCAAAGATTTATTTGCCCTCACCGTTTCACATATAGACGATGTTAAACTGCAAAGTAATACCGTTTGTTGACCATAATACCTTGTGGAAAGAATTCATAATGGACAACAGCATTGCAATAATAAAAAACAATAAGGAGAACCTTAGCATTGGATCAAACTCTGTGTGCCTTGGTTCTTCAGGAAGCTTCTATTATGATGATTTGATCTTCGATTTGATACCATACCCTTCCTATATCCATGTTTTGCCACTTGATGTGAAACATTTGATTAATTCAGAATCATCAGTGATATTTGCTAGTTTTTTTTTGCGATGCTGCTTTTGTTGAAAATTCAACACTTTTGGAACAAATTTTGCTGTTACTAGTTTCATACCTGAATCACTTAATATGAATACGAGATTCCCACTTCTTCAGAAACATCTCTAACAGCGATTTAACACATATACTGATCACATGTCCTTTATTTTGTCTATATTTTCATGGTTATTGATGCATTAGGAAAAACTCAATTCTTTTATCTTCAATGACTTCACGGGATTCTTGAAACTGTATGTACAGCTTGTAAACCCTTGGTGTCGTCATAATAACCTAGCAAAAAGTATTCTTTATCATCTTCAATACTTTAATACACTTTATTCAATTTTTAATGCGAATCTTTTCTTCCATAATTTTCAAACAAAATATATTACAACACATGAAACTAGGCTGCCAAATTTCAACAACGCATATGATACGGCTAAACATATTGATAAACATTATACATTGTGCTGCCACCTAATGTAGAAAAAATTAAATCAGTCAAAAGAAAATAGCACGCAGAGATAAATTTATGGTTATTTTCTGATCGTGTATGTATATATATCTTCTTATATATAAAGTCAAAATTTTGCCTGTCAGTGGGTTTGTTTGTAACAGCACGGTGCAAGAACTGACTGACCAGTTGCTTTCAAATTTACAGGATTCAGTCATGATATCTTGGGGAAGGTATTATGCCACAGTCCGAGACCCTAGTCCCTTTGGGGATGAAGTTGTGAATTGAAGATCTTTATTAATGAAAAAAAAAAAGATTAATCCTTTTACTTTATTATATTTCTGACACAATGGCAACAGAAAAAAGTTATGAATTTTTCATTGTCAGAGGCATGTGGTTCCATATTTACTATTATTTTGCCTTTGGTAATTTAGTTTCTTTTTCAGATTTCTATAAAGCCTGAATACTTTGTTTTTTTATCTGTATTATTCTCACAACCATGAGGGTAATGAACACTGTGGGGATCCAGGGGGTGGAGCCCTCTGGCTAGACATGAATGATGGCCGAAGTGAGCTTTGCGGCCCTTGGAAAGGACTCATGGTCCCGGGGAGCCCCTGGGTTAGCTTGGAATGACCTGGGCCCCAGCTGGTCCAGAAGCCAGAGCCTCTGGCTAGATGGCTGGGTGAGCAAAGTGAGCCCTGACATCTTATAAAGCTAATACTTAAGTTGCCATAATTTCAAAAATAAATTAAAAAGTTTAAATAATTTGATATTACTTTTTAATTTATTTTTTAAACTCTCTTTTTAGAAATAAATTCTACTATTTAACATCTTTTAATTCAATTTATTTTTAAAAATGGACTAATTAAAACACTGCCTATATGAAAAAACTGATGCAAGAAATGCATAGCCAAGAAATCTGCATCTTGATAAAAAACAGAAGGAATGCAAAGTAAAATGCAATTATTACTGTGTGTGAGCTAAGGCTGCTTGTTGTAGAAAAATATGTTTCCAATTAATTCAACAATTTTCCAACTTCAATATCACAAATGAATACAACAAAAAAAATCAGCAACCTAAAACTTTGTAAAAATATTCAAAGTATGATAAATTATTTAATAAAATGATTCAACATACCACAGTCTTAGAAGAAGAACGAGGTTTAAGTATTTCTTGTTCAGCTTGAACGGTTTCAGATATCCTAATAACTT
This sequence comes from Lycorma delicatula, assembly GCF_047948215.1. NCBI lineage: Eukaryota > Metazoa > Arthropoda > Insecta > Hemiptera > Fulgoridae > Lycorma > Lycorma delicatula. Next base: position 4,785,994 of record NC_134464.1, read on the forward strand.
TATTTGACCTCATAATATCAGATCTTTTATCATCTTTCCTACGATCAGATCGATCATCGATTTTATCATCATCTAATGTTTTCCTTTTTAGAGCCGTTCTATGAACTGTACTTTTCAAAGAACTGTCCTTATCTCTACCATTTCTTTCACGTTCATTATCTCTTAACGCACTTAACCTATGACTTATACTATTGGCATCACTACTGTGAGAGACAGTTCTTTTTGAATGCCTTTCTTCTGATGATCGTTCCCGTTTTCTTTTAACTTGTTCACTTTGTTTCGATATATCTTTATCTTTTGATGATGCAAGTTTTTCTGCCTTTTTACGATTTAACAATTCTCTTGCATCATAAATTACTTTATCACTACTTCTTTCTCTGATGGGTGAACAAGAATTTTGTCTTTTTTTTAATTCTTCTTTTTTATTTATATCTTCCCTACTAGATGATTTACCAGACTCACCCAGACTTGATTTTTTTATAATAGGATCATCTCTTGATGACCTTTTCCTTATGGTATTAGTTTCTTTATTTATTTTCTCAACTTTTCTTTCACTATGATCTTCAACACTCTTAACTCTATCTTTAATTTTACTTGGTAAATATTCTACAGATTTCTCAGATGATCTATCAGTCCTTGTTTTAACAGTCTTTTCTAGTTGTTTTCTTTTTACAGGTATCTCTTCTTCAATTAAATCTGAAACAAAATAAAGAACATAAGTAAGAAATTTAATCACATTGTTATTGTGTGTGTATATATATATATATATACAGTTTGTGATTTACCACAAACTCAAAAAATGTGAGTGAATATGTATAAAACATTATGCATAAATATTATTTATGTAAATATCAAATTTATTTATGCTTATTTCTTAATTGCATCAGACTTTACAACATGTACAAGAAAATGATTATTTTCATTCATTCCATGGTGAGCATTTGCTTCTCAGTCTTTCATTTAGAAAGTTCAGGTTTGAATTCTGCTCAGACCTGATGAGATCTTTTCAGGTGCTATAAACTTTATACTTTCTCTGATGGGTGAAAAAGAAGTTTGCCTTCTTTTAAAATTATATCTCCCTAACAGATGATTTACCCAATTCACCTAGACTTGTTTTTTTATAACTGGATCATCCCTAAAAAGTTCTCACCATGTTTGAACAGGTCTCAAACCTGAACTTTCAAAATGAAAGGCCGAGAAAGCAACACTGACCACGGAATGAATATAATTGATTTTCTTGAACACATTGATAAGTATGATGTAATTAAGTATTAATAAAAAAACCTCATCAAAATATCAAAAAGCTCAATATAAATTCATAAATTTATATAATACGCTTTTTGAACCTACAGATTCATTATCAGGTATAAAGTCGTATAATATCATTATACTAATATGTAATGCACTGTTGTAAAAGCTAGGTATCATGATCCAGCTGAATTAATTCAGAAGTTATTGAATTGTAGTAGTAATAATAATAATACTGAATTGTAATAATTCACTTTCCACTACTGAATTGTAGTGGGGTTATCTGTCCTCCATCAGGCATGTTCCCGGGTGCCAGATTGGGTAATGCTTGGCAGAAATGCGAGGTAGGTGGGGAAAATAAAATACAACCCGTGGACCAAACAACTATAACCTACGGTGGAACTGATCATGCTAATAGGTGAATGACTATGTTACAATCACAAATGATGGCCTCAGGACACCAGAGTGCACCCTGTTGTAACTGCATACCCCAGCTGCAATGGTCTGACTTTTCCCTGGTACTCGTAGAATTTGAATGGAAATCAACCAAGAAACATATCTGAGGGTTGAGGGACCCCTTAAAAACCCTTGTCCAGTAAAAGGCCCTCCCAGCAGGGTAAAGAGAAGACAGTCAGCAGTTATGGATCCTGATCAGCTCTTCCAAACAAGTAATGCAATCATTGTACCAAAATATCTTACTGTCAAACGAACCAAGGGGAACTTTGAGACAAATCAGTCCTTTTTTGATTGTCAATCAATGCTTGTGCCGGGTCTGCCATTAAAAATGTAAGGAAAACATGAGATAGTTTCCTTATAGAAACGTTAACAGATTTTCAAAGCAAGAAGCTAATATAAATGAGAAAAATCAGAACATAGACATTGTAGTGAATCCCCATTAATACCCTTAGCACCACTAAGGGTGTCATTGTCTGTCAAGATTTTTTGAAAGGTGAAGATTTTGTTGCAGTCAAAATTAAGATATGTCTTTGTGGGAAATCTGTGCATGTGATGAACCCTGCTTGGAAATGATAAAGTGAGTCAATTGTGGAGGGCAACAATCATCAAGGAAGCAATACTACCCAACATATAAACAGGAAGTAGCAACACAAAAAGTGAAGTGCTTGCAGAAAGTCAGTTATCTTGAGGCCAAAGGGGTTCATCTGCCCAAATAATGCAGGAAAGCTTAATTATGCTCAGTCAACTAAAACCACATCCTTGACTGCTCACATAGTAAAAGATCTGATGCCAGTAGTAACAAATTTTATAGAAAAATACTTAGCAGAGGTCTGCAAACAGAACAGTACACGGGAAGATCACACCATACGATCCACAAAACTCCCACCAATAGAGGCGGAATCACCACCTGTAACTGCCACTGCAGTCACATCCAGTAACAGCAATGTGGATCAAGTAACTATCACCAACCGTGACATCCTTCTAACTACACCTGCGGCTCATCAAGTAACTATCACGGACTGCGACATCCTCCTAACTACACCTGGGAGGATTTCATAAAACAAAGAAAAGGGACAACTGACCCTGTCGATCACAGTGCAAGCTCTGGTTCAGAGCAAGGATCAATCATTAGTGCTAGTGAACGCTCTGACCTTGCTGACATCGCATATGTGCATGAACCAAGGTGAAAAAAGAAAGTTGGCTGAAAGGAAAATCAAGAAAGTGAACATTTGTCTCATTATGTCACATTCTGGATTAGATACAAATAATGGAAAACATCCTTCAATGGAATATAAACGGCTCACTTCGCAATATTGTGAACTGAAGGCTTACTGGACACATTCACCTTTGTGTGTGTGTGTGTGTGTGTATGCCCTCAAGGAATCCACTTTAAGCCACATGGACATTTTAACTTGAGAGGATTCATCAAATTGTTTGTCTTGTTGTAAAACCTGGTATCAGATCTAAAGAAGTTGCTAACACAACAAGCATGCTGTGAGGACTTAATGAGGGAGAGGCTACCTCCTCTGTTTCTTGAACACAAAAAGAATTTTGGTATTCAATGGCCAAATTTTGACATGGAAACGCAGTAGTACTAACAAAACTGGATCCATGATTGAGAATGAGCTTCTGCTTCTAAACAATGGAATGAGCACACACTTCAATATTGGGAGCAGTACATTCTTGGCCATAGAACTTTCAATTTAGTCCAAGCTCCATCCCACAATCATCATAGACAGTGCTCCCAGATCTTTACGGAAGCAATCAATTTCCGCTACTCATATCATCAGATAGCCCCAAGAAGATTGTGTGCTCAACAAAGTGTTATTTAGACGGGCTGATTGGTAGGGATTCAATTGCAGCAAACTATTCAAGGACGCCAGTGATGTCGAAGACATAATAAATTTTACTTCCTCTTATCACATCCGCTGCAACGCAGGTGGTTGTCCATCCAGAATCCTGGCATCATGATGGAATGGGGAGATCAGGCAGACAGTAAGAGCAAAATGAAGGGATCTTAATAGATATAAATGTAGGCCAATTAATGTTGGTAAAGCTTGAAGGAAGATTTAGATGTGAAAATGTCTAGCTGGGAGAAATACATATCAGTAATACAGAAGTCCACCCTAGTCGCAGATGTATGGAGGAAAATCTGAGCAGGCAAATCAGTATTCAGTCCCCTTACACGTATAGAGCACAAAGGGGAATTAATCTGCAAGCAGAAAAAATTGCTAATGCTCTAGCTACACAGTATGCTTACGTTAGTAAATTCACCAGTTACCCAGAGGCTTTCCTTCTGAAACAACAAGAAGCAGAACGTGAACTTAATTTTAACACAAAATCAGATTATGCCTACATGTTATTCACAATGAGCAAACTGCAATCTACCATCCAGGTTTCTAAAGACGCAGCAGCAGGATTAGATAACATTCCTTACATTATATTGCATTGACTTCTAAACACAGTACTGACAATATTACTAAATATATATGATATTTGGACACAGGAAAACTATCCCAAGGATTGGGAAAAGCTGTGGTGATCATAAAGATCCCCTGAAAATGGAAAACTAATATCCTGGGTCTTTAACGTGCTGTTCAGGAAAGTACTGGAAAAAATAGTCACTCTCTGCTCAAAGGTGTCTTGAAAAACACAACTTCTTACAAGTACACCAATGTGGGTATCACAGACATCATTCCACCATCGAGGTTGGGTCTGTCTGGAAAAAGCCATTCAAAGTTCTTTTGACCAGAAGAAGCACATGGTCACTCTGTTCTTTGATCTAAAGAAAGCATTTGATAAAACTTGGACATTTAACATTCTCAGACGACTGCATGAATGGAAGTTTAGAGGTAACTCGCCTAAATTCATCTCTAGCTTTCTCAAAGACAGATATTTGACGGTATAGAAGTGTCAGTAGGAAAATGAGTGTATGTAGATGATCAAGCTCTATTCTATTCGGCCATATCACACACAATAGTTAAATGGAAAATGCAAGGTGCAATAGACAAATTAGAGTCAAATGCCACAAACATAAGTTTTTTATTTTAAATAGCTGCACTGCCTGTGTTCACTTTTACTGAAAAAGGAAGCAGCATCTGGACCCACTCCTGACTTTAAATGGCACTCGGCTACAGTATATGTACAGACAGCGTTAAATTCTTGGTCTAATTTTCGACAGATTAATATGGACACCACATATAGATTACCTATCATCTAGATGAAAATTTGCTTTGAATGTTGTGAGGTGTATCTACCATATAAATTGGAGACCTGATAGAGGTCCTACTATGTTTCCATAGAGCAATAAGACTGACTATGTATGCGTAGCATACTCATCAGCCAAAAAATTGTAATTAAAAAAGTTAAGACACTCTTAACAATGCAGGCCTGCAGTATGCATTGGTAGCATTTTGCATAAGTCCTTCTTCACCTGTATTGTAAAACAGGTACTATATCAATAGACATCTGTTGGAACAAGACGACACTAAAATACACTATGAAAATTTTATCTATCCCTAATCAAGTATATGACCAAAGCTGAAAAAAATTTACGACCAATTACATATACAAACTCTTCCAGCCATCATCCATTTTACTGAATTGACAATGCTACAATATCAGGATGCCGAAGTGTTCCCGAAAGGAACTCTTGAAGTCCAAATCAGCTGATTTGGGAAGAAGCTTTCACCATTAGACCAACCCAGTGGGTCGAGCATATACAATGCTGAAATGCATGCTTTGTGGAAAGCATTGTGCTGCTGTGAAACCCATGGTACTGTCAAATTCGTCATCTGTCTATACTCACGGAGTTTCTTATCCGCCTTACACTACAAATCAACTAATCCATTGCTCAGGAAGATCTTCGATCTATGCCACAACTAAGACACCAAGGCACCTCGCTCATTTTTATTTGGAGTCCTGGCCGCCATGCTGGCAATGAGGAAACAGATGCTACTGCTAAGACTGCTGCAAAGGACGTGACATTAGAGGATGTTGCAATAAGACCAGAAGATGTGAAGAATGCAGCTGTAATTTACATCATCTCTGTCAGAACTGGGCTGCAACACTAACAAAACTACACGTCATCAAGTGAAGTGTAAATAAGTGGCCTATGGCTGGTGAGTGCAGTTGATGTGAATAAGTTTGCATCATTGGGCTAAGAAATGGGCATACGAGAATAACTTCATCCTACCTTTTCTAGGTACTGCAACAGCATATTATTCTTGTGGAGGTCCACTGATGGTGAAACATGTAATTGAAGAATGTAATATACATACACATCTGAAGTCCAGATATGGACTGAAAGGTAACATAATGGAAGAACCTTTGCAAATGATCACCTGGCTATAGATTGAACCATATCCAAGTTCTTACGAGCTGTGGAGCTTTTTTTTGTATATAAAAAACTAGTTCAAATTACAATTCAGTGATCATATGAAATAAACATGTTGTATGCCTTAGATCTAAACTAAAAAAAAAAAATAAATACATAAAATAATGCATTACATGATATTATAGTATTTTATAACCAATTATGGGTTCAAAAATCTTATATATAATTGATAAGTTAATATTAATCTTGCTATTTTGGTTGTTCATTAATTATTACTTAAATAGGATGTATTACAAAGTAGCATAAATATTTTAGGAGATGCCCTTCTGATAAAAATTATGGGAAAAAAACTTTTATAAACTTAAGTTTAAAAATGATTTTTTTAAGTTATAGTTACAAAAATATTTTGTCCATATTTTAACATAAAAACGCAAGCAATTTAAATTTGAATCTGTAGCCTGAGATGTGATACTTTCAATATGGTGAGTGGGGAGTGCTGAGTAAATTTTCCCTACCAATACCAAACATGTAAGAATAATGCTTTTTCGACACCAGCTTATAATATAATCGCTGCCATTTGTTTTTTTAACTGCTCTATGATTTAACATTCATGCTGCAAGTATTATAACAGTAAAACCAATTTTGGAGTTATTAAAGCCTAAGATAAAACATTATAATTTTGCTATCCTTTACTTTCTTAAAATAAGTTAATATGAAATTAAACTTAAAATAAAAAAATTGTAACCGCTATAAATTTTGACTAAAATAGGCTTATAGGGCTTAATTAAGTTGGTTACTTTGTTTGTATTTATGTACTTTTTATCTTACAAATTTTGTATTACTTGACAGGCGATTTTAGAATGCAAGGATAAATGGATTTATTCAGAGAAGACTGATTGTGTATAATCAAGGCATAATTCAATTCTTATCGCACATTCTTGCTAAAGATAAAATTTTATCATAGAATGACATCATGCTCACAATGGAAACAAACTTTTCCCACAGAAAGCGTTACGTTAGTGTGCAATAGAAGAGTTGAAAATCAGAATCTATATTTCAAAATTTAAGGAATTCTGTGCCCAAGATGAAGTTTATGCTTCTCAAGGGTGCAGACAATTTATCATACAGTCGTAAACCCTGTATTAAGTATAAAGTCTGTGTAATCAGTCCTGTTGAGTTCATAAGTACCTAGGTGTTTTGTTTGATGAGAAGTTGTTGTTTAGCAACTACATTAGGAAAGTAGCGGCGAATGCCATCTCTGTGATGCAGAAGCTTAGGAGGATTGCTCGAAAAGATTACGGACTGATGGGCTGTCATTTATATATAGTGTACTGAGGTGTCTTCAAAAGTATGATCTCTTACGCGGCGTCTGTTTGGGTGCATAAGTTGGATAGAAATCGAGCACTTATTCAAAATTTAAGGAGTGCCCAGCGCAGAACCTTAATTGTATGTACTGGTGCTTTTTAAACAACCTCCTATGAGGCTGTATTGGGAAAGGCTCTCCCAATCGATTTAGTGGTAAAAGTTTGGGCGGCCGTGTGGAAATTGTGAAGAGGCAGGGAGGCTGAGGTATTTGGAATCTGGTTTCGAGCCGAGCCAGTACTTGAGCGGATCAGTGATCTCAATGCACTGGTCCTAAATTTTGAACAGTTGTCCATCTCCCGCCTTCGGAGGAGGCTTTACAGCCTCGCGATATAAGCATGGCAGCAAGAATGGCACGGCACGACTAAGGGAAGGTCCTTGTATAGATTTATACAGGATCTGGGGGGATGGTATGCCTCTCCATCGTTTTTAAGGGCAACGGGAGCCTGAGTGCTCTCCAAACATGTAAATTTAAACCAATATTTGATTCGGTTCCACGTGACAGCTGATGAGCTGTGTGTCTGCGGGGAGGTCCAGTCAAATGAGCATATGATGTTTGACTGACCTGCTCTTTGAGGTGAAGGGGGGGTCAGAGACCAAGCCACCCTGGAAATTAGAGATCAAGGGGAAAATTGGCCGCTCATAAACGACGAGTCAGTGTGGCGAGAGCTGCATTGTCGGACCGTGTGGTAGTTCCTTGATGAGGTTGTGTTGTTCAACCAACATCGGTAAATTAATTAAGGGTAAAGTATAATGACTCCTACCATGCTGGCTGTGGAAAGCTAATCCAGAGATAATGGCTGGTCACCAGCCAGATAAGATTCCAAGCGCTTTAAATGGTGGACGGGTACTAGGTGGCATTCAGCGACTGATGCGAGACAGGAAATTACTGTTTTTTTAATATGATAACAAGGGGTGCGCCTCCCTGGTTTAGTTTTATTGTGTGACAAGTGAGCGGTTTGGACACATAAGCAAGCAGGAGCTGTATGGCAACTCGTTTAGTCTGCTCATGCTGTTAGGTAAGCTCTCTCTAGGAGCTATTAGATTCTTGGTCGCTAAACTGTTTCTGGCACGAACATTTGGTCATATGCTATAGGGCGATCGAAGGTGGTGGGAGAAATGCCAGTAAAAAAAAAAAAAAAAATCGGAATCTATAATGCAACTCATACAAAATTACCCCCACATTACAGCAGAAGCAATCGAAAGATCCTTAAATTGGTTGGTACAGTATGTTTACAATATGGAGGATTATTTTGAATAATTTCTGTAGTCCGTTAATTTTTAAAATTATTTTTTATAATTTACTTAGATTTAAGTAAATTATAAAAAATAACTACTTTACTAGAACCATACTTATATCTCAGCATTTTTTGCATCATTATTTATTTAAAATAAAAACAAATTTTTCTTTTCAGTTTTAAAACTTGTTTCACTAATTTTATTTACATCAATTTAACACTCCACTAATCTCCATGGCAAATTATAGTGCTTTGCCTTTTGTCCAGAAGATCCTGGTTTTGATGGGTTTTTTAAAATTATTTTTAGTAAGTGAATAAATTATTTATAATTTTTCGTAATAAATTACATAAGTTATACAGGAATTCCTTGATTAGTTATAAATCCTTGCAATTCACTGCGTATATCAAAACTGCACCAATCAAACTAAAAAACAAATGGGAATACATATAATTAATCCTGGAAAATAACAAAATTATAAACTTGTATTTTTCTCTCTCTCTCAAAATGTACTTATATTGCATTACATGTACTTTAAATCATTGAGTAATATGAATATGTAGATATTTAAATGTTTATAGTAAGAATTAAAATTTATTTTCCACAAAAAAAAAAATTATCCTCAAAAACTTATTACAAAAAAAATTATTTTTTAACAAAAAACTTTACTAGCTTCTACGAGCTTTTCTCCTTGATTTCATAATAATCGATTTGCTTATCTAGTCCTTGGAGTTTTTGAAGATTCATGCTTCTCTCTTCTTTTGGATCAATTTCTAAAATGATATTGCTTCTTCAATAGTTTTGAAGAATTCAAGTTTTTTGAACAAAATTCCTTTGGGAGTGATTTCCATTTCTTCTACTTCCCTTTCATCTTCCTCATATGCTCAAATTCAAGATCACTGCTTAGTTCTTTTGAATTGATTTCAATCATTCTCTATCATTTTGTGAATCTATGTCTTCAAAGCTAAGCTCTCTGGGGTATTCAATTTTAATTCGACAAATTTTCAAAAATTTATCGCATCACTATTTTTGATTTTGATGATATTTGGTATATGACAATTACCCACCCTGTAGTGGCCAAAAAATATTTAAAAAAAAATGTTTTCTTAAGTATAGATTATTTTCTAATTTAACAGGCAAAAACAGCAATTTTCATCACAGTTCTCATGAGCTGTAGCATTCTTATTTTACATCATACAAAGGTCTAAAAGGTCTTTTTGGAAAGAATAAAGATGGATCATTTTGTTACATAACCAAATTTTGTAATGTTTACTGAAGTTACGTTTACAATTTTTTTTTTTTTTAATTTTGGGCCCAAAATAAGTAATGAGGGCTTAAGGTAACAAACCTGTTTTTTACCTTTTAAAAATAACAGGTACTTATTTAAAAAAATTGGACTGCTACCGTGTCCTTCATTAAAAAAAATGCCACCATATCTCAAGATTTTGAAAATATCTCATATTTGGGGTCCAAAAACCACTTGTGGGATAGGTGGTGAAAATCTGTAATGTTTACAACAGTAAGTACTTTTTATACAAGATTTTATTATGTAACAAAATTAATTTTGAGTACACTAAGATGAAGTTCCATCTTTACTCTTTCCAAAAAGCACTTTAAGACCCTCAGTATGATGAAAATAAGGTGTACAGCTCGTGGAAAAATGATGAAAATGGCTATTTTTACCTGTTGGCAAGTTAGAAAACAGTCTATAGTCAAGAAAATATTTTTTGGCCAATACAAGGTAGGTAGTTATCATATACCAAATATCATCAAAATCAAAAATAACAGTGCACTGTGATTATTTGTTGAATTGAAATGAAATACCCCCTCTTCTTAAAGTAGTAATTTTGTCAATAACATCACTGACTGGAATACTGAAACCACCATAATCAATGATGCATTCAGGTAATAGATTCTGCCAGACTGCTCTTATGTAGCTGTCTGTAACTTCTTCCTAAGACTCATGAATGTTTTTAATCGCTTATTTAATATCAGATTTTTTCCGAAGTCCTTTGGATTTTTTAAACCCAAAATTTTTTCTTTAAAATCCTACTGAAATGCAAGTTTCAGTTGTAACTTGAATTCTTGAGGGAAGGTATTTTGCATATAATATGTTTTGAATGTAAAAATAACTCCTTGGTCCATTGGTTGTAGTAAAGCAGTCATATTTGATAGTAGAAATATAATCTTAACATTAGTTTTTAAATCAATAATTGAAATGTGATGCCCAGAAGCACTATCTAGAATTAAAAGAACATTAAAGTCTAAATTATTTTCCTAACAGTATTTTTCAACTGTGGGACAAAATTGAACCATTCTTCTAACAATTGCTTTGTCACCTAAGCTTTTTAATTTGATTTCCAAATTAGTTTAAGGATTGGTTGTTACAGCCTTTAATATCCTTGCATTCATTGTACAATAAATTAGGTCGGTTTTAATTTGAAATCACGTTCAGTATTACCTATGAGTATTAGCGTTAATTTAATCTATCCCTGGATGCTTCATGTAACCTGGTTCGTCGATCTTTTTCTTGGCAAAAATGTTCTTGTTAGGATTTTTTTCCAGAATAGGTCGGTTTCATCGACATTGAAGATTTGATGAAAATTATACTCATTTTCTTTAACTCTTAAGGATATTCAGCTGCCGCATCTTTATCAGCACTCACTGCTGTAAAACATTTTTTAAGCCTGATCAAGCTTTGAAATTTTCTAACCTGTCCTTACTTGCATTAAATGTGGCAGTATTATTTTGATATTCATTTTCTTTAAGTGAAGAAAAAAGGCATATAGCTCATCATTTTCTTGATATTGTTTCTGTCAATAGGAATACGCTTTTTTTATTACTTATTACGATCTTCTAATCAAACAGGAAATCTTTCATCATTCTAATCATTAATGGGCTTCTATTTCTAGTGCATTACAAACCTAAAGATGAAGATGCCTTTTTCTTTGTAATTGCTAGTTCTGTTTAAAACTGCATATACTGAACTCACCGAAACATGTAATGCTTTTAAAAAATGTATAATAAATCTTTCAACAGTAGTAATTTTAAAACAAAGTTATTTTTATAAGAAATTTTTTCTTTTATTTCATCAGTGCAATGTCTCCTAAGTGTTTACATTAATGATAAAAATGCATCATTATTTTTTTCCCACAATGATACTTAAAATAAAACGAAAAATAATTTTTTATAAAGTTACTGAAATTAAAATATGTTTTCAGCGGATCCATCAACAAAATCATTTTTTTTAAATATAAAAGAGAATAATAATCTTTATCCTTACTCAGATCACTTTAAACTCTGTTTTGTTTCAACTTATTTTAATTAACAATTTTTATGACTTCATAGTATATCCTGTGTATGTATATAATCAAAATTTCTCAACATAAAATCAAATGAATGACAACAAAATCATACAATTAACCTAGTTGTATGATATGATGCAAAATGTTACATTTTATGAACGTTACATACAAAAGTAAAGCGATAAAAAAAAGAACAGATACAACCAGGAGTTAGCAAGTAAAAGAAATAATGAAGTTAGCATGCAAGCTGAAATAATGGTAAGTTTTATTTTTGGAAGAAGGTATAGAAATATAAATACGCACAGAGATTTGAAGTTAATATAAAATAAAATACCAATACTTATTAAAGTACTTATTTATCAAGTACCGATTAATATACTTATAAAGTACAAACTATATCAAAACAAATAATGTACATTACCACCATCAGTCTCTGCCTTAATATTGATAAAATCCTGATCTTCTTCAATACTTGGAGTCCTTTCTTTTTTTTTTGCTTTTATGCTATTACCTAAAACAAGAGTATATTATTTAATCAAAATGTACTAATTCACTGTTAACAGATATGAGAACTACCTCTGCTACAGAAAAGTCAGCAATCTCTAAATCAGTTAGCAACTATTTTCAAAACACTGTTGTAAATACAAAAACATTAATGAACCTTTTAAAGTGGTTATGCAAGCACACACACATACGTACACAATAAATATGTCAAAATTATAATTAAAATGAAATACAAAAAGAAAACTTCTCAGTGAAAATTGTACAATAATTAGGCAAAGTATATTTACAATTAAACAATTAAAAAAAGGTACCGATAAATTTGCATGATGACATTTGTTTTTCCCCCTTACATCCTGACCCCGTAGGGGAAGACAACCTTCATATAACGGTGTTCATGCCTGTTAACCAAACTGAAAACATTCAATTTAGTTTTCACACAAAGAAACAAATTGCTTTCATGTAAATACAACTTATTACTTTATGTTAAAATGGTATTATGGATTACTTTTAAGTATTTTCTAATTCTGCTGTTTATACTTTAAAAATCATTTTCCCATAAAAAGTAATGTTATTGTATATTTTTAAATGCTATAAAACTATAGGCCTATTCTCAGCAAGTATTATAATTATGTTAGTAAACAATTCTAAATGATAAATTAACTTACACAATTGTCTGACATACGTAAATATAGTTTATAATCTATTGTGATTTTGTTCATCGTAACATAAACATGAACAAACTAAGTATTATAACTCAGGAAATGAGTCATCTTTCTTAAAATCTACCAGAACAATGTAAAAATAAATAATTCACCCTAAGACTTCAAATTAACTAGTTTTGTATTTGATAATCCTGTAAGAGCATTTGTGCAAATTCTGTTTCTTTTTATTCAAGTTTTGTTTGAAAAAGAAATCACATTTTATAATCGGTTGTGTATTTTAGTGTTTTATAATTACAAGTGAAGTAAAGTCTATAGTAAAAAACAAAAACTAAAATGGCAGACCTGGGAAATAATAAATAGTATGTATGAGTTTATGAAACAAGAAAGTGATATTTCCGAAGTTGGAAGAAGATAAAACACCCAATTCACATTAAAAAATGAGAAGAAAGAATAGCAGCTGCATGCGGGGTGTGTCATGATCCCAAGTCCAAAGAATGAGAAGAGAAAAAGAAGTTGCTAGAAAAAGTAACTGAAAATCTGACAAGAGACTTGTTTCTTTACTCCAATAAAATACAAACCCCATCAAAAGCCTGCAATGGGACTTGATGACTTTGAAAAGTGTGCGGCGAGATGGACTATAAAAGAATTTCATGAAATTCATTAACAACTGCCGACAGTGAAAAAATAATGTTAGCTCTTAGATGCCACTGGTTATTCAGGAAAGAGATGAGTTTGAGATAAATAATAAAAGATGTATGGGCTGTAGGTGGAGAAAAACCAAAACAACAGGAAGATTCTCACTGAGTGATGTGACATTGAGGTTTAAGCATATTTAGTATATATCTGCTGTTTGGTCAGAAGTTAAAGGATATATAGCATGCCATAACATAACTTTTGATATCACAGATGTTAAAAGGCTATTTAAAAATAAAGCGGCTGACATGGATGAAAAAACTGGAAGGTGTGTTGTGATAAAATTTAAGGAAACAAACTGAATACATGTAACAAGAACATATTAACAATCCTGTGGAATCGTTTATTATTTCTTTACAAGAAAATAGTGAAAGTGACAGTGATGATGGCTCTGATGATAGTGTATTTTGGTGTTTTATAATTACAAGTGAAGTAAAGTCTATAGTAAAAAACAAAAACTAAAATGGCAGACCTGGGAAATAATAAATAGTATGTATGAGTTTATGAAACAAGAAATTATAATATTTCTTACGAAATGGATGGTGTTCACCCTCTTTAATTAAAATAGTTTTAGTTTGTTCTAACATTTAAAAATTAGTTTCTGCTGTAATTTACGATTCCATTATTGAGTGTATTTAATTCTTATCTTGCATTAACTTTTGAATATCTGTTTGAAAATAAAATTGAACACTAGCAATAAATGAAGGTAATACACTTTGGCTTTTATGTGTTATGTCCATTTTATGTGTAGGCCTCCTATTGTAAGAGTGCCAAATAAAAAGGTAATAATTTTCAATATATTATCTACATATTAAGGTGATTAAAATTTCAAAAAATTGTGTTCTGCAATCCAACACTAATACCACAATATATCTTACAAAGACCCATTTGCTGTTAGGTAATGAAGCAAATATTATGCTAAAACAAATGTTAAATAAACGCTAACAGCAAATGCTATGCTAAAAGAATAGTAGAATGATTCAAATTGCACCTGTTGCTGCTGTGACACCAAGTACATCATTGACTTGGTGACACCAAGTAATCGTTGTGCTGCCTTTACAGATGATATTACTCGTAACAGAACATGAAAATGATTTTTATATGGAAATGAAATTATCCCAAATCATGAAATGATTTGGAATATTGGAAAAAATGGATAGTACTTTGGAAAAGCAGTACAAAATGAAGATAAATAATGAGAAACTGAAAATTCTTGTGGTAGAAAAGTAAGGCATGTGCATGCACATATACACACACTCATCTGAATCATTGGAAAGTGTCTAAGAACTCTTATATCTTGAAAGTAAAATAATAATTCTGTTAATTAACGTTATTTTTTATTTAATCTCAGTTATGTTAATTATTTCTGGGAGGTGTAATGAAGTAATTAGCACAATAAACCAACCAAAGTTGGTTTTTAATCAGAAAAGGAGAGTACTGATTTCAAACAATATAAGTTTAAAGGTGAAGAAGAATTTGAAGAAGACCTTTGTCTGTAGTCTTACACAGTTCTGGACGTGTAATATGGATAATTAGAACCAAATACAGTAGATTAAAATGAAATGTGGCACTACATAATTTTAAACAAACAACAAATAAAGTACTAAGAAGCACAGGTGGTACGCCGACTCAATGAAATGATTACAAGAGAAGACAAGCAGAGTGGTTAGTACGCACAGAAACACGAGATTTCATTACAGACCGTAATGAAATTAGTAGAATGAAAGAAACACAGATAGACCGAAGAGAGAGTATAAGCAGATCATATATGCTATAGAAAGTGCTTCTATGTGAAGAAGTATGGAAGAAAAGCTACAATTGCTAACCTATCGATTGAAAATAAGAGAAACTTTGAACACTAACATAAATGCATGTGAGGTCAAAGTCAGAAAATAAAAAATAAAAATACATAACCCCTTTAAACAATTTCAAAAAATTTTAATTTTTAATTATACCAAGCTTATAAGGCATAACTCTCACCTATTATGGGGAATGGCTAAGTAATAGCAAAAACAGACCTGGGTAGGAATAAAGAGGAGTTAATTCTTCTTTCAAACATTATTACATAATCTGAGTCGAAATATAAAATTAAAAAAAATTGAAAAAGTAACTGGTTACAAGGTGCAGAAAGCTCTTGCTAAATTAATAAAGAAATAAAATATGATATGATAATACATTAATAAAATAAAAACTCACTTTTGCTTGCTACAGTGACTTCTTGTAGTTTCTGAAGAACTTGATACAACCAGCTAGTAAATGGTATAGTATTAGCACCAAGAAATAGTTGTAAATCGTTTTCCATCTGAGTTTTACTCCGTTTATTTCCTACCATTACCATTACATAATCTGGTAACTCATCATCTGTAAACAATACATTACCTTTAACATTTTGATATATTATGAACCAGCAAAAATTAAATTATGCTGAAAAATAATTTGTTTATTAATTATATATATCATTTTACTTTTACATCCAAATAGTCATTAAATAAAAAAGGCACCTCCAACATAATCAAAAAAATTTAAATTATAGTTGACTGTACAAAAGTGGCTTAAAAAATTATTATAGAGAAACTTTTTTCAACACTGACAAAAAGCATACCGTAAAAACTTCATACATTCATTTTTAAAAGATGTTTATACATGAAGTAAATTTTTTTGCGACGTTAAAAAGTAACTGGTAAAACAAACAGCTGCAAAACTATTTTTATGGATAGCATTTATAATAAAAAATAAAAGGAAGGGCTACATTACAGTATTTAAGGTATTTTAGAAATTAGCTATCAATCGCTTGAAAAAATCTGTATTCTATTTTTTATTCTAAAATTGTTTTTGTTTCTAAAAGTACAGTTGAACAACTTTTCAACAAGTTTCAAGCTTGTGTAAAATAAAAAAAATTCATTCTTACATACTTTCAACACATAGAGACTAACCATTCCTCATAACACAATATTTTTTTTTGTAACTTTTATAAACTCTCTTTTATAAGTTTCTCGCAATGGTTTAAGCAAATTATGTTGTTAATGGATCAATCCATATCAAATCAACAAATTTAATTTGTAAAGGTTGCTGTCAAAATTTATTTATTTTTTTACCAAGTTTGTACTATACTCAGACAGTTGAAAACAGGTATTCATAATTTTTTTAGATGTTCAGTTTTTTTTTTGAGCGACCATTTTGTATTGGTGCATCAGCCTATTTTTCATTTTACAGAGGTTTGTGTTAAATGCTGTAGCTTCTTGGTTTTTACAGAATTTTGTTCACACAAAAACAACGTTAAAGAGCACAAAATGTACAATATTTAGAGTCCAGTATATATTTAGGCCTACTTTACTGTAAATAAACAACAAATTGGTTAATGTTAATGTTTTCAAACTAAAAATCTTCTCTTTTAAAATTAAAAATGTTAAAGAAACAACTAAGACACACCTTCAATTTTGTTTTCTGGATATAGTATACTCTTCTCTAAAAAGATTTAGGCCTTAGAATTACACCCTTTATTTTTTAATGGGTCTTCAAATATTGAGATTTTTCTAAAATCGTGTATTTCCAATTTAAAATATTTCAAAAGGAACACTTACAAAATCCAAACTTTTCAGGAAACATTCTTTCATTGGGTTGTAATAAGCGTTTAAAATTTCATCACAGAGACTATTAGTTTTTTAGTTATAAATTTTTAAATACAGCTAAAAATTCAGGAAGCGCTATTAAGTGCAGTATTACATTGCTAGTAGTAAAAATCTAAATAACATAGAAAATAATAAGCCATTTTTTGTTAACTTATTTATAGTTCACAATCTTGAGTAACACACACACACATACACCTGATGCATTAGCACTGGTGGGGAGTCTACAAGTTCAGACCTGAATGCATTGATTGTTAGCTATATAGTATAAAGTAAACTTTCCAACACACAATTATGGTAGAGACTATGGTTATGGCCATCTTAAGGATTTATGCTGCTTTTATCTTTATTGTGCAATCAACTGTTGTGCTGACTTGTGAAATATTAATCTTTTTTTTTCAAGTTATGTGACTTTTTTATTATTATGGAGTGCTCTGTGTAGGATTATTAACTAGTGAGTTGTGTCATATACTTGATTAACAGCCTTTTTCTAAGGAAATACATAAATTAAGTGATTTGAGGGAGAGTGAACAATTATTATTGGAACTTTGACTATAAAGGGAACTAGAAACTATTTGTATATATCATAAAATTAAGTACCATCATATATTTGGAAGAAACTGTAGTGATCCTCTAAGTATTCACAAAAAGCCTATAAGAAGAGGTTTAAGAGAAATATTTCTTGAACATTTACAAAAAAACAGCAAAATGTTCTCGTTAATTTAATCCTGGTAATCACGTTGTTCTACATGTAAAAGAAAAAAATTTTTGGTGTAGTTATAGAAGAAAAGACAAGTGACATCGACATAGATTACCAACCAGAAAGAGACATTAAAAAATCCTTTGTTAGCAAAGGAAGTACTTTAAATGTAGTAGATACAGTTTACAACTCACTGAATCTGTCCCCTGCATCCAAAATAATAAAACTGAGTAAAGAAAACATTAGACAGCAGTAAAAACTAAAACAGAAAAAAATAAGTTCAGCTGTTTAAAGAAAATTGGCTTCCTCTTTCAATGATAGTTTGACAGTGAAGGGGAAAATGATAAAGAAGGTGAAGAAGATTTATCAAATTAATATAAGAAACGATTGAACAGTTAAAAGAAAAATGTAAATTAGCTAAAAAATAAAGAACCAGTCTTTTACCAAGCTCTTTATCTAATCAAAGGATATGTGAAGAATTTAATGTAATGGAGTAGCAAGTACGGTTATCAGGGAACTTATTGAAAACTCTGCGTAGCCAGATTTAAAAAAGAAGGATGGCAACAAATTAAGTGACAAAGTTGTTAGTGATGTCATAAGTTTTATGAAGATGATGACAGTAGTCGATTGTGCACTGGAAAAAACAGAATGTGTATCTTTGGGTCACTAAGTTTACAAACAAATAAGACTAATATTGTATTCTTTGAGTTATTTGTTAGTTTTAAACAAAAATACCCTGATCATAAAATTGGTAGGTCAGCTTTTTGCTCCTTAAGGCCTAAGTGGTGTGTGTTATCTGGATCAGCTGGTACACACAATGTACATATATATAAGTACCACCAAAATGTTAAACTTAAGTTTGCAGGGGCAAAAATGAATACAGATTATAAACACTTAATTGATTTACTGGTTTGTGACTCTCAGAATAGCGAGTGTATGCTCGATAATTGTCGGTTTTGCCCAGGAAACTAATTTCTTCTTCAGCTTTTAAGGGATGAAACTGACAATCTTCCTGATGATGTTACTTTTATGCAGCGAGTTAGAACCGAGCTAATAACTCGGGTTATGCCTATTGTTAATTTTTTGAGGACTTAGTTGAAAAGCTGTTAACATTAAAGAATCATCACTTTATTTCAAAAGCACAGTCAAAATACTTAAAAGAACTCAAGGAAAATTTATCAAGAGATTTGCATAACACTATGTGATTTCGCAGAGAACTTCACAAGACGAAATTCAAAGTTTTCATCGGTCCAATCCGCAAGCAACCTTACATCCCTGTGTTTTACTACGGAAAAGATGATGAAGACAAGATTTACTGCAAGGGCTTGTGTGTTATAAGTGACAACTTGGAGCACAACACTGCTACTGTACACACTTTACAAAAATACTTCGTTGAAGACATTAAGAAAGAAGCCTCAGAAGTAAAAAATAATTTATTTTAGTGATGGAGCCAGCAGTCAATATAAAAACAAAAAAAAACTTTAGCAACATTTATCACCACCACAAGGCTGAATTTGATCTAGAAGTTGAGTGCAACTCTTTTGCTTCCTCAGATGGCAAGAATGCTTGTGATATAATCGGTGGCTCCACAAAAAGAGCTGTGTCCAAGGCTAGCTTGCAATGACCATACAGAAATCAAATTTTAGCAGCTGAAGATATATGCAGATTTTGTCTTGATAATGTACCAGACATAAATTTTATCTATGTAACATCAGAAGAAGTTCAATCGAACAGTGTGAAATTACAGTAAAGGCTTGATAGTTGCATTGGAATGCCAAATACAAAGTCATATCGTAGATTTGTACCTCTTAAGTCAAACACAGATCAGACGTTACATGTACTCAGACTCAGAAAAATTACAGCATTTCAATACTTCCAGACAGTGTGTATTTTCATTTGAAAAAAGATGATACAGTAGCATGCATTTATGACAATAATGGTGGATCAGGAGAATTGAAGAAACAGAGGAGGAAAACAATGACCTCTTTATTCACTTCTTCCATCATTATGGTCCAAGAAACTTTTTCCAAGCCTCTAAAAATCACATAGTGTGGGTTCCAATCAGTAAAGTACTATGGAAACTTACGCCAACAGAATCTACAACTGTAACAGGTCATAGTTTCAATGTAAGTGAAAAACTGTGTATAAAAATTAGTCAACTTTTTATGACAATTTCTTAAGAGCAGCTATGAAATGACAATTATGTAACACACTGTGGCTTTTCTTTTGATAAGATTGTAAACAGCAAAAGTATAACAATGTGTAAACAAAAATTATGCGTTTTTCAGATTTTTGCTACAAGCAAATATGTAATATCTGCACTTAATAGAGCTTCCTGAAATTTTAGCTGTATTTAAAAATTTTAACTAAAAAACTACTAAAGTCTCAGTGATGAAATTTTAAACACTTATTACAACCCAATGAAAGAATGTTTCCTGAAAATTTTGGATATTTTATGTGTGTCCCTTCTGAGATATTTCAGATTGAAAATACCCAATTTTAGAAAAACTGTAATATTTGAAAACCCATAAAAAAAGGGATGTAACTCTAAGGCCTGAAACTTTTTAGAGAAGTAGTATACTGTAAAGGCTATATTCAGAAAAAAAAGCTGAAGGTGAGTCTTAGTTTTATCTTTAAAATATTTAATTTTAATAGAGAAGATTTTTAGTTTGAAAACATTAACATTTACCAATTTTTTGTTTATTTACAGTTAAATAAATATATACTGGAAGAAAATGTTGTACATTTTATGCCCTTTAACATGGGTTTTGTTTGAATTGAATATCTTTAAAAACCAAGAAGCGTTAAACACAAACCTCTGTAAAAAGAAAAACAGGCTGACGCAACAATACAAAATGGCCACTCAAAAAAAATTGAACATCTAAAAAAATTAATGAAAATCTGTTTTCAACTCTCTGAGTATAGTACAAACTTAGGTAAAAAAATAAATTTTGTCAACAACCATCATCGGTTGATTTGATATAGATTGATCCAAAAACAAGGGTGGAGTAAAAAGTTCCAGGCTTCTCACTGAGATGGCATTAGTCACTTAATTTCTTGACGGCATCACATGATTCCATATTTCATTAGTTTACTGTAGGGGTTTCAAGTCCTACATTATAGTATCTACAGTCTGTCAAGGTGAAGAATTAGGGTGTTTTTTTGGAAAATGTAAAACTGGAAATTCATGCAGTGATTAAATACTTTAGTCTGAAAAGCTGTAGCGCAAAGGAAATTAAAGAATAGCTTGATATGACATCAGGAGACTCTTCTCTATCAAATAAAGCAGTTAACATTGGGTTGCTGAGTTTAAAATAGGTCAAACACACTAGCGATGAACCATACAGTCAATGGATGTCCTTCTGAAGTGAATACGCCAGAAATTATAGAAAAGTGCATAAAATCGTTCTAGCAGACTGACAAGTGACAGAATAAGTACGCATTGTCTGTAAGCATATCAACAAAACATTTGTGCTACATTTGCTAATGTACGACGAAAAACGGTGCCAACAATCATTTCAAAAGATTGTTTCAAGCTCTTCTGGCGTAATCCAGAGGAACTTTTATGTTAATTTGTGACAGTTGAGATTTTAGTTCATCACTACACTTCCAGACAATACAATGGGTTGAAAAACATCAACCTGCTTAAAAAAAAACAAAAATGACTCGTGTGAAAAAGTTACGGCAATTGGTATTTTGGGAGGCATGTGGAATAATTTTTATTGACTATCATAAAAGAGGTGAAACAATAAATGATGAATATTATGTGATCCTACTGCAGCATCTTTGTGATGAAATTAGGAAAAATGAGATCGCACTTGGCAAAAAAAGCAGTGCTTTTTCATCAAGAAAATGCTCCAGCTCAGATTACAGTCATTGCAATGGCAAAAATCAACCGAAATGACCTAAGTACTCTTGTGGAACACTAGGAAAAGTGTATAGATCTTAATGGTGACTTTGAAAAAATAAATCAAAATGTACTCAGTAAAATGTTGTATTCTTATCCAGGCCCAGAACTTTTCACCCTATTTTCGTAATTGCTTGGTAGTCAAGATATTCTGTTATTTGATCTTGCAGTCATCAAGTTGTATGTCAAAGCCTATAAAATTATTGCATAACATTTCTCAACTTTCTGTTAAACGATTTGAAATATCATCAGTTTCATATTGATAAGTCTTAAACCAGCTTTATGAAATCATAAAAACACATCTGTATTCATCATTCATCCACACCTATAATCAGAAGATAATCATCCACGCTCTAATCAGAAGATAAAATTATGACAATCTACATTTATTCTCAGTTTCAACATTACCAAATTTATTACTAATGAATATTTAAATTCTTATCTTGAAGAATGTCCCTTTTCAATTCTTAATTAATTATTCTATCTTTATAACTACCAAATATTAAAGGTATAAAATAATTATCAGGAAGCACAAAATAGAAACTAAATATAATTACAATAATTTTTAATTATAGTAAGCAAGAAATAAAAAATGACTTACCAACATACACTCCAAGCTCCATTAATTTTGCTTGGATAGCACTCTAAAAACAAACAAAAAAGATATATAATAACTGTATGTAACATTTTTTACAGCTTTTTTTATTATACAACTTTGTTATAATAAAATAACTAATATAGCAATGACCAAGAGTTAGAGGAACAGTATTGCTGGTATAAAGATATTGTTAAAACAGCTATTAAAGGTTCCATTGCTGCTTGTGCAGTGAACTATTGTGAAGTTTCTCACAATCCTCCAAAATTTTGCCTAGACTGTGTGCACAGTTTGAGAACATGACACTATCACGTACCCAAATCTATGACTGGGCCAACAAATTTAAGGGGAGGGGGTGAAGCTATAGAAAATAAAAGAATAAGAGGCATCATCAGACAATTACATGTGATTATCCTTCACAACAATGGCAGGTCTCGCACAGCTATTAGAAATAATGACAAATTGTTGGACTAAATTTTCTGGGAAACCTTAGATCTCTTGTACAGTCCAGATTTATCTCCATATTACTTTTTGTTTAGGCTGAAGTGGGCACTGGGAGGACATTAATTGAAGAGCAGCAACATATTCTCTATAAGAACATTAATCAACAAAAAGTAGTCCTTGAAAATTGTGCATATTTTAAAAAGATGGTACAGAAAAATATCATTCTGCAATAGATGAGAACAGACAATTCGGAAGTAAAAGAAAAAAAAGAAAAACTTCCAAGTAGATCAATAACATACAAATTAAATAATTCTAAGCAATTACTCGATCAACTTCATTCAGTTCTGTTCAATTTATTACACAGTAGTGGATATGCTTAGGTTCAGAAAACACAAGATCTAAATGTTGGAAAGCAGTTCAGATAGCGGATGACCAGGGCAAGGTCAAAATCTACACTGTATTATCAGTACTCTCAGTCAATTGGCTATTAGTTTTATAGTCAACTTTCATGGAGAGAAATTACTCACTAGAAAAAGTTACTTTTATGTGGAACTGAATTCTAGACCGGTGTACTTTGGTGGCTGGGTTTCAATTAACCACACTTTTCAGGAGTGGTCGACCTGAGACTGTACAAGATTATACTTCATTTACAATCATACATATCATCTTCGTAAGGTATTACTTTCAGTGGTTCTGGAAGCTAAACAGGAAAAAAAGAGAAATTAGGGATAAATTTCCAAGGTATGGCAATACTTAACACTCACTATCTTGTAGAACACTTGGCTTAATTTATGTTTAAACAAAAATGTCACTACAGAGACTACACCACATATTCTGTAATATTAGTCATATGCACAACAGATAATCACCTTATGAAGAGCACTACAAGTAATCTTCAAAAGCGGATTCCGACAACTATTAAGGCTAGTGTGAGGTTTACTCTTCTCTCCACAAAACTCAAACTTAAACCCTAACCTCTCTCCATAGAATGGATTAGCATCTGAACAGTTCGCTATAACTCACAAAACTGACTGCTTATCGACTACATTACTTATAATATGATGCAGCTTTATGAACTACTACCGTAGTAGTAAAATAATAATGCAGATCGAGTTCGTTATACCTGAGTTTGGAGGTATATCTTCCAAACCTGCTTTCTGATATTTGATCTTGTTTCCTGATCCTAACCAAATCTACTATGAAATATTTAAGTATGGAAAAAATTTTAATTTTGAGAAATTGAACTAAATTAGTAAAAATTATGAGAAGGTAAAAGAGCTTCTAAAAAAATGTGTATTAGCTTAAATGATTGTGTCATGTAGCTAAATTGAAGTAATTCATTGAAAGAATGGGGTAAAAACTTACTAGCTTTACTTTAAGTTTCATAACTAGCTTTAATTTTAGATTCTTACCAATGAAGACAATTTAAATCAGGTCTAAATAAATTATTCTAAGTGTCCAACTTAAAACTTGCCTGTATCATAAACACAATATTGTAACTAAAATCTAAAGTTTAATTACAATTGAAAATGGATTCAAAGATTTTAAACATTCAGTCAAGCTAATTTCTGACTTTTGTACCATTAAGTTTTCCCACTCAATAATCAGGCATGCAACAAAACATCTTTATAAAATGTTAGCTGCAAAAAATACAAATGGATATTACAAAAATGTATGATACATGTTCATGGTGCCTTTTCCCTTACATTGTATAACTATATTTTATTTGTTCATTATAATGATGCCTCTTCAAGTTTTAGAAAAGTGCTAATTTAAAAAAAAATATTACACTGTTATTATTCTATTATCACAGTATAAACGACACTACATTATAGCAAAATATATAATCGTGTTGCACTGTGAAAAAATTTCTACTTCACTTGATCATCTGATAACAAAGTCATTTTTTTACATCTGAATAATATTTAATTTTAAACTGATTTTATATTTACGGGTAAGGCTGTCGCAAACGGCGGAAAATGAATTCAGTTTTCTCCCTTTCTGTCAATGAAAAACAATGTACTGATAATTTGTACGGAGTTAAAAGTATCACAACATAATACTTTCAAATTAATTATTATACAATCTGTCAGAAAATAAAATGATCTTAGCCTACAGCTAGGCAATTTAATTAAGTGTACAGTGTTAATTAATCTTAAGTATGATTAAAACGTGAAATACAGTACTAATGTATGTAATTCACTAATTCCGATATTCTCAAAATATTTTTATTTAAATTACCGGTTTAAAAACTGTTATGATTAATATTAAAAAGGAAACTGAACAGATTAAATTGAAAAAGGATGACCGCTAAAAGGTTAGGTTTTCAATAGGCTACAACACAACCCGGCGAAACATAACTTTTACTAATAAAATGGAAATTCCAAGATAGAACGGGCGAAGATTCTTTTTATGAACAAATAGAATAAGTAAATATGATAAAGTAGTAGCAAACTTACTTTAATTTTCTGGGTAACTTCAGCGCCGAGACCCTCCATTGCAGGATCTCTTTTTGAACTATTCAGACAAACCAAATGCAAAAGTCTACGATATGCCTAGTGGTTTTCATTTATTTTAGAAGTATAGTAAATTCCTCCTTAATACTAAAGGTTAGTGAGGTAAATCCTCAATTTATAAAGCAATGCTACCGTTACTAACAGTTCGACATAAAAAATAGACACAAGTTTATTATTAAATCACACACCGTACCAACCCAACAGCAAACACTGTAAAATATCAACAAGGTGAAACACAACATTTTCAGTTATCTTGATTAAAAATTAATTATTATTATCTATTTATTATAATACGATATTATTTAATTTTAAATAATAAAATTGATTGATGAAAAAACTTTTCAATTCATCGTTTGTTAGCACTTAATGTTTAATTATATATTTAATATAAATGAAATCAGAATGGCGTTGAGTGTTGAAGCAATTTCTCGCCAAATTTCCCGCCTTAACTTTATATTTAAATAAATTTTAACATTCAACGGGCGAGAAATTTGGCGGTTAATTACAATAGTTGAATTGAACACTCAACACCTTAGAGTGAATACCAGGTAAAAATAATTTAACTTGTCTAACGCAGTTCTTGAATAATCTTATACTTTTATTGTAATGTAAATATTTAACTTGACTTCTTCAATGATTTTATCATTCTGTTAAGCATTTTATTGCTACAATGGAAAAATATTTTCTGAATACTGTTTCCCCCCGTTTTTTTAGTTAACCTAGTTGATATTGTTTCATTTACAATAATTTTTTTCAGTCTTTATTTAGGAGGGTAAGTCAATTATTATCCGCAATGTAGTTATAAATTTTATTGCAATACAAATAGAAAACTTACATGTACATCATTTTTCAACATAGTCCCCTTGCATTTCAACGGACTGGTCCATCGTTGCACAAGCTTCCTGATGCCCTCATAAAAGATGGTTTTCGGTTGAGCTGCGAGTCAGGAATGCACTGCTTCTTTCACTGTTTCGTCCGAGGTAAATCGATGGCCCATTAATGCCTCTTTGAGTGGACCAAACAAGTAGTAGTCAGAAGGGGCAAGATCAGGACTATATGGAGGATGAGCCAGTACTTCAAAGTTGAGTTTCTGGAGCGTTTCAGCAGTGTGGGCAGCAGTATGTGTACGGGCATTGTCGTGCAACAACACAACACCTTTTGACAGCAGTCCTCTGTGTTTGCTTCGAATTGCAAGCTTCAGCTTGGCAGTAAGCATCTCACTGTAACGTGCACTCTTTATTGTCATGCCCCTTTCATCATAATGTTCCAGTACTGGGCCTTGTGAGTCCCAAAAAACCGTAAGCATCAGTCTTTCTGCGGACGGTTGGGTCTTGAACTTTTTTTTGCAGGGTGAATTTGGATGTTTCCATTCCATACTCTGCCGTTTACCCTCCGGCTTGTAATGATAGATCCATGTTTCGTCACCAGTGATGATTCTGTCTAAGAAGATGTTCGCAATCCAAATGTTTTTGGCAGATGTCCAAGCGCATTTGTTTATGCGACTGTGAATTGTTTTAGAACCCATCTTGCATAAACTTTATGAAAACTAAGTCTGTTGTGGATAATTTCATAGGCAGAACCGTGACTAATTTGCAGACGATGTGCCACTTCATCAATAATAAAACCATGTCACATGCACGCTCAATGTTTTCCTCATTTGTGGCGGTAAACGGTCGTCTGGCTTGTTGTGTGTAACACTTGTGCGACCATTTTTGAATTTTTCAATCCATTCGTAGACACTTCGTGGCAACACACTGTTTCCATACTGTATCAAAAGTCTTCGATGAATTTCGGCCCCTGATACACCTTCCGACCCCAAAAAACGGATCACTGAACGTTGCTCTTCTTTAATGCAAACAGAAAGCGGAGCAGCTATGGTTAACGGCAGGGCAGCGATAATGGAAGTAACCTAGCAGCACCAAACCTGCACAGACATACCAACAATTAAACCACGCATGCGTCATCTACGCAACACGACAGTACTACCAACATAAACAAATACATAACTAAATTGTGGATATTAACTGACTTACTCTTGTAATTATGGCATTTCTTCTCTCATTTTTCTGTTTAGCCTGTGGAACCATGGTAAGCTATTACTTCAGAGGATGAATAAGGATGATATATATGAATGTAAATGAAGTGCAGTTGTCTTGTACAGTCTCAGGTCTACCATTCCGGGATGTATGGTTAATTGAAACCCAACCACCAAAGAATACCGGTATCCACAATCTAGTATTCAAATCCGTATAAAAGTAACCGAGAAGTAACTGATTTGCGATGATGAGTTCACCACTAGACCAACCTTGTGGTTATGGCATTTCTTTTATGAAAATTTATCGTTTAATGAATAATGATGCTTAAATTTATTTTTATAACCCAGTTGTTAATTTTACCATTAAAAACTACTTCAGCTCTTTGATAACAATATTAATATATCAAAGTATTAATGTTCTGGAATAATTTCATTATGAGTTTTAGCCTTATGTACATGACTTATATTCTGTAGTTCTGTGGTTTCATAAACCTGCTTGTTATGTATGTAACTTACATCATAATTTTCTTATCTTTTTGTTCTTAATTAATTAGTTGACTATTATTAATCTGATGTTGTTTTCTATTTCTTTACGATACCTTAGCGTGCTGCGTGCAAGAGTTAGGTCCGCTAGGAGAGTACCCACCGGCTTAGTCTAGTGATGAACGCGTCTTCCCAAATCAGCTGGTTTGGTAGTCGAGTTCCAGCTCTCAAGTCCTAATAAAGTTAGTTATTTTTACACGGGTTTGAATACTAGATTAAGCACACATCTCCACATCTCAGGAGTGGTCAAACTGTGATTTTACAAGATTACACTTCATTTACACTCATACATATCATCCTCATTCATTCTCTGAAGTATTATCTGAAAGGTAATTACCGGAGACTAAAGAAAGAAGAAGCAAGGTCCACTAGGAGAAGATACCAGGGTCGTCCCCTAACGGGGATTATCGTTGTTGACGTGCGCGCTGAGGGTCTGCGGATATACCGGCGCGCCCGTAATGGTATGCCATCAAGGATCAATGGTTCATCAAGTTATGCCAATGGATCAATGGTTCATGCCATCAAGGAAGCCAAACTCAAGTTTTAGCAAGACTCCATGGGCGAGTTGCAGCGCAACCCCTGGCAGCTCGCGAAGGTCATCTCACCTGCCAAAGCAACACTGGACAGCACTGGCACGTACTGTCCAGTGTTCGATGCGGGTTTGGTGGTCGTGACCACACTTTAACATCTGTGGCGACTTACCGGGCGTTTCTGGATACTCTGTTTCCAGATGCTCCGGAGGCTAAAGCAGATGTCGGCTTTAGGACGGGTGAGACACCATTCCCTGACGAACGGGCTGTGGATCCCGTAGATATAGACCGAGTGGTTTCTCGAATGGCACTGCGAAAGGCACTAGGGATTGACCAACTTGAACCGTATATTTTCTATCATCTGCTGCATGTCATAAGAGAGTCGCTTGGCAGACTGTTCTCGGGGTGACTAACCTGGGGTTGCTTTCCGACTTGTTGGAAGGTGGCTTTGGTGAGCCTGGTCCGGGGGCTTCGTCGATAGCGACGGCTATCGATTCTGAAGAACCCTAAAGAAGGTCGAGGAGAGAAAAGATCCAAATTTCCCGGGTATTACTAAAACAAGGGACCATGGCGTCATTTTGAAGGTCGTAAGTGAGCGACAGGCAAAACAGCTGCTGGAAGCCGACGTTCAAGTGAAGAGCGGGCTGAAGGCTCAACTGCTGGCCTAGCGGAAAGCGCATGTATTGGTGTTTGATATGCTAAGAATGATATGTGCAACTAGAATGGAGAAGCCCGAAATCCTGAAGGCTGTGCAGATTCAAAATCAATTGTTGGATATGGCCGCCGAAGATTTCTTTCGGGAAACCATGGTGGTTCAGCAGGTGAGGATGAAGGATTCCCCGACGAGTCACTGGTGTTAGAAACCTCGCTAAAGATCCGGCAGGTTTTGGTGGCCGGTGGACGATTGTTTTTCCGGTCGAACTCGTGTAGGGTGGTTGACCATATAGAGGTCGCCCGATGCTTCAAGTGTCAGGGCTTTGGGGACACGTCTCTCCGCTGCAGATCGAAGTCGGAGATGTAGGGGTACTGTGCTCTTTCGGGACACAAGGCAGCCAATTGCCCTGCCAAGTCTGCGTCTACCAAGTGCGCCGCCTGTATCCTGGTGAAAGGCAATGGTGCTGGACATCGGGTCGGTCGTGGGTAGGCAGTGCAATGCGTATGAAATTGCTCGGGCGAGAGCTGTGAAAAATACAGCTTATGGCGACGCCTGAAATGGGGGAAGCCTTTGGGGACAATCTCCACCATGTAAAACGCTTGCGCCTGGAGCAGTTAAATCTGCATCATTCCCGGACAGCCACTAGCGAAGCCATGTGGCTCCTAGAGGAGTACGATCTCGAGGTCCTCTTGGTCCAGCAGCCGTACGCAGTCGGGGGAGGGTGGTCGGCTTCCACGGGATGGATGTTACTCTTTCTCGTGGGGGACAGCCGCTCTCCGCGGTCGTGGTTGGCTCAGACTCATTGGGTGTCCTTTCCTTTGGATGCCCCAATGGTCGGATGAGCAATTCACCGTCGTGCGAGACACGAGGGATACGCTCGATGTCGTACTAGTGTCGGGATACTTCCAGCTTGGATGTAGTATCGATAATTTGCTGGCGAAGGTGAGACAGGATTCTGGACGGTCTCCCGGGCACCAGAATGCTGGTTGCTGTGGACGCTAATGCCAAGTCTTCCGCCTGGGGTTCACCACTCACTGACCCTAGAGACGCTGATACGGATTTTTCGTGCAATCCGCCTTTGCACAAGAGGGTAGGGACTTCCCTCTCGTGGAAACCTCCGTGACCTCCTTAACAGAGGACCGTGGCCTCGGCGGAGACCTGCCTAGTGACCTTCTCGGCAGGAAACACTCACCGGTAACCAAGTCTTCGAGGCAATTTCTCCCAGATTGCTCCATCGCAGCTTATTAAAACAATACAACAACTGCACTGCCAGGCACTACAGCTGCAGTTTGAATGAACCTAACACCTACCACAAGACAGGCGAGCATTCGGCTTAGTTATTCCGAGCAAGGCCGCATGTTCTCACACAATCCCGCTCGAAAAAGTCAAAACTTAAAAGCTCCTAATATAGACCACCGGCGAGGTCGAAGCGAAATCGCTTCCCGAACCTGCCAGAGAATCAGAAAAATTTGCTGGCCTCACGAACCTATGAAAATGGGGACACGATTCAAACAAAGGAAACGTCCGGCATTTAGTTGGCATTCTAACCCCGTAGAGGAAGACACCCGCCTAGTGACGTTCCGGTCGCCACACCACCCACCCTGTTCCTTGACCTGCTGGGCTTTAACGAGAGTCGTCTATCGCCCTCTGACTTTTTACATCTCATAGTAATAAGTCTGGCCTCGTTGGGATGCCACCGATGTAAATGCCTCGGTAGACATTTGCATCGGTGATTTAATAACTCAGCTTATTGCCTTCCCTGTAGGCCTCGTCTGGACATCTTGAATGTCTTACATCGTATCCCTCTGAACTAGCTAACCGAGCTCGCGGAAGCGCGAACCTCGCGCCTAGTTCTACTTATTATGAGCCAATTTCGTGAATTTCTCGTAATTTGAGGCAAAAAGAACACAACTTATCATCAAACATGTTGATCGCAACAACGAAAATATAGTCCTAGTTCCCTAAGTGAATTCAACTTAGTTCAAACCCCAGACAGGTTAAATTATGGACTCCGGTCTGGTCCACTAGGGAGAGGCGGACAGACCTCCTACTCCCACTCGGCTCCATCACCGAGTACCGCGTGACATTCACCTCATAAACCATCGTCGAGATGCCGCTACACCTCACGGCTGCATGGTATCCCATGTCCTCGGCAGTGCAGTCGCCATTCCGCCGACAGCTTTATAATCATAATTATCTTTGTCTAACTAACCGGGCTCGCTGCCAAAGTGCCTACCTTCGGTCAATCAAACTGTCCAGGTGGACCCTAGCCGCCCGGGTACCTACTCTACTATATTCCTTTGGCCGCTCTACGCTGGGCGAGGAATCGAAGGAAGCCAGCCACAATTGTCCAGTCGCTACGAGTCATCCAGTTAAATCGCAGATCAAAGAAGGAGTTTACTCTCTCAAGTTCCCTAATAACTCTGGAATGCTCAGCTTCATACCGTGGACAAACATATAGGACATGGTCCACTGTGTCGTTGACCCTACAGTCCAGACACAAGCTAGAGTCAACCAACCTAAACCTATGATCGCTTCTCGGCCTCTGGCGCCGTACTGTAAAACTTGTGTTTTTTGCAACCGGTGCAATCTGATTTTGCAAGTGCAGTGTCCTACGTTCACGTCGTCGGGGTTGACAACGATCAGCAGCGGTTAGTCAACCTGCGTTGCTGTGAAGTTACGACCGAGCGGCAGCGTAGTGTGTTGCAGTAGTGCTGCTGTCGACTAAACAAGGACGTTTCCTTTGAAACAACGTGTCCCCGTTTTAGTAGTTGGCGAGGCCAGAAATCTTTCGGATCCTCTGGCAGGTTCGAGAAGCGGTTTCCGCTCCGACCTAGCCGGTGGTAGGAGTGTTTCATTCTTCGACTCCTCGATTGGGCTGCCAAACAGACTGTCCGTCGGGGTATAAGAAGTTTGACGCTCACCCAGGACTTGTGGTAGGTGATAGTTTCCTACAAACTGTGGTTGTAGTGTCTGGCAACACAGTTGGTGTATTGCTAGAAGTTCAGCGATGGAGCAATCCGGGGGAGGTTGCACGGATGACTTGGTCGGTCTGGCCAAGGACCTGGTCTCCGGTGACCCCTTCTTGCCGAGGAGGTCACTCGGCAGGTCACCGCCGAGGCCCCGGTCCACCGATAAGGAGGTCACGGAAGCCCCTCGGGCAGTGGAGCGCCCGAGCGCTGCGGCATTGCAGCAAATCCTGCCCGAAACCGCGGTTTCGAGCTGTCCGGTGAAGGCGAAAGCCGGGCCCGTTCAGCGAGGATCAGGCAACGAGGGGGGCGCCCAGTCAGAAGTGCGGCGCCCTACGAAGTCTGGGAAGGTGGAAAGCGGAGACGCCAAATCCGTTCCTTCGCCTAAGGCTCCGGAGGTTAAACCTGTCGAAAGACGGGAGGCCTCGGGGGCTGGAAGTGTAGAACGGATTGAGGAGATGAGGGCCGAGTGGGCCAAAATCTCCTCAAAAAAGGAGTCTAGAGTCGCTCTGGAGTTACGCCAATTGGTGGACTCCTATTTGAGCGAATGTACTTTGTTGGTAACCGGGCTGGCATTAAAATTCGAGGGCCTCCAGGGTGCAAACCTTGCTTTGGATTCGGCCGTCAGTCGACTATCCGGCAAGGTTGACCAGGTTGTGGAGGGAGTTCGAAGCTTCAAGCCTGTAACGGGTGAGGCTTTGGGCGAGCTCCACAAGTCAATTAAGAGAGTGGAGGAGAAGGTGAAAAAGCCTATCTCCTTCACCTCGGTAACTGCCGCGCCTGCGCCTAAGCGGGTAGGTCCGCCGCCGCTAGCACAGGCGCCGGCCAAAATTAAGCGGGCCACTGTAAAGGTGGTCCCAATCAAGCCTGGTCAGGGGGCTTCGTCGGCTATGACGGAGCTAACCCTCAAAAAGATCCTGGACCCGAGGAAAGAAACGTTCCAGATTTCCCGGGTCACGAAAACCAGGGATCATGGTGCAGTCCTGGAGTTCGTTAATGAGCGGCAGGCAAAACAACTGCTGGAGGCCGAAGTTCTTGTTAAGAACGGGCTGAAGGCTCAGCTGCTAGCCGAGCGGAAGCCGCAGATATTGGTGTATGATATGCCAAGGGCAACACGGGTGGAGGAGCCTGAAATCCTCAAGGCGATCCACGGTCAAAATCCTATGTTGGATATGACCGTCGAGGACTTCCGTAGGGAAACTAAGGTGATCCGACAGCTGGGGAGAAAGGAGTCCCTGAAAAGACACTGGGTACTCGAGACCTCGTCAAACATCCGGCAGGTCTTAGTGGCCAGTGGAAGATTGTTCCTTGGGTGGACGGCCTGTAGAGTTGTCGACCATGTTCAAGTAGCCCGATGTTTTAAATGTCAGGGATTTGGGCACACCGCTCTCCGATGCCGAGCGCAGAAGGAGATGTGTGGCCACTGTGCCGTTCCGGGGCACAGGGCAACCAACTGCCCTGACAAATCGTCGCCACCAAAATGTGCCGCCTGCTGCCAGGTGAAAGACAGTAATGCTGGACACCGGGTAGGGGGCCGGTTATGCAAGGCGTACGATATAGCACGGGCTCGAGCTGTAAACAACACAGCTTATGGCGACGCTTGAACGGTCAGAAGCCCTTGGGGACATCTTTCACTTTGAACGCTTACGCCTGGGGAAGATTAATCTGCATCATTCCCGGGCAGCCACAAGTGAGGCCATGAGGCTCCTTGAGGAGTACAACCTCGAGGTCCTCTTGGTCCAGGAGCCGTACGCAGTCGCGGATAGGGTGGTCGGCTTCCACGGGGTGAAGGTTATTCATTCTCGTGGGGGACGGCCGCTCTCTGCGGTTGTGGTTGGCTCTGACGATTTGGGTGTATTCTGGATGCCCCAGTGGTCTGATGAGCGATTCACCGTCGTGCGAATCACGAGGGGTACGCTCGATGCTGTACTCGTCTCGGGATACTTCCAGCTTGGATGGAGTATCGATGACTTGTTGGCGTAGTTGGGCGGGATTCTGGACAGTCTCCCGGGGACCAGAGTGCTGGTTGCCCTGGATGCTAACGCCAAGTCTACCGCCTGGGGTTCACCACTCACAGACCCCAGAGGCGCTGGTCTCGAACAGTTCGCAGAAGCCAGGAACCTCTACCTGATTAATGATGCGGAGCAGCCACCAACTTTCTCCAGCGAACTGGGGGAGAGTTACATAGACGTCACTTTGGTGACGGGTGACTTGCTTCGAAGGATAGATAGTTGGACTGTCTGGCCCGAGGCCAGTGTCAGCGATCATAGGCTTATAACCTATGAAATTGCTTACGGAGGCGGTCCAAGGGCACCAAATCCAGGTCGCTACAACCTAAGGGGCCTGGATCGACACAGGCTGAGGCGGGTATGCGATGCTGCATTGCAGGGATTACAGTGGAGCATGGAGTCTAGGGAGGAGGTGGAATTGATGGCGGAGCTAATCAGCCGGGCCATCAAGACTGGCTGCGACGAGGTCCTACGGCGGCCTAGGCCAATGGACGGACCCATCACAAGCAGCCAGTCCGCTGATCTGAGCGTGCCTGGAGCCGTCATGACCCCATTTTCCGGGGGGTCGTCTGTGGAAGGCCCGGCAAGAAATGGTGGTCCTCTGACCTAAGCGTGCTGCGCGCAAGAGTGAGGTCAGCGCGAATAAGGTACCAGCGTTGCCCCCCAACGGGGATTATCGTTAACCACGTGCACGCTGAGCGTCTTCGGATCTACCGGCGTGCCCGTAATACATATGTTCACGCCATCAAGGAAGCCAAACTCAAGTTTTGGAAAGACTCCATGCGGGAATTGCAGCGCGATCCCTGGCAGCTCGCGAAGACTTGTTACCGACCGAAGCCATTGCACGTGTTGTCCAGTGTTCGGTGCGGGTTAGGTGGTCGTGACCACACTTTAACATGTGTGGCGACTTACCGGGCGTTCCTGGATACTCTGTTTCCAGATGCTGCGGAGGGTGAAGCGGAAATCGGCGTTAGGGCGGGTGAAACACCATTCCCTGGCGTTCGGACCGTGGAACCCGAAGATATAGACCGAGTGGTTTCTCGAATGGCACTAAAGAAGGCACCGGAGATTGACCAACTTGACCCGGATATTTTCCATCATTTATTGCCTGTCATAAGAGAGCCGCTTGGCAGACTGTTCAGGGGATGC
The DNA here is from genome assembly GCF_047948215.1 of Lycorma delicatula. NCBI lineage: Eukaryota > Metazoa > Arthropoda > Insecta > Hemiptera > Fulgoridae > Lycorma > Lycorma delicatula. The sequence goes on from NC_134464.1 coordinate 4,821,474, forward strand.
CTAAGCTGGGGCTGCTTTCCGGCTTGCTGGAAGGTTGCTTTGGTAAGGGTACTCCTGAAACCTGGAAAGGATCCTGGTGAGGTCGGCAGTTATCGACCCATCAGCCTCTTGCCGGTTCTCGGCAAGTTGCTTGAAAGGCTGGTTGTGGAACGGCTCGAAGAAGGCATAGATATGAGCTGTATTCTAAATCGAGGCCAATATGGCTTCATGAAAGGGGTTGGCACCGAGGATTGCATCTTAAATGCTCTTACCAAGGAGGAAAGCGCCGACTGCAAATATGTTTTGGCTATTTTTATTGATATAGAGGCAGCATTTCCTTCCTTGTGTTGGAGTTCTCTATGCTTTGGAACGCCGCGATGTTCCCGAAGCCATACAGGCCGTGGTAAGAGACTACTTGTCTAACCGTACGGCCCTGTTTAAAGATGCACACCTAGTTGTGGAAAAATCAGTCACCAGGGGAAGCCAGCAGGGTTCTGTTCTCGGTCCCCTGCTGTGGAACCTGGTGTTCGACGGAAGAAAAAAATGATTAGGATGATTAGGATGTTGCAGACATTAGGAAGGGAGAAGCCATAAGGAAATGAAGGTAGATGCTCAGACTGAAAAAAAATCAAAGATATTTAGTTGTAAACTGTCAAAAGATAGTTTTACCAATAAAGAACAAAATGTGTAATTTTTAATAATTTTTTGCTTAATATGAAACATTACTTGAAGTTATTTAAGGAAAATTTTGGGGTACATAAATTAAAATCTAATAATGTGTTAAACAAAGATGGTACACCAATATATAATACGAAAGGTAAAGTCGATAGATGGGTGGAATATATTGAAGAGTTATACGGAGGAAATGAATTAGAAAATGGTGTTATAGAGAAAGAAGAGGAAGTTGAGGAGGATGAAATGGGAGAAACAATACTGAGATCTGAATTTAAGAGAGCATTAAAAGATTTAAATGGCAGAAAGGCTCCTGGAATAGACGTAATACCTGTAGAATTACTACGCAGTGCAGGTGAGGAAGCGATTGATAGATTATACAAACTGGTGTGTAATATTTATGAAAAAGGGGAATTTCCGTCAGACTTCAAAAAAAGTGTTATAGTCATGTTACCAAAGAAAGCAGGGGCAGATAAATGTGAAGAATACAGAACAATTAGTTTAACTAGTCATGCATCAAAATTTTAACTAGAATTCTATACAGAAGAATTGAGAGGAGAGTGGAAGAAGTGTTAGGAGAAGACCAATTTGGTTTCAGGAAAAGTATAGGGACAAGGGAAGCAATTTTAGGCCTCAGATTAATAGTAGAAGGAAGATTAAAGAAAAACAAACCAACATACTTGGCATTTATAAACCTAGAAAAGGCTTTCGATAACGTAGACTGGAATAAAATGTTCAGCATTTTAAAAAAATTAGGGTTCAAATACAGAGATAGAAGAACAATTGCTAACATTTACAGGAACCAAACAGCAACAATAACAATTGAAGAACATAAGAAAGAAGCCCTAATAAGAAAGGGAGTCCGACAAGGATGTTCGCTATCTCCGTTACTTTTTAATCTTTACATGGAACTAGCAGTTAATGATGTTAAAGAACAATTTAGATTCGGAGTAACAGTACAAGGTGAAAAGATAAAGATGCTATGATTTGCTGATGATATAGTAATTCTAGCCGAGAGTAAAAAGGATTTAGAAGAAACAATGAACGGCATAGATGAAGTCCTACGCAAGAACTATCGCATGAAAATAAACAAGAACAAAACAAAAGTAATGAAATGTAATAGAAATAACAAAGATGGACCGCTGAATGTGAAAATAGGAGGAGAAAAGATTATGGAGGTAGAAGAATTTTGTTATTTGGGAAGTAAAATTACTAAAGATGGACGAAGCAGGAGCGATATAAAATGCCGAATAGCACAAGCTAAACGAGCCTTCAGTAAGAAATATATTTTGTTTACATCAAAAATTAATTTAAATGTCAGGAAAAGATTTTTGAAAGTGTATGTTTGGAGTGTCGCTTTATATGGAAGTGAAACTTGGACGATCGGAGTATCTGAGAAGAAAAGATTAGAAGCTTTTGAAATGTGGTGCTATAGGAGAATGTTAAAAATCAGATGGGTGGATAAAGTGACAAATGAAGAGGTATTACGGCAAATAGATGAAGAAAGAAGCATTTGGAAAAATATAGTTAAAAGAAGAGACAGACTTATAGGCCACATACTGGCATCCTGGAATAGTCGCTTTAATATTGGAAGGACAGGTAGAAGGGAAAAATTGTGTAGGCAGGCCACGTTTGGAATATGTAAAACAAATTGTTAGGGATGTAGGATGTAGAGGGTATACTGAAATGGAACGACTAGCACTAGATAGGGAATCTTGGAGAGCTGCATCAAACCAGTCAAATGACTGAAGACAAAAAAAAAAAAAAACTTGAAGTTTGTATTTATACATTATAATTATTTTTTCTATGCAGGTTATCTTATAATTTGTAGTTTTTTTAATTGTTTTTCACAATAAATAAATTATTTACGACTCAAAAGTTAATTAAGTTTGCCTTAATCAAAATCTTTAAGAATTAGAGACACAAAGGAGTTGAAGTAGCTAGGATGAAGCCCAACTGTTTTTAATTTCTGCTAAAAATATAAAAGAGAAATTCATTCTTGTTACAGAAGAGTTAGCTTGGCACTCATCTGTTTGATTACAAATGTTAACCAGTCTTAGCTTTAATCAAACTACTTGGATTAAAACGGCTAATCACAAAAATATCCAGATTATAATTATTTAATAAAGTTTTGATTTTTAAGCATAAAAACCAAACAAAACACATACATCATTATTTTTATGTAAATCAAATCTAATTTTGTGTTTTTATTCCATTTACATAAAAAATTTACTGTAATTAAAACTTCATTAACTGAGCAACATTAAATTTATATGCTGCATACTTTGCAATGTGATATCGATTTCTTTTTTTTAATAAAATAAAACTTGTCCATCCCTTTTCAACAGTAAAAGTAAAGGTCAGTATCAGACATTTAAATTATGTTGAAAAGAGGGGAGGTTTAAGGTCACTTTACCGGGGATATATAAATTTCTGTTTTATCATTAAATTAATATTCATTTTATTGAAAGAAAATGTCTGTGATTATTTATTTTATGTTCATTATTGATTTATCAAAGAATCTACATTACACAATGTACAATTAATTTATGTAGTGATATGTTTCTTTTTATTACAATGGAATATAAAAAGAATAATATTTATATATTCTGAATGTGAATTAATCATATTTACATTATATTTCATTCAGCTGGTGAAGTGAAATTTCCTTGATATACACATTAGTTAAGTTAATAAATTGCTCGTTAATAAGATTTGAGTGCTTATAAAAAAATATTTAAAACTTTTAATCTTTGTAAGAATATTTTTTACATTATAAAAAAATTTATTCACATATGTCTACAATGAAAATTACCAGGTTTTCCAGCTTCTGAATGTTCATGGATACTGGTGTTCTTTGGTGGTTGGGTTTCAATTAACCACACTTCTTAGGAGTGGTTGACCTGAGATTGTACAAGACTTCATTCACATTCATATATATCATCCTCATTCCTCCTCTGAAATAATACCTTATGGTGGTTCCAGAGGCTAAACAGAAAAAGAGAGTGATATTAAAATCCTTCATTAACACTTTTCCATTGCATATTGTTTCTCGTTTGTAAGTTTTCATGAATATAAAAAATAATTATTTTATTCTGATCACAGACCCTTAACAATAAAATATCTATGCCTATGTAAATGATCAGAAATGATATTAGTTACAGAAAAAAAACCAAAAGAAACAAATCCATGAGCAACTACAGAAGAATTAGCCCCTGACTAATCCATGAGCAACATACATTGTGTAGGTCGTATCAGGAGTGGGTAGGCAGGCTTTTCTGTGGGTAACAAAAGGAACTAACTACCACACCATTTGTATGGATGAATCATAGAAAATCATGGATCATTAAATGATATCTTTTTTTATATAAATTTGGGGGTTTTTTGAAATAAATTTTTTTTTTATATTTGGTTATGTGTGAAATTGACTTAATGAAGAATTTCTATTTGTTTATTTATTTTTTATTTCATTTGGAAATTTTAACTTAAGGTGGATAACATAGATAATGTGGATAATTCTTTGAATTTTTAATTCAAAGAGATTTAGAGAGATCTCAGAAAAGCTTACTCTGGTTGGTTATATAAGTTTATTTATTTGTTGTTAATTTACTACAACAAATTTAGTATTAGTCAGGAGCTATTTCTTTTACAGTTGCTCATGGATTTGGTTCTTTTTGTCTTTTTGATTTAACTGGTATCGTTTATGATCATTTAGGTAAATGTAGATTTTTTGTTGTTCAGGGTCTTTTAAATCATTTACCTTCTTTAAAATTTTTATTTTTTGTAACAAATGTCATGCCCTCCTAGATTAAATTTGTTTTTTGAAATTCGTTTAGTTATGTCTATTTTAAGATAAAGATTTAAATACTGTAGTAGAATTATAATTTTTTCTTTACTAATTCTTTCTTTATTTTTGAGTATTAACTTTATATTTTATTTATTTATTTTCCTAATGTGTACATTGTGTATAATCTATTCAACTATTGCACAATAAGTAGCCCTCCCGTGGTCCAATAAGATTAGGATGAAATGTGTGACATGTAAATGAGGTATAGTCTTAAATAGTCTCAGGTCGACCATTCCCAAAACATGTAATTAATGCAACACCACTACCAAAATACACCAGTATCCCCTGTATTCAAATCTACATAAAAGTCTGTATTAATACTAAAAATAATAAATTTATAATATAGTAAAACAAATATGTAAAAGATAATAATAAAAAAATTACTGTTCTAGTAATACCTAATCCTTGAAAAGAAGAAAAGTAATAATTATAAACCAAAATTTTAGAAGATATTAATGGAAATTATTAAGCATGAATTATTTTTACATAATGACAAAAGTGTAGAAAATTCTGGGTTTTTAAAATTGGTGTTACTTCATTAATAACTAATCACTGGCCTTCATAAGTATGATGTTACTGGGTTCCATAACAGATTTGCAGATGACATTGGATTCATTTATGATGTATTCTGTTCAAGTCAAAATTTTATTATATGTAATCTGACCTTCATTCTTTGGTACTCAGGCTCAATCGCAATAAATAAGTTCTTAATACAATAAAATTATGAAAAATTTTTCCCTTTAAAAATTCTTCAATTTTGATGTGCTCTTATGTTACCATAAAGTGAGTTGTAATTCTAATAGTAAATGTGATTGTAATATACTGAAAAAGAACAGAAGGTTTAATATTTGGAGATGGTGGTCAACAAATATTTAGCAGCTAAACGTACATTCACGTTTATTATTATGTAGGTTCTATTATTTAAAGTATTTATGACCTGAATTTATTTTAAGATAAATATACTTTTCATTAATCCACACTAATTGAATTACGTTATTACTTATCAGAGTACAACAAATTACAGCTCATATCAAATCTGTAGTGTTGTTTAGAGAAGGCTTATGCAAACCTTATTGGTCACTGTAAGAACAGAGATGGTTTCATTTCATTTAGAAAGTACTAGTAATCCTGATTTAAGATACTAATCTTAAAGCAATTTTGTATTAGTAATCTTCATATATAAACTTCTCAATAATTTTTTTTGTATATGTGGATTCAAGGGCTCATTATAGTTTGGGTCTTAAAACTATAAATGCAAGTATGACCAAACTATAAAACCAAAATGTACATTATTTCAGAAGTCTTTCCTTTTTCTTGGTGTAAAGAGTCACAATTCACTCTTATCTTTCATTTTTTCTTCTGCCTTCCTTAATACACTTAAAAAAAAAAAAAATCAAAAATATATCTTGCAACAATTTCTGGGTCCAAGATTGTGATGATGTGTCAAATAACTATCTATGAGATAACACTTTTTGTAATGCATTTAAAATTTTCCTATTTACTTTTAATTCTAAAATGAATGATTCTTTCAGTTTGCTGTTGGTAATGAGCGAATCACATCTTTTTAGAACCATATAACCAATATGATATTTACTTCACCTGACTAAATCTATGCCTTTCTTTCTTTCTTTAAATTTCATATTCAATTCATCTGTATTGAACTAAGTTTTTTGAGATTAAAATATTAGGTTGCAACTGTAATAATGAATAATGATATTAAATCATTTAAATGGCTTGCAAGAAAAAAGAAAATTTTTTTTGTATAATATGAAAGGAATCTTTTGGTCTTTTTAGTCAATCTATTTGAAATTGATTCTGATATTGTTTCAAAAAAGTATTTTACACTTTTTGTCCATGACAGCAAGAGGTTAAAATAATATAGTAATATTATATTTTTTTATGCCAGCTACAAAGTATAATAATTATACACAAAGAACAAAGAAAACCTAGTTTATATTAAATTTTAAGAGGGTTGAAAAATTACAAGGTTTGACTTTACCTAATAGATGCTTCAGCCATTGGACTTACTGTACAACCGCTAGTCAGGAAATGAAGTCTTGTCTTTCTTGTCCTCAGGTTGGTCTACATTCAGCTCCTGCTAGATTACACCCACAGAGCATATGTTAGCATTCTGCACATGACATAGATAAGATCTATTACCTGATGAACTCAAAAACAGGGAGGAATGGATCAATAATAAGGAATAGGATTAGATGATGAGAATGGACCATCTACACTCAGAGAACCATAGTGTAAGACAAACAACCTCGCTTAGGGATATTGTTTCAGGCAACAAGCGTGAGTGGTAGCGTTTCAGCCTTTTATCCAGAGATCCTGGCTTCAAATCCCGGTCAGGAATGGCAATTTCACACATGTTACAAATCATTTATCTCATCCTCTGAAGCAATACTTAACAATGGTCCCGGAGGTTAAACAAAAAAAAAAAGAAAAAGCCTCACCTCAAACCATTAAGAGAACAAGGTATTTTTACCTGGATGCTAGCAGTATGTTTCTGATCAACTGTTTTGTATTTATCATATTAATTATAACAAAATTACTTCCAGAAATTAAAAAAACCCATTTGAGGTATATTTTTAAAGGATATTTTTTAAATTATATTTCTCATTCATCGATGGTTATCACTTGTGTTATAGTCACATCTATAAGATTGAATCATTCGGAGAGTAATGACATCTATGTATTAATATTATAATCTACGTTACAAATCAGTACTCTGATGTTATTGACAATTGACTGTCATATTATACGCATTAACAGTATATTAGGATGTTATGTGCACACATATAAATTAACATGGGATTTGAAGATCAATTTATTATTTATTTGCTAATATTCCTTACCTCACGTAATATACATATAGATTTGTATTAGAAACCATGTTACTGATCCTGTATAATCCAGTAGCTAGCTCTACAGTTTAGTTGTAGAAGTGTTATGCAGTAGTTATTGTTACTAGAAATGGATGGGAGGGTGGAGGGGGTTCTGATTAGTTAGCTAAAGTTATATGGAGGTTTACTTCGTAAACGTTCCATGTAGTAGTGGCTAACACTGGATACATGTATCTATGTATGAACATAAGCGATGTACATTGTTAGTCTACATGATGTAACGATACGTATGTAAGCAATGTACGGTATGAGCTTACAATATTACATTAACTCACTCACTGTATATAACCTTAGGTCCTAACACCTTTCCCCTATGACAATTACACGCTGAGGTAAACAGAATATCCCATGACAAGCCAGTGATTTTGCTCCACTACTCTGCTCTACTCTACTATACTTGAAGGTGAACCTATCATCCATTGTATATCTTATCTACAAACTCTCCATTTACACTCATTCTCTCAACATCTCTCCTTCTTCCCCCTTTCACTCACACTATTTCTGTCACCTTCCTTGCCACTCTCAATGATTAATTCATCGTGTTATTATTTACCGGTGAAGTAACTTAACTTATGTTATTTTTATGAAAGACTTCATTTTTTCAGTTTTTTCATATTTTATTTTTCTGACTTCTGATATTAAAAAACCTGTTTAGATTTAAGTATTACTTAATGTTTTAAAATCCTCTTAGTTCAAAAATAGTAAAATTATGTTATAATTGAGAAAATTCTCGGTCACAAAGATAAGGCAAATAGGACCAAATAACTCTGGTATTTGTAAAGTATGATCCTTTACATGGTATGCTGTGAAATTTCCGATGCATGTGTGCAACTGTTTATTTGAGTGATCTAGTAAAGCACACAGTTTTACATTTTCTGAAAAATGGCTAAAATAGAAGTTTGAGCTGTTATAAAGTACTTAGTTTTAAAAGTTTTAACTTCAACGGAGACTCAAAAAAAGTTAGATTCCACTTTAAACAATTCTTTCCCTTCCTTTTCGAAGAGAAAAAGTGGACTGCTTATAATTATTTATTTATTTATTAATTTAATAATAGTCATACATCCATTCAAGATGATGATTGTTTGGGATGCCCAAAATCCCACAATGAACGACAAAATCATCAGAAAAATGCACAACATCATGTTAAAGAATCTATGTATGTACGTAAGCTTGCTGTCATCGCAAACATTTCAATAGATTGTGTCTGCTACATCTTACACAATGTTTTGAGTATGAAATAGCTTTCTGCCGGACGGGTGCCGTGTTTGTTAACATAAATGTGTCTCACTGAATACTTCTCAACGAGTTTTAAACTAATTTAAATGTGAATTTGCTGAGTTTCAACATTTTATAACAGTAGATGAAACATGATTTACCATTACATGCTAAAGACCAGAGGCTGTTCCAAAAGTGGATGGGAGCAGCTGAAAATATGCCAAGGAAATCGAAAACAGTTACATTTGCAGGAAAAGTCACAGGTATGGTTTTTTGGCATTCTCATGACGCGGTGCCCGTAGACTACCTGTAAAAGGCAAGACCATCACCGGGGAGAATTAGCTTCAGTAATTGACCGATTGAAGGAAGATAATGAGACTAAACATCCTTATCTGGCCAAAAATAAAGTGCTCTTTCACCACGATAATGTCCCTACACATGTGTCTTGGGTTGTTACTGCCTATCATACGCTGACTCCATCATCTATATTTTGAAGTGCTTTCCCATGCACCGGATTTGGCTCTTCTCAAACATAAAGAAATGTCTCTCTGGGTGAAACTTCATTTCAAAAGCCACAACCCAGTCCCTTCCTCTTCCTCATCGTCCTCACTTTACTTTCATAGAAGGCACTTCATACACAGTATTTGGCTAACCTCTTCCTTAACTCTAATTCCAGACTTTTACTTAATAATAATTCCTTCTTCCTTCTGAAGGTTTCCTTTGCTATCGATCGCTATCCTTCCATTTATTTCCATTGCAATCTTTCACTTCTCTGTCATCTTTTATCTGTAATTTTTTTCTATTTTTCTTTCATTTTATTCTTACTGTTTAATCCTCTTTGTGATCTACTCGTCTCAACATCACGGACTGGAGTCCGGAACAGAGCCCAGCAGAGATGCGTCCTGAAGGGCAGCCATACCAGAAGCGGATGAAGAGCTTCTAAACATCCTCTCCTTTTCAAAACTTACAATAAGATAAAATAACCCAGCAATTGCGACTCCTCCGGAAAAGGGGACGCATTGCTCCCTCCTTACAGGTAGTGCCCCGTTGTGGCGTATTCCTGCTAGCCTATTAAAGAGTTAGCACCGAAAGGACTTCAGTGGACGGTCTGAAGGGGAATTACGTCGGGAGGACAGGCTTTATAAGCCTAGCCTTCCGCGGTCGGCCCGTAAAATGGGTTCGATAACGCTGGTTTAACAACGGAATTGGAATGCAATTAAATCCGTCCTTAAAACACTAAATAATAATAAACAAAACTTGTAAAAATTAGACCCGCTATTTAAAATTAACCCTTTTAAAAAAAACAAGCCTGATTAGAATGATCCAGCAGCAAGGGACTCTGTCCAGGTTCTGCGATGGAGTAGGGAGTAATAGACTCCTGCCAACTTTGCATTCCATTCCATTCCATCTTTGTGATCTTCTAATCCTCTGTCACCGTCGTTCCCAAATATATTTAATTTGTTTATTTTTACTCTCTTGTACGAAGTAAAGGAAGTATTGTGATCGGAAAAATTTCGGTGTTCAGATTTCAACAGAAATATCCATTTTGACCATCCCTGAATCCATTTTGACTAGTTTCGGCATGACGTCTGTACTTACGTACGTATGTATCTCGCATGACTCAAACACACTTAGGAGTAGGATGTTGAAATTTTGGATTTAGGACTGTTGTATCATCTAGTAGCGCACATCCCCTCTTGACTGTAATCGACTGAACAAAAAGCCTAAAATCCAAAAAAATGACGATATGTCATAAGTGGTATTTATTTTCATCGGTTCCAGAGTTATAGCCAAAAAAATTTTAATTAATGAAATATTTGGATCTTAAAAGGGGAAGACACATAAGTTCGAATCAGACTTCATTTCCTTTTTTTAACTTTTTTTTTTAATTTAAATATGTTGATTTATTAATAATTATTAACCTCTGATGTAACAAATTTTTTATCATAAATAAAAATTCAATAACAATAAAAAAATGAAAAAATATCTGAAGTTATGAATGAAATAAAATTTTACGTAATTTAAAAAATGTGTAATGTAATTTAATAGGCGTACAAAGGAACTCATGTGCTGTCCACATCAGATTTTTTTTATTCTTTGTTCAGTTTGTTGTCACCGCAAAGTCCTGTTTGCTGTTTATTTGCATCGCTTTTGATAAGTAATGGGTCGTTTAGTCGCATTAGTTTTTCTACATTTATTTTTATTTCATACTCCTTCATTCCTTCTTTGAAGCGCGTGGGCGCCATCAACTAAATTTTCAACTTATTCATATTACAAATTATTTATATAATTACATTTTATTTGTATCTTCAATGTAAACGTTGAACATTTTCGGCGAAAGACAACATCCTTGTTCTATTACTTGGTAGATCCAACCGATCAGTCGTATTCTTACTTTTATCGCTGATGTTTCTTTCATACGTAGTTATTGAATTATTTTATCGTATTTAATAGACTTTGAGAAAGAATGCAGAGCGTGAATTTGTTCAAAAACATCGGGTGAACAATGAGTCTTAAATCGAAAGCGTGTCCTATTTTACAGGGATATTTTTAGGGTAGCAGCTTTTTCAATTACCGAATAAATAATCTGTTTTAAGGTAGAGCTTTATCGTCCTCAGAAATGAAATTATAAAATGTATTCCTGAATTTTATTTTTGTTTTTATTTACTAAGATCCGGTAACTGTTAACACGATATCAGAAATTTAATACAAATTATTTTACAAATTTCGTAAGTAGGCAGCGACGTAATTTTGAAACAAGCGCTAAAAATCTTTAAATAAATTTTTTGTAACGATCAGTACATAATAATACACTTTCATGTTTAAATTACGCAGCTGGAACCTGCTTCTTAATGAAACAGATTTTCATTATAATACAGTTGATCATCCGATCAGAAGCGCGTATTGTTTTATGTATCAACGGTTTTTTTATTTTTATTTTAATTATATTTAGTAGTCAGCAAGCAATTTGAAAATACACACATAGGTAATACAGTTTCTTTATCGCACTGTTTATTCTTTTGTAAATAATGTCAGATTCTGAGGAAGAATGTCTTTCACAGCGATCGATATTAAAGAAAATGCAGAACTTATGACTAATAACCTATCGCCACAGAAACGGGATCGTTTGAATAATTAAATAAATATATTCCGTAAACAATGTAATATTCTATCGTCGATTTAAATCAGTAATTCCAATATTTTCTCAGCCGTAGAAAAAATACGGTAGCGACTCTACAACGGCCATTAATGTACTCTTGCGTAAGTATGCATATCTATATCCTCTATCTCTGCTAGGTATCTGAGATATCTCCTGGATTATCAGTTCTTGCAGAACATCTGGCGTGAGTAGTCTCCCGTCCCTGATTTCGCCGCAATATAGCCACTTGCACTTGTGTCAGTCTAGTGGATCTCTGGATATTGGACGTATGAAACAATACATCGTCTATCTCCAAAAGCGTGGCCAAGTGGTCGCTTGTTGTCTCCTCACTTAAGGCTCTCCAGTGACATCTATTATGGTCCCTGCCCCATCAAGGATTGCCAGATCCAGCACAGAAGCATGGCCTCTTGCCTTGTAAATGGGCATGTGGTCATTGATACAAAACATCCGTGTCATTTGAATTAGGTCTGCCAGCACCTCGCCTCTTCGATTGGTGTACCGGCTGCCTGGAATGACTGACTTGCAATTCATATCATCCATCAGGATGACTTTTTTAGGCGACCTTATTATGACCTCGTGCAACTTAGTCATATGTTCTTCAATCTCGACTAAGCCACAAAACACCAATATTTACTACATTCGACAACTCGAGGGCAACCTGTCCTGGATCTCTAACTAAAAGCTAGCATCCCAACCTGCCACTGATGCTCTGTACCGCAACGTCATCCTTCACATCGGCACTCCAATCGCTCCTGGCTGCCGTATGTCTATTCGGCTCTGTAGTAATTAAAAACTCTACACAAAGATCTCTAGTTACCTCTCCCACCAGATCGTGAGAGAGTATACTGCGATTTGCGTTGGATAATATTATCCTAAGCATTGCGAGCAGAGCCGCACGTCACGCCTCTGGTGCGGTGATCTCTACTCACACAGTCTAGACATAATTTCGGCTCTCGACACTGTCTTATCTGGTGTCCTTTCCTGCCACAGTTGTAACAAAGCTCAGTCCTGTCGGGCCCCCGACACTCAGCACTCCTGAGCCCAACACTCCAGCAACGATAACACCTATTACTCTCTTCCCATATGTAGGCCCGACAATGGACCCACCCTATAGGTATTCGATTCTTAGTCAACATATTGGCAGTCCTGTACGTCGTCACAATTATGAAATTCAGTGTGTCGCCAGACGCCTTCCGCATCGTGATACAAAACTCTTTTTAACGAGCCTATTTCAGTGCCATTCGAGAAACCACTCGGTCTATATCTACGGGATCCATAGCCCGTACGCCAGGGAAGGGCGTAGCCCCCACCTTAACGCCGACCTCTGCTTCACCCTCCGGAGCAAATGGAAACAGAGTATCCAGGAACGCCTGGTAAGTCGCCTCAGATATTAAAGTGTGGTCACGACCACCAAACTCGCATTGAACACTGGATAGCACGTGCAATGGCTTTGGCCGGTAACATAATTATGCGAGCTGCCAGGGGCTGCGCTGCAACTCGCGCGTGGAGTTTTGCCATAACTTGAGTTTGGCTTTCTTAATGGCATGAAAATACTCATTACGGATGCGCCGGTAGATCCGCAGACGCTCGGCGCGTACGTCATCAACGATAATCCCCGTTAGGAGGCGATACTGGTATCTTTCCCTAGCGGACCTAACTCTTGCGCGCAGCACGCTAAGGTCAGAGGACCACCAATTTTTCCCGGGTTTCCGCCTGCGTTTAACAGACAGCTCCCGGAAGCAGTGGTCATGCTCCAGGCACTCCCCGATCAGCGGACTGGCCACTACATAAGGGTCCGTCCATTGGCCGAGGCCGCCGTAGGACCCTATCGCAGCCAGTCTTGATGGCCCGGCCGAATTGTTCAGCCATCAATTCCACCTCCGTTCTGTGCTCCATTCGCCATTCCAACGCCTGCAAGGCAGCCGCGCACTTGAGTCGCAGTCTGTGCTGATCCAGGTTTCTTAGGTTATAGCGTCCCTAATCTGGAGCTCTTAGACCGCCTCCGTACACGATCTCATAGGTTACAAGTCTATGATCGCTCACACTGGCTTCGGGCCAGACAGTCAAACTACTTATACTTCACAGCAAGTCGCCCGTCACCAGTGACGTCGACAAGTAATAAGTGACGTCGATGTAACTTTCCCCCAGTTCGGAAGAGAAAGTTGGCGATTGTTCTGCATCATTAATCAAGTAGAGGTTCCACGACCTGTTCGAGACCAGCGCCTCTGGAGTCAGTGAGCGGTGAACCCCAGGAGGAAGACTTGGCATAAGCGTTCAGAGCAACCAGCACTCTGGCGCCCTGGAGACCGTCCAGAATCCTGTTCCAACTTCGCCAGCAAGTTATCGATACTCCATCCAAGCTGGAAGTATCCCGACACTAGTGCGACATCGAGCATATCCCTCGTGTCTCGCACGACGGTGAATTGCTCATCCGATCATTGGGGCATCCAAAGGAAAGGACACCCAATGAGTCTGAGCCAACCACGACCGCGGAGAGCGGCCGTCCCCCACGAGAAAGAGTAACATCCACCCCGTGGAAGCCGACCACCCACCCCCGACCGCGAACGGCTCCTGGATCAAGAGGATCTCGAGGTTGTATTCCTAAAGGAGCCTCATGGAATCACTGGTGGCCGCCCGGGCATGATGCAGATTCAACTGCCCCATGCGTATGCGTTCAACAAGGTGAAATTTGTCCTCAAAGGGTTCCCCCAATTTAGGCGTCGCCATAAGCTGTATTTTTTACAGCTATCGTCCGTGCAATATCATACGCCCTGCACTTCCTACCCGACCCGGTGCCCATCATCGCTGCCTTTCACTAAGGTACAGGCGGCGTACTTGGCAGGGCAATTGGCTGCCCTGTGCCCTGGAAGAGCACAGTGACCACACATCTCCGACTGCACCCTGCAGCGGAGAGAGGTGTGACCAAAGCCCTGACACTTGTAGCATCGGGCGACCTCTATATCGTCGACGACCCTACATGAGGTCCACCCGAAAAACAAATGTCCACCGGCCATCTAGACCTGCCGGATCTTTGGCGAGGTCTCAAACACCCAGTTAATCTTTGAGGCTTCCTTTCCACCCAGCTGCCTCCCGATGGCTGGTTTCCCGAAGGAAATCCTCGATGGACATATCCAATGTAGGATTTTGGCCGTGCACGGCCCTGAGGAATTCGGGCTCCTCCACTTTTTCGCTACGGGAAAGCAAGAAACCATACAGGAGTAGAAGCTGTGACGGGGAGCTAGAGTATGTATATATGTTTTATACACACATAGATGTTTATATAACATTGAATGTATGTACATTTTCTGGTGTTCCGGTAGTTCTCAACCGCGCTTTGTATCGGATATGAATATCCGATCTTGCCCGCTTGGCTTCCTTTATCTTCATTTGCTTCCTCTAGTCGTCTCTTTCGCCGAGTCGCTGTGTCTTTCTTCATCGTTGAAGAAATTTGTTTGTTTCCTTTCCTAAATGCTTGCCGAAATCAAATTAACAATGGAATATTGTATTGTCAGCCGACTTACGTCGCCGTGTGAAATTTCATCAACGTATGATAACGGGAAGCGAGTTCAAATAACGATGCAAAATTGAGGATACGGTTAAATCATTATAAGTTAAAGAAAAACATGTAAAAATGATATTTTAAGTACGGGTACGGGTCACGTTCACCCTCCTTGTTTTTCGAGGCTTAGAGGCTTATTTATCGAGTAATCACTTCAATAAGTCGCCCCGATTTTTTGCAACAATTATTCTACGATTCTAAATAAATTACAGCTTACTAAAAAGATACTGATACCGTGAGCACCCTTGTCTGATAGAGACGAAAACCAGGTCAAAGCTGGCATATATTGTAACAGGACCGGTGTAACGGACCAGGATAACGGATTTCTTCCGATTAAGAAGAAAGAAAGAGAAAATAATAACGAAAAGAAGAATCCAGAAGGAACTAAAAGGGATTCTTTTCTTAAAATAACGGGTCCGTTTTACAATTTTTTCTTTGTAATACAGACACTGGCACCTCCAAAAGCTCTTGTCTGACCGGAAATGTTACCGGGCCGGAATAACAACTTATAGAAAAACGTAAAGGCGCCTACAATGAAAATGATGCTTCAACGATTAAAGAGACAAGTCGGATGCTGTTTCTGCCGGCCAGGGGATATAAATACTGCCAGACCCGGAAACAGTCAACGGTTTTTCGAGGCCGTTTTCGGCACATTCATGATAACAGCGATATCAGTAAACGTGTAATTATGAGGGAAGAGTATATAACGAGTATACCGGCGTGGACAGCGGGTGAATACAAGAAATTGTTCGGCGAGTAATCGGTAAACAGTAGCGAAAGGGAAGTATTCGATTCATTCGTAAAGTGTAGTGTAGTTCTGTTGTAAACAATAAAAGTAATTATACTTGCAGAAAGTAGAGTGTGTGGACTTTAGATATTTCTATCGTTATCTTGTTGTTAATGAGATATTAGTTTCTATCAGTCATTTTTTTAGCAAATCGGAATGTATTTTGGTACACAATTTAATCGTCGGTAAATCAATTTTGTCTTTTTATTGGAATTACTATTTTGTACGAGTATGTTCTATACATTATTATTATTCTTTATTTTATTTCACTCTAGAACTTTTTTCATTTTATTACGACCTTAGAGTAATAAAACTGTATTTATAAGAAATTTTTACGTTTGTTAATTTCTCGATATCCTTGTCGAACCGCGGACACGCAACAGTATATAGTCAAATATATCTAATTTTTCGGTCGATGGTTTTTCGATATATTAAGCAAAAACTGTTTAAAGATGGATGTTTAAAGATGGGAGAAACAATACTGAGATCTGAATTTAAGAGAGCATTAAAAGATTTAAATGGCAGAAAGGCTCCTGGAATAGACGGAATACCTGTAGAATTACTGCGCAGTGCAGGGGAGGAGGCGATTGATAGATTATACAAACTGGTGTGTAATATTTATGAAAAAGGGGAATTTCCGTCAGACTTCAAAAAAAGTGTTACAGTAATGATACCAAAGAAATCAGGGGCAGATAAATGTGAAGAATACAGAACAATTAGTTTAACTAGTCATGCATCAAAAATCTTAACTAGAATTCTATACAGAAGAATTGAGAGGAGAGTGGAGGAAGTGTTAGGAGAAGACCAATTTGGTTTCAGGAAAAGTATAGGGACAAGGGAAGCAATTTTAGGCCTCAGATTAATAGTAGAAGGAAGATTAAAGAAAAACAAACCAACATACTTGGCGTTTATAGACCTAGAAAAGGCATTCGATAACGTAGACTGGAATAAAATGTTCAGCATTTTAAAAAAATTAGGGTTCAAATACAGAGATAGAAGAACAATTGCTAACATGTACAGGAACCAAACAGCAACAGTAGCAATTGAAGAACATAAGAAAGAAGCCATAATAAGAAAGGGAGTCCGACAAGGATGTTCTCTATCTCCGTTACTTTTTAATCTTTACATGGAACTAGCAGTTAATGAGGTTAAAGAACAATTTAGATTCGGAGTAACAGTACAAGGTGAAAAGATAGAGATGCTACGATTTGCTGATGATATAGTAATTCTAGCCGAGAATAAAAAGGATTTAGAAGAAACAATGAACGGCATAGATGAAGTCCTACGCAAGAACTATCGCATGAAAATAAACAAGAACAAAACAAAAGTAATGAAATGTAGTAGAAATAACAAAGATGGACTGCTGAATGTGAAAATGGGAGGAGAAAAGATTATGGAGGTAGAAGAATTTTGTTATTTGGGAAGTAGAATTACTAAAGATGGACGAAGCAGGAGCGATATAAAATGCCGAATAGCACAAGCTAAACGAGCCTTCAGTAAGAAATATAAGTTGTTTACATCAAAAATTAATTTAAATGTCAGGAAAAGATTTTTGAAAGTGTATGTTTGGAGTGTCGCTTTATATGGAAGTGAAACTTGGACAATCGGAGTATCTGAAAAGAAAAGGTTAGAAGCTTTTGAAATGTGGTGCTATAGGAGAATGTTAAAAATCAGATGGGTGGATAAAGTGACAAATGAGGAGGTATTGCGGCAAATAGATGAAGAAAGAAGCATTTGGAAAAATATAGTTAAAAGAAGAGACAGACTTATAGGCCACATACTAAGGCATCCTGGAATAGTCGCTTTAATTTTGGAAGGACAGGTAGAAGGGAAAAATTGTGTAGGCAGGCCACGTTTGGAATATGGAAAACAAATTGTTAGGGATGTAGGATGTAGAGGGTATACTGAAATGAAACGACTAGCACTAGATAGGGAATCTTGGAGAGCTGCATCAAACCAGTCAAATGACTGAAGACAAAAAAAAAAGTTTAAAGATAATATCGATCGATCGAATTGAAACTTCGGTATTTTAAATATTTTCATCGTACTACGGCCGCAAAAAAAGTCGAAAAATGAAAATGTCGAAAATTACCCCTCCACTATTCTGATTTTTCCAAAATTTAATCCCATTAATGCTTCCATACATAGGAATTCCACGGGTCATTTTTGAATTCTTTAAATTTCCAGCCGGTCTGAAATATTAATCAAAATAGAGGCCAACACACGTATATAGGTTTTATATCTTCCGGAAATTTTTATTGTTCTGTATTTTGGAATAAGGCGATCTTATAATGAACTATGGACATTTGCAGTAACCTCCGGTACTGAAGGTTTTTGGCCGGCCGCTATATGTTCTTTACACCTATGCAGCTAGACTAATTCCTAGACTAATAAACCGTTAGACTAATTCGTCGGGTATAACAACCTATTTATAAATTGTAATATATTTTTAAACGATATAATTAATTTAAATCTTAAAAAAAGCTTAATTTAGTAAGCGATATTATTCTGCAACAAATAAAAGTCAAGGGAAAACGTAATTAAAAAATTACAAAAAATTGTTTTTCTTTACGTTCAAATTTCATTAAAAAATAATAATACAGAAATATCGGTATTAAATCTAATAAGAAATAACTGTTTTTAAACGGGAAAATCACCAAAAATTCATATAAATCTGACTTAACCTTACGGGGGTTCCGGGGGCTAAACAGAAAAATAAAAAATACATTGCCCAGGTAAGAATGAAAACGTGCAAAAAAAACGCACTACCCGTTCTGAATTTCATGAAATTTCTGTAATCCATTTAATTTACTATTCCAAAATTTCAAATCATCTTCATTGCTTTCTTAGTTATCAGTATTAATTTTCTATAAGTTTTCGCCGCTTCTATGTGCTTTACACTGAAGGGCCGAAGATCGTTTCGTTCATTTTATGGAAATAAAAGTTGTAGTTCATTTTAATAAAAAACAATTTTTGGAACTGAAAAAAGTCTACCTAATTCAAAAACCCCTCAGTAACAATATCAGCCGACACCGGGTTGAGAAGAGTAGCATCAGTTGCTGTAGATAATCGTAAAGGCGACTAAAAAATTTGAAATTTTATTATTAAAAGTGTTTTTTTCATATTTTTACATGATTTTGGCGTTTCTTGGAACCTTTAATATTTTCTTAAAAATTTCTTTTTCTCTTTCTTCAGTTATATTCAGTTATTTTAGGTCTCCTCGGAGTCGTGTGAACCGTTTGCCTTTACTTTGGAATAAATCAAAAATTTGTTCAGTCGATGTACTGTTATTCATTCTAAATAAATGCGAGGAAAATGCAATTCGTCATTTCCTTATCGTATCTAACAGTTTTTGAATTTTAGTATAAATTATGTTACTTGGAATTAATTTTATCTCATTATTTTGAAATTTAGGACCTAAAATCTTATAATCTTCCTTAGATTATTATTATAATATTTTTTTTAAGAACGTGTGTATTCGTTTTAGCAAAGACTGCACGTTCAAAAATCTTAACGTATTTAATTTTCTAAATATTTATGGTCTGCACGGTTCATACCTACGCCCATTTTTGCATCTTAAAAACTCGTTAAGGCAGGTCCAAGAGACATTTTACTTTAGCCTGGAACGATAAGCATAATAAATATTTAATAACGGAGTTAACCTTAGCGCTTTATCAAAAATATATCGGTGTAAAAGCCCGTTTACTTTTTGATTTTATTAAAAACGAAATCAATTTGATCATCCCAAGATAATTTTTCATCTAACACGCCAAAAAACTTCGCTTTATGAGGGATGGAAATACTATTGTTATCGTTAACGGAAATTCTATCCGCGCGATAGGCTACGTTTCGTCTATCTGAGAAGCACTAACAACGATTTTACTCATATTTAAAGTTAGACGGTTACAATGGAAATTTAAATGTAATTAAAAAAAAAAAAAAAAAAAAAATATATATATATATATTTAACGCATTAAAAAACTGGACTTAACCTAAGTTTGGCGATTTTTCTTTTAATATTATTACGTCTATGTTATAACAATTAAGTTCGAGACCCGGCAGAACCGGCTGTGTTTTAAAGTTAACGGCTTTTGTTATACTGTTCTCGGCCTCTTCTTTTAGCCGGGTTCTAATTAACAACTGTTCTAACTAAGCGATTTACGGTTGTAAAGAATTATGTATGTATCCATTCGTTATACGAACAAGACCCGAATCGAGAACATTGCAATAGATACCTGGAGACCTTCAAAATATCATGTAATCGAATCGTCATAATTTTTATAAATTAGACGCCGTTAATTTTTTGAATGTGTTTTATCAAAAAGAAGAAATATCGTTAAAAGCTTCCGATCTTAAGTAGAAAATCTTTGGAGGAAATAATTTCTTTTAACTTAATAATCTCGATTCTGCTGTAATTTTACGGGAATTTTCACGTGCTACGCGCGTATTCCATTCTTTAAATGTTTATTTAAAAATTTTAGAGTATTACTTTTTTACTATCGTCCGACAAATCGGTTTTTTTTCCATCAGTTATATATATAAGATACAGCCTTCTACGTTCATGTACCGTACTGAACGTATAGGCTTATGCGAGTATTGATTTCTGTAGTCGTATGTGCTAGGTTTTTTTTTTAAATATCCTGTTCTGCCCTCCTCCCAACCCCCTAACCCTCAGCTCGTTGATTTCTCCATTATTAAAGCTTATATTTTTATTCGAGCTACTAAACTAACAGCAGATGTTTTTATTCTATTCTATTTGTTTTTTTTTATAAATTATTTATAAAAAATGCGAATAATTTTTTTATTACTTTCATTTTTACTTAACTATTAAAAATTAATAGTTTTAATATTCTGAAACGTTTTACGGTCGAGTTAAATAAGTTAATATGTAATTTTATTCAAAATACGTTAATAGAATAAAAAATATAAATTATGAAAAATAAAACGATTTTATTTGTTCGCGTTGTACGTAATAATTAATAACGTGTTAATAGAAAAATTATTGTATACCGTTCATTTTAATTTATCTTTTAGGAATAATTTTACGTCGTACGTTTTTAAAACTTATCTCCAAAAGAATAGCGAAATTAAGAGTCTTTATTATTACTTAAATTGCTACTCCGTTTTAAAGGAGTTTTTTCTTCAATTTCTTTATCGCTTCATGTAGGCTACACCGTAATGCGGGTCGAAAGATGTCGCTAATAAAAAATGATATCCGAACGATCACTGTAAATAAATTGTAATGAAATTCAAAAGTTATTTTAAAAATACGCTTATATGGAAGTATTATGTCGCGGATTGTAATATGAAGTTTTTATGCGATTATTTAATTATTTTTAATCGTTAAATTTCAACATATTACTACATCACACGTTTCGTACACTCCGATCTTTGTCTGCCCTTCACAATTTTTATTTTCTACATATAGTTTTTTAATGTATAACCTTTCAATCTCTGTCGTAAATCTATTTCCTCACCTAATCGTCTAAGACTTATCTTTCATACTTTATCGTCTACTTGCTTTTCAACATCGCTTTTAAAAGTTCTCTAATCTTTTCTTTTCTACACACTTCTTCTATGCAGTTCGCGGATAGCTGCTATAAAGGGCTACATTAAGCGGAAATATATTTTTTAGGAATATTTTTATAATTCTTTGATCTACAGTTTATACTGGCCGATTTCTATTTTGTATTAAAGCTGTTATCGTTTGCGCCAATCTTCTGTTTTCTGCATCGCTCGACATGTTCTTTATAATTTTATCGCTGAGATAATAAAATTCTTCATTTTTTGGTGTATTATTATCCTCTGATTATTATTTAATCTCTCGTTACCTATTATTTTTTTATTATATTTAATTTTCTTTGTTTCACCGGTGTTTATTTCGAATTTAATTTTTCTCCTAGCGATGAATTCATGAAAGTCCTACAACTGTGGGTTTTTTCTGTGGCACGGATTGCACGTGGTCGCGCGCGCAGGCGCACGCACACACCTTAAGATAAATATTTATCGGTTTATTTAAATATAATATTTTTTTGTTTATTTAATTTAACGATTCTAACTAAAGCGCGCGCATTTAACTAAACCGCATTTAATTCGCATGGGTGTAGCGGTACTAGCGGCGACTGTCGGTTCTAACTAAACTATGTAATTTCACAACTTAAATAGAATAAATTTCGCTTACACGATCGGTAGACAGTTTTTGCCGTTAGGCTTAACGCATCAGGTATCAAGTCGAGCCGGCGATCTAGTTCGAGACCCGGCCAGACCGAGTTACTTTTTTTCACTTTAAACGTAATTCATTTGTCTAATTCTACCGCTCACCTGTGACGTCACAACATAGCAGTAGTTTACAGCATTTTTTGGATGCGGGGTGGGGGTCCGATTTTGTAAAAATTGTTATTTTTTAATCGTTAAAGAATGCACCTAAGAAGAATATGACCTTAATTAGGCGAAATCTCGAGATACTGAGGGTGACCTTGCTCTACAGCCTCGCCCCTTGATCTTTTCAGTTGAAAATTTAATGGCTTCAATGCTCCATACATAGAAGTAATCCGGCCGAGTTTGGTAAAAGTTGGCCCAGCAGTTCCGGATATATACGGTAATTTAGAGGCCAACACCGAACAGACAAACGTACATATGAATATTAACATCCGGAAAATTTAACATCCGAAAAAACGTAAAGATCCGGTGAAGATCGCACGCGCCTAAATTAGACCGATTACAATACTTTCCTAATAATGTAATTTGCGAATGCGAAGCGTTTTTATAATTTCTCCGTGCATTGTTCCTTCACTTTCAAATTTTCCCTTCGATTTTTGTATCGTAACAGGAAATAGTTTACAACCTTATATCACTTCTTTGTAAATTATAAATAATTTTTTCCCCTTTTTCTATTATTATAACCGCTGCACTATAATTTTATAAATTATAAATAACCATTTTCTCCCGATATTATTAATGAATTTCTCTTTAAAATTATAACTTAAAAAATTGTTAAAAAATTACAAGGTTTACGCGTGGTTTTTATTAATGTTATTTTCGTTATCGGGATTCGCGTATATTTTTCTGGGCTTACAGGGTTACACGTGAATAACAAATTCGGATTTAACGAAACTTACAACGAAGTTATTTTACGCAGTAGAACCCCAGTTTAACTAGATATCTTATCGTCTTATAAAAAAATAACTCAGCACTTGGGGGTCGGTCTGAACGTTTATAGTTCGGTCGAGTACTTCTAGGCGGCGAAAAATACTAGGGATGAGAGAAGATGTTCCTTTAGGAATATAATTCGCTTAATCCCTCTTAGGAAATTTAAACCTGTTCTCGATTAGACGTTTAATTAAAAAAAGGAAAACACGTTTTTAGTTCGAGTATGTATTTAAGCCGAATAAATCAAAACGTTGTTAAATAACATGCTGCTCCCGACTATAAGGGAATCGAGAATAGGATCAGAATACGCTACCTAGAGGGTGCCTTAAATTTATCCTCCGAGAGTACACTCTGCATCCTTTTTTTATCCTTCTTTCATACTTCGAGTTCTGCGGGTTTGGGTCAGGTTTCCGGTATATTCATCCTGAGAATATATAAACGTTTGAGGGCGATGGGTCCTGACTACGGTTTGATAGGAGGAGGTCGCTCTTAAAACCTTTTTCTTGCCGATGTTAAACGTCTGGCTGAAATCGACATCGTTAAAGAATGAAGCTACTGACATTCAAAAATATTAAACACGAATAATATAATCTTAATCGTGATATTTTCAGAGGCATATTGTATTTAGTTATATTTTAACCGACTTTAATAAAATCACGAGGTTCTCGATTCTACATATATATAAGGGTGTCCCATATAAAACGCAACCCATCAATCACTCATCCATGAAATTTCAAAAGTCAAGCTTACTCCCCTACTCGTTAATGAAATGGACTCGTCCAACATCTGAACATCGCGGAGACGCAGTAGAACACTACCGATAGTAATAACCATGCAATCATAACGTTCAGCGTATTGGTAGAGGCAAGATGGTGTTTTCGCTAGATGAACGTGTTTTCATTGTCGAGTCGTACTTCAGTACGAAATCAGTGGTTGCAGTGCAAGATTTGTTTCGCCATAAGTACCCGGATAAACCAGCTCCTAACAAAACATCTGTATTAAGGTTAGCCGCAAAATTTAGAGAGACCGGTTCTATTAATAACAAAGAACACAAAAGATCTGCGTCTGTGTTGAATACAGATACAGTCAGTGAAATCGAAGACCGATTACTCGCCTCGCCAAATAAATCGATCAGACATTTGTCTGCTGAATTTGTCTAAATCAACTGTTCATCGGGCGACCAAACGATTACAATTACGACCTTATCGCATTCAAACGGTTCATCCACTTCTTGAGCCCGACAAAGAAAAACGGCTACAATATTGTCAACGGTTCCGTCGATTTCTGCGTGAGGGAATTAATGTTACGGATTCGTTATTTTTCACAGATGAAGCACGGTTTCATTTGGATGGCTACGTAAACAGCCAAAACAGTAGAATATGGAGTGTTGGAAATCCCCACGTTTATCACGAAAAAATTACACTCGCAGAAGTCGGGCGTGTGGTGCGCGATATCGCGAAAGAAAATAATCGATCCTATTTTTTTCGAGTACAGCATTAATGCAGAACTATATATTGTACTTTAATAGACTTACACCTGATATAAAGGTTAAGTTATATATCGAGTCTATTTTTATTACGTATGCGTTAAAAGCGTATTATTTTTATTTCCTTGTACAAAGTAAAGGAAGTATTGTGTCGCGAAAAATTTTGGATCTCAGATTTCAACAGAAATATCCATTTTGACATCCCTGAATCCAAATTTGACTAGTTTCGGCGTGACGTTTTTACGTACGTATTATGTATCTACGTACCTATCTCGCATAACTCAAAAATATTAGCCGTAGTATGTTGAAATTTTGGATTTAGGACTGTTGTAACATCTAGTTGTGCACCTCCCCTTTTGATTACAATCGACGGACCACCCTCATCGAGAGCTTTTCAACGAAATATGATAAGGAGTACTTATTTCATCGATTCCAGAGCTATAGCCAAATAAAATTATAATTAATGAAATATTTGGATCTTACAAGGGAAGGCGCATCGATTCGAATCAGACATCATCTGCTTTTCATTTTTTTAAATTTAAATGTATTGATTTATTAATAATTATTAACCCGAGATTGTAAAACGTTTTACAATAAATAATTATTCGGTAATAACAAACAAATGAAATATATATGAAAATAAATCGGTATTACATATGTGTGTATGTTGTTACATATACACATATGTAATAATTTTCTGATTAAAAATCTGATTATTTAATATTAATTGAAAATTATAATTTAGAATCGTATTATTTTTCGATTTTCTAATTTAATTTTATTTAATTTTCTGGAATTTCTGTTTAATTATATCTATATTAAAACTAACTACAGAGTGACTGAAAAATAAACCCTCACAAGATCAACATATACACTGAGGCATACACGCCCGATCTTTAATAAATTGCAAAAAATTCTGATCTTTTACTTCATTACTCCTGTGATATTGTCAGACCATATTCTCTCTAAGTCGGAGTTGTTCATTTCGTTTATTTGTTTTTTGTTGCCGATCCTTTAATCGCTGTTTGGTTTGATATAATTCGGCTGATCTTACTTTGTGTACACGACACATTCTCTAGTTTTCAAATTTTCTCTGTTTATATTCATCATCCTCTCTTAATCTTTTTATTCTTTCCTTGGTTTTAACGTTTTCTTCCTCTGTATATTTATGATCTTTTCTTAATCTTTTTATTCTTTCTCTGTTTGCAACATTTTCTTCCTTTTTTTCATACATTTTTAAAAAAAAATTAAATATGATGTTTTATTAATATTAATATTAACTTCTGATTGTAAAAATAAATTACAATAAATAATAATTCAATGATAACAATAAAACAAAAATCAAAAAAAAATCAGAAGTTATTAGTGAAATAACATTTTATGTACTTTTAAAATTGTGTATATGTAATTTAATAGGCGTACGAGGAAGTCATGTAGTGTCCACATCAGAATTTTTTTAAGTAAGACTTTCGTCTAACTATTTTTTATAACGATTAATCTTTACGCATCGTATTAAAATTCTTTTATGAGAACGGAACCGGCTAACGAAAATCTAAAACTAACTAAAAGATTTTGTATAACGATTTACGGTACCGATGACAAAGGTCAAACGGTTTTTTCTGATAGGTTCTTATATAAAGTCATATTTTTTACAGTAAAGAAACGATATCGGACACAAGTTACATTAAATTAAAAATTGTATAGGCTATACGGTGTAAACATAGGGAAGTTTTCATTTATTTATAACATTTTTATAGTTTTAAAAATAACAAAAACTACCGTATTAAAAACGGGGTTAATATTAGACTCGAATAATAATTTACGTTAAGACTTTTTGGAACTTTACGATGGAAATTTAAAAGTTTCCTTTTATTATATATACTGCAACAAATGTAACTGTTTTCATAAAAAAACGAAATAGCCGAACGAACAGTGAGAGTCGTAATTTTTAAATAAAACTAAAACGAACGTTTTTACTTATTTAAATAATTTATATACGAAATTCCTCTTACGTTTTCGGATATAGCCTGTAAAAATTAGATGCTACAATACCAAAAAAGGGTTATAAAAAATACAGATAGTATATTTAGTTTGCTCAATCTTTATTGACGTGCACGAATCGTAATAAAAAGATAAAAAATCTATGGCGATCATATTTTATTCCCTATCACGTTTCTATGCGATTTAATTCCATTATTAAAATCTACGTATCTTAGAAAATTGAACACGAAGTAGAATACCCCTTTTTGACGACATGTTAATCTAACTGTAATTAACGGGGGTGTAAAATACGCAAAAAATTCTAAAAAATATTCCTTATTAACCGTAAAAATAAACAATCTCATTTCGTTGTTCTCGCTCGGTTAGAATGGTTTCTTGAACCAACACTTTTCAGTCATTTTTAAGTAATAAGAATCAGTTTAAAAAAAAAGTTATGAACTTAACCGAATCGGTTAAAAAAATAAAAATTAATTAAAAATTGTTTCATAATCATCATCATCATCATCATCATTATTAAGGTATTCTGCCCATCGCAGGTCCCTGAAACCTCTGACCCGGTTCTTTCTGTACCAAACCAGCGCTTCGGTATCTTTATACCTTGTCCTTAATGTCATCTATCGACTTCAATTTTCTTCCTCCTCATCTCCTTTCCCCGTTTACTCTTCTCCAGTCTTCTCCACACCGCATTTCCATAGCTTGCATCTTATCCTTCTCTCGTTTACCCGAAGTCCACGCTTCGCATCCGTATAAAAGCGCACTTCATTCGTAACATTTAACCGGCCTTTTCCTTAGATCCAAGTCTGTTTTGCTACAAAGCAGTCTCTTCTTCTTTGCCGCGGCTATTCTTAACTTAATTTCTGTACCGCTCCGATTACCGCTCACAAAATATGTGTTTTTCTCAACTCGTTCAACTTTCCCTTCTTTTATTCGCACTCTCTTTGTCCAGAAAGAAAAGTTTTTTTTTTGTTAAAAATCGTTTAATCGGTTTTAAAACTTAGTTAAGAGCTCGATTAAAAACTTAATTAAAAGATTAAGAATTATTTTTTTCTGAAATCGGTTAAAAAAATAAATCGAATAATATATTCGGTTAAAAAGACGAATGTATTTGGGTAAGCAGTTTATATTATAAATAATAGAAAAATTCGTTTTAATCTTTTTAATATAACTGCGGCGTTAATTATTACAACGTGGCTATTGTTACCTTTATGTTTTTATTGTTACGTATTATGAGACATTTTATTAAGCTTCAAACTGTTAGATCGCTTCGCGGCTTTTGGCCTCTTAGTATAAACTTGCGTTGCATTACCGGTTGCGTTTCTATCAAGCGAAGTGTTCTACATCCACGTCGTCCGGGCTGTACAACGATTGCGGAAATGGATGAGGACGAATTGGGGAAAGAATGTAGGCTACTGTTCAAGACTGATAACCGTGATGCCAGCTGTATCACGGCGTTTTTGAACTTGGCGCTGGTCTCTTTAAGAAGTTTGTGTCTGAGGGTACACCATTGGTATACATAATGGTATGTCCATTTAACGTCCTGTAGGGTTAAGGAGTACGTGGATGTACAAAGATGCTTCAAGTGCTGCCGTTTTGGCCACAAAACCAAATTCTGTAAGTATGCGTCGGTCTGCGCGCATTGTGGCGAGGAAGGTCACAAGCGCGACGATTGACCGCAGAAAGCCGAGGCTGCATCTTGCATGAACTGTAAAAGGTTGCGCAAAGAGTGCAAATATGCGGTCAGGAGTAAGGACTCTGGCTGTTACTTACGTGCGGTAGAATTGTATTTCAAGTCCTTGGATAGTTAGTAAGTATCCTTCTTTGAAGCTTGATTTGTACGTAGTGTTAGGTGAATTGGTGTTGTGAGTCTCGGGGTTACTTTTGGCAACGCCCATCAAAAAGCCGGGTGATCTACCGGGTCATGCGATTTCTAAGTTTTCTGTGTTATTGTGATCCATTTGCTCTTCGATGCGGAGCGCTTTAGATTTAAGATATTTATACGATGCCAAATCGCTTCTTTGGCGACAGTTAGGTGATGACTGTGGTGGGTTTTTCTTGCGGGCTGTTGACTCTGGTTGCATCGTCGTCTTCGCATCGAACTCGAATGGGTCTTTGCTTTTAGTTGCGTTAGTCTCAGCCTTCGACTGAGTGCGGTAGTTTAATAGTTGTGAGACCCGGTAGAGTTTCTAATCTCCTTGTGGTTTCTACCGGTATGATTCCACTACAAATTTTAGACTAGCTTACTTCTCATAACCTACAGTGGCGTCTGCGGGTACTATGTCACGGCTAGTATCCCGGATGGCTAGGGTTTCGCCTGGGCAGTTGGACTGACCAGAGGTAGGCGTGCTTGGCACCGTGCCTCTGTTAGAGCAGTTTCAGGTTTCAATAGGGATCGTGCCCGGGAGGGTAATTTTCACTCTCCCGGGTGTGGTTTTTACTGAATTAGCACGGCGTTTTGTTGAATTGGAGTGCACACTCATTAAGGGGCAAATAAGATAACTGTTAGTTGCGATCAACCTAGCTGCAAATCCAAGCGGTCCTCAAAGTTGGATCTGAAGTGGGAGACTAGAGGTTATACTCAGCTCCCGAACGGACCAGGCTTGAGGTTGTCTAGGACATTTACTTATTCTGGCTGGTAGCACTCCAATCAATTCATTATAATGACATGCTGACGTGGAAATGAATTTTTTGCTGAATTTGTTTTGCCGTCGTGGCATAAACATTTTATTGCAATAGTTTGTAAAATCGTTTGTGGGTACTTACGGTTAGGTGGTGATAGAACTTGTAGACTTAGGCGCGGGATCTTTAATCTTCTGCATGTAGGCTTTTAGCTTACTTCCTGAGAGCTATGTGGTAGAGTTAGGTGTCTGATGTCTCTTTTGAAGGCAAACTTGACTATGGCGGAATTTACCGATGTGGATGTCTCTCGAGGCATCTCACGAGGCCGGACTGATGCCTGTGGAATTTGATCAGTTTGAGGGGGAAAATATGTCCTTCGATTAAGCCACTCATGGCTAGGAACGGAGGGGTGGTGTAGCGATATGATATGGTGCAAGGCGGGTTTTCTTCTCCCTCGGGGGGGAATTGAAATGTACAACGATCGGTGGCTGTTAGTCAACCTACATTGCTGCGGAGTGTAAACAAAACAGCGGCGTAATGTGTTGCAGTAGTGCCGTCGTCGGCTAAATAGAACCTTTTTTGTGTGTTGGTGTCCCCAATTCGTAGATCGTGAGGCCAGTAGATTTTCTGATCCTCTGGTAGGTTCGGGAAGCGATTTCGCTCCGACCACGACGGTGGTCTGCATTAGAAGCTTTTAGTTTTTGACGTTTCGAGCGGAGCTACGTGAGAACAGGAGGCCTTAATCGTAAAAGAGATTGTTAAACGCTCACCTTGCTTTGTGTTAGGTTATAGTTTCTTTCACTGTAAACGTAGTGCTTGGCGCCACAGTCGGTGCCTTTTTCATTAAGCTGCTGTAGAGCAATCTGGAGGAGCTTGCTTGGACGAATTGGTCGGTTTGGAGAAAGACTTGGTGACCGGTGACCCCTTCAAGACGAGAAGGTTAATCGGCAGGTCTCCGCCGAGATCCCGATCATCCGAGAAGGAGGTCTCTGAGGTCTCCATACGGGAAATTTTGCGCTCAAGTGCACCGGCAGACGGCACAAAAAATCTCGCTGAAGCTTCAGCGTCGAGTTGTGTAAGGAAGACCACGGTTGAAACCGTGCAGGAAGAGCTAGTTTGTGGAAGGCGCAACCAGTCGGAAGGGCGCCTCGTCACGAAGTCGAGAGTAGCGAAGGACAGTGGAGTGGTGGTCCGCTTTACGCCGGAGGTCTCCAGGGCGAAGCCTTCTAGGAAAGTCTAGCTCTGGGGCCGAAGGTTTGGGGAGGATCGAAGAGATGCGGTCCTCAAAGATGGCGTCTCAGATTTCGGTGGAGTCTCGGCAGTTAGTCGACTCCTACCTGTCTGAGTGTAGCTTGATGGTCGCTAAGCTGGCTTTAAAGTGTGAAAGCCTCCAGGGCACCAACCGGGCCCTGAATTCAATTGTGTCAAGGTGGTTGGGCAAGGTTGACTAACAATTTCTTGGGTAGAAGTCAGTCCGCTGATCCGGGAGTGCTT
Organism: Lycorma delicatula; assembly: GCF_047948215.1. NCBI lineage: Eukaryota > Metazoa > Arthropoda > Insecta > Hemiptera > Fulgoridae > Lycorma > Lycorma delicatula. Next base: position 4,852,348 of record NC_134464.1, read on the forward strand.
GATGCTGTCATGACCTCCGCTTCCGGGGAGTCGTCTGTTAGATGCAGGCGGAAAACCGGGAAAAAGTGGTGGTCCTCTGACCTTAGCGTGCCGCGAACAAGAGTTAGTACCGCCCATAGAAGATACCAGCGTCGTCCCCGAACAGGGATTATCGTTGATGACATACGCGCTAAGAGTCTTCAGATCCATCGGCGCGCCCGTAGTGAGTACGAACATGCCATCAAGGAAGCCAATCTCAAGTTTTGGCAAGACTCTATGCGCGAGTTGCAGCGCAACCCCTGGCAGCTCGCGAAGTCATGTTACCGGCCAAAGCAACACTGGACAGCACTGGCACGCACTGTCCAGTGTTCGATGGGGGTTTGGAAGTCGGGACCATACTTTAACATCTGTGGCGACTCATCAGCGGTTCCTGGATACTCTGTTTCCAGATGCTCCGGAGGGTGAACCAGAAGTCGGTGTCAGGTCGGGTGAGACACCATTCCCTGGCGTGTGGGCTGTGGATTCCGTAGATGTAGACCGAGTGGTCTCTCGAACGGTAATGAGGAAGGCACCGGGGATCGACCAACTTGAGCCGGATATTTTATATCATTTGATGCCTGTCATAAGAAAGCCGGCAGCTGTTCTCGGGGTGACTTAGATTTGGTTGTTTTCCGACTTTTTGGAAGGTGGCTTTGGAGAGGGTCTCTTAAAATCAGAAAAGAATCCGAGTGAGGTCAGCAGTTATCGAGCCATCAGTATCTTGGCGGTACTCGGTAAGTTTCTGAAAAGGTTGGTTGTGGAAGTCTCTGGAAAAACATCGATATGAACTGTTTTATAAAACGAGGCTTCATTAAAGGTCTCTTGCTGTGGAACCTGTTCTTCGTCGGATTTCTGGAAATTCACATTCCCAGATGGGGTCACGGTTCATGTTTTCTCTAATGACTGTCTCCTATTAGTTTGTGGTAATTCATGACAACTCGAAAACCGGGCGCAGGCGGCTTTTTCAACAGTAGAGAGCTGGATGTACATGCAAAATTTGAAGATTTTTGTGCTCAAGACGAAGTATAAGCTTCTCAAGAATGTGGATAAATTATCGTACAGTCGTAACCCCTATATTAGTTATAAAGGCTATGTAATCAGGCAAGTCTGACTTCATAAGTACCTAGGTGTTTTGTTTGATGAGAAGTTGTTTAGCAACCGCATTAAACAAGTACCAGCGGACGCCGTCTGTGTGATGAACAAGCTTACGAGGATTGCTCGGAAGGATTACGAGCTGTCGGTCCGTCATTTTTACATGGTGTACCGAGGTGTCTACGAAAGTATGACCTCTTATCCAGCGTCCGTTTGGATGCATAGTTGGAAGGAAATCGAGCACCTATTCAAAATTTAAGGAGTACCAGCGCAGAGTCGTATGCACTGATGTCTTTAAAACAACTTCCTACGAGGCTACTACAGTATTGGGAAAGGCGCTGCCAATCGATTTAGTGGTGAAAGTTTGGGCGGCCATGTCAATTGCCATGTCTACATCTTCGTCAATTGCGAAGAGGTAGGGAGACCGAAGTATTTGGGATGCGGTTTAGAGCCGGGCCTGTACCGGAGCGGAACGGTGATCGCAATGCACTGGTTCTGAATTTCGAACAGTTGCCCATCTCCTGCCTGCGGAGGAGGCTTTACAGCCTCGCAATGAAAGCATGGCATCAAGAATTGCACGCTACGTCTAAGGGTAGGTTCTTGTATAGATTTATACGGACTTGGGGGAATGGTACGTTTCTAGTTCGTTTTAAGAGGAAGGGAGCTTAATTGCTCTCCAACCACGCGAATTTTAACCAATATTCGTTTCGGTTCCGCCTGGCAACTGATGAGCTGTGCGTCTGCGGGGAGGTCCAGTCGAACGAACACACGATGTTCGACTGCCCAGCTCTTTGGGGGCCAGAACTTAGGCCACCCTGGAACTTAGAGGTCAAGGGGAAAAATGGCCACTCATATGCGGCGAGTCAATGTGGTGAGAGCCGCATTGTCGGACCGTGAAAGAGTTCCTTGATGCGGTTGCTTTATTCAACCGACATCAGTAGTTTACCTAATGGAAAAGACCCCTACCACGCTGCTGTAAGAAGCTAACCGAGAGATGTGGTTGGCTATCAGCCAGATTATGGTTCCGTGCGCTTTAATGGTGGACAGGTACGTGTTGGCATTCAGCGACCTAGGCGTGGCAGCGAATTGCTTTTCTTGACGAAATAAATTTTTATTGACTAGTCATGTATTTTAGTATGTATACGGGGTGCGCCTACCTATTTTAGTAATATATGACAAGTAAGCGGTGGGACACGCACGTGAATGGTGTATGGTACCACGCTTATTTCGCTCCCGCTTTTAGGTTAGCTCTAGGAGCTAGTTAGGACACTGATCGCTAAACTGTTTCGAGGCTCAGTAGCAATTTGTGGCATAGACATTCGGTCTTATGGTAGGGTGACAGAATGAGGTGGTGGCGGGAGAAATACCAAGCAAACCAATTCTGCTTCACTCTCCGGAACATCTGGAAAAAGAGTATCCAGGATCGCCTGGTAAGTTGCCGCAAATGTTAAAGTGTGGTCACGACCAACAAACCCGCATCGAACCTTGGACAGCACGTGCAATGGCTTTGGACGGTAACATGACTTTGCGAGCTGCAACTCGCGTATAGAGTTTTGCCAAAACTTGAGTTTGGCTTCCTTGATGGCATAAACATACTCATTACGGGCGCACCGGTATATCCGCAGATCCTCAGCGCGCACGTCGTCAACGATAATCCCCGTAGGGAGCGGCACTAGTATCTTTCCTAGCGGACCTAACTCCTGCGCGCAGCAAACTAAGGTTAGAGGACCACCACTTTTTATCAGGTTTCCGCCTGCGTTTAACAGACGGCTCCCCGGAAGGAGTAGTCATGACGGCTCCAGGAACTCTCCGATCAGCGAACTGGTCACTAACTAAGGGTCCGTCCATCGGCCGAGGCCGCCGTTGAACCCTATTGCAGCCAGTCTTGATGGCCCGCCGAATCGCTCAGCCATCAATTCCATCTCCTTTCTGTGCTCCATGCGCCATTCCAACCCTTGTAAGGCAGCCGCGTACTCGTGCCGCAGCCTGTCCTGATCCAGCCCCCTTAGGTTATAGCGTCCCGAATGTGGAGCTTTTGAAACGCCACCGTAAGCGTTCTCTGGAATAAGTGATCTCTGGAAGGTCTACAATAGATATTATGACGTTCTTATAATGCAGTCAAGGAATGATTGATGATTGTTAAATACTTTATTATTTATGCGGGTAGGAAAGGCCCATACATTTTCCGCATATCTTAGCAATAGGATCTGTCATCTATAACGTAGTGGCATTATTCCGGCTTCCGACGGCAGCCTCGGTAGTATTTCTTTATCTGAGCCCCGATTGATGTTGGATAAATATTTAATAACGTTTAGAGCTTGTTTTTTACATCTATCACTCGACACCGGTATACGTAATCCCCATGTAAGGGATTTATCTAGTAATAGACCTAAAAATCGTACATTATCCTTGTATTCTATCGGATGGTCATCGACGGTTAAAACAGGATTTCGGTGAAGAATTCTCTTTTTACAGATGTGTGCATAACACGTGTTCTCTGGTGAAAATTTGAAACCATTATTCCTCGCAACTTCGTTGTGGGCGTTTATCGTACGTCGCAATTTGTACTTCACCATAGCTGTAGTCTTGCTGGCATACACAATTGCCAGATCATCAGATAGTCACATTTTCTGATTTCTGCTGGAACGGCTAATATTTGGTTATTGATGGTGATAGTGAACAAGGTACCGCTCAACGGCGAGCCTTGTGGTATGCAATTTTCCAATATTTTTTTTTCTGAAGAATATTCATTGTTAACACGTGCTTGAAAAGTACGGTCGTTCATATAGTTGCTAAGTAATATCGCTTCTCGGCCTCTTGGCTAAGATCAAAGTGTAGTTGCTAAGTAATACTGGCAGATTGCCGCGAATGTCCCATTAATGTAATTCAAGCATTATTCCATGACGCCAGGTCATATCGAACGTCTTCTGCAAGTCAAAAAAGACTCCGACACAATGTTTTCTTGCGATGAAGCTGTTACGTATGATATTCTCTAAATTAATCATTTGGTCAATAGTTGAGTGGTATTGTCGGAAACCTGCTTGATGTGAGGATAAAAGAGTTTTTTCTAAAATCCAAACGAGTCGATTATTTATAATTTTTTCAACGATTTTTCCTTAGAGCACGTCAAAGAAAAGGACGGTAATTATTAGAATCTGTGAAATCTTTATCTTGTTTAGGACTGGAAAAATATGTGATTTTTTCCACTGTTGTGGGTTGTTCCATTCCGTCAAATATGATTATTACGTAGTTCTAACAATCAACGTTTTGCAGTGGCATTCAGCTGTCTGATCATGACATAATGAATTTCATCCGGATCAGCAGCTGTATTGCCTGCTTTCTCCAACGCTTTCACAAGTTCTTTTATTTTGAAAGGTACATTGTATGAATAATTCATTTTAGTACGGAAATTTAGCAGACCCTCAAGTTCCGTTTTCCGCGTTTAAAAAATTTTATCATAGTTAGCAATTTTATTGGCTTCTTCGAAACGATCGGTAAGTAATTCTGCAATTTCGTTTGGAGTATTTCTCTAACTTCTCTAACTTCATCTTCATGTTGAAGGCAAGTTATGGGAGTAAAGTTTGTGCGCCCACTTTCTTTCTAACGTCTGTTGCAGTCGTGTTTCTGTTAATGGATGACACATATTGCTGCCGATATCGTTTTTTAGAATCTATCATAAGTCTTTTTGCATACGCCCTGTATCTTTTAAAGGTAATTAGATTTTCTAATGTTGGACGTTTCTTAAAAGCGTTATATGCTTTTTTCTTTATTTTTATATCTTTACTTATTTCATTGTTCCACCACGAAACGGGTCTCTTCTTGAATTTCCCGGTTGTTCTGGAAATATATCTTGATGCCGAGTCAAATATGGCGTTAGTTATAGCATCGACATCGACTTCAATAACTCCAGTTGTTTCAGGGAGTAACGTACTAGCTGTGAAGCTCGTCTAATGTTCCTTATCAAACAGCCATCTTTTGGAGATAGGATGCATTTTTCTTGTAATAACAGTTACAATTCGCACCGGGAAATGATCGCTTCCATGCAGATCTTCTAAAAAGTGGAAAGAGTATCTCGGCGCTATCGATGCACTTCTAAATGCTAAATATATACAGGAAGTCGATCAAGACAGTTGAAGACAATTAAAATAAATAAAAACGAATACTTTTTTTGGAAGGGGGAATTGAGACTGAGAATTCTGTTCCGAGTAACATATGAGATCTGATACGCGAAGGAATATCGGGTTAATTCACCTTGTAAGAAAGTTTCAATTTTCATAAATAGGTATCACTATTTATGAAAATTAAAAAAAAATTTAAAATCGATACCCAAACCGTATTTGTTAACTTAATCTATTTTAATTTTTTTCCCGGTATTAATTTCAAACTAATTTTTTAGAATTTCCAGTATTTAACACTAACTTATTTTAAATTACCGTACATCGGTAAAGACTCTTCAAAGTGTCGACTTTGAAGATTCTTTACCGATGTACGGTAATTTAAAGTCATAACTTAAAGAAGACTTTTCTGTCGGGAAAAGTTTTCGATTAAGCTGGAAATACTAAGAATAATTTACTTTTTGGAAAATTTTAAACGGTTTGAAATTTAAGCGATATCGACCCGGATTTAAGCGGTCAAATATTTCGTGAAGATGATTGTTCCAAAAAAGTGGAATTTTGTGAGGAATTTATTATTTTTTTGAAAAAATGCTCGCTTCTCTAGTTCGATTACACGATCTGATGAAGCTTGCTTCAAATTGAATATCCTAGTAAACCGACATAATTATGTTTATCGGTCGAATGAAAATCGTGTCGTAATTATGGAGAATTTGATATATCTACAGTTCATGTTCGGTTCGTTTGCCAAAAGCAGAAGAAGAAATATCGGGACATTTCATCAACCGGATGTATAAAATGATTCATCTGTTAAATTTTTATGAGATGACAGCAAGACTGGCATCTCCTTTATTTTAGTATTCAAATAGTCAAAATTTAAAGAAGAATGCTACAATATTAATATTTATTTATTTTGTAATTATTGTGCGGTTCTTTTTTGAAATGTTAGTTTTATTATTTAGTTTATTTTATTTAAGAATCTCCATTTTTAATTAATTTATTTTTTAAGTTTCTATCTTTCTATCGATCTTGCTTTTTATACTATGGATTGTAACAAGAAAATTATATAAATAATGTTTTAACTTAAATTTATTCAAATACTACAAAAATTGTTAAAAAAGTATCATTCGGTAGTTTTCAAGTCGCTCAAGGAGTTATATAAATAAAAGTAAAATAAAAATGACAACCGTTTTTTAAGTCTTTTAATAATGATATATAATTACCCGTAAAAATTTAATACGATTGAAACGAATATTCGTTTTCTTATTTTCGAATGTTTAAAAAAACCGACGTGGACACCACATGACTTCCTTGCACGCTTATTAAATTACATATACAAATTTTTTGCTGCACTTCGTTTAAACTTATTTCATTTGAAAGTGAGATATAATAAAGTGGACTGCTGAAATAAAAATGACTGGCAACAAAAAACAAATAATCGAAATGATAAACTCCGATTTAGGGAGAATATTGTTCGACAATATCAGAGGAGTAATGAACTAAAGATAAGAATTTTTTTGCAATTTATTAAAGATCGGACATGTATGCCTCAGTGTATGTCGTTCTTGTGAGGGTCTATTATTCAATCACTCTGTAGTTAACTTTAATGTATATAAAATTAAACAGAAATTCAAGAAAATTAAATAAAATTAAACAGAAATTAAACTAGAAAATCGAAAAATAATACGACTCTACATTATAATTTCCAATTAATATTAAGTAATCAGATGTTTCACCAAATCACATACACATATATAATAATGCCTTTTAAATTACATATACACGTTTTTAAAAGTACATAAAATTTTATTTCGCTAATAACTTCAGTGTAACAGCTGTTTTTGTGTAAGACAGACGTGTCTAGTGAGTTCTAGTGAAAATTTATCTTATACCGAATACAACCAGGTATTATTAATACCTGGTTGTATTAATACCTTAATATGTATTAATAATTACATATTGTAGACTTTTCATCTGCGGTGGAATTGGAATTTTAAGCACATACTCTGCGGATCGCGACTAACATCACCAAAAGGCAGGCAACTTTTCAGATCGATGACTGACAATTATTTGGAATGTTTGTCTTCTGAAGAACCGACGTACTGGCCTACAGATCTTAATAAAATGACAGATCTCCTGGATTTTTTTCATTTTCAGAGGAATTTCTGAAAACTATTTACATATTGAACCGCATTTTGCTTGCGTCAGATCATACACCTGTTGTGCTTACGATATCTTTTGACGTTATGATAACTGTTCGATCTCCCACTCTGTTTAATAAATTGACCGATAAACGACGTTTTCAAGACTTTTTGGAGAAAAATGGACAAGGTTGGACGTGCCTTTAAAATCACCGGCCGATGTGGATAATGCAGTACACGAATTGACCAAATTGATTCGGTCAGCGGCGTGGGCCTCCACTACCAATTTTGATTCTGCTCCCCCAGCTCAAAATACATTTCCGGTTTTCATCAGAGAAAAGATAGAAGAACGCCCAAGATTACGACGCGTATGGCACAGAACTAGCTACCCTGCCGGTAAGGGAAGGCTTCTCAAGAATTCAAAAGATAATTCAAAGTTTAAAAATATTTCGTTTCAATTTTATATTGAAGATATCTCTGATAGGCAGTCTTCTGAATATACTTTATGGAAAGCTGCAAGGACGTTCAAGAGACCCCAGCCGTCTATTCCTCCTTTCCGTAAAAATAACAGAAAATGGGCGAGAAGTTTTCAAGAGAAGGCGAACTTATTTGCTAAGTACTTTTCAGGCTTATTACAGCTCAATAATGTCTAATAGGATCCAAATGAAATTAAGAAAATTTTCGAATATTTGATTTCTCCTTTTCAAATGTCCTTACCGATTAAACGACTTTTAATTCAGCAGGTTTCTTCAGTGATTAACAACGAAGTACATCCAACAAAGGCGCCGAGATATGATTTAATCAACGGTCAGGTTCTTCAAGCATTACCTAGAAAAGCGATACTTTTAATCGCTCTAATTTTTAATGCTGTTATTCAAATTGGTAATTTTCCTGGTACGTGGAAAATTTCACAAATAATTTTTATACCAAAACCGGGCGAAGAACCAACAGATGTTAAATCCTATAGACCTATCAGCCTGCTTTCAGTGCTCTCTAAAGTGTTTGAAAAGTTCTTTTTAAAAAAAATGAAGCAATTTGTAAATGATCAAATTCCAAATCACCAATTTGGGCTTGGGGAGAAACACGCTACTGTGGAGCAAGTAAACAGAATTTTTAACGTTATAAATCATGCTCTAGACAACAAAAAATACTATTGCAGCGGTTTTCCTCGATGTCAGTCAAGCTTTTGACAAAGTTTGGCACGTAGGATTGCTCTATAAATTAAAAAAGGTATTACCGCATGTTTTCTGTGTAGTGCTAAAATCTTACCAAGAATATAGATATTTTTAAGTTTTAACTGATTTTTTTGCAATAAAATCAGGGGTACTTCAAGGAAGCGTTCTCGGACCCATCCTATATGTTTTGTTTACTGTGGACTTGCCAATCACGTCAGATACAACCGTTGCAAAGTTTGCTGACGATACTGAAATTCTTGCCGTCCATGATAATCCAGCTACTGTATCTCATTACGTTCAAGATTCTCTCACTCTTCTCGAATCCTGGCTTACAAGTTAGAAAATAAAGGTAAATGAAACAAAGTCGTAGCACGTCACATTCACCCTTCGAAAGGAAAAATGCTCAACTGTTTCTATCTTTAATATTCCGATTCCAAGTTCTCAAGAACGTAAATATTTAGGTTTTCATCTTGACCGGTGTCTTATTCGGGTAAAAAATATCCAATCTAAGCGAATGCAGTTAGACCTGATGTTTAAAAACATGTACTGGCTAATAGGACACAGCTATCGGCTCTCAGTAGAAAATAAATTATTGATTTATAAATACATCTTAAAACCAATTTTGATCTATGGGCCTGAATTGTGGGGTATAGCAAGCAATTCCAAGATTTACATACTTGAACGTTATCAGACAAAAACATTGCGACGAACCTTTAGGCAAGAAATCTCTCTCATCAGTCAACGATATCAAAATCGCTTGGATCGGCATCCAAATTAAATGGCAGTCAATTTATTGGATAATACTCTCGACGATTTTTAATATTAACGAGAAATAATATTTTTGATTTGGTATATCGATTCAATTAAGTGGTTTTATAAACCAGGTTTACGAAGTCCTCTTCAATTTCATTTGATTTCGAGGTTAACTTTTAAGTTACAAAACAAGGGGTAGCTTCTTAATGTTCATTCCAAATTTAGCTTATTTAGGTACTGTTCAATTTTAACCGATAAGATTATAAAGTTACTGTAACGTTATAAAAAAAAAAAAGTAATAACTTCTGATTTTTTTTCATATTTTTTTTATTGTTGTATTGAATAATTATTTACTGTAAAAATATTTTACGATCGCGGGTTAATAATTATTAATAAATTAATATATTTAAATTATAAAAAAAAAAGTTAAAACAAATTAAAAAATAAAGTTAAACAAAGGAGATGACTGATTCGAACCGATGCCCTCCCTTGTCAGATCCAAATATTTCATTAATTAAAATTTTATTTTTGTTTTTAACTCTGGAAGGAATGAAAATAAGTACCGCTTATAATACGTCGTTGAAAACCTCACAGTGAGCGCTTATTACTGCGGTTAAGAAAAAGTCCAAAATCGAAATGTTTTGGATTTTTAGACGCTTTTGGTCCAGTCGATTGCAATCAAAAGGGGAGGTGCACAACTGGATGTTACAACAGTCCTAAATCCAAAATTTCAACATCCTACGGCTAGTCGTTTTCGATTTATGCGAGATACGTACGTCGTACAGACGTCACGCAGAAACTAGTCTGTAATTGAAAATGGATTCAGGGATGGTCAAAATGGATATTTCTGTTGAAATCTAAAAACCGAAATTTTTCGCGATCACAACACTTCCTTTATTTCGTACAATGAAGTAAAAAGTAACGAAATATTAACGGGTATTAGATTTTCTTATTTAAAAATTTAAATAATATATTTGTTGTTTAACGAATAAACTAAATAATTAAAAAAGAAAAGAAATAAAGGGGAAGAAAGGTTAAAAAAACGAATAGAAGAAACAATATTTAAAAATTCAGTGTCGAGATTAAAATATTATAATACTACAGCTCGCAGTACCGGGGTTGTTTTTCTGTGCTAACGTTAAGTGTACAATTTCTCTCCCCACCACGTTACTACTCCCGATGATGTCGCTATCCCCCACCCCTGTAATAGCGCGCACTCCAGTGGCGATACGGTGAACTACCTCACGCATCGGCAAGCGAAAAATCCAAACAAAAAACAACCGCATCAGATGGCCCTAAGGCGCAGGACTGATAGGGAAGAAGGCCTACCTCGTTGGGGCAGGACGCATTTAAAGGTAAATATATGGTACCTATCGTTTATATTATTTGTGTTTGTTTACAAAAGAGTTTATTTAAATTCTTTATCGTACGAAACGATAATAATCTTTTTAACAAATAATAATTTATTAAATTCGTTTTCGTGTGTTTAGTTAAATTTTCACGCGGCAACGTGGTTTTTACTATTTTTTTTATACGTATTATGTACTCTGGACATTTTAAACCGAGTACAACGGGCTAAAAGTGTAACCTAAACCGCGTCGACTCGGTTATGTACCATGTGTTTTACGACAAACAGAAGTGTGTCTTTCTTTTTAAAACGTATATAAGAAAATAAAAAAAAATTAGTGAAACTTTTTTCTACGAATCGATATAAGTAATAATAATACGGCAAGCGCGCTTGTTTTAAGGGTTGTGTTGTAGTCGTCACTCGCTCGATATCGAGTCGCATCATCTTTCTTTCTCTCTCACGCTCTCTAACGCGTTTACTCGCTCCATCTTTATCTTACTATATATATATATATATATATCTTTCTTCATCAATGGATTTCGCGCACTTCTGTCTCGACTCGCGGGAAACAACAACACTACAGGCAACGTGGTCTGCTTGCATCGTTTTCCTACTCGACGTTTCAACAGCGCGAGTAGTACCGTCAGCGTCGTTCAAAGTGTAAACATCGTACTGACATGTGGTGGATAAATACGGTATTTTAATTCGATTATAAATTCCGTTTTGTCTCTTATACTTCATTTATTTATTATTTACTGTTATTAGTTAAAATAAGCTTAACGTTTATAATAAACGTAAAGTTTATTAAAAATAAATTATTATTTACGTATACTTGTGCCACGTTTTGCAATTATTTAAATTTATCTGTAAAATGTAAGTATATTATCGTAAGCATTTATATCTTTATTTAATAAATATTTTTATCTTTTTTGATATTATAAATTTATCTAAAGTTTAATATTTTTGTTTCTTTGTTTGTTTATTACTTAGATTAATTTTATTTCAAGATAACAAATTTAGGTACATAATATAATAATACTTACTATTTTAAATTTGTACGGCTGTACTATTATTTGCGCTACTAAGTTTTATTTTGTAAATAATGTTAATTTAATGTTATTTCCGCGAACCTACTTGAAAATTCAAAACAGTATATAGGCTACGATAAAATTTTCTTTTGTTTAAAGATTTGAAAGTAACGTGTAAACCGTAGTTACAATTTGTTACAAATTACAATTAATTTACAAGTTACAAGTTAGTTTACAATTTGTTTTACGAGTAGTAAATATTATGTTTTTTTAATTTATTAGTTTGTGAATGCGCATATAACATAAAAATAAAAGTTAATTAATAATTTTTTTTAAAGTTCTATTCATCACTCGATTTATTTTATAGAACAATTATTTAATACCCGGTGAAGATTATTACAAAATATTTAACGTTTTATTATTAATTTTATTTTCTAACCGATAAAACGCGTGCTAAGTTCTTAATATTAGTACAAGTAGATTTACTTTTTGATTTTCTTCTTTCTATTTAACTTGATACTACAAGATTAATATTGTAGATTAAAAAAAGAAAACGATATTTTCCAATTAATTTATTTAAAAACTGAAATATTTGTGTATTTTGGGATAACTTTACTAAGGAAAGTTTTACAATTTTTATAAATTAAATTTAAAATTATTATTATTAAATTCATAACGTTTGTTTATTTAAGCGTTATGAAAATCTCATTTCGTTTCACTTTTGTTTATTAAAATGTTTTTTCAGAACGAATAAAAAGAGAAAAAAAATAATTTAAATTCATTTAACGTTATCTAATTTTATTAATTCGAGTTGTATTTTTTTAAATTTGATTTAATTTAGGGTTTTGTTAAAAAATAAAAATATTTGTAATTTTACGTTACCTCGTGTACGTTATTTACTTAAAGCCCGACATTCATTTGTAACTCACCGGATGTATAAATTTTTAGACTTCGCGATTAACTTGTTTTACGTTGTTTTCATAACTGTTAATTGAAAACAATTTTTAACAAAATATTTATATAAAATTGTGCTGTGCGATGTTACTCGAGTGAAATTAACTAATTATTGTCATCGAGCCTTGTTAATTACTGTATTATATAGTGTTGCGTAATAACATGGAAGAACGGACGCTTTATATTAGGCGAGAGTAATAGAGTACACATACATATATACTTTTAGTAAACATATTAGTATCGTGTTTAATTTTTTACAGTTTCCGTTAATTTTTCTGGGAATTTTTTTAATATACATTTTGGAATTAAATGTAAGTTGTATACGGTCAAGTATTTATATTTATCGATAAATATATACGCAAATCCCCTGTCGTGTACTATAACCTACGTTAAATAATTATTTTCTTGCGATTGTATTATTTTTAAATTAAAAAATAGGATTAAATTATGAAAATATTTCCGGTTTTAAGATATTTTTTAAAGCAAAATAAAATTTTAAAGGAAAGCGACGATCCCGACCTTTAATTGTTCTAATAATAACGCCGAAGTTTCAGTCTGATTACAACATATTTATCGTAATTTGACAAAACAATATAGCCGACATTAAAAATATACGTAAAACCTCTTTTTTTAATATTTTTTAAATTGTATTTAGATATATAACCGATGAATTACAAAAAATTAATTATCCAATCGATTTAAAAAACTTTTCCTTTATTCGTGTGGTAAGCTCTGTTTAACATTTCGAGTGCTACCGTGTATTTTTACACGAAGCTTAAACGGTATTTACGAAACGTACCCTAGGTCGATTTTAATGAGGCTATCATGGGGTTCTTTCCTATTGAAACCGTTCGATGGAATCGCTGAGGAAAAACGTTTTTGTTTATATATGGTTTTTTTGGAAACTTTTTGTTGTATTTATTTAATTTATATGTCTTTTAATCGTCTTTGAAAAAAATATCCTCTTTTCAAATTTATTATTTTCTACTGTTCTGTAAATTAACCGTTTTCTAAATCTATTATTTAATTTGTTAATAAAGTTCTTCTGATTATCCCGCGGTACGATTTTTCTATTTAACCGAAGCGGGAAATCTTTTTATTAATGAAAAATTACAGTTTATTTAAACGATTTGAAGATATCTTTATTTTTGTTCTAACGTTATCGTTATTTAAAAACGGGTTGTTATAACCTAACGATGTATACAGCTTGACGTAATTAAAAACTGTCAAAGGATATTCGCGTTATAACACAGGCGGATACGTACACGCATAGATACGCATAATATAACTTTTTTAAATTTCAGTCGATTAATTCGTTTTATATTAACGGTTAACATTAAATTTATTTTTCTGTAAGGTCAATATAATTGTAAAATTACAGCCTTAACTTACTTCTAGTCCCTCTGTATTTCTTTTCTTTTAACGAAATGTTGATTACCTAATGGCCGGTCTTTTTACACGTTTTTTAAAAATAAATTTATTTAAGTTTTGATGAAAATTAAGATTTTCTTTTTAAATGTAAAATTTAATAAGGTTTATTATAGAAATAAGTGCGCGAGTGTGTGCGCGTATGAAACCGGCTTTAAGTAATCGTACTGACGAGTAAAACCGCTACGGTTCAATAGTTCTGTCGGCATCAGAAGAACCGAGTAAAACATGGAAATTTAAAGAAACCGTCGATAGAAATTTTTTGTTAGATTTTATTGCGGTTTTTGAAGTCGATTTTATAAATATTTGAAAAGATTTATTATAATTTATCTGGAAAAATATTATTATCCTCCGCGTTTAGCGACAACGATTACGTAATAACGAAGAGTATCTAATTTTACATTTTAAGTATAATTTTTTGTAAATAGCTGTCTTTGAGCGTTTTGTTTTCTGATTTATTAATCGTTCGATTAAAAACGCATTTATTACGTCGTATATCGTATGCGATTCATATATAACTAACTTCATTATAGTTTTTACCCCTGTTTATTTTTAATACCGAATTAATTGTTCGAATCGTATTAAATTTGTCGATTACTACCCTCATCCGTTTTATAAGATCGCACGACTGTTTCGAGTATCGGTGGATACCGGTGTACTTCGGCGGTCGGGGATCGATTAACCGTAAGGCTCAGGAACGGTCGGCCTGAGTCCGTATAAGACTACAGTTCATTTACGCGACAATCCTCATCTCATCGGGTCACAGTGAGGCCCCTCCTCACTAAGCGGTAGCTATAGTGGTAGCTTATCGTTCACCGGTCGAAGGATTGCGACATACGTATTAAGAAAATAAAAAGAAAACTTATATATTAATATATAACTAATCTTTTTAATTTTATAATTTATCAAACGTTTAAATATTTAATATTTTCTTTTATGTCTAACACCGTATTTATACAAATCTGTGTTCTTCTCGTTCTTGATTCTGTATTTGTTACTTCGCTACTAGAAAATGTTAGAATCCAAACGATTATCGTTTCTAATAATTTATTTTTGATTTGTAATTATGTATTCGAAACAGAATTATTTTCTGTTTAATCTTTACCGATCTATTTCTGATTTCAAATCTTTGATGTTGAACTACCTAAGCGATTTAATTCTGCAACTTCTAACTCGGTACATCGTAATTTCTTATAATGATGTTTAAATTGGCTTATTTTTTATATTTATTTAAAAGCGATTAACAAATAAATATATCGTAATAATAAATTACAAAATACCTAAGTTTCATTTGTAATCGTGTTATTGTTCTTATTTTTTTACAATCGTGATTCATCACTGTAATTCTGATATATGTACTTTTTTTGTATTTTACGTCGTGTTTTCGTAATAAATTAAAATTTACATTTTTTATAATGTTAGTAATAAATTTAAATAAAGTGTTATTTATTTCGTAACGTAAATCGGTTTATTTAGAAGATTTTATTTATTTATTTTAAAGTTTATTTTTTGTTGTAGTTTACGGGCTTACATACTATATATATATATATATTTCACTAAAATGTTTAGTTGTTTTAACGTCCTTCGGGAAGAAGAAATCAGTTGTTATGAGAACGAGTAACTGTATAGGGAAAGAAGAGGAATAAAATGGGAAACGGGAGTTTGGGGGATTGTTGGAAAGTATGCCCGGGAGGAGGGGCGAAATAGAGAAAGACGAAAGAGTAGGTAAAGCGAGGTGGGTGTTGGGATTTGGCGTACCGTACTTGATTTATAAGGCTATACGTTTAACTTTTCTACCGGTCTTCCTCCCACCCTCTATATATAGTTTTTAAATGTATATACATTCATACGCTCAAAAACAGAAAAAATATTTATATATATATTTCTAAAAGAGAATTCTATTTGTTTTTTTTGCATGTAAAGACTTTACGTGTTCACTAACTTTTATTTTGTTTTCTTTTATTTTTAAATTAAATTGCGTATCTTTTCGGTTAAGATTTTTTAAATAAGATAGATTAGGAATAAAAGGTCGTATACTTACATGCAGGGTGATTCAGCAGGAAAGAGAAATAATTCGGAAACCGATTCTAGAGCTTAAAGAGCTTAATTAAAGACAAAATTTCATACAAACGTATGTCCGAAAACTCTGTCGTCGAGATACGGTTAGCGAAATGTTTCGCCCGAATTTCAATTCCCCCGGAGAAACGAGGTCATACTGCACCTGCCGTAGTTTTTGTGATATCCGGCGAGAAACAGAATAATTCGGTGACGAAACATTTTTTTTTTAGGTTTGAAGTAAAATAACTTTGTTAAACGGCTAAAAAATGCTTAAATTTTATTATCAAAATCGGTAGAGAATTTAATTCTGAAGAAATTTATGTAATAAAATGAAAGAAAAACAAAAAAATCAACTGTTATTATTATAACAGAAAACAGAAAATGTTATGAATTTGTAAAATATCGAAAACAGGTGTTTTTAGTGCAATAAGTTAGGTCGGAAACGCTAACTGTAACCTTCGAAATTAATTTTAATACTACTTATTCTCGTCATAGATTTGTGGTTACGTGTTAATAGCCCACTAATCCTAGTAAAAAGCAGTCGCTTTTATACGAATTTGAATACTAGACGGTGGATACCGATGTACATTGGCGGTTTGGGTTTAATAACCACACGTCTCAGGAACGATCGGCCCGAGTTTATAAGACTAACCTCATTTACATGTCATAAATGTCATCCTCATCTCACTGGGCCGTGGGAAGATTGAATAATTTAGAAAATATTATTCATTAGTTGAACAGATTGCAACGCACACATCAGGAAAAAACTGTTAATAATAAACGTTAGGCGGTTTAGTTGTTTGGGTGTAATATATATATATATATATATATATATATATATATATATATGAGAGAGAGAGAGAGAGAGAGAGTGAGTGAGGGGGGAGAAAGGATGACGAAGAGGGGATTTAAGTAAGGGAAAGTTGGTGATCAGTAAAAAATTCACCTAACGGGTTTTTTTTACAAATCTCGATGTTTCACACTTTACCGAGTCCATTAAGACAAAAAATAAAGTAAATATTTTTCCGGATGGATGTATGTAAATCGCACTGCTTTTTGCTACATATCTTCAGATCGGGTGAACAGACCTTTTTCGAACTTGATCGGTAGGTATTTATACGTGTTATTGTGAACATTTTCCGAAGGGGTCGGGGCTATTTGCAAAGTTTTCATTTCGACTTTATTTCGACGGTTTAGAAAAAAAATTAGCCGGTAAAAGAATTTAGCGCTCAGGCAGCAAATAAACTTTGCGATTCGGAAGTTACAGTACATTGAGATTAATCGTACAGGGACACTCTTAATACGATCGCCTATGTATATACTCGTACATGTTTACGCATTTTTTTTTACCTTCGAGTAAATTTTACCTCGTAATCGCGATAAATTTAAGCGAGGTTTAAAAATCGGTTGGTATATATTCTGGACCGGTAGTACAGATATCGGATGTAAAAAGTATACTGCAGAGAGAAACATTATACGTAGCTTTTATTATTTTCCTAACAGAAATAGTATTATTACGAAGTTCGAACGCTTACCGCTTTATTATGTAATATTATTATTATTATGTAATATGTAGCACGATGTTTCAGCAAGAGCTTTACTTTGATTTTGTTTCGGTCTGTTCTGTACTGATCTTTTAATGTCGATAAAATATACGTTCGGTTTTGTGCTCTATCGATATTTTATTAATGTCCACACTCTTTGTCCTTTGCATATCCTTTATTAATGAATTAACTGACTTTCTTGCATTCATATTTACGAATGCGTTTGTTAAAAACAAATAAAAAAAGTCATCTTTTCCTGTAATAATATCTGCTTGCATCAAACGGGACGGATGGAAGATGAAATCGTTGGATCGAGCCGGCAGAATTCTGTTAAACCCCCGTCGATAGTACTATACGGCATAACGGATGCTTTAAGGCTGCAAGTTACTCGAATCGGTACCGACAAAGAGGGATTAGGGCGTTAGGGTGATTAATGCTAAGCGAGTACGTGTTGTCTCAAAGAATATTTCTCCTTACAACAAAATTATCGATTTGGTGTGTGTACAAGGATTAATCGGTCACACATTCACTCGAAAGGACGAGAGGCCATTCAGAGTAGACTTCGATGCCGACCGAAGTCATCGAGGAGAAAATCGAGGGTAATGGGCCGGGTGGGTAATGAGGTACGCCACCGGGTGATAAAAGAACCGTTATCGACGTTCTTTATCGATCTAGAACCAAATGAAAACGTCAAAGAAATATTTATACTTAAAAATATTGTCGACTGTATACTTAGGTTCAAATCACCAAGGAAACTTCCAGGTTTAGTCCGCTGCATGAGATGCCGGCAATATGGAGTACAAAAAATTATGTATGAGGCTTTATCTCTGTGTAAAATGTGTGCAGGGCCATAGAACTGCGGGTTTTCCCAGAGGGGCAGGAATACCCCGGCGACCTCACAAACGCCTCCTCTAAAACGTTGGATGGATCATGGGCTTGGAGCAACAATGAGAAAGCAGAAATATTCAATAGGCATCTTGGCAAGGTCTTTCAGCCATTTGATATACGGGACTGGTGAAGAAGAGATACAAGAATTCCTGAATAGCCCTAATCCTGTGAGTCTTCCAGTAAACCCCTTTCCGTCGGCAGAGGTTTTGCAAGCCATCAAGACGGTACGGAATTGAAAGAAAGCTCCTTGGCATGACTCGAAATCAAACAAAATGTTCTTCATGCTTCCGCTTAAAATCATCCGATATACAAAACATCTGCTTAATATTCTTCGAGCTACGTATTTCCGGACGGAATGGAAGATGTCATAAATGGTAATGATCCGGAAACCGGGTAAACCGAAGCACAATGTAGCCTTATACAGACCACCGATAAGCCTATTGCCAATTCTACTTGGCAATAGTTTTTCTATTTGAAAAACTACTTCTTATTATAGCCGTTTCTGGAGGAGGAGCAAGAAGGGAGGAATGGCCGATTCCAAACGTTCAGTACGCCTTTGATAAGGTCCTGACCTACTGTATAAGTTGAAAAGAAGTCTTCCGCAGCCGTATTATTTGATCATGCAAAACTACGTGGAATGATGTTTCTCCCAAGTGGGGTACAACCTGATTGTACCCCTCTTGGGAGAAACATCCGTTATATTTTCGATTTTAACGGCGGACCTAACGACTCCTGAGGACGTCACGATTTTGACGTTTGTGGACGACACGGTATTCCTTGTTATGGATGCTGACCCAATCGCAGGTTCTAATAAGTTGTAGACTATATTGAATCTGATTAATGAATGAATTTTTCTAAATGGAAGATGAAGGTAACGTTGGTTTACTGGTATTTCTCCCGCCTCCATCTCATTCGGTCGCCCTAAAGCATAAGACCGAATGTCTGTGCCTCAAACGGCTACTGAGTCTCGAAACAGTTTAGCGTCCAGTGTCCTAACTAGCTCCTAGAGCTAACCTAAAAGCGAGGTACCATACACCACTCGCTTGCGTGTCCCACCGTCCACTTGTCATATATCACTAAAATCGGTAGGCGCACCCCGTCAACTACTAAAACAAATATGACTATCAATAATTAAATTTATCTCGTCAAAGACAGAAATTCGCTGTCTTTTATTGTCCCAGGCGCAGACGACCGTCCTCGAAAGCGTCCCCCAATTCAAGCGTCGCCATACGCCGTATTATGCACGATTTTCACCCGGGCTACGTCGTCTGATCTGCATTGTTTGCCCTCGACCCGGTCTCCGGAATCAAAGCCTTTCACCAAGGCAAAAGGAGCGCACTTTGCAGGCGCGGTCTTACTAGGGAAATTAATGCCCTGTGCTTTGCAAGGGCGCAATGACTACACATCTTCGACTGTGCTCTGCAGCGGTTTGACCAAAGCCTTGCCATTTGAAGCACCGTAATACTTCTGTATGATCAACGATCCTGCAAGAGATCCACCTAAGAAACGGTTGACCACCGGCCACCAAGACCTGTCAAATCTTTGGCAAGGTCTCAATTACCCTGTGGGATCTCTTTCCCCTCCAACTGCCAGACCACCCTGGTCTTTTTTAGGAAGTCCTCGACAGCTATATCCAACACAGGATTTTGGCTGTGTATGGCCCTGAGGATTTCGGGCTCCTCTACCCTTCTTGCTCTCGACAAATCGTAGACCAATATTTGCGACCTCCGCTGGGCCAGCAACTGAATCTTTAGCTTTTCCTTTTTGAGAACGTCGGCTTCCTGCAGCCGCTTCACCTGCTGCTCATTTACTACCTTCAGCACGACGCCATTGTCCCTTGTTTTCATTATCGGGTAATCTGGAACCTTTCTTTCCGCGAGTCCAGCACCTTTTTCAGGATTAGCTCCGTCATTGCTGACGAAGCCCCCGGACCAGATGTGATCGGTACCACCTTGACAGTGACTCTCTTAATTTTGGAAGCAGGATCCTGGACTAGCAACGATGAACTAGTTCGCTTTGGTCCAGGGGCGGCAGTTACCGCGGAAAGGAAATAGGCTTCTTAACCTTTTCCTCCACCCGTTTAATGGTCTTGTGAAGTTCGCCAAGCGTTTCACCCGTCCCGGTTTGAAGCCCGTGACTTCCTCCACCACCTGGTCGACCTTGCCAGACAGCTTTGACACGTCTGAATCAAGGGCCCGGTTGGCGCCCTAGAGGCTTTCACACTTTAAAGCCAGCTCAGAGACCATCAAGGTACACTCGGACAGGTAGGAGTCAACTAACTAGCGAAACTCCATCGAAATCCGAGATTCCTTCTTTGAGGAGAATTTAGTCCATGCGGATTGCATATCCTCGATCCTCCCCAAACCTTCAGCCCCAGAGCTAGACTTCCCTAGAGAAGGATTCGTCCCGGAGACCTCCGGCGTAGGACCGACTACCATTCCGCTTTCCACTTTCCTTGGCTGCCCTCGAATTCGTGAGGAGGCGCTCCACCGACTGGTTGCGCTTTCCACAGACTTGCTTTCCTTGCACGGTTCCATTTGAGGTGTTCCCCGCACAGCTCGACGCTGCGGCTTCGGCGGAAGTTTTCGTGCTGTTTGCCGGTGCACTCGGGCGGTACTTCCCGTATGGAGACCTCCGAAACTTCCTTCTCTGAGGACGGGGGTCTCGGCGGAGACCTGCTGTTCAACCTTCTCGTCTTGAAGGGGTCACCGGTCACCAAGTCTTTGACCTCCTCCGGATTGCTCCATAGCAGCTTAATGAAAAAAGCACCGACTCTGACGCCAGGCACTACGTTCACAGCCTGAAAGACACTATCACCTAAAACACAGCAAGGTGAGCGTTTAGCGATCTCTTTTCCGAGCAAGGCTACCTGTTCTGACGGAGTCTTGCTCTAAACGTCAAAAGCTGAAAGCTCCTAATGCAGACCACCGGCGACATCGGAGCGAAATCGATTCCTGAACCTGCCGGAGGATCAGAAAATTTACTCGCCTCACGAACTACGAATTAAGGACACCGATAAACAAAGGAATCGTCTTATTTAGCCGACGGTGGCACTATTGCAACACCCTACGCTGCTGTTTTGTTTACACTCCGCAGGAACGTAGGTCGTCTAACCGCCACCGGTCGTTGTACAGCCTCGAAAACGTGGACGTAGAACTCTGCTCTTTCTAGAAACGCAACCGGTAATGCAACACGAGTTTGCAGTACGGGGTCGGAGGCCGAGAAGCGAGAAGATGAAGGTAAATCCGGCAAACTAGACACGCATTATTACTTTTGCAGCGAGAAGGGGTACTGCTCTCGAGTTGAAGTGAATGACGTATTTATTGCGCATTCTTAGTGCGTGCGGTACCTGGATGTGAACCTTGATCGCCGTCTGACATGGAGGACTCACGTCAGAGAGGAACGGAAACAGCTTAACGTTAAGTTCCGGGAGATAATACTGGTTTTTAGGCAGGGGGTCGTAATTATAATTATTGAATAAATATTTTTTGTACGTTACAATCGTGAAATTAACGTTGGACCCGGGGGAATCCAGCTTTTGGGTACTACGAGCGAGTGTAACATCGTCATCGTTCAGCGATTTCAGAATAATCATTGAGAATTATAACAGTGGCGCCGAGGTTTATAAGAAAACACTGAGGTATATGGTTATGCGGGAGTGTTGAGCGTTCTAGAAAAGGTACAACTATTCAGTATCGAATACAAAATGCGACTGAAAACCCATGTGAGCTAGCTCGCAGTTAACCTTTTGAATAATAGCTTAAAGCAGCTGCACGTATTGGATTTGTAAAGCTCGAGACTTGCATGAATCCACTCGGGACATTATCCTTTATCAACATATATCCTTTTGTTTTCATCATTCTTTTATTTATTTTTAATTATGTTTTCTATTTCTGATATTTTTTGGTTCGGCCCGTTTTTGTGATTTTTTTTGTAATCGTGAAATATACTTGTTGATGTTTTCTTTGCGCGTTACGGACTTCTTCCATGTTCTTTGAACGTATCAGTGCATTTACTTGTTTATCTTTGTATGTACTTGAGTGTACTGTATAAGTTACGCATACATACGCATACATGTGTATAGCATTTATAAATAATTTTTGAGAGGTTTCAGTGGAGAGCTCTGTTCGCGTTACATTTGTTTATTGTAATCAAATTTACTTACGGTTCCGGCTAAT
This sequence comes from Lycorma delicatula, assembly GCF_047948215.1. Lineage (NCBI taxonomy): Eukaryota > Metazoa > Arthropoda > Insecta > Hemiptera > Fulgoridae > Lycorma > Lycorma delicatula. Next base: position 4,875,065 of record NC_134464.1, read on the forward strand.
CGGGACGAATTATAATATAACTAACTTTACCGGCAAAAAAGAAATCGCAAACCGAAAAACTATTTTCACGTTACACAATATTTTAATTTGGGCTCCGAAAAAGGACCTTCCGGTTCTATCTTTAATAAATTACACAGCGATTTTCCAATTAGATTTAAAAGATTCCCTTTTATAGAAAAAATATAAATTTTTAAATCGATACTGATAGAATCGATCTGAGATTTAATTAAATTATTATCGATTAAAATAATTATGAATTTATAAATAAGTAACAACTGTAAATTATAATTGTATTTACTACTAATTTTATTTATGCGTTTATTATCATCATATCACTAATAATTCTTTAAATTGATTTTTCTAGTGTTAATACAGATAATGATTACTTCTCTCTTATTTCGCCTCGTTCTCTTGGTCTCTCTTTTCTGCTATTATTCCTTCACCGTTTCATTTTACCTTCTGATCGTCGGATCATAATTCATAGTTTTTTTTTCTATTTAGGCGCGAAACATTTCCTATTTTTGGTTTATTTTTAAATAAAAGTTTTCCTGTATCGGATTTTGTCTTCAGAGTTCTGTTTTTCTCTCAAACGTTTTCTAACTTCTGAGAACCGAGACGATTCAGCGTTTCTCTTTTTAAAGAATTCGAATATTTTCTTTGTCGGTCCGTTAATGCGTCCGCTCTTAAAAAAATTTCGAAAACATAAAAAGTTTTTTTTTCTTATAGAATCGGAAAGTTTTTCGAACATTTTGGAATAATTTTTCATTTTCCAGGCTTTGTTCTTTGTTGCGGGTCTTAAAAGTTGTTTTTCTTAAAATTATTCGTTCTCTGTTTCATTTCTCCTTCGCTGTTTAAATTTAAACGTTTCGACGAATAAAGACTTTCGGGTTTATTTACTCTATTATTTCTCTTTTATTTTCTATTTGTAATTTTTTCACGACTTTCAAAAATTTCTTTTGATCCTTCCAGACAAATATAGAAGCAGTTTTTTTTTATTGACCGTGAATAAAAAAACCGTTCTCGTTGTGGTTTATTTAATGTACAATTGTATTATGTTGTGGACCGAATACTTATTTATTTGTTTATGTACTTTACCTTCGACCTTACTTTATATAAGATTTAATCGTAAACGTTTTTCTCAGATTCGCCTTAAAAGCTCTTTATTTCGAACTTTCTTTATCATTTCATTTAAGTACACATTGAAACCGAATTTCAAAGTTTTTTTCCTTGTGACCGTTACTTTCAGTGTTTCTTTCCGTAGTATATATATATATTTATATATATATATATAAATATATATATATATATATATATATATATATATATATATATATATATATATATATATATATATATAAGTTTAATTTATATAGATTATCATCAAGTTGGTTTGTTTTACGAAAACACTCCATAACTTTACCGGAGGGATTTTATAACATTTTTCTTATTTTATGAATCGTTAATGACTTTGTTAATAATAAAGATAAAAAAATCATTAGTTATTAATAATAAAATTCTCCGATTAATATTTTTATTGTTAGCTGTTTTATAAAGCAGTGCATAAATTTGAAAATATTCTTTGTAATTTCTAAATTTACGTTTAATATCAGTAAAACATTTTTCTGTCTAGAATGTGGCTATTTGATCTCAATACGTGAATTTCAGTTGTTGATACTCCCGATTTATAAAATAAACAAATTCTCAATTTATTTTTGGTATGTATTTCTTAATAATGAATTTCGTCGGTTGATATTTTTACTACAACAAGATGAGGTATTAAACTATCGCTTATTTATTTTTTTGCTCAATAATAATTATAAATACAATCGGCTCTCTTGCGGACCCATAAGTAAGTTTCCTGACAAAAGCACGTGATAAGAGAGTCCTTAAGAAACCCCCAAAATAAGTAATACACAATAAACAATTGCAAGTAAACTAAAAGTCCAATATGAAATTTCAAGCTCGGTCGTAAATCACAAACCATTAATTTCAGCACCGTATACTCCACAACAACAAACATTAATAACATAGAATAAAAAAAAGAATAGAAATAAAGAGAAGTAACAAAGAAATTAGATACGACACCACTAAACTTGACAGTGTTAGATTCCAAACTCTTACGCAGACCCTAAGTCGAATACATGGACACGTCTCAACCGCCGGACGTCTCTGCTGTTATCGAGTAGATTAATTGGAAAGTAGTTTACATGATTCTCAAGCCTCTGCAGGCATTTGACAGTGCGCTGTTGGGCAATCTCATGAACCGACGGGAGCTCTAGATAATCGTGAATCTCATCATTCTGCATGAACCATGGCGCTTCGGCTACTACCCTCGCTACTTTGTTAATAATTTCCGCATTACTAATAATAGCCGTTCCCCACAATTCTACATCATACGTCCAGATTGGGCGCAGGATAGCCTTATAAATTAAGATCTTGTTGGATAACGTGAGGCCTGACTTACTCCGAAGTAGCCGATGAACTTCCCTGTACCTTGCGTTCAGCCGTTTCCTCTTTATCCTTACGTGATACTTTCAGGTCAAACCCTTTAAGGGGTAACATGACAAGCATTTTGTACTTCGCTAAGTCAAAGCCCGGGCCTTCCTTAGTCGTCTTCCTCGGTTGACTAATTTCAGTATCTCCCTTGCAGAGATCGGTTTAATCGGGAAGCTGATTAGCATCGGGCTCTCAAGGAAGTCGTTAACATCCACATCACCGGGACCCTCTTCATTGTGGGGTCGGAACGTTAGCTCTAGGTTAAGGCAAACAAATCGGCCTTCTCTTTGTCAGTCCTCGCCTACGATTCAGTACGCCTCTGAAGGGAGGGGAGTGTTACTGGTGATCTTTGCGGTCCCTTCGTAGGCTTCCATAAGGAGCATTCGTCTCCATTCAGGTGCCCCAGAACTCTGAATCAGAATCGCGGTTCCTCCATCGGCTCTCCCACCTGGGTGATTCGTCACATACACAGAATAATCTTGAAGCCAGAGTTAGTTCCGGTCAGTAAAGTGCGTTTCCGATATCAAAATTACGTTCAGGGAGTAGGAAACTCCCACAACCCCTAGCTCCTCGCGACTAGAAAGTAGGCCGTTAATGTTCCATTCAGCGATTCGTAGAAATCTGGAAATCAACATATTTCGGGGAGCACCTGGGTGAGCAAGGCTATCATACTCCCAATCCGTTGTACCAGGAAGTCTATATTTGATGAAAGCCTGTCCAACTTATTCACACTACCCTTACTAGCACGTCCAGCTGCCGCAGCATACGTTTAGTGGAGAGATTCAGGCTTCACGTTAACCGTTTTCGGCACCCCACGACCCAACGAAGGCAAGTTTTTATCATCAAGTGCGGGGTTGGCCACCTTGCAGCTAGCGGGTTCGACTCTCGGAGCAAGCTGCGAGTTCCAATTCGCCTTCCGCCTACTCTTCCTCTCCAATATCTCTTGATATAGTCTGCAGTCTCGGTAGTTTGCCGGATGGTCGGACTGACACAAGGCGCAGGTTGCAGGACTGCTTCTGTCCTTCCTGAGACAGTCAGCTGTCCATGACCCTCTCCACATTTCAGGCAGCGGAAAGGCCTCATACAATTGTTCTTAGTGTGCTCATATTGCTGACACCTGATGCACTGCACGAGGCCTGTAGGCTTCCGTGGCGTCTCGAATGACGCTCTGCAATCGGCAATGTACTCCAATTCAAAGATGGTCTTATTGTTCTCCTGTGGCTACAGGTTCACGAAGAAAATCGATGTGGGCTCCTTAGTTATCCTGTGGCGTGCATTTATCAAGTCCTTCACCCGATGCCCGTGGCCTTCGATTTCATCCTTTATCATCCCCAGTGAAATAGAGCGGTGCAGGTTTCTGATTACAACACGAAAGGATCGTCGATCCTTTCTTATGAAAGTATGACTTATCAGACCGTGCTCGCGAACAACATGCTTAATTTTCTTGTACGCCTCGATGTCTCTAGAAATTATTTTCAACTGCTTACCCCCAACCAGTCGAATGATGTAATAACTCTTGCACACGGCCGCTCGTACAGCTTCAGCACTTTGTTTATTCCGTAAAGCACAATCGGAGGAGGCTTGACTGGCTCAGGTCGGTTCACAACATCTATATCGTCTAGTGGAGGCCGCTAAACCTATTCGATAGTGGTAAGTCGCCATTCCTAGGACCACGATTCACCGCTTGCCTCCTTGGCACAGGTATCGGCCTCCACCGACTAGTACCAGGCTGGGACTCCGTGGTTACACTCTCGTTATCACTCGAAGCACCTGACAGATTGTTCGCCAAGTCGTGTCTAATAAGCTTCTTGCGCGCAGCCCTCCTCGGGTCCCTATCCAACGACGGTAGCGGACCACGTTTCCTGAACGGTACATGACAACCTACAATATCAGATGACCCCCTCGTCTACCATATCTGCCGAAGGCAGCTGATCCGTATCGTGCAAGAACTAAGCGAACATAAGCATAAATGAAACTAGAAACCGTAAAAAGTAAAAGACGTAAAAAAAAATAGTAAAGAAACAAAGAACACTCCTTAGCAACGGAGAGGTGGAACGAAAAGATCCTCCAAGATTATAATCGGAAAGAAAAAATAAAAATAAAACTTATACCTAATGAGAATTAACTTCTAAAACGCATCCGAGGATATAAAACAGAACAGATCATAACTCAATGTAACACAAAAATAAATTTTAGGTAGAATACACAAACACAAGACTGTCTCAAAGAACAGCTGTTTTTAAACTACTTTCGCTTATTTAATTCTTCTTTTTGCTTATTTTTAATAATCGATTTTGTTTCAAGATATTTCAAAATATCGATATGATTTTCGGTTCGGATTAAAATTATAGTATTTTTCTGTCACGTTTCGGTGTTTTTTGTTTTTAATAAAAGTAAAATTTCTTAAACTCTTCTTAGTACTCGGTCGACAGTTACTTCCATTTTCTCAAAATCGAATAAGCTACAATTTTTTTTAGTTTATCGGCAATTTTACGGACTTAGTGAAACATAAAAAATTATGTTTTGCGACGTCAATTTTTTATCTTTGACAATAATTTTCTAAAAATTGACAGAAGGTACGGTTATGGACCTGTTTTATTCAGTTTTCAGTTTAAAATCACATGAAACCGTCAAATTTAGCTGTTTATTTAAGTTCCAAGAATTTCGTTACGGTTTCATTTTATCCTCGAAACAGAATCCGGGCGAAAGTTTTTGTAAGCTGTTACTCGATAACGAATCGTTTCCGAACCCACGTTGTACGAGCGTTTCTCTGTATTTTCACTTGTAGAACATATACTTATTTGTTCTTTGTTTCTTTTCGTATTAAAATCAAAAGGGACTTTTCCAGGATCGTAAAATCGTCTTATTAATCGGTACACATCTTTTTTCCTATTTCACTTGAGCAAACCATTAATTTTAATATTAAGTTTTTGTATCTTTCGTGCTTAAATATAAGTTAAAAATTATTAAAGCGATTTTTATTTTAAATTTTATTATCCTTAATAAATAGGCCAAACCCAGTTCCTTAACTTAATTTAAAAAAGAACCCTCAAGATACGGTCGTCGTACGTTATGAAATCAGATCCAGTGTACAAAACGGTATAGCGTGGACGGTGTTGTCCGTGCGTACGTATTGACATGTATACACATACACGTTTGAGAAAAAAAAACTTGTCTTGTTCCGGTATACTTTTAAAACTCGCAGACTTCTTTTTGTTATTCTTATTATCATATTGTTTTAATGCTTTATTGATAAAGAAGAAACAATTTCAAAAAATTAACAATATAAAAAAGTTTTTAATTCTTTTTTACCTCGGTACATAGGAACGTACATCTTTTGTTTTTTTTTCTTTTATATAATAATTTCCCATGTCTATGGAAAGATACATGCGGTACGTTTAGAAAATTAAAAAAAATATGATGTGGACACCACATCGTATTTCCTTGTACTTGTACGCTTATTAAATTATATATACAAATTTTTAAAAGTACATAAAATGTTATTTCACTAATAACTTCTGATTTTTTCATATTTTTTTTATTGTTACTTTCGAATAGTTGTTGTTATTGTTATTATTCGTCAATATATAATATAATTAGAATATAATTGTTATTGTTCGTCAAAACGCATAGCGATAGAATCATTGTAATAAGGATAAAATCAAAACCTAAACCGACAACGATTGTTAACATTTATATGCCTACAAGCGCCCATGATGATGATGAGGTAGAGTGTGTATACGAAGAGATTGATGAAGCAATTAAACACGTAAAGGGAGATGAAAATTTAATAATAGTTGGAGATTGGAATGCAAGCATTGGAAAAGGCAAGGAAGGAAATATAGTGGGTGAATATGGGCTGGGCAAAAGGAATGAAAGAGGGGACCGACTTATAGAATTTTGCACGAAGTATAATTTAGTAATTGCCAACACCCAATTTAAAAATCATAATAGAAGAATATACACTTGGAAAAAGCCAGGCGATACTGGAAGGTATCAGATAGATTATATCATGGTTAAGCAAAGATTTAGAAATCAACTCGTTGACTGCAAAACTTACCCTGGAGCAGACATTGATAGCGACCATAATTTGGTGATAATGAAATGTAGATTGGGGTTTAAAAACCTGAAGAAAAGTTGTCAGATGAATCGGTGGAATTTAGAGAAGCTTGAGGAAGAGGAGGTAAAGAAGATTTTTGAGGAGGACATCGCAAGAGGTCTGAGTAAAAAAGATATGGTAGAAAATGTAGAAGAAGAATGGGAGAATGTTAAAAAGGAAATTCTTAAATCAGCTGAAGCAAACTTAGGCGGAATAAAGAGAACTGGTAGAAAACCTTGGGTTTCAGACGATATATTGCAGCTGATGGATGAACGTAGAAAATATAAGAATGCTAATGATGAAGAAAGTAAAAGGAACTATCGGCAATTAAGAAATGCTATAAATAGGAAATGCAAACTGGCGAAAGAAGAGTGGATTAAAGAAAAGTGTTCAGAAGTGGAAAGAGAAATGAACATTGGTAAAATTGACGGAGCATACAGGAAAGTTAAGGAAAATTTTGGGGTACATAAATTAAAATCTAATAATGTGTTAAACAAAGATGGTACACCAATATATAATACGAAAGGTAAAGTCGATAGATGGGTGGAATATATTGAAGAGTTATACGGAGGAAATGAATTAGAAAATGGTGTTATAGAGGAAGAAGAGGAAGTTGAGGAGGATGAAATGGGAGAAACAATACTGAGATCTGAATTTAAGAGAGCATTAAAAGATTTAAATGGCAGAAAGGCTCCTGGAATAGACGGAATACCTGTAGAATTACTGCGCAGTGCAGGTGAGGAAGCGATTGATAGATTATACAAATTGGTGTGTAATATTTATGAAAAAGGGGAATTTCCGTCAGACTTCAAAAAAAGTGTTATAGTTATGATACCAAAGAAAGCAGGGGCAGATAAATGTGAAGAATACAGAACAATTAGTTTAACTAGTCATGCATCAAAAATCTTAACTAGAATTTTATACAGAAGAATTGAGAGGAGAGTGGAAGAAGTGTTAGGAGAAGACCAATTTGGTTTCAGGAAAAGTATAGGGACAAGGGAAGCAATTTTAGGCCTCAGATTAATAGTAGAAGGAAGATTAAAGAAAAACAAACCAACATACTTGGCGTTTATAGACCTAGAAAAGGCTTTCGATAACGTAGATTGGAATAAAATGTTCAGCATTTTAAAAAAATTAGGGTTCAAATACAGAGATAGAAGAACAATTGCTAACATGTACAGGAACCAAACAGCAACAATAACAATTGAAGAACATAAGAAAGAAGCCCTAATAAGAAAGGGAGTCCGACAAGGATGTTCCCTATCTCCGTTACTTTTTAATCTTTACATGGAACTAGCAGTTAATGATATTAAAGAACAATTTAGATTCGGAGTAACAGTACAAGGTGAAAAGATAAAGATGCTACGATTTGCTGATGATATAGTAATTCTAGCCGAGAGTAAAAAGGATTTAGAAGAAACAATGAATGGCATAGATGAAGTCCTACGCAAGAACTATCGCATGAAAATAAACAAGAACAAAACAAAAGTAATGAAATGTAGTAGAAATAACAAAGATGGACCCCTGAATGTGAAAATAGGAGGAGAAAAGATTATGGAGGTAGAAGAATTTTGTTATTTGGGAAGTAAAATTACTAAAGATGGACGAAGCAGGAGCGATATAAAATGCCGAATAGCACAAGCTAAACGAGCCTTCAGTAAGAAATATAATTTGTTTACATCAAAAATGAATTTAAATGTCAGGAAAAGATTTTTGAAAGTGTATGTTTGGAGTGTCGCTTTATATGGAAGTGAAACTTGGACAATCGGAGTATCTGAGAAGAAAAGATTAGAAGCTTTTGAAATGTGGTGCTATAGGAGAATGTTAAAAATTAGATGGGTGGATAAAGTGACAAATGAAGAGGTATTGCGGCAAATAGATGAAGAAAGAAGCATTTGGAAGAATATAGTTAAAAGAAGAGACAGACTTATAGGCCACATACTAAGGCATCCTGGAATAGTCGCTTTAATATTGGAAGGACAGGTAGAAGGGAAAAATTGTGTAGGCAGGCCACGTTTGGAGTATGTAAAACAAATTGTTGGGGATGTAGGATGTAGAGGGTATACTGAAACGAAACGACTAGCACTAGATAGGGAATCTTGGAGAGCTGCATCAAACCAGTCAAATGACTGAAGACAAAAAAAAAAAAAAAAAAAAAAGTTTTTTACAATCACAGGTTAATAATTATTAAGAATCAATATATTTAGACTAAAAAAAAGTTTAATAAAAAGGAAAAGAAGAAAATGTCGCAAAGAAAGAATAAAAAGATTAAGAGAAAATGATAAATACAAAGAGGAAGAAAACGTTAAGACAAAGGAAAGAATAAAAAGATGAAGAGGGGATGATAAATACAAATAGAGAAAAAATTTGAAAACTAGAGAACGTGTACACAAATTAAGATTAGAAGAATTATATCAAACCAAACAGCGATTAAATGAAAACATAAAAACAATAAACGAAATGATGATAAACTCCGGGTTTTGGCAGAATATTGTCCGACAATATCAGAGGAGTAATGAACGAAAAGATAAGAATTTTTTGAAATTTATCCAAAGATCGGGCATGTATGCCTCAGTGGTGTATACGTTGTTCTTGTGAGGGTCTATTTTTCAGTCAGTCTGTAGTTAAATTTAATGTATATAAAATTAATCAGAAATTCCAGAATAATTAAATAAAATTAAACAGAAATTAAACTAAAAATCGAAAAATAATACGATTCTAAGTTATAATTTTCAATTAATATTATTAAATAATCAGATGTTTCACCAAATTATTACATATACACATATGCAATACGCCTATTAAATTACATATACACAATTTTAATAGCAGATAAATTTTATTTCTCTAATAACTACCGATTTATTTTCATATATATTTTATTTGTTGTTATTATCGAATAATTATTTATTGTAAAACGTTTTACAATCTCGGGTTAATAATTATTACTAAATCAATACATTTAAATTAAAAAAAATGAAAAGCAGATGATATCTGATTCGAATCGATGCGCCTTCCCTTGTAAGATCCAAATATTTCATTAATTATAATTTTATTTTGCTATAACTCTGGAACCGATGAAAATAAGTACCCCTTATCGTATTTAAAAGCTCTCGATGAGGGTTTATTACTGAAGAAAAAGCCCAAAATCCAAAGTTGTTTGATTTTGGGCTTTTTTGGACGCTTTTGGTTCAGTCTATTGCAATCAAAAGGAGAGGTGCACAACCAGATGTTACAACAGTCCTAAATCCAAAATTTCAACATACTACTGCTAATCGTTTTTGAGTTATGCGAGATACGTACGTACGTACAGACGTCACGCCGAAACTAGTCAAAATGGATATTTCCGTTGAAATCTGAAAACCGAAACGTTTCGCGATCACAATACTTCCTTTACTTCGTACAAAGAAGTAAACATATACACCTAACTTTTGATTTATAATTTAAATTGGTTATTTTAATTTACAGCTAAAAAATAACAACGGTTGTAATAAATCGTTTTTAATTCTCAAATCGCACGAATTTAATGTTCTTCCAGATGTATTTGTGACGGGGATCGCCCGTATAAGGAGCGTAAGAAAGAATTACATTTTTGCCGTTGATTATATCTCTGTAGGAAATGCGAACGATAACTTTTGTAAATAATTATGATTTGCCGGGTTAAACTAAAAATAAATAATAAATACAGTACATCGGTTCATCAGTACAGAGTCATCGGCTTATCGATAAACTGTGATAATTCTGTTTCCTGTATTCAAACAAATATAGGTGGATAAGTAAATAAAGAAACAGGCAAAAAGAAAACCGTAACCAAAATAAAACACCTAAAAATAAACCTATTCTAAACGGTTTTCAAAATAAACTGGAAAACAAGATTACACTTCAAAGATTTTACCTAACTCTAAACCTAGGTGGCTGTTTCGATTGTTAATCACCGTCAGCGAATGCTGTGGAAATTATTAAAAAAAATCGGTAAATCATTAAATGAAAAAAGAAGAAATAATAAATATTAACCGACATACTTACTACTATAAAACTATTAATATTTATTATAATTACTTATATTTTCTTTTATTTATTTTTTATATACAGTGAAATCTCTTTATTCGTGTTTCTGGTATTCGAGGCGCAATATTTTGCGATGTCTTTTCTGTATCCTCGACTAAAATTTTCCGTATTGGTGTACATTAAATTTAAAAAATGAAAATATTAAAAGATTTAATGGCGCAGGTAGCGTATGAACGTGAAGAGGTAGAAGATACGATCCCCGGAAAACAGTTGAATGTCAAAACGTTCACCACGGTAGGCGATTAAACTATCACCTATACTTTAACGTCACCTTAAATAGATTAAGGTATTCAACTATCTCGTGATCTTACCCGGATTTTTATAGATGCTGATCCATCTTTGAATAGAATCTTAATTTTTGACGCAAAATTGAAGATTTCATGCGGGAATACTCACAACTTCATAAGGAATTAAAAACATGAGCGAGACAAGGAAAAATTTCAAATTTTTGTAAATACAGTCCAAAATTTCAGTTAGTTTTGTAAATTTTAGTTTTAGTATACGTAGTACTGTAGAGCTGTTTTCTTGACTTTTTAAGGCGATTACCGAGTACGATTTGAACATGTCATACCGTTTTCTAATGCAGTTCGTACTGTAGTGAATTTTTAAATCAAACAGTTCGGTAAGCGCTTACGAGTAAATTAGGAAATATACCGTATTTTATTAAATATTTTTTTTGCGGTGAACCTATGTGCTGTACTAAACCAGTGCTTATAATTAATCTGCTTATTAACCTTGAAATCGTTCGATTTCAAGGTTTCATTTAAACAATTATTTAAAGAAAAAAAATTAAATATCCGCTTCGAAAGCGTTAATATTTTGTTAACAGATTTTTTTAAGCTACTTAAAAACTTGAAAATTTGTTAATTTCCTCAACCTCCTTTCAAAATTTACAAAACATGTCGGCACGATAAACGCACCACGTATGAACGTACATACATCCGTCCGGAAAAATGTTTGCGGTTTTTTTTAAAAACAGAAAGGAAGTTTCACACCTGTATTTCCACTTCCGACGAAGTTCGAAACTAAAGAAGAAAAGGTGACAACACAGTCGTAGGACTTTCCTGCCGCGCGGCTTTTTTCTGATGTACGGCTTACACACGCATACACAGACGACTTAATTAAAAATATTCATCGTTTTATTTAGATATAATATTTTTTGTTTATTTAATTTGATGATTTAACTAAAGCGCGCGCGCATACCGAATTTCATTCGCGCGGGTGTGGCGGTACTTGCGGCCGCTTTAAATACTTTTTTACTCGTTGAATACTATTCCTTTTACTACTCACCTGTGACGTTACAACACAGGAGACGACTACAGCAGCTGTATATCGGTGCTACACTAGCGTTCATTGCGGCGAGAAGGGGTATTAATGACACACTTTACTCGTTTAACCGCTAGTTTAGAGAATTTTTTAGGGTGGGGGTGCGAGTTTGCAAAACCTTTTTTTTGAAATATTATTTTTTAATCGTTCACAAATAAGCCTAAGAAAAATAAGACCTTAATTAGGCAAACTCTCGTGATACTGAGGGCGACCTTACTCTACAGCCTCACCCCCTTGACCTTTTAGGTTGAAAATTTAATCGGCATCAACGCCCCATATATAGAAGTAAATCGTCCGAGTTTGCTCAAACTCGGTCGAGTAGTTCCGGAGATATAAGGTGATTTAGGGTGCGATACCTAACGCCGAACGCACACACGTACCTACGAACATCCTGAAAATTTCCATCCGGCTTTTTGGATTCCTTAGGTGTCAAAATGTAAAGATACGGTGAAAACCGCATATCCCAAAATCGGACCGACTGCAATACTTTGCCTTCTACAGCTATAGCGATAGGCGGAAAAGTAAATATATACAATTGAACCGACTCCAAACAGAAAAAAGTTAAGCAAATATTTCTGAAAAGCGAATAATTATTCCATTAATTGAATTAGGCGCCAAATTTGAGATATTTATTTGAATTTGACGTCTGTTTAAAAATATAAGTTTCAAAGATCGTACCGAGAGCGTAGTGGAAAAATTATTTCTTCCTTTTCAGTACGATCTTTAAAAAAAATATTAATTAAAAATTATAATTGCGTGTAAATAATAAAGTTATTTAATATTTGATAAAATCGCCGGTAATATCTTTAGTGTAATTTAACTTTGAAATAGTGTAAGATAGTACGGTAATATTAATTAAATATTATAGTAATACTATATGGTAGTAAGATAATATTAATATTCTGTATTAATTTTGTATCCTGTCGGTTCAAACTTCAATAAAACTATCGACTTTTTAAATTTTAATAATTTTTTATGAAAAAATTAACACGTATAAAAATGTATTAAGTTGTAGAATCGAATGACATTTGTAATACAGTAAGTCGATTTATTAAGCTGTGTTATCTGGGAGTAACGTCACTATAATAAGAGACAGTATTTTTTTAATTGACTAAATAACAAGAAGGATGTGAACATTAATGCTATTGTGTAAGCATTAAAATGTATACGTACACACACGAAAGATTCTGTTTTGTCCCTCTTGTTTACGATAGGCTGTGCCTGTAGTCGATCGACGATTGTGAACGTATATATTTATTTATACGTTCATTTCCTTTGGCAAATCTTCGGTAGCTCCCGTTTCCATTCAGATCCTCTGTAATCTTTCTTTTTCCTCCTTTTTTCGCTATTTTAATCGACGCTTCTGCTATATCGGTATATTCCGGCCGGTTAGCTTTTCCGCGTCTATTTTCCTTCGCCTTTCTCATTACTTCTACGTTTTTCAGTAGATCGCATTTTTGATCGTATCTTCGACATATTAAACGGGGACGAAGATAGGCGGCATCCTTGCTTTATTCGTTTTCTCGGTCAAACGGCTCGATTTGAGGATACTTCATTTTTCTGGTTCGGGAACGGTTCTGTAATTAATCTTCCACCTTTCCGATCCGCTCTTTTCGGCTTTTAAATATTTGCATTACCTTCAGATATCGGTTATCATGTGATTTTTAGAAGGAAATCCTCACGTAAAATTTCAAATAATATTTATACGAAAACGGTTTCGATTTCTATTCGCCCCCTAATTTATTTTTATTAAAATTATGTAAATGACAAAATCTGTCCCCTCAGGACGAGAGAAGAATTTTCATTTGAAACTTCAAAGTAGTGTACCGAACGGCACGCCTACGATTCATTTTTATTATCGTTTAGCGTTCAGTATTATATACTCATATAATTTTATCGGTTAATGTACTTTTTTTTTCTTTTCGCAAATACTACTGAGAGCTTTCTTTAAAAAAAAAAAATGCCCAAATCGGGCCCGGTTTAATCTGATCCTTTACATTTTTTTACTTTCGTTAAAAGAGGAAGAAACCTACCGGTAAATATTTTAACCGAAGAAATTTCAGATATTTTCAAAATTTTAATCGGTTTTGTCCGATTAAAATAATTTCATTCTTCAAGTTTTGATAAAACAAGGTATGTCGCTTGCGCGTAGTCCGGTACGAGCTATAAAATAGTTATTACTCGTAGTAGAAATAATGATTACAGATGGAAATTAAAAAATCGATCGTAACCGACGCTCTTTTTGTTTGTACTGAATGCAAAGACGATCTGAAAGAAAGGTGTCTTAATTTAGGTTACATATATAGAATACAGATATTTGTTTTGCCTAATAAAAATTGCGGTACAAAATAATTATTCGATAACTTTAGAAAAATTTACTTCATTTTAATTATTAAGATAAATTTCAGTTTACTGTTAGATCTGAATTTCATTTGTAAATGCTATACGACTACTTATTATGAAACGCGATTTAAAATATTAGACTAAATAAAAAAACTAGTGCGATAAAATACGATAACTTTCCTTTTACGCTTAATCGCTTCTAGACGATTGAGTTATCCTAATAAATTTCTAAAATATCCGATATACGCCTGAAATTTTAATATAAAAATATCGATCAAAGAATTATTCACATCGTGCCAGTAGTTCTTCAGTTTTAAGCGATCATTAGTTTTAATTTTGCATAAGTACATTCTGATCTGAATTTAGATGCGGATTTATAAAAAAAATATTTGACGAATCGGTTTTGTCATTTTTGAACGTTATACGAATAAACAAAAATATAAATCCAAATTAGAGTCGCCATCGGTTAGAAAAAAATTGAGAAAATCCATCGTTAAAAATAATATAAAATCTCACTTAAAATAAAAAAATGTAGGTTAAATCGGTTTTATTACGATTTTCATCGTACAGAAGGCTTTTGTATTAATTTTTTCTTTGTAGCGATTTAATACAAAATAGATATTTTATTTTGGACGAAGAGAATTCTCAGACGGGAACCGTACGACCGGAGGAGCGAGAGAGGGTGACCGGAGAAGAGATGGGTGGCGAGCGGGTGGGAGAACTGAAGTTGGGCGGCACAAAATCGCGAGGAACGGAAAAATCATGAAGAGGTCTACGTCGCTAATATACCGATGACGTAAAAAGGGCTAAGAGGAGGAAATAATTTATTTAGATCGCGAATAGTTGTAAATTATATAAATTAATTAACAAGAAGGAATTGTCCCTCTAAAGGGCGATTTGTCTGGAAGGATGACGATAAATTGTTTTAATTAAAAAAGGATCAAAATGTAAACGATAGATAAAAATGAGAAACGGTTCTAGATAATATGTTCTTAATCCGTAAAAATAAAATAATTATAAGAAAAGTAAATACGCGATTAATAAATGAATGAACAAATAAAATAGATTATCAAAGTAAAAAAAAAAAATTCCTTAAGAGCTAATTTTAATACATTTCAATAACCATTAAATACGGAGAATGTAGAAAATTTATTAAATCGAATAACATTAGAATAAAGCGATAGAATATTATATTGTGTTTTTTTAAAGGAACCTTTTCATTACTTCGGCAGTTTCAATATAATAATAATTTAAATTAGCCGTTATTATCGTTAAACAAACCTACGGTTATGAATTAATATAATTAGTTATTTTAGAATAAATTAATTTAACTATAGGAGGGATACGTAACAGGTGGTTGATTAATGAGAATAGCGTTAATTATCCGTTTGGTGTAGTGACAAATCGTAGAACTGCGTTAACCGTATTAGAAAGAAGTTAGCAGTTTTGTTTAGTAACTTAACTTTTGAACCGCCCTGTGCGGTAAGGTTCTGTGTGATGATGGGGGTCGTATCGGGACGCAATAGCAGAGGAGCAAGGCGTGCTGTGTGTTGTGTTAGTTAAGGGTGATTGGGGGGGGGGGGGAGGTAGAAGAAGGTCTAAGGGAAAATCGATATTACAAATAAACCGGTTTTAGAGATGAAGTGCGAGTTCGTATTATACATATTATATTTATCGACGTAGATTTTATAGTGTATAAGTGTGTGTGTGTGTGTGTGTGTGTTTGCATATTTATATTCTTTAATCCAATACGACGGCATACTACGCTGCACAGTGCAAATTTTGTTACGAAAAATTTAATTAAATTGTTCTTTAAAATATATTTTTTATTTATTATATATATATATATATATATAAATAAACTATCACTTTTTTAGAAACAAAATTAGTTTTAAACGTTGATTTTTTTTTTACAGGGGAATGTTTTTTGTTTGTTTTTGTATTACAAAAGCGCATCGATAAATTCATTTAATGTTTTTAATTTTTTTTTTTTTTAGTGCAGATAAAAATATCAGATTATTTGTTTCTGTAATATTAACTATATATTTTTAAAAAAAACAATTACGAAGTTTGTTTTTGTAGGAAATACATATATATTTTTCCGTTTAGAATAAACGGCTACGGAAAAAAGAATAGCGTAACAAATGTTTTTCTAAAGTCGCTATTTTTTTTTTGTCTTCACGAATTAAAAAATAACAATATCTATCGCAATTGCAGATATATATTCCAAATTTCTTCGTAAGTAATAAGTGATAAATAAAAACAAATTTAAATTTGTTCTTACCGACCTATTTTAATAAAAACATAAATAGTCGAGCGCTTTCGGCGTTACGCTGTCATGAGATTAATACCGATATAATAGTCGAATATGTATTAAGTTCATTTTCTTCAAATCACTTAACGTAAATAATATAAAAAGGACGAAGTCTAATAAATAGAAATTTACTTTTATTTTCATCGTTTTCTTGATGATTAACGTTAAAAACACTCGAATATTATTTTGTTTTCCCTATCGAGTGACAGTACTCGTATACATTTGCGTTGTTTCTCGACAGGAACTGTACATTAATTCTGTTGCTTTACGCTACCCGTATTTCTTTCGGCTGCGACAAATATAATACACCTGAAGTAGAAGAAACTCCGGTTAGAGGTATTTTACTGTGACAGGAGATACGTTCTATGCAGCCGGTCTGTGTCGCTTAGTTGGATATCATTTAAGAAGAGAAAGTCGAATATCGTTATTCGGCTCGTCGAAGAAAACAGAAAGCCGCTTTACTCCGTCTTTTCTTAGAAAGCCTGGCGCGTAATACTTGTTATTCTTGTGAATACATATTCAAATTTTTTGAAACTTTTTTGTCGCTGATCGGATCGCCTGTCGTTTAGATCGCTTACCGCACAAGAGTCTGATATGTATTTTCTTTGATTCGAGTCTGATCGACACTACCGACGGATTATGAGCGAGTTAAAACTAAGACGTTTGGATTCTCTAAATTATAATTATGTAGAACTTAAAAAAACAATTGTAACTTTAAACGAACTTTTTTTTAATAAAATCGTGAAATGCGATAAGGGAGAATACTCTAAAATATAATATTTGTTTTGCGGCGTAATAACTACGATGTATAAAATTAGTTTGTTTTGATTGTACTTTTTTAATCTAAAATGTCTTGTTTAACATTTTATTTTTGTTTTCTTTTTACAGGCAGACGGTCGTGCAGTGAGTGCCGTGTTAGCGTGCGATGTGGATGCTCATCAACAGACAGAGTGGGCCATTATGACAACGCGATGAGTGAGGGCGGCGGCGATGCCCCGTTCGGGGGCGGAGGGGGCTATCCCCCTTCGGGATCGCAGCCTCCCACCCCTTCGTCCACGGTCCCGGATGCCGGGGCTCCCGCAGATCCCAATTCCAAGTCTTCGTCTTCCTCCGGGCTTCCACCGTTCAGTTCGTTCTCTGCGGCGGACATAGCAGAAGGTCTCGGGTCCAGACTGGGAGGGGATTCTTTCGGCACCGAGACCTTGACCGGAAGGTTATTGGATCTATCCGGATGGGATTACTACGGGGAAGGTTTGACCGGAAGACTGCTAGATAGAGGAGACGGATTCCCCATGATCATACCTCAGCCTCAGTACCGTCCTTGGGAAACCAAACCGATGGAGAACTCTTCCTCTCAGGACGGATTATCACCGAATAAACTTCCTTCCTTTCAATCTCAGTTCAATTCTTTTTCTCAAGACCAACAAAACGGAGATAGCATCTCTTTGACGACTCTTACGCCCGCACCGCCTTCGCCTTCGAGCTCTTCCTCCGGTCTTCCGAGCTTCCACACGTTATCCACCGTTAACGTCAATCCTAGAGGATATCCTTTGGTACCGGCTCCGGTACAAGCTAGGGAAATACCCGCTATTCAACAACAATTTCTGGACGAAAGACATATCCATTTGTTCCAAAGTCCGCCAGGACAATATCACCAGCTGGGGCCTGCCTATCAAAACCCCCAGCAGACGACTCTATTGACCGTCGTTAAGACTGAGCCCGTAATCGTTACTACGCAATTACAGGGCGGTGGTATTTACCATAATTCCGGGCTCGATCAAGACCCGGCACTCAAAATGGAGGACGCCGGTTCACCGCGAGGCCTTGATTCACGTAAAAAAGAACGTCGAAAAGTACGCGCGTCCAGTTTGGAAAGTTCAACGGAAAGCGACGGCGTAGGAAGTTCGAGCGTCGAATCTTCCGGACAAGTCGCGGCCATTTCGTCGACCGCGGGTTTTAAATCTCCGTTGATATCGCATCAGAATATCGGGGGTGGTTTAACCGGACCTACCGGAGGTGATATGGAAGACTGCGAAAATAGCAGTGAAAAACCGGTTAAGAAAAAGAGAAAACGTTGTGGAGAGTGTATCGGATGTCAAAGAAAAGACAACTGTGGAGATTGTGCACCGTGCCGCAACGACAAGAGTCATCAGATATGCAAAATGAGACGTTGTGAAAAGCTCACCGAGAAAAAGGTAAGCACTGCAAATTTTATTTGTAATCGTTGTTTCTCACTTAAATCTTAAAAGCAAAAAAAAACCTTTCTATAGTGTTTAGTAACCTGTTTATTTACGCACGGTGTAACGACGTGTAAAACGTTACAATAATTCTAAAAGTATTTATTTCTACACATCGCAATTTTGTTTCAGAAAAAACCTTGTAAGTTTTTTAGTCTTAATTATTATCGGTTTTGAAAAAAACGGCAGTTAAAGCCGGTTTTATGAATTAATGTTTTTCTAGTTACCTTTGACTTAAGTTACAAATAATTATAATAAATTTAGGTAAATTTTCAATCGGTTGGAAACACTCGCACTCCTTTCATCGGTTGACCAGAATGTGTACCGCATGTAGAAACAGTTTTTAGCTGTCTCGCTGTATATTATAACTGAGTGTATTTAAACCGCTGGTATTTATTTCGGTTTCCCCGGTTATTATTTTTTTACGTATTATTCATTTATGTTCGTACTATTTTTTACGTTTTAAAATTTGGGGGTAGGCTGCGAAATTTTTTTCTTATATTCCTCTTTTACGTTTAACCGGGGACATGAAATTCCTTAATAGACTTATTTACCGTATTTTCTTTTACAAAAATAATAATAATACTTTGTTAATATCAAAATTTAAATAGAATGTAATCTCTTTGTTCGATTTACGTTATTCCGTTTCGAATAGGTAGTATTTTATTCATTTTTAACAGTAATTTTTCATGTCGCGTAACACGTTAAAGAAATTGTTTGCAGTTTATTTTCTCTATTTTTGTTAATTATTTTACAGTTAGTTTTAGTTAATTTTCATAAAACAGCTAGCTGATTTATTGTCGAGTAGCTTTAAAATAAATATAATTAGTTAACACGGTATCTTTTAAAAATTTACATTAAGGTGTCATATATATATATACTGTAAATCTAATGAAAGTATTTTTAGTACGATTTGATAGTGTTAGAAAATAGAAAATTTACCGTATTTATTTTTCAGGTTTTGTTTTTTGTATAATGTAATTTATTTTATCTCAATTAATCGACCGCTACTAAGGATGATTGTTTTACAATCGAAACGCGTCTTTTTGTTTTTTATTCTCCTGTTAACCATCGTCGAAAGTTTTCTTCATTATTTCACTTTTTTATTATTTAAGCGTATACATTTTTAAGAATAAAAATAAAATATACTAAAGTTTTTTTTGGTACTTACAGTCAGGAAGGAAAAAATAAAAATCTCTCAAAAACTGTAAATTTATCAAGAATTAAGTCGACTAATATAACTAAACGATTTTCATAAAATAATTACAAAAAGGATTAATATTATTATTTATAAATAATAATTTGACACCGGTTGTGGTTTTTGTTTTTGAGATGGTAAAAGAAGATATTTTTGTTCACTAATGTAAATAAATTCCATATAGTGTGATGACACCCCAAATTATTTCACTATCAGTCCCTTTTTATTGGACGCAGAGAGAAATTTCTGTAGTTAGAGAAAAATCATTCCTTTTTTTGTCGTTCGATGATCTCGCCGCATAAGCTTGAAGCTTCTGTGTGGGAGATAAAAAATGGAATTTTGTAGCGTATGAAATGCGCCCTGCCTAACCGGGATTCGAACCAGGGACCTCCGGATGGAAGGCCGAGACGCTACCGCTCTGCCGCGGAGATCAGCAATATTATTGTTATTATCATCATTTTTATCGAACCAATAGCACTTTTTATATATTATATATTAATCGGACTATAGATAATGTTGTTTGCATTTACCAAAAGTAAGCGGATATTTTATCATTTTATTTAGACTTAATATAATTTATAATTTTATAAGTTGTTTAAGGAGAGCGTAAATAATTAGAGTTTTAAAGAAAAATTTTTTCATTTTTCTGTTTCACGATTTAGTCGGTAGTTTGGTTAAAAAAAATAAAAACTGAATAATAAAAAACCCGTTCCTGTTATAAAAAGAACGCGTTACCGTATCAAGGCAATTATCCTGTATGATTTTTTACCGTCCAGAAAAATATAAAAATATATTTTTTGCGTAATAAAATTTTCAAAGACTGAAGAAATTACAAAATTTTGAATTAAAACAGTTAATTTTAAGATGCAGGCGTATTTATTTCGGTAGTATTCTGTTTTTATTGTCATTTTTTTTTATTCAGAAGACAAATTTTATTCACGTCGGTTTCATTTCGTTAAAGAAATAACGGAAGTATTTCTTTGGTTAAAAAAACTGATGTTGCCAACATTACAATGTAAAATTTCCCGGGCCTAAAGCCAACTAACCGACCGTCTAAAGCATCGAACCAAACTTACCACAGAAAATATGAAGTCTTATCAACGGGCATGTTGCCATTTTTTTTTTTTTTTTTACGTACTACATATACAATTAATCTCTTTCCTTTTTTTCGACGTGTTCTCAAATTTGTTAAGAAAATACGGTGCGACTTTTTCTTTTTTTCTTTGTTCTTGCATTATTATTATTATTATTTTATTTTTTTCTTTCTACTTTAAATGTTACCAAAAGTAGTTTATTACCTGTGAAAGTTTTCTTTTCTTTTAACACCGACCGTGCGAATTATTGTAAAAGTTTTCTTTGCTACGATGAAAACGGTCGGTACCGTGAAGTGTTATCGTAAATTTTTTCATGAACAATTTAAGTAACATACATCGGCAGTTTATTTCTTTAGAACGTTTTTAGCGTTATACAAGTCTTGAAATTTATTTGTATACGTATATATTTCGAGCAAGAGAGAGAGAGAGAGAGAGATAGAGTGACAGAGAAAGATACGACGTACGTATTTTTAATCTAATATTTCTTTCGTAATTTGAAATATTCTATTCGGTTATAAAATCTACTCGAAATTTTGGATAAAATAAAGTAAACTATGTTGTTGTTTCTTTTTAGTATAATTCATGCGATCTTATATACGTATACAAACGTAATTTTTTTATTAAATCGTATTGTGTCGTCTTTATAGTCGTAGAAGTTAACGTTAAAAATTATTTTCTTATATTAAAAATATTAAATTTTTCGGTCGCTCGTATATTTTTTTTATTGCCGTTAGTTACATACGGAAATAAAATGTTGTTTTTGAATTTATTAAATTTTTAAAATATTTTTTACGTTTTAGAAAGAAATTTCGTTAGTAAATTTGAATGTACTTTAGGCACGAAAACATTAGCGCGACCGCGTATTATGAAATAAACGAATACTTATTTATTAAAAATATTTATAATATTTATTTTTTATTAAAAAATAAACGTGTTTTACTTCGCGTTACAGAAACTAACTGACGATGACTGAAACACTGAAACGCGTGTTAAATAAATAATTTGTACAAGATCTATTAAATACAACGGAAAAATAAAACTAACAGTTTTTATTTATGGATTTGAAATTATAAAAATATTAATACGTTAACAACAGGTAATTTTAATTATAGATTCTCACCGAACCTATCTTTTTATCGGAATTTTATTATCGTTGGCGATCAGTTGTTACGTAACGATACGTAATATATTCGATTTGAAATTAACGTAGTAATTTAACATTTTTATTACATTTAAATGTCCGTTTATCGATTAACTCTTGTTTTAGTAATCGAATGGATTATTTTTTTAAGAAATCGACAAACTGAGATCGGAGAAAACCAAAGGTAAATCCGTAATTAGGCTTAGAAGCCGTTTTTAGGTAATATTTTCTTAAACAAAATAACCGACAAAAAACCGTAAAACAAAAAATGTTTACGGTTATTTCCATATTACAAAATAGAACGATCGTAGTAGAAAAAAAAGGAATAATATTTAGCGGGCGTGGTCTATGGATGATAGCTAGCGGTGCTTTGATGCTTAAACCGCTGAATCTATTATTTTTCATCCTGTTTAAGAAATAATAATCGCATAATATTATATCAATATCGGTTTTGCTGCTGGTAAAGTATTTTCGGTCCTATATATAGACGCAAAACTCAGGTAGATGAATAGATAGATTAATCGAATATAGTTTAAATTTTTTTAAGATTCCTTAACCGCGGCTTACATTATTATTTTAGCCGGAACTACGATCGCGTTCGATTAAATAATGAATAGTAAGAATTCAGCGCTTGGAAAGTTTCATTAAAAAAAACCGGGAATGAAATATAGCGAAAAAGAATATTTTATCATTAAGACAGACAAACAAGATATTTATATATAGTAACGAATAAAATAGGGGTTAAATTTTACGCTATGAAAATTTAATTCTTTGAATACCGTGTAACAGAAATTCCAACTTTTACCGGAACTCGTATCCAGACCTTTCCGAATGAAAGACAGATTTTTATTATAACCGATTTACGATGGCAGAGAAGTAATAATATTTTGTTATTTGAGAATAATAATTTATTATTCGGAGCGTTCCCGGAGGCGTAGGCCGAACACGATCGACCGAATCGGTATTTTTGGATTAAAAAATAAGTTCACGAGGACAGATGCCTTATCCGGCTTCATTTTCTTTCCGGTCTGCTATTTAGTATTTTTTCAGTAGAAATAAACTTCTTAAGAACAGATGGAGATATTTTAATATAATTTAGTCTACACGTGTATCCGATTGTATATTTTACAGAATAGGTAAGTTTGAAAATGTTACCTTTAAAAATTTCAAAACGGCAGCCGTTTAAATTTTGTAATCGTTCTTTAATAGATCCTTAAATATCG
The DNA here is from genome assembly GCF_047948215.1 of Lycorma delicatula. Classification (NCBI taxonomy): domain Eukaryota; kingdom Metazoa; phylum Arthropoda; class Insecta; order Hemiptera; family Fulgoridae; genus Lycorma; species Lycorma delicatula. The sequence goes on from NC_134464.1 coordinate 4,898,604, forward strand.
GTTTTATCGAATTAAGTTTTATTAAATAAAATAAACGTTAAACTTTTTATCGAGAACAAAGCGACACCCTTAATTATTCAAATCGGTCGATAAACGCGGCTCAGATGTGACCGAAACCGTTAAAGCGGATCGCTAAACGTTTTTTGATTTACAATTATTTGCCCGTCTATCATATCTAATCGTAAAAACGATTAGAAATTTAATTAACGAAGGAAGCGAAAAGAAGTGCAAATTTTAATACCCGATCGTAGGGAAGCGAAAAACGGGGGATCGTGAGTTTCACCCGAGCGGTATACGTTCATGATTTTCCAGGTACCTATCGTAGCTATCGACTTATTTTCACAAAATTATCTATCGTGTTCCCCGAAGATTTTCAGCGATAAATGTCATAAACTTTAAAGATTTTTAATTTTATTATTCGTTTTTTATTTTTTTTACAGCATTTTTTAACGTCGGAGGTTTTATCGTTTTGAATCTTATACTTGTGAAATTTTCTAAGAAATATTTTCAAATTTATTTATATTATAGATGTCGGGTAAATGCCGACCAAAAATTGATACAATATCTCGACCCTTTCATAATATATAAATTTTACCGATAAAAAAAAAACAAAACGGTGGATAGAGGGAAAATGAAGCGCGATAGGGGATTTGTTCGAGTTGTACAAATTTTTTTTTATTTTGTCTCCTGAATACGTCTCTTAGGTTTCGGTAACACCTCTGGAACGCTCGGTGTAACTTATTTATGCGTAGCTGAAATTCTGTAATTCCTTTGTTTAATACAAATATTATGAAACGGGACGTAATAAGAAATACGTAACGAGTAAGGAAGTAAAAACAAGAACTATTTTTTAAAGAGTTATTTACTCTTTACGCAGAGTAATTTACCGATCAAAGCGTCAAGCGTATAATGAGAATTAAATATATTATTTTAAAGTATTAAGTTGAATGTAATATTGTAATTTATATCGGCGAATGGAAATTTGTGGAAAATTAAAAATTTCGTTAAAAATATATAAAAATTGTAAAAATCAATAGGAAAATTGTAATAAACCATAAATATAAACGATCCTCCCGTAATATCCTTTTATTACGTAGATCGTTATTCTGATCGAGTAAAAATATAAAAATTTTCTTACGCGGTATTTAAGCCGTAAGTAAACCGGTTCAACATCTTTCTCAATTCATTTTTTTTCTTTTCGAAACGATTAATGTAAACAGATTTTTTTTAGCAAAGTATCCGTGGAAATATTGATATCTGTGGAATCCATACGATAATGCCGCAATTTAATATTAAAATAAATCGTGTCGGGATGAATACAGAAAGAGTTATGAGGGGCTTAAAAAACTAATTTTATTTTATAGTGCCAAATTAAGTATCGCTTGTTTTTTTTTAATCATTTTTTTATCGATTAACATATTTCAATCGATTCCTTTTTTTTAGAAAAGTATTTTTTTCTTACCGAATGCTTTCTTTCACATAATTCCAATAGTATCGGTAAATACACAATTTCTTTATTTGTTGTTACAATACATCGGAGTGTGGCTACAAGGCAGTCGGCTGGCTGGACGCTTATCGCTGCTATTGTTTTCATGCGAGTGTGATTATGATAGTAAGTTCCGTTTCCCCTTAAAAAAAAAATTATACGAAATTATTGTAATGTCCTGGTAGTCTTCGATATGAAGAATATTTTTTGTTTTCCTTATTTTAGGTCGATTATTATTATTATATTTGCCGATATTTTATCGTTTTAAATTAATTTAAAGAAAGATTTTTAATTTTTTAAATTACGTATTACTACTAAATGAAGAATTAACAATTTAAAGAAGTAACGCTAATATTTATTCCGTTTTTCTCTGTTTTTCCAAATAATACTCTTTTAAAACATCCGTAACGTCATTAAGAGAATTACATTAAACAACAAAGCTTATTATTTCGTTAAAGCATTAACAAAATATTTTCTAATCGTTCATAAACGGTGATCGTTTTAAAAAAATCAATAATTCGGTCCTAAATACATATAAGGAATTTTTTAGCGTGTATTTTACGTTTTAGCGATCCTAAAATGTACGTATCTAGTCCTATAAATTTCAGTAAATAATACATCGAAGAAAGGTTTTAAAGGAAACGATTTCAAGCGTAGACGATCTTTAGCGTTTGTAAAAGAAAAATACAGTACTCGACAGCGTTCTACGGAGAATCACTTTTACAGAGAAGTAAAAGGTTTGTATTATATAAAGCGACTGTGTTACGTAATATAGTTTTTGTTCAAAAACAAGAAATTCTCAACGATAACGCAAAAAGAAAGTAATTTAAAACTCGATCGGTAACGTAAAACTAAAGAAAGTAATGTAAAACTTCATAGTCTACGACTCTTCGAGGCATTTTCTTTCGCGACGAACACTAGTCGTTTCGTTTTACATCTCGTCATCAGCGATCCTTTCTCTCATGTCTGAGAGCCGGCGACCCGATCGTATCCCGCTGATATTTTCCCGCCGTATCTCGCGGTGTTCTGACGTTCGAATCGATGCGCCGAAAGTTTTTCCATTTGTCTCTTCTATTCGGTCTAGCGATTTTTTCGGCGGTCTTCCGCGTGACCTGCCGCCCTCGAGTTTTCTCTATACGACTAGCTTCTCAAGATTTTCGCCGGGTCTACGGACTATACGGCCGCAAAAGCGGAAGATGTGCCGGAAGCATATTTCGGACAAACTCTTCTGTATACCCGAGTCGTTCGTTCTCTTTCCCGTACGTGCGAAGCGAAGTGTTCTTCTGTAGGCCTACGTTTCGAATTCATCGATTATCTTTTGTTATTTCAATTCTCAAAGTCGTGGACGACTGCTGGAACGACTGGTACCCGAACCGGCTCTCGACTTTGTATTCCTCTATCTTTTCGAATAGCTACCGAGCTATTGAGCAGCCCCTCGTATTTTGAACGTGAACTCGTTTACCAACAGACTATCTATCCGAAATAATAAAATAATACCCGCCGGGAATAGATGCCCGATAACGGAAATGTCGGGTAGTAAAAAAAGAACGATCCACTTTCTCACGTTTTTTAAAATTATACTACCTCATTCGAAGGAATGCGTTAAGTCCTCTGTAGACAGCAGTGCAAACGATTCCAGGGTTCAAAATTTCTTTATTTTAAAAAGGAACAGCAAATTGAAGCTCGACGATTTGGGGTTAACCGTTCGGTACGGGTCGAAACAAACATCCTTTCTATAAACGTTTAAGAATAGGCTCAGGTTTCCTTAAGGAAATTTTTCCGTTATAAAATCATGAGATATGTATAAGATTTTCTTAAATTTGTAATTTGTTAGGGGTTACCTTGTCTTTTGAATTCGAAAAGAAACATTTTGCGGTAGAATCTTTTTAAAAGACTACTGTAACGACTAAGACTACTATTATAACTTAATGTAATTTAGATACGTTTAATGTAGTCTTGGAAGTATAGAACGTAAAATATTAAGCCTATACGATATGAAAAAGGGTAAAGCAGATATTTTATTTATTTTAGAGGATATGGAACAGATATCTCCAGAAAATTGCAGCCTGAAGATTAGTTGGGCTCTCTTGGAAAATATAACTTATTTTATCCGACTCGGAAAATTTTACGAGCGCTAAAATTTTCTTCGACAAATCAGGAACGTCTATCTGGAAGAGCTTCTTCTCGAGGACGAGAAGAAGCTCTTCAATAGAGAAGATGCCTTCATTCAAGGACGATGTGTTTTGTAGTCTCAGGAGATCGATAGAATATCATCCGATTATAGACTGGGAATTGGTCTACGCCCGGTAACGGAAAAAAGGTTCATACGTAAGGGTCCCTTTCGCAACCCTTTTGAAAAAAGGTTCGTTATGCATTCGCTTAAATGCTGCAGAAACGGGATGAAACTAGAGTGAAGACGACTGAAGAAAGCGTACCGGGTAAATAAAGAAGATATATTTGTGGATATACGATACCGTAATTATTTTAAGGGTAAATGATTTCTTTACAAAAAGAAAAATTGGACGATCCTTAATAAAATTATACCTAATAGCAATTTTCTTTAAAATTTCAGTTTCAGAAATAAAAGATCGTCGTATTAGCTGTAACTTTATCTGAAACCGGTTTTAGTAGAAGCGTATATGCAGCCGGAATGCATGCATATGCAGTCCTGCAAATGTTTGATGAGCAGGATTCATCAAAGTTTAGAAGTTTAAATACGTAGATGCGCAGTAGTTCTACCTGAGATATCTGAAATAATGTTGGCGCTCCTAATAATACACGGAAGGGGTAGAGAACAGCGATAGGATAGTCGCCGCTCCAGCAATTCATTTTCGTCCTGCGCAACACATCCCGACTTCAGCATATCGATTTTTTCTAGAGTGGAGATTATTCATAAGAATATTAGATGTTTGCCCAAATTTGGATATTTATTTTTGTAATTATAATTTCGGATATGAATTAAAAATTTTAAAAAATATAAGCGGAATAAGCTTCTATGCGGTTCTACCAGAAATTGTACCTGAAACATATCCGTTCCCAAAATTGGAGATGTCCTGTCGGTATTGTACATGTTTCAACAACATGTACGTCGTACAAATGATTATAGGCAGCATTATAAGAAACTAAAATCTCAAAATTCAGATTTGTTTAATTAGTATTGCTTTTAATTTCGTCGATAGAGTAAGTAATGACTAAAACATAATAATAGTGGTCAGATAATTCTTTTAAACGGGTTATTTGTTTATTAAAAATATAGAAAAAGGAAGATTCTCGTGGGCTGAATTACTGTTTTGTTATGCGAAAATAATTTTGTTTTTGCTTTGAAAAATGTAGGTATTCTTATGATGCCGGCTTCCGTGGCGCGAGTGGTGGCGTCCCGGCCTTTCATCCATAGGTCCCGGGTTCGAATCCCGGTCAAGTATGGCATTTTTACATATGCTACAAATCATTCATCTCATCTCTGAAGTAATACCTAACGGTGGTCCCGGAGGTTAAAAAAAAGTAAAAAAAAAGATATTATGAGCCCACTGGGCTGGTTTAGTGATTAACTCGCCGTCGCAAATCAGTTGATTTTTTCGAAGTCAAGGGTTCTAAGGTTCAAATCCTAGTAAAGACAACGGATGAGGATTTGAATACTAGATCGTGGATACCGGTGTTCTTTGGCGGTTCGGTTTCAATTAACCACACATCTCAGGAACGGTCGACCTGAGACTGTACAGTTCGGACTACACTTCGTTTACATTCATACACATGATCCTCTGAAGTGAGAGGTATTCTTTTGATTTTCTTGAGAAATGTTTTAAGCGACATGGAAGAATTATAATTTTTAATTTATAAATATCAGTTTGAGCGATTCATATTTAAAGCCAAGTCGTGACTTTCTCTATTCTTTCGATTTCCTACTTTTTTGTATCTTCGATATTCATTCTGACATTTTTGTTTTTAGAAGGATATATATATTATTCCAAATTGCGCGCCAATCTCTCGGGAGATGATTCTGTAGCCAAAAATAAGAAAAAACGTTCATATATTCATAGGTTCGTTAGCGAGTCTCGGCTCGCGAAACATTTAGTCCTCCTTTCTGTTCCCTCAGTGAAATTAAAGCGTACTAAAGTTTTTCGAGTACAAATGGAGGAGGTAAATTGGTCCTTTTAATGGTTTTTAATCTAAGAAATTGAATAAAAGCGATCCCAGACCTTAAACTCGCTTAGGTTTTAGGAAAAACGAGGTAAAACACGAAAGAGTTTTGTCGGAGAATACGCTTTTTTACGTTTGGAATAAAATAACTTTGGTAATTTACCGATAAACAAATTTCTAGTTAACTTCGTAGAAAATTTAATTCTGAAAAAATGGATGTAAATAACGTCTGTTAAAATTAAACGCAAATTTGAGGAGTTGAACTTTAATTAGAAACAAAACCGGATCGGAAAAGCGATACGTTTTTAAACGAACGCTTTACATATAAATGCAAAAAATTATAAGAATTTTAGTACGGTTTAATTTTACAGAAGGAGCAGAAAGCAGAGCTAAATGTTTCGCGAGCCGAGACTCGCTTACGAACCGTTTTCTGACTTATGTTTATATGAATTTTATCTTACTTTTCGCCATAGAATCATCTCCCGACAGATTGTTGTGCGAATTGGAATTTCTGTATATTTAATACTAAATGCTTCCTATAACTAAAATTTAGACGATAATTTTTAATTTTTCATTCGTAAAAGTCGAGATACGTTTAACAAATATCAGAAATTTTATAAAAATGTTTCTCGAATAGACGGAACGACTATTTTAACTTTAGTAAATTACTAAAGTTATTAATCTCTCTTTTTCTCTGTGCCGGTGCACGTGAGCTCGTACTTAAGATAGTTCAACGTGAACAAACGATTGTTTTTCTTTTTTCGTATTTTTTGTTTTTTTATTGATGCGAGGAAATTTACGCAAATATTTTACTACCTTTTTATGCTCTCATTACACATCGCAATCGACTTCGTTAAATTTTAAATATTATGTTTCGTTACGTCATGTTATACTTCTGGTAAATAAATAAATATTTAATTCTGACTGCTATATAGTACATTCTGTTGATTACATCAAGAATCTGATGTTGTTTCGCGCAAAAAAAAAAGTAGAAACTGCTCCGTTTACTTTTTTGTGTTTAACCTCCGGGACCACCGTCAGGTATTGATCTAGAAGATGAGATGGATGATTTGTAGCGTGTGTAAAAATACCACGCCTGACCGGGAGTCGAACCCGGGATTTCCGGATGAAAGGTCGAGACGCTACCACACGCGCTACGGAGGCCGGTCCGTTTGCTTGGGCAGAAAAAGGATAACGCTGATCAGAAAAGCATCCTAAAATAGACAATTAATTATAAATTGTAATTAAATTCCGTATTAATTCTTAAAAAATATATAATTAATGAAACAATAATGGAGTAAATACGCGTTAGCACTAAACAAATAAAATTCGATTTATAAAAGCGTTAATGAAATTATTTTGGTACATACTTGTGTACTTAAACGAAGTTAGAGAAACTTTAGGGGTTTTTTTTTTTAAATTAGTATTAAGTAAAAGTTCAACGCCGCAATAATTTCTCTAAAAGAAAATATTTATTTTTTATTTTATTTAAATTAATCTGCGAGAAGATCTTTTTAATGGTTTTAAAATTTATTAAAAACGGCAACGGATGTGTAATGAAACCCTTTCTTTTTCATCGTAGTCCGACGTATTACGTCGAGTTACACGATAACAGTGCTGTTGTCCGGTTCGATAGAGTCGGATATCGTTATCTTTTTAGGAATAAATGAAAGTTTTCATAATGAAAAATATGTATTTCGGGAAATTTACGGAAAAAGAATACAATACATACGCGCTAACGCACACGCTTATAAAAAATAAGGAACCCGATCTACGAATCGTGAGAAAAATGTATATACCATATTTACGAAAGAATTACATAAAACTGAACAAAATATAAGGTTATGGTGGAATCATCGGCCTGCGTACAGTATTACGGCGACGGACGTGTGTTCTACCGTAGAGTATCACGATACGCAGGAACGGCAATGTTTGGGAAGGTCTAGGGGCGCAAGATGGCGCCGATACGTACAAACACCCCGCATCTGTCAGCCGTACAGTAAACAATGTGAAGCCGAGAGAGTTGTATATACCTCCGGTTTCATCCGACACTATGTATACTAGAGGCCAGAGAATAGTGTTCCAGACATATAACATTCGTTTTTCTAAAACGTTCTTTTTAATGTTTTAAAAAACTAAAGTAGAAAAACACAACCGAACTAATATTTTGTAGAAAATTATTATTTATCGGTAAAACCCAAAACCTTACATTTTAAAATTATAAATTAATTTTAAAAGATCAGAAATAAATTTACATAAGTCGAATCGTTTTTTATCTTAAGAATTTACTAATTATAAAAAAAAACAGACCTTATTTCAAATTATTTGTTTTTGTTGCCGATTTCTTATTAATATCTTATCTCGGTTTCTATGAAATTTCTCGGATAAGTTTATTTATCTTCAGTTAAAATTTATTATATTAAAATAATCGAATTCCTTTTCTTACAACTTCAAAATAGGTTTTTGGAATTTATTCGTTCAGGAGACTTTTCAGAAAAAATATTCGAATACTCCTGCGTTACAGTCGCTTCTCTTCGAGCTCGTCGGTGCTCCTTTGTCCGCGATACCCTTATACTGTATCCGATCGCAGAAATTTCTTTACTAAAATGCATAAAATTAATTATAAATTACTCTATTTTTCTGTATACGATCCGGAACCGCTGTAAGGTATTGCTTTAGAGGATGATAAGTACGAGTGTAAATGAAGGGTAGTCTTCTACGGTCTCAAGTCGACCGTTTCTGAGACGTGTGGTTAATTGAAACCCGACCGCCAAGGAACACCGTTATCCGCGATCTAGCATTCAAATTCGTGTAAAAATAACTGCCTTTACTAGGATTTGATCCTTATAAATCAGCTGATTTGCGATCACGAGTTTCCCGTTAGACCGTCCCGGTGGGCTATAAATTACTCAAAAACAGCTCTGAAAAATCTTCCTGTAAAATAAATGTTAAAATTTTTTCCAGTGACATTAAATTCAACCTTTTTGAAGTCCGCGCTAGATTAAAAAAAAAGAAACTTAAAGAAAAAGAAAGTTAACCCTTAATTCGGCACGGTCTAAAAATCTGAAAATTGTTACTTTTTTAAATCTTTTTTAAAATTTAGTTTCATTTTTATTAAAAACATATATAGGCGTACAAAAAGTTGTCCGTAGGAAAACAATCCTAATGTTACCAAATAATCTTTGGTTTTGATAAAAATTAAGTTAAGGATTGAAAAAACGATGTAAAAGAAGTAAGGCTGAGCGGAATATATTTTTAATTGATTTTCTCGATTGTTCTCTCGAAAATATTTTGATATATAAATCAAAATGCTGTAATAATCCGATACTTCAATTGTTAGTTTCGGTTTTCAGATTTCAAGGAAATGTCCATTTTGACCATCCCCGAATTTATTTTGACTAGTTTCGGCATGACGTCTGTACGTATCTCGCATTACTCAAAAACGATTAGCCGTAAGATGTTGAAATGTTGAATTTAGGACTGTTGTAACATCTAGTTAGTTGTAACACCTCCAAAAGCTTGACTGAACCAAAAGCGTCCAAAAAAACCCAAAATCCAAAACAAATTGTATTTTGGTTTTTTTCTTAACTGCAGTAATAAGCCCTCATTGAGAAATGTTCAACTATATATCGTAAGCGGTACTTATTTTCATCGATTCTAGAGTTATAGCCAAATAAAATTATAATTAACGAAATATTTGGATCTTACGCAGGGAAGGCGCATCGGTTCGAATTAGAATTCATATCCTTTTTTTTAACTTTTCTTTTTTTAAATTTAAATATATCGATTTGTTAATAATTCTTAACCTGTGATTGTAAAACAGGTTTTACGATAAATAATAATTTAATTACAACAATAAAAAAAATATCACAAGTTATTACCGAAATAAAATTTTATGTACTTTTCATTAAAAAAAAAAAAAAAAATGTGTATATCTAATTAATTAGGCCCACAAGGAAATAATTTGGTGTCCACATCAGATTTTGTAAAACTTTTTCGATTCCGTCGTTACCTGAAATTATGTTAAATGCACAGTAATCTTTTTCTAAAAATATGACTATAAACGTTTAAAGAATGCACAATTTAATGAACAAAAAAATTATTCTTACCCTTTTCAGGAATCAAAATTTCAACTTAAAGCAAACGTCTTAAAAAAAACCATCGGAATTTTAAAATGAAAAAATGAAAAAAAATTCTTCATTTCAAAATGAAAAAAAAAAATTCTGTTCTTAATTAAACGTTATTTTTTTAAAAGTAATCTATTAATAAATCTACGGGACATTATTAAATTAGCCTAATGATAAAATCAGGCGATGGGTAATTTTAGTGCAGTTATTTTTTCCCAAAAATGTAACAAAAAAAAAACTATCAGAAATCGACTAATACGTGTACATCGGGGCTAAAATTAAAATGTTCTGAAATGTTTAGGTCGGCTTATTAATACACTAATAGTAATATAAACGATCATTTTATAGATATATGCAAAACAAAAATGATCATTTGTTAATTAAAGCCTTTATTTTTAGTTTTTTCGAATGTTGAAGGAAACTATTTCTTTAAATTTCATTGCTTTTAGATAAACAGTATTAGTTGTAACAGTCGTCATTTTCACTTATTCGTTTTGCTTTTTATTGTCGACTCTAATTTAGACTAAGCATCTGAACCTTTCTTGAGCGCTAGGTTAAATTTTTTGAATGAGAAATTAGTTTTTAACAGATTTCCAGTCGCTTATTCGCCCAATAATCGTATTCCAAGTTTTCTACTTTGATCAAGTTCTGTTTTGATTTTGATTAACCGTCATGCGTGACTATGATGATAACTAAAGCTTATTTGTGTAGCCTACGGGTCACGCACGACGGCCAATCAAAATCTTAAATTTTATTCCCTTAAAAACAATATTACAATATCACAGAGGATTATAAAGTAAAAATACAATTATTTAATTACTTCACGTTCTTAAGGTTTTTTTCGTCGTGGATTTTTAAAATCTTTAATTTTATTTGTTTTTATTACTTATTAAAGATTAGTCGACCAGCGCCCAACAGCGGGACGTTCATAGGCTAATGATGATGAAAGTTTACTATATTTGACCGGTGCAAATTATTTAATAAATCACTGATAAACATAACGTGCGATACATGATTTCAGTCTGTTTCTTGTTGCTGAAAACGAATATGAACTCAGAATCATTCTATCAAGCACCGTTTTTAAAATATCTTTAAATTTTAAGCAAAGGATTTTTTTCCATTATTCAACGTATAGTTAGCGTTTTAAGCTTCCATATTGTATTTTGTTAGCTTATTTTTTATCGTGTAACTTTGTTAACGTAATTTTTAAGCTATAAATAAACAATACTAGACAGAGAATTAAATCATATCATAGTCATATATTATGACATCGTATCTAATACTGAAGAGCGAGCCTTGATGGACAAGATTAATCTTGTCTGTGCAGGTCAAAACATGTAGCTGAAATCATAGCTGTGTTGTTTGTATTAAGCACTGGATTTAGAAATGAATTAATTTTGTTCAGTCTTATTGCCGTCTTAAGTTTGTTAACAGTGCAGTGTCGTAATGCCTCGAAATTGTGTAAATGATGTGGATGCCTTTTGTTATGTATTTGGCGAGTTTACCGTAAATCAAATAGAAAAAAACATTACACCTTTAATTAAAAAAGCAAATCGTTTGTACTTTCAGTACAAAATTGGTGATCGGGATAAGACGTAGGCTCCTCATATAATACGCGCTAATTGTTCTATATATTTAAAAGGATGGTGGAAAGATACACGGAAGGCTTTGCCAGTCGGGTACCTATGGTTTGGCGTGAACCAAAGGATCATGTACCGATTGTTACTTTTGATTTACAAGTGTGTCTGGAATTTCCAAAAAATCTAAACCTACTGTAAAATATCCTCCATTGTAGTCTGCAATCAGGTATCTGTAACTCGCAGTGCAATTATCCCAGTTCCTAAGCCATCTGTGAATGTATGTTTCGAAAGCGCGATGAAGAATCAGGTAGTACTGAAGAAGACAACAGTGATTTTGATTTTGAATTATCTTCCGATAAACCGTATTTTATAACACAAGGTGAATTAAATGACTTGCTTAGGGATTTAAATTTATCAAAAATTCAAACTGAACTGATAGGATCAAGACTGCAAGGTTGAATTTACTTCAAAGAAATACAAAACTTTCGGGCTTTCGAAACCGACAAAAAGAACTTTCTCGGTACTTTATTGATGAAAATAATTTGGTTTATTGTACAAATATTGATGAGCTTATGTTGCGCTTAGGAAAAGTTCATAAACCTGAGGACTGGCGCCTTTTCACAGATTCGTCCGATTATAGTTTAAAAGTGGTTCTACTACACTACGGCAACAAATATCCTTCGATACCGATCGCTTACGGTATTAATTTTAGACATACGATGTCATGAAAGACGTTCTTGAAAAAATAAATTATAAAAAACAGCTGGATCGTATGTGGTGATTTGATAGTTATAGCTATTTTGTTAGGTGTGTAGTTAGGCTGTACTAAGTACATATGTTTTCTTTGCGAACGGGACAGCCGAGCTAAGGATGAACATTATGTTAGCAAAGAGTGGAAGAAACAAGAAAATTTAACTCGAAACGGGGAAAATATTATTCACGAGCCCTTAGTTGAACCCAAAAAAATATTTTTACCTCCTCTCCAAATCAAGGTAGGACTGAAGAAAAATTTTGTAAAAGCAATGAAGAAGGATAGCCCTGGATTTTTGTAGATCAGGCAGAAACTTCCGAATGTAAGCGAAGGAAAAATTAAAGAAGGAATATTTGTTGTTGTTCAAATAAGAGAGTCGGTCAAAGATGATGTATATAACTCGATGTTAAATAATGTAGAAAATGCAACTTGGGCTTCATTTAATGACCTTTGCTAAACTTTTATCGGGAAACAAAAATTCGAAAATGACCACGATATTGTTAATTAACTTCTTACTTCATACAGAGCTATGGGATGTAATATGTCTTTGAAAATACATTTCCTCCCACTCACATCTGGATTTTTCCCGGACAACCTGGGAGACGTAAGTGACGATCACGTTGAACGTTTCAACGTGATCCACAGAAACATTTCGGAAATGGAATGCTAACATGCTAGCCGCCTAATGTAGCTGAGGTTATTTATAAATAAAGGCGTCAGTGAATTTATTCCAACAGAGGTACGGCCATGCAAAATAATAAATTTTACAGATTTTAACTACATTTTCCGTTAATTTACTTTGAGGCGTAATTTATTTAAAACTAAGAGCGATAGAAAGCTTGTATTTACAGATCTATAATGTACGAAAAAAAGCAATTCAAGAAAGGGTATCACACTTAGAAGAACATTAAAAATTTTTTTTGTCTATCAGTGTAAGCCATAATGTAGCCTTGTTGGAGTTTAAAAAGACTTAGAATCATTCAAAAGCCATTTTGAAGAAACATATCTACTGCAGTGCTTCCTGGCGGTTTATAACCGTAAAACTAATCTAAGAACCTACCCTGAAGTGACCTCTGTAATACAAAAAACCGCATCAAAAATCGGTCCAGTAGTTTTTGAGGAAAATGATAACACACAAACACACACGCAACCTGTTACCCCAAACGCGTATACCGTCCCTGTTGAAATTTGAGGCAAACTTTTAAAAAGGCCCGTCGAACTGTAGAGTCCTCGGGCCGTATATTAAGACTTCTAGCGTTAAAGAAACACGTGAAAAGTAAAAACTGTTCGATAAGGCAAAGATCGCACAACAGAATGCAGATAATTATGGATGTAGAATGAAGTAAATCGCGTTGAGATTTAAAGATTAGCGTAAAAATAATAGAAAGGAAGGAGAAAAGCAGCAAACTATTCGATTGAAACAATTTTTTTGATCTGACACGGTAAGAATTATTTTCAAGCGTTATCGAAAAGAGTAGAATCACCCCGTCCTTAAAAAATAGGGGTTCTATATTTTTTCGAAAATTCACCGTGTCGCTGTGTAAACCTATCTTTCTCGAAAATTTACTTTTATTATTAACTTTTAAGCGAGATATTATCTGAATAGTTTTTCAATCGATATCGCAAAAGTAAGGTTTTAAAAATCTTTTGACGGAATATCTGTTGAAAATACCTGGATAAGTAAATCGTAAAAACATTAACTAGAGAAATTCGACTGTGAAAATTTCCACGTCGAAGAGTGTGCTTAATAAATTAAATTAAGATATCATAGGAAGAGTAAAATCTTGTTTATCACAAAAGAAATGAAGATAAACAAACCGTATGATTTTAATGTTAGCTCAAATTTATGAACGGTTGTGTGGGCTTCACGAACTGATATTTTATTACGCTTTACTCCTATCGATCGCTTCTTAAGTATTTTGAAAAGATCGACTGACTCTTAAGCGGGTTCAAAGGAGCTCAAACCGTTCGAAAGGGATGAAGTTGAAAATCGGTTAGCTATGCTTTATCGAGTTAATTAAAATATGAAAAAAAAGAAAAAAAAAGAATTCTTCAGTAGTTTGGTGAAACTGAACCACAAGCTTAAAGACGTACAGACGAATACGATGGATTTTTATTTTACTCGCTGAGATGGGTCTACAACAAACAAAATTTTCCCGAAAATCCGATACGATATCTAAATTTCTAATTACTTTTTTTTCTTTAAATTTTCGCCAAAATTTAGAAAACTGTAAACCCATATATGTTCGGTAGTTCTACCTGGGGATGTATGAAGTAGCGCTGGCGTCCCTAATAGTACCATAACGTCGTAGGTAGCGAGAAACCGATCACCGGCTCATCGATCCATCCCGCCTGCGTGTCTATTGAGCCTTTTAAACTTTGACGGTTGCCGGCCTTCGTTGCGAGAGTGGTAGCGTCTCGGCCTTTCATCCGGAAGTCCCGGATTCGAATCCCGATCAGGCAAGGCATTTTCACACGCGTTATCATTCATCTCATCCTCTGAAGCGATACGTTACGGTGGTCCCGGAGGTAAACAAGAAAAATAACTTTGATGGTAATAATTTTGGGAAAAAATTAAACTTATTGTAGTAGGTTTGATCGTATTTGATTTTCCTTTATTTGTGTTCTTTTAAAATCGGTACCTACTGCAGCATCTCAAACGGTATAGGTGAAAACTTCTACACAGTTTTAATGAAATAAAAATATTTAAAAAATAAAATCTATTATTCGTTAATTATTTTAAATCGCTAATTTATAATTAATTATATAAAATGTTCACAGATTCGATCTAAATTTATTTTAAAATATATATTTCCCTTACTTTTTTATTTATATATTAATTTATTATATTATTTCGAAATATAAATGCGATATTATAGTATTTGGGGTATGCCGATCGACTTAGATCTCGGCGTGTGATCTCGGTTCAATTTTTGGAAGGGTCAAATATTTTTCTTCTTCGTTAATGAGCCTGTGGCAACCACATTATTCGATATTAGGCGACTACCTTGATTCTCACTGGTTAAATACGGCCAAGAGTTATCGATGACGATACAAGCGTTTGTGGCATTCTGTTTAATAAGGCCAAGAGTTATCAGGTTTATTATTTACGAAATCAGGTGTTCCGCAGAGTCAGTCTTGGGCCGGTTTTGTATTCGATCTGTTCTGCTGCTTAGATTAGAGTGTTATATTTATTGTTTGCTCGTTTTATGTTTTGCATTTAATGTTTTTGTTCTCGGATCGGCGTTTAAAGTTTGCCTGTTTTCTTTAGCGTTTTGTTTTACTTTTATTACTTGGGGTTTGTTTCAAGCGTGTTTATTTTACCGATTACCTTTGGCCTAGATTTTCTGCGTTTCGGTTTGAGCTAGGTTTTTTCGTTTTGTCGATTTTTTTTTAGTTAACGATTTTATATTTGTCGTTTATAATTTGTTTTACGTTTTTACTTTCGGTAATAGTTAGAACCTGTTTTGAGCGTTGGGCTCACCCTCGCTCGGTTAGGATTGTAGGTCAGCTCGATCGGAAGGTGTTTAGGACCTATTAAGATCGTTGTCGCTTGCATATGCGTTTGGCGCGGTACACCGATGGGAATGTCACTTGTGGCATTCTCATCTTGCCAGCGGCCAGACTGGGATATGTCTTCAGGCTTTTTGAAGATGACCTCTGGTATGACCTCAGACTTTTTGGAGGTCTAGGTGCGAAGGGGGCGGCGTGACGGCCGGATCCGTCACACGGGGGTGTATTCTCTCTGGGGTCAAGATGATCTTCTTAGAACGGAAAATATAGCTCTTGCGTCCTTAGCTCGTGACACGGCTATTACGGCGGTTGACTTAATCGCGATAGGAGTTAGACCTTCTCGGTGAACGGCTGGCCGAATAGAAGGTACATGTTAGTACTGAAAATTCGAGTCGTGTGACGTTTGCGATGAGGAGGGGAGTTTGCCCGCGTGTCTGCTTAGATGGAGTTCACATCCCTCATTCGGACAACGTACGGTACCTAGGACATCATTTAGACGGCCGCCTAACGCGGAAAAATCACGAGAGAGAAAAGAGAAAACGAATAAATATCAAACTTAGACGGTCGAAACGGTTGTTAGGAAAAAGGTTCGTAACAGACCTCTGGTCTGTTGACATGACCGACCATTCGGTCATGTTCTTCCGCCTCAGTCTGAGGACTATGTAATGTGGTACTCTTTAGAAGGTCCACCTTGAACCTTCCATCAGTTTTTATCTTCCCGGATTTTGGTTTGCAGGACCCCTGCCACGAATTATAAGAAAAGTATAAGGGGTTTTTAAAGCCGATACGCTTACGGGATACAACTTCGGGGTACGATAAGCGATAGCGATATCGATATTATCCAAAAGTACCGGAACAAAGAGCCGAGGAACATGTCGGAGACGTTCCTCGAAGTTTTTTCCTCGTTCCTCGAAGGTTTTCTAAGAACAAGGAGATTCACCGTTTGATAGGAATGCCACCTGCTCGTGAAGAAATTTACCGGTTAAGTTCAAAGTATGTACTTAAGCTTACTGGCCGTTAACCTTTTGGATAATAGCGAAGGTACGAGTCGACAGAAGAGTCGCATGTACTGGATTTTGCGTTGAATATCGTCCTTATGAATTATTTTGTTTTGTCGTTTATGAATTACGAATCGTTTAAGTTTCTCGGTTCCTACTTCGGTTCTTATACATTACCGGTTAATTTTTTATTGGCGTTTTCTTTGTTTCTCATATACGACTTGTGACAGTTTTATACTCGATTGTGAGCTCCGTTTATTAATTATTTAATTTTATTGTTCTCTATACCTACGTCGAGTAACGTTACCGTTTAACGTTTTTGTTCTTAACATTTAATTATCGAATTTTGTGTACTTTGTTACGCTTAGTTATATTTTTTATTATACCGCACTTTGTTGAAAGCTTTATCTTTACTTTCACGTCGTTATTACTCTGTACAATTTAGTTATAGTTTCAACGTTCAGGAAACCGATTGTAAATAATGCAATACACCAAAAAAAAGAAAAATGTAAATGTATACCGATTTTAATCGCGAAATTATGACGGTTCGTCTGTTATATGTTTTATAAAATTCGATGTTACCCTTCTAAGTTACTGGAGTAAACGTTTTCAAGTGGTCGAGGAAAATTTGAAAATCTTTTACAGTCATTACAAAACAAATTAAAATATATTTAAACCTTATCGCTTCATTGATACTTGTTAAATGGTAATTTAGAAAATAGAATTGAAAGTTTAATATTTGCGAAATTTGTATACTCGTTTCATCCGATATCCTATTATTTTTCCTTCGTATTCTTTCAAGATAAAAAAAAAATTACGCGTATTTATTTATTATTGTTATTATTATTGATGTCTGGATGTAATTTTGTAAAGGACGGCTGAAATTTTGAATTCTTTTCCGTAGTCAGGATTTAAAGAGTCGTTAATATTATCCTTTCAGTTTGTTTTCATTAAATAACGATATTTAAAGTTATTTTAAGAAATCTTTGTTTATTATTTATTTTTCTGGTGAAAAATATTAATAAATCATACACTCAAATACGCCCATTTCGTACAAATACACACACACACACACACATATATATATATATATATACTCACACATACAAACACACTCGATCACTCACAAAATATTTTCTATTTCACCTTAAATCGAGACCGGAGGTAAAATACGTGTTCTGTCTATCTTCTCGTACTTGGCCCCAAGCGAGTCATATAGATCAAAACTGAGACGGCATCAGTCAAAAGCAATAGTTTTGTTTTACTTTTTTATCGTGTAAGTACATATATCTGCGCGTATGTTTCTATGTTGCATGTAACAATCTTTCGAGTTTCGTTTTCTTTTTTTTGCTTTTTTGAATCGTTTCCGATCTCATATATTTTTATTTGTAGTTTGATCGTAAGGCTACGTTATTCCGGCGGTTCTTTTATTTTATATATACACATATATATATATATATATATATGTATATTTACTTCGTATAGGTGTATTTGTCCATTTTTGTGTTTGCACTCGCAACGGTACTACTGCAACGTATCAAAAATGCATTGAAATTTTATTCATTTGCTCTGCATCGTTGAATGATTTATTTATATTAATAACTAAATACAATCCTTATTTATGCGATCCTATCTGATCTGTTGTACCTGTACAATAATACAATATACTTTTAAATAAACGAATATTAAGGTATAATAAAAGTTTTACAAATTAAATCGCTTTATAAAATAAACATTTAAAGAGCTGTTGCTTTTCTTCGATAAAAAATATGTCTTTTTAAATTTTAAAGCTGAATTTCTCAAACCCTATTCGTATAGTTTCTTGCAACATTTTAATAATAATTAAAAATAACCTCCTTTTTAACAGATTTAAAAAAAATTTGAAATCGCTACTGCGCTCGGTTATTTTTATATACGTATGTATGTGTAAATCTTTACGTCCGTTCTACCGAACGCAAATCTAAACCGATTTTGACGAAACTCGGTAGGGTGTTGTAAACGTATCGAGTATAGAACGCTATTTGTTTCAAACGAATCGGTTCACAGGAACCGGCGTTAGAGCCAAAAAACTAGTTTTTGGGTACATTTTCGGCTTTCTTTCGTTTTACTAGTAGAAATAAAATCCGATTGATTTTTAAGCGATTCGGTTGGCGGAAACCCGAGTTACAGCAAAAAACGGAAATCTGCACTTCTAACGCGCTTATTGCGACAGAATTTCTTTATTATAAATTTAAAACTGGAAGTTTGGGAAAAAAAGGTCGATGTAATTTTGATAAAGTTTATTCATCGTTAAGTAGAATACTGAATTACATTCAATTTTTTAGCACTCGGTACCGATTCACCCAAAATTCCTATTAATTTTTACAAATGGCTTACGTATATTAAAAAAAATAATTGAAACGTGTCTACCGTTCCAGAAAAATTTACTCGAATGGATTTCATGTATAGACTCGATATCGAGGTGGTATTGAAATCTGATTGGAGTATAAATATATATTTTTAGATTTCGTCTTAAGAGGAGACTTTTGCTCATAATTTAGCGTACAAAAAACGACGGTTTAATGCGTAATAATTTTGTACCTAAAAAAGTCGCTTTTCATTTTATTACGCGGTTCTGGGTTTCAAACCGACAATTTGATCTCGTAGCGTATTTAAGCGAGAATTACTTTATTTTTAATGTTTTCACTTTTTTAAATAGGCGACACGGTATTTAATTCTCGGTTTCGATATAGCTCGTTTCAAAAACAGAATTAAAAACCGCTGTCACAGTAACTTATTCTTCAGCGCATTAAAATCGCTAAGCGAAACGTTTTTCAGGTATCATTGTTTATTTATTAGCAAAAAAAAAAACTGAATTCTGTTTACTGCATATTATTTATTAATTATTATTATTTTAAATATCACTTTATCACATATTAAATTATTTTCGTAACCTAAAAGACGTAATATTTTTGTATATATAAAGCAGTAACCCGTTCTATGACGTTTGTAACAGTGTGTATGTAGGGTTACTATAATAAGCTTAAGAAAATATACTAATTTGTTTTTTTTATATATATAAATTTACATCAATGCAAGCTTTTTTCTAATGATAATATTTCGTTAAAAGAATTCATAAATGGTATTATTATTATCTTTTATGCTAATTATTCAATGAATAATTTATCGATATGTTAATACATTAACATCGTAAATGTTATAAAAACATAACTGAAGCCGTTTTTTTTTTTTTTTTTTATAGATAAAAATATATAAATCGCTTGTGTATATAATTAATTAATATAGAAAATTGTTTATAACAAATTTCTTAATAAACTTGAAATCCGGCGTCGATTATGCAACATGAAGTTCTTAACAGTAAAGCTGTTTCTATTACATTGCAGTAAATTTATTTAAACTCTCGACTTAATTTTTACACGAGATAAAACAAATCGATATTTAGATTTATCCATAAATACGTTCATTTATGTTCTTTATTTCAGGAAAAACGATTACGTTCTGTTATTCATTTCTATAAATTTTACGCGTAAGATTTTAAATCGATTTAAAGTAATGTCAGTCGGATTTTATACAAAGCTATACGTTTTATTAAAACCGCTAAAATATATAATCAAGAAAACTTAGGAATAAGCAGCGCTTTCGAAGTAATACTGCGTTATCGGTGTTAAAACGATTAATATACTGTTACCTACATTAAAAGACAAATATATTAAAACAGATGAATAATTAAAACGTTTAAGAATTTCGCTAACGTAATTAAGTAATATTTCTTAAGCGTTCAATTTTGTATTTAGTTTAATAAAATCATTTTCTAGAATTAAAATTTTGTTGTTGTTATTTTAATCGAAGAGATTTTAATCGGTATAGATTTTCTACATCGGTAAAAATTAAAGTATATTACATATTGCATATATATATTTTTTCAAGCGAAATAGATCAAAGAAAGCACGGCTCAGATGTAGACAACAATGTCTAACGCAGTTTTGTTTTTGTTTTGATTGTTTCAGACCTTTATGTTTATTTCTCTGTTATCTAATTTGTTTCTTTTTTTTTAAATAAATTAATTATTTTTTTTTATTTTAAAACTTTCGTATTTTGATCGATGCGAACCTACTTTTAATTATGAAAGCGATAAATATTTTCTTACAAATAACAAAAACAATAACAAAACAAAAAAAAAGGATTTTTTATGCAAGCGTGTATTTTAAATTAAACTTACTCTTTGCATTTTGCAGATGGAAAAACTATAAATAATTTTAATTTAAAACTAGATTTTTTCTTACCGATATAAAAAATATAACATTCTCGATCGACTGAGTTGTTTTATCTTTGTAAATACATACGTTTAATGATTTTCTATTTTTTCTGTTAAATCCGACCGAACGCTTTCATAATTTTTCCTTTGCTACGCGCTCATTTAATTTTGTGCTTTTTAAGATAATAAATAAACAAATATACATTCACTTATTTCAGAGCGCCTCAGCTGTTTCTCGATAATAGTTTCCTTGTTTATTTCCATTTAATTAATCGTTTATTATTATTTTTATTTATTTTTTATTAAGAAGCAGATTTCAAGCTTTTTTACATTTCTTGCAAACGATTTTTCCTCACGAACCCCGAGTTTTCTGTACGGCTAAATTCTGGAAAATTATACGATCAATTTTTTTTTTATTGTGACTTCTTGAATTCGGCGCCAAATTAAAGATTAGTATATCACCGTTAAAAGTTATTTAAATTTTATTCCAAACAAAAACAAAAAAACCAAAGATAAAGAATTGAAAATAAGAAATACTTTTTTTTAAGAATGTACGGTTATTTTTACTTCTATTATTTAAAAAATTTAGGTTTTACGTATGATTTTCTGTTTACGTAAATAATTTACCAAGATTTTGAAATAGTATTATACGATTTACCTGCTATTATTGTATTGTATTGCATTATTATTTGTAAATATTTACGCTTAACCGATCGAGAAAATAAAAATAAGAGTATGGTAACAGGAAGATGAGAGCAAAGCTTTTAACATACAACTCAGCGCGCCGCGCTACACAGTAGCGTTGGATAAGGGTAAAAATGGTTGTACACAGTGCGTGATGCATAGTTGTGTATATATATGTGTGTGTGTGTGTGTGTGTGTGTGTTTGTGCGTTAGGGTGAAGACGCATGTCCTGGGTAAGAGGGGTAGTAGTTGGAGGGATATTGTCGGAAGAGGGGAAGGGAAGGGGGTTGCAATTTGTACGCAGGACTCTGGAGAAAGAAAAATAGGATCGATATTGTACGTAGAGTATAGGATGTTGTGAGTCATCCTTAGTTGGGATTGTTAAGTTAGGTTAGGTTATTGAACACACGCCGCCAAGCCGAGTTTTAGCCCTGTTCACAGTTATTACCATTAACTTCCTGCTAGCCGGCCGAAACGCCCTTCATCTTACACTACACTACCTTCACGTTTCTTGCGGTGTCTACTATTTAACGATTAATATAGTCCTTTACTCGCTTACGTATCTTAGTTTGATTTCGTTCCGATCAAACACTTTCGTGGTTTTTTCTTTCGCTTTGTCTCTTTTAACTTTATGCTTTTGCTTTTAACATTCATTAACGGTAAGCTTTTAGTAAACGCGTTCTCATTCTTCCATTGAAAATTGCCTGTCGTGAAGGATCGACCGTTTATTTATTCAGAGAATAAAAATCACTTTGATATGAAAGAAAAACTTAATTATATAAATTTATAATAAATATTATATACTATATTCAGCATCGTTCTTTTTTATTATATTAATAAACCTAATATGTACGGCTACATTTCATATTGTTAGCGTATGAAAAATGATATTCTCGATCAAGATTCAAACTCAGAATGTCAGATATCAAAAATAAAGATATTTCCGTTCCGCTACAGGGATCGTGGACGGTTATTATAAATCAATTAATATAATCATATATTGTAAATTAATTTAGTTTTTCTTTTTTATTTCGTAAAACTAACAAGTTAAAGAATATTAAATTTATCTGGATTAATATTATACGGAGATCGTGCTTGTTTGATCGGCTTAAGATTAACCGTAACAGAAGGTCGGTTATGAATATACGACTTCTTCTTTATGTATCAAACGTAAAATCGTTTTAATTCAGTTAATGATGCAAATAATTTTACCTGAATTTAAATCCTTATATTAACGATGTTGTTCTATCGTTGGGATTCATTTAATAGCACTATCGTAAAAATATTTGAAATTAGATAAGACCGATATTAAAATGTAATCCGGATTCTACAACTTGATATAAGGTAGAAGTTTTGTTTCCAGTATAGTTGGATAAATTAGTCTCGAAATATATTATTGTCGAGATTGTTTCTGAATTAAATTAAAGAAAATTTGCAGGCGTTGATTATATTTAATCGCAAATAATAATAATACTAATGGGATAAACCTTTTAGATGTCTGGTGAAAATTAATTAAGGTTGATGGATTCATT
The DNA here is from genome assembly GCF_047948215.1 of Lycorma delicatula. NCBI lineage: Eukaryota > Metazoa > Arthropoda > Insecta > Hemiptera > Fulgoridae > Lycorma > Lycorma delicatula. The sequence continues at coordinate 4,921,667 of NC_134464.1, forward strand.
ACATTACACACTATTTGAAAAATTATAGAGAAGGATGTGTGTAGATCAATGTTTCTCAAACTTGACTCTTTAATCCAGTTAACAGCCCCGCCCTCTTGAAAGGATTTAAAAATTCAAGAGCTTTAGATGAAAAGAAGGAATTTTTTGAACTTGGAATATAATTAATTGTAATCAATATATATAAAAACGAATGTTTGTTTGTCCCGTATGCGTTCCTATACCGTTCATGCGATTGCAATGAAACTTTTGTGAGTTGTGCGCACGCCCGCGAACGTTTCTGTATTAGTTTGGACCCGCTAGGTGAGGCTGGGGTCGAGATATTTCGAAAAAACTTTTTACGGTCCGATTTGGTCCGTATTCAGAATATGAGTTACTTTCATGGAAAGAAATATCTCTGCAAAAATTGACCCGCTAGGTGGCGCTGGGGTTGAGATATTTAGAAAAGTTGTATTTATGACCGATTTGGTTCATATTGAGAATATATGTTAGTTACGTGAAAAGAAACACCTTTACAAAAGTTATACTCGCTAGGTGGCGCTGGTATCTAGATATTAACGAAACAAACAAATATACAAACAGATTTTCTTCTTCTATATATATAAAAGGCAATGTTCGTATGTGTGTCCGCTATAAATTAAAACTACTGGACCGATTTATGCGCGGGTTTTGCAAAATGGTCCGCGTTGTCCGGAGAAGGCTTCAAGCTATTGAAATCCTGATCTGACCGGTAGAAAGAACGTTAGGGGTATTTTGAATTGACTTCTGTGTTTAGCGAGTAGTTTGAATTAAATCCGACAGGTAGTGCTGTTTTGACGATTGGATTTGTTTACATTCTGACTGTTATAAAGTGAAACGTTAAATTTTGTGAAATTCCGTAACGTTCAGTTTTTTAATATTTTTTAAGTTTCAGTTGTGTTCATTTAATCTATACATATATATAACCTATTTCTCGTATTCCAAACATTTTTTTTTGTCTTCAGTCATTTGACTGGTTTGATGCAGCTCTCCAAGATTCCCTATCTAGTGCTAGTCGTTTCATTTCAGTATACATCCTACATCCCTAACAATTTGTTTTACATATTCCAAACGTGGCCTGCCTACACAATTTTTTCCTTCTACCTGTCCTTCCAATATTAAAGCGACTATTCCAGGATGCCTTAGTAAAGTCTGTCTCTTCTTTTAACTATATTTTTCCAAATGCTTCTTTCTTCATCTATTTGCCGCAATACCTCTTCATTTGTCACTTTATCCACCCATCTGAATTTTAACATTCTCCTACAGCACCGCATTTCAAAAGCTTCTAATCTTTTCTTCTCAGATTGTCCAAGTTTCACTTCCATATAAAGGGACACTCCAAACATACACTTTCAAAAATCTTTTCCTGACATTTAAATTAATTTTTGATGTAAAAAAATTATATTTCTTACTGAAGGCTCGTTTCGCTTGTGCTATTCGGCATTTTATATCGCTCCTGCTTCGTCCATCTTTAGTAATTCTACTTCCCAAATAACAAAATTCTTCTACCTCCATAATCTTTTCTCCTTTTATTTTCACATACAGTGGTCCATCTTATTTATTTTTAATTTTTGATTAAAAGTTACTTCATTTTCATGTCTTTTATGAATGATAATCATCAGCACTTATTTGAATTTTTGTTTTATTTTCTTGCTATCTTTAAGGGTGGGGAAAGGGCTAATGAAATTAAAAACCGTGTGTCAGTTGTTAACTTAAGAAATCTCTGTTCAGATAGTAAAATCTGAAAAAGTAATGAAAAAATTCGGCGATAGGTAACCGAACATATTTGAATTATCGGTCGATTATGAATTAACGTATGGGTGTGACGCGGCGTTGTGCGACGAGCTTCCTTCCGACCCGTGTTGTCTCACACCGGTACACTCGCGGTAACAATTTAATTATACATTATCGACTACTACTTACTAGTATTTCCCTTAACATATGGTTATACGTTTTTGTATTACAACAAAAAAAACTTTTTTTAAAGCGAATCACGATAAATTGCTACTTATATAATTAATAAATTTAAAAAATTCACTTTATAATTGTAACGTAATAAATAATCAGTAATTAATTCGTAATGATGTGTTGAAATAATTTTCTGGGTTATTCTATACATTATTAAACGTTAGTTATTTTTGTAGTAAAATACGTAATAATCGTACAAGTATTTTAAACGTAAGAGAACGGAAATCCACGCGATGCAGTAATCTCTAAGAGAATAAAATCTTTGTAGCGTATGAAAAATATCATGCTTGATCCTAATTCGAATCCGAGATCTTCCGGATGAAAGGTGTTAGTGCTACAATCTGCCATGGAGGTTGGCATGTTGAGGCGTAATGTGTGCAAATATGTACACACACACACACACACATATATATATATATATATGCAGTGTGCAGAATGTATTTATATAAAAAGAAAGCTTCTGTTTTGATATACACTGATTAATTAGTTAAAATTAGTAAAAAAATTTTTTTTTTGTTTTTTTTTTGTCAGATTTATGAAACCAATAAAGTTGAAACAATCTCACTATTCCGATTTATACTGTTATTTTTTTATATTAATTTTAGGAATTTTATAAACGTAAGCGTTTTCTAAGATCGTATAAGTTTTTAATAAAAAAATGAAAATTATTTAGTTAATTCTGACAAAATTAATAGATTCTAATCAAATATTCTTTGGTTTATTATATTCCAGATTCTTTTCTGCTAACAACCACTAGTTTTTTGATTTTCTCGCGGCAAATAAATTAAAGTTTTTAGTTTTTAATAATATTTATAATAGGCTATAATTTCTACATTAGTTTTACGTTAAAAATAAATTTATATATTTTAATACTAAAATCAAATAATTTAAAAAAATATTTTTTTTTTCTTTTAAAAATAAATGTAACTTATAATACATCGATTTAAAGAGTTGAACGAATCGTTTTCTTTACACCATGTCTCCCGCTTTATTGTTGCTACGACCCGTGTAATCGTCAAACAGTACAACGCAAAAAAACATTAATCGGATTTATTTTCTCCAACATTAATGATGTTAATTATGTAATCGATAGTTACGGCGAATAGAAATCGAAGCGTTTGTTAGGCGTTTCAATTTTGGTGGAGCGGCTAGCAGCAGCGTAACATCGGGTTCAGCGAAGTAGAAATCTAGAAACCGGTTAATTTTTCTTCAAATTATCCAGCAAGCCTAGCACGGGATGTTTGTTATTCTTGATTTTTTCTAATAGTATGACTTACATCGGTTCAACTAAAACCGTTACGGTTGTACCATCTAACATAAAAACATACATGTGTATATAACAAAACCGACAGCAGTAAAACCATTTTATAAAGTTTGTTTGCATTTTGTCCTTTTATTGTGAATGCGGTTCTATATATTTTTCTTTATATATATTTATATATACATTCATTCATTTTTTTTTTTTTTTTAATAAGGCTAATTTAATAACAAAAAAGTCACTAAAATAGAAATTAGGATCAGTCTGATGTTAGAATCCAGTAAAGAACGTATATTTATTTGTGTTTTTTAAAGATTTAGATTTTTAAATAATCTTATTTTCATTAGTGAACATTAAAATACAAGAGACATCAAATACGATACGATAGCAGAATAATAATAGTTTATTTAAGTTATATTATTATTAAAATCAAAAGAAAGATAATTTTAGTGTAGGTATAAATAAAAAAAAATCAATATCTACACCGAAGAAAAGATACGACGTACAGGTTGCTTCGGGGTAGATGATGATTGTAATTAGGGTAGGGGATATTTTTTATTCCTTAACAGAAATAAAAAAATTAACTTAAAAATGTTATAATAGATGTCATTACGAATCGATAAACGGTTCTTTAATAGAGGTACTGATGATGAAGAGATTTGCTGTATTTTCTTATGTTATTTTTATTTTTTTTAAATTTTAGGAACTGTTTTTTTAGACGAGAGTTGAATTATTGATCTATTTTGTTTTCTTTGAATTCAGCTGCGGGTATTTGTAGTAGTGAGTGGGGTGGGAGTACGTACAATGTGATCGCTAAAACGTTGCCGCGCGGGTGACTCATACATACAGTATAGTAAGTTAAGTATTGTACAGTAATGTTAGTATTGTTTGAAAATAACCATTGATTTTTTTTTGTCATAAGAAAATACCCATCCTTTTTTTGTTTTGTTAATATGTATATTGTATACTCTTACACACACACATTATATATATATATATATATATATATATATATATATATATATATATATATATATATATATATATATATTCTCAAAAATAATATATATATTATGCTTAATAATATATTGAAATATATATTGTATACTCAATTTATTTATGTTAGAAATCTGATACGGACACCATATGACTTCCTTTACGCATATTAAATTACATATGCACATTTTTTGCTGCACTTGATTTAAAATTATTTCATTTGAAAGTGAGATACGATCCTTCAATCCTTTAATGAAAGTGGGCAGTTACACGATTGCTAAAATATTAGTTATTATTAACATCAAATATTTATGCATTAATTCAACAACAGTCTTACCTGAAATATTAGGATAGAGTAAAAGTCCCGTGATTACTCTTTAAATAAATTGCTTACCAAATAATCTAATAATAAAAACTAATTATTCTACACCGTAAGATCAAAATTAATATTTGTCACAGATATACGTAAGTTCACTAAACGAAATACATTAATTATTACTTTTATTTATACGTCACACATCAGAAATCTGAAATACATACCAGAAATCTTGTGCGTATTACGCAAAAGTGAAAAGAAAGTTTCAACAATCGCTTTACATTGCGTACAATTCAAAAATTTCTTTTACTTTTCTGTGAAATAATTAAATAAAATGATTTAAAAAAAAAATATATACAATTTTTATAAGATTTTGCTAAGAGAATCAAAAAATAATACGATTTTCAATTAACATGAAATAATCAGATGTTTCACCAAATATATTATTTTTATTTTATTTTACTTCTAATTTTATTTCTATAATAAATTTTTCATTTTTCTTTTATTATCGCTGAATTATTATTTATTTAAAAATGCTTTTACAATCGCGGGTTAATAATTATTAAATCAATATATTTGAATTAAAAAAAGAAAAGTTAAAAAAAAACAAAAGGAGATGAAATTTGATTCGAACCGATGCGCCTTTCCTTTAAGATCCAAATATTTCGTTAATTCAAATTTTTATTTTTATTCCGATCGCAATCAAAAGGGAGGTGCATAACTAGGTGTTACAACAGCGCAAAATAAAACATTTCAATATCCTACGTACGGCTAATCGTTTTTGAGTTATGCGAGATAAATACGCACTTCTATACACGCATACATATGTACGTGCAGACGTCACGCCGAAATTAGTCTAAATGGATTTAGGAATAGTCAAAATGGATATTTCCGTTGAAATATGAAAATCGAAATGTTTCGCTATCACAATACTTCCTTTACTTCGTTCGAGGAAGTAAAAATTGTTTGTTTGTCGGTATTTTATAATCTTGATGATAATAACGGTAGGTGATACCGAATAAGATAAAACTAAAATTTGCGACATCGTCCGGTAAAGTGAATACAATGAAGTCGACGGTACCGCTACTGTATTTCTAAGTTGTAACTTCATTTGATGTGAATAAAGTGCACTTAAAACTTCATTACTTCGGACACACTGCACTTTGTCAGTCGGTTTTCATCGACATGCTGATGTTCATGCGCGTGAGGGTGGGAAAAACATGTAAGGAAAGAAGAGTTATTAGTAGATGCGACGAGCCGATGCGTTTTGAAACTGAAAGTATTGATTTGCTGACCTCAGAATTTATACCGAATAGCGGTGAAACTCGGGGAAAAACACTAACCGATCGCACGGAAATATTTTTACGTTATACTGCAGATCCAAGATTTCAGAGCGGACCGGCAGAAGATTTTGGAGCAGACCGATAAACATTGTTGAAAAGTATTAACAACGTTACAGGAACTTATAACGGATTCATTTTCCTAGTACAGCGCAACGGAAGAATAATGCAATGTTACTGTGGCAAATGTACTATCGTTTACAAACCGTTATCGGTGCATTAGATTGCAATCGCGTAGAGATTAAAAAACCTTGGCGCTTCGGAGAAAACTTGATTTTCTGTTTCACCCGATAAAAACATTTTTTCCTGATCTTTAAGTTTGATCTTCTTGTTTCCCGTTGTTTTTTGTCGGTGTCCTTTTCTACTTTGGTCTTCCTGTTTGGAGCGTTTTCTTCATTTTGGCCGCGGAGATTTCAATCCCGGTACCTCGAGACTATATGCTACATACGTCTTCCGGCGCTTTATTTTTTCCGTTTACAACTTTTGACTTTTCAGACAACACCGGGTGTTTCAGCGAGTAAATTGACGAATAAATGTTGTCTGTCCGCAATGTTCTTAACATCCCCTTCGTCTTCGATTACGACAAGTTAAAATAAGATGAATGTTCTAGAACGATAAAAGAATCTTCCTCTTATGAGCCGAGGCTTGACGCTGAACTAAGATCGACACGGAACGAGGTGCAGTGCGGGCTGGGAGGTAGAAGATAGGACCAACAGGTTGTAACTTGAAAGATAGTTATTGTCGCACTATAATTATGACTTCCCGTAGTTGTACGTTCAGTTTTCCGGATACATAACTACCAAAATGTAGCGTTTGTTTATTCACTCCAAAGCTATCGCTACACCTTAGCTTCTGCTATGAAGTCGCTAAGTTTCATTAACTTGACCCGATTACATACCAAGATATTATTTCTTGTAATAATACGATCGATTGATTTCTATCTTAAGTGAACTCGAAAATGGGGGAAGACCTCTAGTTCAATCATTTTTTTTCTGAAAGCTATACTTTTAAACGAACCGACCGATTTCGATGATTTTTTTTGATTTTTATTTTGTATTGAATTGTTTTGGTGTTTTCATTCTAAGTTTTTCCCGTATAACTTAAACTGAAAATCTATTATTCTAAAAATTACGTTGTCTTCATAAACGATTTAAAAACAACTTTTTCATCTTTCTGTCGACGAGTATTAGATCTTTAAGCCTAATAATGCAAGTATATATATTGATTGATGCGATTCAAACATTTGTAGTAAAAAGATTAGTCGGACATATTAAAAAAAATAATAGTAAATATTATAATGTACTATCCAAGCGGCTACTTACGTCAGGAAGTAGTATGGAAAAATCTAATGGAAAATGCAGCAATCTTCGAGAAATAAAAAAAAAATAAAAAAGTAAATTGGAAAAGGAAAGATAACATTTTCCCGACTAATCTCAACTTAAAAAAAATATAATTATTTAAACAAATAAAAAACTTTACATTAAAAATGAAAAAAAAAACTTTTAAAAAATCGCGCAAAAAATTAGGAAACTAGTTTTTCTCAATTTAATCGTTAAATCTGGAGTGTAAAAGTCGGCGGCAATAAAAAATGAACCAGCGTTCCCTTGCTGCGTCGCAGCGTTATTATTACAAAGTAATGTTATCGATTTTTAAAAATCGGCTAAAAACCTAGTGGACCTGTGCTCCTCCACACAATTACGATTTAATTATTATAGTTTGATTTGTAAATGAAGTCGGTAAATATAGTTTGAACATTTTTACGTTATTAAAAAAAAATTCTCGAATAAGCTATTAAATAATTTGTCTGCATTTTATCAGTGATTGATAACGGATAGCTTAATTCTAATTAAAAAACAAAAAAAAAAAAACAATTTACGAAGCTCCAGTAGACGCTAACTAATCTAGAGTATGTACGATCATATAGTTTTTCTTTATCAGCTCGTACTTACAGAAAAAAAAAGTATTTTATATTTAAATAGATTTTTTGACGTAATTTAATATTTTGTATTTTAAGAGAAAGTAATAAAAGTATAAAAGGTAATAAACTATCCGAAACGCACTTCGACCGATAAGCTTAACGTGTTAATAACGGTGGAGAAATAAAACCACCGGATTTATCCACCGTTTAATAGATCATATTAACGAAACACTGCGCTATATAGGTCCTGAATTCGTCAGAACGGACATAATAAGGTCACACTTTCACCCTTCTAAAACTAGGAAAGAAAAAAAAAGGGGTGATGGGTGATGTCGATGAAAATAATAAGAAAAAGGAGACGGATATCCGCCTAGATGATAATTCAAGGTCCTCTTAAAGCGGTAGAAACTCATTTTATATACAATTTCTCAAGAGCTCAAGGAATGTTTATACTTTTCTTACCGAAAAGTATTGCGCTTTGGTAATACGTAAACATTCAGCGAAATAATTTGCAAAATTTTTATCCCCGATCTCGAAAATTTTATTTATTTATTTTTTTAGAATATCTCAGCCGGACGAGCAATACATAAAAAAAATCACTACGGAACACTTTAATTGTCTATCGTATATGTTTACAGATTTTTTTTTAACTTTTGAGGATTTGACTCCGTAATTTGCAAATATTATGCGATTAAGTTAAGCAAAGTTTTTCGGTTTTGTAATGTAATTCGATATTGTATATTAAAAAATCGGGTTGAAGACCGATTTCCGATCGCGGGCGTTCTACTGGACGAATCGGGTTGCCTTTTCTTTATTCGGCTCAGAATGACCCACAGTTACGTCATCAATCGTCCTCGGAGGCCAAACTTGAGTCTCCTCTGACAATTCCCCAAAAAATTCTTATTTATTACTTATTCGAGGAGCTTTCCGAAGTTATTACATTGAAGGTCTGTCGATGGTGACACTCCGAGCAGAATAAAAATCTCAGTCCGATCCGTGGACGGAGTGGAATCGGGTTCTGAGCACGCGTTTTATCTGCGTTTTAGGAAAGGAAAGAAAAAACACAGCGGTTGGAGTCGAGACGTGTTGTAAACGGAATAGGTGGTCTAGTTAAATATATCGCTACAGAACAGCAAAGGCCACTCGCTAGTTTTACTTAAAAATATAATTTAATAATTTTTCAGATAAATCTTTTATTTATTTTGCGAAAATAATTGTTTAAATCGAAACAATCGTAAGAGAAAATTTTGAAATCGTTCTAGAAACCGGTTTTCGAAATCGGCTTTGCCTTCTCAGGGCCGGGAACGTAAAACGATTCCATTTCTTTTTTTATCTTATCTAGATACGTATTCAAACAAAAAATAAAAGTAAATAAAACTGCCGGCAGTAACGTCAGTTAAAATTAGGTAAAAATAGAAGAAAAAATTATAAGAATGTTTAAAACTCGACTAAAATTAAAAAACAAAATATATTTTTAACGATCAGTCGTACGATTCGGTTCGCCGTGTCGTTTCAAAAAGTATAAATGTCCAACAAATATAATTTAAGTTAAAAATAATAATATTGAATTGTTAAAATCGGATTTTATTTCGTATCAACCAAATTTTCTCTTGCCTCTATCATTATTAATCGGGTACGAGTCCCTTTGCGAATACGCATGTTTAATGTGAATTGTGTGTTACCTGTATACATTAAGGAGTTGTTTTTTTTTCATAAATATTTATTAAAAAATTCAGTGTGTTATATAAAGGAATAAAGACTACGTAAATAATTAAGTAATATAAAAGTTATTTTTTTATATTGCTGCACTCTTTCTCTCTTTCCATTTAAACTCATTCTCTTTAATGTACGTTATATGAATGTGCGTGTGTAAATATATATATATATATATATATATATATAAATATAATATATATATATATACGCCTACATCATCATCATCATCATCGTCATTTCTGGTATGTAGAACCATAACTTCATCTTTTCTCTCTTCCCTGGTTTATTAGGTTTGCAAAGGTAAAGGTGGGCTACGTTCGCTAAAGGGTAGGTAATATATAGCGATGGCTGTGTTATATTCTGTGTCGGTTACTTTAACCTTCCTAAAGTAACCGTGTTACAAAATACTTCTTGTTCAACTAGGTTATATTCTGACTAGTCTATTATACGTTATTAATAATATCGTAAGGTAATTCTGGTAATCGATTATCTAAGTTATTAATGATAAATTACGTTAATAAATAACGGATATTACATCGGTGATAAACTAAACGTAATTATTATTTATTATATTTAGCTGGAACTTCGTTACGTTTTTAGATTTAAAAATAACGCGCTTTATTTTAACAGGTTAAGCGATGAAAAAGTAGACGATAACGAGTAATAATTACCGATTATTTTAAATTACTCCTACATACTGTTTAAGGATTTAAATTAGAAAAAAATTAATTAGGTGTATTAATGAAAAGTTTAAGTGACAAAAGGAATTTTTTTGGAGTTGTCGATCGGTCGATCGATTTGACACTAGTCTCAATTCTTTTCTGTTCTACGCTAATCTTTTAACTTCCATACGTTTATTAAAGCTTACTTCCTGAATTATTTGTTTCTGGTATTCCAGCGGCTGTTTTTAACTAAGATTTTTATTTTCTATACGTTCCATCGATCTAGTTCTTTATAATATTCGGCCGCAAATGTTTTCGTAAAATATAATATAATATTTTCTTATATTGCCGTAATTCTTCTTTTCGTGTGCGTTTCCGAATCAACCGATTTCAACATCCTCACGCAACACCGCACTTCAAAGACCTTTCTTTTCTTTTCTTTCTGCTTTCCTGTTCTACATAATTCATCACCCGAAAGCGTTACAATTTACACAAAATTTTCATTCGTAGTTATTTGACGCAAGGAGATTTATTTTCCTTATAAAACCTATCCTTTCCGGTACCGATTTACCGTTCGTGTCTCAATTATTCTGTTCACTACATGTAATTTTATTATTAACCCGCTAAGCGGTTTGTTTCGGACCGCTTACACGCACATAAACGCGCAAATTAATCAAAAATATTTATCATTTTGTTTAAATATAATATTTTTCGTTTATTTAATTCAATGATTCTAACTAAAGCGCGCGCGCTTACCGTATTTAATTCGCGCGGTTTTTGCGGTACTAGCGGCGACGGTCGGCACTAACTAAGCTATGTAATTTCACAACTTACATACAACAACTTTCGCTTGAACGGTTAGCAGACTGGTGCAGCCGCGAGGCTTAACGCACGAGGTTGATCGAGTTCGGCACCCGGCCAGACCGAGTTACACTTTTACGTTTTAATTATTATTCATTTATTTGATTCTACTGCTCAGATCAGAGCATTTTTTTGAGCCGGAGGTGCGATTTAGCAAAATTTTTTTGCAAATATTGTTATGTTTTAACGTTAACAAATGCGCCTAAGAAGAATATGACCTTAATTAGCCGAATCTCGTGATACTGAGGGTGACCTTGCTCTACAGCCTCACCCCCTTGGCCTTTTAAGTTGAACATTTAATGGCACGAATGCTCCATATATAGAAGTAATTTGACCGAGTTTGGTCAAAATACGTCCAGGAATTCTGGAAGTATAAGGTGATTTAGAGGCCGATACCGAGCACACTTGCGTACATACGAACATTAACATTTTTTTCATTATTTGTTTTAAAAATAGCTTTTACGTTTCTTTACGACAAAATTTATTCGTAAGTTCAACGTTTTATTGTAAGCGATATAAATACAATAGTATATTATAGTTTAAAAATTGTAGCCGCTTTAAAAGTAAGAAATTACATTATTATTTCCTTCTTCAAAAATAAAATATATTTTAAGTCGTTTAGAATTTTTCTCGGTTTCGATTTTAAATAGTTTTATGAAGCAGGGAATATTTTTATTTAGAATTTTGCGTCTACTAGCTAAAAGTATTTTAAAACATCATGAGTTAAATAAATAAAGAAATTTTAATAAATTATAAAGGGTAAAGGAAAAATCCGTATGATTTTTCTCGATAGGGTTTATAACTCGCATATTTCGGCTAATGTTATACAATTCATTTACGTAAGTAATATTTTTCACGTCGATAATTTTATTAAACGGAAAGTTTCACACCTTACGCGGGAATATTCAAAATTTTTAAACGTAGTAAACACTTACACTTCTTTTACTTTATTTAACAACTCATTATGCGTCTTATAAGTCTGTATATCGAGACACGTTTTGTGTTACGTCGACCTTTTTCGCGCTTACATTTCTTTTCTTCTACCGGCGACGAAACGCTTTGACTTTTTTGTCGTAATATTTGTTGTTCGTTTCCGTTTCTGATCTGCCGGTTCCGATATCCAAGTACCTCTTTGAACGATTCTTACTGTTTAATTTCAAACGAGATTTTTAATTCTTGTACAAATATCGTCGATTAAGCTAAAATATATCTTAAAAATTACTTCGACGAATAAAACAGAGTTTACAAATAAATTTTCTATTAACGTCAGCGGTAAATTTGATTACATTAAAAAAAAAAAATTATTTTGGGTTGCGGCTGGACGCTTAAACGAGGATAGTTCAGAAACACGGTGATTTCTTTGCCGACTGTCGTCCGGGAGTAGTATCGAATTTGTCTCATTCGGAAGGTTGAAGGTTTGAATCCCGGCCAAGCTTCCCGTTTTCTATAATTAATATAAAGAATGATATTTCATCGTATAAATTTCAAGCTTATTTTGAAAGTAATATCTAAAAAAAAAGAACTGTATTACACGGTTATGTGATATTTAATATTAAAAACAGCTTACCTTTTTATATTTTTTTGTACTGACGTTGCCGTGTTGGAAAAACTTAAAATAACCGCTCTAAATATATTTTTCAGTCTCTGTAATAAAATCCAAGAAAAACCTTTCCGTACCCTTACGCAGCGCTTACTCTTTAATCGCTAAGTATCTCGATCCCGGATAGGATTCTTATAAAAAAATATCGGATAGAAAAAGTTGTTCCCAGATAACGGCTGTTCTCTTCATATCGAAGTACAAAATCGAGGTTGTAATAATTTTACAAGCGCTTAAATTCTTCGTGAGGATACGACGGGCGTCTAGGTAAAACACACCGAATATTCTAGGGAAGAAATCAAGGATGTAGGAATAGAATGAATCATAAAATACGGATGATTACCCGTCGAGGGTCCGCAGAAAGAAAACCTAACCGAAGGAGTGTTTCGAGGTTCCTCCTGAAAAGTTGGTAATCATCCTGCCCGTAATCTTTCCAGAGAGCATCATATTTTTATTTAGAACGGAAGCGGTATGCGATCAATCGATGATTTTACATTACTGGATCCGAATTACTCCATTACATATAACTTTTCATTCAGATACTAAAGAGCCGACCTACTAAGAGAGGCAAAGAATTCTCTGAGAAAGATCCACGATCGTTCGTTTAGACGTTTCCAAACGAACTGTGTATCAACCGTTCAGCTATATTCAAACTGGAGGATATTTCTCATATTAACTTTCACCGACTGTTTTGAATCGAGATTATTCATTTATTTTTTAATTTTGAAGAAATTAAAAATAAATTATCTCTCACTCTCTATGTAATTATTATTTGTTCATTTTATATATATATATATAATGAACAAATAATAATTATTTTAACGTTCAGAAAATACTAATTTCTATTTTAATGAAAGTTATTTTTCTTCTATTTTTTCATTAAACAGGTAATGAAAAATGTGAAAATGTAATTTATTTAGAACTAGGTAGAAGGGAATTAAAAACACGTCGATTATGTTGTTACTGACGATGATGATGATGAGATGTAGTAAACGAAATAAAAAAGTTAAAATTTTAAATTACCCTTTAATAATGTAATTCTGAGTAAATGTAAAGCAGGAAGGAAGGCTGGAAGGAGGATACAAGAGAAGGAAACAAGGAGCGATATTAACAGTTAAACTACAACTACTACATCGACATTCTAGCGTAGTATAAGGACGGCGGTTGTAAATGTGATGACTTGAAGCGTAGAAGGGACGTGATTTGAAATCGCTCCGTGATCGGATAAAATAACGTGTTTTGATGAGGTGTAGGAGCTTGAAAGCGAGAGTGAAAGAGATAAGAGATATTTTGTGCGAGCGAAAAAAAAATTACTGTCAGAGAAAAGGGATATGAGGACGGGTAAAGAAGAAATGTTTAGACGGTCGACGGGGTGAAGATGAGGTATATAGTATGGCATTGCGTAAGGGATGAGACAAATGTTTTCTAAACGAATAGTAGGGCTCGTTACCGTCCATTGTCAGTTGCGCCGATGACTAACGGTCGTCTCGCTTTCGTCCCCCCTCTCACTCTATTTTCCCGATCTTTCTTTCTTTTAAAACGTGGCAAAAAATGTACTATTAAACCCTATTGTTGATTTAGGCTTATCTGTTTCTTCTCTATTTACTTAACCGTTACAAATTTTATCATCTCTTTACTTCATTGTTGTGTTGTTGAAAATATGTTATTTAACAATTAAATCGTTAACGATTCGTTACATTTATTTCATTTTTTAAATAAATTATAATCTTGTTTTACACATCCCAACAGATCGCGCGTAAAAATAAAAATTAGATAAACTACAAAAATTCCCCGATTTAAAAGCAAAATGCGTTTCAATTTTTAAATTTCAATTTTTTTTTAAATTTCCGCCAAATAAAGAATAAAATTAGCCAGTAATTTGATACCGATTACAAAACATTTAAAATTAAAAAAAAAAAAAAAAAAAAAAAAAAAAAAATAGTAATTTTCTTATGAATTAGTTTTGAAGCTTATTTGTTAACAATTTTTGATTTTATTTTTATTTAAAATAAGGCTAATTTTACAAAAATATTACGACTATATACAAATAAATTCATTCATAGGAAACATAAAACGTCTAAAAAAAAACTATTTAGCCAACCTCGTGGCTGAGTAGGTAACATCTCAGCATTTCATTCGGAGGTCCGGGGTTCGAATCCTCTGATGAAGCGTAGCATCTTTTCGTACGCTATCAATTTCCACCGGGATGACGATCAAAGCTGTCGATTCCAACTCTCTCATAATAATAAAAAAAAAAATTGTATAGAAAATTCGTTAATTATTATCTAGTATGAGATAAGGTTGCCGAAAACGTGGTAATAATTACTAATTTTCTCAAATTTTCACGTAAAAATACTTTACATATCAAAGTATATTATTACGTTATACAGTTTCATTATTGTGCAAAGATGACAAAACATAAATAAAAAAATAACTTGAAATCGTTGATACAACACGTATTATTAACGTATACGACAACTTTAATAAATGAAAGAAGAATAGTTGAAATCGATGCGTTCGGGGAAAAGAATGAGGCGTGAGCATAAAAATGTAGCTGGAGTCGAGTCGAACGAACCTTTCCTTTTATTGAATTTTGTTAACGAAAAAAAATTCAGTACGGATCTACATATTTCAATAGAAATAAAACGAAGAGTTTTTTTTTAATTTTTCAGCCTTTTCTACTTCCTTGTACGAAGTAAAGGAAGTATTGTCGTTGCAAAAAATTTCGGTTTTCAGATTTCAAGGGGAATATCTACTTAGACTAGTTTTGGCGTGACGTCTGTAAGTACGTATATATCTCGCATAACTAAAAAATGATTAGCCGCAGGATGTTGAAATTTTGGATTTAGGACTGTTGTAACATCTAGTTGTTCATCTTTCCTTTGAGTGCAATCGACTTGACCAAAGGTATCCTAAAAAGCCCAAAATCCAAAAACGTTTGGATACTTAATTGCGGCAATAAGCCCTCATTGAGAGCTTTTCAACGAAATATTTAGTGGTACTTATTTTCATCAGAGCTATAGCCAAATAAAATTGTAATTAATAAAATATTTGGATCTTTCAAGCGGAAGGCACATCGGACTACATCTTCTTCTTTTTTTTAACTTTTTTTAATTTAAATGTTTTGATTTATTAATAATTACACTGATAAACATAATTTTTATTTCCTAACATGCGATACATGATTTTAATTTGATTTTTGATGCTGAAAACGAATACTTCTACAACCCACCATTTTTTAAAACTTTTTAAATTCTAATTAAAGGTTTTTTTTCATTTTTCTACGTAAAGTTAGCATTTTAAGCTCCTATATTATATTTTTTTAGCTCATTTTTAATTGTTTAACATTGTTAACATAATTTGTAAGCTATACATAAACAATACTAGACAGAGAATTAAATCATATCATAGTCACATATTATGACATCGTATCTAATACTGAAGAGCGAGCCTTGATGGACAAGATTAATCTTGTCTGTGCAGGTCAAAACATGTAGCTGAAATCATAGCTGTGTTGTTTGTATTAAGCACTGGATTTAGAAATGAATTAATTTTGTTCAGTCTTATTGCCGTCTTAAGTTTGTTAACAGTGCAGTGTCGTAATGCCTCGAAATTGTATAAATGATGTGGATGCCTTTTGTTATGTATGTCGTGAGTTTACTGTAAAATCAAATAGAAAAAAAACATTACACCTTTATTTCAAAAAGCTTATCGTTTGTACTTTCAGTGTAAAATTGGTGATCAGAATAAGACGTGGGCTTCTCATATAGCACGCACTAATTGTTCTGTGTGTTTAAGAGGATGGCTGAAAGGTACACGGAAGGCTTTGCGGTTTGACGTACCTATGGTTTGGCGTAAACCAAAGGATCATGTAACCGATTGTTACTTTTGATTTACAAGTGTGTAAATATCCTTCATTGCAATCTGCAATCGGGCCTGATCCTCACAGTGAAATTATTCCAGTTCCTAAGCCACCCATGAATATATATTTCGAAAGCAGCGATGAAGAATCAGGCAGTACTGAAGAAGACAACAATGATTTTGATTTTATTTTGAATTATTTTTCGATAAGCCACATCTTATATCTCAAAATTAATTAAATGACTTGGTTACGGATTTAAATTTATCAAAAAAACAAGCTGAACTGTTAGGATCAAGACTGCAAGGTTTGGAATTTATTTCAAAGAAATACAAAAATTTCGGGCTTTCAAAGTTGACAAAAAGAACTTTCTCGGTACTTTATTGATGAAAATAATTTGGTTTATTGTACAAATATTGATGAGCTTATGTTGCGCTTAGGAAAAGTTCATAAACCTGAGGACTGGCGCCTTTTCACAGATTCGTCCGATTATAGTTTAAAAGTGGTTCTACTACACTACGGCAACAAATATCCTTGGATACCGATCGCGTACGGTATTAATTTTAGACATACGATGTCATGAAAGACGTTCTTGAAAAAATAAATTATAAAAAACCGCTGGATCATGTGTGGTGATTTGATAGTTATAGCTATTTTGTTAGGTCGGCAAACAAAATCCGACAGTTACCACTATATTGTTAATCAACTTCTTACTTCATACAAAGTTTCCACTGAGACATTTCGGGGATGGAAAGCCGCTATAAACGGAAATGGAATACTAACATGCTAGCCGATTACTGTTGGACATTAATTCGGGATGTGCCTGAGGTTATTTATAAAAGAAAAACATCAGCAAAATCATTTTAACACAAGTATGGCCGTGCAAAATTACAAATTTTACAGATTTTGACTATATTTTCCTTTAATTCCTTTTTGAAGCGTAATTTATTTAGAACTAAGTGCGACAGGAAAATTTTATTTACAGTTCCGTAATGTGCGCAAAAAGCAATTCAAGAAGTGGTATCACACTTAGAGAAACATTAAAATTTTTTTGTCTATCAGTGTTATTAACTTGTCATTGTAAAAAAATGTTTACAGTAAATAATAATTCAATAATAACAATAAAAAGCATATGAAAAATATCAGAAGTTATGAATGAATTCAAATATTATATATTTTTAAAAATGTGTATGTGTATTTTAATAGGCGTACAAGGAAGACATGTTTGGATAAACAAGATGCGGATACATCAGATTTTTTCTTTTTGCTTAGAGAAAGTTTGTGGAAGTTATTTAAAAAAATTAATTTATTATTTTTGTCTTGTATTTTAAAAGAGTCTGGATCGATATTCTATGAAAAAAAAAGTTATTAGTGTTTTAATATTAATTAAGATGCGTGATCCATTTAGGAAGATAAGAAAAAACAATTTATTGTTTTTTTTACATTTATCAATTCAGTTACATATGCATGTATGTACACAAGATAAATATTTTAAAAATAAATTTTGACTCGGTAGGTTGTTAAACCTGAATCGTTTATTTAATATTCAATTGTTTTAATTATATATATATATATATATATATATATATATATATATATATATATATATATATATGTAAAACATATTTATAATGTTATACCGTATACATTTGTACACCTTGGGTGACCGTTACAACATTATAAACGCAGTGGTATTTGTGCGTGCGTATGTGCGCATGTGTATCGGATGGAGAACGGCGATGAGATCAGCTGTTGCCGGCTGCCAGGTGTGCTTCCAACAGCTGTCATACCGTACAACATTAAAAACTTACACGTACACATATATACACAACATTACTAAAAACTCACGGTTATCCCTGCCGGCTGTTAACATACATACGCGCAATCGCTTTAATGGGCGACCCACAAATCATTTTACGTTCGTTATAATTTTTTTTGAAATGAAAATTTTTATTATTTTTTTTGTGCTATTAATATTATACATCTTTGTACCTCTCTAACTCGTCATTATTTTCATTATTTTTTTTAAGTCGTTATAAGTAAATTCAATTTAAAATCGGTAAACACACTGACGAAAAGCGATAAATTGTAAACAATTTTAATAAATTTTATAAAATTTTTATCGTTTAAGCAATCCTTGAATTAAAAAAAAACCTGCTAAATTTGACAAAAACAATATATTTAGTAATTTATAATTCAACACCGTGTTAATATTATATAATTATCACGTTTTACATGAATTTATAATGTATTGTAGTTGTTTATAAAATCCTATACAACAAACACACGGTGTTTTTATTTAACCGGTTTCACCATAAAGTTTGTGTTTTAGTCGTCATTTATGTTTTGGACTTGTTGACTTAATTAATAACTGTTAAAGTGAAATAACGAACGCTGAAAATTACTTAAAAAAATTTGAGGAGATCGACGGGGAATAAAGGCTATTTATATTTAATTTATATAAATAACTTATCTAATTGAATGTATTTTTTGACAACGATACTACTGTTCGTTTCACTTGTGTTTTTTGATAGGTCTGTTTAGTCTGGGAGTTTCGATTTAATTCATCCTTTCAATATTATTTTATACGGTAAATTTCAGCTTCATACAAAATACGTAAGTTTACAAATGTAATATTACATTTGCCACCTTGTTTTTGACGGGTTCATCGGCGTAGTTATTTTAATAATCTCGATTTACGATGCTGTTTTTTCTTACGATAGAGTTTTAAACGAAATAGATTTCTCTGCCGAAAAAGGTTTCATAAATCTGGAGTTTTAAATAGAACGAAAGCTTTAAGCATATTGACGTTAAGAACGATACTTATGCGGCGGTACTTTATTTTCTGATACGAAGTTCTCGTTACGATATTTTTTATTTACAAGAATACTGAAAATTTATTTTTATTTCTTATAGTTTTTGAATGAAATAAAAAAAAAATTAATTTATAAAATTTCATAATAAATTGCTATGTAAATTTTATGTAAAAATAGATACGATTTGAACTCTTTAAATTATTTTTAAGCTACTGCAGGGTATATATATTACTCATAACTCAAAGCGTAAATTCATCGGTTTTTCCCGATCGTGTCCGATACGAATAACACCGTCTGTTTTAGAAGTAAAGATTTAGCTGTTGGAATTACCATCGTCTGATAGCGTGTTGTAAAATAACGTATATAATCGACCGATACTATTAAAATTAATCGGAAAATCCTCTGCGAATGTATAACATATATTAGTCACGGTTCATCTTTACCGATGAGTTCAAAGCATATTCGTTAATAACGAGCAGTGTTGGTAACGGATAAAATAATCGAGAAAGACGTTTTATTGTTTCTCAGTTAAACTTGTAATTTAATTTAATTTTGCAAATTTATTTTAAATAAAATTCTTTTCGATTTTTTTTAAAATCCATTCGACTCTGCACGAAAAGCGTAAGAAATTTAATTAAAAAAATACGGCTTACTCGTTCGCTTAATAAATAATATTTTTTTATTTTCATTAATTCTTTTTACTTCCTTGTACGAAGTACAAGGAATGTACATATGTATCTCTCGCATAACTCAAAAACGATTAGCCGTAGGATGTGGAAATTTTGGAATTAGAACTGTTGTAACATCTAGTCGTGCACCTCCCCTTTTTATTGCAATCGACTGAATCAAAAGCGTCCAAAAAAGCTTAAAAATCCTCCAAAAATGGATTTTGGACCTTTTGTTAACCGCAGTAATAAGCTCTTATCGAGAGATTTTTAACGATATATCATCAGCGGTAGTTATTTTCATCGGTTCCAGAGTTACAACCAAATAAAATTTTAATTAATGAAATATTTAGACCTTAGGGGAAGCACATCGGTTTGAATCAGACTTAAATCTCCTTCTTTTTTTAACATTTTTTTTTTAAATTTAAATTTATCGATTTATTAATAATTATTAAGCTCCGATTATAAAAAAAAATTTCGATGAATAATAATTCAATAATAACAATAAAAAAAATATATGAAAAAATATCAGAAGTTTTATCAGAAGTAAACTAATATCAGAAGTATATCGGTTTTTAACGAAATAAAATTTTACGTACTTTTCATTTTAAAAAAATGCGTAAATGTAATTTAATAGGCGTACAAGGAAGTCATGTGTTGTCCACATCAGATTTTTTTTAAATTTGGAGTATACATAAATATATAATAAACATAAATAAGTAAAATATAAAAAAAACAGTCCGAAGAATATCGATCGAAGCCCGTAGTTCAGAATATAAAAAGCAAAGAAAATACCAAAAATAGTCATATCGATCGGCAATGAAACGGTGAAATGAAACAAAGCGCGACAAAAGTAGCTGGCGAAACGAAATGACAAATATTGACGACGCCAACACCCCCTACGGTAGCCGATTCACCTCAAATGTCGGAAATCTTACCGATCTAATATATGAAGTCGCTGCAGGCGCCTGACGTCCTCGTAAGGTTAATCGCCGTATTTCCTCTCGAACGGTCGGTGATCTCAGATAATCGTGTATTTCGGTGTTTTACGCAAACCACGGGGCTTCTGTTGTATTTTTGGATAGTTTGTTCCGGAATCGCCGTACGACTTCGGCGTTAAGCTCGCTGGACGTTCCCCCGGACGGTTGCGTTTCGTAGGTCAAAATCGGTTTCAGGACTGCCGAATACAGCAGTCGCTCGTTAGATAACGATAGTAGCGAATCCCCGGCTAGCGAGCAGAATGTGACGTTAAGCCGCGTACTTTTCCCCCTAATACGACTCCTCCGCGTCAGACGGCGATACGCATGCGGTCCTAGGTATCACAGCCTCGGAAACCCCACTCTGCTATTCAAATTTACTTACGGATGCGGTAAACCGGAACCGATTGCAAATTAAAAACTGCGGCGAAATAAAAATCGGATTAATTTTGGACCGTTGGTTTTTTAACCGTTGTTATTATCGGCTTATAAAAATAGATGTACTTCAGTTAAATAAATGTTAATCGTATGAAAAAAGTTCGATAAGTAGATAACCGTCGATCGTATTTGAGAAAAGATATGTTCTGCGTAAAAAATCGGTTTGCATTTTTTTAATTTACTTTCCTTAAGTTTTTTGAATAGCGATTTCATTAATGAAATGGAATCGTATAGTTTAAACGGTGAAATTTAAATAAACCGCCCCCCGCTGTTTCTTATTAAATCGTGAATAGTACCTACCTATCTATTTTTGATTCGATACTTGTGAAGACTTGATTTCGTGTTTTTTGTCAACGTTTTAGAAATAATAATTTCTTCTTTTGTAGATGCGCGTAAAATTTGATCGAATTTTGTTTTATTTTCACAATATGCTGTATAAATCAATATTTTTCAGTCTTTTACTTCTTTCTTCTCCCCTCGTAGATTTTAATTATTTCAAAAAGCTTTTTTTTTATCCTTTTACTCACGACGAAGTACTTCGGCAATATTTTGTTTCAGAAATATCTCATCGCAATTCTCCGTACCCTTCCTTCTTTATTGTGACCCTTTAATGTTTCTCTCTTTCTTTTATTCACCCGTATTTTTAATATTTATACCCTTTATTCCTATATTTTTTTGTATTACAATTTTCCTATTCGATAGTGTTCTTTACGTTATGATACATCTAATGCTATTACGTGCAGTATACGTTTTACGTGGTACGTGTACCGGTGTATCTACGCATGCGTGTACTCCTATTAGAATGAACGCGCTTGTTTTATTTTTTAAAACGCGTGTTTGTTTGAATCCATCCCCTTCTGTTAATAATATATAGATTACGTTTCGCTTTTATTATTACGTGTAAGTTATTTTAGAAATATTATTTCCTTTATCTCTTTCAAAACGTATTGCTTTTCCCTTTTATTTTTTGTATTAATTTTTTTTGTTATTAATTAAAGTTTTATTAAAAATAAAATAAACCTTAGTATTTTTAAGGTTCATTCTTTTTCTTTTTGAGGACCACGTAACAATCTCATTTCCTTCTTCTTTGTCGTTTCCTTATCTCGCTTTTCGCTATGCGTTTTTTCCTTTCCTCTGACCGCTTTGTTCCGGTTCTCTTATCCTTTCTACCTTGGAATCCTTCTGTTTTTCTCATTTTCCTAAGAAACGTATTTTTTCTGTTATTTCATCCTCTTTTATGTCGTTTCTTTGTAAATCTTTTTCGATCGCCGTTAACTTGTTTTCCCAAAGGTACTTGAAAATCTGTTTCGTTAACCTGTTCGTTGTATGAAAATTCCAGAAGAAAGTTAATCTTCTTTTTTCATCGTTTCCCAAATTTTTTTCACGTTTTTATATACTTCAGCGTCGCTTCTTATTTTTCAGCCTTCATTGGTTTTTAGCGGAACATATATTTTTCTAATAATTCTTCTCTCTAACGGTTCTTCCTTATAATCGAGCGATAGGCATTCACAAACAAATAACATTCTTTTTTAATTACGGTGTTATAATTAAGGTTTACTATTATTGTTATTACTTTTTTATTAGGGAAAATCGTGTACGAGAACTTCAAAATAAAAATTTTATTTAAAAAAATAATAACTTTTTAAACAAAAAGTTAGAATCGTATGTTTTATTAAATTTATCTTAATAATATCATACGGCGATTAAAAAAAAAATCTTTAGGTTTGAGTACAGAAGTAGCTCAGAAATTTCCGTATTACGAGCAACAACCGTCTTTATACGTACGTTTGTTCGTTTAAACGTGTGATTTTTGCCTCCGATTCTTGCACGTCCTGGTCGATAATTTAAACGCATAAATGATTTTCAAAATTAGCATAAAAATTAAAAATTTCACAGTTATTTCTTATGCTATTAGGCTACTCCCATTTTATTTTCGTTTTGCGAATTTGATTTACGCCGCGAGTTTCCATTACGTTCGATCTGTATACTTTCGTTATCAGTAATCGAATTACGTAACCGTATCTGACGAAAGTATAAATTAATTATATTTATTTTACAAAGAGGAGGAAATAAAACCGTACTCTTTTTGAGAACGGAATTTAAAAACGTATTAAATAATATTTTTAAAATTTAAATAATTTTTTCCTAATCTTCATATATCCATCGTTACTTTTAAACAACGAATCCGAGGATAAAAAGTTTAAGATTTTTTTCATGAAAATTCAATTACGATAGGTTATACAACTCCGTGGCCCGAGCGGTAGCGTCTGGGCTTTTCATCCGGAGTTCCCGAGTTTAAAATACCGGTCGGGTATGGCATTCTTCGTAAGCTACAAATTGCCATTTCTGTATCCCACACATCAGCTTCAAGTTTTTGTGACGATGATCTTCAAGCGGTTATTAATATTCGTATTTATTCATGTGTTAAAAAAATTAATCAAATTTATTTTTACCGGGTTTGAAAGTTTTTTCTCGATTATATGCATAAATCTTTTGTATTCTGATCGATATATATATATATATATATATATAGACCACGTCAGGGATGGGTAGACAGGCTACTTCATAAATAAAAAAACAAAAAAATTGCTTCTCGTTTGCCTGGATGGATCAAGGAAAACCGTGGTGATAAAACTTTGATCGTAAAATATACTAAACTTAATCGCAAAATAAAATATGAACTTAATTAGAAGTCCGTATTAATTATTAAAATATAAACGCTACTTGAAGATAATAAATATAAAAAATGAATAAAAAATTAGGTGTTAATGAAAATTATTTGAGTAGGCTAAATACTTCTTATGTAAACGTTGAACTCGGATGCAGGAAATTCAGTGTTTTTTTTTAAATTTCTTATTCCTATTATTTAAAAATTCACCGAAAGAGAAATTCTGCTGCTATAAAATGAAATGAAACTTTTCTGGGTTTGGTAATTTATTAAAAAAAAGAAAAGATTCAAAGGAAGCATAATACTGTATAAGGTCCTTTCTGTGGCAGTATGATGCGTTGTGTTTAACGAAAACAAGTCTCTTCCCGGGTTTAGTTTTACCTTTATCCAAATTTGTTTTATTAGATCGTCAATAATCGAAGACAAGATTTGAGTGAAGCGGAGAAATTATGACAATATTTATGCGATTGAGTCGATTAAAAACAAATTAAAAGTTTAAAAAAAATTCGATAATTATTTTAAATAAAACAGACCGAAATGTGGGGATAGAAAAATGTTATATTTTTAAAATCAAACAAAAAATCTTTTTAATAATATAAAAAAAATCGTAGAAACATAATTTACTACTCAAAAGAAAAATAATAATAATAATTTTTTTATTATTATAAAAATTGAAAGTACGGTCTTTTAGTGTTGTGGACTCCTGGAAAACCAGACTACCAACTAAAACACCACTCCTGACGACCACCAAGAAGAGACAGGCAGCTTGGGAAAAATATATAATAATAATAATAAAAAAAACAGTGAAATTTTTGTATATTTGTAAATTAGTGAAACTGTAACCGAAGAACTTTTAAGCATCAATATTAGCTAATATTACGGTGTAAAGAATCGTTTTTATCTAAAAGAAAAATTTTAATCGTTAATATTTTATTCCGATTCAAGGTTTTCCTTTTTTCGTATTAAAATAGAAATTTATAGATTAGTAACTTCTAGGATTTTTTTACGTAAAGTTACAATCGAATCTCTCGATTTGAACAGCTGTTTAACAATACATCGTGTTTTATTCAGTTTTACCAGCTATTTTGTAACGAATAAAAATTTGGTTTATCTGAAATCGATGTTTTTATTTGAAAGCCGCCATTTTGTTTCTATAACTCCTAAAAGGTTGAAATTTTCACAGAAAAAGGTCTGTAAAGTTTCAATAGAATCGGTGGGGAACGGGCGAGTGATACTAAATCAAAAGCGCCTGTATAATACTCGTATAATATTTTTTACGAGGGATAAGGTTAAATAAAGCAGAGGAATTTTCACGATCGCGTTGCCAAATTTTTCATTTCTCCGTTTACAGTTTTAATTTGGTATTAGAAATCAACTTATTTTTCGTAACAGACAATTAAGTGTTCATAAACAAAAAAATCGTTTCTTTTTTATTATTATTACTTTTCCTAATATGTACGTCGCAATTTGTTCAACTAGTGATCAACTATAAACCCGCCTGCGCCCCAATCAGATGAGAATAATTGTATACGACATGTAAATGAGGTGTAGTCTTATACGGCCCCAGGCCGACCGTTTCTGAGACTTACGGTTAATTGAACCCCGACCGCCAAAGTATACCGATATCCACCGTCTAGTATTCAAATCTGCATTAAAGCGTCTAACTTTTACTAGGATTCGAACCTCGGAACCTTCGATTTAAAAAATTTATAATTTTAGAAATTTTAATGCGTGAAAGATGGAAAAACGGTTATTACGTTTTTTATCGGATCGTAAAATATAAAAAAATCGGTCGATTTATCATAACAAAATAAGTTAAAATTTAATTTTATTTCAACACCAAATTTTGTGTTAGTATTATTTATTTTCACAAAATGTTTTCGATGTATATTTTTTAAAAGAATTCCTGATAATTTTAAGGCAAATTTTTTCCCGACATATTTATATAATATTTCTATTCTTACGTAAATTATAGTTAAACATTAGATTACAAATTTGTCGGGGTATATAAAACGTAAATATTTCTTATAATTATTATTCAACGTAAAATTATTCGCAAGCGATAAAAACGATTCTACCGGGAACCTAAACTAAAAATATAATACTATAAAGCAGGCAAGCAAGACAAGCCAGGTGCGCTCTGTATTAAAAGGTAGCTCGGTCTACTGTACGTATTGTAGGCCTGCTGTGTGAGCGTTTGTTATACGCTGTTCCTTCCAGCCTAAGCTGTCTGGCATAGTCAGTACAGTATGGATACAAAGGTCATCCTACTCTTTTCATAGGTTGAAAATCTTTTCAATGGTTACGAAAACCGGTAAACTTGTGAATGTGTGTGTTTTTGTACAGCCTCCTTAAAAATAATTAAATTTCATTTATATATATATATATATATATATATATATGTGTGTGTGTGTATATATATGTATGTGTGTGTGTGTAAAATTAAAGAATTGAGGAAATTAATGTGCATATTGTATTTTTGATATAAAACGTTGTTTTTATTGTCTATTAAATAAATTATTAAAAATATATATTTTATATTTGCTCAAATATAAAAAGAGATTAAAAAGAATGTTTATAATTTCATTACGGTTTATTTGCAGGTACAGGACAAACATAAAGATAAAAAAATATCACAGATAAAACATCAGCATATAAAAATGATTTTAAATTATTTTGTTGGCCGACAGATTAATAAAAAATATATCCGTATAAATTTAAGCAGCAGATGCTACTACCGTACATAATTTACGGTATTGATTTAATCGGTAACCCGTTAACTGTTATTTTTGTGAACATTTTTGGTTACCGTTATCATTTTCTAAACAGATATACGTTCCTGCGGAATGTACAGTCGTTATCTTGCTATAACAAACGAAAGTTTTTATTCCTACATCCAATTTATGTACACGATCGAAAGATTTTTCACCTACAAGTTACTAAGCATCAGTCGCTATCAAAAACTTACTCGCCGCTGTACGAGTATCCTCGGGTAAAGAGTTGCCGGTTACAGATCGATAACATCTGTTTCAAAAATGTAAATAACGTACTTACGATCGACTAATAAGTCGTCGCATCTCTTTTAACTTAAATTATCTTCTAAATACTACCAAATTAGAGCGGAGTACAAATCCGTATGAAAAAAAAATGCGATCTCGTTTGAGGGTTTCTATGATATTTTTAACCGGAACGTTAAAGGTCGACTGCAAACCTGCGGTCCCAAAGTCTCATCAGAAATCCGATGCCGGGATCACATCGGTGAAAGCTCAACCGTTCAAATATGCTGGGAAACATAAACACACACATACACATATCTATATGTACATATAAAAAGGATAAATATAACTGACAATACATATAAATATACGGAAGGATATTAATTAAAGTCTTCTGTTTCGGTCGCCCGCCTCGCACATAGATCTAAGAAGTTTTTAACTTATTAATGTGAACTATTTAATGCAAATATGCTTATGATTTTTTAAATTTTAATATAACAGCGATAATTTTTTTCTAATCGGTTAATATTATAATATTCGATAAGTATTTGTAAATAAAATAACTAGGTAAAACGGTCGAGTATTAACGGATCCGGGTTTACTTAGGTAAAAGAGGAATTTATTGAACGTAAAATGTATCGAGGAAGACAAAAATTGAAATTTATAAAACAGATATTTCAGTATGTACGATTCAGTAAATATCTTGTGTTGCGGCTATAAAATTATTTTTCATCGGAAAGAAATGGAGAATAAATAATCGGTCAGATCATTAATGATTCCGAAGAAAAAAAAAGATTTATTCAGATATATATATATATATATATATATATATATATATATATATCGCAGTTTTACGAGGTGTAATATATAACTGTACACTTCCCGAGCGTTAAATAAATAAATAGTGTAAACCGATTTGTTATTATACTCTTGTTTTTCATTTTTATTAGCCTTAAAAATTTTCTTCTGTTTACTAAGGGCAGATCGATGTTATAAATTACCGTCTAGAATCCTTAATGCGGATCGGCAAAAAATAATCACGAAAAAGGATAAGTATGAGATAAGGGATAGGGTAAAAAAAGGATGACGATCTATTTACGGAGGGACTACGAAATAAGAGAAACAAAATTACCGGAACGAATTCATCTAGACTCGGGTCCTGAGAGTGAGCGTTTACACTAATCCTTGGAAATTCGGGATATCTTTTTACGAGATAGGAGTAGCAAATTATCGATCGACGACATTATGTTTAGCGCCTCAAATTTAATTAGAAATATTTGCTTTTTCTTTAGATATTAAACAGCTAGTAGAGATCAGGCTCAGGTGTTTCTAGGAAAGTCCCCCCGCCTGTTCACAGAACCCATTTTTGCTTGGGAGAATATTTATTTGAATCGTAAACCGTTTTACTTGTCTCCTACTTAGAGTATGCGCATTTATTACCGGTTGTAATTTTGAGATACATATATATATATATATATATATACATACCGGCTGATACCAGAGAAAGTTTTTCTAGGGAGAAAGAAATGGGATTTTACATAGTTAAAAAATTATGGTTACGGTGGGTTTTTAATTTTTGTCCGTCACCTTGGATCCAGCATATTGAATCAAACTTAATTTTTTAAATAGGGAACCGGGCATATGACAAGCGATTCGATTTAAAATTTTACAAGAAAAACGACGGTGAAACCCGTTTTTCCGTTAGTGCCTTCGTTATCGAGTTATAAACGTTTTCGAGTTATTCAAAGTCGCAACGACGGAAGATCTTGTTCACAATAAAAAGAGGAAGAAAGCGCTGCACGAACAATTTATTGCGTTTTACATTCATAATGCAACTTTAAACAGCGCCATAATACTGATAATAATAAAAACAATTCAACAAATTAAACTGCTAAACCGACCGATATTATTTTGTAAATAAAAATTAAGATTAATATCAGCCGATATTTGTTACTTATCGTAAATAAAATAAATACTTACCTTAAAATGTATTACAAATTTGGTTCGGTAAATCAGTTGTTAATTTACATCGATGCAGCTTGTATTATGTTGAAACAATGCGAGTTATAAACGTCTCATTTCACCTTTTTTACTTCAACGTACTTGTAAGGGTAAAATTTAATAGCGCTAGTAAAAATTAAGTTGTAGGCCTAACGGTGCAAATTTGTTTTTCGGTGAAAGTTTTAGTTTCCTCGTTCGTTTATTTAGTTTTTTTAAATATTAAACCTTTAAATAACAACGTCTTCTTTATGTGAAACTAAAAGATGTACGGGTACGGTGACAGAGTTCGGCCTTTACAAGAGGTACGTGATTTATTTAATAATAAATTTTCAAACCGAGAACCGATAAGTAAATCTACTGTGATCAAGACAGTACAGCGATTTGAAAAAACATGTAGTGTAAAGAATCGTCCTCGCACAGGGTAGACCGAGAACTGTCACGACCGATGCGAAGCCATTAGATGTATTGCAGACCCTTGTTCATCGATTCGGAAAGCTGTTGTTCGACATTTCATCGGTTATTTTTAAGTTTAGAAAATGTTTGAAACAAATAAATTGACCTAAATAAGCTACACCTGGTACAAGAACTTTCGGAAGATGATTTTCACCGCGAGTATCGTGTGATGTTATAACGCAAAAATTAAACGTAGACGAAAATTTTTCTAATTCAATAATATTTACTGATGAAGCGACTGTTATTTTAAATCGCCACGTGAATAAGCAAAACCGTCGATATAGGAGCGATAATAATCCCAGATGGATGTCGGAAGCTCATACACAGCGTCTTCAGAAAGTGAACGTTTGGGCGGGAATCGCCGGCTATTGTACGGTAGGACCTTTTATTTTAGATGACAATCTTACCGGAGACGCTTACTGTAACTCGTTAGCCGATAGGATTTTACCGAATATCCGGTAAAATGTCGGACAAAAATTAAATAACAACGTGTGATTTCAGCAAGACAGGGCACCGCCTCGTTATTATCTAAGTCACGGCAAATTTTTAATTAACGATTCCCAAATCGCCGGATACGTCGTAGAGGAGCCGTAGAATATCCTGCCGGATCCCCAGACCTGTCTCCTCTGGATTACTTTTTTTGGGGTACCTGAAACGTAATGTTTGCAAAACAAAACCTGCAGATATCGACGAATCTACTCGTGTACCACCGGTCACGATACAAGTTATAAACGGGTATTAGTCGAGGTTAGCGCACTGCTGAGCTGTTGAGGGGAACCACTTTGAGCATTTATTGTAGAACGGTACGCTTTCAAAATTTACAAAGAGCCGTTTACGCCGTTTCATTAGTCGTTTACGATCGAAGATATTTATTTAAAATTTTAAAATAAATATTGTAATATTTACAGGAAATAATATCGGTCGGTATAGCTGTGGGGGTTAATTATTAGTTATCGTTTATTATTATCGATATTATAACTGTGTAAGTATGCATTATGAATGTAAAAAGCAATATAATCGTTCATGCAGCGCGTTTTACCTCGTTTTATTGTTAACACGATTTTTCCGTCGTTGCAGCTTTGAATGCTTATAACTCGGTAACGAAGGTATTAACAGAGAAAAGTTTTCACCATCGTTCTTTTTTTGTAAAATTTTAAATTGAATCACGTGTCATACGTCCACCTTCCTATTTAAAAAAAATTAACTTTGATTCAATATGGCGGATCCAAGGTGACGGACAAAAATTAAAAATGCAGATTTTTTTTTACTATGTAAAACCCCATTCTTTAACGTTTATTTTCTCAAATTATATTTTATCTATAACTTATTTTAATTTTTGCAGAAATTAAAATTAAACTTATTTAGAGGTTAGTATCATATTACCGGCGATGAATAATATAGAACGTTTTCTGTAACGATGGAGACCTCAGATACCGGGTTTGAATGCCGGCGTTACTGCTCTTTATTGTTAATGATACGATTCAATTAATGACAATGTTTAACTAAAAACCGGTTTAATGCTGGACAAAATTGCTGAAAGATAATTGTACATTTTCTGATTTAGTATATGTTATTCGGTTGTTTTTAATTTTTTTTTAAGTCGGCGCTAAATTAAACAGAAAAAAATAACAACTCAGAAAATTGTAACGCGGCACCGATTTCAAAATGACGAAATTAGGTAAACATTTTTTATTTCTTTTTAACGAATTTGGCGTTTTAATAGTTTATTTAATTTGTATTTTTTACTGTTATAAAAGTTTAAACTATAAGTAAGATGATAAAAACAGACATAAGCAAAAAAAAACATTTGCAAGAAACGAAAAAAAATAGAAACAAAATCGGATAAATATATTATTCGCTTGTTTTCCTAATGTATACGTTGTAATATGCAACTAGTAAACAACAAGCAACCCCCCCCCCCAACCAATGTCTACCCGATGAGTTGAGGATGATATGTGTGACATGTAATTGCGGTGGTAGCCTTGTACAGACTCAGGCCGACCGTTCCTGAGACGTGTGATTAATTGGACCCCGATCACCAAAGTACACCGGTATCCGCTGTCTAGTATTCAAATCCGTATAAAAGCAACTTATTTTCACTAGGATTTGAACCTCAGAACCTTCGACTTCGAAAATCAGCCGAGATAAAAACGAGAAGAAATGGAGAGAAACGACTTAAAGCTAACGGGCTTTGAGTTACGGCTTTTTTAAATACGGGAATACCTATTAATTTTTTACTCTCGGTTTCCAGATTATTTTTGTTGAATTTTCATACAAATTTTAGATATTCAAAGTGTTTTCGCATAAAAATTCGAAAAATAGTGTTTTATAAGTATAGGATAAAATATACTTCGGTCTTGCACTTGTTTGGTAGCAGTCTCTATATCATTTATTTCGTATCGTTTACGAACGGCTTTGTTTCGTACTACCGACGTGTTCTTCAGGCCTGTCGATATATTAAATAAAAATTAAACTGTTAAATATAATTTTTTTATCTTCAAATTATTACTTCTTGAAATCGGTGCTGAGGTTAAAATTAATTAGTTTCCGACGGTTATATTTTATTCGATTTAACATTACAAAAGTCGTAATCTAAGAATTGAAAAAAAGGAAAACATTTAACATTTTTAATTTTTTTATTTAAAAAAGTACGATTGATTTTTTTTTTTTTTTATTATAGAAAACGACATTTAATATAATGGCATTTACCGGAATAGAATCGCTCTTGTAAAACGGCTTGGTATGACCAACCGTTCTTTTTCCATTACAACTAAGAAACATATTAATAATATAAAGAAAGGCTATTTAGATAAGTCCGATTGTGCTAAACGCATTTTACAAAATAAACGCGATAATTTTATTAAAATATTCGATTTTTCCTATCGTTTTTATTCTTGAAAAATTTCATATATATTCGAATTACCTAATATATATATTACCATATATATTCATAATTATTCGAATTACCTAACCCGATTATCTCTCTCCAACCGTTATCATTCATAACAACTTTTCTTTCTTTTTCTTTTTCCTATTTAGCCTCCGGCAATTACCGTTCAGGTATTACTTCAGAGGACATGTACGAGTGTAGATGAATTGTAATCTTTTACGGTTTCAGTTCGACCGTTCCTGAAATGTGCGGTGAATTGAAACCCGACCGCCAAAGAACACCGGTACCTACGATCTAGTATTCAAATCCGCGTAAAAATAACCGCCTTTACTAGGACTTTAACGCTGGAACGCTCGACTTCGAAATCGGCTGATTTGGGAAGACGCGTTCACCGCTAGACCGACCCGGTGGGTTTATTCGTAACAAGCGAGACATTCTTACGTAACGGACGTAATTAATTTATACGTTGACGATCGGTTGCGATGACTTTAATATTTTACAATTTTTATTTTACATATTTTAATTTAACGTTTTAAATTAGAAAGATTCTCTCCTGAAGACGGTCGAATGACTGAAGGTACTTGATGATTAATATAAATTTGTCGGTGAGGTTGATTTTTATTTAAATTTTTATATAACTTAAACGTTTTTGTTCGGGTTCTTTTCCTACAACTAAGTAAAAAAGATCTTTCTTTCTTTTCCTGTTTAGCCTCCGGTAACTACCGTTTAGATAATTATTCAGAGGATGAATGAGGATGATATGTATGAGTGTAAATGAAGTGAACTGTTAGTCTTGTACATTCTCAGTTCGACCATTCCTAAGATGTGTGGTTAATTGAAACCCAACCGCCAAAGAACACCGGTATTCACGATCTAGTATTCAAATCCATGTAAAAATATCTGGCTTTACTAGGACTTGAACGCTGCAACTCTCGACTTCCAAATCAGCTGATTTGGGAAGACGCGTTAACCAATAGACCAACCCGGTGGGTTAAGTAAAAAAGATCGGCGAACGGTTACATAACTTTCCCCCGGTTATGCCGTTGACAGATTTTTTCTCACTGCGCCATAAGGTTTTTAAACATGAACGATTTAATTACGCGATATAAAGAGTACAGTTGCGAAGAAGTTCAAAACGTTTAAGTCTCTCTTGAACCCGTTGATCAATTAAAATCTTTAAATTTTGCATTAATTGAGAAATAGATTAAAATTGTTTAAAAAAATCTGGATCCCAATCGCTTCCCTTGACAAATGGGGTCAAAATCTTATTGTATTTCGGGAATTATTGCTTAAAAAAAAAAATAAATAAATAAAAATGTGGGCCCCCATTGACTCCCTTGTTCGACAACTAGCTGAAATAATATTTTTAATAACAGCCGTGACTTGAAAAATAGATAAAAGTAAGAAATCATAAAAATTCAAAAACGTTTTAAATTCTTAAGTCGGGTTCGAACGTCTTTAAATTATTTTATACAGTTGATTTTCAGTCGTGAAAATCGAAGTTTAAAAAAAATTGGCATTTTAAGTACGGGTCCCATTCAGCCCCCTCTTTTGGGGGGGGGGGGAGACTTAAATATTTTATTTATTGGAGTAATTATTTACTTCAATACGTCGGCCCGATTTGGCGCACTGTTATTCAACAAAGCTTAAAAAAATTAGAGTTTCAAAAAACAAAATTGGATACGGTGAAATAATAAAATCAGCGGTAACATTATTATATTTTTAGCTACCTTAAAATTGAATGGCGGTTATGTTTGATAGCGTGTAGAAAAACAAAGCAAATATGTTTTGCAGTGCCCGATATAAAATAAATCGATGTAATGGACCGATTTGTTTTACCTGTACACATCAAATTTAAAGGTGATCTAAAAAAAAAATACTAATTACGAGAAATAAACTGCCAAAATAGAATTTAATATATTGGAAAAACAGTGAATAGTTGATTTGGAATGGTGTACGGCTGACACCAAGGTATTGTCACACTGTTCACCGACTGATAACTTATGCGGAGATTGTTTGCCTGTGAATTCTGTCTGATTGTTAGCGTTTGATCTTCAGTTTGTGAAAGCTTCTTCGTACTGATAATGTTTAACAGTTACTGTAAGAAACTTTACCAATATCTATCCAAATTATTCTAACTTTAAGCACGCTTTGTGCGTAATGTATCCGGTTCTGTACCGTTTTCTCTGCGTATGTATTTTAAGAACGGAAAATTAACGAGGTGTAGGAGTTACTTTTATTGAGCGGTGAAGTTTTTCTTCTTTAAATAATCAATAAAGTTTTGAAATAAGTGCCTGTACTTGTTTGGTATGCCGTGTCATTGCCGATTAATTTGAAAATTAATAACTCGCTTCACGATAACAACCCTATATTTCTCGATCGGTTTTCGATTAAACTATTCAATTTTATTTCATTTACTTTACAAAATTAAAAAAAAAATACTTTTTTGAAAGCTTGCTTGATTTTACACGGATATGAAAAACGCATGAAAAAATATCGTATTAAATTTTTCTTATTTTTCTCCCCGGATTGAACTTTTTTTTATTTGACACGCCTTTTTAATGTTATAGATAATATTTTAAAAAGTAATTAAAAAAAAAATATATGTTCGTCTTAACAAATAATCGAATAAAAAAAAATGCCCTACGTCTACCACCCCGGTAGAGCGGACGTGTTTACATCCGGAAGTTTTTAAATTAGAATACCGATCACGCTAGGATTTTTCTCCTTTCTTTCTTTCTTTATGCAAAATTCATTTATTATCATAAAAGACACAGAGTAGGATATACAATAGAGTGTATAGGAGTATAGTAGGAGTATGCAATAGAGCATACGCCTATTGATATCGGAGATCCGGTAGATAAAATTAAAAACTGTTACAGCGAGATCAAAATGGTATTTGAAGAAGGAAAAAAAGCGTTAAAATTTACCGAGATAACTTTCAGATTCGGTTGAGGTCTTATTTCATAGCAAATCACAGCAAGTTTTGATTCACGTAGTTCATTTACCGATTCGCCTACCGGTGCTTTCACCGGTGTCGTTAAAAATGAATTCATTTACTGGCGCGGAACGTGCTCCCTGTGTGTAGGGAGCCTCCTAGGAGGCTTAAAATTTACTCTCCACACAAAACCTGTTAAACACACAAAATCACCAGGACGCCCACGCGTCCCTGAAGCTGGTGTGGAACAACTCAGAGGAAGCTTTGCAGGTAGTCCGAAGAAATCAACTCGACGCGCGTCACACGAGACTGGCATTCCACAAACGACTGGTTGGCGAGTATATCGTAAAAGATCGCATTACGTACAAACTAACCGTTCTGTTGAACGCGGTTCAACAGATTACAAACGAAGAAAAGTTTGCTCGGCTGCAGTTTTGTATGAAATGACGGATAGAATTTCAGACAACGGTACGCTTTAAATCGATGTAATTTTTAGAGATGAGTCAACGTTTTACATCAGCGGCAAGGCGGACAAACACTCATAACTGCCGAATATGGGGTAGTAAAACCCTCATGAAATTTTGCAGCGCGTGCGTTATAGCCCTAAGCAAACAAAGACAGTACAGCCCGTTCTTCTTCCAGGAATCGACCGTAAACGGTATTGTCCATCTGTACGCGCTTCAAAATTGTTTTAATTCAATTGTTTTAATTCGGTTAGACGATGATGACCGAGATGGACGCCATTACTATCAGCAAGGCGGGGCACCACCCCCGTTACCGCCTACAAGTCAGAGATTTTCTTGATACTTGATTACCAGGTCGGTGGATCGGTCGTGGAGCTCCGATCGCACGGCTCACTCTCTTCCCAGATTTGATCCCGATGGATTTTTGTCGTGAAGTTTTTGTGAAATCGGCCAATCGCCTACGAAGGCCGAGATCGGTCTTCGTCTGCCGATCTCGTCGAGCTAAGACTTCAAATTAACGCCGCAGCTGCAGAGGTAACGCCCGACTTGCCGGCTAGTGTGAAATGAAATCGATTTCCGGCGGGACGTATGTCGAATTAAAAACGGAAGCCGCATCGAACCAAAGCGAATGTCGGGTGACAAACTTGATGTGTTTTTCTGTAAAATGAAACCTCAACCGAATCTATAAGTTACCTCGTAAATTTTTGTACGCTTTTAAATTTGTAAAGTTCTTTTTGAATCCCCGGTATTTAATGTTTTATTTACAAATATATTTTCATCTGTTATTACAGGTGAATGTATTACGTAATATAATACATATATTACAGAAATATGTTATCTATTATTACATACGTTTTCTAAGTCGGCTAATTTAAATTCTAATAATCAATCCTCGTTCGTTATTAATTAAAAAGGTTGATTTTAGTATAATCTAGTTTTATCGTTAAGTAAATGTTTTCTTTAAAATTTGATCTCGTTTCTATAACGTTTATATAATTATCAAAACCGAGCGCGTGAAAAAAGTAAATACATAACAAGAGACGACACATATGAAATGGAAAACTCATCGGATGAGTGTACGTGAAATAAGTGCTGGACGGGGGTTGTACGATAGTTTGGTGTTTATAGAGGGTGGTAGTCACGACGGGTGGGTGGCGATGTATTGCGGTGTGGCGGGCGACGAATGCACGTGGTATTTCGCGTGTATAGAGCATCGGGGCGGAAGTCCGCACCGCTTCCGGCAACGTAAGACTTCATCTGCTCGTCTACATCTCTCCTCTTTTATACGTTACAATCTTCTTTCCGTCACATCGCTATTATGTAGCTTTATTAAAACTTGTTTTATCATTTTCCAATTCTGTTGTAGGATCAGATAGGAAAAAATATATCGAAGATAAGTGTGTTACTGTACCGTCGTGAAATGTAACGGACGTCAAGTAATCGTACCGGTAACAAGACTAGGGTATTTTTGAATAAATTAAATGCGTGTTATTCAAATACGAATTGAATTTATTTTTATTTTTAAAAGATTAAAAGAAAAGGAAGATGTAATTCGTGCCGTATGATTTTTTTTAAATGTACGTTTAGCCTTAATTTTTACAAAATTCACCAATTTTAACGATTTGATTTTTTAATTATGGTGAGAAAATTCTTGAAGCGGTTCCGTAAAAAACTTAAGTTAGGGCTTTGAAACGAAAAATTAATACATTTCTACATTATTTATTGCATAATGATGTACAGTCAAAAGAATTGAATTAGATACCCAAAATGTTTTCG
Organism: Lycorma delicatula; assembly: GCF_047948215.1. Taxonomy (NCBI): domain Eukaryota; kingdom Metazoa; phylum Arthropoda; class Insecta; order Hemiptera; family Fulgoridae; genus Lycorma; species Lycorma delicatula. Next base: position 4,959,255 of record NC_134464.1, read on the forward strand.
AATGATACTACAGAACGGTTAGTTGGAAAATTTTATATCAAAGTGTCCTAAATTTAATTATATATTTATATTATGTTAATTTTAGTTTTACTTTTACTTTATTTTTATTGTACTTTATGTTAATATAAAAAAATATAATAAAATATGAAATATACCCTAATTCCAAAGAACCTTCTTTTACGTTCAGTTCAGTGTCTTTACTTCGACTGTGTATCCTTTTTTTATTCCTTTCGTAACGCAGGGTTATACTTTTACTGTACCTTACGAAGGCTTTTTATTTTGTACACAGGTAGCGATGTTTTTCGGGCTTAAAATACTAAAAATAAAAATAATACCGATAACGTAAAACAAACAAATTTCTAACTTTAAATACTAATAAGAACAATATTACAAATAAAAAGAGTTTGACTCTTTTTTAATTCGACGGCAAAAAAAAATCTTACCAAGTTGTCGTTAATTATCTATTTTTATCTCAGAACTGAACTCAAAAATCATAATTAAAAAAAAAAATTCTAAAAAATTACAAAAATATTATGTTTACTTCTTACCGTGTTTTTAAGTTTGTAAACTTGTCATTTAATTTATAATAGGCCTAAATATTTAATTTTATTCGAATAATAAAATATTTATTTTGATTATAGACAATTTTTAATAAAACTTTCGTTCGTTTATAAAATCCAGTTTAGGTTTCTAAAATTAAAATTACAGGGATGAAAAAAATTGTTTTATTATTTTGAACAAAAAACTCAAATATCCGATAATTCATATAAAAAAAATCTTTGTCTCACCTCCGCGATAACATTTTGTTCGTCATTTTACACTTTCAAAATAGACCTGTTAACCATATTTTACGGTATTTAATAATCAGTAATCGGTCGGTTAATAATATATATTTAAAAAATTATGAACGATATTAAAAATCAAAGTTTTACTAACGAAAACCCAAAATTGTAACTCGAGAGTTTTCGGTTCTTATGCCGTTGTCAGGAGTTATTAAAAATCTGATGTGGACACCACATGACTTCCTTGTTCGCCTATTAAATTACATATACAATTTTTTTTTTTTTTAAATGAAAAGTACAGCATTTTATTTCATTAATAACCTCTGATATCTTTTAATTTTTTTTATTGAATTATTATTTATCGAAAAAAACTTTTCAATCGGAGGTTAATAATTATTAATAAATCGATATATTTAAATTTAAAAAAAAGGAAATGAAGTCTGATTCGAACCGATGTGCCTTCCCCTTATAAGATCCAAATATTTCCTTAATTAAAATTTCATTTGGCTATAACTCTGAAACCGATAAAAATAAGTACCAGTTATGATATACGGTTGAAAAGCTCTCAATAAGGGCTTATTACTGCATTTAACAAAAAGTTCAAAATCCAAATTGTTTTGGATTTTCCCATTTCCATTTTTTCCTATTTCCCTCTTACCTTTCCTCACTTTCCCAATTTCCTTTATCTCTTTTTCTTTTCCATTTTTTCCTTTTTCTCTTTCTCCCCTTTTCCTTCCGCGTAAATCGATTCAGTAGTTTTTTAGTCTATAGCGGACACTCATACAAATATTGCCTTTATATATATATATAGAAGAAGATCTGCTTGTATATTTGTTTGCTTCGTAAATATCTCGACCCAGGAGCCACCTGGCGGGTCCAAACTAAATCAGAAACCTTCGCACAACTCACCAAAGTTTCATCGCAGTCGGTTGAATGGCATAGGAACGCATACGGGACAAACAAATTAATTTATATATATATATAAGATTATTAACTTCTGATTGTAAAAAAACTTTTCGATAAATAATAATTCAATATTAAGAATAAAAAAAAATACATCAGAGGTTATTAATGAAATAAATTTTATGTAGTTTTCATTTAAAAAAATGCGTTTAAAAATATGTAATTTATAGGCGTACAAGAAAGTCATGTGGTGTCCACATCATATTTTTTTACATCGTCCGAGGAAGTAAAAATACTTAAAATTACATTTATTTTTTGTCCCGGGTTTCCAATTCGTTTTCGTCAACATATTTAACGTAAATCATAGCGGTAGCATCTCGGCCTTTCATCCGGAGGTCCCGGGTTCTAATTCCGGTCAGGCATGGCATTTTCACACACGCTACTAATCATTTATCTCTTCCTCTGAAGCAATACCTAACGGTGGACCCGGAGGTTAAAATAAAGAAAGAAAAATCATAGATTCTTACTTATCCAGCCGAAAATATATATATATATTTTAAATAAATCGCTGCTCATCGAAGAAGCGTTTTGAAGAAAAAAATTGTAATTGAACATTTCGTGTTTATTATCTCTTTTTTTGTCGTAGTTGTAGAACTTCTCTAATAATAATTAATTTCCAAATTAAAAGTTCGGTTTATGAAATTATGAAGTTACGTCGTTAAAATAGGCTTAGTTTTGTCGGTTTTCTTTCATATAAAATTATAATTATTAACGAGAACGATAAATAATTAAACCCCTTTTATATATAGGATATTTATTTAATGTTAGCAGACCCGGCAATGCTTTGCTATTGCTAGATTTGAGTATAAAATGTTTTTGCTATATTGCTAGATTTTTGTTCATTTAATCTATATAAATCGATTAAATGAACGCGATTGAAAGTTCGATATAACATTTTTTTAAAATGAATATTACAGAACTTCACAAAATTTAACCTCTCACTTTATCTCTTTTTCCCTTTTTTCCTTTCCCCCTTTCCATACTTTTCTATTTCCCTTCCACTTTTTTCTTTCTCCTCTTCCCATATTTCCGTTTTCCTCTTTTTACCTTTTTCCCAGCGCGTAAATCGGCTCAGCAGTTTAATTAGTCTATAGCAGACACGCGTACGAACATCGCCTTTTATATACGAATTTAGAAGAGTTATAGAAGAGTCTGTGTATTTCTTTGTTTGTGTCGAAAATATCTCGACAGCGGCGCCACTTAGCGGGTCCATTTTTTACAAAAATATTTCTTTTCGCGTAACTAATATACGTTCTGTGTACGAGCCAAATCGGAATATAAATGCAATTTTTCCAAATATCTCAATCCCAGCGCCACCTAGCGGGTCCAAACTGATTTAGAAACCTTCGCGGGCGTGCGCACAAAAACTCACCAAAGTTCATCGCAATCGGATGGATGGAAAGGAACGCATACGGGACAAACAATCATTCATAATTATATATATATTTAACGTATTATATATTTCTCCGACCGGCTTTCTAGCTACTGCCGGGTCTGGGAGTGTGTATGTAAGCGAATGCGATTGCTGCTACCGGCTTAGCAGAACTGACGTAACTGCAGTTATAGTGCGACATGAGTGTAAATTGTACCGGTAAACATGTAGTCTGGAACACATTCGGATTGACCGCTTCTGAGACGTGTGGTTAATTGAAAACCCGACCGCTAAAGAACACCGGAATTCACAATTTAGCATTCAAATCCGCGTAAAATCAACCGCCTTTACAAGAACTCGAACCTTAGAACTCTCGACTTCGAAAATCAGCTGTTTTTCCGATGATGAGTTTAATCGCTACACCGACCCGTCGACTTATTATTTAATATAAATATAAATTAATTCTTAGTTCTGAAGGATAAGCAAACGAACTTACCGTTATTTATTAGTTTTAATCGATAAAAGAAAAATTATATCTTTACAAAAAATTAGTTTTCTGGGGAACGATTCCGTCGATTCAAAAATATTCTAGTCGAAGGAGAACCCTGAAGGACAGGGGTAGATGGATATTTTTTAAGAATTTTATTGCGAGTTCCATTTAGGATTACGGCCTGATTAATAAAGAAATTTTTTCATTAAAAAAAAAAAAATAATAAATCGAATTGCAACCGGTTAAATAAAATTACAATCGATTCTTCATCGTCGATTGTAAAATAAGTATTAAGATTTACTCGTCGAAAAAGATGTGGTGCGACTATAGCGTAATTTGCTACAGTTTTATTTAATTCATAGATATATTAGAAAAACGTACGCGTAGAAAGAGCACTAAGTGACCGATTCTCAAGATACGAGTAGGTACACTGATATTTTAATTCTTTTGTAAATTTTAATTCGAGCACGTCAAATTTTTATTATAAAGATCAATCTAACGATTAATAAATATTTCACACGCACACAGACACACACACACATACATATATATATATATATATATATATATATATATATATATAATTTATTGACAGCTTTTATTTAGTACAGCTCTAATATTTTACAAGTCTTAGTAGACATGTATAAGGTCTACAGGGCAGCGTGTAGTTTATTCGGGAGAGCGCCTATTGTTCGTTTAGTAGACCTAGTTCTGTTCAGCGTACATCTTTTGTAATATAAAGACCTACCAACGTCTCTTTACACAATCCAATGCCGTTTGCGATCCAACTGAAAACCAATGTTTCTCACGGTTACTGTTTATACGCTGGTCCTGTGTATGTGCGCGCGCGCGTGTCTGTAATACATATACACACAGAATTAATACTTTATTTTTTATATATAAAGGTACTTTTTTATACTCATTTACGAACGGTTAAATATTTTTCAATAAATTAATTTTTTTTTCTTTAAATTAATATGACTGAATTTTTTTATTAAAATCTTGTTTCGGTAGAAACATAGTGACATTAGCTGACAAATAATTTTTTTTGGTGCTATATAATTCACCGTATCGAGTTCAGTAATTAGATTCGTCGTATGAAAAAAAAAAATTGTTTGATATTCATTTTGTTTATTTCTCATTAACGAAATAAATTATAATTACAACGACCAGATTTACCTCAAATTAAATAGAATTTTAGATTAAAATCGATACACGATGAAGTACTTATTAAAAAGATTGTTTTTTTGAAAGAGCGGGCGTCAACTAGGATTATTAGCCCGGTGGAAATCGGTAGCGTATCAAACATGCCACGGGTCTCGGAATTTCGTGCGGAGGTCCCGGATTCGAATTCCCCGGTCAGGTCCGGCGTCTTTTCTACGCGACCAGTTTCCACTGGGCTAATGATACCCGGTCTTTCAAAAATAAAAAAAAAGCTTCAACCACAAGCTCCGCCTTGCCCGATACCTCTTTAATATGTTTATTGTACAGCCCTGCTTGTTCAAACCATAAGCCAAGATACTTTTCATGGGGCTGCATGGCCACTCGGATCTCATCTACGGCGATGTTGATCTGTCGGATTTTTCGCCGGCCGACTACTCCCACGACCTGCGTCTTTTGAGGCGCTAACTTCAGTCCTTTATTCGCCAGCCAAACACTCACGTTTGCTGTTTGTTAGCTGTTCTCTCGACATCTTCTTCCGAGTGACCTATAACTAACTGTTACGGTTACTGGACCTGTTATAAGCGCAAGAAACGATAAAAAGGATGACATTTTAATAATTTTTTGTTTTCAAAACCTCAATGATTTCTATAAACATCTTTACGGTTCCTTTTGAATATATTTTTTAGTAAAATGTGAACGATTTGAAATTTAAAAAAAAGTTTCCATTTAAACCTAATTTCGTAGTTTTCAAAATTTGAATTTCGTTTTTCGCTGTTTAGAGAGTTTATTTTTTTGAAAAGAAATGTAATACTAAACTATAGTATTGACGGAAGTATAATATGCGATACGAAAGCACGAACGCGAGAAATTACGTTTTACAAACCGCTTAAAGGAAAGTCGTTTAAGAGTATTTAATACCGTATCGCTTCTTCAAAGCGAGCTAATACCCAAATAAATACAAAGGTTCCTGAAACTTCTTTACACTTTTAAAACAGAAAACCGGGTTCGCTAACAGTTTTAATGGAAATTTTTCATTTTTTCTTAACGCTTTCTACATGCTGATACTAATTTACGAGTGTATTATGGAAAAATTTTATCGTTACGCATCTCAGTTATAGTTTAAATACCGTAAAAATGTTTCAGTGAAAAGCGTTTTCTTTACCGAAAGTTGAAAACTCAATTTTTTCCGGAAAAAATTTAAACATCGTATTTCAAGATAAAATCATGTTATTAAATATACTTGCGAATTTTTTTTTTTTATTCTTCTGACCGAATTACTCTACGCTGATATTTAACTACCGGTAAAATACGTATGAACGAATACCTTCGATAAATTTTTATTTTCTCTAACGCTTTTGGATATGGGTTTTTGCGACGTATCGAGTTTCCTTAGTCCAGAAACAAAAAAAGTTATAGAAAGTTCCGAAAGATGTAGGTGCGTATATATATTTTTTATTAATATCTCTGAACTTGCTCGACATACATTTTTTAAAAACGACTGAAAAAATTCCATATATGAGGCGTCGGTATTATTAATTTTTGGAAAAAATTATAAAAAGCCGAGTAATGGTTTCCCCCTCTTTTTTTTAGTATAGCTGTCGTAGAAAGTTGAACTTTAGCACGATGAAAGTATTTTATTAATTTAATTAAAATTGCAAAGTTTTAAGTTCGGGGAAATAATTCAGCATTATTTATAAACAGCTTTTGCTATATGTATATCTGGAAAAGCAGTCGATTAGAAAGCCGAAACTTCTCACAAACGTTTCCTTGTAAGCTAGTATATGTATTTACTTTTACTTTTTTATCTATTTTTTATTTTTACTCGCAATTACAAAACAATGACGCGATTACTTTTTTATTTTTAATAATAATAATAAAAAAAGAAATTTCAATATAACAATTTACGCAGTATAACATGAAATGTGTAACTGGTATGAAAATTTACCTACCCTCTGAAGATAAATCCGTGTTGAAGGTTACTATCGCAATAACATTTTGTAATGTGAAACAAAAATTTTGAAATACACAGTTTATAAATACTGTAATCCGAAAATTTATTTATATACATACCAGCTTAGGTCTAATTTTCGACTCCATCGAACAAAGGCATCACAGTAACCGTTTTTTAAAATGCCCAGCTTACAGAAATAAGTAATTATTCCAATAAATAAACTTTTAAGCGCCGAATGACTAGGGAACTTAATGAAAGCTGTACTTAAAATTATATCGGTAATTTTTTAAGTTTAATTCTCAAAATTGAAAATCCTACTTTCTAGTATTAATAATGACGGCAAAGAAAGAATTTAAAAAAATTTTCATTTTTAATAATTTTAATCCTTTATCTCTTTTTCAAGTCGCGGCTAGTATAAAAATGTAATACGAGCTGCTATAGAAAAAGTAGGTAAAATGGAACCCAGATTCTTTAACAATTTTTTTTTTAACGGTTATTATGTAAATACAGTATACTTTGATGACGAAAACGCCATTTCGTCACGGGAGTCGATTGAGACCCAAAATTTTCCAATCGATTATATTCTCAATTAGACTTTTAATACTGCATAATTTTTAAGGTAAAAACGTAATTTGATTAAATTTTTATACTGAAAATTTTACTCTAAATAATTTACTCTAATAATTTTACTCTAAATATACCGTAATTAAATCGCTAATAATTTAAAACCTTACTATTATTGAAAAAAAAATTGTCAAGGAGCAAAGCGGGGAAAATTTTGTATCCCTTTGCCCGCTTTTAGGTAGATTTCATAAGAAAGCTACCTATTGAAAAGGGTACCACGATTCGATTTCCGGAAAATTTCCACATATCTTCGCATTTCACATCCCCCAGATCCCAAAACCACCGTCAGCTCAAAAGTTAATATTTCACTTTCTTGTGGACGCGATAACCGCCGTAATTTTCCGCCAATCGCTTTCAAATTGTTTCCTAAAAAAACCAGACCTAAAATCTCGGTCGAGTTTGTTAACGGCCAAAATCGGACCATCGGGGTGGAAACGGGGTGGCTTTTCTAAAAATAAAAACAAATTATTGCTACAACTTTTTTATTAAGTAAAGTATTAAATTCGTTTAAAGTTACTACGATTCTTTGAATAGGTGCCTAAAATTTATGTAAAATTTTTTGATATCACCAACCGTTGGCTCAGGGGTGAAAAAAAAAGGTTTTGAACACAAAATATCATATTTCCCTTAATAGCTACAGTATGGAATCGGTTTAAAGTGATCGTTAGTCCTCTAAACGTTACCTAAAACTTTTGTTTGAAACAATTTTTGGTATGACCAACTCTTACGGCAAGGGATGACCAAAATGTTTCTGGAATTGTAAAATGGGGGTTGTCGTATGCTAAACACGTGAAACTTTTTTCTCATGCAACCATTGTCGTATTCAATCAATTTGAAGGTTTCTTAACTTTAAGGTGGAAATTTTTTTTATCCCCTCCTTACCACCGGTAAAATTGTTTTTCAACTTTTTTTAAATTTAATTGTATTGATTTATTAATAATTATTAATCTCCGATTGTAGAAAAGTTTTACAATGAATAATAATTCAATAATAACACTAAAAAAAGTATTTATATTAAAAAATTCAGAGGTTAGTGAAATAAAATTTTATGTACTTTACATTAAAAAAAAAATGAAATGAAGTCGGATTCTAACGGATGTACCTTCCGCTTGTAAAAGCAAAATATTTCATTCACTAAAATTTTATTTAGGTATAACTCTGGAATCGATGAAAATAAGTACCACTCGTGATACATTGTTGAAAAGCTCGCGATGAGGGCTTATTATTGAAGTTATGGAAAACTCCAAAATCCAAATGTTTTGGATTTTGGGATTTTTTGGACGCTTTTGGTCAAGTCGATTGCAATCAAAAGGGGAGGTGCATAATTAGATGTTACAACAGTCCTAAATCCAAAATTTCAACGTTCTACGGCTAATATTTTTTGAGTTATGCGAGATACATACGCACAGACGTACGTACAGACGTCACGCCGAAAATAGTCAAAATGGATTCAGGGATGGTAAAATGGAAATTTCCGTTGAAATCTGAAAACCGAAATTTTTCGCGATCGCAATGCTTCCTTTACTTCGTACAAGGATGTAAAAGTCGAGATGTTTAAATAACAGTTAATAATTTTAATCGGGCCCAAATTATTTTTATCGGTAATTGGTCTCTGGTTATTGAATTCACTGCTGTAATAATTCGATTTCGCAGATCTTGAAGAGTAGCCGGCTTAACTGGTAAACCCACCGGGTTGGTCTAACGGTTAACTAGTGATCGCAAATCAATTTTCTAAGGTTCAAATCCTAACAAAGGCAAGAATAACGTTTTTACGGATTTGAACAGAAGATAGTGAATGCCAGTGTTCTTTGGTGGTTGGGATTCAATTAACCACACATCTCAGGAATGGTCGGCCTGAGACTGTACGAGACTAAACTTCATTTACGTTCATGTATTTCATCCTCTGAATTAATACCTTAAGGTAGTTTCGGAGACTAAACAGAAAAAAAAAGATAATAACATTGAAGTAAAAGGTTACATATATATATTTGTCGTTTTTTATATTCTGATGTCGATAAATTAAAAAATAGAATTATAAACTAGTATTGCTGTCTGAAGTAATACGTTTATTAAAAATGTTAAATAAAAAAATAATATAAAAAATGCCTATTTTATAAAAACAAAATTTATAAAAATATACGAATAATATGAAAAAAAAAAGTTTAAATTTAATATTATATTAAAATACAATAGGAATGAGATAGGGTAGCTTACAACACTTTAATATCAACGCATCATTTAATATTTAAATGACTTGAAAATAATGACGTGTTGTTTAATAATTAAAGGTCTGATGTTTAATATAAACGAGGTTGTGGTTTTAAATGGACTTTTATTCAAAATCTGTAAAAGAACTTTAATAATTAAAAATAAATTGTTTTTATTTTTATGTAAAATATCTATTTTTCAAACCGTATGAATTATCCAATTTTAAGGAGTTGTAAATGGGTTAGCCCCTCCCCCCAAATTAAAAAATAGATTATTTCATTATATTTTTCGACAATCTAATATTTTAGGTAGATTTCATAAGAAAGCTACCTATTGTAATGGGTACCATGATTTGACTTCCGGAAAATTTCGACCTATCCACGCGTTTCACATCCCCCAGACCTCAAAACCACCGTCAGCTCAAAAGTTTATATATATATATAATTTTTTTTTCACTTTTGCGGCCATGATAACTGCCATAATTTTGCGCCAATCACTTTCAAATTGATACATAAAATATAACGACTCAAAATCTCGGTTGAGCTCGTTAATGGGCAAAAACCGACCACGGGGGTGGAAATGGGGGCACTTTTTCTGAATAACAAAATATCGCTATAACTTTCGTATTAAGTAAAATATCGAATTCGTTTAAAGTTCCTACTGTTGTTTGGATAAGGCCCTAAAACTTATATAAGTAAAGTTTTTTGATGTAACCAGCCGTTGGCCCAGGAGGTGGAAAAAATGGAGTTTCGAAGACAAAATAAATCATACCTCCTTAACAGGCACAGTATCGAATCGGTTTAAAGTGGTCGTTAGTCGTCTAATGTTTGTCGGAAACAATTTTTGATATGACCAACCTTTACGGCAAGGGATGACCAAAATGTTTCTGGTGTTGTAAGAAAATGGGGCTTGTCTTATGCTAAATATGTGAAATCTTTTTCACGTGCAACCAGTCATATCGACTAAATTTGAAGTTTTTCTTAACTAAGGTGGAATTCTTTTTCGTCTGCTACTTAGCATCGGTGAAATCTGCCTCCTCGTTCCGGCGTGCCGAAAGGGATTTTTTTTAAAATCCAAACGGCATCCTTAAAAATTGATAGTGTCCTGCTGCGGTGGAGAACGCTATTTTCTCTACGCTATTCGGGCCCATCTCTACCTGATGAAATCCATAGCGGGCTCTTTCTAGCTTATCTAAAATGTTTGTTGTTATTTGGAAGCGGAAATTTATCGTCTATTGTTTTTGATTTTAATTCCATAAAATCTATCGCTAATCTAAATTTTTGTTTTCCTGATGCGTCAGATTTTTCGGTACTATCCAAACTTGGGAGTTCCAGGGCGAATATGAGAGTCGAATAATTTTTTGACGTATATTGAATTTGGTTTCGATTTCATTTCTATATTAATTACAAAATTTTAAAAGCTACTATCTATGACGAATACTCACGGCAAGTCATCGATTACCTTGAAAGCGATAGGGCTTCTTCTCAGTCTCCAGAGTGGCTTTACAAAATATATGTCTTTCTTGTGTTTGTGGGATAGTCAGGCTACAGAAAACCACTACAAGACTGGCCAAAAAGAAATCGGTTTATCCCAGGAAAGGTAAATGTCGTCAATATTCATTTCCCTTGTCGAAGCAGATCGTATTATTTTACCACCTCCACACATAATAGGCTGATGAAGAATTTTGTAAAAGCATTAGACAAAGATGGAGACGGCTTTAAATATTTAGCCGAGGTTTTTTCACGATTAAGTGAATCCAAGTTAAAAGAGGGAATATTCTTAGGGCCAGAAATAAGAAAATTCATTTGTGAAAATATATCGACAGCAAAGTGAACATCCTAAAGAACTAGCAGCATACGTCATTCAAAGATGTCGTTATCGGTTTTCTTGGAAACAAAAAAGCTGAAAATCACCATGAGGTTGTAAACGAACAGTCAGCGAACTACAAAAATGTAGGCTACAGAACGCCATTGAAAATTCATCTTTTACATTCTCGTTTGGATTTTTACCCTTTAAACTCGGAGGACATCAACGACGAACAAGGAGATTGGTTCCACCAAGATATATTGCAGATGGAATGAATCTGTGTTGAGCGACTACTACTGCCGGATGATAAAAAGACAAGACTTCACCGAACACAAAAGAAAAATAAGAAAAAAGAAATTAAGATAAAACTAAATGTCTGCGAAATAAAGATAGGAATTTTAATCTTAATTATTATTATTTCTGTATTCTATTATTTAAGAAGTTTCTCAATATTTAAAAGGGTCATAACTAAAAGTCTGTGGGTGATGAAGAAAAACCGATTTCATTTTAAGATTCAGCATAAAAAATAAATTCTAATTCACCTACTTTTATCTCAGTTCCAATTTTTTTTTTTTTGTTCAGTGTAATCGTAGTTTTGAATTCGGTGATAAAATATTCTGTATTTTTGTAATGTGTTAACTTTTTTCAGGCGAAACGTGTAAAAAAGGAGGATATATTATTATTAAACATTTCTTTCTTCAATTAATAATGGAATTATGAATTTGATTATTACGTAAAGAATATCAATTTAATAACGATATAAAAAAAAATATATATACGGTAACTGCCATTTTTTTTTACCCAATACGTCCACGGGAGCGGTAAGTATTTAACTGTTATGTATGTTTGTTACCTGTCTTACAGATCCGACCGATTACAGGACCTTGATCTGGCAGTAAGAGTAATGTAGACTACCTTAAATTATTATATCTAGAAGAGGGTGCTACACCGGCGGACAAAATAAAAAAAATTTGTTATTTTAAAATTATAATGATAGTATTGCATAAAACGATAAAAAAAGAAAAATTCATCATTTTTGAGGTAAAAATAAAAAAATGTACGCTAGGTAAAGTTACGTAAACAACAAAAAAGTCTAAATAAAATAATTCTGACTACTCTAATCGTACAAATCTACCTAAAATAATTATGAAAAACGACAAAAAGTATTTGTTTTTCTCGCTTTTCTTACAAGCACTTTTTCATGATATAGCGAGTTAGAGATGTGAAATTTAATATTATTTCTATATTTGATGTTGTAGTCAGGTGCCTGTGTAGCCTATATATGGTGACTCTAAAGGCCTCAAGCATGTAGTTTGAAATCGCTCACCGCTGTTACTAATTGCAGAAATACAAATAAAAAGTATACCGCTACTCGGTCGACTTAACGTAAGTTTGAGATTAAATTGTTTGTTTTCGACGTTAAATTGAGATTAACTAAAGAACGACTAGATCGATCTTCATCAAATTTTCTCGTGCACAACTTTAGATACATTCCTACAGCATGTCTAAATTTCAACGAAATCGGTCCGGTAGCATTGAAGATTTTTGAGTGTAAGTATTTTACGCGTCGGCCTACATATACATATATGTAAAAGGAAAATCGTTTTTAACGATCGGTATTTTCGTATTCCTCATACATCGAAGCGTGAAGAAAATTAATTTTCACCTCTCACTCTCACCGTGCGACCGAAAATAATACCGTACTTTTCTTCGAAAATTCGGTAAAAATACCGACAAGCGTACGTATATAGTATATATATATAATTTCCCCGTTTTGTCGGATCTCAAGTTACTAAAGTGTTTTCTCTCAAAAGAGAAATACTTTATCAGGAAAAATTAAGTGGAACGTTAAAATATGTAAGTAAACGTGTAAAGATTTGTATTAAAAAACTATTCTATTATTTGTGAAAATTTTTAAGATTTGGCATCCAAGGAGAATACATCTTCCCACCCCTTTAAAAAATTTCGACCAAAATTAAATGACACCGATTACAGATATTAAAAAATCATCAGTCTAAAGACAGTGAGCAAACTTATAATTGATGAAAAAAAGGGGTAAAAATTATACTTCTTGTCCACCTCCTAGAATGATTGTACCCTAATACATAAGAAAATTTACATACTACTGATTTAATGGAATGATCTATTTAGTACAAGACTTTTTGACTTTCAGTAGAGAGATTTAAAAGAGAAAACCCCCTTTTTTGGGGCCCTTTTTGCCCCCCTTTTCTCCTTTTTAAAGTTTAGAATAATATGAAACACAAACAGACGTAAAAAATTGAGATACCGCTAAGGTCCGTATCTCACTCGTTAAAATAATGAAAATTTTAATATAAACTTATGAACGTATTTTATACATAAACATGTTTTCCTAAAATGCTTTCTTTGCGATTTACGGCTAGTGAAAGAGGCGTGAAAAAGTTTTTCTTTGTTTCATTTAAATTACTATTCCAGTTCGTTCAGAATGGAAAATTAAATTCTCTACGAGTTGAATTTAAAAGTTTTACGTGCATATTACTCATTTAACAGTTACTGTATGTCTAACATAAAAAACAGGGTTTATACCCCAATTTATTGAATTTCACACCAGATTTCTCTAAAACTACTGTAGATACGGTTCTGGGACCTATTTTATTCCTTTTTTTTCAGGTTAAAAACAAAACAATTCGCTAATTTTATCTCAATTAACGTATTAAAAATTTCAGTATGACATTATTTCGCCGGGGTAGATGAAATCCGACGTAACCCGCAAACGAAGCGTTTTAGAACAAATGTTTATTATGAATTTTTTCCATTATCTTCGCGAGTAGAGTAAGTTGTGAAATTCCCGGGAGAAATTCCTGATACGCTATGTATATGTAATAAACAATTGTATATGTAATAGATAATACATTACCGGGAAGATAAAAATTTAATTGAAATTCAATGCGATTCAATCGTATCGATTCTTTATACTGTAACTGATGAACGATTCACCGTAGAAGGTTACAAAGAAGTTATTACAAAGGAATGTGAAAATGGAAATTTTTTGCATACGGAAAATTCGAATCTGGGACCTCCAGATGAGATGAGATGCCGAGACGCTACCGCTCCGTCACGGTAATCAGAAGGGTAGTACGTTTAATTTATTATATCAGTACGTACTCTTAAACCTGAGTACGATTTCTAAACGGTTTTTAATTTAAATAATCTATTTAAAAAAAATAATAAACCGTAATTTTAAATTACGTTTAACAGTTTATTTTACAGCTATTTTAATACTTATTTTTCTATTTTACATGTTTTAAATAGATCTTGAGTGTATATGTGAGGGTGCGCGTACGTGTGTTACGTATTTCATAATACAAAACAGTAAAACATCAACAGCCGTAACATTAATCTATATTGCACAAGTTACGAAGACGTGTATTCATACACCGAAGATCACCGATTGTACGCGGAGATTGACGAACATGTACACACAGCAACTCGTGGATCAGTGGCTTACCGTTACGCACTATAAACAAGGTTTAAATTTACGTATAATCAATGCGTGTTGTTATATTTATAGAAAATTATCGTCTTAACATTTTGGTATGTTTTTTTTTATTTTTTATATATTTTATTTGTTCTATCTAATACATAATTATTAAAAAATAAGAATTATAATTTAAAAAAATTCAATACGTATATATTTAATTTTTAAACGGTCACTTATGTTTTGCAATTTAATTGTAGTTAGTGTAGCATATAGTGTATTAACTTTTTGTATTATATTATAAAAAAATAGTAGTGAATAACTTGTTTCAAACGTGGTTGTAGTGTGTGTGTCTCCTAATCCTTTATAATCCAGCGAAAATAATTTTAAGAGAAACTTATCTGGAAAGAAAAAAATTGCTAGATCATTAAATCATTAAATCGCTAAAGTCATTTTTCGTTTTAAACTGAATTCAAAGTTCGCGCCCTGTATATACCCTTATGCTACTCCTCATTACTTACGTGCGCAAGAGTATATTTTAAGGGGTCGATTCGACTAACAACACGCTTCACTGATTTTAACTTCACCGACGATTAAGTTATGACTCGGTTGACTGAAGAGCCATCCCTCAAATTACAAAATCTAACCGGTCTTTAGTGGAAATGAATCTATAACCCTCTGAATTAAAACGCGCGCGCGCGTGCACACACACACATACACACACACACACACACACACTAATAGTATTTAAGTTGATACCGATTTAATCTTCAGTTATGTAAATTCTGTATTAGATATCTGATATAAAATTTACCAACTTTTTTTTAATAAGGGTATTCCATTAAAATTCAAAAAAATAAATGTCTAACATTAACGAATAATTAAGTAAACGTTTCTTCTTATTTAACACGAAAAGTAATTACAATTTATATAATTTTATATATAGATAACTCACCGTTCTGCCGACTTCGTGTCTTTGCCTTTCTTCCTGAAAGATTTCAGATTTATCCCGGTTAAATTAAAAAAAATTTAAAAATTCTTCAATTCTTGCACATCGGCGTCGCTTAGGAAATCCGACCAAGTTCTTCCCGCAAAACTCGGAAGCGATGAAAAAACTTATTGTAAAATGAAGATTAAAAAAAAGTAATACGTTTGAATCGTAGATGTTTATGCGGTATGTAATTTAAATCGCAGCTAAACCGCTAAACCCGGGTTCGTTGTAGCGGGGATTGAGGTAAATACTGTCCTACAAAAAACTGTTCCGGTAAAATAGATTTAAAGTGTAATTTTCATTAAAGTTTAATTACGCGCCGAAGGAATTATTTAATAAAGGACCATCCGACAAAAATTGTTTTGTAGTATTTCTTTTCATTTTTTCCATTTTAAATTTGCAGTAAAATCTTTTTTAATCTGTCAATTTTGAGACAGAGTTGTATTTTTTTAATCAAAGAGCAGGGCCTTGATAGTAATTTTAAAAAAATGTTCTTGCCAGCATTATGCAGATCTTATACGCTTTGTTCTTTCTTTTAAATTATTTTTATTAACCGTATGAAATGCAATTAATTAAAAATAAAAAACAAAAAGGAAATGCTCCCTCCGTTAAAAATGTTACGTTAATAAATAAAATAAACTTTTAATCGCGATCTAAATTAACTTTCAAAAACCAAGTTTCCCAAAACATTTGTTGAAAAATCCGGCTACGGTACAAAAACTGTGTAAAAAATATCACAGGATTTCAATTTCGGTTATTTTGAAAGAACAGACCTCACGAGACATACATAAATATATAAGACAAAACATGTAACTATTCTCGGTTGAAATTATTACTTAAAAAATAACTACTAGAAAATCAGCGGTCTAAAGTCGTTAATAAATTAGACCAAGATTACGAGAGGAAATTAATCGTTGATACGTAATAAAATATAGTTAAACGTCGTTTTTTTGCCCGTTTCACCTGAAGTCGATTAGCGGTAGGTTTAATTATTTTCGTAATAAAGGGTAAATATATTTTTCATAAAAAAATGAATAAGAAAATAAAATTCGATTATTTTCGGAATTACTAAAATTAGCGGAAACGGAATAAAATAAGATTTTATTTTCCCTATTATTATAAAGATGTAGTGCGACCGGTATAATACGGAAAAAACTTGAAACCCATACTAAAGCCGAATTAAAAAGTTTTTTAAATTTTTCTTCAGCACGTTGAAACAAATTTTATTAAGTGTACACAGTTTTGTAGGTTAATAGAAAACCGATCGGAAAATAAAATAAAAGTGCCGACTATTTTTTCCCGATATGAAGCGGCTGAGAAACTACCTTTTAATCGCTCGACTCTTTTTTATTCGTATTGAAATTGTCTTAAATAAGTTTACAAAAAAAAACAAGACGTAGTTATAAGAAGTTATTCAAAAACAAAAGAAAATGCTGATTTTTGTTACTGTAAAACTTGAAATGCCGTATACAAGTGATAATTTATTAACGTAATTTAATTGTTTTACGAATAAAAAGTAATTTTTTTTACGCGTAAGGGTCGTTTACCTTTACGATTAAAAATAAGAATAGTAATAGCGTTGGAATAAAAGGTGATGGTCGACGTCGAGAGAAAAAAAGAGAAAGAAAGGAAAAAAGAATACGGTTAAGAAACTCGAGCAGACGTTATCTTTAGGGGTCCTGAAATGAATGCGATAGAACTGACCCGATGTCAAGCCTACACAAAAGACATAATACTTTTTTGCTCGCCGTTGAACCGATGGAATTTCTCTTTTTCCCTATTTTTATTCGCTTTCTAGCGGCCTTGCATGCATTTATACGTGTAGTATACATGTATCTTGCAAATATCTTACATTTTTCGTTTTTCTTCTTCAGAGTCGTGTTTCTTACCGTTCCACAATTTTATTATCGTTTATTTAAAATAAAATAAGGAAGAAAATCATATTTTTTATATTATTTTTCTTTTATTTATAATGATATTTAAGATTTATTTGAAAATGAAGTGTATTTAGTACCACCGGTTCTGTAACAGTAGAACTAGCTCATTTTGTGATTTAGATATAGAACATTTTTAAGTGGCAAAATAATATTACTCCATTAGCATTATATATTGTCTGTAGGGATTGATGACTGTTGAGGAGAGATATTTCTACTAATTCCCAGTGAGCTTTTTTAATTGAATATATATATAAATCTGCTCGAGGGAAAAACTAAAAAAATAATATTACCGAAAATTAACATACGATCGAGTAGTAATAGCGTATTTAATAAAATAAAATACTACAAATATTAGGAAAACGGTCTTAAAGACAAACTTCAGTCTTGAAAATGTGTAAAACCTGAAAGATTGAATTGTCTTATGTGTAGCCGAGAGAAAAAATAGAAACGGTGATTCGCATTAGAATTGAAGGGAAAGCCGCGCGCGGCCTGCAGATGGAAATATCCTTTCCTCTACCCGCGCCTCCTTTCTGTTACTTTATTATTTTAATTTTTTTTAACAAAAATAAATAAAAATATCTTTCTGTAGATAGTAGGAAATACCTTTTTGTAAGACTTTACTCGACGAATGAAACGAAAAACCTATTAACAACCTGTAATATTTTCTTCGTTTTCCTCACCCGATTCAGAAGTTTTTGATCTAACGGCCGTTTTTCATTTAACAACTATTTTTATCGAGGATGTCTTATATATATATATATATATATATATATATATATATATATATATATATATATATAATGTCGGTTCTGATAATATGACGGGGATGGTGTAGTTTTATTCTATTCTTTAAAGGAATCGCTACTTTACGTGCTGCGGATAGGAAACTACGACGGTAATCGTCTATTAAGTAAATACATAACTGCTATTTCGGGCTGCTGTCATAAGGTAAAGTGCCGGCTAATAATAATGTTTTAACCGATTGACCGTTTTAACGAAGAATTTTAGAGCATATTTTTTATTGAAAAATGGTATTTAGTAAATAATAAAGAGAGAATGGCGAATAGATAAGCAAATAATATACTTTGATAACGATTATCGGTATTACGATAGTAGATAGTACAGATTGCGCTAAGTAATTCATAGATTATCCGATCTGAATCTTTCTTTAACGTTTTCATCTCTTACTTTTAAAAAATGCGGTAGCTTATTTATTTTGATTTAATAGGTCGTTTATAATGTAGATCTGTTTACATGTAAAATCGATTAACGTATACGTTATAGTAAACGATTTGTTTACGAATTTAACGTAGACAGTCATATTATGTTACAAACGATCTTTATATATCGTTTGTCTTGAATATTGTAAATATTCGATGCGAGTACGCTTCTATATATTTTCGAACAGACGTAAAGTTTTTTTCCTGCACGTTATGTCTGTTATAAATAATAATTATACGGATAATAGTAATGCGAGTGTTTACGGTGACAAAGAAAATCGGCCGTTTACGTCCGACGACGTCTGTCTCGGTTTCAAAAATATACATACACCGTACCGTATCGTTGTCGGTTAACCTAGTCGAGGCGTATTACAAAATAGAAACCGTTCCGCTCGCAGATGGTCGTATCGGTCTGTCGGTTAAATAATACGGTAAAAAGAATGCGAGCTTACGGTACGGTACGGTATCGTCGCTTTAAAAACTAGCTTAGCCTACTGTAACCGTCAGAAACTCACAGATCCGCGATTATTTACGTTCGGGATCGCGAGCTAGGAACAGTATAACATCGACTTTTGTGTGCCGTAGCGATTCAGAAAGAAGTAAGTGTTGGTCGATTAAACAGAGACAGAGACGGTTATATTACTGCTCTACGGAGTCGAGCGCATACACGACTACCGACAACAACGCCGTTAGAGAACGTAGAGCTAGATAGCGACAACGCCGGAAGCTACCCGTACCGTACCAGCAATAACACAGGCGGCGAGAGGCGGATACGCGGCTTATTCGAGGGAAGTTGTTGCCTTTAATTTAATTCTGTTCAAGAGACCGTGTTTAGTGGTGTAGTCAGTTATACGACTACTGACAAACAACCGTCGGTCCAGTTTAGTATACGGTCGGACAAATTATAAAACTGTGTCGTCGATTTGATTCGCCTTACCTCGGCCAAATATAAATTTAAATCGATTTAATCTTTAACTTCGTTCTTCTAATATTTAATTATTCATCGTTAGGGTACGATGCGATCTAATGGAAGTAAAAAATTACTCGTAACACCGAACTATATACCGTTAATTTCATTCGGTTCTTATTTAGAGATAGCTTTTTTTTGTATTTGTGAGAGTACAGAAGTCAATCTAGGATTAATCTAGTCGACTTAAATAACATAAGGGATGACAAAGGTCAAAATTATTCCGTAAAAGCTGCTGCTTATTTGGAGATATACGGTAGGGATTAACATCATATTCGACGTGAACTAGCGATTAAAAAACAACGTTTACTTATCTTTTAAAACCGAAAACAATTATTATTATTTTTATTTTATTTAATATTTGATGATTTTTACGAAATATGGAAAAATTAACGTACATTCTTACTTTTAATTAACGGTAATAAAATTTACGTGTAATGACAACTCTACCAGTTATTTCCCCAAAAATTACTACGAGTATATGTAATTTTTACCGAAGTCTAGAACGATAACGACAGGATTAATGGAAAATATAAAGGATGACCGTTCAGGTTACGTAAAATTAAAAAAAAAACCATGATCTTAAAAATAATGGTAAAAAGTAGAGCTGATTCTCAACACCTCGATTTAAAACTTATAATTACCGTAATCAATTTTTTTTATTCTATAATCCTTTGAAAAAGATCGCTTCAAACCGATTTCAATCTAAATTACTGGAGTACTGTATCATTTTATACGACGTTTTTTAGATTTATTATTTTACCGATTTTTATAAAAGTATAAAAATAAATTACTATAAAGGTATGCGTAACTTGCTTTACATCTCGAAATTAAGAATAAGAAAAAAGTGTAGGAGTTGATTTTATTGTTTTTTTTTATTAGTTTATATAACTGAGAGAAGGATTTTATCGATCGACATAAATTTGTTGATGATCGAGGCGGGGGGGGGGGGGGTTCAAGGAGGGAATGAATCAAACAGGGTGCGGTGTCGTCTCCAGGGGGATGTAATCTCTCGGAAAATAGGAAAAACCGATAGTGTCTTCAACACCCCAAATTCCAGAAACAGATCGATCAATTAAAAGAAAAAACAATCTGTACTCGCGGATAAAAATTTCGTCGGAACGAGAATTTGATTCGATTAATATTTATTATTTGTTTTCACAAATAATAAATATTATTATTTGTGAATAATAAATAATTCACACACAAATAATAAATTTGTGTGTGTGCTAATTATATTCGTATATACGTTACAGCAGTAGAATAAGTTTTTACAAGAGAATAGATAATTTCGACGGGAAATTATTAGTACGTTTACGCTTCAAAGCCTCAATGGTACCCAGATAAATAAAACCTCTAAAAGCTCAACAATGTCAATCGATTTGTAATATTAAAAAATACAATTTGTACATAAAAAATATTAAAGAAATAAAAACTCTTGTTATGTTTACCATAATGAATCCTTTCTGGTAAATATTTTCGCTTTAATTAATAATCCTAAAAACGAAGCGTGGTAATTTGTTAAATCTTTCGTAAAAAAGAATTTACCTTTTTTGATAGTAAACATAATGAAAAAAAAAAAATTGACGATTTTTTTTCTTTTTTGATTTGTTACCGTCCAAGAATTGTCGATTTGTATAACATTTTATCAGCCATCGATTATTTATTAACAGACATTTCAACAGTGTGGTCGATTATTAATATCTATTTGTAAATTTTGTTTATGAATATTTGTGCGGTAAGTTCCCAAATTTAAAAAAAAAAATTTAATATTTATTTTAATTTAAATATTTCTTAAAAGAAATCAAAATAAAATTCTGATTGAAAACTAATAACGAATCGATCCAAGTAAAAATAGGTTATTGAACGAATGTATTAATTCTAGTTTTTCTACTCGAAAAAATGTATTTCAATTTCAATATGTACACCTTTGTCGAACCGCTTTTTTAAAAAGAATTGTGTTTATTAATGGTTTTCTATGAGACTTATTATATTTACTGCAGATTAAATATCTTTGATGACGCGTGACTACGGATTACACTATCGTACACGTAGACTGCTAGTCGACGATTACGCAGATTATTTAAATGTATACCCAAATACGTCCATCCCGTTTAAGCGTTGAACCGAATGAAAAAGCAGACAAGTCGGTCAAACAAGCTGCTGAATCTCACAGACGCATTGTGCGATTGAATATTTTGCTGACGCTTAAGGAAGCTAAAAAACTATCCGAAAATAAAGCGATCGATAGCTGGAACGAAAATTGGTGACAGATCAAACCTTAAAAACTTCATCGAATACGAAAAAGTAGTTGAAGAAAATCCCGTACGCTCGTTTCCCGGGAATCAAATCATCATAAGTCGATTGAGAATAGAACACGCTAACTTCAGCCACGTGTATCTCATACTGAAAAAGGTGCGAAATCTATGCGAGTATTGCCAGCAGTATCGATCAGTAAAACGTATTATTACCGACCGTCCACACTATCAAACGGAAAATTCTAGAAAAGTGCTTAAATAATACGACAAATTGTAAAAAACTCTCAATTATCTGGACATGAATTTTCAACATTATATATAAGTGTGAATTACAGATGACAGATTCTACAAGCAGCATTCTATAATTTAAAATTACGTGCATGTAACCCATCAGGTGTCGCTAATGACCGATAAGGTTGGGGGGACATTAAATATGATTTAATCGCAGGTATAAATTTGTTAAAAATTTAAAAAAACATGACTGCCAAAGAGAAAAAAAATAGGATGTCGGGCCAGTGTAGATCATTACACGACAGTGTAATGTTGAAATGCAGAACCCCTAAATTTTGAACCGTTGCCATTAGATCTATGAAAGCTTTATGCCGATACGACTGAGTTTCTCGAATGTTAAGTATCGCAAGATGAACGTTTCGAACGGCATTATTAGGCTCGACCTTATTTCGACGTAAGCGATCGCAAACAGAAACATTTTGCTGAGCTTTATGCAACTCTAAAATCGAGAGGGCGTACACAAGCATCGCAAGAAGTAACTGTCACCGACTACCAAAACTCTGTTCAATTTACATACGACCGTTCGGGCAAGAGGCTTCAGTGGCTGTCGTAGCATTTGCCGTACACCGGCGACCGCGTGATTTCAGCTCCAAATTGATCGTTACCTCGGTTAAAATGCCCGCTTCCTATAAACTTCCCGCCGCCTATATCTTGGAAAAAACATCGTTCATTTCGTACGTCATATTGATTTTGCTGTCCGGTGACCGATTACGTTCGTTTCGAAATCAACTTGCACGTCAGCATACGAGTGATTGTTAAGCAAGAGCCGTTCGAGCGCCTTTTTTATTTTATTAGCATCGTAGCAAGTAAATCTCGCCACCTAGCGGCCGAAATCGGAAACTTTTGACCACGGTTTTTGAAATTTGCATTTGATTTTCAAATGAGCGCGTTAGGCGTGCGGATGACAAACATTAACTTTAATATAAGATAATTAAAGAGCAATGTGTTTGAGCTCTTCCGTTAATAAATCTGCATGATTTCAGAATTTCTTGCGATCAGTTTTGGTTTTAATAATTGAACTGCGTCATAAGCTAATTTCTGTTTCGCTGAGATGACGCCGTTTTTTATTTCTTTTATTTATAATCTCCTCGGATAGTTTGAAATTCGTACTTCAATTCTTATATCGCTTATTCTACGTAAAAATTTGGAAAAAATGGAAATAGATTACCCTTTTCAAAATCGTTTTTAAATCAAACTTACCTTTTCTTCATCTTCTATCTTATTCCAGTAGATTATATATGTGTTCTTTACCTGTCTTTCGATCAAATTTCTCTTTAAATTTCAAACGTTTACCGAAAAACATTTTAAAAACTATTCTCCAGATCAAAAAATGCCCGATAGAACTTTTTATTCGTCTTAGAACCATCCCGCCCTCATAATTCCCGCCCTCTTACGGTAAGTAAACCGATTTTTAAGTTATATACGTCATTTTTACGGTAATACCATCTTAAACTCCTTGTTTCTCTTCCTTTTATAGTGTATATTGTTTTTTATTATTTTATTGACTAAAGTAATTAATTGTTATTAAATTTGTTAATTAATTACGTATTCCGTTTTACGTAGGTAAAGTAGACGATAGTAACCGCAAAAATCCCTGATAAAAGAAATAGTTTATTTCAGTCTTTTTGTTAAACGCAATATCATAGAAATAAAAACTATCGTTAGCGAGTTAAAAAAACGGTACAGCCGATGAAACCTAAGTAATGAATTCATAATAATGCTGTTTCATTAATCGGTTGTATCTGAAAATAAAACTTTCATTCGCAGAACAAAGAAATTTTCGAGTGATTAAATCTGGATGCTTTTTTAAATAAATAAAAAAAAAAACCATTGACTAAAGAAAATACAACTTTCTTGGGAAAAACGTTTTAAAATTCTGATCTCGATCAGCGCTCCCGGTTCTGTATTTTATAAAAATTGGTGGCGACTAGAGGATTGACGCGGAGTCCGTTCGAGTTAATTACTAGGTTCGAATATAAACATATAATCAAAGTTTACGTTAACCGTACGAGTACATCGTCAGGTATATCGCCTATAATGTCGACCGTATGACGTCATTATCTGTTTACATTACCGTAATATAGTTTATATACTCGTAATATTGTATCTACTAGTAGCAAACTAGGCTGTAGAATACCGTACTGCCTATGTACCAATACATGCTCGTCGGTCGGTCGGCTTGTTTTGGTTAGAGTGAGTATCCGGTAACTGCGGACGAATTGATGCATCCTGACTGTTGTTTTCTCATCACTTAATACTAATGGTTTAAAGTAATTTGTTCTATGTTTTATAATATTATTACAGTTAGTTGTTGAAACTAACGTTGACTGCGTAATAAAAATCAAAGTTAACTACGTATTTTATTATACGTTATTATTTCATAAACAGTCGACTATTTATTAATTTATAATTTTTTATATATTTAACGTATTATTTTAATTTAACTAAATACATCGATTCTGATTAAAAATCATCCGTTGCAGAATCAAAAATATTTCAAAGAGTTTAAAGTTGAGAATTTATAAAAAAATTGACAACTTGAAATAGATTATTTTTCTCATATAAAACATATGGTTTAGGGACATTTGAAAGAAACTCTTAATATTTTTAAAATTTAGGGAGTGAAAATTTACTTTTCATAATACTTTAATCTAATCGCTTGTTCAGATTTATTTTTATAAATGATGAAATCATTTTAATTTTTGTTATAAAAAATTCTACTTGCTGTTACGATATAAGTTTAATACGACAATTAGCGATGGATATATCGATTTAAAAAAAAACTTTTGCTACGGTTTAAATAACAAGCGATACGTTGTAAAATTTGATGAGATATCGATAAAAGTTCATATTTTATAAAATATTAGATTCGTAAATATTAAAGTAAATAGCGATTATTAAACAGGATGTTACTTCGTAAAAAAAATTACTTCGAATTTTTCTGAAAATCTTCACCGCCCGTTTATTTCTATTTAAACAAATTTTCAATAAATCGAACAGGTTTTAATTTTTTTTCTCGATGAATTAATTAACCGCAGAAGCTTTCAGAAGCTTATATGCGGGAATACGGACATGAAATTTTATAACGTATAAAAAATACCACGTTTAAACAGGATTCAAACCCGGGACTTCCGGATGAAAGGCAGAGATTGGATCGCTAGCGTCAAAAAAAAAAAAAATTTCGTTTTATATTATTAATTATAAAACTCGGATTATTATAGATGATAATTATTAAATTTGGTGTCTTCTTTTGTTAACGCACGGTAGTTATTACCGTCGGGAGCCGACGAAACATTAGTAACTGTGTATTCCGCAGTACTAATTTTGTTGAACGGAAGCCGCTTTTTTCAAATTGTATGTATGTGTTTGTCATCGGTTATACGATAGGTTTAATGAGATTGCTCCTCCTTTTTTGCTCTGTTTAAATATTTCAGTTTAAAAATATTCCCTATTTCCGTATTTCGAACGTTCCGCTTAGCGCGCGTTTATCGCGGAAAAAAATTACGAACCGCCGTATTTATTTTATAATTTCCAGAGAGACGTATAAAAATAATCGGTAAATATTGTAATTTTAGATTATAGAAGTGCGGTAATTAAATATTACGTAATTTTTTAGAGAGTTTATAAAATAGCGTTGGAGGGTTTATTTGATATTCTTTTAATCGTTTAAGGGTTGCAGTAAGGAAGTTAAATGTTTAAATTTAACGACTGCCGAAAAGGTGAATGAAATGGGAAAAGGTGAACTCGAGTTTCTGAGCGAGAGGTATAGAGAAGCGGTCGGAGGGCGATAAGTAAGCGGAGGTGTTGTGAGGTGAACGCTTCGGGATGAAGTGTACGCAGGCGAGCGGGCGGACGGCTTTGAGAGGCTTTTGTGTGTATACTAGGCTGACGACCCGTCCTCTAAAATTTTGTACCGTCGCCTCTACGCCGCCCCTGCCAACCGACTTCCTGCAAAAGCCCCGACCTACACCGGCTATCATCCCCGACGTGATAAACTCATCACGACGAGGGGGTGAAACCGACGGGAAGAGGCGATGACGAAGTACAGTGGACTGGCAGCAGATAAGCTCTCGCTGCACGCGACATGCAGGTAAACATAACCTACATTACGAAACTGTTGGACGCTTCTCTCACACGATTTCTCTTCAAACCGCCCGCCCCTCTGTTCTGTCCCGGTCTTAAACGATCGCACCGTTCAGTTACTCGTTCTAAATACTATTTTTCACTTTAAATACCCTTCTCTGAAATACAAAATACATACGAAATGCATCTACGCTCGAGTGCATAATACCTCTTTACAAAATTATTTAACAAAGCTTCAATTTAACCTACTTAATGCTCTTCACTGTATCGTTAATTTTAATAAAAATTAACTTGAACTTTTTTTTTAAACGTTCGCTTTAAATTAAAGAAAAGAGAGAGAAATTTATTCGTAATTTAATTTATAAATAAATACTTAGCGTAATAATATTTTTAATTATTTAACACCAAGAACTGCTGCTATTGTACCTAAAAGTGGGGCCCCAACATCAAACCTTTTTATATATTTTACAATAACAGAACATTTTAATAGTATATTAACAACAGACTTGGAAACAAATTTTTCCTCTTCATTCGTAGCTAACACACACACACACACACACACACACAATATATATATATATATATATCTGCCCGGCTTCGCCGGACCTTCCAGGCCTCGTTTCGCTCGGCGCTTTGGTTTCCCAGGTTTCCAAAGTTCTTTTTTCAACTGGAAAATTTTTGACGTTATCAACTTTACTCCAAGTTAAGAGCTTAATGTTTTTAGAAAAACTTCATGCAATTTAGATACGTTATACGATAACAGAAAATCCAGTTTTTTTTTAATTTACCGACATGGGGGCTGCGCCCCCAAACCCCCCTCAAAAAATAACTCCCATATAACAACTGTGAAAACATTTTCGGTAGATAATTTGGAAAAAACAACTTGATTTTTAATTTTTTTTTTTACTGACGGGGAAACCGCCCTCAACCTCCCACCTTCTAATGTTTGCATGCAGTCTGGAAAAATAACTTCAACTTTTTTACATGAATCACTTTTAAATAAATACATTACTTTTCTTAGTTAGGGTTCATTTTTACTCGGCTTACATGCCCCGGTGTGTGGGTTCCCATGAGGGAGCGGGGACTCCTGGGGTCCGTTAGGTGTGAATGAATGAAAAGACCGAGACACGGCCGGCGGTGTGGGTTCCCGGATACGCTTTGGCGGCTTCGGCTCCTGCGCAGTCGGTTTGAGGCTGGCAAAAGGAAAGACCGAGACCCGGTTTTTGGCGGGGGGGGGGGGGCTGGAAACGTCATAGCCGGGCCTGGTTCTCCCGTTGGAGATTAGAGGCAGGCAATTAAAAGATCCGGAAAGGACACGTCCCCGAGTCGAGTATACTTAATTGGATGTTCGGCTCGGGGATGTAGGAAAAAAAATCCACAATGGAGTGATATGGCGGCAAATAATAATAACAATGATATTTGTACGATTATGTAATTTATTAATATTTGTGATTCTAATAAGGCCATGAAAATTACATTGGAAATATGTAAAAAAAAAAACGTAGATTTATTTAACAATGTATTAATTTACAATAAAAACTTCATAAAAATGGAACTGTATTTTAAAAATACAAGTTTTAAATTTTGTAGATACTGGTCTTTCCAGTTATTTATCTTTTTTCAAATCTACTTTAGCCTTTATTACCTTCTAGGTTTTATATAATCGAGGTTTCATAAAAATCGGTTCCAGCGTTTATATAAATTGCGCTACAAAAAATTAAAAGTAAAAAAAAGTTACAATTTTATTTTATTTCTTACAAATCTAATATTTTTATGGCGAATAATAAAGTGAAAACGTGAACGTGTAACGAAAATATGTGTATTAAATTATTGTCGTTACATTACCCGTCACATCGTATCTGTTGATTTCTTCCATCATCGTAAAGTCTATATCGTAAATCATATATTCATTTACGTACACGTAATGTTGTGTAAAATAATTGATCGCAAGCTGCACTCGATTATTTCCTGCAGTGCAGTTTTAAGGTTTCCAGGATACACTGCAGTGTGCGTCCACGTGTCACGAGTGTACTTATTGTTCAGGACTTGCGCTCCGATTCACGCAAATACATGTACATATACAACACCTATATATTAACATATACAACACACGTAATAGTAACATGTTCTTTTACACTATTTAGCTCGTTATGTTGTTACGTAATACTTTTTATCCTAATGCGTATAACGTTAAAAACAATTGACTTTTTTCTTTCTTTTTTTATTAAATTAAATTTTTTAAAACTGTTTATACGTATATTTTACATCGATAGTTTTTTACGGTTAGAAAAATAATGATAAAAAAGAAATAGTCGTAAAACTTATATTAGTATATTTTATCGTTATTTACTTATTTTTAAATATAATGAAATAATAAAAATAAAAAAAACATAAATAAAAGGAAAATGAATAAACAAATTACCGATAAACAGTTGATTCTTTTAAATTTTCATGTACGGCTATTTTTTTCTTCGAATTAGAGCTATTGTAATAGTATCGGATTATCTATAAACACAAACGATAAAACAACTTAAAAGAAATTATTAAAATTAAATTATAAAATACTACGCGTTTCAGGATATTCTATAAAAATATAGGGTGTCCGAAATTAAATTTATTATATTTAGAATTACAAATGTATGCGTTTTACGACATGAAAGTGTAAAGTCTAAAGTTTTTTTAGCTATAAATCGGCGAAAAATCGTGACTTCCCGCCGGCCAAGCCAGGCCCTTCTCCGCCGATCCAGGCTTCTGGGAATCTGTCGTCGAACCGGTCCGGACGACTTTTGCACGACGTGGAGGAACTCCGTTCTGTTGGAAAATTAGACTTCCGTATTTTTAATCTGCGGAAAAACAAACGTTATGCTCGTAATAATCTACTCGGAAAAAAGATCGGCCCAAAAATTAAATTACGCTTGATGCCGTACCCGATATTTACTTTCGGACAACCTTACTTTGCGGACCAATTACACCTATTCGTATGAATTTTCTGAACTTCAACTCGACCGTTACGGTAGTTCACGACTCCACGAAGAAGAAATGTCGTTTAATCGCAAAATAAAATGCGCTGCAGGTAGTTTTCACCGGCAGAAATAAAATGCAACAAGGTCGTTACAAATTGAGCTCTTTGTGGGTTCTCGTTAGGTTTAAATTCATCTACCGGCTGCGGTTTTGCAGGCCCGAAGTTTCGATCGCTTGCGAACAGCATCACAGACAGTGTTTTTAGGGACGTTTAATCGACGGCAATGAACCGATCGTTTTGAACTTCGTTGGGAAAAGACAGTGGAATTTTTTCTGTTTTCGGCCTGCGCGGTGAGTGTCCTTTCAAAATGTTTTCGTTTTCCAAAAGTTGTTCGCATCGCGTAGGATAATAGTTTTGCGATGCGGGGATTTTCCACGACTACTCGCTTATAATTTGTTTAAACGACAGTTACTAATCTTGTTTCTGCGAACCGGTACACGTACTGTGCTTTCTCTTGTGACGACGCCATCGTACTGAAACCCGGACTCATAACAGCTTGGTCTGTGCGACAGTCTGACGCAGCTGCTGTCTGTCGGAGCATATGTAAACTAAAATTTAATTATTTTCCCTTTAAGATTAAGCGTAAAATACTACAGAGAGTGCTGTAAAATAAAAATTATATTTGTTTCTGAAAACCCGAAGTTCTCTTTCGGACCCCCAGTATCATATATACATATATATTGAAAATATAACCCCTACCGCGTAGAAGCAACGATCATATTGTAGTGTTTCCTTAAGATCAAAAGGATGTACCGATATCATACTGTTCAGATTATTCGAAATACGGCTATGCGCTTGAGATACAAGAGGTACTAACCAGAGCAGATTTCTCCGACAATAATGATGTCCAGCGTACAGCTAGTCCCTTTGTATAAAGAGCGAAGGTGCTTCTTAAAAGGGTTGAATATCCTCTGCATTTTGATGGGGGTTGGCATGACCTGCGCAACAAAATGTTTGGTGAAGAAGATAACGAAAAACTAATTCTACCCTAATATTTTTTAGTACGCGTATGATGTACATATATTTTAATTAAAAAAGAAACAGTTATATAATTATACCATTACGTTTTGCATTTGTTTCTAGTTTTTACTTTTTTCGTTTTAACCGGTATGGACGACCTTATTTCAACTAATTTACTTTTTCAGTGTCTTTTTCTTTCGTATTTCCTCCTTCATCATTTCACGGTGTCTTTTTTTTCTGTCCGGGTATACTTCTTCCGTTGTTTGTTTTTTTTTTTTGGAGACCTGCGATGTTTTGCTGTTTCTTTCTCGATGGTGAACGTTGATGTCTTTTCGTGTTATTTTGTAGTTCTTCCGTTTCTCTTTCGGTTTCTTTGTTCCGGTTCTCGGTTTATAGATTTAAAAAAATTATTATTTATTTATTAAGATGATTTAATTTCGAAAATATATTCTAACCCGAATATCCGTGTTTCTAACATCGCAAGAGTAAGTTTTAAAGTATACGATTTATTAGGCGCATACCCCTAGTAGTTTAGTTGTCGTTAGAGCTAACACGCTAAGTTTTTTTTTACAGTAATATAGTTTATGTTAAACTTATAAGATGGTCTTAATCCTCTGGGACTCTTCATTTTTTTTTTTTTATTAAATATTAAAGAATAAGCTTAATTTAAGGGTACATATAAGTGTTTAACAATACTTTTCATTTTTTTTATATATGTATATAAGAGCGCGCATCAAACAGCTTTGGTTATTAGTCCGGTGGAAATCGGTAGCGTATGAAAGATATCGTGTCTGACCGGGAACAAATCCTGGAGACGCTACCTACTCAGCACTACTCTATTGTCTTTTTGCTCATTAGAGTTTTTATTGATATACTCGTATATATAAAATGACCGAACGTTATGAAAATTTACGAAACAGATGATTCAGTGTTTTATAACGATGCCGATCGGCTATGTGATGTGACTTACGGGGAAGGGGAGACTGTTGTCAAGGTAACGTATTGTAGAAAATAAAAAACATCTGCGTCACGTATAAAGCACGATGTAGACGAGTGGCGCAAGTCGGTGTCGTAATTTGAATGTTCCACCTCCGTTACTTTTGACATCATAATAATATTAATCGAGGATAAAAACATGAAATTGTTGGTGAAGAAGAAGAAACACCGATCTCAGGATAAAAAGGTTAGATTAATGTAAAAACTCATCGATAAATATCGACGAATAACTCTAATGAAAAAATGTATACCAAGATGGGTAGTTTGGAAATGCTTAACATATCGAGCAACTTGCCGGATCTTTTGTCTATTTTCAAAACGGTTTTGATTACAGGTATCTAACCTCAATGCTTTGTAGATATATTTTTTGTTTTATCTTCCGTATTTTATTTTAACGTTCGGAATTAAAATTCGTAGTTTTTTCTTTTACCGAACTGATAGTCGGTTTTGTTTTTTAAATTTTATTATACGTTGTGTTGTAGACGGTTATAGTTAAGTTTGTGGCAGAGGGGACCGATTTTAATGATGTTATAACCAATCCTGTCGCTTGTCTTCTAAAAAAAAGAAAAAGACAATCTCTTATTTTTCTGTTGCAACATGAGAATTGATAAATGACTTTTGGACCCGTTAATATAAATACACCAGTATTTATACGTTCTCTACGTTTACGTTACTCTAACAGCTTAGCTTTTTTTTGGTAACCTATCATTGTTATTTAACGGCTTGACCGTACGCCCTATTTATTATGTATAAATTTATATATCGGCTTTATATTTTTTTGTTTTTGTATTAATCTATTAATTTGTCAGTACGAGTATCGTTATTATTTATTTGCGTAATGTTAAATTGTATTCTTGTTTATTGTTAATATAAAATTGGCAGAAAAATTTGTGTTAAAACTATTAGTTTTCCAAAATTTATTTTATTTCTTATCCGAGTTCAGTTTTATAATAAATTTTTAAATAAAACAAAAGATTTGTCGATGCGTAATTAATATATACTAAGAGTTCCTGTAATTTATGCGGTTTGAAAACCTTACCGGAATAATTTGAATCGACAAATAAATCGCATAAAAAATTTAATTTTGTCTAAATCTTACTCGTATTTTTTTTCTTTCTTATTTTATTTCGATGTTTGTATAAAATCCAACAATTCTTTTTCCTAATGCCGACCTCCGCTCAAATAATGATTCCTACGAATTAGTTTAAAATTTTTTATCGATTTTATTTTTATTCCGCGGATCTTCTCTTTAAATTCATTCCTGGTGAGTAAATTACAAAAAAAAAAAAATAGTTAATGTGTGATGGGGGTAGAGCCTGGGTTTTAGAGTTTCAAAGAAAGTTATTTAAAACGTTATTGCTTTCTTTATTTTTATCGTTTGATAAAATGATCCGTGCTGGAAAATAATAAAAAGCCGTTTTTGTCAAAAAGGGAATGTTATTAGACATTTTTCTAATTTAAAAAAAAAAGAAGAAAACTTCGAACAGAATTTAAGTGATATTTAATAGAATTTGTCCTGAGTGTGTAAACTAAAAAACAAAAAAACACCTAAAGGGAAACGATTTTAACAGTTTATCGGCTTTTCGTTATACTTTTGTTTATTGAAAATTTCATTACTAGCGAGTAAATACTAAAACTCTGCTTTTCGTGAAGCAGTTATACTAGTACACTCGTAGTTTCATAAGATTGCCCGCACATGATTTTAATCATGTGTAGATGATTATTTATGATTACATTAAGTTTATTCATCGAGTTTCATTAAATAGGCTCACGCATATTTTCGTAAAAACAGTAAGACAAACGCAGATCGATACGTTAGTCGATTTACATCTTAATTTAATAGATAACTTTATATTTCCTTATTAAATACAATATTTTTCGGTTATTTAATTCGACGATTCTACGCTTACCGTACTTCATTCGCGCGGGTGTGATATATACTAGCGGCCGCTTTACATAAATTGTTACACTATTAAAAATTATAAATTGTTATTATTCAGTTATTTAATTCTACCGCTCACCTGTGACGTCACAACATAGCGGTCGACTGCAGCAGTAGTCCGGCCGCTAAGTGGGGTGTTGGGTTAAGACCACACGACGGGGAACAAATTTGTGGATCCAACGAGATGCTAATAGAAAAAAAACTGCAACGAAAAAGACCCGCTTTACTGCCTTTTACAACGACTCAAAATTATTACTATTTTTTTGAGCGGGGGTGAAAATTGCGAAAAAATGTTTTACGCTAAAGATGTTTTTTTTTATAATTGTTGACAAAAATATTTTTTTAAAAATGTAACGAAAATCACCCCTTGTACTGCGTTTTATAACTTAAAAATTAAAACCATTTTTACGGGTGGGGTGAAATTTAACAAAATTTTTTTTACAATAGTTGTTAACTTTATTCATATTCACAAAATTATATATAAAAAAAATAATCTTTATGCAAAATCTAGAGACGATTTCCTTTTCCCCCTGTAGCCCCCACCCCAAGACCTTTTGAACTAAAAATTTAGTAGTATCAATGTCCGTATACGAACAGAAGTAATCTGACCAAGTTCGGTCAAAATCGGTCGAGTAGTTTGGAGATATAAGATGATTTATAGGCCGACACCGAACCCATTTTTAGGAGAGGGATGAAATTTAGCAAAAAATATTTTTTTACAAAAGTTGTTTACTTTGTTAGTATTCGCAAATTTATCTAAAAAACTAATATATGTATATAACCTTAATTATGCAAAATCTGGAGACGATTTCGTGTTTCCTTTGTATCTCTCACCGCGTGAGCTTTTGAATTGAAAATTTAATAGCATCAGTGCTCTTACTATATAAATATTATAGCCGAGTTTGGTGGAAATCGGTCAAGTAGCTTTGGAGATATAAGGCGATTTACACGCCAACATACATACACAGTACATTCATACATATATCGCAGAAATTTTGATACCGTTTTTCGGTTTTCTGGGGTTCTTAGGGGTTAATTCGTCAAGATTCGGTGAAAACCGTATGCCCAGTTTTGATTGACACTATACTTTTTCTTCTATATAGCTATAGCTGCTGCTCGTGTATAGATGGGAAAGAAAAAAAAAAATATATATATATATATATATATAAAATAATTTACCTAAAATAAATGTGTTCTATTACGGCTCCATTTGAAGTTGTTCAAATTTAATAACTTTTTATAATAAGGTTGGTTTTTTTAAAATTAAAGTACAGGTAAATAAATAAGTTAACGGTAAATCAAATTACGATCGAACTACATCTCACCTTGTCGAGTAAGATGGACGGACCGACATCTATCTCCGTCTTTCTCTTACACTCCGACTATCTCTCCCGCTCTCTCTATCGATCCGGGTATACTTCTAGCAAACCTCAGCGAATTTCAAGTTCTGCTTAGAAGGCAATTTTGTTGTGATCCCGTGACAGTCATGTCTTTTTAGCGTCGTTTTCTTTCACCTTTTCGATTCCATCTTCTTCCTCTTTTTAACATCTAATTTTTCTTTTTGAAAATTTTATTAATTTAATAAATAAATTACGGTACGTTATTTAAATTAACAAAAAAAAATTATTCGACGTTAATTTTTATTTTTGAAAAAGTCGAAATATTAAACATTAATTGCTATTTATCGGGTCATTTTTATTATTATGTAATCCAGATTGTGGGTTCGAGTACCGGTCTGGTATGGCGTTTTTTCAGGATACAGAGTTTATTTCATTTTCTCATGCGTCCAGAAATATTGAAATCCGGTTTTGATTTTAAGTAAATAGTTTATTATAAAAATTAATACCGCTGAAAGTATTAATGCCGAAAAGTTTTTGAAAAAAGAACTAAAACACCGAACTTTAAAAATGTTTATTTATTTATTTTTTTATGTTTTTAACGTATTAAACTGACTTTTACTGCTATTATTTACTTTTAAACGAGAAGTTAATCGAAGGAGAACAGTTTTCAATCCTTAAGAATCTCTTCCGTAAATTAAGCGTTCCATCGATTAATAATTTCTAGTCTGTCGACTTGGAAATTATTTTTACTGTTTTTTTCATCCGATTAAGAATTACCAGGATGGAAAATTTTGTTAAATATTTTTCTAAATTAAATACTATCAGGGACGGAAATGGCCATATACGCTCCAATCCGATCAAACAAATAAACTGTTTTCGCGCATAGTTTTACAATTTCGTAGTATTTTAATCTACAAGGAAGGGTCACGTACGGTTTAACGGAAAAGTTTTAGCAAATTACCGATCCCATTTAAGAAATTTTCTGTTACCGAAACGATATTAAAAAACCTCCTGCACTCTTTTTTAATGTGTACAGGTATTTCAGTTAAAATCTACTTTAATTTTCGCTTATACTGTATTTAAGTATGACAATAGACATCTCATTTTACATTTTTATCGATGCATTATCAAATTCGGTTGTAAATATGTATTCTTTTTTTTTAAATCGACGATTAAATCACCGTATTAGCTCGAAGTTTGCGCAAGGAAATACGAAATGGGAATTTTGTAGCGTATAAAAATGAAATGCCCGATCGGGATTCGAACGGGGGATCTTCCGGACGAAAGACTGAAACGTTGCAGTTCTTCCGTGAATATAGACGGAGTCGTAAACTTACTTTTACGTTCTGAAAAATTAAAAAAAAACAAGTATTATTTAAAAAACATTATTAAGTTCTTTTAATTTCATTTCTGTTTAAGTTGGCGTAAAATAAGGGCAATTAAATCTTTTTAAACGTCAGAAAGTAGAATAAATATTAAAAAAAATTTAATAGTATTTATTTTTTACTTTGTAGACCGCTTTTTTAAAAACTTATCGACATTAAAAAGAAAATAAATAATTTTATACGTTAGATGACAATTATTTTAAAGTAAAAAGCACTCGCTATATTCTATATTCTAGGGAATGAATATTTTTTTATTATATATGCTTAAGCGGGTCGGTGTATTTTTATTGAAACTACTAAAAGTATAACGACGCTCTTTTGAATGTTTTCTTAGTTTGCGAATTGAAAGTGAAAGTAAAAATTTGGGACGATTTCAGCGTCATCGGTATCGATATTGAAAGGGAATTATGACAATTGTTCCCTAGGTTTTGTGTCGTACATGTATAAAAGTATATGAACTCAGAGATGCATTCATGAAATTTACATGTACTCGATTTTAGCGGGTGAAATAGTAGAGGAATCGAGTCGATTGCGGGAGAGTTCGAGAGAGGACGCGACACATACGATTTCATTTAGCTCCGCATTCTACCGCGTGTTTGTCGCTTTATCCCTGTCCGCGTTCGCTCTTTCACACTCCCTACATCCCTTCGCTTTGTATTTCGGTACTGATTTTCAGTTAACATAGAAATCGAATGAAATGATATTCTTGTACCCTTTTACATGTGAATATTGTTGTATAAATGAAAATGAACCGCTAACATTTTGTTCAGTATTAATTTTCTATATATACGCTCAGAATACGATATACGTGTACGAGTATATATATATATATATACACACACTATGCGTAAAGTTAATTAAATCTTTTATATATTTTTTACTAACATCTTGTGTTTACCCTTTTTAAAATTGTATTTCTTTCAATTATTGCGGTTTCATAAACGGTTTTAATAATTTCATTTAAATTATTAAAAGAGCTCCAGAAAAAATGTTAAATTGAAAATTTAATCAATAAAATTTTACGGGTTACATTACGGCGTTTAAGTCGAATTTTCCGGACCAAAAATGTTGAGTATTTTTAAAATTAATTTATTAAATTAGATAATTTTAATATTTTATAATTTAAGGTAAATTTTCTTATGATTTTTTATAGTCGCGTTAACAATGAAGTTATTATCAACCTTTCAAGATTACACTAAACCATCGCTACATAATTATTATAAAAAAATTAAAGTTAATCTTATAATTTTTATTAGCATTATTAATCGGTAAAAAATAAAATATAAAACTAACTTTATGTTTATATTATATACAAAACAAGCGCACACGGAATGTCTCACAAAGAAACGAAAGGAAAAAAGGAAATATGATATATGAGGCTCCGGTCAGAGTCGCTTCCTCTAATAATAACGTTATTCGTTATTCAGCCGTATAAAGGTGTAGATTTGGCTTCGATTAGTTTAGAATACCTTTACTTAAAATTATATTTCGACTCGGTCAGTGGCGGCTCATAGCAAAAATTAGTGGGGCTGCTCCAGAAACCGTTTTTCTGGGCCTTTTCAAGGGCACGGTTAAAGTTTTTACTGTAAAATAAAGAACCGAAAAAATGAATCAAATAGAATAAGCGTGGGCAGGATAATAATCTAATTCTACTCTTTATCGAATTGATGGATATGGTACACGGTTTAACCGAATAAATAAAATGTCAATGCAGATAATATTTTTAATTATTATAAGATAATAACTTAATAAAATGTCCGCTTAAAAACACTATAGTCCAACGGTGCTTAATTTAAATTTCTATGTACACAGAAACAAATACGTAATTAGTTTTTACTAATTACCTTCTCTTTCGCCCTTCTAACGTGTTTTTGACAGATTTGGCGATCAAAGAGCCCTTCCTTTCCGCCATCTTCTGATCGCAATTGAAAAAACAAGGAAACCGTTTTCATATTCCTTCCATCGACTAAACTAGATAAAGGGACGAATAATTAAGGTTCCGTACATACGCAGAGTAAAGAAAAAACTACCTTCCAGCAGCACGCCAGGGTCGACACTAAGGGACCGACAGTGCTCTCTCTTCCTCGCAACCTCGCGTGCAGCATCCTATTAGCGCACGTGCACAACACCCAAACACCACGCCTAGAACTGTGAAGCGCACAGTTCCATTCAAAGATTTTTGTATCTTTTTCGTAATCGGGGGGGATTGCTACTGACATTAAGCTTAAGGATTAAGTATAAAGCAAGAATTAAAGAAAAAAAGACTTTATATATTAAATATTATCGATAATATCGAGCGGAAATAACGGGTGCTGCAGTTCCACAGTACCTGTACGCGAGCCGTAACTGGACTCTGTTAACAAGACGACCGGAAACCTCTCTTCTCTTCTTATTTTCAGTAGTAAGTCTGGGTGTGCCGTTTTCGATAACGATCGTGACTCAGGTCGTCTACAACCGTTTCAATTATGAGACTTAACGTAAATAAATATTAATTTGTCGCCTAAAATTATCGTTATTAATTTTCTGATCGTTGAGGATAATCTATTAGTTCGACGCGGAATAAGTAGCCGCTCGGTAGGTTTTTTAAATATTTACCGGTTTTGTTATGCGGTTCTGTATTCAGGCTTTTCAACGAACGTGCTTTACATTACAAAGGAGTTTTTTTTTACTTCCTTCTTACAAGGAAGTAGTGATCGCGAAAAATTTCGGTTTTCAGATTTCGACGGAAATAACCAGTTTGACCATTTTTTTTACGATGAATAATAATTAAATAATAATACAAAAAAAGAATTGAAAAAATATCAGAAGTTATTGATGAAATAAAATCTTATTTACTTTTCATTTAAAAAAAAAAAATAATGTGTATATGTAATTTAATAGGCGTACAAGGAAGTCGTATGGTATCCACATCAGATTCTTTTATAACATCTTCATTTTTCCGCTAAATTTTTCTGACAAAGTCTCTTTTTACGTGTTTTGATTTTACTCTACTCCTTCGTGACGGCTTGGAAGTTTATTATTTTGAACATTTCCTTATTTTGAACTATTTCTGTTACTCATAACAAAACGATTTTTCCTCTTCTCAATAGGCGGGTGTAAAAAAGAAACATAAATAAAATATTTGTTTTAATATTAATTATAAATTATAAATAATTAGAATTTTCGTAATAAGCAAGTTTTCTATTAATAGGAATGTTTACTACTACGTTTATTAGTGTTATTGTTAAACCGAAATAGCAAATCGATCGATAGAAATAATAATAGATTAAATAAACATTATAATATTTGTTTTTAAAATATACTGTATTAGCTTTTATATTTTAACGGATTACGTCTGCAATCTGCAACCGATTAGCGTACCTATTGTGTTATTGTGTGAACCGAAATACGGGAATCTATTTTTAGAATCACCGTAAGTTTCATATTAAATCTAACTGCGATTAAATCGATAATGATACTTTTAATTCCGGTGAAAATATTAAATTAAAAAGTACTCGTACGTGTAAAAATTATCGAATGGATATTTACAGTTGTTTGTTGTATAGTGTATAACAGTAAAGAAAGTTTGCTTACCTACGTTGTAATATTTGTGTCGGGGTTCAACGGGAAAAAATTTAAATTAGTAATTTTCTCGAACGTTAGCTGGATGATCCTAAACGAATAAGTTGCTACTAGCTTTAAATATTTCGCATTTTTTAAATATAGAAATTGTTATACGAGAATACCTAGGTAGCGTAACCACCTAGCAACTCGTATTCGGTGACTTCTCAGATCGTTATTTAAAATTTTTAGGTTTTTATCGTACTGAATTTCTTTTCATCGTTTAACTTTGTTAATTGTTTAAAAAAATACGAAGAAAAGTAGCTACAGAAGGCGAGCGAAAAATAGACTTTAGATCCTCGTCATCCTCTGTTTTGTCATGAAGAAAGACACACCCGCCTGAAGTCGAAAAAGAGCTTTTTTCATTCTTCAGAATCAGAATCGCTTCTTATCTCTTCCTAGGCGCAAACACTAAAGATGTACCGAAGACAAATTTTACAACCCTTCGTGACAGTACAATAAAATCTCAAACCGGGCTCGTAATCACCGTACGCCAGTCGGTGAGCTCTAAATCGTCTACGAAGGACGTAATGATATCGAATAGCAAAACAAATATCGGTAAGCGGGGTAATCGAGGGTAGCACAAGATGCCGCTAAGGACGATCCAGGATTACGAACACATTCTAGTGTGCATTTTAACGACTCCTGTACCCGCGCAGACGCGATACGAGCGACGACAATCAAGTTCTAAGAATCAAATCTAATGCGCTCTGGACACAGAAACAAACTAAATACTTTGTAAAATTTATAATCGTCCTTTCACCTTGTAACGATCGCTAAAAAAAATTAATCCGGGTGTTCGTTACATTACTCGGTAGATAAATCATCGTTTAAATAAAAATAGTTTCGCGTTTAATATTACAAAGTAATTTATAACTAAAATCATCGATAGTCGTATTAAAATTATTAGATTATATAAGTAGCTAGTTAAAGCTATTAATTTATTAACGTTCTTGTCCTGCATCCCTAGCGGCAATTCATTGAAACATAGAATTCTGATTGTGATAAAACTAACATTATCGATGAAATTTTTCAAAATTTCCGCTACTTTACCTGCCGACATTTTCACGATGTAAACATTTAATTAAAATTTGTATTACCTAAAATCACATCGCCAAATTTTATATATATGTGTATATGAAAGAAATACAGGTGTAATAGAGTAAAGCATCATCTAAAATTAAAGCGGTAAGTAAGGTAGATGGATAGAGATGAATTCTCGGTTAAGGTGGTGGCTGTTGTGGAAAAAGAGTAGAGAAGTGGATAAAGGGTGGAAGAGGCGGTTTGCCAAAGTGGCTGTGCGAAATCAAAGGGTTTCTCACACTCTATCGTTACTGCCAGTGTACGTGAATGGTGCCCGCCGCACGGTGTTGTACTGTTATGCAGAGCGAGGTATATCGTAACTAAACAGATTGAAGAGACTTGGCATCGGCAGCGGCAACCCTTGGCTTCTCGCCCTTTCTCTTCACGTTAAATTGTAACTCCTTATATCTCCCGCGGGATTATCTATCTCTCCTTTTTTACCTTTACATATCTATATTTTCATTCTCTTTCTAGTTTTTTCTTTTCCTTTATTCTTTATA
The DNA here is from genome assembly GCF_047948215.1 of Lycorma delicatula. NCBI lineage: Eukaryota > Metazoa > Arthropoda > Insecta > Hemiptera > Fulgoridae > Lycorma > Lycorma delicatula. The sequence goes on from NC_134464.1 coordinate 5,000,647, forward strand.
TACAAAGGAATAATGCTCTGTCTTTACACAAGTGATCGCCGTTTCTGTCTTTGTCCGACATTTTATTCTTCTTTTACCTCGTTTCTTACTTTTTCGATCTACGCTAATCATCTTCTTGTATTAAACGCGTATTATAATTTACATATATAGGGTAAGTTTATTTTACTTCTCCCGCTCGTCACGTAAATAAAAAAATTAAAAATTAAATCGATGTCGGTTTAGTTTTTTGTTTTGTTTATCTTTTCTATGCTGAGGTAAACCAAAAAAAAGTGCTTTGTGTATTATTTTTAAGGTTAATACGATTTTAATTTTAATTGTTAATAATGATTTCAATTTTTTCTTTAAAACTATTTTTATTTATAAAAGTAATTTAAGATGAACGAAATAAAATTTTACTTATTCTATACGCCGGATGAGTTTAAAGCTTTAAAAATTGAAGATAACTTTATCTTACTCCTTTTTTCTGTTTCTCTTAACGTAATTTTATTTTATAACTTAAATTTAATTTGAAATAAATTAAAGAAAGGTACTTTTACCCTTTTTGACTATTTTTAAATTAAAAAATTATCTTGTTAAATTTTATGCTCGTGTAAAAAAGTATAAAATTAAATTTTACTTTCCCGGAATGCGGCTTTTAGCCGTCACGCGGCTAAAAGCCACATTCCGGAAAAGTCTTACAACTGCGGGTTGTTTCTGATGCACGGCTTACACACACATCTTAATTAAAAATATTAATCGTTTTATTTAAATATAATATTTTTTCGTTTATTTAATTTAATGATTCCGACTAAAGTGCGCGCGCATTCCGTATTTAATTCGATGTGGCGGCACGGTACTAGCGGTATTTCACAACTTACGTAGAACAAATTTTGCTTGTGCGATCGGCAGATTGTTGTAGCCGCGACGCTTAACGTACCAGGTACCGAGTCGACCGGGCAGTTTAATTCGAGACCCGACCAGACCGAGTTACTTTTTTTACAGTTTAAATACTATTCATTTATTTAATTCTATCGTTCACCTGTGACGTCACAACATAGCAGAAATTTAGAGAATTTTCTTCGGTTGGCGGTGCGATTATGCAAAAACCTTTTTTTGCTGTTACGTTTATTTTTTTAACCGTTAACAAATGCGCCTGAGAAAAATACGGCCTTAATTAGGCGAAATCTCGAATTACTCACCGCGACCTTACTCTACAGTCTCACCCCTTAACCTTTTAAGTTGGAAATTTAACAGCATCAATGTTCCTTATATAGAAGTAATTTGACCTAGTTTGGTAGAAATCGGTCCAGTAGTTCAGGAGATATAGTGATTTAGAAGTCAACATTGAACACACACGTGCTTACGAACATTATCATCCGGAAAATTTCCATCAGGTTTTTGATTTTTTGAGTTCCTTAGATGTCAAAAGTCAAGATCCGCTAAAAACCCATATCCTTAAATCGGACCGATTACATTACTTTCCCTTCTAGAGCCTATAACTCTGCTATAGCGCTATCCAGACGGGAAAGTAAAAATGTAAAAGAGAAAACACTGAAAATACGAGTGTAATATATTAACTAAACAATAACACATATTTTCCCATTATTCTTCCACAAATTTGTTTTTTTTTTGACCGACAGAATTTCCAGTTATTATCTAAAACATCTGTTTATTCAGGAATTGTTAATTTGTTAAAAAAAGCATTTTCGTTTATACAGCAATGAAAAAAACATAGGGGGAAAGGTATTTAAAAGTAAATCTTTCGATGTAGTATTCAACATTTAGGAGTCATTGTAGCGATCACGAAATAACTTAGACTACGTAGTTTTTTACGGATAAACCTCTCAAAAGATAACGAATCGGTTAATCAGTTTTTGTCGCTCGCAGCGGTGCAAAATATTTAACAGAATTTTTATTTACTAATAAATAATAAATCCGCCGATCTCCCCGTTCCGGGGCGGCAGAGTGTCGGTCTTACATCCAGGGATTCCGGTTTTGAATCCCCCGGTCAGGGATGACATTTTACACGGGCTACAAGATTTCCAGCCCTCCAGGCTTCTCCTTCCGTTGATGCAGATGGCTGTCGTTTTTTCCGTCGCTAGGAACCGATCGTCGATGAGGTGAACTGCCTTACCTGCCCTTTCCACGACCGACCCTACCTCTTTGGCCGTCATCACGAGGGCCAGGTCATCCGCACGTAGGCCACCGTCTCCACACCTTCTGGCATGTCCTATTCCACAGCACTGGTCTCTGTGATGTGCTAAATTTACTTTTTTTTTTTAGCTATCGATTTAAAAAAAAACTAACTTCCCGCCGTATTTTTGTATTTATTAAAAAAAGCAATAAAAAAGATTTCAGCCGCTGAATCCAAAATATAATAAAATCTTAAGAATGTTTACTCGGCATCTAGTTAACTCTAGATTGAAATAAGGGTGGAATGTTGTGGTGAAGCTTATTTTTATCACATTCAACCTATTATCAGTTGTCAAAAACACCTAATTAGAGTAATTTACCGAACGCCCGACTACAATTCATTCGCTTCCGCTATTCATTAAGAGATTTAAGTGCTCCCGTTTAGACAACTCCACTTTAATGAAATACTCCTAATTTTTTTCTTTTTTCGCTCTTATCTTAAAAAGTCTCTTAGAAACAAACAAAGGGGAGTGTTTTGTAGATTTCTCTTAAACAACACACTTAAGATTTTTAATTACAGGGGACGTCTATTATCCGGATTGACCTTTATAAGGCCGAATCCGAATAATTGGAAAATTTATAAAGTGTTTATAGTATGTAAGACGAAAATATAAAAAAATACATGTCTTTCAGGAAAATTAAAAAAAAAAAATCAAAACGTACGTAAAATGTAATGAAAAACACGCGTTGAAAAAAATACATAGCGATTGGAAATTTTTCTAATAAAAGATTCTAAAATTTATAAAATAATATGAAAGAAATTAAAATCTAATACCCTACTGTTTTATAAAAAAAATGATTTTAAAAAAATATTAAAAAATAGTTATAATAATAAACTTATCGAAGAGAAGTACAATTAAGTTACTGTGTCTCATAAAAATATATTTCATAGAAATTACAAAAAATCGAAAAATATATATATAGTTTTAAATTTATTTTAGTTTATCGATTATTCAGTTTTTAATTTTAATTTTTTAATTCACATTATTTAATTAATCTATAAGTTTCTTAAATGAAATGAGTTTAAAATTATAGGATTCCAGCCGGAATTTTTGTTATTTTGTTACGGACAATAGTAAAAGCGTTTATTTGATCGATACAATAAGTAAGCGTGAAAGATATCGGTCTCATCGCAACGATTTATTAATAAATAATTTACCTTTATGTAAATGTAATCCGTAATTCAGATTTCCTCACCGATTTCATAAAATAAGTATAATAAATGATAGTAATCCGTGATCGGTAAAAACCGATTATACATAAGTTGTTCAATATTATTTCTTGCAAAAATAAACCGGGTACCCGTACACGATTGCATCTTTCGTTAATATAATGAACGTTCCTGCAGCTTGTTACATCCGTGGATCGCCAGTCCAAGACGAATATATCTCTTCGGTTAATTAAAAAGATAACTAGAAAATATTTAAAAGATCTTATACGAACTAAATTTTTCATTTCCGAAGGGCTAAGAAGATAAGACAAAACGAGCGCTGTAAAACGGTACGAGATGTATAAATAAAAGGAATAAATTTAATTAATAGCATTTTTCAATTATTAACGTCGATTTCATACTAATCGATTTACACATATCATCAGCTTCTCTAGTAATACGTAAAGCACGCATACGCTCTTCAGAATAAGAAAAAATAAAAAATTACGAGCGTAATTTATTCGATAATTTTAACGTTTAATTCAAATCGCACTATTATTAAATCGTACACGCTATCACCGACTACTTTTCGTGAACGACCCCGAACATAAATATTAGCGATGACGATAACAATTACCGCATTCGTTGATGCTCTGGGAATGCGACCAAAACAATCCGGTAATGAAAAGGACGTTTCTACCGAACATACAAAATTAAAAAAGAAATAATCATAACGATACCGGACGGGAACTTAAAAAATATTGCTTATTTTACCGATTCACGGAAACTTCTACTTTGTCATTCTATAATAAGAGAGCTGGATGGGAGAAGAGTAAAAACGAAGAGGAAGAGCTAGCTAGAGAGACTCAAAACAAGCAGGGGGGTTTTTATATAAGGGGTCGAACGGGAAAGTAGAGGTAGGAATAACCGGAGGTAAGGATGAAGCACGTCGTTCTTCCCTTGTAAACAAGGAAAATGGCGTCGGCGGTTGACGGAAGATAGTAAGGAAAAAAAGCGAGAAGAAGAATATTTCAAGATAGATTGATAGGCGTTAGGTGGAAGGGAACGTGAAGGGCGGGACGGCAGGATCGAGGGGGTGGTAAAGCTAAAGATAGCGGAGTGAATGTTCTTTCGCTAGAAAGAGAGAGACACAGTGAGTTATGTCGAGTGAGAGTGCTCTTGTAACCCTGACCTAGGCAATGCTCGCTGCTATACAGCGGGTACAGAGCTACAGTACGACCGAGCTTAGAGCGCGGCAGCAACCTATACCCCAATCTCGACATACAACACACACACTCGCGCGAAGAGTCCCGACCCGAAGCTCTAACGGTGCACAACTCTCATTTACCCTTCGTCTTTCACTATCGTACTCGATTTATCTCGTAACGTTTTCAACTGCACTTTCTTTCCTGTAAACTGTCTTGTCTATCGTCATATCTTTTTGTTAAAACTTTATCGCCGTTATTATATCGATATTAGCGCAAAATAATGTCGTTCTAACCTTTTATTTTGTATTATCGCATTTATTTTTTACGAATGTAAACGAAACGTTTTAAAGTACGATCTGTCATTTATTCATTTAAATGACATATAAGTACTTAAAAAAGCGGTATCGATGTATCGAAACGATGTGGTTTCGATAAACAGAAATAAAGTTCGACGCTTTTTTTAAATTTCGCCCGAAGCGACTGATGAAAGAATTCATTAGAAATCAGAATTTTATAGTCCAAACGAATTTTGAATTAAAATTTTTAAAATTCTAGAAAGAAAAAAACATCTAAAACGTTTTGCGAGTCGTAAAAAAAGTTAATCGATATAAAAATAGAAATAAATTAACGATTTCAAAATCTTAATCTTTTCCAAAAGAAAACCTATTATGCTCTACAATAAATGAATTTTTGACTGACAACAGCAATTACGGTCGTCGATTCCAAAATATTAATATGCATCTAGTTATATTTTTAAGCTAATTAAGGATAGAAATTTTTGTCGGGTCTGATTTCTGTACCTGATCGCACTGCATTTGCAGCTACGTCAGGCCTGGTAAGCCGGTAGGAGTAATTGCATTTGTCTATGCGCACATACACTTACACATGCGCGCGCGTGCACACACAACACACACACACACACACACACACAGACCCGGCAGTAGCTAGAAAAACTGGAGAAATATATATATATATACATAAAATTTTGTATATACGTTCTACTTGTATATACTTATGACATGTCGCCAACTATTCTTTGGAGGCCAATATGCTATTCGACAACAGAAATCAAATAAGTTATACGGAATTATTTCCATTTAAACAAACTAGAAGATTACAGGTTACTTGTGAAATTATATTCCTATGAGGTCAAAAGAAACCGGCCACGACTTAAACCTACATCGAAATACGCGTATTTGGTATTATATAGGGTTTTTATAGCCACTGATGGTAGAAATAATAAAAAAATAAAAATAAATAAAAAAACAGCGGGGAGCACAAATTCACTACTATACTAGGTAAGCGCATTCTTCCAAGTAGACGAATGCGTAAATGCATTAAATGTAATTTAATGCGGTTTGATTTTAGCTTTAGCGTATAGAATATGAATAGTAACGAATTCATGTTAGTTTTAAGTGTACAGAATATTAATTTACACGTATAATAAGAGAGCACATACGCAATATCATATTAAATTCTGTTACTCAACTGAACAAGTTTAAATCGAGTTAGGGTGGTTATTAAGTAGACAGGGCCTGTTATAAGGTCTACGTGTGCAGACCGAAGCTTCTCTCTCTCATTAAATCCATTATTGCTGCTTTTAGTGAAGCAAAGTGGACTTTGCCCGCTGATATTAAACTTTCAAAGTTGTTCATCGCTCTCTCTCCTTCACGCGCGCGCGCACACAAATACACACACACAAGTGTATACATAAAATGCTTGAGCTCAAAATATCTGTTTATGTTATACATAAAAATATATTTTACGTGATCGTCATAATTGTTACTTGATATTTCGTAGATTTAAAATAAAATAGATCAGCTATTCCGGTCATCATTTTAAAGGTAAAAAAACTGTGCAAAATAATGAATTCTTATCTTTAAAATTAAAAAAAACACCGATATATTTTTATCGATAGGCTGAGCGGAAAAAATAAAGCTCCGCATAAAATTTAAGAAAGAAAGAGTAAATTGTTTCTGTCAAAATATAAATAATCTTTCGATTGTGTTTTAAATAAATCTGTCGGAAAATTTATTGAAGTAGCAGTAGAGGCCCTTTTTCGTAAGTCGAATTACTTGAAAATAGTGTGCAGTTGTCTGACTCGATATAAGTAAACGTTGCTACATCATTCTTTTTAAGATTAAGACTATTCTTTATTGCAATATAAAAACACGATAAGATAACGTTTTTAATTTTCTAAATGTCGGTCTGCAAGATGATAAAACGGGATTTACGTATAGAACATTTACCGAGAAAAACTTTCTGGTTAGATTATCGGGTGCTAAGATTTTAGGTTACCTTAAAAGTATATGTTTAGTTTTCGTTATTATTCGTATTTATAAATTTTTTTAGTTAAATATATATATGTCCACTAATATATATTTTTATAGAAATATATATGAGATTTTTATTTGTTAAAAATAAACTGTATTGTTAATACGTTTTCTTTGTATTTCTTCCTCTTTTTCAGCTTCTATTAGTTTTAGATAGGCGTTATTATTCTTTTGACCTTGAAAGTATATATATATATATATATATATATATATATGTCTCTAGATTGTATAACAATCTTAAAGGTTCTTCTTCCAGGTAGAAAGAAAATATTCATCGTGGTTCTGTTACCTTTTACAAATAGTTTTAATGTTACTGACCTATCACTTTTACCTACAATATAAATATATATATATAATATATATGTATTTTTTTGTAAAGACAGTTTTATTTCTTTTTAGTATATAAATTGGTTTAATTGCTTATTATTATTATTATTATTATCCAACAACAATCGATTAAACTTCACGAATTTTATTGTTATTAGGGTAAAAATATATACAAGTGTAAAAGAAAAGTAGATATAATAACAAGACCGACATAACCGATTAAAATCTGTTTAATGCCGTTCGGTAGCGCATACTTTTACAGTACGTTCGGAAAGTCGCTGTGCAGTACGATTTACAATTATGCTGTGCATTCTGTTCTTTCGGCGCTAGGTCGGTCGCCCTGTGGGTTTGTAGGGCGTTGCTCAATAATAAACGAAGATGTCAGTCGTCGAGTTGTGACTTAACGCGTTTAGTATCGTTGTTTTGTTTATCGGAATCGATGGTTGGGAGAAACTGTCGTTTCGATAGAGAATCGCATTTTTCTCGTTGAATTCGTCTTTCGTGAAGACGACGTGTATACTGATTTAGTGAAGCACAAGATTCCGAATACTGCTGTTCCTCGCAGTAATGCGGTTCGAACTCTTATCAGAAAATTTAGGGAGACAGGCTCTACTGAAGACGCTGATCGAAGGGGAAGGCCACATAATCCAAACGAACAGAAGCCGCTTGATGTTTCGGACGATACGACCGAAAGTACATCAAATTCAACGCATACGTTAGCTCAGCGTTATTGACAACAGTTTAAACGTTTTATCGTTAAAACTTCCGTAGGTAACCTCGACATTAGTTTTGTTTTTTTACAGAAGAAGCGCGGTTTCATTCGGGACTGTATATTAATTCACAAATACACGACTGGGGTCGACGACTAGCCCCTATGAATTTAATGAAACATCTTTACGCGAAGCGAAAATTTGAGTCTGGATCGGTGCGAGTAGAACGCGCATTATGGCCCATTTTTTTTTTGTAAATACGGTTAATGTTGATCGTTATTGTACTGTTTTAACAAACTTCATTAGTCGGATAACAGAAGTGGAAATCAATGACGGTCGGTTCCATCTAGATGGAGCCACAGCGCCCACGGCTGTCAAGCGGATGACTATTTTACGAAATGTTTTTGGTGAACGGATCATTTCGAGGGGTTTGTGGCCTACACGATCGCCCGATTCGATTTCCCCCGGATTACTTTTTACGGGATGACAGCGAAGCAAGGAGTGTATCGCAACAGACCGCGCACGAATGACGAACTAATAACCGCAATAACGGCATACGTACCAGACATTCCAGTACATCAGCGGGTTAGAGCGATTGAAAACAAATCGAAACTTGTGCAGCGTTGTATTGATGTCGAAGGAGGTCATTTTTAACACCTTTTATAAACTATTTCGGTTATTGTAATATCTGTTTCTATTGATTAACGAAATAGAAATAGATAGTAATATTTAAGAAAGTTTCGTCATTATACTTCCACGCTTCCAGTGTTTAGCAACTTTCCGAACGTACTGCATTTCAGGAGGTATTAAGAGTCAAATTTATACGAAAGGCAACTCACTAATTAGGTCTGTTATGTAGCACCTTGAGAGGAAAGAGTTTCCGAATAATCGGACTGGATTAACAAACCGGATCAAGGACGTGTATGTTCTATAAGTCAAATCGTAACGTTAGCAGAATTAATATATCCGAGGAAATCGAAAATAGGGAAGAAGGAAATAATAGTAAGGGAAAAGACGGCGAGAAAAGATAATAAATACTCATAGGAACGCAATGCAGTATAAAAAAAGCATTCCTACAAAAATGTTGAATATCAGCCTTGGACAACTTGCATCGCTTCTTTCCACAACCCTTCGGAAAATCGAGGTACTTTAGCCTAACGAAAAGAACATGTTTCTCATCGACAATTTTGTGTCGATGATCTTATAATTGTATGTTGCAACAATTATATTTGTAGTGCCAAATATAACTTGTGCGCCAATAAACGATGTTTACCGGTTCAGAAATATAATAAAAACAGCGAGAACGCTGTTTTTTGTAACGCTGTTTGTATGCTTTTCCTAAAAGGAAAGCGTAGAATTATCTGGCTTATAAAACTATCCGATTGATACGCTTTAGATAGACTTCTTTTGGAGCCTAATTTTGGATGTGTGCATATATAAATATATATTAAATTAAAAGCTACCAGTAAAAATATAAATTTTCTAGTTTCCGTTCCACTTTTTTTTTGTTAAAAACATCTTATATTAAGTTTTCTTTTATTCAAAATGGCAATGGAAACCGGAAGAAACACTCGAACTAGTCTCTTGATTCGCCAAAACCAGCTACAACAAAAGACTGTTTCCCGGAATGCAAAAATACAACTCTACAACACGGTAATCGAACCGGGAGCCCTGTATGCTGCCGAAAAATCCATCACCGACTACGGTCCGATTAAAAGACTGCAGATCAAAGAAAGGAAAATCTTAGAAAAATCCTAGGCCCCGAATTCCAAAACAACAAATTAATCCCCGTCAAAAACGAAACTCTACACACACACACACACACACACACACACACACACAAAATAAAATTGCCAGATGCAATGAGAAAAAGAAGAATCGACGCATCCTCAGAATGAGCGCCGATAACCAAACCGATCTTTGATTATTTCCACAACAAAAAACCAAATCGGATCGATTCGATCAAAGAGAAAACGATCTAACGGCATTCCAAATCACAGAAAGCATGCTCCTGGTCAAACCCGCCAAAACAATTACCGGACAAAAAACGAAGTTCCAAGCTGAAAGCAAAACCAAACGTCTGATCAAATTCTCCCAAGAAGAAAGGAAAGTAGGATCGGAAAGAACGAAACAATACTGAGCTAAAAGAAAGGCGAATAACACAAAAAGGTGATTGATCCAAGGACCACCAAGTCGGGTGAAATGAAAAAGAAGAAAAAGGATTGAAATGAATATCTAATCGACTACGATTTTACGTAATCGTTCTAATATTCGGTATATTCTGATATTTTTTTAAGGAAATTTTACTGGAAATTTAAGAAAAAATGTACACGTATTCCTGAAATTCGACGTAAAATTCAATAGCAAACGGTATTGTTTCTTTATCTGTTCCTATTTTTACCGGCATGTAGTTTTTTTCTCTTTTTGTTTCTTGAGGACGGTTTGCTTTATCTTTACATAATACAAATATAAAAATAATGAAAAAAGTGCATTCTTTAAAAATAGTAATGAAATCGACTTAAAATATAAACTAATTAAAAAAAAGCCGTTCCAAAACCAAAAGTTGCTTGTTATATTGTTACGGCAAACTCTTCCCTTGATACATTTTTATTTCATATACGTCACAAAGTTTATTAATATTAATGACTTAATTGTGCAATATTTAATTGCGGAAAACATCAAAACGTTAAGTAAAAAAAAATTATTGCGATTTGATTAAATGACGTTTTTAATTTAAAAATTATGCAGTATTAAAAGTATAATTGAGAAAAAATTGAGTCCCAATTGATCCCTTTTACCAAACGGTGTTTTATTAAAAAATGCTACACTTGAATCGCTAATTTAATTTACTTAGCTGTAAATCAATTACCTATAAATTTAAAGTCATGTTATTCCACAAAAAACTAAAAACCGGTTGGAAATTTTCCGGATCGTAATGTTCGTATGTACGCGTGTGTCCGGTGTCGGCCTTTAATCACCTTACATATCCAGAACCTCATGACCGATTTTGACCGAACTCGGTCAGGTTACTTCTATAACGGAACAGTGATGCCATTTAATTTTAAACTTAAAAGATCCACGGTAAGGGGGGGGGGGGTGGCTGTAGAACAGGTTACCTTCAGCATCTCGAAATTTCGCCTAAATAGGGTCATATTTTTCGTAGGCGCATTTGTTAACGATGACAAAATAAAAATATTTGAAAAAACTTTGCATAATCGCACCATCACCCGAAAAAATGTTCAAAACTTCTTCTTTGTTGTGACGTCACAGGTGAACGGTAGAATTAAATAAATGAATAATATTTAAAAACGTAACTCGGTCAGGCCGTGTCTCTAACTAGATCGCCCGGTTGATTCGGTAACTGATGCGTTAAGCCTCGTTGCTACAACAGTCTGCCGATTTATTCTGTGTAAGTTGTGAAATTACATTAGTTTAGTTAGTGTCGACCGTCGCCTCTAGCACCGTCCCACCCGCACGAATTAAATACGGTATGCGTGCGCGTTTACCGTATTACAGAAGATTAGAATCGTAAATAAATAAACGAAAAAATATTATATTTAAATAAAATAATATATATATTAAATTAAGTTCTGGCTTACATACATATGTGTAAGCCGTACATCAGAAACATCGCACAGTTTAGGAATTTCCCGGAACGCGTCTTTAGCCGCCCGTCGGAATTGTCCTACAACTGTGTTGTCGGTTTTTTCTTTGTAAGTCTTTCATCATCTGATATTTTTACGATTCTTGTTATTCTTGTCGTTTTCCATTATACTACTAATAGAATAGTTCTTGAAACCTTGTACGTTCTACGTTCTACCCTCAGAATTTTTATATAGTATCGGTATGTAATTTTTAAGGTATTTCTATAAGGATTCGTTTTAATCGTGTGTATGTTTGCGATATAATTTTTTTAAGGTTCCTACATGTAACCGATTGTAAATTAAAAAAAGTAAATCTTTATTCGTATATTTTTCGCCCGACACTAATGTTATTTTACTTTAACGGTTTATAAGGTCGTTCAGCTGATATTTGTGTATGTAAGATCGTGGTATAATTTTGCTTACAGACAACGGTACGGCTAAATTATCTTACAGAAATTATTAAATGAAGTACCGTTTAACAATAAGGGTGTATTACGTCAGGTGTAACGAAACAAAAATACGATTAGAACAGAAGGCGAACGACTACCGATCTTAGTTTCAGATGCCTTGTACTCGATAGAATGTTTTAGTTGTATTATCAAGCTCCAAAAAATCAAATTTAGGGTTATTCGATGCGGGGGGATTAACCCGGTTGTAGAGGTTTCTTAAATAATACTATTAAATAGATTATAATTTTCTTCCTTGTAATGAAAATGTGTTTAAAAATACATTCAAATATTTTTCAACCGATTTTTTCTACGTTGTTATAGATTTTAATCTCTTCTTTATTTTTATTTATTTATTATTTTTTTTGTGATTTTACTCTAAGGTTTTCTAACAGTTTTTCTTAATCGTTTAAGGTAAATACTGAAAAAGTTCATATTATCCTTGATTAGTTTTCCTAGACTTGCTGTTCTGATCTTACATAAGCTATGGCATTCTGAATAAAATATTTATTTATTTAAAAAATTTTTTACGTATATAAATTTTTATTTTAAGTTATTGTATTTTCTTTAAAAATCAAAAGTACATTAAAATTACGCTTTTTAAAATGTATATTCATTCCATCGTCGGACATTCAGGTATTTAAACGATTTAAAATATTTAAATTGTAGTATATTATAATTTAAAATGTTTTAATGCGCGATAAATATTTGTTTATTAATTTTAGAACGTTTACTGTTTATATGGGAGACCTTCATAACGCAATTATTCTAATACGTCTGTCTGGTAACGGAACATTACGTCTCAAAACGCGTCACTAATTTACATTTCATCAGAAGTTATAAAATACAGGTATCAGTAATTTTTATTTTCAAACGCGACTCGGATAACACGTCTATTTACATTATATCCCGTTTTCCTCTCGTGCCGATAAACGTATAAATCTTTGCTATAATACTTTTCTTTCTTTAACGCGGTTGAGATAATTAATTCTGTGTAATTCGGTTTGTTGGAGTTCAATATATCCTGTTTATAAATTCACCGATACGTATCCGGTTTGTATATTTCATAAACATTGTGATGACGTATAATCCAGACATTCGTCGAGGTAGATTTTTTTAATAATATCTCTATTATCCGGTCGTTCTCTAATACGAAATTATGTTTATACGTATCGACCGATAAAAATTACAAATTTTTCAAATACCATAAATTCATATAGAATTTAGATTAAAGAATTTTAGATAAAGAATTAGATTAAAGAGGAATTAGAACACTTGCGTGGCTTTTAATTAAAAAAACATTATATTAAGAAATATTTAAACGAATTTTTCTCGTGAGATGTTTTTAAAATCGATCTATCCTCATGTAAATTTTTAAATATTTTTTGTTATTGAATTTTTTACTGATTATAGCTCATCTCACATTATAGTTGCGTTATTGTTGTCAGGAAATTATTATGAATCATGAACTACAATAATTACTATTTCCTAAGCTTTATGACTAAACTATTTCTTTATATATATATATATATATATATATGTGTGTGTGTGTGTGTGTGTGTTGTGTACAGACACCACCCGTACAGTCAATGGAATAATGTTATGTATACAACACAGTACTACGACGAAGATATTAAGAGAAGCGGGAAGAGAGTTACGGGGAGAGAGGGTACAGGTCGGTGAGAAATTCAAGGAGCGATCGATTTCTGGAGTCCGAACCTCGGGCGAGGAGAGATCTCTGCGATAACTACTGCGTGTGCGTGTGTATGTGCGTTGAGTAGTACTAGGCAGCCTTGCTATGTGTCAGTAGATGAAGGAAAGGGACGTAGGAAAGTGAAGGCTAGGCGGGGGGAGGTGTGTTGTAGGGTGCACATCTGGCCTACAGCTGCCGCTTTTAGCATGACAATACCAACGAATACAAGCAGTATTTTAACGTAACCGTACTAGCTGTTAGTCCTAGTATCCACCATATTTATATATATATATATATATATATATATATATATATAATAATAATAGCAGTAATCTAGATCAAAATCTGTTTCTAGTAAATGAAATTACCAATATTTTATTACAAACTGTAGCATTTGCGATATTATCAACAGTTGAAAGAAAAATATTATTTTTGTCATTGGAAAATCTGTCAATCAGTAAGAGGTGATGCATTATATTTTGGAGTATTGTTATTTGTTTAACGTCTGGAAAGAGGTGAAATAAAATTTGTAAACTGGAGGTATTAGTTAGATAGGAATACGAAAGGATGATATTGTTTTATTAATAACATTTGAATTTTAATACTCATTGTAAACGGATAATACCTGAACGGTTTATAATACGCAAGCAATCACCAGAGGCGTTTATTTCTTTTTGTAAACTAATTAATAAAAAATACATTTTTTTTCAGGTCTTACTTCTTAAAAGAAGTTGCAACATAAGGAGAGTAATTTCTACGCGGTTTGAAAGTATTATTGCATTTCGTCATTGCAGTTTAAATTATTATTTAGAGCCTTAAACTCCTGAAACAGGATATTTATCGTTTAACATATTCTTAAAATTCTTTATTTTCTTCCACATGTCGAATTTAAGAGCATCATTAAAAGCAAAATGTACGAATAGAATTATAATTATAACATGTTGCTTTTTGTTAACAGCGCCTGTGAAAACGGATTTATGTTTTAATCGTATAAAATTATTCGTATGTTTGTGTACATACACATGGAAATAGACTTGTGCTGTAATATGAGGCCGGTAAGTTGTCGTAGTTCATGCAGCTGTTAGTTTTACAGGGATGCTGAAAAACAAAATTTAAAATAGACTTTATTATCGGTATTCAAAAGCATTTAATTTTGTAATTTGCCACCTGAAATTACAGAAAAACTGAAGTTACGATGTTTAAAAACGAGAACATAGTGAAAAACAAACGCACACTCTACTAAAATACAAAGCAAATTACGGTATAATTTGATGTAATTTTTTTTTATATCTCAATTTTTTTAATCGATTTCAAAAAAGGAGAATTTCAAACAGACCCGAAGAATGTAGTTATTTTTTCTTAATATTTTTTCCATATTTCCAAGAAATCTTTAACAAAAAAAATGGACCCTTTTCTTGTTTGTTTTGTAGTTATTTCCAAGTAAATTAAGTGGAACATATTTTAAACGAATAATAGTATACTTTCTATATAAAGGATTCGAAATTTTGTTATTTCATTTCTCGTATTCAATGATTAATAATTGATTATTATTATAGCGTAAAGAATATTCATTTGGAAAACTTATAGTAAAATACGAATATAAATACTTTTTAAAACTTTAAAAAAAAAATATATATATATATATATATATATATATATATATATATAATAACAACAGATTGCTTTTAACTGCACATTTACTATATATATATATATATATATATTATATATATATTATTTTACGTTGCAATCTGATCAGCGGGTGAACAATAAGCAACACCTCTCCGGCCCAATGAGATGAGGATGATTTGTATGACATGTAAATGATATCGATCCTGAATTGTGTGGTTAATTGAACCCCAACCACCAAAATACACGTATTCACTGTCTAGTATTCAAATTCTTATAAAAGCAACTAACTTTAATTATGATTTGAACGACAGAACCTTCAACTTCGAAAATCAGATGTTGATTTGCAACGACTAGTTTACCGCTAGACCCGTGTGTGTTTGTGTGTGTGTGTAAAACATTTATAATATATTTGAATACAACGTTATATAACATTTTTTTACGTCTAACATATTCGATAATGTACGTAAACAAGTATCTCTCTCATAAGTGATACATTTTTTCCCTTCACGCTTAAAAATTACTAAATAATAATGCTGGCAAATAAATAATGGAGTTCAGTAACATTTTACATGATTAATATAAATGAATATACGAAAGTTTATTTACGTTGTTTGTCGTTAATATTGTGTAAACGATATCCTTTCGCAAAATATTTTCAAATATCCTTTGTTTGAACTTAAAAAGAATAACCGATGTAATATAAATAAAAAAAATTAAGATAAGTAATTTAATTTTCCCTCCCTTCTGTTTTCAATATAGAGCGCCCTACCATTTTGCAGCGGTTTTACTCGCTTTTTGTGTTGTACCCTTTACATACTTTAGTTACTGTTTGGTATCGATAATAAAGTAAATATTTTAAACGTTTATTATAATTCTTAAAATATTTCAATCTACTTTATTTATAATAATTTGTATTACATTATGGTAGCGCTTTCGTAATCTTCCATTTTATTATCGGCGAAATAGTTAACAAAAAATAAAAATACGTGTAAGACAAAGTAATCACGAAAGTTACATAAATTTAAGATATTAAATTCTAAAGTTATTAAAATTTCAAGTAAATGGATTTTGCCGACAAAGATTATGAAAATGCTGCGACAATATTAGCGATTTAATTAGCTCTATTTTAGTAGATAATACGTATATTTAGAAGAGATATAATGAGTTCTGTAAAAATATTTATTTTGTCCCGCAAAGAGATATAAAAAACAAATCGAGGCTAATTTTTTTGAAAATGTTTGTAAGTATTTTCATGTCCGTATAAAACAGATTAATCGGTGTTCAACAATACCCTTTTCCATCAACAATTTTTGATTCTTTTTCACGTGCAACCTCTGAAAAATCAAGCAAATTGATTATTGGATAAATATAGAAATACTATAACCTATCCTAACGGCTATTAAAAATAAATATTTTTTATCTTCAACCGCTGAAATGTTAATGGATTTTTTGAACACCGTTTAATGTTTATTTATATTTAAACAATGGTGTTTGAATTAACGAACCGAATCGTTTGTTTTTTATAACAACGTAAAAAAATTTACGTTAAATTTTACGCGAATAGTTTTTCGGTGGTATCTCAGTTTTAAATTTTAAGACATCTCTAGAAAAAAAAGTTAAAACAGCTGTTGTTTCTTTATTAATTTCCTACGTACAGTCCGTTCGGAAAGTCACTTTGCAGTACGGTTTAGAATTATGCGGTGCATTCTGTTTTTTTGGCGTTAGGTCGGCTGCCCGGTGGGTTCGTTATAAGAACAAGATATCGGACGTTCTACCGTACATACACAGCCGTAAGAAAAGAACTGAAACTTTTCTCCCGCAAAACAGATAGTAACAGAAGACTAAATTTTTTCAACGGTTTAAACGTTTTATCGACCAAAATTCCGTAGGTATTCCGTTTTTTTACAGGTGAAGCGTGGTTTCATCCGGGAGGGTATATTAATTCACAAAATACACGACTGTGGTCGAGAACTGATCTCTGTGAATTACAAAAAGCGAACGTTGGAGTCCGGGCGAGTGCGAGTAGAACGCGAATCATGTGTCCAATCTCTTTTGAAAATGCGGCTAATAGTGATGGTTATCGTGCCGTTTTAACAAACTTCAATAATCGGTGACCGGTGGAAATCGTTTGCGGTCGGTTCCAATAAGGTGGCGTCAAAGCATGTTCGGCTAACATACGGTCGATGACTTTTTATGAAATGTCATTAGTGTACGAATCATTTCGAGGGGTTTATGGCTTGCACGATCGACCGATTGGACTCCCTCAGATTACTTTCAAAGGGGGACAGCGAAACAAGCAATGAGACCATCAAAATGACAAACAAAATCACCTCGACAACAATCAAATCGTATTGTACGGTAGTATTTCAATGTTCAATGAAAGCAGATTATTTTAATTTGTTTATAAAGCTTGCATATTTTACCGTATAATCGGCCGTAGTAAAACTATTTCGATCGACGTTACAGTAAAAACACTTTTTTAGGTGTAGATACCACTGAATTGTAGTTACAGTGAATTTTAATGTTAATTTTTTGTCCTCGACTAGAATCATATTTAATTTTTTTCTATGATTTCAAGATGCCTCCGGATTATAAAGAAGGTATGTACAAAATCATTCGTTTTGTTAGGATAGTTATGTGTACGATCGTTTTTAATTCGCTGTTTAATTTATTTACGTATTTTATAGTAGCGATAAACTATTGAAAACCGTTTAAGTTAAATAAAAAATAAATAAATAAACGTTTTCCAGTCGATAGGATATTTCGGAAACGCGTTGTTTTACGCTATTTAGATAAAATGATGTTCACGATGGGAAACTAGATAAAGTGCTTCTGCCTTCTGCTCGTTGCCGAAAATTTCCATTCTGAGATATTCCTTGCCCTTCCGCTTCCGATGCTATTGTAGCGTAGCCGCTTGAAATTAATCATATTATTGCCACTGCTTCTTGAAGCGCAAACACTTTATAACGATGGTGATTATTATTATGACGACAATGATGGTATCCTGAATATATAGATGGTTGTGCTACCTACTTCACTGTACCTTACAATAAAATAAAATGTATTTTATTTTTTAAACTAACTATATATATACACACACACACACACACACACACACACACACACACACACACACACACACACACACACACACACACACACACACACACACACACACACACACACAATTTATCATTGTATTATAAAATATATATTTCATTTTATATACATGTTATTGAAGGTACGATAAACAATAATTAAAAAAAGCTGACAACACAGTCGTAAGACTTTCCCTACACGCGGCTTTTTTTTCTGATGCACGGCTTACACACACGACTTAATTAAAAATATTTATAATTTTATTTAAATAGAGTATTTTTTGTTTATTTAATTGAACGATTCTAACTAACCGAATTTCATTCGCGCGGGTGTGGCGGTACTTGCGGCCGCTTTAAATACTGTTTTACTCTTTAAATACTATTCCTTTATTTAATTCTACCGCTCACCTGTGACGTTACAACACAGGAGACGACTACAGCAGCTGTACGTCAGTGATATACTAGCGCTCGTTGTAATGAGATGAAGTACTAATGACACACATACCCGCTTAGCCGCTAGTTTATTTAGAGCATTTTTTCGGGCGGGGATGCTATTTTACAAAAAAATTTATTTTGGAAATAATATTTTTTTAATCGTTAACAAATGCGCCTAAAAAAATAAGACCTTAATTAGGCGAAATCTCGAGATGCTAAGGGTGACCTAGCTAAGGTAATTTAGGGTGCGACACCTAACGCCAAACGCACGAACATACGGAAAATTTCCATCCGGTTTTTTGGATTCCTTAGGTACCAAATCGTAAAGATCCGGTGAAAACCGCATGCGCCCAAATCGGACCGATTACCGTACTTTCCCTTCTATTATAGTGCTGTCTAGACGGGATAGTAAAAGTTACGCTAAAAATATATATTTTTGAATCGTTAATGATTTGACCTGTTTGATGCTATTCATTATTCCTTTCTGTTTTACGATTCGTCCTCAGTTATGCGTTTGTATATTTCGATGTTTGCTTTCCTTTACGCATTTTACCACCTTTGATAAAATCGACTAAATATAAACGCCTTGATGTAAGACCTAACAAATTACAGCAGTCTTTTTCGAGATGCTATCGCAAATTATTCTTCTTTCAGATTAGTTTTAATACCTCCTCGTTTTGTACTTCATCGATCCATCTCGTTTTCAGCAATTCCTTTCGATTTTTCCAGTTATTCTTACTTCGCTGACATAAAACATTACATTCAACAACACTCGGTATTTTGAAGAATATCATTTTAATTCTTAAAACTACAGTTCACATATTTTTTTAAATTCTTCTTTGTATAAACGATCTCCTCGCTTTTGACATTATTTTTCTTTATATTTACTTCTTGCTTAAAAAGATTCGGTTACATACGGTATATTACATTCCAGTTCCTCCCTTCTGTTACGTTTATTATATTTTTATTAAACTAATAAACAGATTACTATAATTATTATTAGAAAATAAATTTTAGTTTCAAATCGAATTAAATTAAAAGACTTATTTAAGTAGAAGAAAATAAATAACTTAAAATAATTTAACGTAAAATTTCTTAATTTTAAATTTAAACGTCAGACTAAAGCGAATCGCACAATAAAATGTTTTCAAAAAATTTATCCATCTTTGAAACTACCGTTGTTATATGTATTGAATAATTAATAACCGTCGTAGACAAGGATATAGCAAGAGAAATTCATTTATTCCAAGTTACCTTATTTATGCTTCTGAAAAAACTAAAAATCTTTGCTTAATATTTTGAAAATTTTTTTCCTTTTAAAATTACAGTTTTTTAATCTATTACTTATTTATTATACGGATTTTTTTGTTATTTTCTTTACTATTACTAAGTAGAAGTAAATATAATTATATAATTTTTTTTTTCAATAACTTCATTTTTATAATTCTTGAAGTCATACTTTAATAAATTATTAGCTATTAGTTTTAAATACCACAAAAATCTTTTTTTCATTTATTGAATATTTTTTTTCACTTAATGTAAGATTTTAGGCAAATAGGTAGAAAAAAACTAAAATTTATTCTAAATTAAAATATAGAGCAAGCAGCTTTTAAAATAATATGTATAAATGTAAGAATAATGTTAGTTACTAATCCAGATCATACTTAAATAAAATACTTGCACGTTAACCGATTCAAACTTTGATATTTGGCTTTGTTAATCACAGCAAGTCTTTTATTTAAGAAAGATGCGGGTGTTTTATATATTATAAATTTCATAACCGTAATTGTTTTATGCGACCCGGCACGAGATAGTCGGTCCCAAAAATACGGTAGTTATTCCCCGCATCGATGAATTGTAAGAATTTTTACGCCAGACTTACAAAGCAGAATGAGATAAAGAGCGGCATTCGGTTTCTTTTGAACCGAATATACTTTACATATTTTCACACCGAGCTCACGGAAATATAGATACGTATATTCAGCCTACGATCGGATCGACTCCTCTCTATGTTCACCGTAGGGAGAAGGTGTCACCTTTCGCTTTATTACTGTCAGAGAAAGTGAATATAATTAATGCCGCTCGCATCTAAGATGCTTTCCGTACGTTACAGTCGTATGAAAAACCGCGTAAAGCAACAAATTTATTAATATACTGTTTTGAAACCCGTTTTATGCGATTTTTCCGGTCAAAAAATACATTTAACTGTCGGTTACTTGTCGATTTAAGTTCTAAGAATTTTTTACGGCTTCATTTTATCCTCTGAACAGAAATTAGGGCAAAATTTTTCTCAATCTTGACTCGAAAACGAAGCGTTTTCGGTCCTTTGTTTATATGAACTTTTTTCTTTACTTTCACTCGTATTGTAAATACTCTTGCACAGTTTCCTTTCTCGACGAGGCACCTGTACGTTTACGGAATCTTTTACAAGTTTTTCCTTTAAATTTCTTATAACGAAGGATAAGATCTTTTTAATAAAAAACACGATTATTATTTCTGAAGTTCTACAAGACAGATTTTAGCGATTTTTATCTTTGTTTGCTTAATTTTTTTTTTTGTCAAATTTAATATATTAATAATGAATTTGTGTAAATTTGCAAACAGTTAATTCTTTAAAAATTAAATATGGTCGTATATGAAATTAATTATTATTTTTGTGCGAATAATATATATTATTGTTACAATTTAAGTCAAAAACTTAAAAAAAAGTAAACTTGATAAAATATTAACGACAAAAATAGTAAATGCATTATTACTTAACGGTTTATTTGAATGTATTGTATAGTCCTATACGACATAGAGCAGAGTCTACTGTACATCGAATTGAACTGCGCATGTTCAGTTGAACACAAAAGGCATTGCAACATGGTTGTTCACCCGAGGTTCGAATCGGGAGAGTAATTACCATCTACATGATGAGGGTGGTCAGGGGTAGGTGGTATATTATATCCCCCCTTTTGAAATTGATTATTCTGTAGTAGATTAAGGTGCCTATATCAAATCTCTCTCACCCAGTTTATGTCTCTCTCTCTCTCTATTTTATTCGTGTAATTAAGAACGGACGTGCGCGTACGTACAAATAGAAAGAAATACACACAAACGTAAATACGATGTATAATTATATTGTATTTAATTAATTTTTTTAATTATTTAATTAAAGTGAAATAACGTGTCGCATAATCCTTAAAACATTTTTTAAA
The DNA here is from genome assembly GCF_047948215.1 of Lycorma delicatula. Lineage (NCBI taxonomy): Eukaryota > Metazoa > Arthropoda > Insecta > Hemiptera > Fulgoridae > Lycorma > Lycorma delicatula. The sequence continues at coordinate 5,022,695 of NC_134464.1, forward strand.
AAACATCTAAAACAATTTTTCTTTGAAATTCTTATTAATTTCGAACGACGGATGAAGTTTTAATAAAGGGTGCTTTTTAAGTGAATATTTAGAGCAAATATTTTTATTAGATGTTTTAGGGGACGAATTAAAGTAAAAAGGAATCTATATGTACGAAACGAATATATATGTATTAATTTTTATATGGTTTTTTTCTATTTAAATATGATAATTTTTTTGTTTCCGGGTTATGTTCTTGAAAACGGCTACGATCTGGTATCTGAAGAAAAAACACCGGTGTAAGAAGATTACAATAATAAATGTCGTTATTAATGTAAAGGTTACATTAACAAATTTATATATCATCCTCGTCTTGGATTACCTTTAATCCAAGCTTCCTCGGGTCGGGCCTTCTACAAAATTACTCCACCAGCCTCGATCGTACAACCATCTCTCTTCCGTTACTCTCACTATATCCCTCTCTTGTGCACTTATTCCGTCACCGTATTTAACCGTTTCATTTTTGGTCTACCCCTTGGTCTTCTGCCTGCTTCCTCTGCGTGCAGCATCATCTTCGGTAATTTTAACTCATCCACTCTTTCAATACGCCCAAACCACTTGAGCTTTGATCTTCCATCGACTCGACAAGGCTGTATATATATATATATAAAACATCATGTAATTTCATATTATTGCGATAACGTGATTTTGCATTATTACTTGAAACCTTATATTTTCTTGCTTTCGCTGTTATTTGGTTTTGTTTCGTTTTAGTCTCCCGGTATTTAATATTTAAGGTTAATTAAACGAGGTTAGCGAGCGGGTCGGTCTACTGGTGAACTCGTCATCGTAAATCGGCTGATTTCCAAGTCGAGAGTTCTAAGGTTCAAGTCCTAGTAAAGGCGGTTACTTTTATATGGATTTGAATACTAGATCTTGGATACCGGTGGTCTTTGGTGGTTGCGTTTCAATTAACCACACGTTTCAGGAACGGGCGATCGTACAAGACTGCGCTTCATTTACATTCATCCTCTGAAGTAATACCTTACGGTGGTTCGGAGGCTAAACAGAAAAGAAAGATATCGTGTTAGGTGGGACGCTAACCGAGAAATACCCTTGTAAAATATTACGCGTCGTTCCAATGTATATTCCGATATTCAGTCGTTTTGTAATAGGGTATGCGTTTAAAAGTGTGATATTTTTAACTTCCCATCTGATAACCTATCTATTTTTTTTCATTTTTTTAAATTTGTTTGTTTGTTTTTTAATGGTTTTTTTTTATCTGTATGATACATATTTTATTTTTATCATCTTCAATTTTAAAAACAAAAAAAAATCTTAGAGTAAATGTTACGTTTTCTTTTTAAACACGACTCATAAATAAATGTGTAAATATTTTCGTAACCTTTGTAAAAAGCGGTAATAAATCCGGTGAAAAATAAAACTTTCTATTTTTTTTATACAAATAGGTTTTTTTATAAATAAAAATATTTTTTTTAGTATTAATTATTTTATAACAATTTTTTTTTTTATAAATAATTTTATAATAATTATAATTCGGGTTTTATAGTTAATTTTTGTTATTTTGTATTATAGTTATTTTTACGGTAATTTATTTCAAAAAAAGTAATTTTGTTGTGTTTTTGTGCTATCATAATAAAAAAATTACATAAATTCTTTAAAATTAAAGGAGAAAAGGAACAAGACATAAAATGTATTTACTTTTACGATTATATCCGTTAAGATTAATTAAATCAATAACAGATCATTAACCTGGAGGTCCCGGGTTCGAATCCCGGTCAGGCATGGCATTTTCACACACGCTATAAATCATTCATCTCATCCCTTGAAACGATACTTAACGGTAGTTCCGGAGGTTAAATAAAAAAGAAAAACACATCGATAATCTCAGATTTTACTTTTCGTAAAAGCTTCTTTCCTTTTTTATCGGCACATTCGGTTACTTAAGAAACTGATTGTATTAAATTCAAAACGATGCGGTAACACTAACGTTTTTTTACATGCTTTTTTTTAACTCGCTTTCGTTCTCCGGGTAACGTTTTCGTTCCACGGCGTAGTACACATGCGCAGTAGGTAGGTGTGCACGAACCGTTTATAGTTCTTTATATAAGCGATTTATCTGAAATAATATTTTTGGTTTGAGGATAATAAAAAAAGAAAGTTTTGAATTCTTTCCCGTCTTCTAAATTCTTTCGAGAGCGAGGCTCGGTTTGAAAGTGAACGCCAGCACTATTTAAAGCTTAAAGCTAAAATTCGTGCAACAAAGTCAACCGAAGAGCACGAGGCTCGACTGGAAAGCGACCGCCAGCGCTACTTTAAATGTTCGGGGAACAAAATTCCGGAGCAGCGTGAAGTTAGCTTACAGAAAAGGTGTCAAAGATATCATGGAAAAAGTTTAAAAACACGATTTAAACTTTTTTTTTTCAACAAAATAATATTTATGAAGTTGTGCGTTTTCGCAAGACCACGATAAAAAGCCAGGGGCGCAACCTCGGTTCTATTTTGGGCCTCAACTATATTTCACCCGAAGAGATTTACTGCATATTAAATGTAGAAGCTGTCGTTTCCATTTTGGATCAAAACCTTTATCATGTTTAAAGAATTTATGTAGATATTGAATACGAAAGCGCGCCCCATACTTTTCCTTGTGGTGTTGCGAAAATAGAAATCACAACAAGCGTTTTTATAACGCTTAAAAACAAAAATGTTAAAATTTTTTTTTTCATTTTAATGAGTTTGTAGATATAGATAGTTCTGACCGTTTTTCTGATAACCCTCATAGTTTAGTTGTATTAACGGTTACTTATTCGATTAATAAAAAAATGTAGAAAAATGAAGATGTCGTAATATCTGGATATTACTGTTTACATCTGTAATGGCTTTAATCGACTGTTTACAACAAACGGCCGATTTTTATCCTGAGTGCCGGCAATCGGTAAGGGTTTCCTTAAAAATCCTGAACTCGTTCTTCGTTTCGTATTCGATGAAAAAACAATTCGTAGCGTATATTTGAGCTAGTCGTACGCCGATATTCAAATCGCCCTTTACGTAATACAATGAAAGCTGTTGATATTCATAGAAATTAAAGCTTTTAAAAGCGTAGATATTAATTTTTTTTTGTGAAATTATTAACGGGTAAAAGGAGAAAAAAGTAGTCATCCTTAACCGTTAGATTTTGGGGCAAACAAAACACATTAATTCGAGGATTTCTTATATCGTCTAGACCTTCCTCTAACATCCTTTTGAAATAACTGCCGTGTGACGAATCGCCGCATCTTTTATCGACCGTATACTTGTGCGGAATTCTATCGAAACGATAAACTAGAATCGTAAAAAAATCGTCCAAGTTTACCGAGTGTAAACGAATAGATGCGCAATAATCCTACTCGGTACGTCTGAAGTCGTATATACGCTGTTAAAAGTACAGCGGGATGGGAGAGTGTACCGCGACAGGACGTCAAGAACAAGTAACAAGAAACTAATCGCCGGTTTAGCGATCCGTTCCCGTCAACCGAGCTTTCTGAACGTTAACCGATAATAATATTCAGGTGATGTAGTCGAAAAAGACGATAAAGGCGCCGAAACAAATTCGAACTTTTTTTAACAACTTTAAAAAAAGAAGGAAATTCTCAGATCGACTTAAATCGTATTTATTATAGAATTGTATGTATTGTATAAAAATATTTTTTCACAAAGCGGGCTGTTTCGATGATTCTCCTTTATTTTATTTAACGGAGCAAATTTCTTCGATGAGAATTTCAGTAAAAACATTGTTTAACTAAAAGTTACAATGTCTAAATTTTTGTCACCGGCACCGTCGCTTTTATGTATTCTATATTCGGATTATATATTCTAGTCGATTATCATTCAAAATTTTATTTTAAAGTATTTTAATACAAAAACCCCAGAAAAAGTTAAAGTAAAACGACCCCGTTTCCGAGTTCCAAAGAAGATTAGTTCGCTAGGCTATTTACACTTTTTTCTCTGCGTTCTTTTTATTTTTATCAAGAAACAGTTTTTCCGCCGCCGCTTTTCATGTAAACGGTTCTTTTTAATACAAACAATCTATTTTGTTGTCTAGCCGTATTTTAAATAAAATTAATAACATTTAAGTAGAATAAATAAATAATATGACTTGAAAAGTCGCTACCATATAAAAAAGAATATAATTCAATCCTTCTTTAAATTTTTATTATTTTTTTAAGTCTGCCACAAATTTAAGTTAATAAAAATGTTCGGTTTTTTTTTTTTTTTTTAATTTTAAAACTTGAAATTAAAGAAGAATTTATAAAAAAATTTAATTTTTTACTCTGAAATCTTTTGAAATCGGTTTTTTATATTTAAAAATTTCATCTTACGATGTTTTATATTTTTGGATATACGAATATTATACGTAATTATTTTTCCTTCGATTTTTCCGGCTGAATTTATTTTTATATTCATTTTGGTTTGTCTTTTCTTTAATATGGTGGACTCTTTATTTATAGTTATTCTGTTCTTTCTTTTTTGGTTTTTTATTCCGATCCGTATAACAAAACATTTTCCTGTATTGTCCAAAATTTTATATCTTTTTGTTACAGATTAAAATTTTAATCGTCATTTTTTTAAATTTATTGAGAGAATATGAGATTTTTGTTTCATCGCTTACATAAAAAAAAAAAACGCAAAAAGAGCAATTATCGATTCCGATTTTGATTTATTATGTATAAAATAATTCCGTAATTTATTATTTTAAATTCATATTTATTGATTCACCATCTAATGTTAATGCATTTCCGTGATTGTTTTTATTAATCGATTATTTTTTGTTTTAAATTTCATGTATAGTATTATTTCAGAACAAAATAATATTAAATTGCATTTTTACTATCGGATTTTAAAAAAAAGTATAAAATTTTCTTAATCCAAATTAATATTCACACGTTACATTTTTATTTATAATTTTAATTTACGAGATCCATTAGGAAATTAGTAAGGGAAGAAACAAGAACGACGTTTATCGCTGAAGTTGAGAATGAAAGGAAGTATAGAAAAAAACAAAACGATACCGACAAGAAATTATCGATTTAGATTAGGAAGTCTATAGCTGTAAGGAGAGTCGATAGAAATTATTAAAAGTTTAATTTAAGGTGCGAAATATGTACGTATGGAAAGAGATCAATCAGGAATTAATTGTAGAGAATTTTATGAGAGTTTGTGTTCACAGTTTCATAAAATTCTCTACAAAGCGAACACATTAAACAACAGTTTAATGTGTTCGCTTTCTCACTCACTCTCTCTCTCTGTCTCTCTCTCTCTCTCTCTCTCTATATATATATATATATATATATATATATATATATATATATATATATATAATTATTTTGTATATCCAAGGAGTATCGGAGATTTGTGAATTAGGTTTTCTGTAAACTTAAGTTATAATTTTGTTATTTACTATTTTAATATTTATATGTAAGTAATTGATATTGCGATTTATTTCGATTCGTTTGTAAACTTCATTTGTTCGTTTGTAGTCAATCGTTCATTATTTACGCGAACATATCTTACCGGTAATAAAACACGATGCGTATACGTAATACCGTATACTGTTATTTTTTCAAACTGTTAAATATATACTTCTGATAATACCGTCGGTAAAGGTGAACCCGTCGACAGACCGTTAGTCTGAAGATACAATTTACCCTCGAATTCAAAATAATTTGCATCCATATATTCCGTATCGTAGTAATTATGTTATTCGCATTTACAAATTTTTTTTTATTATTAATAAAACTATATTTTATTAACACTTTAGTTTCATTTACGGGTTTATTCGTGTACGTATTTGATAAATTAAAAGATACCGTTTTTGTGGTATTTTTAATTATCAGAATTAACTGAAAACCATTTTTCATACGATACGAGTAAAAGGTAGGTGTATTTTATTTTTTTGAATGTCATCCATTATTTTGGCCGAGTAATGCGACGGCGAAAACTAATAAAAGGGCGTATTGGAAATTTAGTTTATGAATTTTAGGCGATTCCTTTAATGAAAATAATAATTTGGAGCAGCCGGTATATAAAAGATATAAACGTGTATAATACTTTATATTGGCTCGTGTGTATTCGTTTGCGATTGTTTTTTAATTTTTAAGTATCTAGTTTTCGGTTCTTATTCTTCTTAACGCGTTTATTAATATTGTAATATAATTATTTTTATATTATCAGAATATGTTATTCACGCAAGCTGTTTAGCAAGTGTACATGTTTATCTTAATATGTCTAGTTTGTATGTAATTCTCGGTATATTTATGATTTTTTCGACCGTACGTAATGAGTTTCACGTATCGGTAAACGATAAATATAAAATTATAAATAAGCAAATCGGATACGATAGTATAACGTTTAAATCGGTAGACGCGATTTAATATGAAATACCGCTCGTTATCTTATCGTTAATTTATCCGCACAAGTATATACATAAAGAGGAAATTTATATCGGTTAATATGTAATCTACATTTTTATAAATAAAAATCTGAAGATGGAGTGGACACTCCGAAAACGCTGCAGTTAAGTACGCTTACCTTTTTATTCTAAATGTACCTGGTAGTTTTAATATTATACTTATTTAAATTTTATATACTGTATACATACTCGTGACGAAAACCGGTAAGGATGAATGACGATGTCGTTAGTAGTCTTGAGAGTAACGGACGAGACGATAAAAAATAGAACGCGATGAAGACTCACACGGAGCCGAAGGGCTCAGAAAAATCCAAGTTTAATGTAAAACGAATCGCAAGCGGACATTATCCACGAATTACTATATCCCTATTCCGACATACGGTCCAGAATTTTAGGGCGACTGAAAGAAGAGTAAAAGAAATTAAATTCAGAAATGAAGTTCTTAGTTAATACGGCTGGATGAAACGAGATCCGGTAAGAAATACCGCCGAAGGAGAAACCTAGAACGTATAGTTTTACGGAAGTACGAGAACAGGATAGGATAAGATGCTTTGAAAACTTACTGATGCCGTGTACCCGTATAATATCGAAAAAGAAAATTTTAATGCAAAACGAAGATTTTTCGAACGCGGCAAACAGCAGAAGGAGAATGCGTAAAGGATACCGCCAGAGATAATTCCAAAGAAAAACACGGAACGTAAGCTGCAGATCGGAGACGTTGGGGCTCATGAAAACGGTGGACGGATTTTATTTGAGAAAATTGAATTTAGGACCGGAACAACCTGAAAGGTTAAACCTTGTCGACAAGAAAAAAAGGAGAAAAAGACGCTTAGATTGCGCAAAGGAAAACCCGAGAAAGAGAACAGAAGCGGAGAAAGTTTTCTAGAAATAATTATGAAGAGACGAAGTTAAAGCGCAGGTGATTCGCGAGAGGGCGTTAAAGTCGATGAATTTTTTTTCTACAAGGATGCAACAGCGGGAAAAATTTTAAGATTTACCGGTTAAATCGTCCTTTTAATAGAGTACGCGTGAAAATTTATTTCGTTATTTAATTATAAATTACGGGATATTCTAAGGGAAGTTTTTATTACTCTACTTGTATACGTACACAAAACAAAAATTATCATAAATACTACTATAAGGTTAAACCGATAATAAATCGTATCTTAAGTAATATATTATTTTGGAAGCTGAGTTATTCGGGTTTAGTTCCCGTGAACTTTAACCCGCAAAGTTGTCTATGTATTTCTGTATTATTAATATTGTACCCGGTTTAGGAGTCTAGACAGATCTGGATTTGCGACTCTAAAGTCCTGCCGATCCAGTTTTTGGTTTCATGTTTTTTTTTTTATTGTTCGTATTGTCTATTCTGTATGTTTTTTTCGTATTCTACGTCGCATTTTATTTTATTCTTAACCACTAGACCGGTAATGATTCACAGAACTAACCGGTTTCATTTTCACGAGATCTTCTTTTATCCTTTTTAATTATGCGTTTAATTTATTCGACGTTCTGATGTATAAACGTTTATTATTTATTTATATAAAATTTAACCGTTAAAATTTATCCGATAAGGTTATATAATTATTTTTATCAGGATTTACGTACCGTATATTTACGTTACCGGTATACTTTGATTTGTGGAAGTCCGACTAAGCTCAAATATTATGCGCGGGATTACTATGAAAAGGTATGATAAATGTCAAAACTGAGATTAGAACCCGTTATTTTTTATTTAGTTTGCGATAATTAAGTTTACTTTAAATTTCGAATTCGGTTATTATTATACAGTTCGATAACAGATTATTAACACAAAAGATGTAAGGCTCGTTTTAGGCTGATTACTTCTGAAACAGTGTCGATTTTGAATCCGTACTAAAAAACTAAAATATTAATTACGAGGTTTAAATTTTAAATAAAAGTAATCGCGTTTCACGACCGAGTTCTGCAGTTTTACAAAACAACCGATCACGGTATAGTTTGTAGTACTTATATTAAAGTATGTATTTGCGTTTTATGTAAGGTTTATTATTTTTTTCTTTATCGTTTTATTTTTCTTTGCAGGTTAGACGCTAAAATTGGTCTTTAATTTATATGAATATCCGTACAAATGTGAGTATAAGCGATTAAATACAAGTTTATAGTTATTTAAGTTTTATCTGTAAGTTCTACGTTAATTATTTTAACCTGTTCCGTTTTCATCTTTTTCCCGATCTTCCTGTTCGCTTCCGTCCTTGCGATGCGTAATTCAAAACCGGTTTTAGAATCGGATCGTCATCGGTACGATAGATTTTCTAGTTACGTTTATATATTTGAGTATTTCGTAAACGTTTAATTCTTATTTTATCTGATCGTTTCATTTCATATCGTATCATGCCCGGCGATTCCTTTGACGCTTTTAAGAAAGAGCGATTAGGTTCTTTCGATTAGGCTGCTACCGTCTTAAATCCTTTTCGGTAAGCATCCGTGTCTTTGTGCCGTACGGATAAGGTACGGCATCAGACACTACTTTACCTTATCTATAGGAAATCTATTTTACGCGTATTTTTTTATCAGTAAGATTTCAAGTAGCGAAATTAGAATAGCTCCGTTTATCGGATGCGCAGAAGTTCGCCGCCGAAATATTAATCTAAAATCAGTTTTTTAATGGTGTTTTTTCCTTGTTTTTTAATTGCGTATCGTCTTGTGTTCTGAATGATCTGATGGTACTCGTAATTTTTTATCGCGACAGAAAACTTTAAAAGATACTTATATTTTTTGTGCGTGAATCCAGATGACTAAAACTTGCGATATGTATTTTTTTTAAATCGTAACTGAAACTCTCGATTTGTTACTACGAATATTCTCGATTCGACTTGGAAATTTCGTTCGCGTTACTAGGTTTTAAGCGAAGCGGTAGCGGTGAATTTCGTTCTGTTTAATAAAGCCGTAATATTTTTGTTTGCTATACGAGTATGTAAAATAGAACGTTTGATATGCCCTAACAAAGGCTAACGATATTATACTTGTAACAAGCAAACAAAATTTTTTGTAAAATACTACATTGAAACAGCGGACCGGTGGTAGACGTCTACCTGTCTGATGCACAGTCCTTTCCCAACGATGTTATTATTATATATTGTATCGGGAAGGATAGTAACTGTTGCACGCTATTCTAAAACGTCGTTTGATTTTATGTCGTTTATGTCAAACAACAATTTTAGATAAGAAACAACAAAGTTTCAAACTGACAGTTTTGACTTATATAACAATAATTTGATATAAACACCTTGACAAAACTTAAGTTTGTGAATATATATATACATACATACAAAGTTTGTTATCTATCTCCCAAGATGTTTATATTAACTTTACTATATAGGCTGCACAATAAGTTTCAAATAAGTTATGAAAGATCGGTTCTATTAGGTTATAATTAAAAGGAATCGTATTATAGCGTAAAGAAAATTATTATTTTATTTATTTTTTTTATAAATCTATTCGTATATAAAAATTTACTTCCTACAAATTTTAGTAAAGCATACGCCTCTAATAGACTTGTATTTGATGCATTATTTTGGTTCGGTATGACATTAATTTTCCAAAGTAGTTTATTATGTTCGTGTTCATATACCGGAAACATCGGATAATCGAGACTTTATTTAAATATATTTTTAATATTATTTGTTTTACCGGCTTGGAAAAATTAATAGCGTTGCAGAAAAAAGGTAAAACTATGAAAGATGGCTACATAAAATTTTTTTTTTTAATATATTTTTAAATTACCGATTAACTAGAACCGCTTGTATCTTTTTTTTTTCTCTAAAAATAGATGAAATTATAGATACACGGTGTACGATTTATCTAGATTACTAATTAATAGTGTAAAAACCCAGTACAAATTTTTTTACGTTAATAATATAGGAAATAGAAAAGCGATCGTATAGTTTTTCTTTTATGTATTTCTGATCTTAGCGTATGAAAAATTATAAATAACTGCATAACGCGGGAATTTTATATCGCATAAACTATAATCTTTCGTAGTATCTAGTCGATGTCTCCTTTAACGTACTTCCACATATCTTAATTTTGCGGATACCCTAAAGTTTTTCAGAAAATTTGGGTCTGCTCCCAGGCGGTGTTTTTAATATCTGGAAGAACAAGCATCTTAAAACGGTATAAAAACGTTTATAAATAATGCGTCGCACCCGCCTCGGGTAGAGATGTACTGATCTCGCCAGGAATTATGCGGCTGCGTTTGTGTTACTCGAAGCGTTTCTTTTTGTGGATTATCGGTGGTTCCTGGCGTGTCGATCGTCTTTCTTTTTACTGTAGCCCTAAATCTTTTTATCAATATTTTGTAATTTTGGCTAAACTTTGATAAGATCCTCGTTGAGGATTTGAGGACCGGAATAGCGTTCCTTTAATTTTTATATTTACGTTTTGAAAACAGATTTACCTGTAGATTCCCTAATATTTTTATCCGGTGGCTCGATTAAAATCACACGTGTAGCGAGTGCTTATCCGGTTAAGCCCTTATTCCGTTTTAATTCGCGTAGAATATTTCTTTTTGAAATTATCTTAAATAATCTTTCGCGTAACTTAAAAGTTTAATATTTATTTTAAACGGTTTCCTGCAATACGATCTTGTCCGATACGCATAACGATAAAAATAATTTTTGTATATATCGAATTTTGATTTTAAGAAAATTCTGTCGAGTAGAAAAATACGTTCTGATAATATTCGATCGGGTGTAGATAAGATTCTGATAAATTAAATCGTAACTATCAAAATCGAGTATTAATGTGGATGTTTGAGTATCGATTAAAAGATGAACTTCAAATAAGGATGTGATTTTAATTAAGTTTCCGACGAAGTTAGAAATTTAAGGAGAAACATTTGCCAAACGTATGTTATTACTGCGATTCTGCTTTCCGTTTGTTTACGGCCAATACACTCGTGATTTATTTTTACCTAAATTTAATTTCGGTAGAAAACGCTACGCGGCTTCTCTTTATTCCATCGATATTTTCAGATAATACGAAAACGAAAAAATAATTACCGTATCTTTCTATTTAAAACGGTTATTGTTTGCAGTACGACTATTTTAATTCAGTTCCGGAGATAAATTAGATTTATCGACTAAAAATATGTAATTATTGCTATAATAATTTGCTTACTGTGTTTTTCTATCTCTCTCTCTACGTATTAAATAGGTAACAGTATCGTTCCGTCGATTACGATGAAACCTGGTTCGGGTGGCGAGCAACAGTGTAATTTACGAGATCCCCGTGTGTAAACATAATCGGCCGTTCGCAAAATAACATGAACAAACCTCCCGTATTCCTTTTTAATTCAAAAATTTGTAGCTATGTTTGTCGTTCATTTTTTATTTAATAAATCCTTAAGATAAATTGTATTTAACCTTTCCCTTCTTTTTGTTTGTAATATTAATAATTCTATTTTTGACACGATTTAAAAAACAAAATGAATTTCTGAAGCTAAAGTATTTCTGTACGTAATTAGATACATTATGATTATGAGTTGACTGCTTATTATTTTTAAATTTGTGAAATGTTAAAATAATTTGTTTTTTAAATGAAGAAATTAAACAACTTATCTAATTTGTATATATATATTTGTTTGTCTCTCTCTCTGTGCGCGCGCGCGTATGTGTTGTGATATCGTCTTGCATCCTGTAAGCATAATTATAGTATTTTATAACTGAAAAACGGTTTTCGTTAATTAAATCCAAAAAGCTAAATTATACCCGTAACGAACGCATCCAGATATATGAGTAGTAAAAAAAAATTTATCGTTCGATTGATTTGAGTTGAGAAATATTGTTACGTGTCTTTTTGTTAAAAAATATTTCGATGAGGTGTGATTTAGTTAAAATATTGTTCGGTTAATCAAAATATTTTTCAGATTAATGCAGGGTTTTTTCGGGTGAGTTTTCTTAACAGGATGAACGTGTTTTCGATTGTAAAAGTTAATATTTTTGATTTCAGCAAAATCGTGAATTTTCCTTTGACGTTTAATAAATTAGAACAAAAAGACAAAGACTTCAGCGAGTCGATTTCGACAATCCTTTTCTTTTTGTAGTGGAAATTTCTTCGGTGGTTCTAAGTTTTTCCCGGATAACGAAAAAATTACTTTTCCGACGTAGATCAGAAGATATTTGCCACGGTTTAGAATCGTAGTATGCAATTTTTGTATTAAAATAAAATCAAGAAATTATATAAAATCAATAATCGTATAAAATCAAGGAAATTAGTGGATTTAATTTGGGCAAAAAAATGACGTATGTACTCGTATTCATTGTGAGTTCCGGAGATTACCGAGCTGTTGATGCCCAGAAGCGATCTTTGTAGAGCATATCCAAATTTTAAATAGAAATAAAAAAAAGCTGTCAACACAGTTGCGGGACTTACCCGTCACGCGGTTTTTATCTGATGCACAACTTAGACACGTATACACACACGACGTTTTTGTTTATTTGATTCGATGATTCTAAAAAAAGCGCGCGCGCATACCGTATTCCATTCGCGCGAATGTGTAGGTACTAGCGGCAGCTTTAATTACTTTTTTCCACTTTAAATATTATTCATTTATTTAATTCAGCCGCTCACCTGTGACGTTACAACATAGAGCAGCTGTACGTCATTGCTACACTAGCGCTCCTTGTGGTGAGAGGGGTACTATTTAGACAGTATACTCGCTTAGCCGATAGTTTATTTAGACAATTTTTTGTGGTGGGGGTGCGATTTTGCAAATTGTTTGCAAATATCAGTGACAAATGCCCCTAAGAAAAATAATACCTTAATTAGGCGAAATCTCGAGATACTGAGGTGACCTTGCTGTACAGCCTCACCCCCTTGGCTTTTAAGTTGACAGTTTAACGGCACATTGCCTCATATATAGAAGTAATTTGACCGAGTTTGGTCAAAATCGGTTCAGTAACTCTGGAGACGTAAGGAGTGCAAGACCGAACGCACACGTACATACGAACATCCGGAAAACTTCCATCCGGTTTTTTGGTTCGGATTCCTTAGATCTCAAAACGTCAAGATCCGGTGAAAACCGCATATACCCAAATCGGACCGATTAAAATACTTTCCCTATTGAAGCTATAGCGCTAGACGGGGAAGTAAAAACAAAAAACTATATTCCTAAAAAAAATAATGGTGTCTTTACAATTCTTTAAAATTTCATTTAAGAATAGAAAAGTTGAAGTTTAAGTAAGCTATCTACAGTTATTAATTTTGGTTCAATTAAAAGTTGAAATTTAAAGAAATAATTTTTTTTAGAGCGATGGTTTTGGAAGTCGGTTTTATAACTACTTACTAGTTATAATTATTTATTATTCCGATGTCGAAAGTAAAATTGTTACTGAAATCAAGACGTAAACGGTTTTGAACGTGAATAATTTTTTTTTCTGTAATTTTATATGCGTCTTGATATACATTTCACTTTTTTTATTATACGAGATCTAAACGTAAAAGAGATGAGTCGTTAAAAATGTCAAAGTACTTAAAGCGATACGGCTTAATTCTATCAGAATAATTATAATTTGTTTATAATTTTATTCTACAAACAGGTATGAAATTCTTGAAAAATTATTATTATCGTTCACCGGAAATAAATAACTTTAAAGGCCTTCTACGCCTTAATTATGGTCTTCGGCTTTCCTCCGCGAGGAATTGTTTGTTACATAGAATGTTTCACGCCAGTTTAACGATCCTTTTTCTTTATTCTTAATGTTTTTTCTTCCTTTTTCGGTTCTATACATGTAGGTCTCAACCCTTGAGCCCTCCGTGTCGAGGACGCCTACACGGCTAACACACCCTAGGAGCGATCTGTTACGGGAGAACTGTTTCCGGATCGATTCGGAGACTAGTTCTGAGCGCCTATTTTAACCTTAATCGCTCGGACGATAAAGGCATTTTAAGTCGGGTAAGAAAATGTTATCCTACAATAAAAATTGTTTTTCCTTCAGAAATTAGTCATCGCAGTACTGATGCAGGATTAGGTTTCCTACAAAAAAAAAAGTCGCATTCATCCCCAGAGTTGTACGGTGTGTGGTAGCATCCTACGGAATTGCGCATTTAAGCCGTTCACCTAGACTTTAATTGTAGGAAAAGCTTTTTTTTTAATTGTACGTACTGTAATGCCTTATAACGATTTTTGTGGTACCCGACACCTCAATAGCCCGTAATGAAAATTGGCAAGAATAACGTGCATCCGACGCCAGGTCTATTTTACAAAGTGAGGATTATGAAAAATGTAGTTTTCCACTTGTTCTTTGTAGTAAGTATATTTCTGATTATTATCTTGCCAAATCCGTCGAAAATTAGTAGGATATTTAGCCATGCGAGTGGTACTTTTATTATGTTCTCCTTAAGGATCGACAGTTAATCCTGTGATATCATTACCGGCTCAGAAAACGATTGTAATAATCTCAGGTGTTTTAAACGGATATATTTATTACAAAATTTTGAATGTTAATTTTAGCAGCATCCGAACACTTATTCGTATTTATGTGTTTTAATTTACGGAAATAATTTTAGCGTAAATAATTTTGTATACTATTCATTATTTATAACCGTTTCGATTTAATTAATTTGGACAAAATCGTGTAATTATGTTGATTTTATAATTAAGTAATAACCTTCTTTAAAACTCGTGATTTTAAAAATAATTTGCCTTGAAAAACCAAACTTATATTTCATGAATTTATGTTATCTATTCATGAACACAATGTAGAATTATAAACGACTGATTTTTTTTTGGGAGAGGGTTATGGTTTGATGTGTATTAAATATAATAATAATAAAATAAAAAGAAGTTTGTCGCATACGTTTGTTCGTCAACAGTTTTTACATTAGTAGATTATGTAGTACGGTAGTCCAGTATAGACGAATGTTACGAACTAAAATGAACATCTGTCGTTATAGTCATCAAACCTTGGTGCGCTTTGCTATACGGTATACTGTGCGGCTTATCCAAATGCGACTGTTCTACATCTGTCTGTCTGTGTTCTACCTAACTACCGACAAACTATAGCTAGTCTGATGGTTTTGTCGGTGCCACCACGATTAGTGTCCGTTCTGTTAGAACGTGTGCTATATAGTCGTACCGACCACCTCCAAAGAAAACCTCATTAAACATTTCATTATGATGAAAGAGCGTACCCCTTTCAATTTTCTATCTATGAACGTACGTTTCATTTTAAGCTATACTCTTGTTTTATGTTTGCCACATAGATTCTTCGCGTCTGTATTTGTGAATAGCTCTGTTATATTATTATTATTATCATCGCCTTATTCTGCGAGTGATTTCATTCTTTGTATGTACTGTACCAGTACTTATATTTTTTAAACCAAACCACCCGTTTGAATTAAATATCAGGTAGAATCCGAACTGAATATGAATCTATCCCACTTATAATGTTCTCGACCACCAACCACTCGCTCTCTTTCTCTCACTCTCTCTCTCTCTCTCTCTCTCTCTATTTCTGTCATTCTTGATGATATTGTCTTTAATTTATGTTTTTTTCTTTTTGAAAGTATTTTGTTTGGAATATAAGTTTTTATTCGCAGTAAGAAGAATATGTAAACAAGACGTTTTCTCCATTCATGTTTTTCTTATACCTTTGGCTTCTCCCCGAAGCGATTTAGTTGTTTATCTTTATTTACTCTTCTCGAGTAGTTATTTTCCTATAAAACTTTTATTTAATTTGTACATCTAATTTACGTAAAACAGGGATACGTTACGTTTTCAATATTCCTACATTGAAATCCGTTTATATTTTCATAAATTTCACGATTTTAATGTTTGATATCCGATATGTTAGTCATTGATTTGTTGTATATACTACTTGGCAACGGTATTTATTTTCATTTTAGGTATATAAATCCCAGCTGCTGAATAGCCGGTACAAGTCAGAATTATTTTCGTGATAGTAACGATGATGTTCCTTGTACATTCAATCCCTATATAAACAGAACGAAACCGTTACTTGTAAGGTCGAATACCACTTCATTTTCAGGCGGGCTTGGAATGCAGAGATACATAATTAAATTTGACTTAATAAAACCGCAGTATATCTCACTTTCTTCTGCAAGTCGGCATCTGGTGTTTGTTATCCTTGAAAACGGTTATGGCATTTTTTAGTAGCGGCTATTTCAGGTCCAGGGGGCAAAAATTGTTACGTAAACGGTACCTAACATACGTACGTAGTCGATATATCACATACGACACGATTTTAATCTTGAAAATTTTGTAGATATGTTCAAGCACAACGGATCTTCCGCTCACCGGACCGGTGAAGTGATTTCCTGTTCGTTTTGAACCGAATATATTATCGTATATCAACACGCTCTACCGAACGAATCGCAGATGATATTCATCCCTGCAACTGATATTAATACAATTTCTCTCTTTACTGTAGGGATTAGGGCTGTATGTCGAACACCATTAGTCTCAGAAAGAATAAGTTGACCGGTTTCTCTTGTAACTCACCTGTACATGTAAAAATATTCGTTTTTCAAAAAACGATTCCGATTTTTTAAACTGTCTCTATCCTACGGGTATAAAAAAGAAATTTAATGCTATTTCATACCGAAATAAACGCGTGTGTAGTGCAACGACAGAAAATTATAAACGTTAGATATCTTCTTTTTCTACTTTCCAGTGAAACCGTTCACTTTGTTCTATCATTCAACTTTTTTCACATTTTAATTTACTATAATTTATAAATCAGTCGTTAAAGAGGAGTATACATTTCCAGAAGTCTGGTTTCGTGATATTCAACTACCGTATATATTTTAAATACATCACTTTGTTTAATTATTCTTAAGAATTTTTGGACACAGATGTTTCAGATTTTAAGGTATCGAGGTTTCGGGATATAACCTTTTTTCATAAAAGTGAATCACACATTTTTATTATCTATATTATTATTAACTATATATTATTATGTATAATAATGTTATATTATTATTAACTATATTATTATCAAGATATAGACATCTCCGTAGCGCTGTGGTAGCTTTTCAGCCTTTTCGAATCACGGTCAATCATGGGATTTTTTATGCGCTAAATATGTAATCTCATTCTTTCATCCATAATTCCATAACGAAGTTTGAGCTGAAATAGTGAATTAATCATTTCCACTCCGTCTCCAAAATAATTGCTACACACACACATATATATATATATATATATATATATATATACACACACACACACACACACACACACACATAACACGCGCACGCGCGCGTGCAAGAGAAAAATCGGAAGAAATAGTTTTTCCTTCATGACTGAAAAGTTGTAATCTATAGAATTATAGAGGAAGCTTTTCATCAAAATATTAGAAAAGAAAAACGAAGGAAGCACGGGTAAAAGTTGCGTATGTGGCCTTTTTAACAAAACAGGAAGGCAAAAATATTTTTTTTAGATTACAAATTTAACGTCACCATGATTACTTCTAGGAAACCGGAAGAGCGGACATTTACTGCTTAAACTTGCTAATAAAATGAATAATTAAGGATAATTAGGACAATATTAAATAATAAACAAAATAAATAAAAGAGCATTTTTAAAGAAGCGATTTAAATGTAGAAAACTAGAAAAAAAGATAAAATTTACGTAACAAACGGGAAAAATACTTTATTCGTACTGTTACAGAGACTTAATTGTTGAACGATGATAGTGGACCGATATTCAATAGCCGGTATAAATTTTAAACTATTAAAAATTCCTCTGGAAAAACTTTTAGTGAGCGATAAGAACATTAAATTGGTAATCCCATCCTTAAAATGTTGTTTATAGGTGGAGATATCTCTGATCGGTTTACACACTTCTTAAAGTAATTTTTATTTATCCTACCTTCAAATGAGTCGTATAATAAGTTGTGGCGATTTGGACAAGGTTTAAACGTTTTAGATGTCGCTTCTATTGCTAATCGCTTAAAATGAAAATTGTTATTTGTATTTTTTTTTTTTTAATTTGACTAAAAATAATATTTATTTTGTATTTCATAGGATTTGTTTATTTATCAATTAATTTCCCCCACCTTTTTTTTACATATTTGTTATCGTTAATGAGAGAAGATTAACTGTCGAAATTGTTCAGATATTTTTTTCTAAACGGTTCTTTACTTTTATTGATCTTGTTTATTCAATTTATTAAAAATTAAGGGTTTAACAAAAAAAAAAAAAAAAAAAATGCTCTTTAGAAATTTCATTTTTATTCCAGTCATATCAGTAGAATTGTGATCCCCGTAGTTGAACACATCGGCTTTGTAACTATCCCAGTCGCCACAACACCCCCTCCGTTCCTAGCCGTAATGGGGTTTACCGGAGGTCGTCTTTTAGACCCTCTAAACCTGATAACACATCACATTCGTCGGTTTGGCCTCTGTCAGGATGCCACCGATGCAAACGCCTCGGCGGCAGACATTTCCATCAGTGTATTTACACAATTTAATATCGCCTTCTTGTGGCTTTTTCCAACCGCGACCGTTTAGCGTAACTTACAACCCTCAACTATGAAATTAACCGATTCATCCCCGCCCCTTCCTCTAATACCGAAGGTTTCACGCAGAACTCTAACTTCGATTAGACTACGCGTTCAGATCGTTACTTGATCGTCTTTAAACACCAAACTACTATCCTCGTACCGAAAAAACAAGTGTTGATCGCAACAACGACAATTTTGTCTTGCGATTCGATTTACTCTTAAGTCCTCTTAATTTACTTAAGAATCAAGAAATAGATTCTGTATCGGTAGAAACAAATTCAGAATAATAATCGACCTATTTCGTTTCACTGAAATCGTATTTATATGTACGGGTAACGAAGTAAGTTTAAAACTAAAGCCGCTGCTGTAACCGTATGTTTTGATAATATCTTGAAACGTCTCAGGATGTATCATACTACAACTTTAAGGCTATGAAATAAGTATAATACGTTAAACGCGGTTTAAACCGGGCTTAATGAACTGTAGGTGAATATTTATGTGCAATTTTACTACATTTTATCGGCATTTATTAGTGACTGTTTACAAAAAAAAAAAAAAAAAAAATAGAAGACAACATTTTAAATCTGTTTAATATTTTTAAATTTGATTTGACCTTTTCGATTTTGGGATTTTCCTGAAATAGCAATCGTGCACCTTTTTAGGACGACTTTTTTAATCTTCTATTGTTAACTGTTAAGTTAACTTTGAAAACGTTTTCTTTTTTGTTTTTATTTTACCGAAAACCCTGTCGTTAATTATTCACATTATTTTTTATTAAGGATAACATAACGTTTTTTGTAAGGTCGAGATTTTTAATCGATTTAAAGTAATTTATTTTAATAAGAGATATATATTTAAATACTTTTTTCCGTCGTTGTAAAACCTGGCTCGACAGATAGTTTTGTTTTCGGTGTATGTTTATTAATTTATTTGTGTACCTAGATTATTAAGGCGATGCATGTGCCAACACGCTATACTCCAATACGCTTCACATAACGTTATAGTTACGGTATATATATATCTTGTTTACGCTTTGTTCATTATTAATATAGCCATTATTTAGTGTTACGATAAAAAAATATACTCTTTTTTACGACTGACTGCTGCATTTTTTGAACTGTTAATAATAGTAATACCTCCCTCTCCACCATTGTGTACATTGTATTCTAAATGAACAGAGTTGAACATCTGCCCCGCCGTTTCTAATAAACCGTGTTTCGTTTCTACGTAACCGTGAAATTTGAAAGGAAATTAAGTCGGTAGTTTTTTTTTGTTTCATTTATTAGTTATGCATAGAACATCGCACTGTTCCGTGCGTTGTTATGCGCTTAATGCATCATATTATGCGCTTAACACTGTTCCGTATAGAAATTAATACTTTATTTAAATGTTGATCGTTAATTTATCTCTTAACTAGAGTAACAGATACTTAAGTTAAGTAAGGTTTTGATATTTATGACCGTACGATAGTCAGCATTACATTTCAATTCATCCGTATAATCTGAGTACACTCAGACTTTTTTAGATTTAAGCAGGATTAAAGCCTGTAAATCCAAAATTCCCTTATATCTTTATAGATTGCATTTTCTCTCATCGGTAATTTTCTTCATCTTGAGGTCGTTTTGGAAAAGATTCTTTCTTTCTATTACATTCATTATCCCGACAACATGAAGGATCTATTTAACGCACCTTAAAAACTCCTACGGATAGTTTCGCGATCGATAGATCTTCATTGTTTTTATTATTCAACTTTCTTTATCGTTGATCGCTTAAAGCCGAATGTTTTTGTAGTTTAGATTCCATAAATTTGTAAATTTTTCTTTTTTTTTTGATTCGATCTGTCTTGGATTGAGACTTTGAAGCATACTTACATCGAATAAGCCGGCGGGAATCTTCTCGTTGCATGTACTGCGATTTTGATGACGCAGCTGAACACACGCTATTTTACCGTCCCGAGTGGGTCGAACGAGGGTCACTGGCTGGCATAATAGGCTTTGATCCAGAACACCCGGTTGAATATATATGCTTGCAACTGCAGCCAACTGGAGAGACTCGTTGAGGAGTTCGCGGTGACAGTTTTACGCAGCAAAGACTTGGAAGCCAGAAGAAGGGGTTATTAATTTAGGGACGGGCAAATAGCGCCTGCCGTGAGGTCCGTCATGCTCAGGTACGCCGGTTCCAATGAACGGCTGGAGACTCCGTGGGAGATTAAGAGGGGAAAAATCTAAGACTGAGATCCGGCCGTCGGGTGGGACCCGGGGACGACATAGTCTGGCCCGGTTACCCCTCTCGGAGGTTTGAGGCAGCCGCCATAAAGACCGAGACCCGGTTCCTCGAGGGGGGCCGGAAACTACATAATTTGGCCCGGTTACTACCCTGGTGATTAGAGACTGGCAAGATTAAGATCCTATCTGGAGGCTCACCTGCCATGCCGAACGTGCTGCCGGTAGGTGGGAAGGCCCCCTTAGAATAAAAGAACGCTGTCCTGAGGCGAACTTTACTTAATTTTATGTCCGGCCCAGGGAAGTAGGGATAAAAAAAAATAATATTACTCGGTGTTTCTTAGAAGTTTTTCTCAGTTTTTATTTTTATTTTTTGTAATAGTAAATAGAATAGCCCATTCTGTTGCTCGGTCTTAGAGTCAAAGACATCCTTATATTCATTCATAACTGGTAAATTCATATGTGATTTTTTTATGTCCTCCTTGTCATATTACAAATATACAGATTTTTTTTGAACCGTAGGGGACTTTTGATAGCGGTTTCATAAATATTATTTTGGGGAAGGGAAGACTGCGAGATACAGTATTCGCAATCGTAGTAAAAACTTTTCGAATACCAGAATTTAAACAAATTTAGAACCGGTTTGAATGTTTTAGGTATAACAGGGAACGGTATTCAAACGCACTTTGCAACACCTTTGTGCGTGCTAACAAAATAATACACCGGTCGCTGATTTATGTATTTACAAAAAAAACTTTACATTTTCAACTAATACAAGGATTTTGCACGCTGAACCGGCATATTAAATTTGTTTAATAACTTATACGTATTTCTTTTGCAAGGGAGTGTAAATGTTTCTATCGTCTAATGTAGCAATGTTTCTCATCTCGAGGTCCAGAAACATCAATATTCCCGATTATTTTCATTCGGTAATGGATTTCGTTTGAAGCCTCCCTTACGACTTACGCAGACAGTCCTGTACTAGACGAGTTAATACGATTCTATTCGCCTCTAGTATTGTCATCATCGGTTATTAATCGACAGCAAATACATATTTTGTTTGATAATATTCCTAAAAATGTCAGAATTTAATAGTTGTTAGAATGTTTTTTTTTTAATAATATCGTTACATTAGGAGGTCAGATTCACCCGATAAATGCTTTAAGTTATGCTTTAGGTCTTCTGTACAGACGTTAACAGATTTACAAATGAGCCTGGCTTCAGGGTTAAAAATAAGGGAAAACGGTCGAACGGAAAGAAGGGATGATCTTTCGACAAAGAGACTTATAAACAGAGACAAATAACATCCCTTAAAGATGTGCTTTCCGTCGTCGATTCAAACCGCAGTCGCTAGGGAAATCAGGGTATCTTTATCCAGGATAGCGGCGTGTGATTATAACTTGTAACGCTGTAAAAAATTGTTTTTTCCTGTAGAATTAAAGTTATGTGAAAACAAGTAAAGGTTTACCGGCTCGGTTACCTGAAACCGAATTAGACTGTTTAATAAGACCCTCTGCCGAACCGGTGAGTGTAAATTATATCGAAACGGTGGAAGTCATGTTACGCGTAAAACAGAGTGAATGTTTAATTACTTTTAGATTGATGTGAGAGTTAAAAAACCCATTCGTAATGTTTTAGTGTAACTCACGTTAAATAAAACTTGTTTGAAAAAATAATTAACTTTTCAAAAAGTGAAGATTTTTATTTAAAACGAAACTAATAAGAGATTTAATAAAGCGCAATGAAAACGGCAGGACCTGCTTTTTAAGTTTAAAACAGTGTTTCATTTCAGTTTGTGGTTAAAACTAAATCGATTCAAGTAGCTTATATCAAGTAAGCGTTGCGGTGTGATAGTAGGATCGGTTGAAATGTAACAAGAGAGGAGAAGGGCGATACTGAATGTTTGTTTTAATGGATCGGCCGACTTCAATAGGGGAGGTGGGTTTGGAGGACGGCGAAAAAAACTTCTTTTAGCTTTTATCCTATGTTCACTACAATTATTATTAATTAATAAAGTTTCCTACGTTTTTTAAATTTTTTAATACATTTTTTAAAGATGTTATTTAGCTATTTCTTTTGTTTAGTAATGTAATCGACGAATTTTGTACAATCTATACAAACGTTTTACATAGTCGAATAGACTAAACGTCTATTCGACTAAACGTTTGTAATAAAAAAATATTTTAAAAATAATCCTAATTTATTTTAATATAATATGCATTTCTTCATTTAATAATTGACTTTATTCTGTATGCGCGTGTATGATTATTAAAGGATTGCGGGGTTTGTATAATTTATTTATTTATTTTTATCTTCTTTTTAACGTAAATGTTTATATAGAAACGATTTAACCTTAAAAGTCATTCAAAATCAAAAATACTTAAAGAAAACTAAAAAGAATGCAAAACGTTTTTATACTCGTACAAAGTTTACCGATCAAAATATAGTTTGAACAAATCTTATTATAAAATATATGAATTCAAACTGACGATACCATAATAAATAAAATAAAGTACAAAAATCCTCCCGGATAGTATTACTCGTCAAAGTTTAGAAAGCTTAAAGACAGATAGATGCGCAGTAGTTTTACCTGCTGTTTTTGAGCTATTGTCGGTACGGTGGAGGATAGTGAACCTCGACATGACGTCGTAGACAGCAAAAAACAGTCACTGGTCCGGCAATCCGTCCACACTCTCCGCGTCAAATTGATCTTTTTACATTTTTTGATGAGTAATGCATATTATACTATTATATAGAGAGGAAGAGGGTTTTCGTTCGTTCGGGATAATTAAAACTACTCGATCAATCGCAACCAAATTTCATAACTGATAAGTTTTTTAGATATATTTCATCTCGAAAAATTTCGAAGAACCACCCGATTGTTTGCTTTCAAATTTTCATAATACATTCGTATTATGAACGGCTCCCTTGAAGGTTAAAATATTAAAAATATTCGTTATTTCTTCACCTCCAAGGAGGATGAAGTTGTAAATTAAAGATATATCTTTTAAGGAAAAAAAGATTAATCTTTTTTATTTATTTTTATATTTCTGTCTGCACGGCAAAGAAATAAATCGTGAAGTTTTCCTCTTCAAAGGTGTGTGTACTTTAGTTACCGTAGCTACTACTATTCTGTCTTATTATTCAGGTTTCTATAAAGCCTGAATATTTTAATCGTTATTTGCCAGTATTATTCTCACTATCATGAGGATAACGAACAGTGTCGGGATCCAGGGCGCGGAGCCCTCCGGGTAGACGGGAATGGCGACTGAAGCGAGCTCTGCGGGTGTCCAAGGCGTTCCTGCAACACGGAATGGCGAGCAAAACGAGCTTTGCGTCTCAGGGGTAGGCACCGTGGCCCCGGGAGGCTCCGAGGAGCCCCTCAGTTGGTTTCGGGGTTCGCCTGGGCCCCGAGAATAAAGGTTCTGGTTAGACCGGCCGGCTTGTATTACATAATTAAGTCGCAATTATTTTAAAATCCTACGGTATATTTAAAACTAAAATCTGTTAAAGGCTAAGCCGAGAAAATTGTGAAATTTTTTGCCGGTTTTATACCTTATATAGCTTCATACCTTATAAATATTATAATTATTATATTTATAAAATTATCTTATGAAATATTAAATAACATTTTAAGCGTTTTGTAGCTTAAATAGAATGGATAAAACGGTCTCCAGAAAAAAGAACAAATCGAATGTTTTAAACAACACCAAACTTGTAGTTGTTGCATCGAATAGCCCGATTTACGTAGATATTAACACACGTGATTTTATTAATGAGATTTATCCGATATTACTCGAAGCAGTGCGATTTTCCCCACGATGAACGCGATCACGGGAAGGTTTGTTCAAATGTGATATTTAATGTATTTTCACCTAAAACCTTAGGAAAGTTTGTACGTTATTCCGTAAATGTAAAAAAATCGATTTGAAAAGAAGTTGAAAATTTATTTAAATGTTTATATTTTATATGAAGGTACACGTCTGTAAATTTTGGTTAAAAGTAATACGCATTACTTTATCCCAGACAGGTTCTCAAAAGAGGGACGGAGTCTTACTGCTGAGGACGTTCACATCAAGTAATAGTTTTCTTCATGTAATTTTTCTGGATTCCTTTTTTTTAATTTCTATGTAGATATAGGCTTCTGGTCTTTGACTTTGCTTACAAAAGGCTTTTTCTTCTACAGTTAGTTTTTTTGTACGTCTAACCGCATCTAAATTAAAAATAAACCCGGCTTAAAAAAATAATACATCCGAAAGTAAAGTAATATTTTCTCGATTCTTATTTAAAATTTAGACTTTTTTAAGTCGGCGCCAAATGAAAGATTGTAAATCGGTGGTAATTATTTATTTTTAATTCGGTATAAATTTCTAAAATTCGAAATTTAATTAGTTTTTTAAGTAAATTTGTAAAATTATTATTCGCCAAAACCTTTAAATATATTACGGATTGTTTTACGCGTAATATCGCTATTTTAAAAATTCTCGTTTTGTAAATAGGTTATTCAAGGCGGCAAAGGCAAAATTTAACATTTTGAACGTTTAATTAGAAATATTATCGGAAATAAATTGTACGAACAATATATTATTTTGTTCTTATATTTTTGTTTGCGGACGGTCGAGGTGTTGTCGGAGACAGGGGAAAAGGCAATGCGAAATCTCTTCTTGTTTATTATATAAATTGACGACCATTACGTACAATTTGAGGTTAATAATCATTTCGTTTTATCCAATTGTTGTAGGGTCGGACTGCAGTTCATGGACCTCGACTTAATTTTATCTCCGCACCGTTTTTTTCGAAAACTTTCTCTATCTATTTGTTATTCAGATATTTCTTTACATAACCGTTCTTTTCTCGGTCTTCATCTACATCTTCTTCCTATTATAATTAAATCAAACGCTTGTTTTATTACTCTCCCGCTAGGCATTCTTCCAATGGCGAAAAAATTATCTTAGTTTACCGTGTTCTGTTCTTTCTTGTCGCAGGAGTATTTTACTAGATTTTCTCTCTTTCTGTCTTAGCGTACCTGTTAATACATTTATTCTCAGTCACCTAAATTTTACTGTCATTTCTTCATGTAATCGACAGAGATTCTGAACCGTAAGATAGAAGTGTTTTTTCATCTCAATAACACCTTTATCCTGTGTGATACTCTAACTTTGATTTTATTTTCGTCACTAAGTCCCGGATGAAGCTTGTTCTCAACTGTGAGCCTCGATTGCGCTCTATTCCGGCTTGTAACCGTCCACTCCACTCTTCTTCATGGTTCTGTTTCGTCTTTTTCTCGGTCTTCCTTCCGTCCAGGTGGTATATAATTCAAAGCCATTTTTTGTATTACGTAATCATCTGTACGTAAAACGATTAAACCTTCCGGTTCTATCTGCACTCTTGAACGTTATCGTGTACGGCATAAATGTTTTAATCTTTTAGGTAGATTTTATGAGAAAGTTACCCGTTACACGGGTACCATGATTCGACTTCCGGAAAATTTCGACATATCTTCGCGTTTCATATCCCCCAGACCCCAAAACCACCTAAGTTCAAAAGTTTATATATAAATTTTTACACACACACACACACACACACACACACACACACACACACACACACACACACACACAGACACAGATATATATTTCACTTTCTTGTGGACACGATAACTGCCTAATTTTGCGCCAATCACTTTCAAATTGATACATAAAATATAACGACCCAAAATCTCGATCGAGTTCGTTAATGGGCAAAGTCGGACCGTGGGGATGGAAACGTAGGACTTTCGAAAAAACAATATATCGCTATAACTTTCTTATTAAGTAAAATATCGAATTCGTTAAAAGTTTCTAATATTCTTTGGATAAGAGACTAAAACTTATCAAAGTAAAGTTTTTTGATATCACCAACCAGGGGGTGGAAAAAGTCGGGTTTCGAAGACAAAAATAATCAAACCTCCCTTAATAGGTACAGCATCGAATCGGTTTAAAGTGGTCGTTAGTCATCTAACGTTACCTAAAACATTTGTCTGGGACAATTTTTGATATGACCAACCCTTACGCCAAGGGACCAAAATGTTGCTGGAATTGTAAGAAGATGGGGATTGTCGTAAGCTAAACACGTGAAACTTTTTTTCACATGCAACCGTTGTCGTGTTGAGTAAATTTGAAGTTTTTCTTAATTTTAAGGTGGAAATCTTTTTTATCTCCTATTTATCACTGGTGAAATCTACATCCGCCTTCCGGCATGCCCGAAGGGATTTTTTTAATCGGTTCATTTCATATCGTATCTTATCGGGTGACGTTTTTGATACTTCTATAAAAGAACATTTCTATAGGTTGCAATCGTTCAAGATCATGAGGATTTTTCCAAGCCTCATTTCTACATAAGAGAAAGGAAACGAGTTTTTATAAATTTATTTTATTAGCTACACGAAACTTATTTTTTACGTTTTGTCGAATAGTGCTGCAAGCGGTTTTAAATTTTGTGGCAGTTTTAAAAATCGATTTCGTTAGGTTTTTTTTTTTTTAAAAAAAAAGAAGATAAGTTGAAATTTATATAATAAAATTATTAGATCTGAATCTTCTAGAGATCATAATTTTATATCTTACAGATTCATCACCGTAGAATTAGCATTAAATTTTAACTTCTCGCTAATTTATAAAACTTGTGCACAGTAAGCGGTGAATTTCGTATTTAAATAAAAATTGATAATAGTAGACGATAAAGGATAGCCTTTGTCTGTGAACGCCTTTTTTTCCTGAGACATTGGTATCGTAGTAACATCATATAAACTTTTAATAACTCATTTTCACGAGTTTAAATGGTATTTCTCTTCTTTCCGGTGTAGGATACCTAATCCTATCGGTTGTAATAGACTTTTAATTTGGAATTAATGAGAATCGATTAAAATAATATATTGCAAAAATTATTCCTAGAAAATTGAAATAGGTTGATGAAAAACGATAGAATATGTCGAACAGGTTGAATAACAGGTGTTTGTTTGTTTTAACAATAACACTTTTAATGTAGTAACACATTCACCCTACTTTTAAAACGTTTACGTCGATGTCACTGCAAGGTGAAAATAGCTTGAAGAAGAAGAAGAATAAAGAGAAAGGGGTACAACGACTTATAACAACAACACGATCTTAAGCGGGGATATTAGGGGCAATGAGGCAAGGGGTCGCCCAATACGTAACTGTATAGCAGTCGGTGTACGATACGACGCTAACGTAACTACAGGGGGGCGTTTTTGGGGTTAGGGTGCAACACATTTCAACCCCTACAATATTGAATGCGCCTTCCACCTCATCCTACGCCACCTATCAACCCCAATATTACCAAACCGACAGCGGTATTACTAGAGTATTACAGCCGCATACTACATCTTATATAGTTTGTCACCTATACACTTGTCAAACTGTTCTACCCTATCAGAATTCCGCTGCCTTTTTTTAGGTGTATAAATAAAAGAAATAGACGTCATACTAGAAGAAAAATTTTATAACATCGCTATGAACGTATATTTTATCTGACCGATAAGAAAATTGAAAAACGCTTAGAAATTGTTGCCGATAATTTTACACACGATGTATTATAGCTTTTAACGGTCGCTTTTTTTATACGGTTAAGAACCTTATCGGAGCTATTTTAGTCGATGTTGAATTCGAGATAATTTCTGGAAATTTCTTTTCTTTGCTGAAATTACACTATTGTAATTTCTTTCTTTCGGAGTTTTGATTTTTAATTCTGTTTTCTTGTTTTTAAGGATAATTTTTTCTTTTGTAATTTTAAGTTCTCTTAGGTCTTCTATTTCTTTTAGCCGGTTGTTTTTTACTTTACTTTTCAATCGGTAGGTAGTTTGTCGGTTAGCCTTTCTTGCTCGTGATGTTCAGCAAGACTTCGTTCTCTTGATATATACGATTCCATTAGGGAGAATTCCATATTTTCCATCTACTATATGATTTTTGTTAATACTCCTCATCGTTTTAGAATTCTTCTTTCCGCTTTCTGAAGTTCTTCTGTTCCGGCTTTTGCTTCTAAGACTGAATAGCGTTTCACATGCGTAGTTTTCTTGCTTGCGGTCGTATTACTGTGTTGTAGCGTCTAAATTTTGTCTTTATCGAGAGGAACTTCTTTTTGTATGCGGGCCGTGTGAGTTTATCTATTCTATTTTGGATTGTTGGTTTTTCATTTATATTTCTGGATATTATTTCTCCGAGGTATTTAAATTCCTCTGCGGTTTTTATTACTTGTCGCTCATTAAAGGTGATGCGATTCGGTTTATTGCTGACGGGCATTATTTCAGTCTTTTCATAGGATATTTGCAATCCTACTTTGCCTACTGTGTTTTAGAGGGTTCCTATTTGTTTTTTTGGTTTCCTCCCGACTTTCTGACAGCAACGCAACGAAACAGTTTTATTTGTCAACCGTCAGTTCATATATATTATTTATTTTTACGATTGTATATTCCCTTTTAGTACCGTTTTAGTTTTAGAATTTAAGTAAAATTTTTATAAACAGTTTTTCGAGCGTTTCCTTTTTTTCAATTTATTTCGATGACCGTTTAGCGTATCTCCTAATTTTCATCCGATAAGAAAACAACTTGCCGTCGGTTAACCTTCATAGAATTTCATAAAGCTTAAAACTAATGAAATTTTCTCTTAAAATCAAGGATGAAATTTATTATTTTCCTATTTATTTATTAAAAAAAATAAAATTATAAATTTTAGTTTTGCATCGATGTAATATATTTTAAAACGGCAGAATAAGTAAAACTAATTCAAAATTCCGTCGATGTAGCTCCAAACCCTACGATTTTTTTTTAATGAATTTTTATTAAAATTGTAAAATTTTCTTGTTTGATGTTGAATACGTTTTATTCAAATTAAGAAACTGTTGTACATGTGGTGGTTCCAAAACAATATAATGTAAGTCAAACTTCCCTAGCCGCTTTCTGTCGATGTTAAAGTTTAATGTTACCGAATGAGTAACAAATTCGTGTCACCTATCGTGTTATGGGGGGAGGGGGAATTAAGTTCACGATATTTTTTTTTATTTTTAAATTATTTTTTTGTAATAATTTTATAGTTCAATTATATCGACTAGATTTAAAAAAATAAAATATTTTTTAGATCAGATTTTATTATGTATAAAATAAATATCACTAGGAAAATCTTATAAATTCAATTTTTAAACTTTAAATGTAAATTTTTGCGACATTTATTTATTTTTTTAAACAAATTTTTAAAGATATGCGGTGAAAATGAAATGAACTTAAAAAACTGTACTAAATATTTAAAAAAGGAATCTGGAGTGTAACATATTTAGGATGTATGTTTGTATGTTCGTTTGTTTATTGCACCGTAGCAGCTCAACGACTGAACCGATTTAGATGTATGACCTTAGAATCCTTACATTAACGGGAGTGTCATATACTATATATACTCGTATATATGTTTAAATAAATTAAAAAATTTTTTTTAAATATACTATATACAAAATTGTCACCCGCACGCTTTTCAATTATTCTATATTAAATAGCAATGTTTATCACCCGTATTCCTAATGCGCTCAGAATGCGTTCAATTGAAAATCAAATACCAATTTCAAATACCGTACCCAGAAGACATCCGGTTTTTTTAATTTTTTGTGGCAGACTTGTTTTTTAATTTTTAACAGATTTAAAACTTATAAAACAACTAATTTTATAAATATTGAATTTTTGAAGTCGGAGCCAAATTAAATTCGTCGGTAACTTTTTTTTTTGACTCGGGTCGACTTATAAAAGATGTAATTTAAATAAAAGTGAAAATATATTATTATTTACATTAAAATATAAATTAATATAAGTTTCTTGGTTCGAATCCCAATGAGGCTCGACTTTTAAGTAAGGAATACAGCAGCTACGATCGGACGGTAGGGTCTTTTTTATGAAAGAGCGGACATCAACAGCTACGATCATTAGCCCGGTGGAAATTGGAGGCGTACGAAAAGATGCCGTGCCTGACCGGGATTCGAACCCGGACCCCCTTAAGAAATGCCGAGCCGCTACCTACTCGGCCGCGGAGGTCGGCGTAACGTCTTTTGTTATCTGAGAAAGAAGAAATTAATAAGTAATCTTTCTTTATAGTTTTTTAAGTCGGTATTTTTTTAAATTCTATTTGTTACATAGTTTTTAGTTTTATTTTTGTTTAAAGTACGGATAAGCTAACGTAAACAAAAAAGGCCTGAGATCTTTTGCGTTCCGTTTTGATAAAAATAAGGTAAGGAATGTAGAGAAAAGATATAGAGTAACTTAGGCTCTCCGGTGGAGAAATTCCAAAAAATCTATTTTTTTGTTTTTAACCTAATAATCATTTTTTGAATTTTTATTCGAAAGTAATTTAAATATTAAGTGCCATCAAGCTGCGCATAATTATACTATAACAAATCATTACTTAATAATTTATTAAACGTCTGTATAAGCGATTTAATTTTTTGTTAAAAACGTTTTCCGCTAACGTTACCTGGAAAAATATTTGTAACGGGATCTACAAAATAAAAAATAATAGACTTCGTCCTGATTTGTTGACATTAAAGCTTAATCTATATTTAAAAAAAACTACTCACGGGTAAAATTGAGAATCTGCTACTTTTTGAAGTCGGTCAAAAATTCTATATGGAATACGATAATTTTTTTATTAAACTTATTTTTTTGACTTCGGAAACTAAAATATGTAAATAATTTTACAACATATGATATATCTCTAATGCGATAATATATATTCTTTCGTTTAACCTTACTGTTGTCGAGATATGAAAAAAAAATCTATGTCGAAAATTAAACATCGATTTAACTTACTTCGCTATTTTAATAGAAGTATAGTTATTACCTTTTTTTACCCCTGACCCCCGGAACCAGATTCGCATACAAGCATCAACACTGTCCCGGGAGGTGCCTGCAATCCTAGTCGCCGGATGGAAGGCCCGGTTATGCCGTTCCCAGCCACCCCATTCCAGCAACCGGACTCGGTCCTATGCGCCTCACCTCTAATAGGGACATCCCCAGAGGGGGCTCGCCGGGACTCAGTCTTTTCAGCTTGGGGTTTCGAGAGTCCCCGTGCTTCATCACTACCGCCCACCCGTACTAGCACGGACAAACGGCCACCTCCGCAGGGGGCTGTCCCTGTCTCTCACCCCCTTGTTTCCTGATCTTATTTTATTTTATTTTATTCGTAGAATCCTCGCCAAACTCTTGAAAGTCTGCACTCGTCAGCCACAACCTCCACCAGTTCCTCCGGAGAATTAACCCCTATCAGGCGTTGACCGATCTTCTATGAAAATTCAATACACTCCATCTTGGTAGCGACCGACTTCATCAGAGGGTCGATTCTGTGTCTTGGCGTGAAATTAAATATAATTAGCATGTGATCCGAGAGAATCTCCTCTTCCAGTATCCTCCAGTTGCAATAATCGTTAATGCGGCCTTCCGTAACGAACGCTAGTTCTATAGCCGACCGCGACTCTCCCCGCATGAACGTATCAGCCTCCCTATTGTACAGCTCAGCCCTAGCATACTTAGTCTCTTATTTAAGTGAAGGTCTCGAGTAGACTTCGCATTAGTCTCCCAGTACCAGCACACGTCTACTGTTCTCGGTGACCTCCTCACCCAGATCGTCCAAAAAGTCCACAAAATCTTGTACGACTGTATTTATAATTATTACTTTAATATACTCAAATACAAACTTGCGCGTGTGCGAATAGAGTACAATAACTCACAGAAACATAATCGACTTGCCGACGACTGTGTTTAAAGTCTGAGCCGATCCAGTGAGCCACCAAGATAATTATACGCAGCTGAAGGCAGCTGAAGAAGTTGTCATACTCGGTCAACGATTTGATGACGAAAGTAAACGAAGGTTACCGTAACGCTGCCGTAACGTTTTCGTCCTACAGTATATTAATATACGAACGATAAGTATATTTTAAACATAAATAAGTCTACGGTTTTTATAATATTTATATATTTATTTAATCGCAGTTGTAATTTACCCTTAAAAACGCTGAATAATTCAACCGGTATAATAAATAGAAAACAAATATCGGAATAGTTCTTACTTGTAAATAATTTATCAGAACATGTGTTGTGCGTATATTTAATGCGTATAGTACGATATTGAATAACATAAATAAATAAGTAAATAAATTCACGTATCTGTTAGTAGAAGTAACCAGACGGACACATGTTACTGTTACATAATATATTAACGTTGTGTGAAATGTCATTTTCTATTATAATATATGCGAGCACAACCAGTAGTTAGTTATTAACAGAAATGTTCAGTTTATATACAAAAAGAGAATGTTTGATCGGTTGGTGACGGTGCAGGGGTGGGGAAAAGAGAAAGAGCTATTAGCTTTCAAAAGGTCTTTGAGAATCGGATAAAGTTCCAAATTGGGCGGTTGTATTGGTGGGGGTAGCTATGTTGTTCATGTGTGTGTGTGTGTGAGTGTGTGTTTAGTGAAATGGATGGGAGGAGTGCGTGTGGTAGTTTGTACTAAAGCAGCTGGAGCCAGCCGCTTCCTGTCATCCACCACCTTCCACCATCTAAACCCCCCCCCCCCGCTTGTCATTCCACATCGCTGCTTACCCCCCCTTTGTACCCTGTCTATCCATCTCTCCTACGTATACCGTGAAAGGCACACACAACACATGCACACTGCACTCTGTAATCCGCTGGGCTCAATTCGGCTTTGACCTTCAATCTTTCTTGTTGTTGTTTCGGTCGCTGTAATTTTCAATGTCACGTTTGAGTTTAACGATATCGTGGCCGTTTTAGTTTATTCGTTTATATTTATAAACGATTACCGATTAATTGTTATTTAAAGATTAGTTTTATAATAGTATACGTTTTATTTAGGATTTGTTCACACAAATACGACTTATTTTTAGATATTTTACGAATAACAGTATTTTAGGAACGAGTAACAGTTCGATTGATTTCTCCAAATGTTTTATATTTTCTTTATGTTCCGGTACAACCCTACGATTAAAAAAAATACTTTACTATAATCTTTCTACGGAAAATAGGATTCGTTTAAAATACAGTAGTAACACAAAAATTCTGTCATTATATTCAGACTAGTGATTTTGTCGATCGTCTTTGTTGTTGACTTCTTGTCGAACTGTTTTTGTGTATCGATTCAAAACGGTATCTTATCGATTTAAACGGTGCAATCTTTTTCCTAAAATTTGTTGCAACGGAATAATATTGATAATAAAATTGTTTTTTTAGATAGTAAATTAATCCTCTTAGAAAAAGTGTCATTTGATTCGTATTCACCGCTGTATTTTGACAGAAAATGGAAGATCCGATGTCAAAAGAAGGCTTAAAACTTAATGTTTAAAGAATGTCTGTAAAAAAAAAAAAAAATCCTTCAAAATTTCCTTCCGGATTAGAAGATCGTTTTTGAAATTTACTTTTCATAAGAAAATGCTGTCTTTTTAGTTATATCCGAAACGGTTCTGTTGTCTAATCAAAAAGGAAGCGATGAAAAAAACTGAATTACAGAAATTGTAGAATCTGTATTTTTAGAGATCATGTGTCCACGCGACAAATAATCTCTTCATTACTGATATATTCATCCTCAACTCGGGCCTTTTTAATAATTTTTTATTCCTTCAGCAGTTCATAAGTTGGTTTATTTTATTTCATACGTAATTTTTCTTCTCTTTCGTTACCGCTGCAATTTCTGTTGTTTGCATCATATTATTTTTAATAACATCATTTGAATGCAGTCGTATCTTCATTTTTACTTAATTTATACTTAGTCCTATGTTTTTACTTATCCGGTAATCTGAATCGGTTCTAATATTTTTACTTCCTTGTACGAAGGAAGCATTGTGATCGAGAAAAATTTCGGTTTTCGGATTTCAACCGAAAATGGAAATATCCATTTTGACTAGTTTCGGCGTGATGTCTGTACGTATGTATCTCGCATAACTCAAAAACGATTAGCCGTAGAATGTTGAAATTTTGGATTTAGAACTGTTGTAACATCTAGTTGTGCACCTTCCCTTTTGATTGCAATGGACTGGACCAAAAAAGCCCAAAATCCAAAACATTTGAGTTTTGGACGTTTTCTTAACTGCAATAATAAGCCCTCATTGAAAACTTTTCAACGATATATCATAAGCGGCACTTATTTTCATAGGTTTCAGAGTTATAGCCAGATAATATTTTAATTAATGAAATATTTGGATCTTACAAGAGGAAGGCACCAAATCAGTTTGAACCTACATCTCATTTTTTTATTTGAATATATAGCGATTTTTTAATAATTATTAACCTCTGATGTAAAAAAAAATTACAATAAATAATAATTCAATAATAAAAATTAAAAAAAGAAATATGATAAAAATATCAGAATTTATTAATGAAATAAAATGTTATGAACTCTTCATTTTAAAAAGAATGTGTATATGTGATATAATCGGCGTACAAGCAGTCGTGTGGTGTCCACATCAGATTTTTCCTTTAAGTTATTTTATTAATTATTTATTATAAGCATATTAAATTGTTGTAAACAATTTTTTTTTTAATATTAACAGCTGTCTTTCGTTTTGTTAATTTTCCATTGTCTTTTGAATAATAGAATGGATTTTTTAATTTTAGAAAATATGTTTATTTATTTATTTTGAAAACGAATTTTAATTTATTTTTATTACAAGCAAAAAAAATAAAAATTACAATAATTTTGTTAAATATTTTATGTAATTACATAAAAACAAATTAATTTAAAAAAATATATATCGATTTTATATTTAAATAATTTTTTTTTTACATTATTGAAGTAAAATATTTCTCTCTTTATTTCAAAAAAAAAAAAAAAAATTGAGAAGATCGACAAAGGGAAAGAAAAAAGAAAGTAACGTTAGAAAAAGGAATTGAAATTTTTATGTAAATCAATCTCCGTTTCAGAAGTAATTATTTTTTCCAGGATTGAATCACCGCCTTTATTTTACAGGGTTCCTTTTTTTAATTAAAAATCTTTCCGTTATAATTTCATATTGCGAGTTTGATTTAGGGTTTTCTTATTTTTTAACAAAAAAAAGTGTACATTATATTATAAATAAAAGTGAATATACAAGCAAACATCTTTATTATCCGTAAGATTATATTTCTTTATCGATTAAAAAAAAAGTTTTACAATTTGATTCGTATGTTTTAATATTTTGCATCGCGTCCTACTCTCTATTAAACGGATCGATTTTGATGTTTTTATTTGTGTTTTTTAGTTTGTAAAAAATTACTTCTAGCATTCCCGTTGTGAGATTTTTCCATATAACCGTAAATCTGCTTCCAACATTTGTTTTTTTTTTTTATGTTTTCGTCGGTTAATTATCGCATTGATTTACTGTAATCGATAAATAGTGAGAATTTTGAAAATCAGTTACTAAACTTAGTAGGTAACAATAGTACTGATTCTTGCATTTCAGAGACCCTTTGCTCGCGCTCGTTAGTAGTCTACGTCGTTATTATTATTATTTTTTAATAAGACGCAATTTTTCATTTTATGTTTCTTGCAAAACTATTCTTTTTATAAGCGAATCGTTCTTATGCATCCCTATTTAAAATAACAATAAAACTAAAAAAAAAGTAACGTACTTGTAAAATGAACTTCTTAATAAAATAAAACCGGTTTGAAAAAAAAATCATCAAATAAAAAGAACATTTTTGGATAGGTACTAAATTTCGTCTTATTTAAGTCGATACAAGTTGATAAAATTCGAATTTAGTTTTTTTTTTACTTAAACGGTTTTTATTTTATTTAATTTTATTAGTTTTTTTTTTACTTCTGCACGAAGTAAAGGAAGTATTGTGATCGCGAAAAATTTCGGTTTTCATATTTCAACGCAATTATCCATTTTGACCAACCCTGAATTCATTTTGACTAATTTCAGCGTGATGTCTGTACGTACGTATGTATCACACATAACTCAAAAACGACTAGCCGTAGAATGTTGAAATGTTGAATTTAGGACTGTTGTAATAATATCTAATTGTGCACCTCCTCTTTTGATTGTGATCGATTAAACCAAAAGTGTCCAAAAAAGCCCAAAATTAAAAAAAAATTGGATTTTGAGCTTTTTCTTAACTGCAGTAATAAGCCGTCATTGAGTGATTTTCAACGATAAATCATAAGCGGTACTTATTATCATCGGTTCCAGAGTTATAGCTAAATAAAATTTTAAGTAATGAAATATTTTGATCTTACAAGGGGAAGGCACATCGGTTCGAATTCCAATATATTGATTTATTAATTATTATTAACCTCTGATTGTAAAAAAAATTACGATAAATAATAATTCGATATAACAATGAAAAAATATCAGAAGTTATTAATAAAATAAAACGTTACGTACTTTTCATTTAAAAAAAATGTGCACGTACAAGGAGTCGTGTGGTGTCTATATCAGATTTTTTCAGATTGATTTTTATAATTGTTATATATGTAACATAAATGATATATCGTAATATTTTTTAAAGGTTTACTTGAAAATCCAGATGTTTGTAAAAAAAAATTATTCCTTATTATTTTCTTAAACTTCTTTTAATCTATTCAGTGTTAAATAAATACCGGACGATCTAATTTTTCTTGCCGTCGACATCTTTCGTTTGTTTATAATTTACGTTCCTTCTATTCTGTGATGTTTTTTGTAGCATTCAAAATCATTTCTTCCTCTTCTATTCTTTCTGTTTTTTCTTCCTACGAGTACCCTTATGATATTTTACTTTTTATTACTCTACTTCGTCAGTCCTTTCTCTTATTTCATCCTTCTTAACGCTTGCAAATCACTTCCTACAATCTCGTTCTAAAACCTCGTTTTAAATCTGTTTTTATTTGTTTACGGTCGAAATGAAAAAATCACAATCTATTTGTTTAATTCGTTTCCTTCAATATATAAATAGTTTTTAACCTTTCGAATAGGATTTTTTTCAGTAATATTCTACTTCTTATCGATCTCATAATTAATGATATCGAGGTGGCGAAGAGGATAAAACTTATTCTCAGCGCCGAAATACCCGGTCAGACAAAAGTTCTTTTTTAACGCAACCGGCTTCATTGTATTATTTTCCGGCCGCGATTTCGATTTTCAATTTTAATGAAAACGCATACCGACCCGACCATCCAAGGATGTAACGATCTGTAGGTACACTTACTAGATGACCGAACGATGCTCAGCCGCCTACTGGCCTCGAATCGAAACAAAACTACTCGTCTCTTGTGATTTACCATATCGACTAAATAAAACGATCGCTATACGTTCATTTCAAGGCCCGATCAAGAATTAATTAAGTATTTTTTTTTATGATTTTAGATATCTCTTCTCCTTGTAAGGGAAAATCATTCCTCCCCTTCGGCAACATAAGATTACGTATTCGGTTGTTATTTTTGTTTCGCTACGCATTGAAAACTATCGATGAGATAAGTGTGCTATAAATTTACCGTTCTCCGGTTCTATAGATTTATCGACTGAAAATCCAAATATACGAGTGTAATACACGTATACATAAGAAGGTCTATTATTCATTTTGCCGAAATATAAATTAATCGATAGTATTTAATAGTTATGAAACGCAACAAAAAATTTGATGCGGTTTAAGTTTGACGTTACCTTAAAATACAAACGGGTTCTTCATTGTTAGAGATTTTCTAGGATTATCCTTCTATATTATAATAACTAAACCCTTTGGAAACGTATCTGGAATCTTCTAGGCATAATTAAATGATTATACGTTAAATAGTCAGTCGAAAAATCTAATCAAAGCGCAAAGCCGTTCCGTAAAATGCTTATAAAACGAATGAATTAAATTTCATTTCTGAAATTCATGTTAGGCAAGCATTATATGAAGTACTTCCGTAAAATTCTTATATTTAAGGAATTAAAATTAAAATTTAAGAAAGGAAAAATCTTTGAAAATTTTACGGAAAATAAGATTTCACTCTACTTAATTTCACGGGAAATCTCTCCAGTTTTCGGTTTTTCCTCCGAGATATTTATTACCTGAAGCATTATTTGGTTTCTTTTCTACGTCCAATAACCGATTATTTTATGATTTTTTTAACTTCGTATTTTGCTTAATTAAGTAATCTTTTATTCTTAATTTATTTCGCGTACGAAAAAAAATCGTAACGTTAAATTAAATTTTTTAAATACTTGTGTAACTTGTATAGATACTTTGATGTATTGCAAGAGTAAAATCTTTTTCAAATTTCTAAAATTAATAAAGTTTTTTATCAAAAACTTTGATCGTTAAATCTGCAGCTGGATCGATTAATATTTTATTTCTGTCATTAGGCAATTATGATCTTTTTACGATTCTAGCGTAAATTGTCGGTTCAGATAATATTTTTAAATATTATCTGAAAATAAAATGTTATATGAAAACAAAATAAAATCGATTGTTCTCGCAAAGAAAAAACAAATGGCTTCGGCGATTTATAATAGAACGTTGAATTATTGTTCCTTATAAATAAGTTCACATATTTGATATTATTTTCTATTAGCTCATTTAGCTCTTTGTAAAAATGTCGATCCAAAAATTAGATTTACATCAAGATTAACCGATCGTAAAAAGATACTACTTTGATTTTTCATGCGTTTTCTAATAGTTTCGGCTAATACGGCTATTACCTCTGTCGAGTAGAGACGACTGAGCCTATCTTGGATTACTTCACGACAAAACAGATTATGTAATTTGTCGCTTTATAGTGTCTGTTACAAACTTTTTTGTGGCTGTAGTAGATGTAAGGACTCACGGTACCGAAGGACCTCGTATACTCGAATCGCGGGCTAAAGTTGTTTTCTTTTAAAGCAATGATATTCACTTTGGTGAAAAAATGAAGGTAAATGTCACCTACATTTTGACGATTTGGCGGTTTATTATGTTACGACGGAACAGGAGGTATGAATTTACCAGATAACCGTCTTACCTTCAGGTTTGAGGCTTTTTGTGCGGATACCGGATAGAAAACAAAATCTTTAATAAGATCTGCTGATACTATTGTATCCTCATAACGAACGTTCATCGAGAACGCATTAAAACAAAAATATTTCATATTGTTAACACGGATCCGACGGGCGTCCAGCGTAATTCCGCAGAAGACCGTTGAGCCGGAAAGGATCAAGGATAAAGGAGCGGGTAGGATGATGATAAAAAATTGATACACCCTCAGAAGGACTAACAAATAAAACAAACAATCCCGTAAGGTTGTACGTCAGGTCTCCTGCAGTCAGTTGGGATCTTTATCGCCGAATCTCCGTCGGGATATTTTACCCGGGAACAGACAAGCTTCACTGAGCTCGGCGAGCTGATGTCCAAAGGGACATTCTGCTCACTGGAAAAGGAGAAGAGAAACCACTTCCTTCTTCACTTTCTCCCGTGTGGCCGGCATAAAATCTTTATCGTTACTGAGAACTTGGTTGAGTTTCAGGTAGACTGATATTTTATTATATACCGTTCGTATTTGTTTACATATTAGCCAGGATATTTATTTAAGGTCAAAATGCTAAGTTTGGTCGGATTTGTACTCTTTTATGCAAGTTATATATTTTGGATTTGACTGTACGCTCCATTTTTTGTTTTAACAGTTACGGCAAGTACTACACGAGCGTATGACTAACAGAGAAGTGTTTTCCTTAAAATATTTAGGAAATTCTGTCTGTAAAGATTTAGAAAGAAAGCGAGTTAACAATCGTGATCTCTATCTGATCGTGGGAAATAAATAATTTCACGAAATCAAGAAGAAATGATATCCTTCGTTATAATGCGGTAAGTTATTAAAAGGTAGTTTCACTTTCATTAAGCGCTTTCTTGTCGGTCCGTTAATCGTTGCGCATTATTGCTTCATATAGGGGGTTTAAAATATCAGTTAAAAATTTGTATACCGCTTTGAGGTACTATAAGGTCGTTATTATTTAAGGTAAATCGACGTTACCGTTTTGAAAACGGTACGGAATCTTTTTTCGGGTAAGTATTTCCTGTACCTATAATTCGAGGACAGCGGTTCAGCGTAGACAGTTAAAGCACGTAGATATTCTGTTTAGTGCGTGTAAGAAACCGGCGGCAGCAGCAGTACAACGGCACGAGACGTGCGTGAATCGATAATGGAGAGAGTTTAGAGGCGTCGGTAGCTGTAACGGCGCGTCGCGACGGCCAAGCGTCCCTCTAAACCTCATCCTCTTTCCCCTGACCCTGAATGCGAGCGAGTGTACATATAATAGTACAGTCATCTCAAGTAATACTCCGCCACATTTTATATGCTTTGCGAGTCGGGTTTGTTGTGTTCGTATTTCTGCGTTCCGATGAACGTTTTAACGCTTTCACTTTTAACCGCCCTTTGAAAATTTATATATTTGATATTTAAATTTATCTTCCGGAATTCGCTAAGATATTTTTATAGAAGATTGTGTTTTATTTGTTTTAAATTAATATATTTTTTCTTTTTTTTACGATATCTAGATTTTTTACTTCCGGATATTCGAAATTATTTTCATCATACGCTTTTTTATTTTCGTTTGAACCCGCAGAAGGGTGATATATCACCATGACAACAGTTAATTAGATGAATTCGTTCGTTTTTTTCTTTTATCGTTAATTTGATATTTTTGATGCGTTTCTCCGTACTATTCTTGTTAAAAACATATCGGTTACGTTTTACACGTTTATCCCATTTTTTCTTTATGTACTTTAATATTTACGCCTTTAAAATTTTTTAAAAATAAATTGACCAAATTTTTTGAATAATATCTCAAATGTTGCTGCGATCTAATTTATTTAAATTCAAAACGGTTTTTATCTATATTCTAAATACTTGTTTTATTAATCGAGAAAAATCGCTAATTAATTTAAAGAAAGTTAAGCGATGTATTTATCGTCGGCGTAATTTTAAAATTATTTGCACGTTTTAATTATATCGCCTTAAAACCTTTCGGTCGTTGGTGTGTAAATCTGTAGAAGGTAGTTAGTTCGTGTGTTTTTAGTTAAACCCAAACGATCAGAATCACCATCATAATGGTAATTCAAAAACCGTTATTTATTAAACTTATGAATCTTGTAACATCCTAGAGCTGCTGATGGACGATCGTCTTAACTATTTTCTGACGATATGCCTAACTTAGGAGCTTATAAGTCAGATTCTACTAGATTCTTAGTTTTGTTAATTCTGGAACGCCTAATGGTTATTTCCTTCTCTTTTTCTCAGGTAACTCGACTCAGATTCGGAAAAATAGTCTTTAGACGTGTTAGTGTTACGCTTTTTTTAAGGAATAATTTACGTTTTTTGATGTATACATTTTCAGATAGTAAAGAGATTTGAACGTTAACCGATTTTTTAACGTTGAAAAATCCTTCTTCGAAGACATGTTTATTTATTTTTCCGATTATCTTATAATTTTTTTCCCATCGCCTCCACGACACCATCCATCCGCTGAGCACTGGTCTTCTTTCAGGCGCAAACCGATTGAAAATTATAAGAGACCGTCTTCTTCCATTCGTCCTTCGTAGATGGCCGTAGCATTGTAACCTTCTTCTTTTCATTACCCTCCGTTGTATTCCTTGTTTACCCGCGTTTCTTATAATCTCCTTTTTCCTTCCCCGCTATAATCTGGAAACTAGACGGTTTTTCAAGAAACCTCTCTGGATAAACGAATCCTTTCTTTTTTCTTTTTTTCTGGTAGTTTCCGTGTTTCAACGTAATAAATGCGGATGCGCACTCTTCCGGATGGCATTTACCGTTGTTGTTTTAGTCTCATTCCGAATTTCCTTTAACTAAAAAGTTAAATTTAACATCTACGTAATCTTTGTTCCTTTTTCGATCCTATTACGTTGTTTTCTTTTCAAACGGCTTCCTTATTTAATATTATCCCTAAATTTTTTTTATCGTTCCGTCTTCTTTTATAGTATAAATGAACAATTAATGTAATTCACCTTACCGGCACGTTGATATGTACTCTAGATCTTCAGCTTAGTTAGAAGCCAGCATCAGGATTAAAATAATAAGTTTAAAGTCAAAATTTTAGAAAATCATACTATACTATCCTATGTCCTATATACTAAATACTGTATTATATTTCTTACTAGTAT
Organism: Lycorma delicatula; assembly: GCF_047948215.1. Classification (NCBI taxonomy): domain Eukaryota; kingdom Metazoa; phylum Arthropoda; class Insecta; order Hemiptera; family Fulgoridae; genus Lycorma; species Lycorma delicatula. The sequence continues at coordinate 5,066,000 of NC_134464.1, forward strand.
ACTCATGAGTATACTGTAGACTGACTATACTATATGTCCTACTAAAAATACTGATAAGTATACTAGTAGGACCGGAACAGTCATGACTGTTTTTAAATTTTATCTATGATTTTTTAAAATTTTGACTTTAAATGTATTAATTTTAACTCCTGATGATGCTTTCCAAGTAGCCGGAAGATCTAGAGTACATATCAACGTGCCGTTAAGGTGGATTACATTAATTGTTAATTTATTCATTTAACATATCAGCGGTTCCGTGTTTCAGAAATTAATTCTTTTTATAGATCGTAACAAATTTAATTTGTTATAATTTTTTACGCAAACGTATATAAATTTTATTTATATTAGCGTGCAAAAATTCGAACGTATACGTACGCACAAACATTCGCTTAAAACACGGAATAGGTTAATAGCCACCGGGTACTGCTAGAGATATATAATATTGTTCTGATTAAGATATGTATTCGGACATGAATCGCATTAGATTTAGTGGTTCCTCCCTCTATTCAGGTCGCCGCCTATAACTTGTGTGCGGCAAGGTATGATGCGAGGAGAACGGGGGTCGGGTTGTGACTTCGGATCTGCGCCGAGATTAGCGGTAGACCGAAATATGTCACTGTCCCGCATATAGTTACGGCATTAGATATTATAATCAGTCCTATCGTCTGTCCGAATATATCACTCGACACCTATTATTCATCGAATACGTCACGCTAAGGGAGGAAAGTTATTATTAAATTTATTCGCGTAAGTTAAATATTTATATCGTAATTTTATTTATTTTTATAACATTCTTAAAAGGTTGACAAAACATTAATTATAAAACAAACCCGGCGATCGAATGTACAAGCCTTACCTGTTAAACTAAGAGGTGGTTCTTTATTAAAATTTTCCTTTCATCTATTACGGAGCCATCAAAAGTTTCCTACGTTACTACAGCTCTTAGTTCTTATCGTTTACCGAACCCGTAAACGATAAAGACCGTAAGGAGTTTCACGTTTCATAATCGTTGATTTCGACCGTTCTTATAATCGGCGGTTGAAAATAAACCGCATCGCTAAAATAATTTCTTTAACATTTCGATTCCGTTTTCACCATCGGTAAAAGATCGAAATCGACGACAATACTGAAAACGTTTTCACAGTCCGGTTATTTCGAGTCGTGAAAGATATGTGAGCGTACGATTTTTAATATTCTTTCGTTCTAAAAACATCGGCTGTGAGTAATCCTGTTTGCAGATAATTTTCCAGGAGATTTTCTAGGAAAGAGAATTAAATACAAGTCTTCAAGACCGTGGTAGTCGATCCGGGCCCTTTTAATTATGAATAATCCCGATATCACGAACTTTATATTACTTACTTGATATTGTTGACGTATCAGAAATTGCCGGACCGAAGAAATTTAAATTTAAATTTAAATTTACAAGTGTAAAAGATTTTCGGCTCAATAAAGTGTTGTTACCGGTGAATAAATAATTATTCCGACCGATACTTTCATCTAAACTTGTGTACGGTTTACAATTGTTTAATTTGTCGATTTCCGTGACGGAGCAGTACCGTCGCGGTCTTTCATCCGGAGGACCCGAGTTCGAATCCTGATCGGGTGGTACTTTTCATACTCTACAAATTTACATCGGGATAATGACCGTTGCCGTTTGTTAAAACTCGATAAAAAAATATAAAATAATGTAAAGTTTCTCGTGCGTAAGTTATACATCCTCTTTCTAAGGGTTATTTCCTTTCTGAAATATCGGTTAGCTTCAGTAGAATTTGAGGTCAAAGCCTCGATTCAGAATTTCAATGACTTTTGTTATAAATTTGTTAAAAATATTACTATCTTATTTTTTATCCGATTACCTTTTTCGTAGTAAAATATATCCTTAATGGGAAAATTCTGGAAAAATTACGTTTTATTTAAATCGGCATTAAACTACAGCGAGCATTTAACTGTAGAACTTAGTCGTTTTAGTCAAAGTTAAGTAAAAGAAAAACAAGCTTCAATCTTTTAAAAATATACGGTCGTATTACTCTCAATCTAAGATATAAGCGACGATTAAAGAATTAATTGTAGATTAGTCATTTGTTAAAATTAAAAATATAAATTAAATTAACCTTTTATCTTAATTCTTTTGGCGGAAATAATTGTTATATGTTTCTTAACGTGTAGGGTAAATTAAGCCGTTATACAAACCGGGTATTTAACAAATTTAAGAAAGACTTTTACCTCCTTTAATCTTTTCTATGAATAAATTATCCTTATTTACAGATTTTATCTCGAGGCTTTTTAATCCTACATTTGATTCTATACGCTTCTTTTGTTTTCCTCCGTTTATAAAGACAACCCTTCTTTTACACGAAAAATTAAAACATCGAAACTAATATCTCCTTTTTTACGTATAATAAAGTTTCGGTAACGTAGACGTTTTAATTGTTGTAAAAAGTAAAATTTATTGAAAAAATTGCATCGTTTTTGTTAGTAGGGAGTTTGCGATTGCTCGACGGTAGATAACCGGCTCTCTAATCGCGGTCTATGATTTAAATTTGATTTTGAACGTTTAAAATCTGAAAGACTCAAACCGATCGGATTACCGTCAAAAATAATACAGGAAATTTAAGATAGCCGGAAATCGTGCTAGTTTTACATCGCTCTCTTCAGAACCGTTGTTTTTTCTTTTATTCTGAACCGTTTTTACTTTATGCGGGAAGGTAGAACCTGTCGTTACATGTTTTCTTTTTTTTAAATGCGATTTTAACTTATGTACAAATTATCTTTTAAAAAAGCCAACAAACTTTTAAATTTATTCACGTGGATCTTTTAGTCTAGCCTTTTCTTATTATTCCGACTTCTAGGTAAGATTTTTTTTTAATTGTGATATTACAAATACGTTGTAAAAGTGTATTTTTTTAATTTATGAGATCCTTTAGGAAAGAGTACTTAATAACATGTTAAATACTTATAATCCAGCCGTACAGTTTAACCCAGCGGGTTGGTCTAGCGGTGAACGCGTCTTCCCAAATCAGCTGATTTGGAAGTCGAGAGTTACAGCGTTCAAGTCCTAGTAAAGTCAATTATTTCTACACGGATTTGAATACTAGATCGTGGATACCGGTGTTCTTCGGCGGTCGGGGTTTCAATTAACCACACATTTCAGGAACGCTCGAACTGAGACTGTACAAGACTACAACTTCATTTACACTCCATACATCCTCTGAAGTATTATCTGAAAGGTAATATTTCAAAGTCTAAGGTGATACCGGAGGCTAAACGGGAAAAAGAGAAAGAAAGACGTACAGTTTAACGAACGAGTGGTATTTGACGGCCGGTTTCTCGCAAATTTCCCTTATTCCGAAAAATCTCTATCTATTAAATTCCTTTTCGTTCTCGATTTTCTTGAGACAATAGATTCATTTCGACTTCAACTAATGCGCGAAGTACATCGTCGTCTTTCCGACGGCTGTGTTACTATTGGAACACTCCTTTTCCGGTCGGCCTTTTTTACGCTATGTAATATAAATGCAAATGCAGTCGTTACCTTCGTTCGGTTTTACGCCGAGCCGAATAATCTTATCTTTAAAAAACCATCGGTCTTTTTGAATATATAATTTGTAATCTTATGCCCGAGCTAGTAGGAACCGTCTCGGTTTTCCCTTCGCTTCACTTTTACCCCGCTTTTGAGAAATTTACTTCCGTTGAGTTAAAATAGAAGAAAATACCGTTTAAAAAATTCGGTATATGTATCTATTTTTGGGGTTGCGGACTTTTTTTCAGTATTTTTTTTTTTAGAAACGTTTTACTTATAATCGTTAAATTTTTTGTGATATTTTGTATTAGAGGAAGTAGATTTTTAAAGCTATCGGCTAGGTAAAATAACGTTATATAATTCAAGCGGTCTGGAGCTTTATAAAACAGGGTGAGCGACAAAAAACCGAACCCGTAATGAAACCGCTACCCAACACTATTTATGAAAGACTCGCACGACTAGCGCGACTAGTGGATATATATGTTACTACTGATTGTTGCTGTCGTTTGTCAGGTGGTTACGTGTCAGTGCAGTATATGTTTTGTTGCGGTGCGGTATTGTAAGTGCAGTTGCGTTTGTGTAAAACGCCTTTTCAATCCAGGAGCTATAACTGAGGCCTGTATCGGTTCTGCATCGTTTGAAGAATCGCGCCGAGTATTCGTAGTAAAATTTCCGAATGCTTGTATACCGGCTCTTCGTAGCGTACACGATTTAGTTAAAAAATGGCGTACAACAGGTTCGGTTTCAAATGCAAAACGAAACAAATAACCTTCCGTTAGGACTCCACCGGCCATTGCCGATATTGAAAAGAGAATTACTGCCGGTGCTCAATAATCACCGCGCAAGTTATCCCGACAATCCGGTGTTAAATACACATCTTGTCGTAAAATTCTTCACGAATTAAAGTCGAAACAATACCGCGTTACGACTGAAGGAGACAGACAGACCGAAACGACTTGATTATTGCGACCGTCTTCTCGAAAAGATTGTCGGTGGACAGATAGAGTTGTCTACTTAGTTTATGCATCTAATCCCCACAATATTGATCAACCGAAGTACAACATTCAACGAGATATCAACGCGACTGACAACAACGGTTTGCGTCAGACGTGTCTCGGTACGATCAGTCGAGCAAAAAGTGCATCGATACCCAGGATGGTCGTTTTGAACATCTTTTGTAAATAAATGCAACATTTAAATTACGTTTTACGTTTTTCTTATTTAATTTATCCGTATCGTTCATAAAATTTCATTCCAACACAACCTACCGATTCTGCAGCGGCTACGTACGGGTTAGGTTTTATGTTGCTCACCTGTAGAAGTAAAAAGAGTAATCGTTTTTATATTTACTTCAATACTATTTCACGGGATTATATTTTTAATTAATTAATATGGATTTTTTATTTATTTTATAATAATTCATCGCGTATTTTGCGATATCGTTGCTCTCATCAGATTTTCTTTTATCTACATCCACACAAATTACTATTCCTTTTGTCATCCGTGGAATATTATATCTACCCTTTCCTGCTGCAATGATCACATTATAAAAAATTTTTTTTTTTATTCATTTCCAAGGTATTTTTTCTTCTCAGGGTAACGGACGGTTCCTTTGAAAATTTCTCTCGATTGGAAAAGCGTTCGCGATAAAATAACGACTGTAATCGGTTTTAAGAGTTTTACTATATGAGTTGCGAATAAAATTTGATTACCCGTTGTTTAAGGTAAAAAGGGATAATATGATCTCCAATATCCGTAGGGTAATTAGCGGGGTAATCGCTGTTGTGTTGTACTATCGGTGTTACCAACCCACATATTCACTATTTATATATCATATAAATAGGTATGTAACCAAGAATCTATTTAATTAACCTACTGTGGATTATTTTAATGTAGATTATTTTTTTTACATGTATTTTATCTTTTGATTTTCCGTTGGTTTTTCAGCCGTTTCGATTTTCATCGTACGTATCATTAACGGTAAAAGTATTTAGCAAAATTTTTATTTTATTTTTTTATAAATCGTACGTTTAACGATAAGATATAAATGTATATATCGTATCGATATATAAATATAAAACCAAAATAAATTTTAACACGAAATACAGTCAAGATTATAGGAAATAACACCTGTGATAATTTGTAATCGTATGCGACCTGCAACGTATGTGTTAATCTAATCTAATACCATTTAATGCGAGTTTATTTTCGACACTCCGCAGTCAGTTTATTAAATAGACATTCGGTTACATATCTATTTATACGATATATATATATATATATATATATATATATAGTAAATATGTGGGTTAGGTAACACAAACGGTACAACACAACAGCACTTATATGCAGATTGTGGATTTTCCCTGGTGACAACCACTATCTCTTTTCAACCAACCACCCCTCACCCCTTTTAACCATATAAAACCGCCCTTTACTGAACTCAGGGTTCATCGGCCTGTCATTCATACCCGATAAATTGTTACCGTGAAAAGATTTATCGTATCCAAAAAAAAGAAGAAAAACAAAAACGTAAAAACATATCGTAGAATTTGTTTTAACGTAAATGTACGTGAAAATAGTTATTAGATTCGCGAGTTTACTTTTTTCTTTTTCATACAGAGATAACCAGATAATCCGTATTTTATCTATTTTTACTTTTATCTGATAAACATCGTTATCGATTAGTTGTTATCGCGACTTTTGAATAATTTTGTAGGTGTTTCGTTAACTTTAGTTAAAAACTCGGTAATTAAATGTAATATAAGCATATAGCCGATGTGTAAATTACTTTCTTTTTAAGCGGCTGATTTCTTACAACTTTCTATACTTTTTTCCAAGCTTTTTGCGAGATATTATTTATAAGTTATATGTACAGCATAGTCCTACAATTTTTTATGACATTATGCGATTGAATAAAATTAAAAAAAAAAGTTATCAAAAATATTATCTTAATCGGGTTTTAAAATACTCAAATTTCTTTAAATGATATTAAAGTATATTTTTAACCGTCTTAAAAAGGGGGAGGTTCTCAATTCGACTGTAACACTTTTTTTTTGTTTGAGCGTAATTTTTCATCGAGTACACCGATTTGGAAATTTTTTTTTAACGTCGCAGGACGGTCTACTACGCCGTTATGGTGCGATACCGGACTATAGGTTGAAAAAACCTATCTTACAAAAAACTGCAACCTAAGCGGTAGAACGTTTTTATCGCTTCTACGTCGAATACGTGCCTTAGACTATTCGATACTTGACGCATTCTCCGTAAAAGAATGCATCTTTCATCTTTTCGCAGTTTTTTAAGACTGCACTCTTCTATTATAGTCGATCGATGTGAAGCGTTCTTCAGACGTTTCATTGCAGATAAAGTATGATCTTTGTTCTTGAGTCTCATTTGAAAGGCGTTTCAGGATCAAAATGTGTCGTTATTCTCTTTCAGAACGCGTTTCTTTCGACTACTTACATTTCATATATTTCAGCTTTCTAGACAGCCTGTACTAATATCAGATATCAGACTCTTGAATCCTACACATCTTTTCCCTTTGGATTTTAAGTCGTTTTGAAAAAGCCTGTTTTATTTCAAGAAAACGTTATGTTTTTTACGAGCAGTGTCTTTTGTGGTCCTACTCGTATTTCCGCTACGAAAAATTTACAAAAGTAAAAAGATAAAATAAAAAAGCGTTTGAAAATGAACAAACTCGAAAAAAAACGCACTGAAAAAGAAGAATAATTTTTCCGCTCGGTTCTCAATACATTCTTTGAAACTTATTTTTGGAAGTCGGCGCCAAAGTTTAGAATTAGCACGAAGATTTAATTCAAATAAATTTCATAATCTGTATCTCGTGCGCTCGTAATTCATTTAAAATTTGGCTCCGATTTCAAGTAATAAGTTTGAAAAAAAACTGAGAACGCGGTAGAAAAATTATTTTTTTCCTTTTCAGCGAATTTTTTTCATTCTGGAGTCTGTTTAGCTTTTTCAAAACTTTTTACGATATGAAAACATTGTCGCGTATAGCGGGTCGATAACGATATTGAGAGATTGACAATTCAAAATATTTATATACAAGTAATTACAATTTATCGGTTTAAAAGCATAAGTAAAGCAAAACAAATATATATAATAAATAGAATATAAAAAACTTAAGATGTATATATAGTATAGAGAAATTGAAGATGTTTGATTTATTATTAGGAGATTAAAAAGTTAGCATAGAATAAAGAATTACATGGAACCGATCAAATATACTCCAAAAATTTAGACTTTTGTGAAAGAAAATTCTAATTACTTTTCCATAATTAATTTGGTTTTTTAATCGAAGAAATAGTTCCACTCTAATGAATATTGAGCATTTTCAACTTAAACGAAAGTGAGACCTGTGCAATTATTGCCAAAAGATGCATGAATATGAACGTGAAACTGATTATTAATTATTTTTATTTTAAATAGTCGCTTCCTTTTTGGTTCTATTTATTTATTTTTCTGATCGTTAGTACGATCACAAAAAAAAAATATTTTCAAGAGAGTTTAAAAATAAAAAAAAATAATCGACCGGTCGAATCTTTTTTTTATAGTAATTATATAATCTTAGATTTCACCAAGTTTATAGTAAACGAATGATCGAGTAATAGCATTTAGATAAAGCGCCTACATAATCAAGTCGTATCTTTATAAAGTAAAATAATAATTAAATAAAGTTCTAAAACTATCCCTTAGTTTTTTAATTTTTATTTAACTCCTCTTGCGTAATCGTTTGGACAAGACGCTTTAATAATTTATTCGTAGTTATAGTCAAGAAATTGTTGAACTTGTTACCGTATAAAGAGGAATCTCTTAAATAAAGTAGAAAGGCATTGAATAGGCAACCGGGATTGTAAGCGAGCGAGTTGCCAAAGAAACCAAGATACACACGAGTAAGACAAGACAAGACAAGATTTCTTGTTCGGATGTGTGTGTGTTGGTTCGAGTGAATGTGTCTGTCAGAGTTGAAATAGATAAAACAGAACGATGTAGTTTATCTCGGTTAGGTTATACGTTTGTAGTAGAACGGTATTGTAGTAACAGTAGCCCTCTTTTGACTGAGGAGAGTAGCAGAGAGAGCGAGCGCGCGCGTGTGTGGAGTGTGAGTGAGTTAGAGGGAAGAGTGAACGAGTCAAAACAGAGTGGGTGATCCCCCTAAGACCAGGAGCTAAATCCATGACCAGCTCAACTTTGTGTCTACACCAAGAGAATACAACTTCTCCCCTTCTCTTAAACGCATACTCCTTCCGTTACCGCACTTCTCTCATCTCTTTTCCTTTTAACCCCCTCTTCACTATCCTGTATTCTATATCCACCTCACATTTACACATATAGAGAACAGTTACGTATACTCACATATAAATATATATATATGTTTGTGTGTGTGTGTACATTCACTTTATATCTATCGCATCTTCTTTTTGTAAAACCTCTTCTATCCGACGCCGCCGTCGTCTACAACCATTCATTCAATTCATTTGTGACAACTACGTTACTACTATACTCGTCTCTATGTCTTTACGTCTGTCCACTAACACCCCCTTTTACTACTACTCTCCTCCTCCACCTCATTCCACCTACGGTCTGTCTCTTTGGCCACATGACCACACTACAATCAAATACCCCTCACTTTTCTCCTTTCTCTTGTTTTATCTCTAATAGTACCAATTTTCCCTCTTAACCCTTTCGTTTACCCTTTAAATACTTACACTTTTCATTTTAATACGGTATCTTTATATATATTTATATGTATATATCGGTAGTTTATACATTTGTATGTATGTATGAATCGATATTCGCTTAAAACCACTGATCCGATCTGAAGAGGTTTTTATCGAGATTTAAGAACGGTTTTAGGAGTAAATTTATTCATATAACTTTATTCTGGGGTAAGTTGTAAAGTTAAACGGTGTTGTGTTTCACAGAATTAGTTTTCACGCTGGTTAAATAACAATCTGAGATAATCTCACGGTTCCTACGAATTAAATTTTATAGAAAAAGGAAACTTGATTTTTCATTTATTAAAATCGGGTCCGCTGTTCTCGGGGTACGATATTAAATTGAAATTTTATCGCCACTACTTTCGTAAGTAGGAATTGCATGTAGTTTTCTTAGCGAGTATTCTATTCTCTATTCGTAATTTAAGTTATATTTGCAAATAGTTGCTAAGATGTGTTTTATTTTCATATTATCTGCGTTCCAAATAAAACTAAAGCTAAATGACTTAGCTTCGACGGTTCTGTTACTTGAATTTGTTTTTCTACTTTATGGCATCGTATGTAAACGGTATAAAACGTTTTTAACAATTTAAAAAAAATAAGCTTATTTTAACTAGACGTAAGATTTACTCCATCGAAACCTTAAAAAGGTCGGCTGAAATATATCTTAAGTTAAAATATTTAGAAGAAACATACATTTTTAGAATTTACTCGCAGATGCAATTAAAAAGAAAATTCGGAAAATTACTTTCTCCTCTTTTGGTAAAACGTTTATGAAATTTTCACTCTTATGATGCTCTTTTAAAACAAATTCGACCGATAAAAACTTAACCGAATAGAATACAAAACAAATTTATCGAAAACATTTTGAAATTTTAAATGGAGGTCTTCGCTCGTTTACTAAAATTCTTCTGTGACTCAGGCCGTAGATGAATTTTAGCAAAATATTTCTGAGGATAAACATTTAAAAAATTAAAATCTGAAACAATTTTTGTAGGAAATAGTTTTCTGGAATTTTAAGTTAGGTTTCCCTTCCAAATTTTATAGTCGGACGAACACCTAGTGGCCCACCTCGTTGCAATACCTATCAAAGTCGTTTTTATTTATTATACATTACGTTCGGAAAGTCGCTGTGCAGTAGGCTTTAGAGGTATGTTGTGCATTCTGCTCTTTCTGCGTTAAGTCGGTAGCCCTTTGGGTTCGATGGGCGTTGCACGGTCATAAACCAAGATATCAGTTATCGAGTTGTGATCGAAGGTCCTTCGTTTCATTTCGTTAATCGGAATCGATAATCGCGCGAGAAACGTAACGGTTCTCTCGGAAGAGGAACGCATTTATCTCGTTGAACATGTCTTTCGTGAAGGTGACTGGTATACTGATTTAGTGAAGGACAATTTTCTGAAAAACTTCGAAACACTCTTGTACCTCACCGCAATGCAGCTCCAAAACTTATCGAAAGATTTCGGGCAACAGGCTCATTAAAGACGCCGATCGAAGTGGAAAACCACAGAAACTGAACCGACAAAAGCCGCTTGATATTTTGGATGATATGGTCTAAAGTCCATCAAAGTTAATACGTACGTTAGCACGGCAACAAGATATCGGACTTGATTCCACACATAAAGCCGTAAGAAAAGAACTGAAACTATTCCTCTACAAAGTAATCTGGGTTCAACATCTGAACCTTAGAGATCATCTCAAAAGTCTAGCATTACTGGCAATAGTTTAAACCTTTTATTTACAAAAATTACGTAGGTATCTTCGACATTACGTTTTTTTTTTACAGAAGAAGCGTGGTTTCATCCGGGAGTGTATATTAATTCACAAAATCCACGACTGTGGGAAACAACTAACCCCTCATGAATTACACGAAGCAAAAATTAGAGTCTGGCTCGATGTGAGGAGAACGCGCATAGTCGGTACAATTTTTTTGAAAATACAGTTAACAGTCATCGTTATTGTGCTGTTTTAACAAATTTCATTATTCGGTTAACTGAAGTTGAAATCAATCGCAATCGGTTCATCTAGATGGAGCCACAGCGCACTCGGCTAACAAGTCGATGACTTCTTTACGAAATGTCTTTGGTGAACGGATCATTTCAAGGGGTTTGTGGCGTGTACGATCGCCCGATTTGATTTTCCCAGATTACTTTTTTTTGGGGGCAGCGAAACAAGGAGTGTATCGCAATAGATCGCGCACGATTGACCAGCTAAAAACCGCATTAACGGCATACGTACGAGAAATTCCAGTACATCAGCGGGTTAGAGCGATTGAAAACAAATTTAAACGCGTGCAGTGTTGTATTGATGTTGGAGGAGGTCATTTTCAACACCTTTTATAAACTATTCGAGATACTGTATTTGCGTTTCTATAAAAAAAATGAAATAAAAATACAAAGTAATTAAGAAAGTTTCATTGTTATACTTCTTCCATAATTACAACGCACAGCTACTTTCCGAACATCTGTGTGTGTGTGTGTGTGTGTGTATATATATATATATATATATATATTTCTGTTAAATAGACTGTACTTTTAACAAGGTTATTGTCCATGTTATCAGTTTACTTTAGCGCAAATTTATAAGAAATTAATGGTTTTACCTCAGGACCAATCGGCCTGTAATCTAAAAATGGATCTGACATCCGGGTGGCTGAAAACTTACCTTTAACTTTTTTATAATTGAGATAATTGGATGCGGTTTGCGGCATGCTTCCTTCATCAAAAACATAAAAATAAATTTTAAATTTTACCATTATTTTTTTTTAATATAAAATAAATTTTAATAATTAATTTTTTCAATGTTTTATTAACGTAGTAAGATTTTCGGTCGTCATTTTGGTTTAAATAGTTAGAATTTAATTTTTCTGATGCGGTTTTGATCGTCTGGGAAAGACCTTTAAATCAAATATCATACGACCGTAATGAAATAAAATTATTACGGCCGTGTAAAATATAACCGTTCAAAATTTTTAAGCAGCCCCGTCCCCGTCCCCCTGAAAGCCGATAGGACTCTAAATTGGGCTACTGAGTTAGCTTCTCTTATGTCGGGATATCTCAAACAACAACAAAATTTAAAGAGGAGCTGGCCGCCATTTTGGATCGGTTGATGAGAATTTACTTTTAATTGTATTATTTAGCTCATCTCATCGAGCTCTTTAAAATTATATATCAAACGACCCTGGTTCTCATTTAAGACTTTTGAGGTGATCCCCGTTCCTCGCCGCACCAAAATCCATAAAGTGGAGTATAATATAAAACAGATCCGAATAATCTGTTTAACGAACAAAAACATTAATGTCTACGTTCACTGTGTACTGATAGATTAGATATCTGATAAAAAAAATTTCTAGAATTATATAAATGAAAAATCGAAGTTAAGGGAAACGGGGAAAAGGGAATTAATAATAAGAAAAGATAGATCTATCTAAAAATAGACCGCTAAAAAAGATTACCAACTACCTAAAGGAGTATTTCAAGGCTCTTTTATCCGGTAGATGACCCTTATAATTCCAAGGGAGATCGTGACATCTTTACTAAAGACGGGAATAAATAGCTGGAATTTATGCTACAACAAAATAATTCTCCTATCCGCGTTAAACAGCCGTTCGAGATCAGTATTAGGTTTTGATTTTAAGAATAAACTTCTCCCGTTTTCAATACGGCATACGGAAGAAAATTTCGACTGAATTTTTAGCCGTCCAGTCAGACCCTTTACGGGAATGTTAATGTCCCTTAATACGTCGCTAAAAACCTTGTTCTTTTCACAAAATTTTACCGTTAAAGTTTCTTTTTTCAGTTTAGGTCTACGGTAAAAATCTCTTTATTTCTAACTTAAACCGCGACTATAATTTATGGAATTCTGTTATAACTTTCGACGTATGGAAATTTGCTACTATTTTCCTTTCTGGCTTTTCTATTTTCATATTCTACCCCGTAAAGTCCTACTCTACCTATAAATGAATTAAGAGTTATTTTTAATTTCTTAATTTACGTTTGATTTTAGAGGATCTATTTTACTCATAAAAGATCTCATCGCTTATGTTATTCTACTTTTTATAGTATATCTGGTTTATTTCATCGGAGGTTTTAATTTTACTAACTAAATTATAAAATTCTTTGATTTATGTCATATTAAATTTTGTTAGCTTATGATTTGCACATCACTTAAACATGTTTGTTCGAAAGGTCCACGTGTCAGTTTATATTCAAAGAATTTTTATTTTCTTAAAAAAAAATCACAGAATCCTATTACCTTTTCCCTTAAATAGTTATTTTACTCTCGATATTTCCTTTCTATTCCTTTATTCCTTCCTTTGTAATACTGCATATAGATTAAAAAAATAAAACTTGTTTCACCCATTTCTATGTTAAAAAGATAACCTTTTCTTTTTTTTGTATCAAGTAATATGAAAGGTAAGAAACATTACTTTTTAACATCTTGCTTTATTTTTATCTTTTAAAAAATTACTATTTACCTCTAAAAGTAATATTACTCTTCCATTTTTTATAAGATATATTTACTATAAGTTGCTTTTTAACGATAAAAAAAATTGAAATTTTAATTTTCTTTAGTAGACAACACTGTACTTAAAAGTCTAGTCTTTAACTTACTCTGTGTAGTTAATAATCTTCAAAATGACGATTTTTGTTTTTTATTTATTTACAAATTGTAATTTTTTAGCTATTATAAATGTCGAATATATCTTAAATTTTGATAACCTGTGATATTTCGATAATTTAGCCGATAAAATATTCCTTGAACGAAAATAAATCGATACTTTAACAAAAGTTATAAAAACTAAAAACTGTCGTATTTCGATTCACTGCGTGCGATTCTTAATCGATCAGATACAAACGATTATTTTAGATAACATCGATTGAAAGTACCGTTTTCATTAACGTGTATTAAGTTGTAAGACTTTACTCTTTAATAAACCGTAAGAACAGTTTTTATTCGGAACGCTTGCGTACACGATATAAATTTGTGGTAGTCTTGAATCCGTTAAGACAGATACCGGTATTTCTGGAGAGAAAGTAATTTTTCTTCGCCGCAATAAACTTATAGATGCAAAATCGCTTTACTGCTCCCGTTCCGGGTAAAAATGTCGTTCTCCTTCGCGGGTAAATTTTCTTTTTACACCGATCGTATGTTTCCCTAATATCCTTAGTTCCCGTCGAGTTATACGGGAGTAACTCACATACTATTAGATCCTTGTCGAGGATTAAAGGATCTGTAAAGCTCTGGTGATCCCGGTGAGATCTATCTGGGATGAAAGTATCAGCGATTCTGCTTTCCGGACAAGTAGCGTAATATCTGAAATGCCTATAGGATAAATTTAGGTACGGTAGAAATATTAGAAGTTTAGCTAGAATACAGATATTATGATATATACTATATATTTTAATTAAAATGTAAGAGAAATCTCATTTCTTTATAAAAGGTATACCTCTTTACAATACTGTAAGAATACAATTTAAACAAGACTTACCGTAATTTTTACAAAAAAAATGATCTTTCTGTTCTGTTTTAAGATAAAAATTTTTTCGATAAAATTTTTAAAAAAACCTTTCATCAGTAGACATATAAAATAATCCCATTTAAAATTTCTAAAACATTTAAGGGAAAAATTAATCTTTTTCTGTAATGTTTTTTTGTAATAATTTATGAAGCGCTTCTTCCGGTGTGTTGTCGTGTAGATCTAAAACTTGGACGGTCGAATACAAAAAGAAGAGTTATTTTGATAACGTAGGTATGTAATTGTACAGAATAATGAGGAAAGTGAAATATCGTAAACGTAGAAGATTTGAAAGGAGAGCAAGACCTAGAAGGTATACGTTGAAAAGGAAGAAGATTAGGAGTTGTAACCGACAAGAAAAAGAAAGAACGATTATATAAATAAATAAAGGTAGGCTCAGAATTAAACAAAGTAGTAAAAGTCCAGTTGTTATCTATCTAAAGGCAAATTTACTAAATAATACGAAGTATTATCGTAAGAAAAGACACCTTTTAAAATTTACATTTCATTAAAGGCGTTAGGAACTTCCGTAAAAAAAAATTGTTAATAAAACGATACGCTAACGGTTTTGCGGTAAAATGTAAAAGAACGACAAATGAAAAAGAATAAAAAATAAAAATAGGAATCGCATGAAATTACACTAAAATCCACAGAATCTTAAATTAAAAACATTTTTTTCACGCTATTACAATTCTAATTTTTGTAGATTTGAGTGTATAAAGAAGAATTTTCCGACAAAAAATTAACCTGCAACCGAATCGTTTAACCGAAACTAATCTGGAAAATATTTTTTCGTTAGTCTGAGTTTTTATGTTTGTTATTATTATACTTTTTTTTTGTGTATAGTTAACGATACGGTAGTATATCATGTGTGCGCGGAAGAATATATTACTGCCTACGACGTTACTTGTTTTTTGTTACTCCTAACAAAATTGTTATGTAGTACAGTGTTCGAGTGTACCGTAACAAGTTATACATATGTTTCATTAAACCGTTTCCGGTTTGACCTTGATTTTTTTATATACTTCTTAATGTATATAAATATTTACTTAAAGGCAAGAAACCTAAGTTATAATGATTTTCATTCAGATATAAAATATTGGGATATTTTATATTCTGGTTCTGCCGTTCACGTAATAATATTACTTTAGGACCGGTTAATGCCTGATATAAAGGAAATAGAATCTTTCATCTCCCTCAAAACTGCAGCCGGAACGGTTTAGTAGATACCATTTTCTAACGGGAATGTATGGAAACAGAATGGAAGATACCACAGGGAATAGGAATATAAATCGATTAGCGACTCTAAAATTACCTTACCATTTTATCGAGCGGTATGTTAATAAAAAAGAAAAAAAGGAAGAAATTAAAAACACACATTCACGTATGGAATACGAAAAAAATGTATTGTATCATATTAAAAGAAAAAATGTATTTCTTGAACATTGAAGGAGGAAAACTGGTGGGATCATACTGAAATATTTTACATCGTGACCGCTTCATAATAATATTGGTATCGATTCCTCAACACACCGAACAATATGTGAATAACAAGAGATAAATATTAAAAATTTTAAAATCGGAGGTGGACATCCCACGACTTCCATCTATGACAAGGAGAATATTGTCCGACAATACCAGAGGATTAATGAACTAAAAGAAAAGAATTTTTTGCAATTTATTAAAGATCGGGAATGTAAGCCTCAGTGTATATGTTGTTCCTGTGAGGGTCTATTTTCAGTCACTCTTTAGCTAACTTTAACGTATATAAAATTAAACTAGAAAATCCAAAAATAATACGATTCTGAATTATAATTTTCAATTAATATTAAATAATCAGATGTTTCACCAAATCTATTACATATACACATATGAAATAACGCTTACTAAATTAAATAGACGCGTTTTTTAAATTACATAAAATTTTATTTCACTAATAACTTCTGATTTTTTTTATTGTTTTTATTGAATAATTATTTATTGTAAAAATGTTTTTTTCAATCCCGGGTTAATAATTATTAATAAATCAATATTTAAAAAATAATTAAAAAATAAATTAAAAAAGTTAAAATGGAGATGAAGTGTGATTCGAACCGATATGCTTTTCCCTTGTAAGATACAATTTTTTCATTAATTAAAATTTTACTTGGCTATAACACTGGAACCGATGAAAGTAAATACCACTTATGATATATCGTTGAAAAGCTCTTGATGACCGCTTATTACTGCAGTTAAGAAAAGTCAAAAATTCAAATGTTTTGGATTTTGGGCTCTTCGGACGCTTTTAGTCCAGTCGATTGCAATCAAAAGGGGAGGTGCCAACTACATGTTACGACAGTCGTAAATCCAAAATTTTAATATCCTAAGGCTAATCGTTTTTAATACGTACGTACAGACGTCACGCCGGAACTAGAAAAAATGGATTCAGAGATGACCAAAATGGATGTTTCCGTTGAAATCTGAAAACCAAAATTTTTCGCGAACGCAATACTTCATTTACTTTGTACAAGGAAGTAAAAACACGACTGCCAAAAAAAATGTCTTTAATGTAGTGTAACAACACCGATATAACGGACTGTTACCGACGAGTAGAAAATATAATAACGGGAGGAGTCCAGAAAATGGCTAAAAGGAACCGTTTTAGTAAAGTAACCGTTTAACCATCGTCTTTTGTAATACTGCCCGCTGATACACACGTAAACAGATGTTCATCTGTGAGAAGAGTTACCGGACCCAGGTTAGGAATGCGCGGGAACGAAAGGACTCGGTCGATCGTTCTCATGCTCAACTAGGATGTGGTCCGGCAGGTAAAGAAAATAGGAGTATAAATACCGGGGAAGACCGGTTGAAATCAGTTGTGCGAAATCAGTTTAAGACGTTATTATGTCAGTCGGCGAGGAGAGTTCTGCAACATAAGTCTACGGGAGACGTTATGATGCGAGTCTGCGATGAGAATTCTGCGAGATGTCAATGAAGAATCGAATTTCTAGTGAACACGTTCGACGCGATTAGGGTGGCGTCACCGGTGATTCCAGTACATGAAAACAAGAAACGGTTCGGTGAGTTACCGTTAGACTATAAGTGAAAGAAATAACGTGCTAAATTTTATTTGTTAACAGCAAAGGTATTTGTAGAACTTTATATATGTCTTATCTATTTTACTATTGTTGTTAATACAAGACTAGTCGTTAAAAGCGTTAAGACTAGCGGTCATGTTGTCTTTTACCGATGGGACTGAATTCTGATTTTAATTATTTATCTATCTGTGAATAAATCCTGACAATTATTTGAAGTTCTGTTTGTATTCAATCGCTGTTATTATTACTGACATTTATTATTATTGTCTGCTGTTGTTATCATTATTATCATTCTGATTATTATCGTGATTGTGATTACTATTTTTATTATATGTTTTATTATCGCCGTTTATTATTACTCTTATTGTCATCGTTATTATTGATTTGTGTTGTTTTACTTATGTTCCTTAACTAATAAATTGTAATTATATAACATTTTCAATTGTCAATCTCTCAAT
Organism: Lycorma delicatula; assembly: GCF_047948215.1. NCBI lineage: Eukaryota > Metazoa > Arthropoda > Insecta > Hemiptera > Fulgoridae > Lycorma > Lycorma delicatula. The sequence continues at coordinate 5,084,311 of NC_134464.1, forward strand.
ATGCTGATCGAGCCGCGAACACGCGACAGAATTATTACTGATACTATAGGATACTACAGCTCTCTACAGATAGCAGGCGGGTGACAATTTTTTAGTAGTATTTGTGTATAGTTTAATTTTTAAAACATATATATATATTTATATAGCCTATGACACTTCCGGTAACGTAAGGATTCCAACGCGGGATTGTACATCTAAATCGTTTCAGCCGTTGAGCTCCTACGGCGAAACGAAGATACATTTACCCTAAATACATTACGTAATCTTGTAAAGGTATCGTTATGAATTTAAGTTAATAATTACAAGAATATATCTGACGGGCGGTCTTATTAGTAAGCTAAGAGACGTTTGGGATTTAAATAAAAGCTAAATAATGTTCTATAAAGATAAATTATATGCAGATTTTGAAAGCTATATATTATGAAAAGCGTTCAGTTTTCAAAGCTTTAACTTCCCAAGTATTAGTAGAACGGAGGACAAACTTACAAGTTATTTACAATATATGCTGAAAATCATATGTTGCTTCGATCGGAAAAATTTTTAATAACGGATCGTATATATATATAGAATACATTATTTATTGGTAAACCGTTATATAAAAGGGGAGAAAGTATCAACATATAACCGGTAGTATTTGTAACAAGAGGTCAGACCCTGAACGGTAGCGATAGCTTGCGTCGGATCCGAGAGATGGTAGTGTTGTTCGTTCAGAAGGAGACGGCGGAGAAACGAGTAAGGGGTAGTTAAGAGCGAGAGAGAGTGAAAAAAAGAGAAAGATAGATAGAGTTGTACTGTTTAATAGTAGAAGAGGGGGTTGAAAGCGAAAGTTACTGTAGGAAAGGCACGGTACGAGTTCGTGAAAGGGTAGCGGAGGGGCGGTTCGGAAATGAGTTTTTTCGCAGCAAGCGTAACTAAATAATTACTATCCGAGAAGAAAACATGCAGGTTCTAACTGCCTGCGGCTTCTTAAAAAATCAATACTACTACAGTTTTACTATTATTATTATTGTTATTATAATCCTTTTTCCTCTTTCTGTTTTATTTCCTTATTGTCGTATTGACGTATAAACCGTATTAATATTATACATTTAAATAAAGTTTTCGTTTTTCTTATTTTAAAAAGAATATGCGAAATTATATATAAAAATATTTTTTAACGGGCGAGTTTTTTTTTGGATATAGTGATATTTTTATTCCTGACATACGTATATAATCTTTTTTTTTTAATTTTACCGATTAGTAGCGTTAAAAATTGTAATTTTTCAAAAGCATCCAAAAGTAATTATTCTTTATATTTTTTATAGTTATATTTTTTATTGTTTTATTAAATTAATACAATAGCTTAAACAATAATATAATAAGCAATAGCTTAATTTAGGTAAAGCATTTTTATACCGCGAAATATTTAAATTAAATTTCAATTTTCATTTTTCAGAATGCTTAAAAATGTATAAATATTTGTTTAATTGTAATGTCTACAAATGCTTGAATCGGTTTATCGAAACGCTGTATCGTTTGGATGCAAAAATTGGCTTTACGTTTGCTATTCCATTTAGATAAGATGTTTAAAAGAAATTGTTATATGTTACGCTTTTGATGAGAACGCTTTAATCTAAGTCGAGTCGAAAACGGTTCAAGAAACATTTTCATTAACTTACACGCATATTTTAGGATAATTCTTAATAGAATTCACGGTATATCTAATCTAATCTCCTCAGAATAATTGTAAGAATAATAAAAAAAGGACAAATATTCTATATTCAGACAGTGTTGAATACAGGTGTAATGACCTGTACGGTCTGTAGTATATTTTGTTTGAAATAGTAAATCGTTTTCATTAGAACAGATTGTATATGTATGTTGGATGCAGTAACCTAGATAGGTTACTGCAATCTAAGACAAGCCAGTTATTTTCACGATTAACGAACATCTTTGCCGTCTTGCTGAGTAAAATGAAAAATTAATTAATTTGCCGTCGCATCCTGCGTTTAATAAAAAAACATACATCAAATTTTGGTAATATTCAGTCGTTCAAGTAACAACTTGATTTTTTTCGTCAGGGTCACTGGGAACATCGTTACTTTAAGTGAAAATAAGACTTGAATAGCGTTCGCTTATACTTTAGATTCTTTATATGCAGCCGTAAGAAGATTTTGGCACAGCGTAAAACAGTTAATTAACGTATTTATTTCTACGGAAAGCAATCCGTTTTATACATCGTTTCCGTTCGTTAAGGGAATACGACGCGTTACGTTAGTACAATTAAAACTCCAAAATGTGTTAGCCTCCGATAAAATAATTATTAATATGCACGTATATATTATTAAAATAAATATATTTCTCATTTTGTTAATAAATTTTCGGGGTGTAGAAATAATACTTTCGCGTAAGAAACACAACAGATACATATACCGTATAAGTTTCTTTAGGATTCGTAAAAATCTGTCTTTTATCGAGGTTACGGTTATTTATTTTAAAACAGACACCGATCTCATTACGCTAAAATAAATTGCTCAATATTTAATTTAACGGAGAAACAACAAAAATTTAGGATGTATAACCAACAGTTAACGATTTGACCGCTTATCTCCATTCTTTCTTTTCTGTCGAGATATATCTTACACCATTAACATATGTATATACATTATTACAAACAGCAAACGTCACCGGATCGATAAAAATTACACGAATACCTAAGATATAACTATATAATTCCCCGTACTTTTTACATGATTTAATTAGCTACCCGTAATCTAAACGAAAATGTAGTCGATACAAACTTAGCGACGAAATTCCACTTTGGCCGAGCGGTAGAATATCAACCATCATCCGGAAGGTTCCGGATTCGAATCCCCGGTCAGGTACGGTTTTTTTATACGCTACAAAATTTCCGTTCCGTATTTCTCCGTACAAATTCGAACTTGTGTGGTAAATTATGATTTAAAAAAAAATACTGTTTGTTCAGAATTCGCCGAAATTTGTCGACGAAAGATTTACTTACTACGTAGTTAATTGATATTTTTTAAAATCTCTATTTTTGTATTTTCACGTGGTAAAATTTAAAAAATTTTACGTTAAAAGATAATAAAAAGCAGATCGGATGCTCATCCATCCGCTTCATAAAAAAGGATCCAAAACAGACCCGAATAACTGCAGTAGAATTTCGCTTTTGGAAGTTGCAAACAAAATTGTATCTAGAGCTCTTTTTAATCGTGCCCGTCCACAACCGGGTGAATATCAGCGTGGGTTTAGGAAAAATAGATCTTGGACAGAGCAAATCTATAATCTCAATCTCGAAAATATTATGAAATATTGAAAACGTCAAAATAGAACGTACGTTGAAATTTTTATTAATTTTCAAAAAGTATAAGATTCGGTAGATAGAACGTCAATTTTTTTCAACATTAACAGAATTAATTTTAGATAACAAAATCGCAAACTTAATCGGAGTGACATTAACTGACACCGTTTCTAAAATAAAATTTCTGGAAAAATGTTTCTAATCCTTTTCCAATCGAAACCGGCGTAAGACTAGGGGTTTTCTCTACTACTTTCTAACTGTGCCCTTGAAAAGGTAGTTAAAGAACGGAATAAAAATTTAGACAAAAATACTGGAATAAGACTGAAAAACTAAAGGACCGAAGATTAACCGTTTACGTTTTGCTGCGGTACGGTATTATTAACTAAAAACGGGAAAGAAGCCGAACAAAAAATTAAACAATTAGAAATACAAGTGCTAAAACTCGAGTTTGAGAAAATAAAAATTTTCACTGATGATAAAAACCGCCCGAATTTTCTTAGTATAAATAATAAATAATAGAAAAAGCGGATAATTTCAAATATCTCGGAAAACGGATCGGTTGGAATTTTTTAGATAAAAAATCGTTAACAGTTAGATGTAATAAAATGGAATTACCTTTTCGGCAAACGAAAAAACACATGTAACAAACATTTTTTATCGTGGAACTCAAAATTTCTACACTATAAAGCCGTGATAAAGCCGAAACACCCGATGCGTCAGAAACCCTAAGACAGTGCAACAACGATCTACTAGAAAATATAGAAAAAAATAAAGGAAAATTATTAAAAAAACGTTAGGTCCTAAATTTCAAAATAATCAGGTAAAGCTATTTCCGAATAAAAAACTTTATATTAAAATCTAAAAACTGTTTGACACGATTAAGGAAATGGCGAATTGCATTTTACTCCCGTTTATTTAGAACGAGAAACAGTATGTCGACTAAAAAAATTTCTGATTTCTTCCAAAGTAGAAAGTCAAAATAAAACAAACTGTTCACAAGAAGACCTAAAAGAACTGAAGAAATTAAAAGAGAAACAGAAATTTTAAAGAGAATATTAAAAGATGAAAATAAAAGGTTTCGAGAAGCGCCAAAACGCAAGAAAAACAAAGCTAAACTTTCTGAAGAACGAAGGTAAGAGGTATCAAAAAGAACGAACAGTACTGGACAGATAGAAAAACAGAAAAAGGAAACCGCAAATAAATAAATGGTGTGACCCAAGGTGAACTATTTGGGGGAAAAAAAATTAAAAGCAGTAATTTTACTTAGTTTAACTGAAGATAAATTTCGGTACTTAAACGAGATTGCATCGATTAACAGAATGTAGATGTAGAGTAATAAAAACGTAATGTAACTATTACGGTTTACTTACCGTAATATTTTATTTATTTATTTTTTTTGTAGATGAGAGCGATGAAGTCAGTAATTCACAAAATATAATAATAAATAGTTATAGTGCTAGGACCTAGACCTGGACAAAATCGGTTTAGTTGACCGGTGGTCATTAAATATTGAATTTGTTTATAGGAGGGGAGAAAGTGTAACCGGCTATAAATAGATTGTTTCGTGTGTAAAACATGCGTGAGACCTAAACAAACGTAATTTGTTCAAATGCGCACGTGTTTTCTGAATATATATATATATGTGTGTGTGTGTGTAAAACTAACTACAACAACCATCAGTAAGTGAGCAAACTATTTAAACATTTGATACGGGGTTTATTTTGGAATGGAAATGGGCGTGGGAGAATCTACCGTAACATTGAATTGTTATTAAATGGCCGCCAGCCTAATAATATATTTTATATATGTATATAAATTTACGCAGTACGTTCTGTTGTTACGGGGTTGTAGTTTGATCAATGTAGGTCTATCGTTGTTTTGTTCCCCTCTTTTGGAAGAGTTACGTTTTCAAGGTTAAAAAAGGTCTGCACGCGATGTTTACTACGCTCACTGAATATATAACTTACAAACAACGATGTTATAATTAATCGTTACTATTACAATTTTAATATCGTTATAGAATTCGTATAATTATTTTATTTAAAAAACAAAATTAAAAATTCAGAAGTAACAAACGAATTAGTTATAGTATTTTTGCCGACGAACAGCAATACGTATCGTGAAATAGTTTTAATATTCAGAGATATTCGACAAGTAACATCGTACGGTTAAAAACGGTTCGGTACTGGTTAATACGAGTATACGACACGTTTTGCTGTCATCTTCTTGTACGTCGCAATATTTTGTTAGGGCGTCCTTCCACAAAATTTCGCGATCACTCTACATCTAGAAAAACAGAGTATCAAAGAAACGTAAAAGTAGATTCGAGTCTTAAACGTTCCCTCCTTCCGTATTTACCGATATTTCATCAAGTTTTAGCTGCGAACACGGTGATCAAATGTATTCGGATAAGTTTTGTCGGATGCCCGATTCCTTACTTCGAAACTTCAGTTTATCGTACAGATTTTTTCACTAAGTATCTGTTATAAATTTACGGTGATAGCTCCACCGTACATATGTCGAATAGGATCGGGTATATCATCTCTATTTACGTCTTTTATTTTCGTTTACAGACAAATATACAACTAACAACATTCTAATCTTCGCCGACTCGTATATCGATCCAAATTTGATGTATTTGTTTTTTCCTTATCGCATTTTCCTATATTCATTAATCAAATTTTTAAAACGAACAAAAACATATTAACCTTCCAGTCTTTCCCGTAAAACTGGACGGTGCGTGGGTTTGTTTGTTTGATGTATGCGCTCGCAATTTTATTTTAGCCGCTATCAGCGCAGTGCGGACCATGTGGTGCGCCGGGCAGCAGGCCGTCTGCGTGCAGCGCACAACGATTTATTCGTCGAAACGATCTACATTTCTTTATACGGACGATTTAACCAAAATTATATTTGTTTTCGGTGTAAAAAAGGAAAACATCGGGGTTAAACCCGCGTTAAAAATCACAGTTCAAGAATCAGCCGAAAATGTTTTGAAGCTTTTCGTTGTTTAGTACGCCGCATTCAGAAAAGCGATTTAGTCACAGTCGGCAAAAGCATTTAACAAACTCGTGTGTAATGAAACAGACCGTGTAACATTTTCGATTCGGGCCTTAGGGCCGCCTTTTTTTTTAGCACAATATAATAATGATTTGAAATACTGCCGTAATATGAGAACGTTATTTTTCCAATTTTTCTTCAGGGTAAAAATTTTTTAAAAATCCAACCAAAAGACAGACATTGTACGCATTTACCGACGATCGTTAGATAAAAGGTTATTTTTTTAAACAAAAAATAAAAAGTCTTCGTTAAACAAATGTGAAAATCATTGTTATCAACAAACTTGTTTTTCTTTAATTACAAAAAATACGCAAAAAACAAGTATATAAATGAAAATAAATGTAAATTCCTTAATCTATTACTTAAATATAATAAAATCACGAATTTCTGTTAATAATTAAAGATATCTTTTTTTTAACAAGGACAACTATTAATAATAAACGAATGTAAAACGGTTTAACAGCTTAATCTAGATATTAATTTGTTTATAATTTCAAATGACGTTTAATAAAAATAGCGATTGTAAATTAGTAGAACGCAGTCCGGTAGCTGCAGGTATAAATGAAATAGAGTTCTTAGCGCTCGTCTTATGCTATACACATATTAAAAAATACACGATTTTAATTTTCAAAAATCGGCTGACTTCTCGCCGGCCAAGCGATAACTCCTTCGATGAGCATTTAATCGCTTTACTTCACCGCAGTCGTGTACCGGTGCTCCATCTTGTCGGAAATACTTTTCCGTACGCAAATCTAAAGGCGAGTTGCAGCAATTTACTCTATCCAATCCCGTAAGATTTCCCTCGTAGAAATGTACCGCCAAAGTTTGATCGTTGATGATAGCGTGCTAGCAGTTCGTGGAAGATCTTCTTCGATCGTGTCCTTCTCTGACAATTAATGACATTACTGGAGAAATCGGTTTCGTCGCACCGAATAAATTAGACAAGAATTAGGATAATTTACAATCCAGCCGCCGAATCCAAGCCTTCTTTCTTCATCATTAAGCATCGTAGTGTGAAGAACCGCAGGTTTATATGCGCGGTAACTGTGCTTCCCCAACACACTTGCCATTGAGCCAAAAGACACAGATAACAACTGCGCCGGTTCTATTTTGAAAGTTGTAGGATACGCTTCAAAAAAGGCCACAATATAGATCTCAATATTTTAGTTCTAGCGATGTCGTTCTTTTCTGAAATTACCCTTTGTTTTGTAGATTTCAATTAATTTTGTAAATAGTTTACGGTGGTGCGGATGTCTATCAGGGTATCGTTGTACATTTGCATTTCACGCAAATTTTGAAATCTTGTTACTTAAAAAATAAATTTTCAGGATATCCTCTTTTTCGTTATTATCAAACCGCATTAGTAAAATAAAAAACTTATACAAATAACCGATAAACACTTCAAAAAAACAAAAATTACCACGAATAAAGAACATTAAAAACCGAAATATTTATTAATTTCTTGACAACAATTCAAACGACTAATGAATAAGAGTGACAACGAGTGTACTTTTGAATTCGAAATATTTTTCAATGATACAAAAAACAGCTGATTATTATCTAGCGTTAAAATTGTATTTATTGTTTATGTAATATACAATTGTATATTACAATGCCTTTCACCCAGAGGTCCTGGGTTCGAATCCCGGTCAGGCATGGCATTTTCACACACGCTACAAATCATTCATCTCATCCTCTGAAGTAATGCTTAACTGTGGACTCGGAGGTTAAAAAAAAAAGGAGAAATATACAATTGTTGGCCTGTAGCTCTGTAACGGTTGCATTTAGAGAATAATAACCAAGAACAAAGTTTTAAAATAATATTTTCTACCGAAAAAACGCGATAAAATGTGGCATTTCCATTTCAAATAATGAAGTTAACCGCCATATGGGAAAAGGGGCGAAGATTTCAAAAATGATAACACTGTATTTTTAATGACCGGAAAAAACTAGGATAGGTTCCTCATTTAAAGTTTTTTTTCGTAAAACTTATAGCGTCTGAAATCCGAACGGGGGTCCATTTCGAATCGATCTATCGATATGTACATATAGTTATTATTCGTCGATAAGTTTTGAGTTTGACTGATGAATGTAAATCGGTTTACTGTAATATATTGCATTACACGGTTTTAAATACTGAAACGAAATATCGATTTACTGTCAAGTTTCTTCTCCTTTTTAAAAACGATCGAACCTATTTTTAGAACTTATTAGGATGATGATAAATATTTTTATCTTGAAAAAATTGTGAGCGATAGTAAATCTATTATTCCGGTCGATTTATAAAAAAATGTATTATTATATAAACCACTTTAGAATGGGTATATGCTTTTTTTGTAGCCTCCGGGACCACCGTTAGGTATTACCTCAGAGGATTAGATAAAAAGACCATTTCCGAATCCGGGAATTTCCGGTTAAAAGACCGAGATCGTACCACTCGCGCCAGAATGGGTGTATTCTAGCCCGCTGTTAAAAAAAATATTGGTTGAAGGGAAACCTTGATCAGTGCAGGATAAAAAAATACATAATTAATTATAAAATAGAAAGTTCATGTAATTAAAGTCTATATTAATTATTTAAATTATAAATACGTAAAAAAACATTAAAGTAAATACACGAAGACGCTAAATATTTATATTAAATAATACTAAAATTCAGAAATGCGTTAATAAAACTTATTTTAGCGCATATTTACATACATGTTAAACGTAGGTGTATAATTTTTTTAATATTTATTTTTATTATTTTTCTTTAACGTAAGTAGTGTGTGTGTGTATATATATATATATATATATATAATCGACAGAATAATATTTTTTTATAATTTCAGTAAAACTTGGACAGGTGGGTTTCCGAAGCGCTAATGGTGAACGCCGGGAAATGTCGACGCACAAACTAATTTAAATGCATCGGGACTTCACGAAAGTACACTTTAATTTATACCGCAACCAGCCGCCGACTAACACGGCCGTAGATTTGATTTTTATCAAAAACATCAACGTCGATCACTCGCCTTATATCCGGTACTTCTCGTATCGTAGATCCGTTGTAAATAATATCTCGCTTGAATTGACCGTCTAACTTATATGATGATTGCGAATAAAATCGTGTATGTAAAACTAAATTTGTCGTCGTTCATTTTCTTTCGTAGCACAATAGCGACCCTACACCGCACGCGCGTTGTATTCTCTGTTCTAAAAGTTTGCGGCCGTACCTCCGACACAGCCACCGCTGAATTTTTTTGTTAACAAAGAGTGCAGATTCATAAATATAAACAGATACCGTTGCTGCTTGTAAACGTCAGATAAAATTGCGCCATTAATCTGTAATTTAAATTTTAAATAAAGGAAAAAATCAAAATTCACCATTATTGCAAATAATGTACGCAATTTTATGCGAATAAAAATAATTTTAACATATACGTTAACGAATTATTGTAAATTCTGTTATCGTAACAAACGACAAATTTACGTATAGAAAGCTTCATATTGATCGTTAATATTAATGTAAGAGCACGCGACAACAGCGGAAGGGCTTGGAATAAGTTTTCATAATATTTCTACAATTCAATTATTTTTTAACGTTGCGCTCTTGCTGTAGATAATCGAAGAATTAGGAATTGAATTTCCGGTCCGGCTAATTAGTATTAAGTTGTGACACGTTATAAAAACTAATCAAAATTATTAAATTTTTTTTAGATTTAATGTATTATTTATTTACAGGGGCATCACCCGATTATAATTAATTATTATTTTTATTTAATTGATTTTTTTAAGAAAACATAAATGAATTTTTAACGGGGAATTCGAACCAGAAACTAAAAAAAAAATCCCTTTCGGCACGCCGGAAGGCGGAGGTAGATTTCACCGGTGCCAAGTAGGGGATAAAAAATATTTCCATGTTAAAGTTAAGAAGATCTTCAAATTTACTCAATACGACAATGGTTGCATGCGACAAAAATGTTCACATGTTTAGCATACGACAAGCCCTATCTTCGTACAATTCCAGCAACATTTTGGTCATCCCTTGCCGTAAGGGTTAATCATATCAAAAATTGTTTCAGACAAAAGTTTAAGGTAGTGTTTAGCGGACTAACGATCACTTTAAACCGATTCGATACTGTGCCTAATAAGGGAGGTACGATTCTTTTTTGTCTTCTAAACCCCTTTGTTTCAACTCCCTGGCCAATGGTTGGTGGTATAAAAAAATTTACTCAGCTAAGTTTTAGGCCCTTATCCAAAGAATAGTACGAACTTTAAAACAATTCAATATTTCACGTAATAAGAAAGTTACAGCGAAACTTTGTTTTTTTCGAAAAAGCCCCCTCCCATTTCCAGCCCCATGGTCCGATTTTGGCTGTTAACAAAATTGACCGAGATTTTGGGTCGAATTTTTTTAAAGGAATAATTTGAAAGTGATTGGCGAAAATTATGGCAGTTATCGTGTTTACAGGAAAGTGAAATATATATATATATATATATATATATATATATAAACTTTTAAGCTTTTGAAGAAACTCAAAAAATTAAAAAAAAAAAAGAACAATTTGGTTTCAAGAAACGTATAGGGACAAGGGAAGCAATTTTAGCACTCAGATTAATACTAGAAGGAAGATTAAAGAAAAACAAACTAACATACTTGGCATTTATAGACCTAGAAAAGGCATTTTATAACGCAGACTGGAATGAAATGTTCAGCGTTTAAAAAAATGTATGATTCAAGTATAGAGATAGAAGAACAATTGCTAACATTTACTGGAACCAAACTGCAACAGTTATAATCTAAGAACATAAGAAAAAAGCAGTAATAAAAAAAAAGAAGTCAGACAAGGATGTTCCCTATTCCCGTTACTTTTAATGTTTACATAGAACTAGCAGTTAATGATGTTAAAGAACAGTTAGATCCGGAGTAACAGTGCAAGGTGAAAATATAAAGATGCTATGATTTGCTGATGGTATAGTAATTCTAGCCGAGAGTAAAAAGGATTTAGAAGAAACAGTGAACGGAATGGATGAAGTCCTACGGATGAAATACCGCGTGAAATAAACAAGAACAAAACGAAACTGATGAAATGTAGTACAAATAATGTAGATGAACCACTGAATATAAAAATAGGAAGAGAAAAGATTACGGAGATAGAAGAATTTTATTATTTGGGAAGTAGAATTAATAAAGATGGACGAAGTAGGAGCATTATAAAATGCCGAATAGCACAGGCGAAACGAGCCTTCAGTCAGAAATATAATTTGTTTACATCAAAAATTAATTTAAACGTCAAGAAAAGATTTTTGAAAGTATATGTTTGGAGCGTAGCTTTATATGAAAGTATATTGGACGATCGGAGTACCTGAGAATAAAAAATTAAAAGCTTTTGGAATGCGGTGCTGTAGGAGAATGTTAAAAATCAGATGGGTGGATAAAGTGACAAATGAAGAAGTACTGCGGCAAATCGATGAAGAAAGAAGCGTTTGGAAAAATATAGTTAAAAGAAGAGACAGACTTATAGGCCACATATTAAAGCATCCTGGTATAGTCGCTTTAATATTGAAGGAACAGGTAGAAGGGAAAAATTGTGCAGGCAGGCAACGTTTGGAATATGTAAAACAAATTGATAGGGATGCAGGAAGTAGGGAGTATACCGAAATGGCAATAGACACCGACTGTCACTAGATAGGGAATCTTGGAGAACTGCATCAAACCGGTCAAATGACCGAAGACAAAAAAAAAATAATAATCCGACGTTTAAAGTAATATAATCGCAGAAGTCATAGAAGTAAATAATGGTTTTTTTTTTTAATAAAAAATATGCCCCAGAATCGGCAGAATCAACATACATACAATGTTGATCTTGAGATTAAAAAAATGAAACGATACCTTGGAGTAGTTATAGTAATTTAAAAAAAAAAAAAAATTTTTTTACTATCGGTCAATTAAAAACTTATGTTATATTAGGATGTTGCGTAGGTCTATGTAATAAGAAATAACAATAAACGGCTATAAGCTTGTAGTACTCTTAGAAAAGTTAGGCGGGAAAGAGGTGGAAGGGATGTCGAATCAAAAGGAAGCCCCAACGTACTGAACAGTGACTCAGTCCTTCCAAGGTTATTTATTTTTAAAGATGAATTAGATAGGGAGAAAGGAAAAGGTTAGTGAAAACCGAAGTGGAAGCGGTAGGAAGAAAAGAGAGGATGATGCTAGGTGGCATTACGACTACTGTAAAGGCGATGAGGAAAGAGGGAAACGCCGGGAGCGATCGGGGGGGAAACCGGATAGACTGTGGCGGATAAGTTGGAATGACGGGGGACACACAACAGTTTTAGGTATGGCGCGTGGAGGTCGGAGGGGGAATTGCACACTGAATGGAGTAAGTAAACCTCTGTGTTCTCTTCTGACCCCCCTCGACTCCACAACACGGAAGTGGATTTCCAATGATTCTTCTTTCGAGTTGATACTGTAATACATTTAACAGTTAAGCTTACACTTTCTTCTCAACCGATATAACTTCTCACGTTTCTATGTATTTACTACACTTTCTTGTAGTTTATTCATTTATTAAAAGAAAAAACATAATTACATATTGTTCACTCGTACGTTTACATTTAAGTAAAATTATTTTTAACCGGCTTCAAAACAAGTGAAGGATATTCTCGTTCGATCCGAATGTATTTTTATACGTTTATTTATTAATTTGAATTATTTTTTAAATAGATTTGTGAGTTATTTATTAGTACGGGATTATTGTCGATGTTATTCACGGACTATAAGAGAAATATAACTTTTTGGACAACTTTTTGAGAAGTTTATTCCTTTATATACAGTATTTTAATTATATTCCGGCTTCGGTCCGACTAAACTTTAGGATAGAGAATGGATCCTATGTGGCTGATACGATTCGATCAGACGTCTAATTGTGGAGTTTTCACTTATCTTCTTAAAATCGTAGTTCACTGACGTCGTTAAATAGAGACTTGGGGTATGTGATTCACAGAAAATTTATCAGAAATGAGTTGACATAGCGAACAATTTATCGGGGATTCCTAGTGATAACGGCAATGCGGTTATGGAATTCCAATTTAGCTTCTGTGGCGAGTTTTAGAAGGCGTCCAATGACGGATGCCACTACGCGTAGCAACGACCTATTCGTCCGTATCTACGGAAACTATCCTGGTGATAACAGGGATACTCCCCGTGAACAGTTGACCACTATGAGGAGGGCTATAATGACAGGCTCCAATAAGAAGAAGGCGGGCTGTGGATCCCGTTGATGTAGACCGAGTGGTTTCTCGAATGGTACTGAGAAAGGCACCGGGAATTGACCAATTTGATCCGGATATTTTTCAGCATGCCTGTCATAAGAAAACCGCTGGCAGACTGTTCTCGGAATGCCTTAACTGGAGTTGCTTTCCGACTTGTTGGAAGGTGGTTTTGGTGAGGGTGCTCTTAAAACCGGGAAAGGATTTAGTGAGGTCGGCAGTTATCGACCCATCAGCCTCTTGCCGGTAATCGGTAACTTGCTGGAAAGGGTGGTTGTGGAACGGCTACGGGAAAACTTCGATATGAACTGTTTTCTAAGTCGAAGCCAATATGGCTTCATCGAAGGGACTGGCACCGAGGATTGCATCTTTAATGCTCTTGCCGAGGTGGAAAGCGCCGATTGTAAATGTGTTTTGACAATTTTTATTGACATAGAGGCAGCATTTTCTTCCTTGTGTTGGAGTTCTGTCCTCTACGTGTTGGAACGCCGCAATGCTCCCGAAGCCCTACAGCCCGTTGTGCGTGACTATTTGTCTCACCGCACGGCTCTGTTTAAGGATGCGCGTCTAGTTTGGAAAAGTTCGTGACCATAGGAAGCCCGCAGGGTTCCGTTCTCGGTCTGTGGAACCTAATTTTTGACGGATTTCTGTGATTGACATTCCCTGAGGGTCACGGCCCAGGCTGTCGCTGATGAATTTCTTCCATTAATTCGTGGTAATTCACGACCGCAGCTAGAAGAAAGAGAGCAAGCAGCGTTGTTAGCTGCAGAGACCAGAGATAACTATAAAATAACTTTTGTTATTTTTTTTTTTGTTTATCCTATGCATCGATCGAATTGTTATCATGTGATTATTATTAGAAGATTTACTTACGGTTACACAGTGGAAACTGATTATATATAAAGTAGTAATTATTTTTTATGCAAACATATATATGTAGCATTCTCAAGGCTTTTTCTTCATCAAACAGATAGATTCCAAGATTCTCTTGGTGGTTCTGTTGTTTTTATTTAAAAGAAAGATTACATTTTTTACTTTTCCAGCTTTAGTTAAACGATGGTATACTACATAACAAATAATATGCTGAAATTTTGTACGTCGGGGTTTTTCAGATCTTGAGTTTCACGACTTATTTTAACTGAAAAAACACAATTTTAATATTAAATAAATTCCACAAGTACTTATGATTTACTTGTATAAATCATGTTGGCCTATTTTTTGGTCGATATCTCCGTGTCGGATGAACCGATCCTGATGAAATTTGGAATAGCATGATTTCTGTGTACGGGACATCGACAGAATTTAATTTTAGTCTCGATCGGTCAAGGGGGAAAAGAGATACAGATATTACGGGTCCCGTAACTCAAAATTTTACATAAAGGGATGGTAAATTTTTTCACATAATTTAATGACGACCCGTTACGTAACTAAGATATTGGCCGACGGTATTTGATCTTACTCCAACCCTCGTGAAGATGCGGGGGAAAAACTTTTTTTATCGTTTCTGGACTCGAGATCACGTTCTTGTCCTAAAATACGGTCCCGTTCAATTAGTATATCGCTTTTGTTATTTTCATTCAGCGATGGGGATAAGCCGAATTTAATTTCAATAATAAGCCTAATTTTTTGGTCGGTTTGTTAGACTGTAATTTATCTTTTCTAATTCTTAAATGTTTCATTACAACAGAAATTTTATACCTGGATTTATAGACGATGATCTTATAATAAGTCAAGTCCTTCTTATCGGTGTTAATAGTTTTTTAATTTGTAATATTATATTTTTCCAAAAAAATTAATAGAATTAGGAATAAGAAAATAAAATCGTGAAATCGATCGTTTAAATTATCTTAACTACGAAATCTAATGATATACACCTTAATATTTCGATCGTCGTTATAGGACCGTACAGATGTCATCACCGCTAATTTTGAAGCGATGCGATATCGATAAATCAGAACCGGGTTGCCGATCGAGAACGAGAGTACAGAGTGTAGACGGGAACAGTGTACGTACCGATGGCGTCATTAACGACTCTTAATTGAGACCGATTAGCACATGCAGTTGCCAATTCATTAGAATAAATCTCTTCCTACTCACCCCTTTATCTGTCAACGGATGTGCTTGAATAAATTGAACGTTTCCACAAAAAAAAACCGCTCTCTACCGATCGGATATTTAACTGTTCTTAACTAAAAAAAGAGTAACTAGCTATCTACTTTAATGTAAAACTTGATTCTATATTTTAAAACGCCTCGTTATTATTATTTTGTTTAAAGTATCAATTTACGATTATAGTCGACTGTTAACAGTTAATTAGTTGAAAGATCCGCTTGACTTTTATAAATTGTAAAATATCATCGTCCTTTATATAAATCCTACCTCTTACCGGATTTGTATACTAGGATTAGAGATTTTCTAAAAATGACCCGCTGCCTTTTTTAGATCTATAGAGGACTATCCTCCCCTTTTGCTCTTATAAGATTATTTACGTGTATTTTTAACTTTAAAAATTGAAAATATTCAAAAGCTAGGAAAAATTGGGGGAAGAATATCTTGATTTATAGGAGCGAATTTTTTTGATTTTTTTTACATTATATTATCGATGCTATTTACAAATTTTCCTGGCGCTTTACACTAAAGTTCATCTGGATCGAGATAGATCACGAGTTAAGGCTTCAGCAAAATTCATATTTTACGGGTTACAGAGAAAATACCCGCTAACCCTATAAGATTTTCTTAAACGTTTGTAAATATCAATGCCCTATTACAATTTTTTTGACGTGATGATATGTTTCAGAGACATAAAGCGGCTGGAAAATTAGTTAAACGATCAGGAGGTGTTAATTTTCAATATTTTTAAAGGGGAGCAGTAGACAGGGGAACAACTCCTTCTTAGGTTCGATGGTGTGAAGGGTAATTTTAGAAAAATTCAACATAGTTAATGTACACAACACACACCTTTTTTCATTTTTGGACTCATACGACTGTTTGGAAACGTTAATAAATATAAACTAACACCTAAAATCCTAATCTATTCGTATCTTTTTAAGACGGAAAAGTAAATCTTTGATAGAAATTATCCCCGTAGGTACAAAAGCTCTGTATACAATTTTTATAATTTTTGGTTCTCCTGTACCTAAAATATAAATAAAACAAAAGAAAGATATACTACGCATACGTAAATAGAAATTTTAACTTAGATTTTACAATATTTTTGGATCAGATCTCTCAAAATGTCGAGAAATCTAGCGGAGGGAAGTCATTTTTTCCTATTAATAATTAATTAGTTCATTACTGAAGATTAATAATCTATTAATAATTTCCTTTTTTCAAGCTTTTATCCAAGAAAACAAAATCCAGGAAAAATCGTGCACCGTCCACTAGTCGTCCGCCGATTGGTTGCAGCTAGTCGACTGTGCGTAATCCGGGTTCGTATCGATATAATAATAATAAATAAATAAATAAAATAAAGTTAAAATTGAAAATAACTCCGGATAGGCTTCTTTCGTTAGGTAAATCGGCCGGTTTAAAATAACGAGCAGTCTTTCAGCCGCACGGTTACTTACGCGAGTCACCGTTACGATCATCCGAGTCGAGTTTAATCGGCGACTGGATTATCCATCTTTACAGAAGAATCAAGGCTTTCTGATTTTATTGACGGGGGTCGAATAAAGGATCTTCATCGAGGAGATCCCAAATAGACCGGCAATATTTTCGCTATAACGAGAGAGTAATTACCCTCCGCCGGCGATGAAGTAGCCGGTGATGATTTCGGTCTCTAGAACGCCCCTAGGGCCTCAAAGCGCCGTTTACCGGCGAGTCGTGTCTTCGCTTATGTATGCCGTTCCGGCCTGGTGGCGCTCTATCGCCATCAGGCGCAACAAGGAGAGACTAGCGGACGCACAGGCGTGTGCTCCTAGGTGTCGTGTCCGCATACAGGACGGTGTCCTATGCCGCCCTGTGCGTGTTATCGGGTGCACCTCCTATTGACCTAATCGCAAAAAAGAGGGTGGAGAGGGCACAAGGCAAGCCAGAACAAGACGTCAGGGATGCTGTTTATAATATTTGGCAGGAAAGACGGTCGCAGGAAGGTGCGGATCGATGGACGAGAACCCTCATCCCCGACATCAAACCGCGGTTGTCGAGAAGATTTGGTGAGGTTGATCATCACCTATCGCAGTATTTTACAGGACGTGGTTCCTTCAATAACTACCCGCACAAAATAGGCAAGAGAGAAGAGCCGATTTGCAACTACTGCGACGAGATAGATGATGCTGAGCACACCTTTTTTGAGTGCAATAGGTGGGACACACTTATACATAGTAAGGCGCTCACAGGTATAACTCCAGAGACGACAATTGAATACATGCTAAGAAGCGAGTTAAACTGGAATAATGTTGCTAGTTTTGTTAGACAAGTCGTACTACAGAAATACTCCGATGAGAGAAGACAAGGTGTTGACTAGAATAGGACTGGGTGGACAGCCTTGCTGGTGAGGTCCAACATGCTGCGGTGTGTCGGCACTGATGAGCCACCAAGGACTCCGTGGGTGACAGTCAGGTAACAGCACACTGAATACCGAAAAGACCCGGCACCACGTCACGACACACTAGGTATGGCGTGGTATCCAAAAGGGCAATAATAATAACAAGGAACTCTCAAAAAGAGCTAACCGGTCGGCCGACCTGCCATGGTGGGGAGGCCTATTTGAGTTTAAAGACACTGCCCAGGGTGACGTAATACCAACAAGTCGGTCCGGCCCAGGGGAGCTGAGAGAAAAAAAAAGAAGAAGCTTTCTTTAAGAGCAGGAGGGTTCAACATCAGGTTTTTATTCGATCAGATCATCCCTACACCGGCATAAGATTCATCGACTAGATCGCTTTGAAAGCTGGAAAAATTTGTCGCGGTTTGAAAGGATCTAGACGTCTTCATTTTTACGTAGCTTTAGTGATGTATCATCCGCCGAAACGCGATACAGCGTATGAGACTTTTCTTAAGGCGAAGTTTTCTTTAAAACATTTCTTCTACCGTGTTTTAAATTTAAACGTTTTCTTTAAAAGAAAGGGTTTGATAAAATTTCGTGGACTTTTTCTTTGTATGACTTAATTACCTATTATTTTTGTCCTACAGTCTTGGGCAAAGTCTGACTGAATCGTACAAATATTAATTCGTAATTGTTCATTCTAAAGCATATAAACGAGTAATATAATTTGAAACTCTCTAAGTTAATCTTAAAATACGGCAGAAAAATGTTTAATCCTATTTGTTTATACCGGCTCGAATAAATTTTAATATTTGCACGGAAATTGAGAGCGGGCGGATAACTAAGTATGTGGCTCCGTGATATATATATAAGGATTCAGCAAAACAGATGCGAAAATATGTATTTATTTATAAAGTATTCCTTATTCTACAGACCATTGAGAGATGCAAAATTTATAAAAAATCTTTGGTCAATCGGGAATGTGAATAAACAAAACTAAAACAAAAACTATTTCCGTTTTTCTCTTCTGAATCCTTCCATGTGTGTGTTTGTATGCATATCTGAGCTACAGCAGATGTATTTAACCGTTTAAAAAGAACGAATGAATAATAGTTTCATTTTTAATTTGACCCGGGGCATATTAACTTTAGCAAGCTTCTCTTTTTTTCCTTTTCTTTCGTCTCTTTTCTCCTTGTAAAACTCTCTCTCTCTCTCTCTCTCTTTACTACATTAATTACATTCTCACGATTTTTTTATAAAGCTCATTTATTTAAGCTGTAGTTTTTTTTTTACCGGCTATGCTTATAAGATTATTAATTTATAAGATCAAATGACATCACCTAATATTGCACACTTAATAGCAGTATTTATCACAATCGAAAGTAGGATTAAAATAATAAAAAAAATTGGAATTTATCACTAGTTTACAGTCACCATTATTATAATTAACGGTACCTATCTTCAGCAAAAAACCTGTAGGGAGTATAATTATACCAGTTGGATGAATTAAAAGGTTCGGTTTTAGTTTATAAGCCTCAGCCTCAAGTTTGTCTTCTTCTAAGCGATCGGAAAAAACAGATCCCGAACAAGCCCGTGGATGTTACAGTCTTAGCTTACCAAACTATATCGATATCGAGAAGAATAAATGTAGAGTCCACTTATTTTTACCAAATACTGGATATACAGAGTGTCCCATTTAAAAAGCAAATCGCCGATCAGCCTTCTAAATATTTGAATCAGCCGCTCGACTCCTACGTTTGATTGGAATGAACTCGTTCTACAAATCGCACCGATGCAATAGACTGCTTCTGATAGCCGTAACAAAGCGATCGTAACGCTCAGTGCATTTTTGGAAAGAAGATGGTGTTTTTAAATAACCCAACTCCGTCATTTATCATTTGCATTATGCCATCATAAATGCCTTTCTGTTCACGCGTTAATTTGGGAATGTTTGATCGGACATATGACTGAAGATCACCGATGTTGTAACTCTGTTCACGGCGTAAATCCACATTAAATGAAGCAATCGCAGCTCGGGTGGGTGCCGGCATTCCGACTAAGACTAGGCGATCGACTAAGAACTTTATTTGCAATAGCTAAGCACTTGTCTTCAATATTTATCAATGCTTCGTTGTAAATGCCTTCTGTAAATTCCACGGTCATATTGGTATTTTCTAGGCGTACTGTATGCAAAATATTCTCAACCATATGCGATCGATATCTTTCCCATAACTCTGTGGGAGATGAAGAGAAGCAAGCGGTCAATATAATTGCGAATAATGCGCGAATTTGGTTTGGATGTGCAGTGTTGCACGCGTCATTAATACATATATCCCACTGTTGGTCGTTTTCTAAAAATTCAGAGCTTGGTGAAAGGCGCAGCTCAATCACGACACGATCACACAAAAGTATCTCGATTAAAGTGAATATTTAATTCAGATTGTATAATAATCTGAATCAGATGCAAGTGGATACAATTTTTTTTTTTTTTGTTAATAAACAATGTAATTGGGAACAGGTATTGTTTCACATGTGACTGCGGTTGTCGTTAGCTAGTATGGCGAGTGTTCCCCTCGCTTCCGGCAGATAGCGCGGTCACTGGTACACAGCTGACCGTTAAAAAAACTGTTTTCTCGCGGTTGCGGGTATGTGACTGATGCGAAAAATAGATAAAAACAATCTTTGATGCGGGTTATATATCGTGCTAAAATTTGAGCTCAATCTATGCAGAACATTTTGAGTTTTTGAAACGTACACAAACGAACTTAACATTTTTATATATAAAGATTTGTGGGCTGCGAAAAAAAGCCCTTAAGTCGTGCCAAAAAACACATCATTTTAAATGCTTATAAAAGCAGAGTAATGCTTACAAATTACAGAATAATCAAACGAACCCACCGGGTTGGTCTAGTGGTGAACGCGTCTTCCCAAATCAGCTGATTTGGAAGTCGAGAGTTCCAGCGTTCAAGTCCTAGTAAAGCCAGTTATTTTTACGCGGACTTGAATACTAGATCGTGGATATCGGTGTTCTTTGGTGGTTGGGTTTCAATTAACCACACATCTCAGAAATGGTCGAACTGAGAATGTACAAGACTGCACTTCATTCACACTCATACACATCCTCATTCATCCTCTGAAGTATTATCTGAACGGTGGTTACCGGAGGCTAAACAGAAAAAAGAAAATAATAATCAAACGGTGTTGATTTCAGATGTTAATAAACTGCTAACGTAAGTAGAAGTTGTGCTGCTTCAGTGTACAACGTGATTCTCGAGTATGAATCTACTAATGAATTAAGGTCTCCAAAGAAAACAAAACCCCGCAGGTCAATTGAGAAAAAGGTGAGATTTTGATAAAAACGCGATTCGAAAAAAATTACACGAATTTGAATTATTTAGAAATAGTTTTTTCCTTTGGAAGAGAATTCGGTTATTGTCTTCGACAACGCTTCTTATCATTAAACGAAAAGAATTCCAGCCGTTTTATAGAAAAACAATGATATCAAAATGCGGCTTAGTTCAAAAGGAATAATTTTTGAAGAGGTTTAAGTTAATGTTCAATCATCGCAAAGAGTTTCGCGTATTAAAAGTAATTTTAGTCCGTATAAAATTGGTTTGACACACAACGCCATATCGGTAAGTCGTGTTTTTATTCGGCTCCTAAGGAATATGTTTGCCGGCCTCCGTGGCAACGTCTCGGACTTTAATCCGGTGGAATCCCGGTAGGGCATGGCATTTTGATGCGCTATAAATCATTCATATCATCACCGACTGCGGTTGTCCTTCTTGGTGGCTTTTCTTTTTGTTTTGGTGTTTTTTTGTCTTTTTTTAATAAAATACAGATGTTGTAGCTGTTAAATATAATTCAAAGAAATTTGTTACTTAATCAGTTGCGATTTTGTTTTCATTGCCAACGGCAATACGGGCTCTTTGTGATCGGTCGTTGTGTTTGACAGCGGCCATCTTGCATTGATCTGATTGGTTTTCCTTTGTTTACATTTCCATCTGATTTATTAGCCTCCTATTTATTAAAAAAATTGTACAAATTAAAAATAGATAAATAGATTTATTAAAAATAGATGAAAACAATCATCGATGCGGGTTATATATCGTGCTAAAATTTGAGCTCAATCGGTCCAGAACATTTTGAGTTTTTGAAGTCGTACACAAACGAACTTAACATATATATATAAACTTGATTGTTGAAGATCTGATACAAGATAAAATCACCTCCAAGATTGTGGTAACTATATTAACGAGTAAAGTATAATAAGCATTTCCGGTCAGGCTTATAAAGGGGAGTTGGAATAAAGGGGTTTTCTGTGACCAAAATATATCGTCAAGATGTCAAGCTCGCTGAAATTCAGGCGATATTTACAAGTACAAGCAACATCGTCCCTCTATTCACCGCAAAGATAAATTGTACGATAAACGATATTACTTTCAGAGAAATCGACTACGATTACTGCCGTTGTACCTCAGATCCTTTATACGCTTCAAGGAAACAAGAAAGATCGTGTAAAGCGACAAATTAATATAGCCTATCCCTTTTTTTTACGGGAAACATTATGTTATACGTTGCGGTAATTCACACGCTGGCCGACCAAAGTAAACAGTCGGTTGACCAGGAAAATCGCTTCTTAAATTTTGGTAGAAAATAAATTGGATAACCTGTTGCTTTCCGGTTTTTTATATTAAATTTTTTTTAGTATAGTTTAATTGATGAATAAAATAATAGAGCATCTGTAGGTAAGTTGTTTTATATATATATATATATATATAAAACAAAATTTTACGCAGGAAATACATTAAAGCAATTCGCATATAATAACGCAGATTGGCTTAGGCTTTGTCAATCTGGCTACAAGTCTAATCTGTTGCTAGGCAATCCACTAATACAGATTGTACGCTGCATAACAATAAGGCAATTCACTTGCGTTGCAAAGAGATTGATATAAAGCCCTAGATTATATTCCAGTACTGTTATATAAAACTCATTCAAAATTATTATTTGTAATAAACTTTTTGTTTTTAAATAATTTATTATATTACACTCTTTTATTACGCTATTGTAGATTGTTATTACTATGTAAGTTGACCGACCGCATCGTGTCATCGTGTTAAGGTCGGCTCAAGACTCTTCTCCTGCACTATGAATGAAGACGGATGGGCTTGCTGTTTCTTATGGGAACGAAATCGTACGCGATTAAAATTAATCTGCTGTTGTTGACTTCTTATGTAATTTAAAACAGGTCAATATTTGATTTATATGTATTATTATTAAAATAGCGTTGACGTCATCTATAAAAGAAGCTACAACGATGTTGCTGACATTTGCTGGCGTTTAAATAGAGCTTAAAACTTTTGTTTCAGAGATAAATCTTAAAATACCCCCTACATAATCCGGATTAAAGGAAAGACTGCTCATCCTTTGACTCTACACAACTTTTTTAATTTATTTCCGCTTAAAAATTCCGAAAATTGTAAATCTCTATAAATTTAGATTTAATTTTTTTTTTGTAGAAACGGGTGAGGCAAGTATTTTTAATTTTTTGTCGTAATTACTACATTTTTTAAAAGCGTTTTCTTTTTTAATTTTTAAATTTTGACAATTGCAGCCGGGTGGAGATTGCGGGACCAATTTTTATCGACTATCGTTTTGTCCGAATCGTCACAAAAAAAGTTCTTCTTAGACCGGCTATTAAAAGAAATTAGCCTTCTTTCTCTTTCCATCGCACCCTAGCGACTAACTTTCTTTGAAGATTATACTCGCACCATCCTTTTTCTATATATATTTTCACCTTAAAATTTCGTCCGGGTTGAATTTTTTCCAGCCGGGAAGTAAGAAAATCTTAAATTTTTTTTACTCTTGTTTTACTTTACAATTTCCTTGTAAAAGTGAAGTTTTCACCAAAATACTCGTAGATTTTATCTGGAATTAATAGTTGTTATCCGTTAGGGTAACTGCTTGTACGTTTTTTAAAAACGTATAGCGGCATTACGGTCTCTATACAAATTTTTCGTGATTATACGTTATTAGTTGTACGCTTAAGCGATGCAGATGCAGATACACACGTACAGGATATATGAAATCTTTTGTCTTCACATACGGAATTGCACCTTAGTTTTTTTACACTTTTAAATGTTGAGCTGTTACCGATACGTTTGTTTTTGTATTCTATAATATAATAGACTGGAAAGCGATAATTTATCGCCTTATATATTTCCCAGTGAAGTTTTTAAGTTTAATAATTCGCTTTTTAATAACGCGTTAGAAAATCCGATGCGGTCTTATTTTTATTCTCCGATAATTTTATCGTAACATGTAATTACTCAAATTTTTCTTTAAAAATTAAGCTGAAAGAAACTTAAAAGATGTAATGTTTCTTTTTGTTTACTTTTTACGTAATTTAACTCCCCCCCCCCCCCCTAGGGTAAAATGAGCAAATATAAGTTCAACGATGTACTTTGACAGTTAATAGCCAAACCGGTCGATGATATTAATAAATCGTCCGTTTCATTATTATCGCTCTTTATTCCATTATTAATATTTCGTTTTCATTTTACGCGTAATAAGTATTTCGTTCAGAGTTATATATATTTTTAGAAATAATAAAAGTAAATAAAAAACAGCTTTTTAAATTAGCAATAATTATCCAGAAATTTTGCAATATTGTATTTATTTTTTTAAATAATGAAATATGTTCTAAGAAAAGTTCTTATTTATTTTTTATATCGATTTATTAAAATAAAAATGTATACCTAGTATTTTATAAACGAAATTTCCAGTCGTTCGATACGGTACTTCATTATTTGCAAAATTAAATTTATCGTTTATCGATAACAAATAACAGTTATTGTTACTTTACAAATATCGATAGCTCCGTATTTTAAACGGATAACAAATATTGTTGCATGCGTATTTACATGTATTATATTTTATCGGATATAAAATATATTAGTGTACAGAAAATATAACCTAATTTCTCATATACATATATATTTAGTACAGCTCAAGTTTGTGCGCGTGTGTGTGTGTGTGTGTGTGACACAGTGAGAGGAGTTAGGGGTTAAATGATGAGAGAGGATTGTTGCGATTGAGTAGTTTGAGAGAATGAGAGGGGGTTTGGAAAAGCCACGTGTGCTGTGCTGTTCACTGTTCCTCTGTTGACGTCATTGTAATTACCCCACCTCTTTATCATTCCACTCTACTACCCTTTTATCATTCTTCTTTTTCTTCTTATTTTCCTACCCCCTTCGACTCATCCTTTCCGTTCTTCCAGTACCTTTACTTGTTACCTTCTTTCGATTCTGCCATCTTTCTCGCATCGAAAATCAATACGATTTATCGCGACATTAAATTAGATTTCAGTTCGTTTCAATTCGGTAACTTTTCAACAGATTTTGGTTTAGTTTGTTATATAAATTGCATTCTAATCGCTTACTCTGGTAATCGCGAAAAAGAGAGAGAACAGCGTATTTAACACAATTGTCACTACAATTTCACATTAAAAAAAACTGAACTTACCTCATCGGTTTCCTGCGATTTTAAAATAAATTTTATCGGTGTTTTAATTACGCCATTTAATGATTAAAAACTTATAATCGACGAAAATTAAATTTTTTCCTTAAGAACGTTATCTTCATTTTTAATATTATTTTACTCTTACATTACTTTTTTCAAAACGACACTTGCCGTTATAGAAAACGTCTTAAAAAGTAATAATAATAATTTCTTTCCTAATTGAATAAGCTATCCTAGAATACAGGGGTTAAAGAAGGGCTGATCGGATAAACTTTCTTCTGAATGAGATAGCGTAACGCTTAAGAACATCAAGAACCCGTGCCGAGCTAACCGTATTAAAAGAATCGAGGTATAAAGTAGTTTTTTAACTTCTTAACGAAGCCGACATTTTTATATATCGATATATAATAACCGCATTGAAATATTACCGGCTACGTTTACTATTTGTACAAACGGCGACGTCGATTTACACCTCGTTACAGGGGTGGACTTTGTGATCAGCCCCTGACTACAAAGTCCACCCCTAAGTGATAAATTAAGTGCCGATTTGTATGCATCGTAATCACGGGAAAGATAAAGTCTTGCGAAACGAAAAATAAGTCTCCGTATACGGCTTTAATTTTCCCACCTGCTATAATGTTGAATTTTAATAGAAAAACAGTCGTAGAAAATTAAAATTTCGGATACCCGTTCGTTCGCATTTTTAAATATTTTTACGTTTCCTAAGTCCAAAATCGAAAACGTAAGCTCGGAGGGGGGGCCTAATTCCTTATCTAAATACGTGCGTGTAGGTCATGTTTGTCGTCTACTTTCTCGATCCAGGAGTAAAGTAGATTCTCGATCCAAAAAGTAAAAAAAAAATATATAATGAATATTTCGCAACCCCTCGGCCACAACCCGGTGTATTGAATCTCTTACATCCAAGCAAGATTTAACGATCTTTTTTCCTCGATATTAATAATTTGTTATTCAATGATTTTTATTTTTTAAATGTCCAAAATTTTTTTTTTTATACTTGCAGCCTGATCCCCGTAGGGCAAGACAGCCTCCACCACCCGCTCCGTTCCTAGCCCTTATGGGCTTTATTGGAGGTCATCTTCGAAGCCTCGGTTTTTGACATATTCCTGTTCGCCTCTGTTCGCCTCGGTCAGGATGTCACCGATGAGAATGGCACGAATAATATTCCGATCGGTGAACTACTATTTAATGAACTAAAAACAAAATACATCTTACCGAGTCTTAAGTAAGACCTTTTGCTATAATTTTCTTTTGTTGTTTGTAGTTTTTTTTTTGCGTATCGTTTTGTTCTTTTTTGTTGAGTTTTTGTTAGTTTAGTTTTTCAATCTTAACCTAGCGTTGCTACGGATTGTTTGTTTTGGTAACCACGTATGTATACGTGGTTACCAAAACATTTGTTTGTATTTTGACGGTGTTCTTTTTCTTCTTCGAGGTTTACGTTATTTCTTTGAGCTATATTTACGCTATATTTAATTGACGATGTCGGGTTGCGGTAGTAAGTCGGAGACGTTACCGGTGAATCGTAATGGATCTGTGTTAAAAATGGAGAAAGTTTTGCGACAGGCTTCTCGCGATTGCTGACAAAGTACTAGGCGAGGAGTGGTGGTTACGGACTGCTCTCCGAACGGTTCGTCCGGGGAGGGTGGAGAGGAGGACGTATATGAACGGAATTATTTGCCCCTGCCCCAGGAGGGGTCTCTGAAGCGGGGAAATGTTTCGCTCTCGTTGGCGGCCAGGATCGTGTCTATTTCTTCGGGAGAATTACGCCTAGTGGAGGGTGGCGGCCGGAACGAGGTGACGAGACAGGGGACCGACTACGTGTGGGAGAGGCTGCCTGGTCGTGCGTTCTTCGGAATCAGATTGCTTCTCGGACGGTGAATTGTCTAACATGATTTCAGACTCTCAGGTGGAGGGCATGGAGGAGGACTTGGTGGAAGAGACGAAGGCGGGTAACAAGCGTCCGAAGTTACAATCCCCGCCGTTATCTGGCCCGAAAAGGAAGCGTTGAGTGGACGATTGTGCTACTGTTGGAGCAGACTGGGGATCTAGTGTCTCTTCGGCCGGGCCGGACAGTACCATTCGTCAGCCCTTGTGTAAGGAGCGGTCCCAGGGCCTGGCAGGTTCTACGGCTGTGTCGGGTTTACGGGAGCTCTTTGAAGCGGTCAAGGGGCTATATAGTCTTGTGCAAGAATGCCCCACTACCAAACGGGAAATCAAGAGCGCCCTGGACCGGATGTCGGTCGTGGAGTTGCGGTTATTTGGTGTGGCCTGGACGCCCTGAAGGCGTCTGCAGTTGCAGGGTGGCTCCTGCTTGTCGCGGACTGAGACTGCGACTCAGATCCCCCCGAGGGACCACGACCTGAAGGACGTGTTTTCTCGATCCCTGTCTGACGCGGAGTTGTTAGAGGCGGTGGCCATATCGTTTGGGTGCACGGGTCCTGACCGCACCGAACTGTGCTTTAATTTTGGTCAGGATGATCATCAGCGGACCTAAAATCCTGCTTCGCGGAGGTGTTCTGTCTGCTGTAGTTTTAAGAGTCGCACGCTGGAGGGTTGTACGACCTGTTAATGGGATTTTTCCACATTTTTGCTTATCGGGTCCTTCGATTGAAGGATGGTACTGCTGGAGCAATAAGCGGGTAGGGGACAGCTCTCTGCTGAGCTGCCATTCGTTTGTGCCGCTCAGATTGATGGCAGTGATGAGACACGGAGACTCTCTTGTCCTCTTGTGTTGGGAATGGAAAAGACCGTAGTCCCGGCGGAGATGCCCTTTTGGATGTTTCTGTTAGAGACAGGAAGGCATCAATGCCGAGTCCCGGTTCCTGCCTTGATGCCAGGAAGGCATCAAGGCAGGCGATAGCATAAGATCTGACCGGCGAGGCGACCTGTCCTGCCGGTACACGGGGAGGCTCGTTAGAGTAAATGGACATCCCCGGACTGTGTCGTGCTACGTTGTAAAATTCGGTCCGGGGGAGGGGAAAAAACAAAGGATAAAAACAACAACAAAAGCGTAATTTGTAAAACCAAACGTAAAAAAATATTACAGAATGGAAGAGAAATCCAGGCAGGGATCTAGATCCCCTCAGCAAACCTCTCCTTTGCCAAGTACACTATAAAACGTTCCACTATTGCCCATTCGGCCTGGCTCCTCCAGTTTACCAGGAGATTCAACGCCGACCCGATAAGATCAAGCTGAGCACTCGTAAAGAATACGGTAGGTATCATCCAATCGTCCACACTGAGGACACATCCCAGAATCTACCGGGCCGAATTTCTGCAGTCTGTCCCTAAAAGCACCATGGCCGAAACGAAATTGCGTCACATTTATTAGGGTGTACTCAAGAGGCGTCCCGCAAACCAACATTCGGAAAGAGATCATACGTACAACACCCGCCCTCTGTCTAATCTCATCTGGCCTGCCATAAGGCATCGGTCATGTTCAATTTCTCGAACTTTATCCGAAGTCAACTCACCAGACATCTTTGCAACATACCGCTGCTGCTTCTCAGAGCGATCAAGTCTATCGGTTTCACGCCTGCAGTCACCAAGACTGCCTCTCGTGAAATAGTACGGTAACCACCTGTTACCGGTAATAATATTAGGCGTTGAGCCCTTAATGGTATGTCAAACCGCTTCCGTTCGTTTCGTATGTATGTCTTCGACACAAGGCGCCGTCGCGCGGTGGGTCAAAGGTAAGGCTATGATATTTTGGCCGCGGCCGATCGCGGTATTTTTGTATCATAACGCCGACGGGTATATTATTTTTTTAGTTAAAATTGTCGTATAGATTCTTCTGTTCGTTTGATTTTATTCAACAGTTATCCTATTTTATATCGTGTGCAACTGTTGTAGTCTTTATTGAAATGTAGCACGAGGATTTTCGTGCGCCGCTAGAATGATAGTCTTAATTCGTACTCGGCGATATTTTCTTTACCTAGTCACTGTTACAATATTTTTCGTATTTTTATAAGAAACGTAGTATTATTGATTTTTGTATTTATTTTCAATTTTATTTTACGCAGGAAGATTTTTCTCGTCAAAAAATAAATAGTAAAGTAAAGTTTCAAATAGGCTTTAAAAAATAATGTAAAAAGATCAGTAAAAAAATAATAAATCGTATTTTCAATTTTTTCTTTAAATTTCTACATTTTGAAATCGACGCCGAATATTAACGAAATATATATATATTTTTTTTTTTAATAAAGCGTTATCGGGCTAGGAATTTTCAACCTTTATCATGGCGATAGTTTTCTATTTTTTTTTTTTTTTTGTAGTAGATTTACTTTAGATATCTCAAAACTATTGTACGTAGTTTGAGGTGTAATTTTATCTTTGGAAAAGTTTATATCTCACGATTAGAGTTCTGAAAATTACCGATAACCTTTCATCGATTTTTAGCAGATGATTAATATTACACATTATCATAATTTACCGCCGGGTTGGTATAGCGGTTAAACTCGTAGCCGCAAAATCAGTTGATTTTCGGAATCTGTATTTCTAAACTTCGAAACCTTGAAAAGGCAGTTGCTTTTATCTGAATTTGAACGATAGACTATGGATACCGGTGTTTTTTGTCGGTCTTTCTCTTTCTGTTTAGCCTCCGGGACCGTCATAAGGTTTTACTTGAAAGATTAATAAGGATAATGTGTACGAAAATGTAAATGAAGTGTAGTCTTGTACAACCTCAGGTCAACTGTTCTTGAGAACCCGACTCGGGTTTCAATTAACCGCACGTCTCAGGAGCGGTAGACCCGACTCTTTCCCAGACTACATGTTTACCGGTACATTTACACTTTCGTTGAATTATAAATGCGGCTACAATAGGTCTGGCAAGCCGGTCTATAGCTGTAAAATTGGTTGGAGAAAACAACAATATTAATCAAAAGATTTGGGTATTTCTATCTTTATTTTAATCTATCTACCCGATATTCGTTTAAATTCGGTTTCCGCTGAACCCTTTTGGAACGGTTATTTTACAAACTGTTTATATATTTTAAATTTTGAAACTAATTTTAAGCATAATTTACTAACTCTACTATCGGATGAGTAGTAAAGGTTAAACGAAATGTAAATGTATTTACACCGATGTTTTCCGTACAGTAATTTTTTGACGTCGAGTAAATTTCTTTCTTAATTTGTTTCGTAGCAGTTACGAAAAAAGCTTTCTACTATTTTAAAAAATTGTTAAAAATTGTTTTATTTTTGTATTACATTAGTATTTCGTGTAAAACTAAAACGATAGCTTATTATTTCAGTTTCTACCTTGTCAGCTAACGATTTAGATTTATATCTGTTTTTACTTCTTTGTACGAAATAAAGGAACTAAGTATTGCGATCGCGAAAAATGTTGGTTTTCAGATTTCAACGGAACTATCCATTTTGACCATCCCTGAATCCATTTTGACTAGGTTCGGCGTGACATCTGTACGTATGTATGAATCTCGCATAACTCAAAACGATTAGCCTTAGGATGTTGAAACTTTGGATTTAGAACTGCTGTAACATCTAGTAGTGCACTTCCCCTTTTGATTGTAATTGTCTTGACCAAAAACGTCCAAAAAGTCAAAAAATTTGCATTTTGAACTTTTTCTTAACTGCAGTAATAAGCCTTCATTGAGAACTTTCAACGATATTCATAACCGGTACTTATTTTCATCGGTTCCAGAGTTATAGCCAAATAAAATTTTAATTAATGAAATATTTGAATCTTACAAGGGGAAGTCACATCGGTTCGAATTCGACTTCGTTTCCTTTTTTTAACTTTTTTAAAAAATTTAAATATATTGATTTAGTATTAATTATTAACATGCAATTGTAAAAAACTTTTACGATAAAATAATTCAATAATAAAAATAAAAAAATCAGAATTTATTAGCGAAATAAAATTTTATATACTTTTAAAAATTTTTGAGTGAGGATTCATAAAACGTTACGTAACATAGCTTTGAACTTTTTAAAATGTATGAGTGAAATGAAGTACCTCATTCGTACTTTTGTACGAATTTATTGTGGTTTTAAAGATAGTAGTTTTGCCTATTATTTAATTTTTTATCGTTCAGTAAAAATGCACGGTAATCGCAATTAGCGGTATATCTGACCGTTGAGTTTTTTTTTCGTAAATTATTGTCTTGTAAATTATGTTAACATTAGTAATTGAAGATGGTAGAAAGATTTTAAGTACAGTTTTTAAAAATAAAAGAGTAAAAATCTCAAAGTGCATGTGCAAAATGAAGTGCGATGTTATTTTCTCGACTACATAGGCCTATGCAGTCCCCTTAGTAAATATACGCACGTACTAATACATATTCAAAATATCACTACGCACGCACGTATATATACACGCGCGTTCATATGTACCGTACGCACTTCATCTCTTGCATCCCCACCCTTAAGCTTGTTAAGCCCACCCCCCCTTTTTTTACTACCATCCTCTCCCTTGTTTCACTCACCTCCCCGCTTAACCCTCCCCGTTCACTCTCTCTCGACGTTGCCACTGATTCAAAGGAAGAGAAAAGATCGATATATTTTTTCACTTTTACCCCCGACCCTACAACGTTTTACCCCCTTTCTGGCCTCACCCCACCATTTACTAACTGTCAACCAATCCTGTTCCATTTTTTCCTTCTCAGAGTTTGTTTGGATCGTATTGCGCACGCCCTCTGTCCGAGTGAACTTGAAAATCACGATCGCAGGGTTGCAAGTGTAGTACTGTATTTTTCCCGACTGATAAATTGCTATTTCAACTTAAGGTTGTTACTTAACTACCCTATATACTATCGGTCTGTTATTATAACTAAAATAAATAATAACGGTTTTGTGTTTTTTCACTTGTAATTAATTTTTTTTAGTTTTTTTTTTACATAACTTAAAGTTTTATTGACTTATATTAACTTCAGTTAAAAATATTATTCATTGTGGCTTGTATTTCATTCAATTTATTTGGAGCGTTACACCGTAATTACGACGTTATTTTATTATAAAATATCCCCGTTTTTCCTTTTTTCTTTAGTAAATATATTTCGTGAATAATGTGTATTTTTTTAACTATACAAATAATCCTTCGAATAAAATTTATGAAAAGGTTTTAGTCGAAATCACTATTTCGACTAAGACGACTAGAAGATCTACGATTTCGTACGTCTTCGATATTTATACATCAATATCTTATGAAGAAAAAATCTGATGTAGACACACTACATAACTTCCTTGTACGCCTATTAAATTACGTACACAGTTTTTTTTTGGTTTTTATTTTTTAAATAAAAAGTACATAACATTTTATTTCATTAATAACTTCTGATATTTTTCATATTTTTTTTTTTTTATTGTTATTATTGGATTATTTATTGTATTTTTTTACAATTAGAGGTTACTAAATCAATATTTTTAATTTTTAAAAAAATTTCCTTTCCCTTGCAAGATCCAAATTTTTCATTAAATAAACTTTTATTTCGCTATACTGTGGAACCGATAAAAATATGTACCACTTATGTCATATGTCGCTGAACAGCTCTCAATGAGGGCTTATTACTGCGGTTAAGAAAAAGTCCTAAATCCAAATATTTTGGATTTTTGGCATTTTTGGACACTTTGGGTCTAGTCGATTACAATCAAAAAGGGAGGTGCACAACTACATGTTATAACAGTCCTAAATCCAAAATTTCAACATTCTACGACTAATCGTTCTTGAGTTATGCTAGATACATACGTACGTACAAACGTCACGCCAAAATTAGTCAAAATGGATATTTCTGTTAAAATCTGAAAACCGAAATTTTTCGCGATCACAATACTTCCTTTAAAGGTGCAAAAATTATTAAACCGGTCCGGTATCTTAAAATAATTATCCAATTAATTGGAAATCGGTCCGAGAAAAAGTTTAAAAATAATTATAACACCGTATTTATTTAAACATATTATAATTTATTTTTACGAACGATTCCTACATATCTTATTAAGCTCATTTATATAATTGAACCCGAAATCTTTTTTACCGCCCGTTAAACGAGTACTTAAAAAACTAAGGCGTGAAACGAAGCAGTTACAAAATAAATATTTATAATATTACTACCGGTTTCTTACGCTTGTTTTGAAACCGATACAAAATTACGGCTAATTAATTAATTATAGATAAATAAAATTGTCTTCTAACCTCGGAGACGATTTAGTTTTAGAAAACGGCTGTATTCGCTTGTTGTGAGTTCGGGGCCGTATAAATTACACGAGTAGTTAAATATTTACTCTACTCGGACCGATTTCAAATTATATAAATCGGGAATAGCGGGTGAGATACTTTTTTCGAACAAAAAAAAAAGAGGTCACTGCTCCGGTATTTGGCTGTAAGTATCAACGGAAACAGTGGATAAAGCTTAACCAGAGCTGTTTACACTTCAAAGTAAAAAGAGAAAGGGTTTACGGAGTGCGATAAAAGATTTCTTAGTGAAATCGCTATAATTTTCAACAATTCAACGATTCGAATACGTAAACGTTTTACGTAGTCGAACATTATTGTAAGAAAACATACCCGGTTTTGACATTATTTCATTTTTTTTTTTCGAAGAGCTTCCATTAATAAATTTAGAGTTTAGAGCATATCTCGTGCAAGCGTAATTATTATTATTTGATTAAGCGTATTTACACAATAAAATATAGTATTTATATAAAGTTTTAAAGTTGTAGGATTGTTTTTTTTTTAATCCTCTCTACAAGAGTTAAGGATTTGTTCCAACAAACGCTAGATATTTCGGTACGAATTGACAAAGTTTTCTTCAATTATTCTAAAGGGTTCATTCGGGAGCCGAATAATATATGCAATAATAATACTAACGGTAATGATTTACGCGTGTAAATATCGGAAGCAAAAGGAGATCGATGGCTTTTAAAAAAAAGTACTAAATAATATTTACAGACCGTTAAGAGATGAATAACGAATAAGAAAGAACAGCGAACCGGATGACTCGTACGGGAACCGTAGAAGAGCGTGAGTTTCCAAGAGGAAAAAATATGAGACGGGCAAATCGCGCGACATAAAATGAAAACAGGAAATGAGGGAAATATAAAAACAAATGTAACGTATGAAGAAAAAAGTAAAAAGATGAAGCCCAAAAATCAGATAGACGGTTGTAATCAGCGGAATGGAGATGGCGGAAAGGAAGACGATCGAGAACTGTTGCGGTCAAAGTCACTAAGAGGTCGTATAAATCCCTTCCGTTTAAGCCCAGAAAAAGCCTAATAAAAAAAAAGATACATTTCGCGTAATTTTTTTATTTATATGCGATTATTTTGACCAAGGAAACCCGGTAAACACCTCGATTCTAAAATCGGTGTTTTTATTCGACTACTGATTAGGAACTACAATCCCGGATAAGTTTTTACGCAGAGCCGTCTGTACCGAATTTCTGAGATCCTCTACGTTCTAGTAGGCGCGTCCAGTAGGCGTCTAATAAGTAAAAATCTTACTGAACATCGTCGGAAAGGAGGTGATCACGGGTAGGGAAAAAGGGTGGATAACGAAAAGCGATCGACAGAATGATTTACGGGAGAAAAGACAATCGACTGCACCAGTCGGTCTGGTTCGATGTAGTTCTTCTGGGTAGTGGACGTCCATATATGTCTTCTTTACCTGTATAAATACATATCTTCTTTCAAATCCTGTAAAAGATGCGGGCACTTTTACTCGGGGTAGAAGCGGCGTAAAAGATCAACGATTTCGCGATTCGCTGCGACAAATTAGTCGTACTTTTCTTCTGTGTAAACAGCCATCCGAGGACAGGTTTAGATTTTCTTAACGTGGACAGGTACATTTTCGGAATTTCACAGCCGTAACTTTTCACTTTTAAAAGTACCTTAATATTAATTAGACGAGGTTAGCGAACGAAGCGAGCGTGTTTGTGTTTGTATGTTTGATTAGTTTACGTCGATATCGTACGACGTTCGGTTCGGTTACGTTATTTAACCTAACTTAACAACCTATCGTTCGCTTCGCTCGCCAACCTCGTCTAATTAGCGTTAGATATAAAAAAATATACAAATTACGGTACTTTTTCGGAAATAATTAATACCGTCAAGAAGGTGAAAAGTTTTAGTTGTGAAATTCCGAAAAAGTGCTCGAGAAGAGCTCCTAACCTATTCCCAAAGGTAAGTAACGCTTAGAAATTACCTTGCGGATTATAAAAAAAAAACTGTTCGGCTAAAAACCGATCGGAGAATAAAGATTTCCGGTTTTTCTGATTTATTTTCGCTTTCCTTGCGATAAAAAATTGAAACTGCGTAAATAGAAAAGTAGTACCGTAGTTTACAACGAAGGGAGAAATAATTTTTAACTTAAAAGAATGCAACTTTTTTCACGTTCGACAAAGTTTGTAAAGTTCTGTTTACAAAACATTACTGAAAATGCACAATAGCTCATTTCCATTTCACTTCCCTAATTATTGCTTTTTATCGTAAATAATAATAAGCGATGTGAGCGAGTATGTGTGTGTATATATATATATATAAATAATTTTGGACACCGGTCATTGTAGGACCGCATAGAACAGTTAACTTGTGGCTAGAGGTTCATTCTTTCTTTCGACCGATTTAGGTTAGCGTATTTTTTCTTCTCCTTCTGGATCTTTTTGAATTCTAGAATTTTTTCCTACGCTCCCTTCCGACTTTTAAGTGCATCACATTTATGTTTGCCGCTCATAAATCCCCTTTAAGTCGCTTGAACCGTTTAACGTTCATCTTGTTACCGTTACAGATGTCAAAAATTCTCCTTGAATCCATTCTTGTGAGGTGTCCGTTGAATCTCGGTGTTCGCTTACTTACCGCTTCCGTGATTCTATCTAAATCCCGGTAAAGTTCCTCAATTTTTCTTAATTTCCAACCGTAGTTAGTTTCTTTGGGCTCTACGATTTTCCTAAGTATCCGTCTTCCAACAAGTTCCAGTTTATCTATTTCCCCTTGGTTTAGAGCCACGCATTCTGTCGGGTATAAAACTTCTGGTCGGATTACCGTCGTATAGAGCCTGATCTTATCGTCCTTGAGATCCGTTTCTTATTGTACACGTCCTTCGTTAGGCCGTAGAATTTTAGAATCTTATTGATCCCGACGATGTTTGCTTCCTCTTCTGTTCCGTTTGGTCGGATAACTTCAGACAAGTATCTAAATTTGCTCGTCATTCTTAATTCTTCCGAACAATTTCGGTGCGTTCTTAGTATTCGTCACATACTCTGTATTGTAAATGTAAATTTGTGTCTTCTTTTTCAGCCGTTTCGTGCAGAACATTTATTTGTTGTTTTGCCGTTTCTACGTCTTCAGTAACAATATATGATTAAATAATAAGCAATCTTTATATATATATTTACAAATTGGAGCTAATATTATAGTACTAGAGATAGTTAAAATAATTGACCAAAGGTTTTAATTTTATAACTTTTTTTTTTAGTATAAAGTTTTAATTTTTTCTAACGACTTAAACATTTCTTTCGGAGAAAGTAAATTTAAACTAGGACTGATAATTTTATACCTTAGATGTTTTACATTCGTTGTAATAATATAAAAGGCTAGAAGGAAACAATTTAATTTACCTCGTTCTGTAGAAAATAATGCACTATGTACTCTTATAAGGCTATAAATTGCTTAATATATATTTATGTTTTTTTTAATGATAAATTTTTACTTATTAGCCTTTAAGATTTTTTTTCTTTTGATTTAACGGAAGAAAAGTACGATTATTATTTAAAAAATGTTACTCCATGAACTCTGAATCTACTGATATCAAAAATAATAATTTTTGGTTAAAAATTAAACCTCTTTATTAATTCATATTATTTATTTTATTAAAACAATAATTTGGAAAAATTACGCAACCCATATAAGTTTATATAACTTTTGATTGTTTCAATGTATCGACTTTAAATGTAGGTTTAATTTTTATTTTTGTTTTTTCTAGTCGGTGTAATCTAATAAAACCGAAACAGTTACTCATTTTTATGACAGAGATAGAAGATAAATTAAATAAAAAAACAATTTAGAATCAATTTTATGTTCCGGTGCTAAATTATTGTTATTGTTATTTTATGTTTTAACTAAGTTGTTACCTTAAAAACGAAAATTTAGTGTAATATTGAATTTCTTTTATTTTCATAAGTTTTTACCGGTTATCATTGTCGTCAATTTTTTTAGTTTTTATTGTTTCACAGAATTTTTTCTGTTACGATCCGACATTCCTGATTTTTGTTATCTTTTGTTGTAAAAAAATTTATGCCATTCTCAATCTTGTTTACGTCGAATTATAATATAGGTATTATTGTACCGTACTTCCAAATTATTATTTTTCTTTGGGAATAATATAACCCGTTTTAATTAGGGTGATGAGATGGAGTACCGTTTAATGGAAAAATCAGACGCTTGCCAGGAATGAAACTTAAAACCGAACGAATTAGGTACCGGCAACGGGATGAAACCGCTAAATCGACCGACTGATTTTATGATTTATGTTATCCTACGAATGAAAATAATTATAAAAAACGGATTATAAATTCAAATCGAGCAAAAGCTGTAAGTATATATATAAAAATTACTTCTAAAAACATGTGTAGCGTAAAAATAATTTTTTAAACAACTTTTTACTGCGAAATATTAAATTCCTGTACGGATTAATTTAATTTTACATATATATTTAATATATCCGACAAATCAAATAAATATATTAATGATAGAGTATAACTACACCTTACATTGATTTGCTACAACAGGATTAGTGTTCTACCATTATTATTATTTTTTAAGTAACGTTTTATTTCAATAATTTTATTATAATAGACTAATTAAAAGAAAATTATTCACTTTAAAGTTACAAATAATTTTTCTTTTATAATGGATGTTGAATGTTTCATTATGTACATTCTTGTTAACTTTCATTTATAAGGGTAGTTCAGGTTTTTGCATTATTTCCCCTAACATTACCTTTTGATGGCAACCCTGTACGTCATGCTATAATAGTTCTCTATATCTCCGTTAGAGTGTGGATGTAGTCGATGTAACCGGTGAATAAGCTGCTGCTTCGACTCGATTGATGGCGCCCTCTTTGCGTTCGCGTCACGTATGTACTAAAATTAATTTGCCATGAAACCGCGCCGAATTCAAAATTTCGAACACTTTTTTGTTTGAATTTCGTATCAAACAAGAGAGATACTGAAAATTAATAGACACGACTGTCAAAAAATTCCATCGCTAATAAACATCGCTCTTTAATACAGGATAATTAAAGAGCGTGCCGATGACAATTTTGTATACAATATTTGATACGGTATAAGTTTTTAAATTTAGTCGGGTTGCGGAGATATAAAGTTTCCGAATAACCGTGTCCTGTTAGATTGAAAGTGTACTTGATGCGTGCAAAAGTTAGCGTTCAACCTGTTAGCAAATACCCCGTTTGAATTTTGAAATCGGAGGATTCTTTGCAGATATATTGAAAGTGCACCCCATTGCACCTCCCAGAACAGCGCGCTAAGGGCACCTATTTGTTACCGGTTGATGATGATGATCGGTCTAGCCTCGCACAAGGTGCTCGCATCACCGCATAACTCTAGCTTCGCACGCAGTTCCCACGAGAAACCAATATTACTATTAAATTTATTTTATTTTATTTAAAGTAAATTTAATTCTCTTATTTTTGTAATATTATTCTTTCGATTGATTCCAATCATTCGGTTCAAATCCAGCTCACGCAGTGATAAAGGCTCACAGTTAATACTTCATTAATCCGATTCATTGAAGTTTGCGTTCCAACCAACAAATCTTCACACTCTCACACACACACACACACACACACACACACACACACACACACACACACATATATATATATATATATATATATATATATATAGCCTATGCCACCCCGGTAACGTAGGGATTCGAACGCGAGGTCATATACCTAAATCGGTTCGGCCGATGAGCTGCTACGGTAGAACTTACATACGTACACCCTAAATACATTACATTCCTTTTTGGGCAGTCGTGTAAAAAGAATTTCATTTTTGAATAAAAAATCGTCGAATTTTTATTAAACTTTACCGGCATAAGAATAATCGACATAGGTTAGACTGAGACCACTGTCCAAATGCAAATGACTGTAATGTTGTAAAATTTCGACTTAAAATTTGATTAATTTATCGGTAAATCTGCAAATTCATCATCTGACAGGACAATAATAATGAATATACTTGTCAGCCTATCTGGCTGAGTAGGTAGTGTCTTTGCATTTCGTACGGATCCTGGTCAGGCACGGTATCTTTTCATACGCTACCAATTTCCACCGGAATAATGACCATAGCTTTTGATTTCCGTTCCTTCAGAAAAAAAAATGAACTGATTTCACTGCATCGTGATTTTATGTGTACACACACAAACACAAACATGCTTCCGTACATTTACCTATAGGCATCCCTCTTTGATTAGATGATACAAATATGCGTTTGTCCACAGTCAGTTTTTAAAGGGCAAAGATTTATTCCGTGGATGGATTGTATCTATTTACCCTTAAATGTGAATAAACACTTGAAATGGAATCGTGTTTGTTAGGTAAATGTAGTGTTGCGATCGCATGGATGTATTTCCACGAACGATAATGACAGTAATTCTTAAAATATCTACGTATCTTGTTAAATTATGAAATTTATTAGAACGATCAAAAAATCAAATATTTTTTGACTTGTAGCTTCTATCACCGTTATTCGATATTTTCTATATATATATATATATATATATATATATATATATCCTACATTTTTATCTGAAATAAAATATCATACTTCGGGACTTCTACAAAAAATTTGAACGAGTTTTCAAGATTCGAAAATTGTCTATCGAATTGACGTTTAACGCTCGTAAATGTGAATCGTGTATTTCGATATTTGTAAGGTAAAATTCTGATTTATCTATCGTTTTATATTTACTAAAGTGCTGCATTAAAAAAAAATAATAATAACATCCACCTCTGACGATTTAGAAAACAGATATGTTTTTGTATACTTAACCGCGATCCTTTAGTGCAGAAAGGGACTTTTTTATGGTTTTCTTACCGTTTCTAATACGTTACCGACCTTTTTAAACGTTTTCTGCCGTTAAAATTAATAAAATTCCTTCAAATAATTTTATTAACGACTTTTATATCGCTATTTATTTTTTACTTTTTTTTGGACCGCGTAGAATAGTTAACTTGCGGCTAGTATTTCGCCTTCATTCTTTCACTGTGACGCTTCCTCTTTTTTCCGACCGCTTTAGTTAGCGCATTTCTTCTTCTCCTTCTGAATCCCTTTAAATTCTAAGAGGATTTCCTAATCGTCCTTCTGTCTTTTAAATCCGTCACGTATATGTTTGCTACTCTTAGGTCCACTTTAACTTGCTTGAACCGTTTACGTTCGTCTTGTCACCGTTACACTTGTCAAAAGTTTTTTTCGTAAGGCTGTTTGAATCCATTCGTGTCAGTTGTCGGTAAAATCCCAGCCTTCGCTTCCGTGATTCTATCTAACTCCGGGTAAAGTTCCTCATTCTTCCTTAATTCGCAATCGTCGATAGTCTTTCCTAGGATTTTCCCTAGGATAGGTTTTCTCTAGGATTTTCCTTAGCGTCTCTCTTTCAGCGACTTCCACTTCATCTATTTCCTCTTGGTTCAGAGCTGCTTCTGCCGGGTATAAAACTTCTGGTCGGATTACCGTCGTATAGCGTCTGATCTTGCCCGTCCTTGAGATCCGTTTGTTTATTGTAAACGTGCTTCGTTAGGCCGTAGGATTTTAGAATCTTACTGATCCCGAAGATGTTTGCTTCCTCTTCTGTTCCGTTTGGTCGGATAACTTAAGATAAGTATCTAAATTTGCTCGTCATTCTTAATTCTTCCGAATTCTGTCCGTAACAATTTCGGTGCGTTCTTGGTATTCATCGTATACTCTGTTTTTTAAATGTAAATTTGTAAGCCTTCCTTTTTAGCCGTTCCGTTTTTAGCCTTCTTTTTTAGAACATTTACTTGTTCTGTCGTTTCTATACCTTCTCTGAAGAGAGCGAGATCATCTACAAAAGCCAGACGACGGTGTTCAGATTCTTCTTCGCATATTTCAATTCGACATGCTGCAGGCCTTTATCTCGGCAAAATTTTCTCCATTCTCTTACGATGTTTTGCAAAATTGCAGTAAAGAGGAAAGGAGATAGTCCGTCCGCCTGCCTGACTCCTGTCTTGATTCCAA
Source organism: Lycorma delicatula (assembly GCF_047948215.1). Taxonomy (NCBI): domain Eukaryota; kingdom Metazoa; phylum Arthropoda; class Insecta; order Hemiptera; family Fulgoridae; genus Lycorma; species Lycorma delicatula. Next base: position 5,126,176 of record NC_134464.1, read on the forward strand.
AAGGATAAGAAGATATTTCCCCTTTAAATTTAATCTTGGACTTTGCGTCTGAAAGAGTCTGCTTGATGATCTTTATTAGTTTCCAATTCTTTAACGACGTTAAACAACGTTTTCCGGTCGACTAAATCGTAGACCTTTTTAAAATCTCTAATTCACCGAGTTGTACTTTCTGATGACTTTTTTCAGGCTAAAAATCTGTTACGCGCTAGATTTTTACTTATTTTATTTGCACGATATTTTCGCGTACTTAATTTACTATTATTTCATGTTTTTATTAATTTTAAATATTTGTACGGATTTTAGCTCACTTTTTAAACGTAACATTACCTACCCAGGTTTTATCACGGTTTCCCTTAATTTATCCGGCAAATATCGGGACGGTTCCTTTTTTAACCGTGGAGTGTCGTACCTATCCGATCCCGATACGATTTTTTAATAATACATACCGATCGGAATCGAATATTTATTTATTGTCCGAATGATGTTATGGATCGTTTCAAAGGTCATTCCTAAGAGATGCGGGAGCATAGCTTCCGGTTTGAAATCGGCACTGACTTATAAAAGTTAAAATTAAAAATATATTAGGAATTTATCTAATAAATATATGTATTTGAAATCGTGTTGTTTTTATCGTTTAAAAAGGGTAAGGATTGTTATGAAGGATCGGTAAGTAATAAATTGTTATTTGTCTAATTCAACGGTTATAAGGTTATTGTTCTAATGTTGGCACACCTGTTAACGGAGATCATTCTGACTGGTTGACCGATTAATCTTTCTGCTCCCTTCCTAGGCAGAGCATCTGTTATAGATATCCGTTTATAAACGATAAAGAAAGGGTCGAAACGATTTACCCCATCGTTCTGTGAATAATATTCGACGACTGAAAAATCTAGCATCTACAGAGCGATTCTAAATCGCACGGAAATCTCCCGGGAGATGATTCTACAGCCAAAAATAACGAAAAAAGTTCTTGTCTAAGAAATTGAAAAAAAATGGTCTCGGACCTCTACCTTACTTAGGTTTAAGAAAAACGGGGTAAAACAAGAAAATGTTTTGTCGGAGGTTTATAATAAAATAACTTTGTAGATTTATCGATAAACAAATAAAATTCTCTAATTGACTTTGTATAATTTTAATTCTGAGAAAATCAATGTAAATAAGATCTATTAAAATTAAACACAAATTTGAGAAGTTCGATTATAATTAAAAACAAAACACACAAACTGGATCGGGAAAGCGATACGATTTTAAGCAGAACACTTTACAAACAAACGCTATAAATTATAAAAATGTATTCGAAGTAATTCTTCTAAAACGTATTAAAAATTTTTAATTTTTCATAAGTCGGCGATAAAAACCGATCGACAGTTAAGTTTACTGTCTTTTGAATATTCATTTCAGAGGTGTTGTGTTATTATTGTTCGATCAATCGTTCACAGTAGGTGATACCGCAGATTTGTTTTCATTCGGAGAAATGAATCGTGGATACGAATGAACCGTTAATATATTAACGGACGTATTAATTTACGGTAAAGTGAATAAAAATGGATCTGCTGCTGTGCACGAATACCGGGAAAATTATCCAGATCGAAGTGTGCCGGATTGTAAAACATTTGAGGCTTTGGAGAGGCGAGTTCGAGAAACAGGTACGTTTAAACCTCAACGATTCGATACTGGTCGTGAACGTTTTGTCAGAAATGTCAACGTTGAAGAACTTCGTTTCTCCTCCGGCGTGGTTTAGGATTAATCGATCGCATTTATTAAACGGCACTTCTACTCCTGCACCACTGTTATCCGATCACGATTTTGTCGTCGAATGTGACGTTAAAATCTTCTTTTCTGCGATCGATCATTTTTCTTAAATATTCTAACCTATTCCACCGGATGCCTTCTTTCTCGCTCGAAAGTTTCCTATTATTAATAGTTACGCCGCTTAAACTCTAACTCTATCGGAGTAGCTGCTATTGTACTTCTAGAACCTTTAAATCGAATACTCTTTTGAAGTTATTCACGTAATTTATTTAATGCAAGCAGTTCGTTATGTTTTGCGTGAAACGCGTAAACTGTTCGTCTTACAAGGCCTTGACCAAAATTGTCTAATTCACAACCCGGTTTTGAACGTTGTTTATACTTTTTTGATATGCTGAACGATTACGAAAGCGGCTTAGATTTAAGACGATCCTGCTTTTCCTTTCCGAGTTTTTGAATTTGTGATCTTGAGATCCCACAAGCTACAGCTGCAGCGGTTCTTTCTTCACATTTTAAATGCGTATTAAATGTTTGTCGTCTTCTAATTTTATAGCTTCTTCTTAAAATCGTATACATTATTAACAACTTCACGAGCTTGATTACAGAGCTATTTATTTTTTTTATAAACAACGTGTTCAATAGATATCTTAAATTTGTTCAGGGCTTCCACCCGCAGTCTGAAATTAAACAATATGATAATAAATTTTAATTGTGGAAAGAATTTTTACTATTTATCAGAATAGTTAAACGCACTGTATTGCAGAATACTCCGTTTGCGAATGAGCCTAATGTTACGAGAAAAGAATAGTATAGTGCCCTGCACAGCGATCGTCTGCCTTTTGCAAGCAAGCTTTTATTTTCATCGTACGTAACTTTTTTCTGAACGCCACTGTGCAATTAAAAAAAGCTCAAATCACCGAATGAAACTGTAATAAATATCAGAATATTCTCTTACTTTTTTTTTAAATCGTCAATTTTGCATTGTCTCGCCGTTTTAAAACGTGAATTCAAAATAAAACATTCTAATAAATTTATTTTTTGTAGTCTCGTCCGGTAACTCGGACAGACTGAACACATAACGCCTAACCTCACTAACACTTCTAACGCGGTAGCTCTCGTCGGTGGCGCAGGGTCATCATCATCACTTTCCTCATTTCTCGCTTCTTGTTTCATTTGTAGCATCATTCTCTCCTCGCATTTAGTAAGTCGTCGTCAACGAAAGCGTACTCCGGAAACCGTCTTACATCGGTATCTTTTTCGACTTTGTTTTCGACGTCAGCACAGCCGGTTCTTCTTCTTTTGACCGTTTTACCTCAGATTTAATAAAAACGTTTTCTATAACTTTGGAGGTGACTGCATCCACGCCGCAGTAACAAAATGCATCGCATTCTAAACGGTTACACTGGGAAAAGGTACGTTGATCCAGAGCGCGTAAAACAAGTCGGACCTTTCTACTGCGATACCATTCTTTCACCGCTTTAATTACACACCGGTCCGCAGGCTATAGATGGCTCGTTCCGTTTGGGAGTAGAAAATCAATTTTTACGTTTGAAAAATGGAGATGCATCCGATAAAAAAATTTCAAAAATCCGATAAAATGCTGTTGGATACGATAAAGAGAAGAATTTCTAGGTTTTGTCTTTGAAATATCGCATTCGGTTCTTTAGCTCACAAAGCACGACAAACGTTCACAAGTCATTCGAGCTCGACGGTCGGTTAGCGTAACCGCACGGGAACGATCGAATATTTCTAAAACAACTTGGTGATCTTGCCTTTTCTACGACTACAAACTTAATTTTCTCGGTACCGTTTGCGTTAGTAAAAACTAAAACCGTAAGTCTTTCTTTACTTTTTTTGCCACCGTGATATTTGTTTTTTTTTTTGTTTTTTTGTAAACTAAGAATTTGTTTGGCATCGCTTTAAAAAAGACACTGAATTCATCCGCATAAACAAAATCTCGCGGGGTTTAGTCTTTAAGCAGAGCGGCCAGAGTATTATTTTTCCAAGACGCAGCATCTTCTTCGTTCACTTATTCCGATTCACCACAGATCGTACGTTTATGAAGATTTTTCATTTACCGTTGACCGATAACGCTTTTACTTTAATGCTCCTCGTATTGCTATACACCAATTTCACGACTGATGCTAAAAAATACGTTTACGAAAGAAAATCAAAGGATTCAAACAGTTGTTACTCAGCAAAACTACAAGAGGGTAGCGCGTCGCGTCAGCTCAAATTCACATAAGCAGTGAACTGAATTTAACTGAAACAGTTAAATTTCAATTCACAGGATATAAAACAGTTCATATTAAGAGGAAATATATACACGTGTTTTGTCTTATCGGTCTAGGGACTTAGTAAAAGTCACATTTTAAGTAGAAAATCGTTTTATCAGCCAGCGTATTAAGCGGTGCTTACTGTATTTCTTAATTCTTGATCTATTAATTTTTGGTTTTTTATTTTTTAATATTTATCTGAATTTTGTGTGACGTGTGTATAAATCTGTTGTCACGTGAGAAGCTTAGAGAATTCTATGTGAAACGTATTGAAGATAATTATAAGTTTTTATAGTTGATTTGTTAACCCAACAGATTAATAAAAGTAATATTTTTAAGTAAAATGTGTCTTGTTATATTTAATTCTATCCGATCAAGAGGAAAATAAACTTAAATTACATTTAATATTCATATATATATATATATATATATATATATATATATATATATATAATTGTAATAATGAAGGTTTGTTATTTTATATACGTTTAAATGACTTTGTTATATTTTTAAAATCTAAATACAGTAAAAGTTAAGCGATGTTAAATTATTCACTTCGTTCACAATACTGAATTACACCACAAAGTGTATGACGGGCTATTTAACGGGACAAGAGAAAAGCCAGAGATATTTGCGGGTGATTGTGCCGGTTTAGGGGAAAGAGAGATTTTAAAGAGAGATGGGGAACTAAGAGGGGAGGTTATTACCGTGTGTGACAGATACCGGTACGTCAATTGATGCTCTTTGACAAGAGACTAGCACACACGGATGCGGCCGGTCGCGACACCTACCTACATCGTGTAATACCGGACCGCAGTTCAAACAATCGAGCTACATACCGTTTTACTGAGGGTGTTAGTGTTGTCAATGATGGAAACAGAAGGGTGGTTTTAACACCCCTTTCTTTCAACCGTATTTTCTCTCTTTTCATATACGAGCGTTCGTACTTTTCACTACGACTGACGACTTTTCAACATTTTTATTTATCGCGCAACTTTTTCTCCGTCACAAAACGATCTCTTTTTGACCCGATTCTGCACGTTTTTTACTTAACCTCGATATAAACTACGCTCAAATAACGGTAACGCTTTTTTTTAGAACAAGCGATTAAAATTACCGGGATCTTTAATTAGTTTTCGAAGTTATATATCTCCGATTCTATTTTGCGTGTTTACGAATTTGTTGTTACTTTTGCGGTATTGTACGTGCAATACAAATTTATTTTTATATAAAGTTTAGTTTTACTTTGTATAAAATAATCGTTAAAACGTAAAGAAAAAGTAAGGCGGTTTAAAATAAAATCAAGAATGTACTAGTGTTTAAACTTTCAATGATAAACATTGCTGCTTATTAACAGAGAAGAATTAAAGTATTAAAAAAAAATTTGTTTTAATTAACAGAGGACCGATTCAGTTGATGTATCTTTTTACTTCCTTGTTCGAAGTGTTGTAATAGCGAAAAATTTCAATTTTTCAGATTTCAACGGAAATATCCATTTTGACCATCCCTGAATCCATTTTGACTAGTTTCGGCGTGAAGTATGCGTGTATGACGCATAACTCAAAAACGATTAGCTGCAGGATGTTGAAATTTTGAATATAGGACTGTTATAACATCTAATTGTACACCTCCCGTTTTGATTGCAATCGACTGGACCAAAAGCGTCCAAAAAAAGCCCGAAATCCAAAAGATTGGATCGTTTATTTTTTCTTAACTGCAATAATAAGCCCTCATCGAGAGCTTTTCAGCGATATATGTTAAGCAGTACTTATTTTCATTCGTTCCAGAGTTGTAGTCTAATAAAACCTTAATTAATGAAAACATTTTGCTCTTATAAGGGGAAGGCACATCGGTTCGAATCGGACTTCATCTCCTTTTTTTTTTTAATTTAAATATTGTTTTATTAATAATTGTTACCTCTGAGTAAAAATAAAGATTAGAATAAATAATAATTCCATAACATAAAAAAAAAAATATGAAAAAATATCGGAAGTTTAATAACTTCCGAAATAAAATTTTATATACTTTTAAAAATGTGTATATGTAATTTAATCGGCGTACAAGGAAGTCATGTGGTGTCCGCATCAAATTTTTCTAATTCGTATACACGATTCAAATTACCTTGACTAACTTATTAAGAATAGTGGTGATGGATTACTTCGGTTTGTTCATTTTGATCTCGAATACCTCTTTAATTATTTTCTAATTAAATGCTTGCCGAATCTTTTGGGATGTTTCCGTACAGCCCACTGTTCTTGAATCGGCTGTGGAATTCCTTAAAACTACTTTATCCTGTTTTCAGGTGATTCTGACAATAATTTTTTCTCTCGAAGAAAAAATATTTGTTGAAGGATTTATTTCAGCCGGTCACCAAAAAATCGTTAACCGGTAGGGTTTTGCCCCCTCTCCTTTAAGCTTAAGTAAATGTACCTTGATGTGATATGTATATCTTTCCTAAAATGAGAATTATATTATCTAATAACAACGTATTAAAATTGATCTATTAATCGATAAAAATTTTCCAAAAAAAGTTTATTAATAATTATTTATTTATAATCCGTTATAAATTTAAATTTCGGTGAAGCAATAACGTTTAGCATATCGTACTTTACAGCTTTACAGTTTTCACGCTGACCGTATCACGTTTTGTAAAAAGTAATATATATTGTTCGCTAATAAAACTTTGAATTTTATTTCTGTATTCTATTTATACAAATCCGGTAAACTTTTCAACCGGATATCGATCTCATTTACAAATGTTTACAGCACAACTTTCTTAGGTAGGCGATCGATGTAATTTTTCGTAGCGGGCGCTGTCTATATATTTTATAAATTAACTTGCATCTATAATTAATAAAATTCATTTAATACTACGTTTTTGATTCAATTCTGTTCGTACCTAATTCCGTACGAACAACAACATATCCTGTTTTAACGAAGCTTGATGAATTATCTAACAAAAATTAGGTAAAGCGATTCCTATCGATTGAAGTCTTAGTAATGCCTGTTACTTTGTCAGTTGAAATATTTACCGGTAGACCGTACAACCTCGACTTAAAATACATTTTACTTTCTCAGAATGCGCTTAAAAAAATTTATAAAAGTTAAACTCGCTTCCTTCCGTTTTTGTAAAATTATTATTTTATACGTACACTTAAGATTCGTTTAGCGATTGTTTCAAGCGATGAAATCGGAACGTAATACTCAGAACGTCGACTGAAATTTATTTGAACATTCAAACAGGAGTTTCACCTCCATATCCGGGGAACAAATTTTTAAATAATATTTACGGATAAGGGAATTTTAATAAAGATTTCAGGGGACGCCAATTAAATAAAATAATCTATTTTCACGTGAAAAATCTTTAACGGCATTTTGACTAAGAGTATGCTTTTATACACACATACACTTACACAAACACTTTACACACAATTGTGAGTGTGTGGTGTGTGCTTGCGCGCGCGCGTGTTGAACATCAGAGGATTCTTTTTACTTCTCTTTTAAAATTAAAAGAAAAAATAAAAATACAAGAATTTTTTATTATTATTATTTTAAAAATATTTTTAGTTATCTGATTTATATTGTTATAAGTTGCGATCGGTTCGATTAGCGAACAATAAGCATATCACGTGTATATTTCATGTCGTGTGTATAACATGAAAATAAGGTCTTGTACCGAATCAGGTTGACCGTTCCTGAGAGGTCTGGTTAATTGAATCCCGATCACCGATATAGTACACCGATATACGCTGTTTAGTATTAAAATTCGTATAAAATTAACCAAAACCATTGGATTTGACCTCAGAACCTTCAACTTCGAAAATTAGCTGTTAAAAAATTGATTTACGACTATTGATGATTACGACTATTTGCGACTACTAGTTTACCGCGTATAAATATTTTTTTTACAAGAAAATTAAATTTCTCATCTTTATTCGTCCGTTTTTAATTAAAAGTATTAATTCTGGATAATAATTAATTAAAATGTTTAAAAAACGAGAACAAAAGGATCGAGTGTGTCGAACAAAATTAATTAAAAAAGAAAATAATAAGGTACCTCACGGCACTCCTTTTTCTATTATAAATGAAAATTGTCCTTCAGCATTATCGAGTATCTGAAGCGTGCTATTTTGCTACAATACGTATTTAATATTTAACAAGTATTGTTGTACGACAAAGATTTGTACCTTTAATCCTTAACTTAATCCCTATTAAAATATAAAACAAAATGGTTAGCTTAAAATATTTTGAGTGCGCGCGCGCGGGCGTGTGTGTGTTTTGTATACATCGATTTTTACATTCCAAGCTGTTATATTATTGAAAACTATAAAGAAAACACAAAAATCTAGACAAAATGGGTCAACGTTTTTAGTACCAGTATTTGTTTGTTTTTTCGTACTTTTGAAACTCACCGATGCAAAAAAAAAACTAGCGGGTAATTCTCTTTTCTAAGTACGGATTTATGTGAATGCATGTATGTTTTGGGATCCGCTTATTAACATCTTTGAAAAGGGCGGGTTAAATTTTAATATATGTACGACATTACACTTTATCCGATGGTGAATTACTTTAATTTTTTTAATAATACAGAAGAGCAGAAAAAAACAGTTTATATGTATATACGCAGACAGTTTGGCGACTCTTAAATAACTTTTTAGCAATTAAACATAGAAAAATGAAATTTAGTGTACCCTCCTCCCTTGAAAAGATCTATTTTTCGGTAGAAGATGTGAAAAAACCCATCTGCTATAACAACCCTAACAAAAATGGCGGTCATTTAATTTTTTACAGTTAATTTCAGTAATCGTTTATCGGTTCTTCTTAAATACTGAAACGATAAAAAACAATTAAAATTTTAGCAAATTCTTTGACCTCAAAACGATTTATTTTTTACACTAAAAGTACACACCAATTAGTTTTGTCGTAAAAAAAATTCGGATTGTTGCATCAAAATGTTTGTTTTATAACGTCCTTTAAGATGTTTTGTCACGACCCTACCCTTCCCGTTTAAAACTTCTGTCGCTCGGGTGCGTCTGCTTGGAGAGTGGTGAGGCCTATCGTTTCGAGAGAGGAGGATTTACTACATTTTATTTTTCTATGTTTAACAGTTGAAAAGCTATCTAAAGGTTGCCTGCCAAACTTATTAACATTTTACACACACACACATAGAACAGACTTGAATTTGTGATATTTTTATAATTTTTCCTTGGTTTAACAAATTATTTTATTTTGATTATTTTTTTCTTCTTTTTAGAGAAAATAAATAAATTTAAAAAAGGAAATAAGTGTGACTGTAAAGATAACAATAATTTTCCATTTTATTATTTAAAGGAAATCAACGCTTGCCAGAAAGCTAAAAAATATCCGTTTTTGTTTTCAAGTTTTTCGAAGTATTAAATTCAATAGGATTTATTTATAAATATTTCACGATGTCTTTTTAAGATTCTACCAATTTTTCGTGCTATCAGGGGAATAATCCTACCGATTTTCGGTTTGGCGTATTTAATAAAATTTATTAAAATATTATTCTGATTTAAAAATCCTTTCGATCTACTTACTATTTTAAAAAACAAATGTTCGTAATCGCTACCCGATCCAGACCATCAGATCCTCTCAGAACAACAAAGCTTTAAATTTTTCGTAGGGAATGAGATGAGCAGAGATCGGTGAAGACATTTTCTCTACAGCTTCCGAGATTATGTGCAGAATACTTGAACCATAAATCTGCATGTTACCCGGTATTATTTTAAGATAAATTTAATTAATAGAATTACACGATTAATTAATATATTTTTATATTTTTATTTCAGCACTTATTGTACCTGAATCATGCCGAATATCCCCGTGGCGAGAGAGGTCGAGGGAGGGGCAAAGGTAGCCGAGGTGGAGGGGTGAGTAACTTTTTTCTTTCTTATTTTTATAAAGAAAGAAAAAAAAGAAAGAATTTTACTATTATTATTTCAATTGTCGATTAATTAATTCAGTTATTGACATTTTTATTACAGTATATTCCTATAATTTTTTTTATTATTTATTAACATTTGAAAGATTTATTTTTAATATAATTTTTTTTAAATTTAATTTAAGTTACTTTTATAATCGTGAAAGATCTGTCGATTATCACACGATCAAATATGCTTCGTGTATAATCATTTATGAAAATCAGTCCCTTATTTTCATCTTTTTAATGGTTCTTAAAAATGACTTATTTAATTCTTACAGAATTTTTTATATTTAAATATTTGAAACTTTTTGCCGATTAAACATTTATCAGTAATGTATTTATTTTGACGTTCAGTAAAATTAGAAAATAGATGAATAGAAATCGCTAGCTTAATTGACATTCTTTCGTTATTCATTAATTTTTATGACTTCAAAAAAGGAGGAGGTTATCAATAGACTATTTTTTTTTATGTGTTACGCAATATCTCCGACGTTTATAAACCGATTTTGGTCATTTTTTTTTTTAATCTAAAGAGTATACTTTCGGAATGGTCCCATATAAATTTTAAACAAATGCGTTGATATAGGAAAAATACCAAAAAAACCGAACGGCTCGACACGCTTACCCGCTGACCGCTCGCACCAGTACCGTGTTGCTCTGTTCCCTGTATGACTAGGATATCATTAACGATCTATATTATCGTTGTTTAGTCTCCGTGGAAATATTCATGGCATTTCTTTCTCTATTTTTCTTCCTGAAACAATCACTATTCTTTAAATAGTCATACAACAAGCTTCCGATCGACATCACTCTGCACGAATCGAGTTAAATATTATAATTTTGCGATAAATAATATTCCGCAGTTAATAAAAATACGTTTTTTAACCGGATACTCGCAAACCTTGTCCAAATGTTTACTTGCAATAATGAAACCTATAAATCGAATAGATTACGCAACCTTATCGTTTCTGTCAGCGCTTGCTCACCACGTGGTCTATTTAATAACTTATTTGGGTCCGCATCAGACAAGACGATGCCCTCTAAAGTTTTAACTCGACTAAGAGCGACATAAATATACCCTATGGCAAAATTTTTCTTGCCGAGGTCTATTACTGCCCTGTAAAGAGTTGTTCCCTGTTGTTTGTGAACGGTTACAGCTCGGCTTAATTTAGAAGAGGTAGCATTCTGCACTCGAAATCTCCGTATTCTTTTGTCGCTTGGAATGTTGTACTAACTGGTGAAATGGCTACGCAACCGTCAACATCTTTCGTTCTTTCTTTCTAAGACCGACAATAAAAAGCGACATACATACAAGAATATAAAATTACTTATAGACGCATAGTACATATACTATCACCAAGTATATGCGCCTTAGCAAACTCAAGATGACGTATGGTCATGAGACGCTCTTGAGATCTCATTTTACATGTGGGAATTGCGTTTAGCCGCCTAGCAGTGGGTTGAGGTACTAACTTTACGTAATTTTATGTTTAATTTTTGTCGACTAGCACAGACTTCAAAAATAGTTATTTGTTGTAAATACTTTTACTTTAGTTAGTAAATAAAAATATAATTATTTGTAACTTTTTAGTACTATATTTGTCGAAGTCGGTTTTTATTTTTATTTTTTATTAATTATTTCATTTATTGACAGAACGGGTAAATAGTTCTAACTCGGCCTTATCCAGAAAAAGGCTCTTTTTAATTCAGTATTTTTTTTGTGCACTTTTTACTGTTTACCCGGTAAACCGAATTTGGTGTAATGTACTCCGTGTTTTATTTTGTAAGGAAGCTCTTCTATTGATCCTGATATATTTTTCCCAGACAACGTAAGGGAAAGTATTTTTAAACGAAGAGTTCCACCGTTTACATATAATACACCGTAAACGGTGTATTAGATATACGGAATACAATTTGACAATCTACTTGTACGATCGCTTAATATTGATTTGTTATAGTCTAATAATACATAGTTGATCTGATATTAAACATTTTGATATACAAAAATAAAAATAAAAACATCGGTTGGAAAAATTAGGATAAAAATCTATATTCCCACATTCCAGATATTAACGGTTGTCTTATTAAACATATAACCGTACTTTTTATATAAAAGAACAACTAAAGAATGTAAGATAAGCTTTACCAAAAAAAATCTGATGTGGAGACAAAAAATGACTTCCTTGTACGCCTATTAAATTACATTTACACGTTTTTTTAAATTAAAAGTACGTAAAATTTTATTTCATTAGAACCTTACGATATTTTTTTCTTTTTTGTTATTATCGAATTATTATTCATCGTAAAACCTTTTTTACAACGAGACGTTAATATTTATTAATAAATCAATTTATTTAAATCGATAAAATTTTAATTATTTAAATTTAAAAAAATAAAGTTAAAAAAAGGAGATGAAGTCTGATTCGAACCGATATGCCTTTCCCTAAGGTCCATACATTTAATTAATTAAAATTTTATTTGGCTGTAACTCTGGAACCGATGAAAATAAGTTGAAAAGCTCTCAGTGAGGGCTTATTACTGCAGTTAAGAAAAAGTAAAAAATTGCAGGTTTTTTTGGATTTTGGACTTTTTTGGACACTTTTGGTTCAGTCGATTGCAGTCATAAGGGGAGATGCACAACTAGATGTTACAACAGTCCTAAATACAAAATTTTAACTTTCTACGGCTAATCGTTTTTGAGTTATGCGAGATACATACATACGTACAGACGTCACGCCGAAACTAGTCAAAATGGATTCAGGTAAGGTCAAAATGGATATTTCCGTAGAAATCTGGAAACGAAATTTATTGCGATCAGAATATTTCCTTTACTTTAAACAAGGAAGTAAAAAGAATCGGCTTCAAAAAACGTACTACAGGTAAAAAATTATGCTTTTTCAATTTGTTTTAAAATTGGAATTTAAAAACTTTTAAATCCCCAGCAAAAAATAATCACATATATTTTATCAGTGCGTGTAAATAATACGTAAATTATTTACCGTAGGGCAAAGTCGGATCCGTTATTTAAAACAAATTATTTCTTATAAAAATTAAAGAATTTTCATCGTTCGGTTTCATTCCGGTCCTTCTTTGTTAAAAAAAATCCGGTAATAAATACGGGTGCGAACTTTAACCTCGTACACGTTTTTAAATTTAAATATTTTGTCCGAATGACCTCTTAAACATTAGATTTAATTAATAGGCTCTAAATAATCCGATAGACGGTAAACAATTCTGAAACCGTTAGAGGACCTACAACGGATTTAAAAGATTTTACGATCGTCTGAAACAAGTTTCTTCAAATTTGTTAGGTTGCTTGTCTTTTCCGCTCGTGTAAATTTTACGCTCGTAAGGAGCCGATTTTTTCCAGTTTTTCTCAGTTTAGGTACCGGCCCTGAAACCCTCTCTCTTGATTTCAACCGCCGTAGGATGCCAGCGATCTGATATAAAAAAGGGAACGCTACCCGACAACCTTCTCATTGTCTCGTATAAATTTAATAGGATTAACGTTCTATTCTGTACCGTATAAAAATTCGTGATTATGTTTTACTTAAAAATAACTTCGGCGTTAATTAATCGAGCGTTCGATTTTCTTTTGCTTAAAAATCTACCCGAGTATTACGTGGATATTTATTTTACTCGAGGTTTACGTTGTTACTCGCAAAATGTTATAATCTATACTGAACATCAGTCGCGGAAACTTACGCGCTTCTAAATAATTATATAGCGATACTATTTACGTTTTACGATTTCATAAATAAGATCCGTAATAAAATCCGTAAGCCGACCTTCGCAGACGAGTAGGTAGCGTCTCGGCATTTCACGCGGAGGTCCCGTGTTCGAATAGCGATCAAAAACGGCATCTTTTCAGCTACCGGTTTCCAACGGGCAGACCGTAGCCGTTGATGCCCGCTCTTTTATAATATAAGTAATACGTATCTCTCTTTTGTAAAGTAAGGGAAAGATATAATTTTACAACGTATAAAGGTAACGTACAAGAATGCAAAAAGGAAAGTATCCGTTTAAGTTTTCATAAAACTGTTTTACATCAAATTTTAAGGACAAATAAATTTCCATCGTAAATTAATATAAAACGGCGTATTATAATAATAGAATATATTATAATGTATTATTTCCATTTTGACCATCCCTGAATCCATTTTGACTAGTTTCGGCGTGACGTCTGTACGTACGTATGTATCTTGCGTAACTCAAAAACGATTAGCCGTAGGATGTTGAAATTTTTGCTTTAGGATATTTTTGCTGTAACATCTAGTTGTACACCTCCCTTTTTGATTGCGATCGACGGAACAAAAAGTTTCAAAAAAAGCACAAAATCATAAAATTTGGGTTTTGGACTTTTTCTTAACCGGAGTAGTAAGTCCTCACCGAGAGCTTTTCGACGATATATCATAAGCGGTACTTATTTTCATCGGTTCCAGAGTATCAGCCGAATACAATTATAATTAATGAAATATTTGGATCTTACAAGGGGAAGGCGCATCGGTTTGAATCAGACTTCATTTCCTGTTTTTTTTTTAGCTTTTTTTCATTTAAATATAAGAAAGAAAAATATCAAAATTAAAAAAACGGTTGTTTCTTTTAAGCTCATTTTATTTTAAACGCGTTAGTAATATTGTTATTTAACACTTAAATCATCATCGCGCGATGTTCTGTCTGTCGGTAGGTCCCTGGCACCGGCGTCGTCTCCATCTGTTTTCTGTCCCTCGCTTTTCTTTTCTTCTCATCATAAATTTCATTATCATTTTTCCAGCCTCTTCTTTTTTCAACTTCTACGGAGCCTTCCAGAATTGTATTTTTTGTTTTATGTGTCCGATGCGGCTTTCTTTTCTCCTTGTGATAAAACTTGTACGTTACTTGCTCAGTCCACCCGTTTTACCTTCTCCATCCACCTTCAGACCCGTATCTCAAAAACCTGGATATTTTCTTTTTCCTTTTTCCCCAGCGTCCGTTTTTTGCTACCGTACAAAAGTGTACTCCAAACGTAGCATTTTACCGATATCTTCCTCGGATTCAAATCCGCGTCGCTGCACAAAAAGTAGGTTTTTCTTTTTCATAAATTGCCGTTGCGATTCTCGTCTTATTCTCTTCTTTATCCCTGCAGTCTTCAGTACCGTCCCGAGATATCTGTATCTTTTTAGTCTTTTAGTCTTTTAGTCTTTAGTCTTTTTAGTTTTCAATTTTTCCTAAGAAAAACGCTAACCGAATTTTTTCAGAATTTATTATAAAATACGACCGGATTCCTGTTCCCGATTGAAATAAATGACGTAAAATACAGAAAAGTTATGTAAGTATAATACGGGATACGAGCTAAAGTTATATCGCTATTAAAGTCTATATTATTTTGTTTATTAAAAATTTTCCGAATTTTTCAAATTCTCGTTTTGAGTAGCCGATTCTAATTATGAAAAAAAATATTTCAAATCTTCCATATACGCGATATCATTAAAAATAAAATGTCCTATTAAGGCATTTAGAATAACAATATTTATACCGGGATGATCGGCGAGATATTATGTAAAAAATAAAAGAATGATCCGTCGATCATAAGTAATGTTTTTACATACGAAAAAAAATTTTCAACTACGTACGGGACGAAATGAAAACCTCTGGCTTTTATTAAAATTCTTTGACATACTATTTCTATCGACGTTTGTTTATGTTGTTTTCCAGAACAAAGATTAATTTTTGTTTTGGTAATCGCAAGACAGAAGTAATGACATTTATTTATTTTTTCTCAAAGAAAATTCTGATGTAGGTATCATGACATCCGCTTTACTTAAAAAAGTTATGAAAATTTTAATTTTTTTTATTGTCTTAAATTAAAAAAAAAAAAAAAAAAAAAAAAAAAAAAAAAAAAAACTAGTGTCGGGCTTAACGTAAAATGTGTTGTTTTTTATATTGAAAATCCTGTTAAAAAAAAGTTCATAACTTTAAAATAAATAGATTTATAGTTAATTTTTCGATTCCAATCAATTTAGGGCAGAGATAATTTTTTATACTTGTCACATAAATATACCTGCTCTCGTCTACCCTAAAAATAGTAATTCCCTGTAAAAAATAAGAAAATAATTTTTTTTTTAGATTTAAGATTTTTATCTATTTATAATTTTTCTAAAATTAAAGAGACCCGGCTTTAACGTAAAAGATTTTCAACTCTCGGCCGAGTTTTTAATACAACCGTCAAATAAAACGGTCCATCGTCCGGTAACCGACAAACAGCACAAAGAAATCTCATTACCTTAACGTGTAACAAGGGAACGCCCGGTTAAACCGTGAATTGTCTCCTAGGATGAGAGGGAAAACATAAGGGAAAGGGTTTCATAAGGTAAAAGAAGTAGAAAACTATATTTTTATAACGTTTAAAAAAATAATTTTTTTTATTTATTTTGTCCTTTGTTTATAATTTTGTTATACGATGTTGTTTGGATGTATTTTATTTATTTATTTTTGTTATTATTATTGAAAATTATTTCATAATCTTTTCTTTTCACCTACCTTATCGACTATTTTTAAACGTATTAAGTAGAAAACCGAATAACCTGATTTTTTCCTAGCTATGTGTTTTCTAGAAAAGATTTTTCTTTAATTCTGACCGACAGTTTCCTTAATCAAAAGAAAAATTAATAAATCTTCTAATAAAATATATATCCTGCGAGAAGTAAATGAAATAACTAACTCGGCAAAATATAAAATTAAAACGTCAAGAAAGAGGGTGCAGAAATCTCATAAAAATATTTATAATTTTATTTTAATTTGTATTTAACATTTTAGCGATCGAATTTATTCGAATAAACGAGGTTAAACCAGAAAAACTAAGTAGTAATGGTTTTTTTATAACGAGTAAACCTCGTAAAACATTCAATGGACGCGTAAATATAATCGAAACAAAAAGCGTAAAGTGAATTGTTCGTTATACTTTGCGCATAAATATGAATCTCGTAAAAATATTTACTTATTACTCATTATTTTTGTCTTTATTTTTTACTGCAGTCGAAATAACTGCTTTTTTTAATCGAAAATCCATTATTTGTAAAACGGAATTTTTTTTAAAACTTTGTTTGGATTAACTCCACTTTTTTTACGCGGTTATTAAAGTCGTATCTAAGCGTGTTTGTCGTTTAAAAGCGTTAAGCGATGTTAACGGAGTGAAATACGAGAAATACAAAGCGTCGGTAACAGCGAAGAGTAAGTGAGCGCGGCGAACGGTACGGTTAAGCGAACCGTTTGCGATAGCTACCGAAAGATGCGATGCGATGCCTTGCTAGCACGAAGGTATTACTTGTAAGTATTATAGTAATATACGGGATAAGAGAGGCGTTTAAGTGAAATCTTTGGTTGTAGAAGAGCGGCCAGAAAGAGAGAGGTCAGGTCGTCGGTGTGGAGAGAAGGTGACGACCCTGCCGGCAGAATTCCTGCGGCGAACCGCTCGACCCGCTCGTCCGCCGTATATACCCTTACAAAACTCACCCCTATAAACAGAAAAGGATAGTGCGATCGGTATAGCAGAATTGAGACCGTGTCGGTCGAGGCCGCCGCGCCGTCAGCGGCGGATGTTTGCAGCACGAAGGTGCTTACCCCTCTCCGCATCGTCGCTCCACGCCCGTCCCTACTACCGTCGCTCGCTCGCTTTTCTCCTCTTCCATCGCCGTGCCCGTGCCCGTGGTGTGCTTGCTCCACCGGCTTAAAAGTGCGCTTGCTCGAGAAATTGTAAAAACAAATCAATACCATGTAAGAGGGAGGTAAAGCTGCCCATGCAAATATTACACTAAAATAATAAAGCCTCAAACCTTCCCCCTTCGTCTCCTGCCCGCCCTTCACCCCCGTCCGTCGTACTATTTATAACCCGTTCCATAACCCCCTGGAAAAATCCCTCCCTTCCTCCTACAGTTAACTGAACCCGGCGGCCGTGGACGTATATTTTCACTAATGCTTTTCCAGCGTTTTTCATCCTCGCATTATCGTCAAGATAATATTGTTAATTATAACATTTTATTATATATTCAAAATCGGTCTTCTGTTATCAGCGCTATGTGTAACCGACAGATTTATATCAAGGTTTCTATACTTTTTTCATTTATACAAGAATTATTATCTTTTTTTCTGAATTGACTGACGCATAGATGAATTTATACTTTTAAAGTTTATAATTTTTGATATTTATATATATATACCGAAGAAATTAAAATATAGAATATTTGGAAAACTTGGGTAGCGATGTAAGCTTTATGTTGTGTTATTCTTGTTCGATCCGTGTTTGATTACGGTCGGATAAAGTTCGTTAATAATTGAAGTACTTTTTGGCCGCTGTTTAGGTCAAAGAAAGCGTTATCAAATCGGTGAGAAACCGTTTACGTACCGTATTAAAAATAAAAAAAGGCGAATAATTATTTTTTACAAGTTATATTTATCCGTCGGTTAATTTATTTCTTCCAAAACGTTTATGTTACGTTATACCGGCGTATTCTCGGAATAACGAAATGAAAATCGATCTGATAAACGTGGAGCTGGAAACGCTTAGTTTTCGAGTACGGCTAGTTAAAAATTTCGCCCTAATTTTGCTAAAACGATAACATTTGACTTTACTGAACTTCTTGGGGCAAAAAATATGGAGTAATATTGGTGTTGGCTTTTGACTTGGAAAAAAATACAGAACTGTATTTCTAATAATTACCAGGAAATTCTATTAAAGCCGAAAAATCGGAGTCAAAGAACATCCTTTTTTACATTCGGTGTAAATTTGTCGATAAATCGTCGATAAATTAAATTTTTTAAAACGATTTGTAGGTATTTAATTCTGAAAAACTAGTGCCGTTAATGTCGATGAAAAAGGCAGATAAAAAAAAAAAATATGAAATTTTGTTTTATTAAAAGAGGAGGATTTTTTAGAAAAACATTAAAAAAATAATTTAATCGTAAATAAATAAAAACAAAATATTGAAAACTTGTAATAATATAATTTGTTCGAAATGCCTTCCGACGCTGTTTCCACAGCGCTCCGTTCGAAACAAAATTCTTTGGGCGTTTCAGAATTGTAACGATTATTTCGTACATCTTCGACGGGTTTGCAAAATTCTCATGACCGACTCTTTCTTACGAATTTTTATATAATCACAATGCAAAACCGTTTCCGAACAAAAATTATGTCGATGTATTTTTCGTTAGAAAATTTAGTTGTATTTACATTCAGATATTTTATTGTTTATTCAAGTATAAAAAACGTGATTTTTGATATTCAAATAATAGTGCCGATTTTAAAATAAAAAGGTTTTAAAAATTTTAAACGATTTTGTTAAACTCTTTTTTCTTCGCCTCGCAATTTCTTTATTTACAATCGGTTCCGAGTAAGGAACCTCAAGTTTACGTTACTACAAAAAGTACATGAGGAGGGTTTTCAAAGAACACTCCCGATAAAACGTAATGTACATAAAGATTTGGATGAAGTAGATATATATTAAAACAAAAAAGATAACATCGTTAAACGATAGACAAAAACAAATAAATAGTAATATGACAAGTTCACGGACGTAAATTGAAAGAGGCTAGACTTCTCATCGAGGCAAAGAAAGATGCTCGTCGCATATATGATATAGGACCGGTTAAAGAATCGCTTGGATTTCCTCAATTCCAGCACGTGCAGGAGTTTCAATAGCCGTACATCCTCGTTTTTGTCTAACGGAATAACTGCTAGAAATTTCACGCGATTATCTAACCGCCGTCTTTAATTTGAACCGAATCGTTTTACCTCTTCGCGAACATAAGGTAAATTCTAGGTAGTCGTGAATCGCTTCGTTCCGTGTGAACCTCGGCGCCTCTGTTACGGATCTCGCCGACTTATTCTGGAAACGTTCAATAATCTCAACGGTATTCTTCCTCGTCGTATCCCTTAGCTCTATGTCGTACATCCAAATCGGTTTTAGAATCGCCTAGTATATTAAAAGTTTGTTGGACAGCGACAAGTTTGAATTCCTGCCTGACAACCGATAAAGCTTCTTATACTTCCTGTTTAATCGTTTCCTGTTTTCTTTTCCTTTATTTCCTTTTTTCGTTTTCTTTTTTCGAGCGGAAGCACTCGGTACTTCCACGGTAAACGACGATCAAGGTACCGTACGCGGTCAGAGTGCGGGATGAAAATCCGTCAAGATTAGCCCCGAGACAGTCACCTCTTTCTTCACAAACATAATACGACTTGACTTATTCCGATTTAGCTTTATTCTCTATTTAGTTAAACGTACGCCGATCAAATCTAATACCGACTAAACCTTCGCCGAGGCTGATTGTCGGGCTTCACTAGCTAGAATTGCTGTATCATCAGCAAACGAGGCGTCTGGGCGCGGTTCGGAGCACATTTAAAAAAAAATTAATTAACTTTAAAAACTTATATTAAATTAGTCTTTATTTGTTTACACCGTTTATTATTTTAACGTTTTGAGCAGTTAATTCGTTTTTACATTTCTTGGAATATTAAAAGAATTTTTAGTCTATTTAAAATTATGACATTTTTCCGTCTCGTTTTCGTTTGTTATGCGTTGTTTAACGCATAAACTTAAATTTCTTAATTTTGTTATCAATTTCCAGCCGTTCTACTTATACCGGATTATTTCAGAATTAAATTTTATTACAATTTTTTTTCTTTATTAGTAATGAAACGAAATAAATTAACGCCAAACTTAAAAATAAATTTTACTCGATTAATTTTTTTTCTTTACAATAATTCTCTCAGAATCTATCGGTGTAACTAACCGTATAAGCACAGGTCTGGAACCCTTTTTTTATCTTTGCACGTTAAAGTATTCGTGAAATCGGTAGTTTTTATTATGATTATATCCCTAATTTGTCTCCCAAAAATTTCAGTGTAGCCTCAATTTATTATCGAAGTAAAAATTATTAGCTAGCAGTAATTTGAAAATAAATGTTTCCGGCATATAATTGGGGATTATTCGATTTTTCCCTGAATTTTTTTCATTGGAAAAGATCGGTTTATATGTGTGTATATATATTACAGCAAAATGTCAAAGACATACAAAACTCGTATAGAATAATTGAATAACACTACACAGATATATCGCACTTAACTGATTGTATAATAACCCACACTTTAAATTTGTAGCACGTAAAGAAAATATTACAATACATTTAAAAAATATACGTTTTCAATGGAATTAAACCAAGCGGTAGTGCAACTGGAGTACTATAATAAAAATACTCAACTGTAATGGTTTTAACCGTGTTAATCGATCCGTATGTTTACTAGCACGATTTTTCATTTCTATTTTAACTTCGATTTTTGTAAAATGAACTCGCTTGTCGATATTAATTTCAAAATGGTACTTATAATTTCTTAATCGTAAATTGTTTAGAAAGTTTATTACCGTTGCAGTTTACACCTTATTAAGTAAAAAGTGAATATTATTTGTGCGTACAAAAAATACAATTCTCATTTGTAGATGCCGGTTTTAATATACGACTAAAATTTAATAGCTTATTCTTGCCTTTACTTTTTTCCTCATCTTATGAATATCTAATTTTTTACTGTTCGCGGGTCTCTACATCGTCGATATTCTGAAAATTATATTTACCGCTACGACGACTTATCCGTTTCAAATAACTTCGATTAAAAAACTATAGTTTTCAACAGAACGATTGAAATAGTGTCCGATCGCGTAAAAATGTACTTTTTATTAGCGTAGTTACCTTGTGAATATAAAATTAGAATTAAATTATTATTATTTTTACTATTTTCGTTAAAGTAGATCGTAAAGTAGGACACTACTTTACGTTAAAGTAGGACACCTTTGTTGATTTTGCAGTGCGATGTTAATCGAGTACTTCAACGGACTGTAGTTTACAGAACGTACCTTAATTAGAAAAAACCCGTTACGTAAGTAACGTAAGTAAAGTAGGACACCTTTGTTGATTTTGCAGTGCGATGTTAATCGAGTACTTCAACGGACTGTAGTTTACAGAACGTACCTTAATTAGAAAAAACCCGTTACGTGTTCTACAAGGTGTGTGAGAAAAGTAATGAGACTGACTTTTTACTTACCAAAGTTTTTATTTTTGTCAAACAACAATATTATCCCCTTCAAAGTAGCTCCCTGGGGCAGCTATACACCGGCGGAGTCGTTGTTCCCACTCCCGGTAGCAGCACTGGAAGGCTTCAACCGGTAGGGATTATAATCGGTCGGTCACAGTCTTTTGAATGTTCTCCAAAGTTCCAAAATGACGTCCTTTTAAGACACGTTTCAATTTCGGGAAAATGAAAAAGTCACAAGTACTCAAACCGGGTGAATAGGGGGGTTGAGGATCCGTAGGAACGCGTTTTGAGGTCAAATTCCCCTGATGGAAATGGCCGTGTGATACGGGGCATTGTCATGATGAAGCATCCGCTTGTCTGCGATGTCTGGTCTCACGCGAATCGCTCTTTTCCTGAGCCTTTCAAGGACACCTTTGTAAAACTCTCGGTTGACGGTTTGTCCTGGAGAAACAAATTCTTTATGCGCGATACCCCTACTGTCAAAAAAGCAAATCAGCCTGGTTTTCATCTTTAATTTGCTCATTCGACATTTTTTCGGTCGAGGAGATGACGGAGTGTACCGCTCTTCGCTTTGCCGCTTTGTTTCAGAATCGTACCCAAATATCCAGGATTCATCACCTGCGATCACACGATTGATGAATTCTTGGTCGTTGTCAATCCTCTCAAGAAGATCAACGCACACGTTTCTTCGATGGGCGTTCCGTCGTGAGGTTTTTCGGCACCGATTTCGCACAAACCTTTCGCATGTCCAAATCGTCTGTCAAAATGTTAATGTACGGTGAAAGTGTTTAAATTTAACCGTTCACTCATCGTCCTTATTGTTAATAGACGGTCTGATCTCACAAGAACCTCACACGCTCAACGTTTTCGTTAAATTTTGAAGTCGAAGGTCTCCCTGGGCGACCTCGATCCTCAACGTGTTCTCGGCCTTCCAAAAATGGTTTTTGCCGGCGGAAAACGTGCGCTCTTGATAAGCAATGTTCCCCGCATGCCTGTTTCAACTTTTCAAAGGTCACATTCGCGGATTCCCCGAGTTTAACGCAAAACTTGATCGCACAACGTCGCTCTAAATTCCGACGCTCCATTTTCGTAACACACAACTTCACCGATAACGCTGTCAAAAATAATGTGTTGGCTGAACGGAGTCGAAACTCGTACTTAGCATATGGACGGGATGAACAACCGGTGTAGCACAGATCGGTAGACACAGCGTTGCCAGATCGCTCGCAGTGTTACCAATCTCATTACTTTTCTCACACGCCTCGTAGAAAGAGATCGGAAGTATTTGTACGAAGTCGGCGGGTGTAGTAGATACGTAGAGAAGCAGAACTCGGGTGTTTTGTTTGAGCACTAACTTTTTTTTAAACAAACACGTTTCTCGACAGCGTCCAAAGAATAGAGGAAGTTAGACTGCTTTTGTGAGTCCGTTGCTTGTTTCAAAGTATTCGGTCGATCCTTCGTCTTTGTAGGACAACGGTTAGGCTAGCGCTTGAATACTACATTTCTATACGATAAAGATTACACTTGTAATTTAACTGAAGCCGTTGAGAGGCGTGTGTTTTCTTTCTTTTTTGACATACAGAGGTTTAGGTGAAGCGCCTTCTGATTACGAGGCCCGGTATGATTTTTGGAAGGTCTTAGTTTCCTAAGCGATCGGTGGTCGTTTCAGGATGCATTTGTGTTTCTAAGTTACCCGAAGAAAGTCAGTGGTATAACCGATATCGGTTTTCGACTGCCTTATGTTATATCTAGAAAGAATCCATCTTTTTCTTTGATTGCAGCAGTCGGATTTGTCGGTTACGTGTACTTTTCTGATTCTGTAGCTGTTGTTACGGATTGTATTTCATGAATAAATAAGCCGTTGATTATAAGTAATATGTAGCCGAAAAGTATTTATATTTTTTAAAATTATTGTAGCACGTTTCGATAATTTGACTGAGATCGAAGCTTCCGGCCTTTATCTGTATTGTTATTATTATTATGTATGAATGTTATTTTCTAAATAGTATGTGTGTATATATATGTATAGTTATTTATTAAATACGGTTTATTTAGTTTCTTGCTCGCTACCATCACCGATATATCAAAAATTATTGAAAATATTTAATATAATATTAATCGGATAGTAAACATACTTTCTCTTGATTCCTACTAAACGAGTTATATAAGTACACAGACGTATTTAAGTAAACTGATAAACAGAAAATCCTTGAAAAACTCTTTTATTCGAAGAAAATTAAAAATATTAACCCGATTTATATTTAAAACTACAAACGATTAAAAGATGTACGAAAAACAGTTTTTAAAATAAATTGGAAAATAATATTCCGGCCAAAAACCTTCCGCAAAACTTTTAATTCAAAATTTAAAACTTGTCGATCGTTAAACGATCATCGGTAGACATCAAGAAAATAAAATAAAACGATAATTAAAATAATCGAGCGACAATAAGTATTAATTTACAAATAAACAAAACTCAGAAAATAATTTAAAAAAAAAAAATTTTCAACACTATTTTTTGAATAAGAATAGAAAATCTAAACAACTGTTGTCGTTTTAGGCGACCCCGATAGAAAGGATAAATTTTTCTTAAAAAGTCTGTCTAATTCATTGAATCTTTTAACTTAAGAGTGATACAATCGGGTCTTGGTGCGAGCACTCTGATGAAATGTTTCAACGGTTTTGATATTTTTATTCTAACTTCACGTTTTCTATCGGGATCGTCTAAAACAACAATAATTTTGGCAATTTTTTAAATTCTTGTTCTAAAAATAATGCGTTATAAGTGTTTTTTTTCATATTTATTAATCTTTTTTTATTTACATTTCTTTTATCGCTAAATGTATACTTTACTTTATCGTTTATACTTCATCCTTAATGTTTACCGGTGATGATTCTGTAACGGTCAAACTGGGTAAATCAAGTTTTAGATTCTACAAAAATAAATAAAAGGTTTTTGCGAACCGGTTTTCAGCGTGATCTTCTTTGTCTTCAGTCGTTTAAATTTTGTTTAACCGAGATATTTTTGCGTTATTAAAATAAATATTTTTATTACTATATGGGAGTGAATTAGGACGTGCTGATCGGTTCATGCGAGTAGCGTAAGCTGTTTAAGCTGATTTTTTGATTTTTACCTTGATTATTTATAATTATTTGTGTAATTTGAATCAAAAGCCGGTTATATTTTATAAATAGAAATATTCAGCGTTTCAGGTTTATCGGTTAATCGTTTCATTGTAATATTGTTTTTGTATAAAACAGGGATTTTATTTATTTATTTGTTTCTGATAATTCCCGCATTTCTAGTCGAACAATCGAAATATATTTATAGCGTTGTTATATTTCGGGTAAATGTTTTTGAATTTTATTTTAATTTTATTTTTTTCTAGAAAAAGAAAACCGATAAAAGGTTTATAGGTTATTTTGGTCATTTAATTGACTTTCTTTTGTTAATCAAAAGCGAGTTTTTATTTCCTTTCGCTATATATTTAAATATCTTTCTAAAAGAGTAATATTTCTTTCATTCTTCCGAAGAATAAACGATTCTCCTCTTAGCCGGTACGGTGCATAAACATCATAATAATTATGAAACTTGTCGATACTGTTTTATATACGTTTCAGATTCATTTAAAAATTGAAAGTTTTCATCATTAAGCTACACTTGCGCTTATATTCACTGAATTTGCATAATCCGTTTTAATCGATGCGAGCTAATAACAGCAAGTGTATATTATAATACGCTAATGACGGTCTTTTAGTTTTGCCTTTGGTCTATTTTAATTTTAGCAGTTTTAAATTTATTTATTTAAAAAATATATTATTTATATTATACTGTATTTTTTTATAAAAATATTTCATAAAATTTTGCTTTTTTGTTTGTTTTTATTCATCAGAACGTTATTGTTGAATCATCCCAAATGATTTTGTCTTTTATTTTTATTCGCAATGTTCTATCGCAATTTTATCACCAAATCCTGTCAGTACAATTTATAAGTTTTTAAAAAAAATAAAACATTAAAAACGTAAAGCGGTATTTATTTACGAATTAATAGATTTATTTAAATCTACCAGAAAAATTGATCTGTTTGATTGCGCTTTTTCGTAATTTATATTTTATTGTAGTCTTTATCATTTCGGTCAGTCGAAAAAAATCATGAGGTAACAGTAGGTACGTTTTGCTTTAAAAAACAAAATAAAAGTGGAAAAAGTCATTATGTAAAATAACGACTTCAGTATTACATCGTGAATTAGGGTATGAAAAGATACGAATTTAAGAAAACTTGTAACTTCATCGGTTACAAGCGTTCTAATCTGTATAATCCGTAGTTTTTCATTACAAAAAGAACGTAAAGGAATTCAAAGTTTTCGATGCATTTTATTTTTTACAAAGGATTTACTCCTTTATTACTTTTTACAAAGGATTTTCCTCGATCGGTGTATAAGACATAAAACGGTCGTACGAAGCAGGAAGAAGTCCTCGGACCGGTGTTCTTACAGTCGCTTACTAAATCATCAAAGGCCTTCGCAGTATATCCGCCGGCTGTGTCACAGACACGGTGATCTTATCGAAGTATCGAGAAGGTGCAGCGCGTTTACTTTGAGCGAATTAGAGTACTTAAAACATAACTCACCTGTTGGTCTGCTGGTGAACGCGTCTTCGTTTATCGGCTGATTTCGAAGTTCCAAAGTTCAAATCCTAGTAAAGACAGTTACTTTTATACGGATTTGAATACGAGATCGTGTATACCGGTGTTCTTTGGCGGTCGAGTTTCAATTAACCACACGTCTCAGAAACGGTCCACCTGAGACTGTACAAGACTACATTTCACTTAAACTCATACATATCGTCATTCATCCTGTGAAGTAATACCTGACGGCGATTCCCGAAGGCTAAACAGGAAAAAAGAGTACTTAAAAAAACAAGCCCTGTTCCGTTTGAGTGTAGCGTGCTTGGAGTAACGGTTATATTTTATTCGTTTTAGAAATCTGAGATAACGATAAACGGACTGTTTTTCTCTATCCTCACCAAGAAAAATCGACTCTAAGATCTTGGTTTCCTCGATATGAAATTAATGGAATCTGTAATATACAACATAAAAAATAGGAAGGGATCAAGTGTAAAATCTATCTACCTATGGAGGAACATATATATATATGTAGATCTATCTATCTATCGAGAAACCGCAACAGGAGACGAACAACCCACTTTGGAGAATATTGTAACCGGGTCGGTGTAACGAAAAAAGAAAGGGACAGTAAATAAAGAAAGTAGAATCTAGAAGAAACCAAACGGGTTCCTTTTCTTACAATAACGGGTCCGTTTAACGATTTGTTCTTTATAATACAGACCATGGCACCTCCACAAGCTGCTGTTCGACCGGAAGGTTTACTGGACCGGAAAAAGGACTTATAGGAAAGCGTAGAATAATGAAAATTATTCTACGGATAATGAAATTATTAGGCTTCAACGATCAAAAGGACGGTCGGGTACTGGTTCTGCAAGCTAGGAGGTCAGAAGTTTTACAAGACCGAGTTCGGCACAGCGTGTGATAACAGTAAGCGTACGATTACAAAACAAGGCGTCTGAGGAAAATTCCATTTTTGACAGCGATTGAAAAAAGAACCTGTTCGATGAGTTATTTGTAAATAGGAGTGAAAGTGAAGTTTTGTATTCGTTCATAAAGTGGGAGGTTGTTTGTAATAATACTCGCAGAAATTGAATCCTATGAATTGTAGATTTTCTATTGTAATATGCTTGTTAATGCGATATTAGCTTCTTTCAAATATTATAATGTTTTTCGTAGATAGAACTGTATTTATAATTTAACTGTCAATTTTGTCATTTTATTTAAATTATATACAGTATATTTATTATCGTTATTATTATTTATTTCGTTTCATATGACCTTAAAGTAATAAATTATATTTATAATAAATTTTTACGATTGTTAGTCTCTTAACATCCTTGTTGAACTGCGAACACGCGACAATATCTTTAAGACGCCATGTAGTCGGCGCGTACATTCTCTACAATCCCTCCCTCGAGATATTGAAAAAAATTCTTCGTAAGATCGAGGTATTTTTCTCTTTTTGATCGTTATCTTTAGATTGACTGCTCAACGATTTTGCATCGTCCGGCTGAAATATTGCTTTTCATCCAAACGCTAAAACGCCATTCTGAGAAACGGTTCAGGATTCCTGTATAAATATTCTCATCCGTTCTTGGATTTTTATGGCGTGTGGAACTAAACGACTGAATTATAAACCGCTCGTGAATTTCTTTCTGGAAGAGTTTGCTGCGTCTTACCTTACGATTTTTACTCTCGTTAAAATCTCTTTCTACTAATCTAACTAAACCCGATCGTTTTGATATTACACATTGCCGAGTCGCTGATTCTTGGATGATACCTCTACAGTGCGTGACAGTACTCGATCCTTTAACGAGATGTTCTTTTATTTTTCTAGATTATCTCATACGCTACATTCTTCGATGATTTGTTAAAAAAATGAAGATTTTGAAGAATTATTCAACGAAGTTAAAGATGAAACTCTAAACTACGGAAAGCGATCGCGTGAAAAGACTAAAAATAGAAAAACAATCTAAAAAACCGTCTTTGTTTTTGTTTATGGTTTTTGAGTGCGGTTTTTATACGAATTAATTATCGGTTTGAAGTAAATTTGAAGTAAAGGGATAAACATCAAGAAGCAGTAAATCCGCGGGGGGTGTAGAATAAAATAAGGAATATGTGTGAGGGTTAAGAGGTAAATTTTAAGAGGACGACGTCGAGTGGGGAAAGAAAGATGAGAAATGGCTTTGATTTATTGCTCGACCAGATTAGGTGAATGTCAAACGTCGGAATACGTAAATACCTCTAATTGTTTTAAACGTCTTATTACGAATATTTTCCATTTTTTTAAGTTGTACGTTGAAGCGGTATAAACTACAAAGGAATCGGAGAGTCGGCAGTGAATTCAGTTCATCGAGGCAACCGTTCATTGTAGTACTGTCGCACTCTATAGAGGTGTCATCCGACAATCAGCAACGTGTTTCTGTAACAGATCCGCTTCCTACCCTCGAAAGTTTTTTCAAATTTTTTTTTTCTTATACAATAGAGGAAGTGTCACCGTATAAATTTCTTTTGTCGACTTTTCGATCGATTTATTCGTTTTTGCGTAACTGAATGTATCTAATTTAATTTGACCAGCGCCTCTTCACATTTTCATTAAATTACGGATAATAAAATATAATACTAAATAAAATTTTCAGCTTCTATCGAAATAAATTATATTTTTCCTAAGAATATAGCGTAATAAATATATTTTATTAGACGGCAGAGTTATGTAACAGTGGAAGATACTTTCTCCGGAATAAGAAGCCGTATAAAAATTGAGAATTAATTTACGTATACTGTACAGCAGGTGTATTCGTGTCACTTTCTTAACAGTTGCACGAGTATCTTTGTTATTCATGTATGAGCAAACTGTTTGGTATAGATGGCGTAAGTGGATGTGAGTGACCGCTCGTGGCTGTTTCCTGAAAAGAATCTAATACATTCAGTATATTAATGATGCTTTTTTAATAAATATTTTATTTACTAGATAAATAATCTGGAAAAATAAATAAACTTATTTTAACCTTGATTTTTCAAGGTAAACAGGACGGTTTGACAGAATTACTATATTACGTTTGACGGTCGTTTCCATTACAATTGGGTTTATTTTAATCGGTCTATGGACCTTTCAAGCGAAAGGAAACTTTTGAAGTTATATGAGTTCGCCTAAGGAAGGTAGAACATTACTCCTTTTTAATTTATTGTAATCACCTATTGTATCCAATCAAAATAAGTAAGGACGGAGGCAAACGTGTTTATAGAAAGAGGATAGTGGCTTTGTAATCTGTAGCGATTGGCTTGGCGAAAATTAATTAACGGCACTAAATAATTCTTTAATTCAATCTTTTCAAATTCACGATATAGAAATATCGTGAATTTGAAATAATATCGTGATGAAATAAAAATACAATTTTTCAAATCGTATTTCAAATTCACGATATATTTCAAGAACCAAGTAATTTACCGGCATTTTAATAAGATTTGAATTAAAATTTTTTTCTTTCGTTTTCTTCTGATAAACACCAAGGTTTTGATAACCTTTACAATGCGATCGGTTAAAAAATTATCAACTCATCCTCGGTTTCAATTTTCGGTATCGATTACCGATCGTCGGTCATTTTAGCGATCGTTTTATACAACATCTGCGAACAAAGCTTGTTAATAGCGTGTTTACTTTTTAACCTATTTTAAATGAACCTATCTTTAACGGTAGAGTTTAATTAACGTCACCGTTTAAGAACCGGCCGACCTAAAATCGGATAAAAATTGCTGAGCTGTTGTTCGTTCAACAACGTATTCTGGAACTGTATTATACCAAATTATAAAATAAACAAGAAAATGGATTTTAATTGTATATATATATATATATATATATATATATATATATTTAACTTTTACTTAAAATTAAGAAATTTATTTATGTACCGCTAGCAACATTGAAATTGACACTCCGTGATTTTCATGCATACTGAATTTTGGTTATACTCTTATGAAAAATATAATTAATTACTCTTGAAAAAGCGGTTTGATTCCTATATGTTATACTGTAATAAAATTTTGAGTTTGAATATCTAAGCTATACCGTATGCAGATAGATGTTTACTTAATCTACTTGTAACCGAATTGTCACCCCCCTTTGCTCCATTACTAGAATATTATTAAACTAATAAGGTTCCGGCCAATAGGAGGGAAGACATCTGATTGGCGGACGAGTAACGAATTTGCGACGTTAAAATGGCTCGCTATCTCGCTCTGTCTCTTAACCCTCCTCCCGCAACTTTCTGTCTTACTCTATTCCACCTGCACCGATATATCTCTCTTTGTCAAATTCTCCCTCGCTTCCCTTTTCCATCCGCTCCTCTTTAACCGACCCTTACTCATTCTTTATCGCTATCTCTCTTTTGCAAGTTCTATCGATCGGATGCGATGCCGGCCCCCTTTTAAACAAGATTCTCTTAATATATAACTAAATACAGTCTTTTTTTAATTTTAAAACGTCAAATATATTAATATTTAATCGAATTAAAAATTTGTATTTCCTTCGCGATAAATTAAAAATTTACGTAAAATTTCCTGCCGCGTATAAAATACGATTAGGTATATTTATAAATTTTATTTTTATATATTTCAAAACTAAATTATTTATATTTTTTTAATTTATTTACAAAGGTTCTGCTTATTATAAAAAAAAGACTATTTCTAGTAGTTAATCGACAAATTTTGTCACGGGATTACGTTTGTAGCAAATCATCTGACGAATTAGATTCAAATTGTATTAAACGAAAACAAAATAATTGCCGAAGTTTTTTTTCGAATAACCCATTAGAGGGTACGATAAATCAAGTTCGGTTGATTTAACGACAACCGTTTCAAATTAGTCCTCGATGAGAGTGTGTCTTCCGATATTTATTTACTTATTTATTCGTTCATTTACCCCATATAATCTTACGTATGCAAAAATACAACAAAATGAAAATATAATGCGGTCCTTATTAACCAAAAGTTATACGGATTGTGTGTTTAAGATACGACGAATTGAATTTTATTACCCCGAACTCTCTATGTAATATTTCACTAAATTATTGCCTCTGTTAAAAATAATTTCTGTTAACGAATTTAAACTTGTACTTGAGGGAAAAGAGCAGTATTTAATTTAGCGAAGAAGGTAACGTTTGATTTAAGAGAAGGAATAGGTTTCAATCCTCACTTTCTTTAGTACGCCTGCCACGGGATCCTGTTATCTTAAGAACGGGTAAATCTATTTCGAGTGCGACTTCCTTCATGTCAGGTCGTCTACAACCTTTCGGTTTACGGAATCTAATGTATAGATATACAAGTAAATTTCGTTTGTGACGATTTTAGGTCATTATAACCGACGTTTAGGTAGTTAAGTGGCACTAAGCTTCACAACAGTCGAGACCACCAAATATGAGGACCAACTGTTATGTTTTAAACAAATTTCACGTTTTTTTATAGTTTACTTGTGAATTTTTAATTAATATTACAAATAGGACGAATATGAGAGTTCCTGAAGATGGAATTTAATTCCGAAAGCTCTTGTACACTTCGAATACAACTGTTGATAAGCGGTTTTTTGTATATTAACTTTAATTACCGGTACGCTTTAATAACCATCTACACAAGTATTATAATATCAGGACAGTCATGACTAATTTTAAATTTTAAACTTTGACTTTAACTCCTGATGATGGCTTCCAAGTAAGCGGAAAGATCTAGAGAACGTATCAACGTGCTGGTAAGGGGGATTATATTAATCGTTAATTTATTTAATAACGTAATAATCATTAAAAATAATAATAATTTATTTCCGTAACAAAATAATATAAAAAAACAAAAATACAAAGTAATAAATACAAATACGGTAGAGTAAAAGAAGATCGAGAAAAACTGTAAAAACGTCGGTTACTTTACTTTGTTGTGAACATTTCGTGTTGTAATACGGTTTATGAAGGTCCTTTTCTAAATCAAAACAAAAACTCTGTTTCTTCATAAGCGATTTCTGTAAAACTGAGAAACCGGCAAACGGTTTTCATCGCCTTCCTTTGAAACTTTTGGAAGATTTCGGGTTGATGTGTTCACCGTTACCTTCGTTGTCATTACGTACGTCCCCGTCTACTTATGCTAGTACTGAAGGTACTACATCATCTGTTACGGTTTCACGCGTTTCTAAATGTTTGTGTATCTCGATAATCTTGAATGCGTTTGACGACGATCGGTTTTGCAGACTATTGTCCCGTTCCGCTAAAGATTCTTCTTCGCATGCGACGTCAGTAACTTCGCCAGCCTATGTAAAAATCCTGCATTTCGGGAGCGATTTTTTACAGTCGACGAAGAAACCACGTTCTTTGATCTTTCTAACGTAATTATAGCGTCCAAATTAATTATTTGCGTTTCCTTTTTTTTTTATCCAAATTCAGTATCGTTTGTAAAATTAGGGTTTTTTGTAGCGGACCTTTACCGAGTTCATCTAACGGCTATAAGACTGCTGTTGTTTTCGGCGGTAAGAACACTAATTTTATACACGAAAGATTTTCAGCGCGTGGATGAGCCGGACGGTTGTTAATGAGCAGCGGTATTTTGTCGTTTTCAATCTTTAATTCACGGTCCCATTTTCGTAACCAAGACGTAAAGATATCGTTTGTCATCCGTGCTTTCATGTTATTTCGTACATAACAGGAAGGGCTTTCAAATTTTTAAACCGTCCAGGTTTAGCGCTTATTCCTATAACCAGAAGTTTTTTGTCGGTTGCAGTCGTATTTTTAGCGATCGGTACTGTTAGTCTTTCTTTCGTAATTCTTCCTCCGAACACGTTTCGGCTTTAAACCGAAGGGTCTGTCTGGCGTCATTTAAAAAAAAAAAAAAAAAACAGAATTCGTCAGTAATCCTGTATAGATTTATTCGTCCGAATAGCCCTCTTTTAATTCCGGCCAAATGGTTTCTAGCCGTTTTTCTGACTCACCGGGAGCTGCTGCGGCCTCGCCGCTTATTCTCTCGGACACAATATCGTCACGCTGACGGAACCGTTATATCCAAGCTGAAGTTATTTAGGCGGTTTACCGAATTTTTCAGAAAAATCGTTCGCCTTAGTTTGCAGTATATAGGGCTGCCGATAGGGATATCATTAGCCCTCTGGTATTTAAACCTTTTTAATAGCGCCTGGTCTACATCATTTTGTTGACTTGGCCGTAATTATTTTGATTTCATAAAAAGTTTTTCTTAATTTTTTCACGGTACTTCCATATCACCGATATCGTCGAATGACCTCCGCCTAATCCTTGGGCGATTTCTTATTAGTTTCACCGTTCTCTAACCGCCTGATAATGTACGCCTTTTCCTCTATCGTGAATGTTTTAATTAAATCATTCTTAAATGAATTACACAGGATACGTAAAATAAAATACCGTACCCGCAAGGTATGATACCGTCACAGTAAAAGATTAATAACTGAATGCGGTCGCTTCAGTTTACAAGCTAAAACTTATGACGGTGCAGGAAGACGATAAAAAAAATAAAACCGAGAACTAAAGTACATTTCCAGGTGAAAAGGAAAATGTGACTCTTTTAACCGTCAAAATATTTCTGAAGCTACAATGTCGATAATGACGAGTCGCTTCCGTCCGACATTATAAGCGATAAAATGCTGAATCGCAGTAGTAAAAATAAGTCATAATAACCGAAATGTCACAGCGACCGATGTAATTATAAACAATATACGTACTGTATTTATGTATAACAGCTCGCTATATCCGATATCACTATAAACGATACTTACTGTATATGTATAAATACTTATAAATAAACGTAAGTATATTTGGCGGTATTTTTGTGTTCATCTCTCCGATAATAAATAATTATTAAAGAATCTATAATGAAACGGTGAGTAAATAATAACTTGAATATCGAAGGAAATCGGGTATTGACAAATTGTCAGTATCGATGGTTGAAATATATTTTATTGAATGTCAATATATTTAAGTATTAAACGACAATGGACTGTTAAAATTTAAGTTCATTATGATATTTTTCCAGTGATCTCGTACGTTTTAGGCACTTCAACATCTACTTTTAGTAATTTTTTTTATTTCAAATTTAATAAAATGTTAAGTTTTAGTCTTTCTAATATATATATTTTAAATAATTTTTTTACAATTTTTGTTTCATTTTTACAAATTTTACACGGATATATAAAATTATTTAAATGAAGATTGAAAAAAATTATTATTATAATTAAATAATAATTTTAAAAAAATAAAGAATCATTATTAGATAAAAATTGTTTGTTTTTCAAAAGTTTATAGTAATTTGTTACGGGTACCGCTAAATTTTAATTAAATTTCAATTTTAAATTTGATAACTTGATATTTTTTTATGTAAATTCATGTAATTTACGATTAAAATTATTTATTTTGTTATTTATAATTTATTATTTTGAAAAATAATTTTTTTTATTTAAAAATAACTTCAATAATTTTTATTCTCTTAACTACCTTTATCAGCAGATATTTGCTCTCTAAAAATATCCTGCACTGGGGATTTATGGAAACAAAACTCTTTTCAACATCTGTTAACTCGTCCAACAATTGAACTTCGACAATCCTTGAAATCTTTTAAATCCTTTCTGAATGTTTTTAGAAATCCTAGTCGTTTTTCCCTCTTTCATTATCACACACACACACACACACACACACACACACACACGCACACACACACACACACACACACACACACACACACACACACACACACACACACACACACACACACACACACTTTGTTAAATTATATAAATATCTCTTAATATTTGTTTAAAATTTTTCCCGTACTTTTCATTACTGAAAAAAATATATTTTGTATTTATTATTTTGTTTCATTAATCACCAAACGTCACTATTTTCTGATTTGTACTAATTTTTTAACTTCAGCGTAAATACTATACCGTATTTCTTCATTTATCTGTTTTACATATTCCCGTCTTCGTTTTCCACAACGGCTTTTACCGTATACAATTCCTGTGTAAGAAAATTAACTAAACCTTGATGTTACGGCCGACCGACCGAGTCGATATCTTTACAAGATTCTAGCTCAAATTTCTCTCTTCTTCTGTACGTTTTAACACCTTCTAATTTTGTAATTTGTTGACCGTCCTAATTTCAAAAAGACCACTAAGACGTTCAACTGTCACAGCTTCTTAGCCGCTCGCCGGCTAGTAATGACCGTAGCGTTTTTTGTGCTCCGTATGCCGGCCACGCTGAAGTTATCTTGAACTCCTCTAAGGCTCCGATTAGTTGCTTCACCGCATACCGTATCTCCTGTTCAGAGGAGTCGTATTCTACGTCCTGAATGTGGACGACCGACCTTCTACCTCCCATCGATTTGTATGTAACCTGAAGATCAGTCGCCTTACTACACAGAGTCTCTTAACTCCTCTGCATTCTGCACCAGTTTCAATCCGGATGCAGAGTTTATCCGCAGTTCCCTTCCGGATTGAGAGGATCTCACCGGCCTCCTCCTTCGATACGGTGTCCTTAATTGTTTTCAGCGATTTAGCGTACGTCTTACCGGCCGCCTTTACTACGATCATGCGGCTCTCAGTCACCACCGGGGTCAGTTTGACCCCGCCGTGGTCGACCTGATCCCGGGGATCCCCGCTACCTTAACCTCTGAAATAGCAGCGCTTTGTTGGGGAGGGAGAAGAACGCCGTCCGGGTCCCCTGCTCTCCCGAAGACGTACAAGGCTAACCGTTCGTTGCGGTGTCCAACTGTCTCCCGGCAGTAAAAACACGGGAGCCGACGACTCCCTCCGAATATTCCGCAGAAACCGCAGAATAACCCTTAGCGAGGCCTGCTCCTCAGCAGCCGAATCGAAGTATAGGCAAAATGTCCGCCTCGCTGGTCGCTCATCTCTCCCGTGGAATCTTCGGGGTATCCTCAACAACATCGCCGGGCTGGATCCCTGTCTGTAACAGCAACTGATCCTTGGAGAACTGTATACCCGAGAAGTAAGTCGGTAAAACGGCATACGTCGGCCGAAACAGTTGACAGATCCGTTATGCGGCGTACTTTGTTCATAACCTCTGCCGACATCGAATGTATGTGTGTGGAGAACACAACATACATCCAGAGTTCATTCTCCGTCAACGTCTGGGTCAATATCGCTTTTAAGTCGCGTCCACTTCTCCAAGTCTGCGTGGACACCTCTGTCTGTTGCGACGACTTGGTCGTACAAATAGCGCAGGGCGGCACGATTCCCGCCGCCCGTCCTGCTAACTTGGTCAGGTTGTCGGCACTCTGCTTAATCTCTCGTTTGATGTTTCGATTGCTCGCCTCCGGCGAAAGTAACGTCGAAATTTGAGAAACCGCAAGACGGACGATCGATCCAAAGTCCGCATCAATCGCTCGATCGCTCCCGTCATCTCGGTGCACGGTGCCGTTAACATCGCTGACATCTGGTGAGTCCCCGTTCGAACCCTCTCTTAAAATCCGGGGTGCACGCCACTCGCGGAGAACCTCTTCGTAGACTGTCGCTTCTGCGGTGATAAGGGCTTTGGCCTCTTACGTTTGAGCCTAGGTGCCGATACGGTACCGCCTCCCCCGTATCCGCTTCGCGGCCCGGTTGCATGCTCTCATCGTCGAAAGAACCGCACGACCTCGGGGAAGCAACTGCAGGCGGCACCTGTCGGTTACTTTCAATACCTTGCTCCTGGCAAACTTGCGTCCGCTCACTAGCGGCGACGGATCGACGACTCGACCGGGTTCCGCGTCGACGGCCGCAGCGACATACGAATTACGGATCTACGACTTGGATAAACCTATGCCTTGCACAGGCTGCCCGGAATCATTGACACCGAGTAAAAAATCACGGGACGACCCATCTCCCACCGGCCGCTCTCCACTCGCAGGTACCAAATGACAGCCGCTATCGGATTCAGAGTCTTCAAGATCAGACATCGTAACAGTCCGCGTAAAAAAATCTCAAAGTCAAAAAATAAGCAAAAAAATTTTTCAAAATCCGGGAAGGATAAAAATGAAGCCGAACCCTACCCGGGTTAATGGATGGTTATATTTTGTATATATATCGGTTATATTATATTATATTCCACGTTTGGTTACCGTAAAGCGCACACAGATGCCGTAGAATGTCTTTCTAATTCTTAGATTTATACTTAATTACAGCAATTTTCCTTTTTGGATGAACGTTTTTCTTGCTTGTACCGATCTCCTTTTGATATCTTTGTATTTTCATTCGTTCGTTGTAATTTTAGCTAAATAAAAAAAAACTTCTGTTACAGGTCCCGTATTTTAATAATTAATTAGTAATCGATTTGTTTTATTAATTTTGTAAAAAATGCACGTGTCTGTGGAAAACCTTTTAGCATAAGGGATTCAAATTCAATTCTTGTTTTCGATAATAATTTGATAGTACTTCATTATGTATTTGTTTTCATGTTAATTTCCTTTAAATTATTTTACAGTTTTTATGCGATGTTAAAAAAGTAAACGTTTATAAAATTTTTTTTATTATAATTTTCATAAGCTTCAAATTTGCAAATTGAAGTTTTCACCGAGATGAATTTAATTTATTTTAGTAGTCGTGAATGACTACATCCGCTTGACCGATCTTCATAACAATTTAATTGTATTATTGTTTTATCATTATAAGTCAAGGTATTTTTCTCGGTTTTACGTTTATTCGTTTGAAAAATATTAAGAAACACATACACACTCATGTAAAGGAAGGAATCCACGTATGGTCCATAAATTTAGATTTGCGCTTAAGTTTTGTTTTAGAATCTACGGATGCAGTGGACTGTCAATTAAAGACTTTTTAATGAAGTTAATATTTTAAGTTGATTAGGTTTGGTTTATAAGTTACATTTTTCTTGATTTAATTTTTTTCTTTCCTATGCGTATATCTACACTATTATATAATGAGGAAGAGGGTCTTTGTTTGTTCGGGATAAACAAAAAACTAATCGATCGCAAACAAATCTTTTCACACTTTTCTTAGCATAACTGAAAAAGCTTTTAGATATATTTCATCTCGGAAAAAATTTATATATATATATATATATATATATATATATATATATATATATATATATATTAGTACTTGAAATCTGTCGGTTGAAGCACAAAATGAATTAAATTAATGAACGGTGAATTGCGAGTCTATCGCTGTGTGAGCTGGGTTTGAACGTTTTCTTTTTTTTTCTGTTTAGCTTCCGGAACCACCGTAAGGTATTACTTCAGAGGATGAATGAGGATATGAGGATATGTATGAATGTAAATGAAGTGTACTCTTGTACAGTCTCATATCGACCGTTCCTGAGATGTGTGGTTAATTGAAATTCAACCGCCAAAGTTGCCTTTACTAGGATTTGAAACTTAAAACTCCCGATTTCGAAATCAACTGATTTGCCGTGACGAGTTCACCGCTACACCAACCCTGTGGGTTAGCTGGGTTTGAAGTGAACCTAGAACTCCGAGGTTCCAGGTTCTGTCTAGACTGAGTAGCTAGTATGTATATATATATATATATATAAAAATTATTCAATTTTTATTTGTTTCATCTACTTAATTTTCCGCATGAAATGTCCAATAAAAACAATAATGAAAGTTAAACTTTTAACATTAAACATATATATTAGATACTGTTGAATTTTTTTGGGGGTAGTGACTTCAGTTTTAAAAAATTATTTAAAACAAAAATAAACGAACAGCACTTTATAAGGGATACGATATAAAAATGAATTTATTACAAATATTTTAACTAAACACCCCTTGATTTTAATCCAAATTTAAAAAAAGAAAAAACTTTAATTTTTAGCGTAAACCATCGTAGATAGAAGAGAAGGATTAATTTTCCTTTTTTTTAACTTTAACCTTAATATGCATGTACGACATGCCGCGAGATTAGGTGTGACTGAATAACCCGTCCTTACTAGTATAGTTTATTTGCACCTTTGAGGTAAATTATAGAACAGTTAAAATACAATGTTACATTATGCGACGACCCTATAACGATAGCCATCGATGCATTAGTGCGAAGTAAGTTACGACACGAGCCTTGGCGAGTGTATATCGATGACCATTATAGAGAAAATATTGGGATTATTGATTTAAATCGACGATAGTGAACATTGTTCACGGAACATTTTTTTTTTTAATTTTCAAGAAATATATTAAACAATACATTTCTGCGATCGTAGGTTATTAATCATAAGTTCTGCCTTTTCTTTTATATCGATCGCTGTTAAAAGACATTTCTCCCTCAGAATGCGAGATAATTAAAAAAATATGATGTGCACACCACATGACTTCCTTGAACGCCTATTAAATTACATATACACATTTTTTTAAAAATGAAAAGAACATAAATTTTCTTTTATTAATAACTTCTGATATTTTTTCATATTCTTTTTTTATTGTTATTATTGCATTATCATTTATTGTAATTTTTTTTTTAAATCAAAGGTTAATAATTATTAAGAAATCGGTATATTTAAATTTAAAAAAAAGTTATCGGTTCCAATCAGATTTCATCTCCTTTTTAGTTTTTTTAGTTTTTTTTATTTGAATAAATTGATTTGTTAATAATTATTCATTTCCGTTTGTAAAATCTTTTACGGTAAATAATTCAATAATAATTAAAAAATATATATATATATATATATATGAAAAACTACCAGAAGTTAATGAAATAAAATGTTATGTACTTTTCATTTAAAAAAATGTGTATATGTAATTTAATAGTCGTTCAACGAAGTCATGTGGTGGCAACATCAAATTTTTTTTTAGGTATAGTATAAAAAAATTAATTATTTCTTAATAGATATGTTTTAACTAGATAGAGACGTTATTTAATTAAAATTTTCAATATTTTTCCATCTTTTCTTGTTTAATTTTTTAGTATTTCTTATATATATATATGTGTGTGTGTGTGTGTGTGTGTGTGTGTGTGCGCGTAAAGAAATTGCCTAAGTTTAATATTTAGGTTTTTTAAGGAAATGCTGCTCTTACGAAATATATATAGTTTCGATATAATTTCTCCAAATTCCTTAATAATTAAAGGAAGACATTGCAACTCGATTGATTTCGATTATTTTTCGTGGTGAAAATATATTTATTTTAACTTAATTTTAAAACATAATTTTCAATTAAAGGAGTCCGGTACAAACTCACCATCGTTACAAAAATAAAATCAGGTAGATTCTGGCTGTAATATTTACTCGATTTAGCTTAATATTAAAGCAGATAAATTGTTGAGAGATCCATTAATGAAGCTCGAGCTTTCTTACTTTTCTCCGGTGGTCGTTTTAGTACTTGAAGGGCAATAATTTAAGCCCTTGTAAAATCATTAGTGTCGCTTCTATTCCTGGTGATGATACCTCTGATCTTATGAAGAATTTCGAGCGGAATACAAACAACTGCCTGGAAGTATCCGAAAGGATTTCTTTGTGTAATTTAAAACGTTTCCCGATTCCTACTCGGGTAGATATCCCTTGTTTATTCTATTTATTCTCGACAAGAAAAGAAAGAAAAACTGTTCGTAAAGAGTTCTGTAGGCTTCGCCTAGAGCTTACTCTATTCGGTTTCAGGATACGGAAACGTCATTAAATTACCGGCACGTAATTTGTTTTAAGCTATCGGTATTGATAGCGCTTTGACTGTAGACCAGGAATTCTTATTTTATAATCCGACGCCTGTCTGGGAACTTAGAAAGCTTGAACGCTTAGAACGCCGAAAGCGAAATCGGTTTTCCTAATCAGACGGCTTACTTTTCATCGATTTTACGACTTACCGATTAGCCATCGAATTTCTTTGAAACGGTTTTTCTCCAATCAATCCTATGTTTATTGATAACGATTATTTTTATCATTGTACTACGTCAGTGTCGGTGTAACCACCCGGTCGGTATTTATTATTCCGGCTTCTTAATAGGTTATTTCAGATTTGATTTTCGCATAGCTCTGACATTTTCGCTTTTCATTACACCTTCCTCGTTAAAATATCTTAAAGTACACCGGTCGTAACGATAAAACCGTAAGTTTTTCAATCTTTATCGTCATTACATCAGTAATTCACAACGTTAGCACGAGGCTTGTGCGCGGGAATTCGTTATGAAATTAAGTAATTTCTTAATTAAATTATGATGTCTTCTTATCGCGATATTCTTGTATTTGATGTCTAGAATGAATCATCTGATTTTTATAAATAAAGTACCTTACAGATATTCTGACGTTTCACTTTTTCCAAGGTTTAACTGTCATTCACAATATACGAGTACGTTACATAGCGACGACTGAAAACATTGCTAAACAAAAAATGACGTTATAAAATAAGACGTGTTCGGTTTACTTTACACTTCTTACACGAGCTAATTTGTATACGTAAAGCTGTAGTATAAATACGAGAAAAAGTAAAAATTGGGTTTTTTCTTCTCGCAAAAATAAATTAATTAAGAAAAATATAATATTGCTAATTAACAAATGAATTATTAATTC
Source organism: Lycorma delicatula (assembly GCF_047948215.1). Taxonomy (NCBI): domain Eukaryota; kingdom Metazoa; phylum Arthropoda; class Insecta; order Hemiptera; family Fulgoridae; genus Lycorma; species Lycorma delicatula. The sequence goes on from NC_134464.1 coordinate 5,168,340, forward strand.
GTATATTATTGCTGTCGTAAAATATTATTTTTATATAGATGGAGTTTAATTACGTACCATAAATAGATCAATTGAAGAGAAAACGAAACCGGCATAAAATTCAGTCTGATTTTGAAACTATGAGGTCATCGAAATGTTACGTTTTATCTCGCTTGTTGAAATCATATTTGAATAAGGGAGGTAAACTATTTACTGAAAATAAAACTGTTCGGTTTTTTGTCTTATAAAACAAATCGTTTGAACTAAGGTTACAGAGATATTCCAAAACGATTTTAAAATTGAATTGTAATTTTGGTTTTTGATAAATTAAAAACTCGATGTTTTATTTATTTAATTAAGAATACCCGTTTAAATACGCGTACAAAATTTTAATATGATATTTCAAATCGTTATTAAAATAGGTTTTTCCGTTTTAAAAATGTTAAAAGGAATACGGACGGATTTCGGATATCGTTTGTTGTTTTCTTCTTCCTTACTTAATGCCGAAATTACTTTTCCAAATAACTGTTGCAGGTTTTTGATTTTTAAATAAATCTTTTTTTTTTAGATCGGTATGTAATATACATTAATATAAATGGATAAATAAAAGGTGAAATCGTCCCGGTGTTTGCTTTGATGTATCTTGATAAATCTTACATCAGATCGGCATCGCAGAGTATATAATGAATTAAAGGATAAAAAAATTGATGAAATCGTTAAAGTCGATATTAATTACTTAAATAATAATTATTTTAAGGGAGGTTAATATACAGAGGTGTTAAGCGTAAAAAATAATTTCAAACTCGGAAAGCATTAATAAAAATTATTTGAGCATTTTGAACGAAATGCAGAAAATTCGTCATTTTTTAAATTAAAATTCATCGATAGAGCGATATTGTTTGTGCAAAATATGATCGTTTAATAGTACTCGTATTTCGAGTAAATCGGTGGGAAGAGTTTTTAAATGATTCTGTGATTTATTAAAAGTCGCAACAGAAGCGTAATAGTCCTTTCTCGTAAAACAAAGTCTTTCGTGTTTTATACGATTACAGTTTTGTCAACCGGTTTGATAGAGCTAGATTTTGTTGTTTTTTTAAAACAAGCGACTATTATTTTTAGCAAAGCTTGCTCGTTAATGAATATAAATATGCGGATAGGTTAATATAATATATGGATGATTTTGGCGCCAAATTATGCGCTTATGATTAAATATAGAGCCCGTTTTTTGTCTCGATAGCATTTTGTATGTTAAAAGTTTTTTTGTATCTTGAAAGCGCGTATGTGTTATACTTCAGGTGGGAATACAGTAAGCAAAATGAATTCTTAATAACGGTGGCAAGTTTACTATCGACGTTTTATTAAGGCGCTTCAATAAAAAAAGAAGAAAAAACCGTACCGTTTGATTTTGTTACAAACGAAACGTACTTAAATTTCTCAGATTAATTAGAGCGAGACGAGAGTAAGAGTCACTTTTTAGAGCCGTTTTTATTTTCTTTTGTAATGATATTTTGGATCGCGACTGTTTCTTTTCAATTGTTTTTTTAAATAAAGATTATCGTAATATTTTTTGGAAGTTGAGCTGTCTAATTTTGACACAGTTTTAATATTTGTTGTGATTTTTTTATATATTTAAATTTGCATTGACGCAGCCTATCGTGTAAGTTAATTTGTTATGTAAAAATTCAGTGAAACTGGATTTTTATTTGATTTTAATAATTCTGATTAAAAAAACGTCGATTTAACGGGCAAAAAGAAAGAAAATTAATCGAAATAAATAATAACGTAATAAAAATTTGAAAGAAAAGAATCTCCGGGTTAGGAATGAATCGTTGCTTTGTACGTACATAGCGCTTGTTCACCGCGCTCGAAAAGTCGAACGGGAGCTTGTTAATAAATAATTTTGTCTAATGTTTTCAGAACTGCTGCTATAGTCACGTTTCCGTTTCCGCTGGATTACATTACGGGTCGTCATAGCAACCATTATACCCCTCTTCCCCTCCCGTCATGTGCTTTTAAACTACCCACCCTCCTCCTGTTTCTACTCTACCCCCACCGCGCCGCATTTTACCGAAACAGCGGCAGCAGGGCACGGCTTTGTTTTAATAATCGATCTTAGCGAAGTCTAAACAACGCTTAACAATTAATTCGCTTCATTAAACTGTTTAATTCGTATAGTTTAATTAAAAAAATAATTATTAAATTTTAATTTTTTAATCGATCGGTAATTTTTATAATCTTTTTTATAATAAAAAATATTTATACGCGACTTAAAAAATTTTACGAAATCGTTTATAAATTTGTATATAGTTTGTATTTTAGCTTATAATACGGTCGTCGGTTACCGTAGACGTTCAATTTAAAATCCAATCAGTAGGCGGAATGTTTGCAATTACACAGGGTAATTAATTTTGATGGGTTTTCAGCTCCGCCCACTTCTTGCTTGCTCCCGCACCGACGACGTCACGACGCTCTTTGTCTTCCCTCTCTTCCCCCCTGTTTTTCTCTCTTTTTCTCTCTCCCCCCGCCCGCACCTCTTCCATTAAGCTGCGTCGACGTCGACCAATAACATCGACCGACCGTAAACTGTTCCCCTGTTTTTTTAATTTTTTATTTTTTCAAAATAAAACTAAATTATGTAGAAAAAAGTAATTTTTTAATCGTAATTAATTATGTAGGCCTTTACTTTGAAAACGTATTAAGTATTTTCTTTTACGGATAATTAATTATTGTAGCTTCTGTAGCTTACATCTAATTCATCCCCGCATCCGAGTTTAATTAAATTTTATCTAAACATGAAGTTTAATAATTTATTAAAGTAATAAATTACTTTTATTAATGATGTTTATAATAATGTACGGCGATATTATATTTTATTTATGCAATTTGACGCATTGTTTGTTATTATATCCCTTAAGGGGATTTAATTAGCGAGTTTATTTTATACTATTAAATGTTTTGTTTATTACGGATAGTGTTTTTTAAAAGTATTATTTCAATTTTAACCTGAATAGCTCGGTCTATACTTTTCCTGGACTTTTTTACTTTTTTATTGAATAAATAGTGGAATTTCTGTGTAAAAATAAATACAGCGGTTTAACTTTTTTTTAAAATATTTTTCGTTCTATTTGCACGTACAGACTGCAGTTATTTTATATAAATTCCCATCAAAAGACGACTCGCATGTTTTTAGAAAATACAGTTGGATCTGTGTATATGGTAAAATGTATGCGTAATGTTTTAAATAACATCGTGATATGATCGAACACGAGTGATTTTTATTTTAATAAGAAAGGAAAAAAACAAGATAGGTTATTAAAATACTATATTAAATGAAAATATAGAAAATAAACCGTATCGATAACAGTAAGCGATGAAAAATTTTTATCGTAGAATTTCGTAAAACGAGTGTCGAATAATACACTAACGCGACCGATGTCGGTAAATTTGCTACTAATAGAAAGATATTAGAATATATAAAAATAATATGCGAGAATGAACGGCGCAGAATAAAAGATAGAAAAATACGTCAAATAGCGATGGCTCGAAGAAAAGATTAATTAACCGATATGTATACTGGTATATTGCCTATTTTACATTTCAATTCTTGTAGTTTTACCAAGTTATGTTTAATATAAAAAGATTAGACCCCTTATCCGTTAAGATCTTTAGCGCTTTACCGACTTTTTCGTTTTAAGTTTAATTTATAATCGATTTGTATATACGGAATAAATCCAATTTTATGTCGTATACCTGACGGTGATCGGTTAAGTTGATCGATAGAGATCAACTTAATTTTTATTAATGTTTGTTTCGCGTAAAGAATTTTAAAAATATAAAAACGAAAAATCGAAAGAGAATTATTAGTCTTTTAATAATCGAACTATCTTAAGAACTAATCGAACTATCCTAATCAAACTATCTTTCAAAATGAGGGTATTGTTTTTTTTTTTTTAAAAAAAAGGTAAAAAAGTAGTTCCTGATTAAAATAACGTAAAATTAGTATTTTTCAAAATACTAATTTTGAAAAATAAGGACGCTTTTTATTATGGGCGTTTTACGTGGGCGTAAGTACCTTAAATTGGATAGGTAAACTAAAAAAATTATTAGGAATTAATAAATAAACGTATATGTAAATATATAAAAATAAATAAATAGTGTGCATAGTATATATATATATATATATATATATATATATATATATGCGCGCGCACAGACACGCACGCACGCTAACGAGTAACATCACTCTTAATATTTTATTATTTTAATTATCTTTTCATTAATTTTGTTTTTTACCTTTTCGGTTAAAGCGTTATTTAAATGATTACATTCCTGAACCGAAACTAATGGATTTTAAGGGACGGTTCACCTGAATTTCTTAAAATTATTTGTTTATGACGCTTCTTTCTAGAGGGATAATACAATCATACGCTTGATTTTTTTTGTCAAACGACATTCAAGTGTATATCTTATTTTTCAAATTCTAGAATCCGAATGAAGTACGTTAACTTAAACGACGGAAATCGATCGGATATATTGTTACGATGAAAATCCTTATCTTGTTTATAGGGATAATTAATATTTTTCTTTTTTTAAATAGGTTTTTATGTAACGTATTTTCGATAACAGTATCGTTAACTAGTACTTTTTGACACTCTCTATTATTTTTATAATCGGCTTATCAATTTTTCTTCGATTTTATAAGAGAAAAAAATTATTATTGCATACCGTCAGAGAATAACGGCTACGAACCGGATGATTATGAAAATCTTCGTAGAATTCTTTTTAATCTTAAATTTTTTACATATTAGATGTAAAGAACCGTTTTGAAATCTTTCCTTATAACGTTTGCTATTTTTTTACATATATTTAACAGCGAAGTTCAGATGATAAAAAAAGAAACTTTCTTCGTATAAATTTTCCTTCTTCACTTGTTTTTATTAAAAGCAGTAATCATAACTTTATACCGCAGTTGAAAAATGTCAACGTAAATAATACAGGTAATCTGTTATCCATCGACTAGTAAAAGTTTTTTTATTAAAAAAACAAAAAGAAAAATAATTTTTTTCTTATTTTTAAGACTGACTTGAAAACATGCGTTTAAAAAATAAAGTTTAAATTTATTCTGTTACGTAATTTGTTTTTAAAAAATCATAAAAGTATCCGAAATAAAAATATTTTTTTATATTAAAACCGAAAATTTACCTAAAATAAAATTAACAGTGCTTACCCGGTAAAAACCTGCCGGTTAGTATTAATTAAAATTGTAATATAATAAAATCGAGGTGTATAGAACGAAACTGTTAATTAAATTGTATATTAATTCAATTTTTAAAGTAGGGTTTTTTCTTTTCAAAATGTATTTTTTGTAGCGTCATTTTTATCCACGGTTTTTATTCTCGGTATCGTAAAAAATACTTAATTTTTTTCTAAAAAATTAAAAATATAATTTTAAATCGCGGCTGATACAGGAACCGAATTTCATTAATGTACTTTTAAACGGTTCCTGAAATTTACAGTTAAATAGAGGTCGAATAACGAGGATTGTTCGTGAACGTTTAATTTAAATAGTCTAAAAGATATGATACTTTAAAAATTAAAAGTAGGTATACCTTTATCGATATTAAAATCGGCGTTTATAATGTATTTGAATATAGTAATTCAAACAAAGCTTCTTTGAAAAGTACTCGTTTTTAAAAAAAAAAGGGTTTATAATATTTCTGCCTTTAGAGAGCTTGTTGAACTCCGGTTCCGGAAACCAATATCGATTTACTGAGAAAAACTTGCTTAAGTATTATAGTCTAAACGACGTTAAAATTCACTCGGTTAAGCTTAAAAAACTATAAACTGTCGTAAAATACTTGCGGGTAAGATTTTGAAACGGTTTATAAACAAACTATACTACGCTCGTGTAAGAATAGAAAACTCAAATTTAATAACGGTATTTGAACGGAGAAAATGTATTTTTAAAAAGTACAGCGACTCGTGACGATATCTAAAATACGAAACGGATGGGAGCGTTGTGTTTTTCAGTACGAAAGAATCCGACTATCAATTGCTATATAGCGATAACACTTTGAGACATTGAAGTTCCAATTTAACGCGAATGAAAACTACAGAAATGTACTCGAAAAAAATAATAAAGCCTGTAATGCCAGAAAGGAATAAGTTCCTTAAATATTTCTTCATAAAAATAACGTTTGTCTTCTGAGTTATACGATCCACATTTTGAAATCAACAAAAAATCGGGCAAGAAGATTCGGTTATGACTATCTTACAAACCGTATCTCGCCTTATTTTGGATCAAGTTTTCACAAAAACGAATTTAAAAAAAAAATTATATAAAGTTAGATGAGAATTCAAGTTTAATGCAAAAATTTCTTTAATCTTAGAGTAAAACAAAAAATATGTATTAGAACTACAGAAGCTTTAATTATAACGGGGACGTAATTTGTTTACGATATTAAAATTTCTTGAACGAATCGTAATAAAAAAAAAATTTGTTTTTTTACTTATCGAATATTAACTTGTTTGTATAGAATAAATATTTTTTGCGTATACATATGTATAGAGAATTTTATAAACAAGATTTTAACATTTTTGGAGTCGCATTCGCGGTCTCTTAGCCTTTTAAAATACAAAAATTTAGGGCTGTTTATAAACTACAAAGGGACAAACGTATTAATAGTTTTGGACATTCCTGGTGTTTTTATTGCACATTAAATAGTACAAATTAATAATTTAGGGTTGAATATTATGGATATTAAAATTTACGTTTTTGCTTTTATAAACAAAAAACGAAAGAATTTTTAATCGTTGTAGGTAAATAATTAAATCGTGTGCGGTCGGGTGGAAAGAATATTCGTTTAACGGACGATGTATTTTTTAAAAGAAAATAAAAACCGGAAAAGAACAATAAGAATGCGTACGCCTTTGGTTTTCTTCTTTTTGTTTTAGTTTATTCTTATTCTTCTTCAAAATCTTTTTTCACGGAACAGAATAGACTTTACGAGATACATTCCGGTGAAAAGGGCGGTCGGTGTTTTTTCATCCTCAAAGCTTTTACTCTACTTTATACTTCTTCTGTTTCCCTTTCCCCTGTTTTCCTGCTCCTATCCTTTTTCTTTCCTTTTTCCTTTCTCTCTTGGGGGTTTCAATGTTGTCGGGAGTAACTGACCTAGGACAAACTGTCGGGATCTGTGTGAAGATCTTTAAGCCGGTTTCTCCGTCTCTGTTACTTCCTTTAGTTGTACTCGGCTTGTGCTTCTATCCCACTTGATCTCTCAACATCCAACATCTCCTTTACTCATCCCTCCCTACCCTTCATCCTAAACGTTCCTTTCCTACCCGACCGCCGTTTCATCTATATATATATATATATATATATATATATATATATATATATATATATATATCTTTCTAACTTCAATTCACCCATCTCATCGTTTCTCTCTCTCTCACACCTTCTATTTCTATATCTTTCTATCTTTCTCTCACTTTTCCACTTACACTTCTCTTTTAGTCGTCTCTATGTGTGTGCATTTTGCCTCCTTGTTGCTTGAAGCCTTTACACACTGACCTACCTCAATTTTTCGCTTACTACGTAGATTCACTCACACACACTCACTCGCTCGTTCTCTCTCTCTCTCGCTTTCCCCTCTTCTCCTACCACCACAACATTACTACTCTACTACTACTAATACTCCTACTATAACCTCATCCCCCACTATCTTACAAATTCTACTCTCTTTGTAGTATTAAGTTCCATTCCATTCATGAGTTTGTGTTATCTGTGTACACACAAAGTATATGAATGTACATGTATTGAGTATATATATATATATATATATATATATAAATACACAGGAGCAAACGCACACATATATATTGGAGTCTGCTGATATTACGTATATATATGTTTTTGACTTTCTATAAACAAGATTTAATAACGATGCTAATTAATTGTATTTTATTATTATTATTATTATTGCCGATCGGCTAAATATTCAAGTGTATAATAATATATTTTCATTCATTTGAATGAAATATTTTATTATTTAAAGTACAATCTGTTCGTGTAGTAAAGTGAAGTTTTAATGTATTATTATTAAAAAAGCAGTAGTTAAAGCATAAGTTAATTGTATTAGTTTGTTTGCAAATTTCATCGGAGTATATAATGTAAATATGTATTAAAATATTTTGGAGTAATAGTAGATGTTTTTATTATAAAAAAAGAAACACGATTATATTTTTTACAGGATATCTGTTTAGCGAAAACAGTAAATAAAAACAATCTGATGCGAGCACCACATCACTTCCTTGTACGCTTATTAAATTACATATACGCCTTTTTTTTAAATGAAATTTTATTTTATTAATAACTTGCGATATTATTTCTTTTTTTTCACGGTTATTATTAAATTATTATTATCGTAAAACTTTTTTTACAATCGGAGGTTAATAATTATTAATAAATCAATATATTTAAATTAAAAAAAAACAGTTAGAAAAAAAAGGAGATGCAGTCTGATTCGAACCGATGTGACTTCCTCTAAGATCCAAATTCTTCATTAATTAAAATTTTATTTGGCTGTAACTCTGGAGCCGATGAAGAAAATAAGTACCGCTTGTGATATATCGTTGAAAAGCTGTCGGTGAGGCTTACTACTGCAGTTAAGAAAAACTCCAAAATCCAGATTTTTAGGGAATGGGGGCACTTTTGGTTCGGTCGATTGCAATCAAAAGGGGAGGTGCACAACTTTAGGACTGTTGTAACAACAGTCCTAAATCCAAAATTTCAACATCCTACGGCTAATCGTTTTTGAGTTATGCGAGATACATACGTACGTACCTAGGCAAATACATACATATTTACATACGTACGTACAGACGTCACGCCGAAATTGGTCTAAATGGATTCAAATATGTTCAAAATGGATATTTCCGTTAAAATCTGAATACTGAGATTTTTCGCGATCACAATACTTCCTTTACTTCTAACAAGGAAGTAAAAATGCTAAAAGTTTAGCTGTTGTTACAATCGATTCATTTTTCTACACGTTATATGTTACGGTACTCTTTCGGAGTTTCCACCGAACATTTTATTTATTTTTTAACGGTATACTTGTAATATTTGCGAATTTGCAAAAGAACGTGAACGTATTGCGGCAAATAATTTGTATATTTAACGCTAATTAGGCGAGCAGAAGTTATATTCAGATAGTTTATGTTGATATGCCGACCTCTGTGGCGCGAATGGTAAGCGTCTCGGCCTTTCATCCGGAGGTCCCGGATTCGAATCCCGGTTAGGCTTGGCGTTTTCACATTACAAAAATTGTCATTCATCCCGTTCTCTGGAGGTAAAAAATAAAAAAAAAGGTTATGTTGATTTACGTACGATTCGTCAGTACACGGTATCGATGTAATCTATCCGAACATAACCTACGCTCGCTTCGCTCGCTAACCTCGTCTAATTAAGGTTAAATAGACAAGTTACAGGTACTTTTTGATATTTTACATTTTTATTAGTAAATATTAGGGAAATTCCAAAAGAGTGCCTACGGTTATCGTCTAGTCTGTAAAATTTATTAATATATTACTATAATTGAAAATTTTGGGAATAGTCCATTTTTACTTCCTTGTACGAAATAAAGGAAGTATTGTGATCGTGAAAAATCTCAGTATTCAGATTTTAACGGAAATATCCATTTTTATCATCTTTGAATCCATTTAGACCAGTTTCGACGTGACGTCTGTACGTATGTATGTTTTTATGAACGTACGTAAAAAACATTGGATTTTGGACTTTTTCTTAACTGCAGTAATAAGCTCTCACCGATAGCTTTTCAACGATATAATTAAGCGGTACTTATTTTCATCGGTTCCAGAGTTATAGCCAAATAAAATTTTAATTAATGAAATATTTGGATCTTAGAAGGGAAGATACATTGTGTAACTGCCCGCTTTATTAAAGAATTGGAGGATCGTATCTCACAAAATTAATGTATAGACTAATGTAAAATGCTGATATGGACGCCACAAAAAATGTGATGCAATGTGGTGTCCGCCGCAATGCAATTCTGTAAGTATCCCTTTATTAAAGAATTGGAGGATCGTATGCAAACTTCAAATGAAATAAATTTAAATGAAGTGCAGCAAAGAATGTGCATATATAATTTAATAAGCGTACAAGAAAGTCACGTGCCCACATCAGACTTTTTTTATTTAAGTATTTTAGTTAACTTTTTTAATTTTTTATTTGAAAATAATTTGAAGAATAAGATTGCGTTTGTGTATTACAAACGCAATAACATAACAAATGCGATAAGATATTATTTAAAACATACATTTAAATATTGTGAGTAATTTTTCGTCTAAAAAAGTGAAAAACTTACAACAGGATCACCAGAGCAACGTTCTAAACGATACAAAAATTTATTTAAAAATCATAAAATTGATACATTTGGTGTTCAGTATAACTAAAAAATAGAAATTATATCAGAGGCAAATTGAGAATATTTTTATTATTTTTAGTCGATTAAAATACTATAAGGAAATAAAAATTAAAACAAATGAAATTTGTGATAAAGAATAGAGGAAAATTATTAAATGTTTCTATATACCGGCAACGAATAGAAAATAATAAATAAATGCATTTAACCGGTCATGTAATGTTTACGCTTTGTAAGATTGTAATTTTTTTGTAATAGAATCTCGATAGTTGTTTTCGTCGTGGAAGAAGATGGGAAATTTCTTATAAAAATTAGATTAGTCTAAGATTGAAAGGTTGAATTTTTAATTTCTTTTCCTACCGTATTTTAATTCTTCACTCTTCATCATTTTCTTTGTTATCGGACTGGATATCGCTAAGATAATTTAACGCTTGAATAAGCTGAAAAGGAAATAAAATTAAGTTATATCAAAGAATGTACTTCGTTACTTATTATTTTTTTCCTTTTTTAATTATAATTTGTGCATAATTAATCGAGTAAAGAATTTAAATGTATATTTTTTTTAATCATCTAATTAAATTATCTATTGCACATTCAAAAGATTAAATGTTTTTTTACAATTTTATTTTGTAATATTTTGTACTGTAACTTATTTAGGCGTTAAAAAAAAGTATAATTTACGTCATATTGCAAAATAAAATCGAACTTTTCAGAATGAAAGTACAAAAATTAAGCGATCTATATGATCGTTTATAGATTTGAAGGTAATATCTGAGTATAAAGTATTTTAGATTATAATTCATTTTTAAATGCAGCGATAAAAGTCATCTGTCTCTCTGATTCAAAAAGAGTGAATCTTTTCAGGTTATATAAAAAAAAAGAGGTAAAGACATTGAAAGACAGGTTTTAAAATACACTAACCGACGAAGAAAAAATAAAGTTAGTAAATTCTGATGGAAATTATTCTTTTTACAAAGATCAAAGACGTGCTAGAAGATATATTGTACGACACGGATGTATTAGTAGGAGAGAAATTTAAATACCGATTGAAAAACAAAGTCGACAAAACTTGGCAAAAAGGAGTATAGAGTAAGTAATTCAAGAGCGAGGCAGAGAAATGTAATATAATCGGTGCGGGATATTTGTTTTTTTTTTTTTGTTTAGGTAGTACTTGAAAAGGATGGACAATCTAATTCAGTCATGAAGAAAACACAGATAGAAGCAAGGAGAGCTTTCATGAAGAAAAGGTCTGTTGTTATATCAAATATACGAGGGTGTTTGATAAGTCTAGACCGTTGCTTGAGGTTTTCGATCCCATCCTTACAGTATTATTTATCCGGGACTTCAAAATAGGCGTAAATAACATAATAATTTTGCGTAAATCTCTTTCCGATAAACCACTTCTTCATATTTGTAAACAGATCCGAACTATTCGAAGGTGTGTGCAAAATCCGGTGAGTAAAGCAGATGCGGAAGAATTTCGTAGTGTAACGTGAACAGTTCGTCTGCCAAAATCGTAATAGAGTGAGGTGTTAGTGGTGCGTTAATTATTTCCGTGAAAAAGAATCTTCTCTTTTGTCAAATAAATGCGGTGATTTTTTTCATCGTTTCTTAATTTGAAAGATCCAACAGAGAGGTATAATATTGCCCGTTAGAGTTTTATCTTTTCTGGAAAGTCGATAAAGATTACGCCAAAATCAGTCGAGCATCCCAAAATCCGAGGTCATCGCCTTTCCTGCTAATGGAAAAGTTTTCGCTTTCTTCGGACCGATTTTTCCGAATTTAACCGACTATTTTGGCTGTCTCTTGATTTCAGGTCAGCAGTAACGTGTACGAGTTTCATAAAATATTGTGGAACGGGCAAAATTCCTCTCGATTATGTTGAAACAACCCTAAACCGCGCTTAGAGATATTTTCATCTCTTCACTTTAGATCGATATTTAGCGAACGCCACGCAAATCTAAGGAAAATTGCGAACGACATCGACAACGTATTACGAGCATCGTCTCTTGAACTTTACTGAGATTTATCGAACGCGCCAAGTAAACCTAAGAGATGAAAAGAAATTCTTGAAAATAATTGTACGGAAAGTTGCGTATTACACGGCGGACATGTAGAACAGGAAAAGCAGAAAAAAGATAGGGAGAACTGAAATGCGGTGATACAAAAGAATGCTGAAAATTTGGTTTATTATTAAGACGGTCAGGTTTTGTTAATTCGGTAATAGGGGGTCGAGTGTGAAGCTGGATAAAGGCTATAGTTCATACTACGCACAAACGATAACTGTTGATATACAATGTAATAATAACTCTGAGGTTAAAACATCGGAACCGAACCTAAAGGAATGGAGCTTATCGTTACACTAGTCAAAAACCCATCGCCTTTTATATCTCAATATTACACTACATAAAAAAACACCATCCATATAATCATGATCGGCGGTGACAAAACAAATTTTCTTTTTTACAAAATTAACGACGTTTTTTTACTTTTTAATAAAAATAATTTATTTGCACGATTTTAAATTTCTAATTTTTATTTACACGTAGAATTATTACCTAGATAAAAATAAATGTTGCGTTAATTTAAAATTTAAATTACCGCTTTGATGTATTTAAAGAAAAAATTTCAAACATTTTAAAATTAATGAAATACGTTGTAAGCGACCTCATTTAGATTTAAATATTTTTTTTTTTTAGATCAGTAATAAGAAATGAATTAGTATCTTAGATAAAAGTATCGTAATTCATAAGGATTTGACTGAAAAATATTTTTAATTTTATAGAATTATCTTTATTTTATCCATTTAGTATGTAAACATAAACCAGTCATCTATACAATTATACAAAGAAGAGGAGGGTTGTTTTTTATACAAAAAAACTACCCGATCAATCGCAACGTTACAATCGTAGCATATGCCGACGACGTTGCTGTACCGGTTGAAGATCGGGAGCTAGACGCTGTGGATGAAAAGGCTAACCTGTTCCTTAGATTGATAGACGAGTGGCTAGCGAGAAATAGTATGGAGGTGTCTCCTACCAAAAGTAGGTGTATCCTCTTCACGGGTAGACGGAGACTTCGCGGTGTGAACATTGCGATCCGAAGAGGATATTACTGAAGTTACTAGCACAAAATATCTGAGGGTTGTGCTAGATAAGAATCTAAAGTTTGGCCGGCATATAGAAACGGTATGCAAGAAGGCTTCGTCGACAGTAAAAGCGATCAGGGGGCTGTTTGCTGGACACACAATACCTAGAAATTCAAGAAGGAGGCTCATCGCGTCTACGATGGTGTCGTCTGTACTATACGCGGCATCAATATGGGCTGATGCCGTAAATGTACAAAGAAACAGACAAAAACTGACAAGTATGCATCGGGCGGCGCTATTAGGTGTAGTGGCAGGTTACCGTACAATGTCGTACAACGCGTTATGTGTTTTGGCATCGGTTCCGCCAATTTACCTACAAGTCAAAGGTAGGAGGCTAAGGGCGGCTGGTCATAATAAAATTGAAGCAGAAGAGGTGGTCAGGAATGATTGGAAGACGGTCTGGAACGAGTCATCAATAGCAGAGTGGACCAGGCGACTAATACGTGAATTAGATAACCGGCTGGACCGGCGTCACGGTGATATGGATTACCACATTACCCGATTAATGTCTGGCCGTGGCTGTTTCAACACCTACCTGAATAGAATTGGTAAGAAGGAGTCGCCTGTTTGTGAATATTGTCAGGGCGTAGATGACGCCGAACATACGCTGTTCGAATGCCATAGATGGGCGCAACACCGCCAACGATTAGTAGATGAACGCATTGCGACGGGAAATCTTGTGGAGTGGATGTTGGCCTCTGAAAATAACCGAAACGGTTCGCAAACTTCGCGAGAACAGTTCTCCGTACGAAGGTGGAGGAATATCGACGCCGGGGTTACTAGAGCGCTAAGTGTAGGGAAGGATGGACAGCCCCGTCTCGGAGGACCCGTATGCTTAGGCGTACGGGTTCCTGTGAGGGGACGGGGTCTCCACGGGAAAGCCTTCGCGAGGGGTTAAGTTAAGATCGAGACCCGGCCGAGGGTGTTGGTTTTCTGGGGGTGCTTGCGCCCTTGTGCTGGCACCTTTGGTTTGAGGCAAGGCATAATGACCGAGACCCGGTTCCTGGTGGTGGGGGGGGGAACGACATAGCCGAGCCCTGTTTCCCCCGCCGATGGATTTTTGATTTCTTTTAAACCCTGTTATTTTTTTTTTTTTTAATTTCTCGGTAACAAATGAAGAAATGAACTTTATTTTGGGTAAGTGTAATCTTTATGTCGATAAACCGATTTCTAGATTTTTGAAATTCGACCTTGAAATGGGATGAAGAAAGGTAAAAAGATTTTTGAACAACGATTGTAAATTTTTCCCGATCTCGACTATAATAAACTAGATATTCAGTAGATTTAGGCTTGCAAATACTCTTCAGATAAATATTTAAAAACGATTTTAGGGAATTTTTATTTCCGATTTTTTAAGGGGTGCGAAGGTATACGGCGCTGTGGCTTAACCAACACAGCCACTGCCATCGTAACTGTATGTGCGACTGTCTTCACCTATCTTCGGTTACTATACTAAAGAACATAAAATAAAATAATTGACCGCTGCGGGAAACGCAAGTAACCACGAAGCAGAGGCGAAGCTGCGATGGAAGCTAGTGTATATACATATACATATTTATTTATACATTTTTATTCCTACCGAACTGTAATCATCCTTAGCTAATTGTACGTTCGTCAGCTAAATATGTATATAAAATCTCCATAATAAATACAGTATTACAATGACCATGTTATATACGAAAACTAAAAACTTAGGACTTATTAAGTTGCGGATAACTATTTAATTTCTGAAGGTAAAGCAAATTTTTGAGCGATTTTTTAAGTCGGTAAACGAAACAGTTTTGATCGGTTATGTTCTGCTGTTGTCCGGATAAAATATATCATATCTCTCGAAGAATTGTGCGAAGACGATACGAATAATCGATACCTCGAACGAGTTTTGAGTTTTCTTTCGGTCGTGGTCGTGTATCTCGATTACTGTTCTTCTTCCGAGGGTAGATTTTTCTTTATTAAGACTCGTCACTTTCGATATCCTTAAAACGTATTCTAGATTCTACGGGAAATTTTTAATTCTATTCTAGATTCTACGGGGTAGGTAGATAAGTCCTTCCTGTGCCTTTATCGAGTATCCAAGAAGCTTCTGAGGACCGCTTCAGATTCTCTTGCTCCTTATTCGTTGGCCGCACAATAAAGTCTGGCCGATTGTTTTTCTTTTAAATCGACCCGATTAAAGAACATATAACGGTACAAATAATTTTTTTCAAGTTTTTTGTTTTTAAATTTTTAGTTTTGTCGTTCGTACAGGATAGACGAAAATATTTTCTCGATAGCTATTAAAAGAATTTAGTAAATACGACGATTTGTACTTCATTTTTTTAATTTTATATGCGGCTTTCTTTATAACGATCTTAATAACAAATATTTGTTAATTCTAGAAAGTTTATTTAGACTTTGCTGTCGCGATACGATTGAATTTAGGTCCGATTTCTATTCCATCGTAGCGACCAAACGAGTCGTACGATGCGCGGTGAGACGACTGGATAAATCCGGCTGCTAGAATTTTTTTAATACATTTTTCTTTATTTTTTTCGTTAAGGTAAACAACCAGAAAAGTTATTATCTCCTAAGAAACTGCGACGATTAAAAAACCCCGAAAATCTTTATTAAATTTTGTTGAAAAACTATCAAAAACAGAGTTTAAATTTTATTTGAAAAAATATAAGCAAATCGATTCAATTATAGCGTAACGGACGGACTAGATTGTTAATTAATTATGTTGTAAAAGTACGTATAAAAGGATAAAAATATTTTAACGTTAACCAACATGAAAAACCATTTCCTAAAATTTATATGCAGATATATGTTTCTCAAAGTTGTGTTATATACTATAAAAAAAACAAACAAATAATAAATTCATAAGTAGATCCCGTATACCAGGTGTGACAACCTCGATTTAAACACCGGCCATTTAATGCGACTGGTAAGATTCACGCGGCCCCATCGCATTTACAAATTTTGTTAAAATTATATTTTGAACTGAGGATTCAGTAAAACGGTTAGGATAATTAAAACACATTATGTAATTAAGTGAATTTAAGGTAATAATTTATAATATCGCTATATAATTGCTTTTATATAATTTAATGCATTTATAAAACTAAAATTAATTTTTTTTTACGGAAACTTGTCAGCGCTTTCCTCCTACTATTTTTCCAATATCTGGATTCAAAGACCGAGAACAGACAATCTTCATTTTGGCAGTTAGATGTTTATCGGTTAATCTTTATCTGTAGGCCGTTTCATTTAATTTCATCGGACAAAAATAGTTGCTCGCACAAGTACGTACTCCCAAAATAGAATAAAATTTGCGCAGCAAACATTTTAATTTTCGGATATTTTTCACCCGATAAGAATGTATTTTGGGAATTCCTACTTCTCGATATTTGTGTTTTAAAAACGAATCGTTCTGGATATCAATCGATTCCAGTCGTATCGAAGCGGGAGCATTTCTAACATCAAAGGAAAAGGGCCAAACAAAAAGAGAAAAAACGTTTTGTAACTCTTTGAAATCATTATAACGTCTAAAGAATTCGTTTTTGATTTCTTCAATTTTACCTCGATATTGTGAAAATGAGCAATTTTGATTTTGCGCTTTTAACTGCTCACGCGTAGGAAAATACATCAAAACTTTTTTTGTAGATAATTTTTAAACAAAGTCAGTTTTTGGTCAAAACTTTTTATCGCATCGTACGTATTTGTTATTAATTGATCTTTGTCGTAGATATTTCCTGTAGTTGTGAACTAGCGTTATCTGCCGTTTCAGTAATTCTGTCTACCGCTGTATTTCTTGATAATGATATGTCTAGAAATGACTATATCTTTTCTAGACAGACTAATTCGGTAACTTTTATCATACATTCCTTGATTAAAGAACCATCGGTGAATGATTTTGAATGTTTTGCTAATACATAACTTATTTCGTAACTAGCTCTTAGTACCGATTCGTTACTTTTCATGAATTTTATGAGCACTCCTTGCCGACTATTAAGTGAATTCTTCATTGTTTTTCATTTTTCTTCTCTTATTTTCCCTTCGAAACACGAAAATTGTTCTTCGTGATTACTGCTATATTGCCCCTTAATGTTGTATTCTTTAGCGACACTGATCGATTCTTTTAAAATTAAGCACGTAATTTTAAAATAGTTGAGTCCCACCTTTCTTGAAATTTTCTTCCCTCGTCATCAATCTTTCGGTCTTTATTTAGCGTTGAAAGTGACATTTTCTGTAAAAAAAATAATTTTACTTTTAAACATTACTGCAACTACTTAAATTTAAAAAAAAAAGTTATTAAAGACATACAAGCCGCAAATCTTTAACACGCCGAACGAGACAAAGAAACCAGCGCAAATGACTTTAGTTAAAAGCATTAAAATAATAAAGTCGAAAATATTTTAAATTATTGATCAGAATCTTGAATAAAATACTTATAGAAATAAGTTAACATTTTTTGACAAAAGTGCTTCAATGTAGAGAAAGAATATATGTGCTGTATAACTAACAAAGCAAACGATATCAAATACCACTAACATATCGATATACTTTTTTTTAAGATGCGTATAATTTAACGCAAACTTTTATCGAAGTTTAAATAGTACTCATTTTCACTTACTTCTTATGTTGTGACCTGTAAATATAACAAAGTAACTAATAAAAAACACAAAATGTTGTACAGCTGACAGATGGGATGCACTGAATCGCTGATGCACAATCGTAATGACTTCCCTCTAAAAATATTAGCTAGTGCTGCCGCTAGGTAGCAGCACTATCTAGAGGGCTCTAACTCATTTTTAACATGACGACATTGTATATAAGGTATTGTGCACCGTACATTGTACAACCGTACGGTATGTACGGTTCGGATGGCTGGTCTCCCCATTCGGTACGTTACGGCTCAAAAATACCTGGGCGTTATCCTTGAGGAGAACTTTCGGTTCGAGGAAAATCTGCAGTACGTAGCAAAAAAAGCCGCAGAATTTTCGGTTCAAGGAACATCTGCAATATGTAGCAAAAAAAGGCCGCTGATGCTTTTTATGGAATTCGTAGAGTCATTCATCCCGATTGGGGGTTGAATTACCGTATCATGCGTATCCTTTACAAAGGTATCAGCGAAGCTATTATGCCGTATGCTGCGCCTGTCTGGTCTCACCGCATGGCTCTTAGGTATTGCGCGGACATTTTGTTGCGGGCCCAGCGACACCTCTTGCTAGCTATTGTAGGCGGTTATAGAACAGTCTCGCGGGAGGCAGTCTGTGTTATAGCCGGAGTCAAACCGATAGATATCTTGACTAATGAGGGTAAGGAACGCTACATTTCCAAGGCAAATAACCTATTGACGTCAGAACGAAAGCAGGAGATTGAAAACCGGGGCCTTGCGTCTCGGCAGGTCAGATGGGACGAATCCCCCACAGGTCGCTATACGCACGGTATATTTCCTATAGCGTCTGATTTAGATGCGATTGGATGGGTCTCCCCCAATCGGTATATCACACGGTTTCTCTCCGGGCATGGTGCCTTTCGGGCGAGTTTGGCTAGGTTTCGTTCGGTGGATTCGAGTCGATGCCCGGATTGCGGGACTGATGATACAGTGGACCACGTCCTCTACGTCTGTCCCCGATACGAGCTCGAACGTTCACGAGCTGTTAGGGAACTTGAGGGAATACATTCCTTTCTGGATCTCCGTATTAACCGGATGATCCGCGAGGGGTAGTCTATAGCGGCTGGTTTTCTTCGCGCCCTTGCGGGCTGTAGGTCTGCAGAGAGAGTTTAATCGAGGTACTCGATCGTGGTAGGATCCCGGGCGGCTAGGGTTCCGGCTTAGGCATTGGATTAGTTGGGGGTCGGCGCATTGGCATCGTGCCACGGTTATATTGTTATTGTTTGTGATTCGCTTTGGGGCTCCCGCTGGTGGGGGTGGCCGCGCCGCCGGGATATGGTAATCTGTGTGACCGGGGGCGTGGCTTCCCTCCGCCGGTAGCGGTCCTGATCGTGACTTGGTAATGCCACGCGAGACACCAAGATTTGACCGGGTGGGGGTGCGGGGTTTGTCCCCGGCACCTGCACGGACCGGAATGGGGTTACGTTCTTCTTGTTAAGTGATCTAAATCGGTCGACTTATTTGGGTGTAAGTCTGAATTTCTATGTTGCGTAAAACAAAATTTTGATCGGCACGAGTGTAGCACCGATTTAACTTTAAACTCGTTCGTTTTCTGAGACGTTCACAGTCACGACGGTGCTGTCAGATCTGGACTAGGCGCGGGGTTCGCGCTTCCGCCGTTTCGGTCATTTAGTTTGAGGGAATCATGTTAGGTTGGATGTGAAGATGTCCGCTTGAGACCTACGTGAAGGCGAAATCTGATTTGTGTTTTACTGATGCAAACGTCTGTCGAGGGATTTACATCCCGACCGATGACTTTGAGATGTAATCAGTTAGAGAGTGGGTCTGAAGACGACCTCCTAAGGCCCCTCAGGGCTGGGAACGGAGGGAGAGGTGTGATGACCGTTAACGTTACAAGGTGGGCGTCTCCCCCTACGGGGTCGGGATGTATGTACGGTATTGCCTCGATCTCTCCTAATTGCCGTTTTCTTCGGAACTGTTTTCATTTTATTTCAGAGCATCGAGGGTCACAAAAACTTACCTCGGGGTTCTCCGGTTTGATAGCCCAGGTGTGTACTGATCGCCAATTTGTAGGGAAAGAGCATATAACTAGGGAAGAATAAGTTGGGCGTCGATGGATAATTATCGTTTACCGAATCGGTTTTGAATGTTACCGGAATTGATGTTTAAATGACAGAATCGCTCTTGAGTTGTCGGCCAAATAATATGTAAGGCTAAATGCCAAAATTTGAATTACAATAGTATTTTAATTCTACTGAAAGCAAATGTAATCTTCGGTTTCCGTCCTTTAACCAAGCAGTAGAAGTTATTTTCTCATAGCATGTGGAGTTTACTGCAAGGTCTGGTTTACTTTGATTCCATTTTTATAGACTTGGTGTGCGATCGAGTTTCTTTTCATATCTCATTATCATACGCTTGGTAAAAGCCGGATACGTCAACCGCAAGTAAACCACTTCCAGATAATAATACTGATTTATTAACCTATATGTATAATAAAAACTTTAAAAGAGACGTTTCAAGAATTATCGTGCAAAAACAGTTTGCGTACCGATGAATAGATGATCCAAAAAATTAATTATACAAAGAAAACTGCTTGCGTCTCGTAAGTGTCCCTCTATGAAAAATGTATCACTGAATTACGCCCTCGTTTAAAAATGAACTTAGCTTTAAGGTAATTTAATTAAATAAAATGTTAACTATGTGTACGATTAAATAATTTTAGTTGTTTCCTCT
The DNA here is from genome assembly GCF_047948215.1 of Lycorma delicatula. Classification (NCBI taxonomy): domain Eukaryota; kingdom Metazoa; phylum Arthropoda; class Insecta; order Hemiptera; family Fulgoridae; genus Lycorma; species Lycorma delicatula. The sequence continues at coordinate 5,189,263 of NC_134464.1, forward strand.
TTTTAGATTCCTTTATAATATTAATGCGTTACGATAAATATATTAAATAATGAAGTAAAGTTTTGAAACGTTTTAATTTTTAATAGTTAAAGTTTAAGTCGATGAAAATTTAGCTTTGCGAATAAACATTGGCGGTCCTAGTTTTTTGTTCGCTTATAAATATTTAATAAATATATTTTTGATAATCATAATTTGAAAAATTTCACTAGTATAAAAAGGTTTTCCTTACTCTTCATAATTTCTATACTTTCCAAAAAAGAATGATTTTTGCCCTTGTAGAAATAGCGGTTATTCTTGTTCTGTTTTAGGTCTGATGATGCAATATTATTACGCATACTAACGATCTACAGAAATTAAATTTATAAACGACAAAGATTAAAATTTATTCGTCGAAATAGCAGATCTCACGGTTTTCTTAACGGTTATATTATTTTAATTCGGATCATGTCGGTATTCTTTTCGGTTTGTTATTTAATATTTAAAATGCAATTGCAGATTTCGTGGTGTTCAGTTTTATTAAACATTACCGGTTTTATAAAACTTACTTAATAAAAATGACAGGTCATCGTTCTATTTATAAATAAATAAAAATAAACGTTTTACAATACGCTAAAATTAAAAATTTATTCTGAAAATTATTCAAATCATATAAGATCTGTTTCGTTATCTTTATGTCAGATCGTATCTGAGTGAATGTTTTATTTTGTTTACCTCTGTGAAGGAACGGTAAAGACTTTGTGTTTATTTATTTATTTTCATGCCGAATAAGGGACCGCGCAAATATCGTTTCCTTTTGGCTCTTCATTTTCCATAGATCTTTCATTTATCGAGTTTGAAGGGCTTTTCTTTCTTCAGTCCGTTTGTTAGCAGCGTGTGTTTTTCTTATCTCCCATAAGAATCTTAATTTTATCAATGCGATATCTAAATTCTCCTCTATTTAAGCACTCTTCGTCGTTAATGTTTTTTCTTTGATTTGTTTGGTGTAACCTCCCGCATTTTTCACGTATCCGTAGATTACCAGTCTCTCTTTTGCACTGTGGTTTCCAGGTTTTCTAATTTTGTTTATAAATTTCTTTGATCGATATCCTTTCCATTAAGATTTAGATGATTTTCTAGATCGGGTCACCTGGCTGTGTCTATGCTCTACAGGATTACTGACTTAATTACAGAGTTGTAATTTTTTATCTTCGCGTTGGTGTACAGGTTTTTCTTGTCATAAATAAATATTCTTAGTCGCGAAATTTAGCTTATCTACGTTAAGTTTCCGTAATTCGGTTGTCGATTTATCTCCTCCATTAAAATTCACGATCTCTTCTAAATATTTAAATCGGTTTACCGTCTTGATTTTTCCGTATTTTGTTTCTACCGTTTTTGGTTGTTCTCTGTAGCTAGTCATCGTTTCGGTTTTTGGAAAAGAGATTTTGAAACCCGTTCTTTCGGAAATTTCTTTAAGTTCATTGATTTCAGCGGTCGCTTCTAGTTCGGTTTCCGCTAGCAGAGCTAAGTTATCTGCGAAGGCTTAGCGTTTGACTTTAAGACCCTTATTTTGAAATTCTATTATAGCGCCTGAGTTATTTTTCTCCAAAAAGATCTTCGTAACTTTGTCCTGGACAACGTGGAAGAAAAAAACCGTTTCTTTGTCGAAGTCCTGTTCTGATTTTGAATGCTTCGCTAATTTCTTCTTGGAATTTAATTTACCAGGCGGTGTTGGTTAGAGTCAATTTAATCAGGTCGAATGTTTTCCGGTCTATCCCGTACTCTGCTAATACGTTGAATGAGATTATCTGTCAACTGAATCGTATGTTTTCTGGAAATCGACGAAGATGTGTATATTTTTCGTACTTCTGGCATAATATTTGAGAATTAATTTTAAGCTCGGTATCTGTTCCGGACACGATCGTCCTAATCTAAACCCTCTCTGATATTCCACCGGTTTGGGATTGAAATATCGGTTCTAGCCTATCGAGTAAAAGTTTGGAAAAAATCTTGTAGGTCACAAGTAATAAAGACATGCTTCGGTTATTGTTGACATCCGTTTTAGATCTTTTCTTATGTAAAGGATGTATTAATGCTGCCGACCGGTCTTCTGGTATCCTCTCTTCTCTCCAAATTGTTTGAAAGATTTCAGCGGTTCTAGGTATAAAGGTTTTATTTGACGGTTTCCATAGTTCTGCGATGACTCTGTCCACTCCTGATGCTTTATTTTTCTTAAGAGAGTTGGTCCTATTTATTGAAATTTTCTTCTATTTCTACAATTTGTTTTTCAAGTATGCTCTCCTGACTTTTTTGAGAATATTTTTCGTTTTTTCCTTGCTCCTTGTGTTTTCTTGAAGTTCTCTTGAGTGTTACTAAAGTTCCATAGCTTCCGCGCCTTGAATCTTTCTTTTATTGTATCTTCGCTCTCTTGGTTCCACAATGCGTGTGTGTTACTAAATTTTAACGGTTCTACTTGTTGGGCTGCATTTATTAAGTTCTTTGTTGCCGCTTTCCGATCTTGCGGCGGATTAAGATTTCTTGAAATTCATCAGATTTTTCACCGAGCTGCTTACGGTTTACTCTAGGAATTTCGGTTTTTTTCTTCAGTCGGTCTTGATCTGCGAGACATTTGTCTGACGTAACGTTGACGGATTTTTTTATTTTAACTATGCGGATTTCTTTTTGATAGTTCTTGGATACTGCCACACGGTCCGGTTGAAATTCTCCTTATAAAAGGTCGGGTGATACCGATGTCTTCTTTTTGGTGGATTTTGCCATGAAGTGCGTTGACATTATTTTAAGGCTAAATTAATCTTTCTTCGTTCCTATTTGTTCTTCTATGAGGAGAACATGCTCCTATCGTTTGATAGAATTTTTTTCTTTCATTTATAAGATCATTTAAAGGTCGGATTTTTTTTCATGCGGTGTACAATTCCTGCATCAAATTTCTCAAGTAAAATCTTCGAGTTTTTATCCGTTAATTTATTATCTTAAAGTAAAAATAAATTAAAGCTAAATCAACCACGATAAAATGTTGAAATGCCGCTAAATAATTCTGGATATGTTTTTAAATAAATCGCATGACTTACAAAATTATAATCATTAAAAAATTAAGTTATTTCTGTTGTTAAATTTTATTTATTTATGTTATTTATAATTAAAATTTTGCACGTAAAACAAATCTTAATTATTTTTTTATGTATTTTTTTTCTTTTTATGTTATAATTTTTATTTTATTTTGTGTGTTTCTTCTTCGTATAACTATATATTCTTACTATACTGTGATCGTAACTCAAGTTTTTATAGCTTTTTTACAGTTGCAATTCAAGGCTTTCTTAGTTACTAACTTTATTAAAAACATAATCTGTAGACATACCCGTCGTATCTTTTCAAGCAATAAATTTTTATCCTTTAAAAAAATATACTCGTATACGTCTACTTTTGACGTAAATAAAAATAAATTAATTCTTTAAGTTTTATAAATAGATTAAATTTAAATTTATTATTTAATTATACGGGTAATCCATACCGCAACTGGATATTTATTAAAAAATATTTTTATAATTCGAGGTTTCAGGAAAACCGACATCGACTTACAGAAATGTATGAAAATGAAGATCGATTTTACGTATGCTGTATTAACATTTTCTCTTATCGAAACGGTAGGTAAGTATGGGATGTGACCGGTTCCTTTTCCTCTTAAAATGTCTACTTTAACTACTAATTATTTTTTATATTAATTTAAATGGAAATATCGATACATTTAGCATCCGTAGTCATACATATAATAAATTTTCAGGACCATAATAATGAAATACAGTATCGTAATAAATTAATTATGTTATTCGTTAATTACAGTAATTAAATTACAAATTAATAAAAATGCATTATATTAATTAAACAAACTCTAAATTTATAAGAAACATTTACGTACGTACGTAATAATATACAATCATGATCGCGTCTACATAAAAAATCATAACCGTACACGCGCGAGGGGACTCGCGCGTGTATTAAAGGTATTTGAGGTTTAAAAAATACATTTATTTACACCGAAAGATATTCTTTAACTACTATTCAGCAGTATAACGATTAATTATTTCATTTAATCGATAACGATTTCATTCTTCAGTTCGCTCAAATATTAATAAAATACAAGACCAGGTTAACGGTTTTTTGTACAATTAAGAAGGAAGAGAAAATAAAACGAAAAGAAGAATCCAGAAGGGACTAAAAGGGATTCTTTCCTCAGACTGACAGCTCCTTTTAACAAAATTTTCTTTGTAATAAAGACAATAGCGCTTTCAAAAGCTGATGTTCTGTCCAGAAGGGTTACCGAACGAAATTTACAGAAAAACGGGCGCGGACGATGAAAATGATTACTCTTCAACAATTAAAGGGATGAGGCGGGTACTGGTTCTGCTGGCCAGGGGATATAAATACTTACAACCAGGGACCGGCGGAGAGAGTCAGTAGTTCTGCGAGGCTGTGTTCGGCGTACTCGTGGTAAAAAGAGATAACAGTGAGTAGTTTCGCAAGTCCGAGTTCGACGCGAGTTTGCGGTGACGGCAAAAACTGTAAGCCTGCGGTAACAAGGAGTAAAGAATACGTCACAAGGATTTCAGCGTGGACAGTGGGTGAATGCAGGGACTTGTTCGACGAGTTATCGGTAAACAATAATGAAAGCGACAGTATTCTACTCGTTCGTAAATTCTAGGATAATTCTACTACAAACAGTATAATTAGTAATATTTGCAGAAATTGAATCGTATGAACTTTAGACTTTTCTAGTGTTATCTTGTTATTATTGTAATATCAGAATCTAGCGGTCATTATAACGTTTTTAGTAGATTAGAGTGTTTTTAGTTTTTGTAATTTAACTGTTTTTAAATAAATCTTGTACTTTATCTGAATTACTATTATGTACGTCATATATTCATTATTATTATTGTTGTCTTTTTCGTTGTTGTTATTGTTATTATTATTTGTCAGAAATTTTTACGTTTTCATAGTCGCTCAAAATCCTTGTCGAATCGCGAACACGCGACAATATGTTTATGATTATAACATAAATATCTTCGTTTTGCAATCCCTGAGCCAAAAATGCAAAAATCTCGCAAATCACTTTTTAATCAAGAGCAGTACTTCCTCTTTTTGACGGAAGAATAAAACGAAACGTTGTAGTTTAGGAAGAACTAACGAAAGTGTTAGTTCAATTTTTTCTAAATATTTTAGAATAAAATCGATGAAATTATTATATATATACGCACCCAAAATAAATAATAAAAAAAAAAACATATACCGTTTTCAAAATTTATCTTGAAGAACACCTAAATTTGATTTTATTTACGATAGGAGAAAATTCTTCACGAGTTAGCTTTTCATTCTTCTGTCTACAGTAATGAACGACGGTCGTTCAATAATTAAAGAGACAAATGGGAACAGCGGGAATTTTTTTATGCTAATCATATTTTTTCTTTAATACGCTACATTCTTTTTTTGTTTAATACAATAAACTAAAATCGAATACCCGTGACGTAGTAAATATCGGCTGTTTGAAATAATTTCCATTATTAAAATTTCTTTTGTTTATTTCTCCGCTTCAGAACAGGGTCTGCGAAAACATTTTTTTTTTTAAATATCTGATCGGTAGAAAAACCGGCCAAAATTAACTAGCAGAGTATTGTGAAAAGCGGCGTTAACCGTGAAAACCTTTATAAGTGGATCGAATAGTTTAAGCCGGACAGGCAGAACAAGTGATAACTTCATCGTAGTACTAATGGAGTTTCGATTTAAGCTTTGCAAAATCTCATTAATCGCAGGAACAGACGAATAAAAATGTAGGAAATCGCCGGAGTATGTTGTGCGAGTAGCGGCACTATTCATTACGTTGTCTATGATAAGCTGAATTACCCTCCGATACGTACTAGAAGTGGGTTCCGAGACGGACGGCTTAAAGTCACAATGACATCAGAATTCACATTTGTACGGAAATTAAACCACGGTTTTTAGCAAAATGTAATGCTTTTTTAGGTCGCATAATAACTCGTGATGAATCTTGGCGATAGTTTCGAATTGAAATCCAAACATCAGAATACGGAACGGAAACATCAGAGTCCAACCGTTAGGAAAAGAATTCAAAACTACCCGTCACTCGGTAAAGCTGTACTACTCCGTAAAAGCTATAGTTACGGTGTTTTGGGACTATGAAGGCCCAATTTATTACGATCGTTCGGAAGAAGTTAAAATTATTAGCGAGTGTACTGTGATGCGCTAGAAAATACATTAAAACTCACAATACGGAGGAAATGTTCTGATTCTCTTTCAAAAGGCATTTTTATGCACGATATCGCCCGCCTCCACACCGCTCAAAAGACACGGAAAGTTATTCAAAATTCGGGTCGGGAAGTGCTTTTTTGTCCTCTTATTCGGCAAGGCAACGATGAGGTAAGAATACGGTACAAGAACGTCTCAGACACCGAGTAAACGATTATTTACTCCTGGGATAAGAAAGCATATAGAAAAGCGGGACAAATGTTTAATACAGCCGATGATTACGTTGAAAAGTAGCGACAGTTTCATCGGCGTCGAATAATAATTTTTCAATAGACATTTGTCAAATTTAATTATTAAACAACCCTCTTGTAATGTAAACGATTTCATTAGAGTCGGTAAAAATTTTCATTCACCGGTGAAAATTTGTAGAAATACTTTTACCGTAGTCGCTTTAAAACGTTATGGACTTGAATATTCGTTGTATAAATGTTTTTCTTTGGAAAATGAACTTTGAAAAGAGTATCTTAAAACAAAAAAAAAATTAAATAAAAGTATTTTCCGTCGAGAAGTAGATTAAAAATTTTACTTAGTAACATATCAAACGTTTTTATTTAACTCGCGAAAAGATTTTCTCCTTTAAAACCGGTTTAAACCGATTAAGTTAAGATAATGGTCGTGTGTTCTATGAAATGTTAGGATATCGTGAATTCTAAGTAAATTACAGATAAAACTATTCTTTTTATATAAAATGTATATAAGTTCATTTAAATTCATTTCGTACGGTTTTTATTATTTTTTTTTAATAATAATAAGTATAACGCTTTTAAAATATTAAAAAAACTTTAATTAAAAAAAATTGGTTAAATCATTAATTTTAGAAGCGATTTAATTTTTTTCTTTTTTTTCATATTTTGCTTTAAGTTTACATCAGTAATTGTAAATATAGAAGCAAGCAACTGCCACAGCGCTGGGTGCTTACTACGTAGTAATTGAATTTTAATTAAACTTTAAAAAATGATTACACTTTTCTGGTTGATAAAACTAATCACCAGTTTCCACTCTGTTTCATATATATATATATATATATATTTTTTTTTTTTTTGCTTCATTCTCTAACCTAAATAAACGACATTAAGTGGAATTAAAATTGTATTAAATTACAGTGAACAGTAATTAACTGGTAAAACATTTCCATCTAAATTTTTTAATTAGTAATTATCATTATTAAATTAATTCAATTTAAATTTGTATAAAAATTATAATTATCTCGGAAATTTTGCGTAGCACTTCGTTAATATGTTTAGTTTATAAAAAAAATGATACGCCTGCATGAGTACGCAGTCGCAAGCTAGACCAAAAAGTAGCGACGTAGAAGTAATATCAACAGTTTATGATCAGCTGTTATTTATATTCTAATTATTTGAAGTACCGTACTTAGCAGAGGATGTTGAATATTTTAAAGAGAAAATGTTAGAAAATTATTTATCGTGGTCTAAACTAATTTTTTTTATTTACGTATAAATAAAATAAATTAAAATTTAACCTTACCGACAATTCGTTTTTGTTTTTCGAGTACTTTCGGACATTCGACCATCATCAGGAAAAGTCTTCCTTCAATTTAAAAGTATTAAAATTGAAATTAGCATAAGTAGATTAATAAATTAAAAAATATTAAAATCGTAACAACCGGACGTCATACTGTAAAAGTAGTTACGTCCGTTATGTAGGAAAGTCGCAGTTGTCTAAAATTCGATTAAAATCTTTGTTAATCCTCCGTTTACCTACTCGGCGTGGTTTAAAGGAAAATTGTTTCGAGTAACTTTGTCGTAAATATCTCTTTCAAATTCACAGTTTTACATCAAAAGTTGTAATAGCTAATTCGTTTCCGATTCCGTTTCAATTCTAAGTTTCCTTCTACAAGAGAAACTGTTTCTTTCATAGTAATACTTCGCTAACTAACCGGTCAAGTTTTTCTGCAGATATATTTATTAATAAGCAGTAAGTGAAACCTTAACAGTTTTCACCGATTTTAAAATGGGATGAAATCCTGATATCATCAAATGAATCGATTTAAATGATTTTTTTTTTAATTTTGTGCAAGAAGTTCCTCTGGTTATTCGTTCTTAATTTTTTCTACAATTTATCAAACGAAGAATTATATCGTCTAGATATTCGAATCGCATAAAAATATTTAAAAATTTGTTTTATTTGTAGTATTTTTTACCGACGGAATAACGTGTATACCGTGATTTATTATTATATTTATAGTATTTTCACGCGATAATTTAAGAAAATTATTTACAAATTTTCGGATGAAATTAATACATAACTCCGCATTCCAGAAAATCTTACCAAAAGCGGGGTAGTACATCATTATTCTCAATTTTTTCATTCGAACATCGTTTTTTGTAGGTCGATCAAATCTTAAACTGTAAAACTAAAAGAATTAAAAAAAATTGCAGGGAAAGTCGTAGGAGTGATTGGTTTCCTTGGCATTACTCTCGCTACCACCCCATTCGGTCGCTCTAAAGCATACGAACGAATGTCTGCGCCACAAACGGCAACTGAGCCTCGAACAGTTTAGCGACCAGTATCCTAACATAGCTCCTACATAGAGCTTAACTAACAGCATGAGCGGTCTAAGCGTGTGCGATCCACCATCGGCTTACGTGTCCCAACCGCTCACTTGTCATGTATTTGCTAAAATGGGTAGGCGCATCTCGTCAACTACTAAAAATATTTATGACATCCACAATAAAATTTATTTCGTCTAGGCAGCAATTCGCTGCCACGCCTAGGTCACTGAATGCCAGCTTGTACCAGAAGTACCTGTCAACCATTTTATTGCGCTTGGAGCCATAATAATTGGCTGCTGGTCAGCCACACTCATTAGCTTTCCACGGCAATGCGGTAAGAGTCTTTTTCCCTTAAGCAAACTACTGATGCCGGTTGAACAAAGCAACCGCTTCTAGGAACTCCCACATGGTCCGATAATGCGGCTCTCGCCACCATCTCACTCGCATCACATCTTGCCGCTTGTGAGTTTCCAATTTTCTCCTTGACATCTAAGTTCCAGGGTGGCCCGGTCTCTGCCCCCCCCCCCAAAAGAGCAGGGCAGTCAAACATCAGGTGTTCATTTGATTGGACCTCCCCGCAGACGCACAGCTCATCAGCTGCCAGGCGGAACCGATACAGATATTGATTCAATTTAGCGTGGTTGGTGAGCATCCGGGCACCCATTGCCCTTAAAAATGAAGGAGAGGTGTACCATCCCCCGAAATCCTTTATAAACTTATACAGGGATCTTCCCTTAGTCGTGGTGTCCCATTCCAGCTGACATGCTTCCATCGCAAGAGTGCAGCCTCTTCCGCTCTTCATAGGAGTGATAATATGTTTAACTATTATATATTTTTCTTTGTTCTCTTTTGTAACTTCACTGATCTAACTGATTATAACCAACTATCGGGTAGTAGCAGGTATTTAAAAAATAGCGGTAAAATAATTATTAGAAAACCCGATAATCCTACTATTAATTGTACACTTCTATCTAGAATGATTGTGAAAAACGAACAAAAAATCGTTAAACAAATTTTTCTTTCTTTTCTTACAGGCATTTTTTCAGGATATAAGTTAGTCTGCGATGTGAAATTTAATATTACTTTTACCTTTTGTGTTCCAGTCAGATGCCTGTATAGGCTATGTGAGATGGTGGTTTTAATAGCCTCCATTTTGGTAACCGTAAAAGACACCCGAATATAACATTAAATGTAAAAGTAATATTAGATTTCAAATCTCAGTCTAACTTACTGTTTCTTGAAAAAAATGTCCTACAAGAAGAGAAAGAAACACTTGTTTAACGATTTTTTGTTCGTTTTTCATAATTATTCTAGGTAGATGTGTACAAATAGTAGTAGTGCGTTTTTTAAAATCCTTTTTTAAACTTGGACTTTTTGGAGGCCAAAAATAACAAATTAAAGTAAGTTATTGTTGAAAATTGCGGAGTTTTAATTTGGTGCGACTTCAAAACATCAGAAAGTGAAGAATTGAAAAAAAACTGTTTTTTCAAGTGTTTAGAGCGGTTCAAAAAAAAAATCAGTTTACTTATATAAAAAAAAAAAATCTTACCTGGACACCACATGACTTCCTCGTACGCCTATTAAATTACATATGCACATTTTTTTTAAAAATGAAAAGTGCATAACATTTTATTTTATTAATAACTTTTGATATTTTTTCATTTTTTTTATTGAATTATTATTTATCGTAAATTTTTTTTTACAATCAGAGGTTAATAATAATTAATAATATATTTAAATTTAAAAAAAAGTTAAAAGAAAAGGAGATGAAGTCTGATTCGAACCGATGTGCCTTCTTGTAAGTTCCAAATATTCATAATTGAAATTTTATTTGGCTATATATCAGGTACCGATTAAAATAAGTACCACTTATGATATATTGTTGAAAAACTCTCAATGAGAGGTCTTTTTACTGTAGTTAAGAAAAAGTCCAAAATCCAAATCTTTTTGGATTTTGGGCTTTTTTAGACACTTTTGGTAGAGTCGATTGAAACCAAAAGGAGAGGTGCACAACTAGATGTTACAACAGTCCTAAATCCAAAATTTCAACATCGTACGGCTAATTGTATTTGAGTTATGCGAGATACATACGTACGTACGGACGTCACGCCGAAATTAGTCAAAATGGTTTCAGGGACGGTCAAAATGGATATTTTCGTTGAAATCTGAAAACCTAAATTTTCCGCGATCACTATACTTCCTTTTCTACATACAAGGAAGTGAAAAACATCAATTATGTTATTATTTTTTCAAAGCTTATGAATAGTATTTCTACATAATTACATCATTGTTTCTTGAATTTACTGACCGCAAACTCTCACCGGATGACCACCTTACCGTAACACTTCGACATATTATCGATAGGTCATAGTAGTAATAATCTATCAAGACGTTTTAAGCGTAATAAAATAGAATGTTCTTCGATATTTTTAAAAAATTATTTTTTTAACGAATCGCTTCTTATTTGAGAGCTAATTGTATGATCTGAAACATAGATGAAGACCTTCCTCAAGTTTTACCATAGTTGTGATAGAACGGTTTAATTTACTTAGGGTTACACAGTTAGTTATTTGTATATAATTAATTAGTTTGATTCGTGGTTTTTATTTTGATTACACTTCTACAAGCCGTAAATTTTTCAATGTTTTTTATCGTTCGTTTATAGTCGCATCAACGATAAGAGGCATTAGCGACTTAAATAAAACTAAGTGTTCGTAAATATTTAGGCGATAAATACCAAACGCTGGATAACAAACATCGAATCAGAAAATGATCGCCAGACTGTTTTCACTATGCACACAGTATTCCGTAAGGAAACTCATGTCATAACGCGTAACTATCACGCTATCGCAGGGAAACCGCAACAGTCTTTTGACGCTTTTCTTCCGATCGGTGGATTCCGATACCCGGACGCGGGTTAGTTTTGTCTGTCCGATCCTCAGCCGCGTTAGATCGACTCGGTCTCTTCTGTTATTTGGGTTAAAGTTTTCTAGATGTTCTGCCGGATTCCATGTACGGACGCGGGAGGACTCAGCGATTAGAACTTATGCCGCCGAGTACACAGTTTGATACGGACTGCCTTCGTGAAGTCGCACTCACGCATCAATTTCAATAGGAGGCCATTTGTTGCTGCTCTCTTGGCAGCCTCATCGGCTTGTTCGTCCCTGAGGATACCGCATCGGTCCGGGACCCGCACGAATACCGCTGCTTTGTTTACTCTAGAGAGGATGTCACAGATAATTTCAACGACGGGCTCAGATCGTCTGCACTCCAAGCTGTCAAGTACACTCCAGAGTCGGTTATTATCAGAAAGCTGTCGTCATCGCGGGCAACAACAAGTTTCAAGGCGGAGTAAATCGCGTATGCCTTGCAAAAGAACACAGAGGTGTAGGCGCTAAGCTTATATATTATCTCGTTATCAGGGAGAATTATTAAACAGACACACCGTCGGCAGAAACAGAACCGTCTGTGTAGATAGGTGTGTAACCGTTGTACTTCTTAGTAGTCACGCTAAATCGGTCCCTAGAAGCTCGGTAATGCGGGTCCCGTTTGCGTTTTTCAGACGGTAAACATTCAGTCTTTAGAGGTGTGCGCGGCCAAGAAGCGCCGCATCCCTTTGCCTTTCCGAGAAGTCTCGGAACAGACAGGCCTAATTTCTGGGGATAGCGAAGCAGTCTGAAATCAAAAGCTTAGGGTAAGGCTTGTTCCCTTTAAATTGTCGAGTGCCAGCAGGCCTGGTTACCTGCCTTGAGCGGTCATAGAGGGAGGACTTCGACCGCGTATCTGATAACCTGGTACTTCCTCCTGTAACAACGGGAGATCGTTGGATTCTGTTAATGTACTGGATATAAGGCTTGTGGCAAATGCCCTTGCATTTCATTCGAACGCAAGAATCGTGCAAAGAGTCTAGTAAGCCCTTAACGTTTTTCTTCGTCCCTTAACGTACAAAATAAACCGCTATTTCGGCTTCGACAAAACGATGTTTCTATTTGCGGTCAGGATAGTGCGTTTGTCAGCATCCCCGTTGCAGGATAAAATGAGTTTAAATTAATCCTTCTTAAACGTTCAGCCTTAATGTACTTAATGATGCTCAACCGAGTTAACTTTTCATCAAATGTCACACGTAGGAGTTTAACTCGTCTGTTCCCTTTACCTCAACTTCACCTAAGTGTAGTTTGGCCGTGTCTTATACCCGTCTAGCTATCTAGAGAAAACAATAAAACCTGATTTAGTTAGTGGCAATTTGAAGCCGCTACTATGCGCCCATCTTTGCACTAAGTTCAGAGAATTCTGCGTTGTTCCCTAGTAGTTTGGATCTTCTTGCCGCTATCAGATAACAGTAATGTCAGCAAAGACACTTTTTTATTCACCGGTGGTTAGTCGCATGATCACATTTGCTACCTCATTTCTAGCCACTAAGAAGACCTGAGGACCACTGAGGACAGATTCCTGATCGACTCCGTTTTTAATACTCCATTAACACGGATCGTCTGTTTGCTTAGGGAATTATTCATAAAGTTCAACATGTTTCTCTTTCCAAACCGTCTCATAGGCCTTTTCAATGTCTACATCTATACGAACGAATGCCTTACAGGGATGTATAGATATTAGGTGATGAATGATGCTAGGTTGCCATCGGCTTATAATCTGTCACCTTTGGGCGTCTTCTCAGATACTATTACAGTGCCGTTCGTTGTCGAAACTATTCCCCTGTACTCAGATGAAGCGGTAGAGTTAAAGCGCTTGTTTACAACGATCTGTCGGGCCGAGCATAAAAGTAGAATCCTTAGTAGGTTAGATAGAGGGGGTTAGCCCAAATGTTCGTTACTGACGCCCTAACGGGATATTTTAACTTCTGTTAAATACTCACCGGTTCCAAAATCGGATTCGCCGCGGTTAGCCGATACTTTCCCTCGACGTATCGTAATATTATTCGTTTTCATCGTAATACGATGAAAATAACTCGCACAAAAATAGTCAAAAAAAAAACGTCGCGCACACAGCCGAGGCGATTAATAACTTAATATGTTACATATTAACTTAGAATCGTCCGGTTTAGTGATTTTTCTTTTTTTCCACGTCGGGTAGTAAGTTATTTCAGGAATAAAAATATTAAAGAAAATTAAATTTAAAAGATATTTTCTGAAAATATTTTTTTCATTATTTGATTCTCGCTCCTAGTAAGAAAGGTCGTACGAATAACACCCTTCCTTCTTGTATCCGTAAATTTATTTTAATTAAATAATAATTGTTATTTATTTATTAAATAGTAAACCTTTTTCGATATAAATAAATTTTTTATTTTTCTTGTTAATAGTAAATAACATTTAAAAATTTTTCGTTTTTTATTTAGTCGAACAAAAATACAGCTCGATTTATTTATTTATTTCACCGGTCGATATACATCGGTTAATACACATCAGTACACCTGCAGAGATAATAGCGACTACCTGTTCGCAGGACTGGAACTTGCATAGTAAAACAAAATGAACTTAATAACTAAAACGCAACAGATATACGTCTTATAAATATTTCCAAAAGTAATAACCGTACGTCATCCGTTTAAGCGTAGAATTCGAAAAATTCAACCGGGCCTCTTTAACTTGTTAAAGCGAGTATTTTAACAAAAAATAAAACTTATATATTCATTATAATCCGTTCCTTAAGTTCTCTGCTTATTTCCTGCTAACCTTTTGAGATAGTTTGTCGGCAGATAAAATATTTTTATAGCTTTGATATAACCGCTTTCGAAGCTAATAGTCTTATTTATTCTCGGCGTTGGAATATATTTATTTCTTGTTGTACTATTGGAATCGATGAATTCATTTTGTAACTTAACGATCGGTAAGAAAACATCTGTTCGATATTAATAGGTAATTTCTCACTAAACGTATTTTTACTTATTACTCTCTATATTCTTTTCTGAACGGACTGTGTTTTGTATGCACCACCCCGTGCAATAATTCCGTAATTAATTAAGCGGTGAAAAAAGGCGTATTATATCATTCTTAACGTTTTTGTGTTTACGATTTTCGATACCTTATAAAATATAAATACTAGGTATTTAGTCTTTTTGATTATGCGCTCGATGTGTTTATTCCGTTTCAGATTAAAATCGGTAATCGTTCCTAAATATTTACTACATTCAACTCTTTTCACCTTAACACCTTTGATTTGACGTTCATTTCCACGGGTACCGAAGGACATAAATACCGTCTTCTCTACATTCAGGGCTAGCCGGTTTGAAATATCGTTTAAGTATTCGATGATCTTGTTACCCGTGAAAACCGGGTATATATCCATTCCCAAGAAAATTCCTTAAAAGTTCCTGACTTATGTCGTCGTATTCTAGCGAATCAATATTATAGTCTCCAAGGATTTTTGAAATTTTTCTTCCGATTTAGTAATTTCTTTATTATCGATAAATTCAAGTTTAGGCATATCATATGATCTATATATTGCCGATATCTCAAAGTCGCTCGACTCATCGATTTTCACACTTGGATTTAGAACTTTAAGTCTGTCTATTTCTATAATTTCAGTATTATCCATTAAATTTTCTTTCACGTGTATGACAACACCATCCGATTTGTTAATCCTACTATTATCGTAGTATGTCTACATCCTGTCGAACAAAAACGTGTAAAATTTTCAAGATTCTAAGTATCAGTACAATTAATGGTATAAGGCGTAGTCGATAAACTCTCAACAAAAATTTCAGGCATTTAAACTTCATATGTTTAGGCGTAGTATTAATCTATCATCATCATGCGTATTTCTGTTGAGAATTTCAAGATCACAATATGTTGTTTCTCTCACAAGATTGTCACATTGTATACTTTCAATAACACCTATCCTATTCCCCATCGTCATTTGAATCGGTTGCTATCCTCTTGTTCTCTGACCGCTGTATGTTTATACAGATGTACAACGTGCACTTTTGTATAGTCTAGTTATCGATGTAGTAGGTGTCAGCCGTTGAATTACCCTTGGTCGATGCGTCTGTATATTTGAATCGTTCCATTTCGGTAATTCAGGTGTCACAGAAATGTCATTATGTATAAATATTAAATTTATCGGCTAATAATATTTAAGTTTTTTTTTTCTTTTAGAAGACGTAAAGTTTTTAAAGGAACTGATTCATCGTGAGGTCGTTTTTAGCCGGATAAACTTGTCGCGTAGTTAGAAGTACTTTTGAAAAGTTTGAAGTACAACTTTAATATAAAAACGAAACATTTACTCTGATTTTATTTTTATTCTTTTAGAAAGATTCATCTGTAATTCTGAAAGTTAATATACTATATTAATTCGCCCTTTAATACGCATTTTGTAATTATGCGATAACACTAACGATTCGGTTCTATACGAGTACGAGTGTGAAATTATGATTGTTAAGCAAATTTTCTTTTCTTTTCGTCGATATTCATCGTTAAATCAGATTCTAAAAAACATTATTCGTGTAAAAAATAATAAGTAATTGTTTCTTCACCTATTACCCTTCCGTTATTTGATAAATTATTTGTATTTGGAAGGGTTAGAAGGACGCAAAGCGACTAGAATTTTAAGATCGGTATAACGTTTTTTTTTTTTTAATAAAAGTTGAATTATGAACTGTTTTAAATTTGACAATGCTTTATTTAAGTATATAAATAGTTAAAACTATACGATTCCTATTTTATACAAATTAAATTTTTAAGGATACGTTTACAATATCTCATCTTTAAAAAAAATTCAGTTTTATTATTTACAACATATTTTTACGATGATATTTTATGAAATTTTTATTAAGAAAAAAATTCATAAAGTTCAACCCGCTTGCTCGATAACACGCTAATAAAATAACCGGTGGTTAATAAACGCTTATATGTAAACCTTCCTCTTATCTTAAAGTTTTCATAATTGCGGTAGGTGTTTAATAATGACAGATTAAATTTGGCAAAAGGTAAAAGGCAAACTGTTTTACATTAAACGACGAATATGAATCAACACGCGAGGGCTGCGTTCCTTCTGACTTCCGCACGGTTCGATATAAATATGTTTTTAACTTAATACGTAAAAAAGAAAAAAAAACAAAAATTCAAACATTTAGACCAATTTTTTCATTATTCCCTGTCTAAGAGCGATCGGTCTACTTTCGACATCTAAGAGGAGAATCTTTTAATACCGCAGGCAGCCGTTAGCGTCCGGTGATGTGAAGATGACGTCTAAAAGTTTTCTGTGTCAACCGATCGAGGTGTAGATTCGTGAGATAGTGATGGTCCTTGTCGCTTAGTGCGAGCAGGAAAATCGCATTTCAAATTCGCGTCTGCGCTGACCCGGTTATTCCTTCGTTCGGGGCCTAGCTTTTTAGGAGGCGATCGCCACTTTGAGAATCTACAAGCCGAATCCGGGTACCCGGCAAAATCGCGGATCGTCCCGATCAGGTCAGGTCCCCGCGGTCGATCGCTCGACGGTGAAGAGTTTCCGTCTTGCGAGTCGAGTCGGATGGAACCGGTTGACCGCACCAGAATTGCATTCGGCTGTGCCCGTAGCCGACTTCAAGTTTCGAATCGGGTCTTTCGCCGACTATATAATGTCGTTCTCAGTGTTAAGCCCCGTTTAAAGCGGGAAAGATCGGTTCATGCGTCTCAAGAGATTTGGGCTTTGGCTACTCTGAATGCCGACGGATGAGAAATAATAAATCTCGTTCCGCGATCTGTATTTAGAAAGAGAAGATAACGTGTGGCCTGCCGAGATGACAGAAGGCACTGGATTTGTCAGATATGGAATGCAGGCAGGTGATTACGGTACTGCAACTTGCTAAGAGTGAATCGGAAGGCTCCGGTATGATCGCCCGTTCGGGGAAACCCGCTAGGGCGTTCTGATCTTTTTAACTTTGAGACTAGGAAATACGAGAAATTATAATATTACCGATAGTATTTTAAAAATGAAATTACCGTATGACCTTTTCACCGTACCGGAACCGGGTCGAGATAACGGTCACTTATTTCAAGAAGTCGACCCGCACTTCTTTTTTCACCTTTCACAGTAAGCTTCACACAAAGGTTCATTATGGGGGAAAAATTAATTGTTTTCTCCATTTTCCGATCCAAAAGGGGGAGTCTTTTCTGGCTCTACATCATATACATTTTTTCACTTAGTAATCGTTAAAAGTTATCCTGCGGTATTTTTATCGGTATTCAACTATCTCGAGGTAGATCGTGAACGAAAGGAAAAATTCCCCTTTGACTTTAATAAAAATTTATTTTACCATCAGTTTTTCAAATACAAGAATCACATATCAAATTTTACGGTCGTATATCTCCTGGCCCACAGGGCTAATCTAGCGAACTCGTCGTTGTAAATCGGTTGTTTAATAGCTGATTTTCGAAGTCGAAGGTTTTGAGGTTAAGATCCTGGTAAAGGCTAATTGCTTTTATATGAATTTGAATACTATACAGCGGATAGCGGTGTACAATTAACCGCACGTCTCAGGAACGGGTCAACCTGTGTCTGTACAAGACTATATCTCACTTATTTACACGTCATACATAACATCCTCATCTCATCGGGCCGTTGGACAGACTACAATATCGAGAAAAGTAACAAACTAACATACCGAATGTAATTATGTTCCTAAGGTACAAAGCTAAATTAAAATGAAAACGCACACAAAATACATATATCAGAATATTTAACGTGTTTTACTGGCTTAGAATTACCGTGTAATTTCAAGTAATTCTAAAATTTCTCGCGGACCGTTTTAAGTTATAAATAAGGTATTATGTAATCTTATAAAAATAAGGTATTACGTAAAATAAGGTATTGTGTAATTTTTTTTAAATTCCCGTTTTAGTCGTTTTTAAAAATTTTATTTATAAAAATATATTTAATATAAATTAAAAAAAAAAACAGAATTTTTTTAATTAGAAAAAGATAGTCATTTGGTGTTAACATAAGCATACGACGTAATTTTGCGCGTAATATTTACGTTCACGGTATTGTAATTTGTATACGCGTAATAATTTTCCCTTGAGTTTCACGCATTTAATGTTTATAACAATACTAAGTGTAACAGGAGGAAACGTTTAACAGAGAAATTCGGTCAGGAGTAATAGTAGTAGCGTGTAGACAAAACAGTTTCCACAGAGTTGTTGGAAGGTCGGATGGTTTGATGTAAAAGGAGCGAGTAGGGACTGTCATGCAGTACTGTGGTATACACTCGACATATATATACATTACGTATATACAAAGTAGTGAAGGTGAGGTGAACGATTTGTCGGCGGTATAGATACGCATAATATGAGACAAGAGGAAAGTCTGATGTTTTTAGTACGGTATGCGTCAAGGCCTGCGTACTCCGTCATTAATGAAGTGGGGGGAACCTCGGCCGTCGCTCGCTAACACACTGATGAGAGTAGGGGAAAAATTCCCTGTGCCGCCGGGAGTTAGATGTAAGCCTGTTTCTTCGGCACACTTCTGAGCTGAGGTGGTACGCTATCCGCGGTGACGAGTGTCGTTAAGTCAAGTCGTTCTGTTATCCATTACACGGGAGTGTTATTAGTTTTAAAACAAAAAAAAATAAATAGATATATTTATTAATAACGATGCCGTTATTATTATTATATAAGAATAATTATCGTACGATTAACAAAAATGTGTGCGTGTTATCATTTGTGAAAACATATTTTAAATTAATCGTATTATTATTTTAATCAGTCGAGTTTTATTTATAGTATAGTATATAGACAAAGGTTTTTAAAGTTTTATCTTTTAATCTAAATAAACCGTACTCCGGTCTAGATAATAGTATATTAATTTAATAATTTAAAATACTGTTTTTAACATACCGATACATGTCTGTGTTTATATAAAAAATATCGAACTTAATAGTAAAAGTTTTAGTCTATCTACAATCGATAGAACGACATTTTTAACAGGTAAATATATTGACGACTTATTTAAAAATATTATTTATATAATTGTTCTTAATTTAATTATTTATAACAGAAATTATTCCACGATTCTGCGGTGTAGCAGTTAGGGGAACTACTCCTATTATTTGTTTTTGGTTCGAGTCTCGGTAAGAATCAATTTTTTTCTTTAAATTAATCTTTTATAATTTTTTCTCATCATTATTACTGAAAAATAAAGCCTATAACACTTGTGAAAAATAAATAAACGATTTTGGTGTAAAATATAGCGCTAAACTTACACGATATTTAATAACAATAAATAAATTTCTTTTTAAACGTTTTATGTCCGTTGGTTTGATCGATTAGACTAATTATTGTTATCAGTATTTTGGAGAGTGAGAGAGAGAGAGAGAGAGTGAGAGTGAGTGAAAGAGAGAATCAATTTTATCTATACAGTATTATTTTTTATTTTTTTAAATTTTATTCTACTAATTCATTAATCATACTCCGGAAATAAGTTACTATGCCAACTAAACCGATAACGCTTGGCTTATTATTCATCTACAGTACTCCCCTTGTCAATCTACTTGGCTTTACCGATACTAACTAGGATTTGTTTAATCGATTTAATAAAAATATATCTCCCCTCTATTTTATCAAGATATATACAGCACAGTGCGTATTATTATATTTTAAGTAATTTTGTATTTAAAAAAGATTAAACATTTTTACGCAATTAACTTCTATATAAAGCTCATATAGCGTTTAAGAGCCATCCCAGAATTATTCGATGAGAAGTAGTTCTTTCCCGTAGTATCGGAAGATACTGCGCGGTATATGTACGCGATATACGCGGTATATTATTTAGATAAAAATGTACGCTGAAGATTTATCACACATTTATAACGCTAAAAAAAATCGTCTTGAGGTTTATTACTCGAGGAAATTTTTATATACTAATACGTGTGTTTTTGGGATTATTATTTTAACATTTTGAGTGATACCAGCGTTTTAGAAAGCCTAGGCGTCATCGATTAATACATTTCTTGTATATTAATATCCTAAGATAGTTCGGGACCGAAAAATTGTAGCCGGTTCCTTTCAGATCAGAAAATATACCTAACATTGATTTCAATTATTTACGCCAATTTTGTATGCTATTTAAATTTCTAAAATATATTACATGTTCTTATTAAACTAATAGTTACGGGTAGGTGGCCGACTGCTTTTTATATAAATGTAAACATTATTAAACTATATATATATATATATATATATATATATATATATATATATATATATATATATATATATATATATATTATTGTTTACTGTTTACATCCTATGTTGTGTAAAATTAAAAAAAAAAACTGATGTGGACACACATGGCTCCTTGTACGCCTATTAAATTACCTATACACATTTTTTTTAAATGAAAAGTACATAAAATTTTATTTCATTAATAACTTTTGATATTTTTTCATATTTTTATTATTATTTATTATAAAAACCTTTTTGCAATCGTAGGTTAATAATTAATTAATAATCGATATATTTAAATTTTAAAAAAAATGAAATGAAGTCGGATTCGAACCGATGTGCCTTCCCCTTGTAAGATCCAAATATATAATTAACTAAAATTTTATTTTGCTTTATCTCTGGAACCTATGAAAATAAGCACCGCTTATGATATATTGTTAAAAAGCTCTCGATGAGGGCTTATTACTGCAGTAAAGTAAAATTCCGAAATCCAAAATTTGAAAATTGAAACCCCGCTTTATTTAGAGGTCTGACTGTATACGCATTTTTGGCCCGGTCGATTGCAATCAAAAGGGGAGGTGCACAACTAGATTTTACAACAGTCGTAAATCCAAAATTTCAACATTTACGGCCAATCGTTTTTGAGTTATGCAAGATACGTACGTACGTACGTCACGCCGAAACTAGTCAAAATGGATTCATGGATGGTCAAAATGGATATTTCCATTGAAATTTGAAAATCGAAATTTTTCGCGATTACAATACTTCCTTGTACTTAAAAATCGTAAGTAATTTTTCACGTTCTAATATTCACGGTAAAAGTTTATTTGTATTAGTCGGTGTTTTGTGATATCTTTCTCGATATTTGTTTTCGCTCTACTTTTTTAAATGTTTAGCTTTATACGTAAAAATTTTCTTTGATTTTATTATTTTTTTAAGTATTAAAACCTTTATTCTACTATTATGTACAGTATACATTTACGATTGTCTTATCCAGTATTCATTTATTTGTATTTAATTGTTATTTGCCTTATTTGAGTTAGATATAATAAATTTGTATAGTCGTAATGTGTTTATTATGTTTTATTTCATGATCTATTGTAACTGTAAAATCAACAATAACTTGCAATTTCACGCGTTATACTACTCTATTGTATAATGAAAAGTAATTCCGTACTTTTGTCGCTGTATTTTATTCTGTTAGTATTTATTTTTCTTTTCGATTTTATTTGTAATCTAACTGTTATTATTACGTTAGGACATTATTTTATTAGCTATTTTTTACGGGATGATTTTTCTTTTTAATAGATATGTATTAGTAATTTATAAAAAATTTCTCATAGTTTAATATTTAATATATATATATATATTAAAATTTGGGCCGAGCATTAAATGGCCGAGTATTATTGAGCCGGCCCAGGGAGCAGGAGAACAAACACAAAAAAAATTATTTGTTCTGGTTTAGATTATAAAAAGTTATATTTATGATTTCAGGGGAATTCCTTTCTTTATTATTTTTATTTTTTAATCGTATAACCGGTGTACTGGGACGGTTGTTAAAAAAATATAAATATATTGCTGAACGCATCCATAACTAATTTTATTTTATCCAACATTTGTTTTTTGCTTTCGAAGTAAAAAAAAAAAAAAAAAAAAAAAGTGTAAAATCTCAAATGTTTTGGTGAAAAATGAATTTTTCATGAGCAGCTGAAACGTCAATTAAAAAAAGTATATATAAATATATATTTATTTTTTTCAGTAACAATTGCTTCTCTAGTTTTATAAATATGTTATGTTGCTATAATTTCAATGCCGATTAAGAACAGTTATTAATTAATTTGTAGACTTGTTTTTAGATCCTATCAAAAATAATTTTTGCATCTTGCATACTATTTGAATATACTGTAAGGATTCTAATCGGGTAATTTAAAAAAAAAGAAAGTTTGAAAAAAAGAAACTGCAAAATTACTATGAAATATTTTACTTTATAAAGCATACATACAAATATTATTTATTTTATATTTATATATAATAAACGGATTAGTTGTTCACTCTTAATTTACTTTTGCCAAAATATATAATTCTTGTAATTTTTTACTACGAGTTTACTTTTTTTATAGGGAGTGACCTTTAACTTATGACAGACAGGTTGTCGATTATGGCATCAGAAAATTATGAAGAGTAAAAATGAGAATTTACCGGTCGTATGGTAAATTTAGCTTTGTGCTTTTTTTTTTAATTAAATAATTAGGTGGAATAAAATCCTACAATTCAAGGGGAGCCGGAAGGATAAGAATGAATGCGCTGATCTAAATCGATCGGAAAAAGGATTTGAGTATCGCAGAGCTAAAAAAAGTAGTCAGAAGTTAACCAATCTGTGCTGTCCTACAGTGAACGGTATCGAAAATAAAAAGTAAGTGGAAGTTTCTTCATGTAATTACGTATATAGGATCGAATTATATCTTCACCGATGACTTTTAAATATGATAATTTGATTCATAATAACGAAAAACGATCCTATTTTATTATACGACTTAATTTCATAACGAGAATTTATACTTTTACCGGTGTGAAACGCCACATAATAATGATATTTTTAAATACGCCCTATTAAATATTTAAAGATGATATTTTCTCACATGTCCTTTACCTACTAGAACGTTATTCGAATAACAGTTTTTCGTTTTCAGCTATTTTTTTAAGCAGCAGCTGAAAAATGCGTATAAAAAATAACGGTAATAAAAATTATTACGTAATGAATGAAATGATATTTTTAAACATATAATCCGACTTCGTGGCGGAGCGGTAGCGTTTCGTCTTTTTATACGGAGGTTCAAATCTCAGTCAGGCATGGCAGTTTTCATATCCTAAAAATTTCCATCTTCATATTTCCACGTAAAAGCTTCTGCGTAAATAAATTCGTCGGTAAAAAAAAAATAAAAAATGCAGTTAAATATTTTTCATCGGTGCGAGCCGTGTACAGTAACTATCGCAAGAATATAATTAGCCGGCTTTGTCTCTTAACAACCGTTCACGATGTAGCCTGTATTACCGCGAACTTGACGATACTTTCACCTCTAGGAAGGAGTTAATCGGTATTAAAGAAAGACTTTTCCAAATATCGTTTCATCTTCGTAGTTATTTTTATTTGTTATCCGCATTTTTTATTCGCTTTATCGGCGAGAATTCATTTACTTTTAGATTGTTTTTTGAGAATAACCGTTCTTTAGAAAATAAGTTTTATTTAACAACCGGTAGATAAATGCGATACAGTCGGTCACAGGAATCCGAAATCGGGCGAGGACAACGATGAAGAGTAAATTATTAGATAAATAATTCGACATATTTCTACATATTTTGTTTTTGTATGTACCGGTACAGCGTAAAATAGTGTTAGGTTAAAAACCGTATAGAAAAGGATAGTTTTGTTCAATTATTTGACGATAAATTCCAGTAATAATAATATTTAATCGTTTAAGATTTCATTAAAAGTAATCCGGATATAAAATAATATTCTACCTTCTATTATTTACCCTTATTGCAAAGTGAATTATTAATCTTTATATATAAAACAAGCGGTAGCCTGCACTCGATGAATATACGTACGAGATCAAACTCTATGTACCCCTTAAAGAAATGAAAGGGATTATTAACGCAGGCTTCTTCGGAGTTTCACGGGGAAGCGAGTTAGGAGTGCGAGCGAACGATGTTAATGCACCTTTACACCGACAACATTCCTTGTAGGTGCCGTTAATTAAACTCGGAAAACAAAATAAGCGCAATTTGTTTATTAAAATATTACAATAACGAACGATGTAAGGTATCGATTATATTTTGGACAGGTTTTTTATCTGTTAACTCGATTCTTTTATGTTGAAAACATCATTTTTTACGGTCGTTCTATGGATATTTATTTTTGATTCCGTGTGCGCGTTATTGTGAATTTGTTCTTCGGTTTTATAATGTAACCCTTTGACTGATTTTTTTGAATTTCAATTTGAAGAGGGGAGGATGATTTTTTGAGTTATATTATTTTGGTACGTATATATTCATTGTACGTAACAGATTTGCTTTAATAAAGCTTTCTTTAAAATGTATTTGAAGACAATCGAAATTGTTTTTTTCACGATATCCACCCATCCTCTTAACGAATTTTGAAAAAAGTTAATATTAATATGATCAAAGCCCCGTACATAAAAATATTTGAGCCGAATTTGAAGAAAATCCATTTGGTCAATCGTGAAATGTAAGGTCGTAAGCAGTGCAACATACAAACCTACAAATTTTTGCATTCTTAGATACAAACGTGTGTTTTATTTTTGGTCTAGATGAACTAGTTAGATCCAAAAACGTAAATATTTTCAAAAAACCCAATGATGTTAATACGCTCTATAAATCGATTTCTGTTTTATAATATTTATAGCGTAAAATGCTTTTCTTTGGTCATTCGCGTAGGTAAATGACGTTTCTTTAATTCTTTAATATTATTTACACAGCTTCGCGCTTACTCTCGACAAATATAAGTAACGCAATCGCTGTTTATTTCAATTATCGTTAATATTATATAGTGGAAAACATTACCGATCGTTTTTTAGTTTCCCTAATTAAATGATTTTAGTAAATTTGTTTTCCACCGACCGGTTTGAATTTTTCCTAGTCCACTGAATCTCACCTTTTCCTTATTAACAGCTTGCCGATGTAACAGTCGTCATTTATTTTTTAAAAACATTTTTTTTCCTCAAAAATCTCAGCTAAATAATATGGAAATTCATACTTATACATTTATTTTTTATACCTTTAGAAAAACAAAGCTACAGTTTTTTGTTTTTTTTAATAGACCACTAAGATATTAAATGAATACCTTAAGTCTATTTTAACAGAGAAGGTCCGACAAAATTTAAAAGCTAAACTGTTTTGTATTTGTTTACCGACGGTGTACGACGTGAAAAGTCAAATTTAAAAAAATTGTTTTTCGTTGGGGATATAATTCCGATTAGTTTTTGTTATCGTATTATTATATTAACAGACGATTTTCGAAGTCGAAAGTTCTGACGTCCAAATCCTAATAAATGTTAGTCGCCTTTATACGGATTTGAATACCGGACAGCGGCTACAGGTGTACTTTGGCGGTCGTAGTTCAATTAAGTACACGTCTCAGGAACGATCGGCCCGGGTTTGTACAAGATTACATTTCATTTAGACGTCATACATATCGTCCTCATCTTATCAGGCCGTGGAGGGAGGGGTTGCTTATCTTCATGAGTATAACAGATTTCAACGTTCGCATTAAGAAAATAAAATTATTATACTTTTTTTTTACGGAAAATAATAAATGTTTACATCGTTACAGTTTTGCTTGTAATTCACATACAAAACATTAAATTATAGTTTACTAAGGTTTTAAGGGACAAAGGGCTTACGTACAGTGGACACTACTAAAGGAATCGCACGTTTAAGATATTTCTTGTAAATTAATTATTACTAGCTACTATTCGTAAAACCGTACGAACTGCTGAAATTAAATTTTTCTGAAAGATCTTTTGCATATATATATATATATATATATATATATATACACGTTTACAAAAGATAAATCGATGTAACTTACGTCAGGGTACGGGAAGAAAAAGATTCTATATCTTCTTTCGATAATCGATGAAAATCTACTTATTCTTTCTTAAGATTATTAAATGTATCTAATCGATAGACTCGTACGTGTAGTAGATTTGCGTTATATACTTTGAATATTATATTGCTTTTATTTAAATCGATATAGCTCGATTTTTGATCGGGCGATTCCAAATCTCATCCTCTGAACACAATCCTTGATTTTTACGAATTAAAAATTAAAAAGTGTTTAAAATACGATGAGCATCATTACTCTCGGAGAAAGCAACTCGATCGGTGTTAGTAAAAATTCGAGAATTAATTCATCGATGCTTGGTTAATATAGGCCACCGGATAGTTTGTAAAGGTGTTTTTGTTTTTATTAATTTACCATTATTTTTTAAGTTATGTAATTTTAGATTTCTATGAAAAAAAAATCGCTACACAGTTACTAACTGACGATACCGTTCGCGTTTCCTATTTCAGTAATCCTGTCGATCGATTTTATAGATGACTGAATTCGTTTTAGTAAAAGTAACAACGCCTGCAAAACGTAAAAAATATTCGGAACCGTTAATACGTATAAAGGATGTTCTTAAAAATTAAGGATCGTATAAACGCCTAAAATTTTACGTTACCTCGAACGACTTGACCTTAAAATTTAAATTTAAGATATTAACAAAAAGATTTTTTGGAGTTTAGAAACACCTAAAATTTTACGTTCCAAACGACTCGAAGAGTATTTGGACGTTCTTACTCTTAACTCGATACGATTTCGAACGGGTGAACTTCAGGGGAGCGTAAGACTGTGATTCTCGGTCGATTCTGTCATATCTGGAAGTAAATTATTTTATCAGAACGTATATTTGAGCCGGTCGATGCAAAAACCATTTATTAATAATATATTTTCGTATATTTGAAAATATTTTACGTCCCGAAAAATCGTATAAGGCCCTTATTATTCAAATAAAATTTGTAGAACGCCTTCGAATACGTTTATTTGTTTCGTTTTACGGTTCTGTTTTCGAAAAGGCATTACTTTTAACTGAAAAAACGTTAGAATAAAACGTAATTTATTTATTTTAGAGTATATCGTGTTTATTTTTATAAATACTATTATACAAGAGATTTCATAAACCTTTTTTTAATACGAACGGGAGGTTTACTTTTTAGTCTCGTTATTCCTACAGACGTCTGTAAAAAAAATAAATATTTAAGTATTTTAAATACCAAAACTCGGTGTAGCAAACCCACCGTTATAGTATCGAAATCTAATTAACGACATTCTGACGCGGCGGTCAACAATTTAACTACCTACTGATAACATTCAGTAAACAAGCAAGCAACGGAGCTTTTTATGAGCCCCGATTTAGCAAAGGTGCACTAAATAATATACGAATCGATCGATCATCTTACCGGTAAACAAAAAAGGATGCTTTAAATTACAGTTAGGGTGAAGCAGAGGAAAATATAATGTAATTATAGTTACGATATTTATATAATACCATTGAAAATACGTTGAAATTTTATTTCGCATTTAATTTTACATATAGTATCGCGTTACTTGTTATTTAATATGTAACGTGTAACAATTATTATCGATTTTAATTATTTTAATTTCATTTTTTCAACTAAAAATGTCAGTCATTACATTATTATATTACAATATTATAAAAAAATTATTACAATTTGTAACGTTTTAATGGATTCCCGTTTAATAATAAATTTGTTACCGATTTACACGGAATAATTTCGCTTTTAATCTAATCTTTGCAAAATATTTATATAGTATAATAATTACTTTAATTATGTTTTTAAATAAACCGTATTACTTTATAATAATTCTACGAGGCCGATTGATTTATTTGCCGAAAAGCTTTAAGTTTCTGTTTAATTTTAAACTTTAATTATTTCTTTGTGTAGGTTATTTCCTCATTTTTATCCGTAAAAATATCATTAAATTTTATTAATTTACTTAGTACCGACATATGTCGTTTTAATTCTATACTTAACTAAAATTACGTTAAAATCGTAATCGTAATGATAGTTGGTGATCTGATCCGAACCGCAATTCCAAATATTATTAATCGTTCGTTAAATAACAAACATCCCGTACAACACTTAGTAGAGAAAATGCAGTGTCAACTTTACGAGTTCTATTGATGTATGTAATTGATATACATAATTTATATATACTATATATATTTATATAGTATATATAAATAGAGAGTCCAAATGTTGGACGTGTAAATGTACTATATATATATATATATATGTATACATATATATATAGTATATATATATAGTGATATAAATATATGCTAGGACGGGAGTGAAGATTATTACTGTTAAAAAAATTGATCCTCGTATATTTTTCGATGTGAAGTTTTTGAGTCCAAATGTTGGACGTGTAAAACGTCCTATCGTAACGGTTGTAAGGGTTCTGACGCAAAAAATGAATCTCTTCTAAAAACGGCACAAAATAACAAGCATTACATGTCAGGCTTATTAAGCGAGAGTGAATAGCGAAGTGATTTTTCACGGCCTGCTCAGTTTTATGCGAGACTGCACCGTGCCTTTACAGGGACGGTCGTTTTATAATTATCATCACCTATAGAAATACACATTCTGGCTAATATTATTTGTACTTCACAATCATAAGAAGAACCGAGGTAACTTCTTTCACTTTTATAACGACGGCATCATTATAAGCGCTAATTCCATTCGTCAAATGATATTTTGGGGTTAACCTGTCTGTTAATTCCTTTAACAGATTAAAGCTTTTAAAAAACGAAGGACGGTGGATGACATTTATGAGATTTTCTTTTAGTTTATAAAAAACAATAATTTTTACTTGAAAAAACCTTTAAAATTGGGGTTGAAAATTGATATTCTTTTAACTTGATATAGTTTAAACATTTTTTTTTCTAAATGAAGCGTTATGCTGAGAAAAAAAAAATATTTTTAGAATGAGTAAAAATAAATATTTTGGATTTAAAAAAATTTTTTTTTTTATCAAATTTTCTAAAGTATTTGAGGTATTTTTAATTAGATTTTTTTTTTTTTTGTATTAGACAGCGTATGTCGGTAGAGATTTTGTATAATTCATACCGGACTAAAAAATAAAATTTAATTTAATCTAAAAGGTTTCTTTTTAATTAAGGACAATAATATTGTTTAACCTACTTGTATTTTCAATCTTGAAATAAGAAAAGGCATTTGAATCTGTATGAAATTAAAAAAAAAAAAATGTGGCTATTGTTTCAATTTGTTTCTACCGTTATGAAGTTCTGATCATCGGCCAAAGACTTGTTTGTTTATTGTCTTCTTTACTATATTTTGTTTACGATAAAATTTTGGAAAAATCATTCCGATAATACGTTAATGAATAAATGAATGTTTAATAGTATTTATTATTTTTATAAAATGTTTAATGTTTCTTTTTTCTTCTTCATTTCGCTGACAATGCTAAAACGAATTAAAACCAACAATTCAAATAAAGAATTTTCCTTATTATATATATATATATTTTTAATTGAATAATCATTTTATAAATAAATTTATATTTATAATTTAATGATACATTATGTACGTATTTTTTCTATTTGCATATGCGCTATATTTTATTAATAAATTTATCTATTTTAATGAATTCATTAAAAAAAAAAATCTCTTTTGTTCAAAATAAGAAAAAAAGAGGAAATAAGATATACGATAAAACATGAAAAAAAATAAGACTTACGATCTAATAAAACTCTTTAAAGAGAAATACGGGCTTAAAAAGAAAGAATTTCTGTACCGGATAGAAAATTGCTCTAGGAAAGCAGTACGATGTTTTTCCAGATAAATAAACCTATCTTGAAATTTAAACTGTTTTGTTTAAAATAAAATTTATTGATTTTAATATATCTTTGTTTTTTTATTCGTTTAAAGAACGTTATAAATTTAATAGGTATTTTATTTTTAATATATAATCCTACTAGATTATTGCCTTTTTTATATATGTTAGTAACTATATAATTAAAGGTAGAAAAAAAAGTCCTGTTTTTTTAAAAGAAAGTAGGATTAACGCTCAACAAAATTTAATGTGGCATTAGAGTTTTATTCTTCATCACAGCTTTTACTATATACAAATGAATTTTTTTCAACTTTTCTTTTTCGCGGTCCTCCTGAGTAACTAACTCGGGAAAATTACTATCGTATCTGCTATTTCTCCAATTTACGTAAACGTTTACGGTAACGGGGGATATGACTAGCGATATTATGTCCCTAATTTTATCATTTCCAGGAAATGGGAAGGGCTCTTTCTTTCTTGAATACAGAATAAAGAAATCCCTTTTTCCAGCCGTAATTTGGTCCAGTTCTGTATTTTTTTCCGTTCTACTACACACGTTATATCGTTAATATTCTGTTGTCCGTTTATATCTTAATCTTTAGCTTTTTGGGTTTTTAAATCTAAAATACAGTTTTTGAATTTATTACTTTATAGTTGTAATTATTTTCTTTTTGCACTATTATATCGAGGATTCTTCTTAATTCAACCGTTTCACACTTTTATCGTCATAATTAAAATAAAGCACCCTTCATTTTGCAATATCGAATTATACTTTTCACAATCTTTTATATATAAATTTGAACATAGTAAGGACCGCTCAGCAAAACTATCTCAAAAATTACACACTAGTATTTTAAAATCCTTTATGACAAGCACTTACAATTAGTAATTATGAATGACACTCAACACCGCTAGAATAATAAAAAGCAAAAAAAAAAACAATGCAACAGTGTAAAGAAAAAAGAAAAGTATACGTAACGAAAGATTAGAATAGATAATGCACATTACTCACATCATTCGCATAGGTTACCATATACACTTTAGGGACACGGGTCTACAACGTACAGTCGGTTCAACCCATAATATCATCTCCATTGTTTAGTAGGTTCACTGCCAAGTGATTTCTGCGGTAGTTTGGCCGACGTTCGTACTTTGAAATGAAACGTTGTATTTCCTCCTCACGGACCGTAATCCTAAATAATCCTGTAACTTATTGTTTCTTGCAAACCAAGTCGCCTCTGTTACACACTTCGCTCAGTTTATTCTGAAACCGCTGTAAGATGTCGACAGTGTTTCTGCTCAGGGTACCCCGTAGTTCGACCTCATAGGTCCAGGCAGGCTTTAGAATTGTCGAGTGTAACAGTAACTTATTAGACAAGGACAAACAAGAACTTTTGCCCGACAACCAGAAAATTTCCTTGAACTTTATCTCAAGCCGTCTTCTTTTCTTTGTTATATGAACTTTCCACGTAAGTCGGCGATCGAGGTGTAGACTTAGGTATTTCATACTCTCACTTTGTGAAATTGGAATGCCATCAAAGTGGAGTAGTGGGCTGTCTCCTTTCCTCACTGTGAATGCCACATGACTTGATTTTGCTTGGAGAACGCTTATTATCCATGTACTCAACCGATCGTTGATTAAATCCAACTCGCATTATAGGTTATTTGATCCTACAGTAGGGTCGGTATCAAATGCCATAATAGCCGTGTCATTCGCAAAGAAAGGGACAGTGACCACTTCTGCAGTAAAGATGAAGTATAATACGGGCTCCAAGACAGACCTTTGAGGAACTCCCGACTTAATTTCGAAGATCAAGAACAACTCCTGGTAATATTTCATCTGAGATAAACACCCTTCCAGCTAGCGGTGTAGAATAAGGTAGTATATTTGAAGAAGGCTCACTTTTACCTTGCGTAAAATGCCAGGATGCCACACCCTGTCAAAGGCCTGCTTGAAGTGATATCGTGCACCGGTTTGCCAGGTGTCGGAGGCGTGGCTGCTGCAAAACCTTTACTCTACTGGGAAGTATGTTAACCGGAGAATGCCGTTGATGTGTTATATATACGACGGCTTAGGAAGGTAGCATAAGTAGCATTTTGTTTGTGATTAAATCGAAGCCAGGGCTCTTCTGAGACCTCGTCTGTGATATCACTTAGTTAAGTAGCAAATATTGTAGCCTTTACCTTGTTACTCTCTGCTCAAGACCTATCAAACGATTTCAATGGAGGATTTGAGGATGGAGGTCGTCGGAAGCTCCTCATGGCCCTTCATAAAGAGTAATTGTCTCTACTTAAAGGCGATAGGGTTTCAGATAATACTTAAATGTCTCATTCTTATAGCTTTGCGTTAGCCGTTTCAACCTATGAGTTGTCCTGTTTAGAAATATCTTATCCTCGGATCTCCTGTAACACTGCTACCTTCTTCTGAGCCTCCTTTTCTTAGCAATAAGTTCTATCGACTCCTCGGATGGCCTGCCTTAATTTGATCCTCACATTTAACCTCTGATATCGATCCAAGCAGCCTCCTGTAGAATTGAGGTGAAGCAATGCATTGAATTATCGATATCATCGGAGCATCTCAACTGAACAGGCACTACCAGCTCATCCTCAGTCTAGTTACGATAAGGATCCCAAGCTGTTCTGTTGTTGTGGAGTGTTGGTATCACCCACCTTCTTAATTACTAACGTATTGATTGTGAGCAGAACAGCCTCCTTGCGCTCTGTAATAGGGATGATTAGTGCAATAGATAGAATAACCTTAAATACGAAGGAAATTCCGATTCCGATCGATAAAATTCGTTTCCGAAAGCAATACAATATCTGAGGATTCACTGAGCAATAAAGCTTCTACTTCTCTCCGACCTGCTAGTCCATTAATATTTCCTGTTGCAACTCTGAGGAACCTAGCCGTCAACAGAGTTTGGTAATTATTCTTGAAAGAGGTCCTATTAGTTTTTCTATTAATTGCATAAGGAATTTTAAATTGCGTGTCTGCTTACCTGGCTTGTCCTAATTTTTCTGGACGTCGTGACTAACAGCCGCAGCGTAAAATCTTGGGTGAGTTGAGGAATATGTGTCCGGAACACCATTCTTTTTCCTCCCTAAACGTGGGAAGAACATATCAAAATTGAAGGAGGTAGCCTGCCTATCCTAGCTTTCAATAGCAGTAGTAATCATCCTAGCCGATGTACCCTTTATCTCTGTTTCCTCGCCACGATATCTTTGAAAACTCTACATCCGGTAATTTTTTGGATGGTTACCTCGGCATAGCGCGCAAATAGCTGGATTGTTCCATATTTAGTGCAATCGGCTCTACGTCCTTCACCGCATTTCACGCATGGATAAGGTCACATACAGTTAACGGTTATTTCTCATATGACCGTACTGTTGACAGCGCATACAGTCGTACAGCGCATGACCAGCCCTGGAGACCGTCTGAGCGCCACGATGACAATCCCGCAATAGGTGAAATATTTTAACCCAAATACCTCCTTGTTGTTATCTCTTTGCTCACGGTTAACAAGGAAAGTTTATAACGGCTCTTTTGAAATTCAGTGCCTCGCGTCGATTACTCTACGGACTGCATGACCGTGACCGTGACTGTGAAGTTTTTCTCTGATAAGGTCATTTGAAACAGAGAAATGTAGGTTCCTCAGTACGATTCGAAAGGCTCTTTCGTACTTCCTGGTGAAGGTGTGGCCGATCAGTCGGTGGTCTTTCACCAAGTCATTTATCTTTTTGTAGGCTGCCGCATCCTTTGAAAAAATACGCTGTCGTTTAGGGCTGAGTACTCTAATATTATAGGCGCATTTATCGACTGTTTCGATCTATTCATATAGCTGCATAACATCATCGATGCCACTCAGGGCTATAGGTAGCGGGTTACCTGCGTCCTTCCGATCGGTTTTGAAATCGATTAAATAGAGGTAAATCATCAGTCGATACGTGGAATTGAGATGCGTTACGTCCACGCAAACCCGGCACAGTTTGCTATGATACAGGTGTTACATGCACGTCTGTGTTGTAAGTTTCGGTTTCGCTTTGTGATACGTCAAATATAATTTCGTTCTTGATAAGTTTACGTCGAGATTTTCTTCTTGGATCTCCACTAGAAGCCGACAAGCGTCTACAGTACACTTACACCGGACTATCGGTCGTCGACTCATTCTCTTCGATGGGCGCAGCTGAGAGCCGATCCGCAACAGAGGTAATAGGTTAACCCAAAATTCGATTTAAAAATAAGAAAAATAAAACGTTTACCGAATAATAGTAAGTAAATATGTGAAACGATAACCTTACAACTCGTGATATCCAACGACTCGCATTCTCATACGAAACACAGAAACTCAAAAAATTCAATAACAATATGTAATCAAACTTCTCTCTACACATCTAATTTTTAAATCTATTTATTTTTACGTGCGGGAATATCTCTAAAAGACTTTTTTTCTGGAAGTTGCTTGTGCTTTGTTGTTTTTTTAAAATTTCTATTCACAAAACCGATTAAAAATGAAACAATTTCTTCATTATTCATCGCTCTACAGTTTTACTAGAAATTTTTATAAAGCGTATTGTAGATAAATAAAGAGATAATAATAAAAACGATTTTCACTAACGAGCCATCACCGTCTTTCATTGTATAAAGTACACAAAATTTTCTAAATGGAAATTTTTTGGTTTATTCCGCCTCTTTTATTTCTTCAACTTTGTAATTCTACAAACGTAAAACTTCTTGTATTATAATATTATTCTGTATTCATCGATATTATCTCTCTTATATTTCGTTATTCGGGGCTTTACTCTTGTGTAGTTTTAAATTTAATTTCGCCTCCGGTCAATTAATCTATTATAATAATTAATTTTATTATTACTATACGGTAAGTTAAAGACAAAAGAATATCAGGAACTCTTTTTATATTTTATCCCACATTTTTAATTAATTTTCATAAGTTTCTTTGTTTTAATAAAAAAAGAATTTTATTTAAAAGAAAAAAAACTATAAATCTTCGGCCATTTATAATTACATTATACATGTAAATTTACAAAGCATCGATTTCAGATACATTACTGTAAATGTAGCGTCTTCAGGTTATTTTATTAATCTTTTTTGTTTTGATTACAAAACGTAACGATTTATCGGTTCTACCGTGTAAAATTTTTTAATATTTATGAATTCTTATGATTTTTTTTGCTTAAATTTCTTTTTAAATTTAATAAAAATAAAATTTAAGAAAGTTTTTTCTGTTTAATTACCGATGAATAAGGAAGAGATAATAATTAAATGTTTAAAAATAAACTTTTTAACGTTTTTATATTTCACGTTTTATGTTATAAAAGATGCGAACATGGCGTTGATGGAAGCAGGCTGGCAAGCAGGCAGGCGAATAGGCAAAGAGCAAGCTCTTCCACTCCCACGATTGTAATTATTTTTGTTGATTATTATATTTAGAATTAGTTAGGACCCCCTCTCTCTTCACTCTTCTTTGTACTACAGTACATAATTCCCCTTACCGCCTTCCAGTTTGAAGGTCATCCCCTCTACGTAAACTCTATTGCTTTAAAGTACACCAGTCTACCTGTGACCTCCGGCCACGTTTTGAACATTTACCATGGCTACCTACCTCTCTATCTGTTCAGCTCTCTGTTGCTGTATAATACATTTTTTCTTTTTATTTTTAAGTTATCGTCTACCTCTGGTTACCTTTCCTCTTGTACGTACCTGTTAGTTAGGCTATATAAGTCCTGAAGCGAGCATTTTTAATGAAAAAAAAAATAAAATAAATAAACAGAGAGTTGTTTAAAAAGTCTCATTCTTTTATTATTGTACCTTGTATTCTACATCGTTTCCAGACATCTGAATATTCTTTATAATTTTACGTTAATAAAATATGAAGTTTTTCATAAGATGGTTATTTATTTTAGTATTTTTTTCTTCTTTTTAATTTATAATACGCTTATTTATTTATTCATAAATTGTACATTATTTTTTATAAACGAAATCGTGTCGAGGAAAACAGGTACGACATTAAAACAAAATTTATTAACTTAATGTTAAACGAAAGCGATATTAATAAATAAATGACTAAAGAAAAACCGTCAGGTATAGTTATAGAATACATTGATTCTTGAGAAATTTATTTGTACCCGATTTAATTTTTATGTTCGTGTCGTACGTGTAATGGAGGAAATATAAGTCACAGAGTCTCTTTCAGTATCAGTAACACAGTATCTGTAATGCGAATGTCGCTTAGGGTTAAACGTCTGGAATTCGGTAGTATTTACTCGTCCTACATCCTCGATCATATGTTTTACGTATATTCCGATTTTTGTTTCGCTTCATAATTTTTCCTCTTATGCTCGTTCTTCAGTTATAAAATTAACTAAACCTGAATATCTTCCGACACAAGGCTCGACGACATAGGTTGTCTATAAGATTTTACCGACACGCCTAATTTGAGAAAATCCAATACGTACAAGAAGAATACATACGTATAAGAAAAATCAAAGCGAATCGCCCGAAATTAGGGTGCCCCAGCAGAACTGAATATTATGAAAGAAATTACCGATTAATTAGGACAAAATTTGTTCGTTTTAATACGTTTTAGAAAATAATTTAAAATAGATTTAAATCTGTTTTAAAACACGCGCGAATAATAAAATATCTTCTTATTTATAACTAACATACTGCTGAATTGCCGATTTCCTTGGCGGAGCGGTAGCTTTTCGGCCTTTCATCTGGAGGTCCCGGTTGGAACCCGGTCAGGCGTGGCGTTTCTCAGTTTACAAATTTCCATTTCCATATCCCACGCACAAGCTTCAAGCTTATGTGGCGATATCTTTGAGCAAAAAAAATAAATAAATAAACAAAAGAAAAACATAACTCTCTATAATATATATATATATATGAGCTTCACCCTAATTTTGTAATGCATACTTTAATGTAACTCTTACCTTTTATTATATTACTTCCTTGTACGAAGTAAAGGAAGTATTGTGATCGCGAAAAATTTCGGTTTTCAGATTTCAACAGAAATATCCATTTTCACCATCCCTGAATCCATTTTGACTAGTTTCGGCGTGACATGTGTAAGTACGTACATCGGTTCCAGAGTTATAGCCAAATAAAATTTATTAATGAAATATTTGGATCTTACAAGGGGAAGGCACATCGATTCGAATCCGACTTCATCTCCTTTTTTTCAACTGTTTTTTATTTTTTTTTTTATTTAAATATATTATTTATTAATAATTAACCTCCGATTGTAAAAAAATGACAATAAATAATAATTCAATAACAATAAAAATAAAAAAGTATTAGAAGTTATTAATGAAATAAAATTTTTATGTACTTTTCATTAAAAAAAAAAATGAGTATATATAATTTAATAGACGTACAAGGAAGTCATGTGGTGTCCACATCAGATTTTTTTTGTTTTTAAATAATATTAAAAAAAATTATTTTGGCCTCTATTCTAAACAATTAGAAATCGGTATTCTACATTATTTATTTTCACATGTTCGAAAAAATATTAATAATTTTTGCTTGCTTTTTACAGTTTTCTAAGCATTAAATAATGCATTATCGGAATATCAAACCGTTATAAATTTTTAATTTTATTAAATAACAGAAATATACCCGTTTGCTAAATTTCTTTAGATGAGTTTACAGAAAATTAAGTTAATATTATTTATTTTGAAAATTTTAGTAAAAAGATTGTTTTTTCATTCTCTATCGACCTTCTCCCGTTTTTCTATTAGCTAGTCGAACGCTATTTTTAGTCAGGAAGATTCAGGTTAAAATCCGATTTATACCGACTAAAATTTGTAATAAATTATCGCATACCTTATTTTACTTAGTTCTACGTATGTCTCTTCGTTTAGTATTATTTTATGTTTATACGATTCATCGAGGAAAACAGATATCGTTTGATTTTCTTTTTTTTTTTTAAATATTAAAAAAAATTTAAGCCGATTATTGAAATACCTAGGTTTATTAAAACTTTAATAATAAATAGAATGGCAAAAACAAATATTGATTTCACGAGACAAATAATCGGACGTATAAAAGCTATCTTATAATGTTGTATTACCGTGAATAATTGAATTTAAAAAAGTGAAAAGTATATAAACGTTTGACTTGTCAGGAATTATAGTGTTTTAGTAAATTTTATACGCATTCACAGATTAGTTAGAAGATACTAAAAACTATTCCTAATTAAAAAAGTAAGATAATGGGCGTTACTCGGACCGGTAAATGGAAATCTGTTCGTCTGAGAAAATAACACTAATTTGCCGAGAAAGATGAAAAATATTAATTATTATACAATTAATTTGGAATATTCTCTTAAATTTGTTTTTTGCGCTATCGCATGAAATAAAGCAGAATAAGTGTTTAAAATTGACGAGTAATTTTCTTAGGTTTTATTTTACTTTTTTTTTTTTTTTTAATAAAACTTTGTTTAAAAATTGTAATAACATTTTTTCGGTTAAAAGTGATCGGGGGAAAAATAGGACAATCCTGGAATTTTTTATGTTATTATGAAGCATGATACTAGCCTTTAGACTCTTCGGCAAAGATTAAGCACGATTAATTTAACTGCAAAATAAGAACTGTTTTTAACAATAAAAATAGTAAGCGATTCCGATTTCATAATACTATTCGGTAAGAAAATTTAACTCTATACATCGATTCATTGACCTTTATCGTAACGCGGTACAAAGGTAATTTAGATCTATAAAAATATTCACTTTCCTGTTAGATCTCGATAAAGACTTATCGTAAAAGGAAATTATAAAAGTATTTTTGTTTTTTTGGCTTCCTGTTCTTTTAATGTATTTAACTTTGAGTCTGCTTTAAGGAAAAATTATGGAAAACAAAGGGTTTTAATTCGCGTTAAAAAAAAGAAGTTTTTATTAATATAAATGAACCAAAACGTCCCAGAAATGTTCCAAAATTTTGATAAATTATCCCAAAAAATATGGGAAACGGAAAATTTTCATTAATGGTGATCGGCTTTGATCACTGCCACAAAAAGGCGGAGTACAGATGTAACCGACTATCACGGAATATAAATGTTATCCGTTCGATACAATGTATTATCTAAAGCGTTACAGAATCGAATCGAACCCGACATATAAAAAAAACTAGAAGAAGATCAAAGTGGATTTAGGAGGTCCCGATCTTGTACAGAACAAATCCTTTCTGTTAAAGTCTTATCCGAGTAGCGTAAGGGACGGTTTAAAAACTACGTCCCGGTATATGTTGACTTTAAAAAACATACGATTTTGTACATCGATAATCCCTTTCTGAAATAATAAAAGAATTCGCCGCGGACTATAAATCCAGCAAAACGAAACAAACCACTTCTAAAGTTAAAAAGAGTACTCCCTTCAAAATTAGCTTAGCAAGATGTTTATTAACTGTTTCGTCTTGTGGATCGTTTGGTTATCTTTGCGGACGGTCCCAAAAGTGGATATAACAAGAAAAAGGTGAAAAAGCAGATCTAAAATATCTTTTGAAAAAAAAAATATATGTAAAATATCAAGAACGATCCGTGTGATTTTAAAAACCACGTGATACTAAGTTAAAGCATTCGAATACTGTGACTGGTTCAGAAGCGTTGTACCCTGATGAACGCTTGACAGTAATCGACGCAGACCTTTTAAAAGAAATAAAATTGATTTTTAAGGAAAATGTTTAGACTTTCAAAGGATGTCACCGCTTAATCTTCGCTTCCGCAAAATATTTCACCAGAAATTTAATTACATAATCGCGAAAGGGAATTTTTCATAGGCGACATTTTAAAGACGAATGATAATAAAATTTCTAAGAAAATCCTGTTTTTTTATCTAAAAAAACGTAGTATGTATATCGCGATAAAATTAAGAAATATTTAAACAAAGAAGAAATAAAAATTGCGGACTTTAAAAAATCTGGAATTAATCGTGAAAAAATTAAAAGAAATTTCGGTAAAGCGTGTTTTCTACAAAAATGAAGCGCAAAAACGAAAGAGATTAGCGACAAAAGAATTCAGGAAAAAGATCTAGTGTCAGGAAAGAAACGAGAGAAACGCTAAAAACAGTATTAAACGTAGTCCACAATCGGCCGAAAAGAAAAAAATAAACCGATGAAATAGATCTACTATTTCTAGATATAAGTTGTTAGTTTCAACACAAGAATATTATTATCGTCTACCGGCCGCCTTTTCTTAATTACATACTTGAATTCATAAAACTTTAAATATTAAGATTTATCTTTTGGAATTTTACACTACGAGGTAGGCACGTACGATGTATGTTTTCATAGTCCGATGCCCTCATCGATTATAAACTGCGGGAGGTAGAATCGAAATAGCATATTCTATATATACAGCAGGCACACGCTTCAGTTTTACTATCGGTCAGACGTAGAACTATTCTTGTGGTAGTAAGCTAGCCGGCGCTCTTGCCGCTAATAACCTATATAAAATACTTCCATACACAACTAGAAGCAAAATACCGTGCGGTGCAGTAGTTCGATTCTATCCCGTCTGAGTCAGTCGATTGCGTTGTGTCGTCCTATTTTCTCTATGTTTTATTATCTAACATCTACTCCTTTATCTTTCTTTCTTTCTCCTTTTTCTTTCCGGGAGGCAAATAAATAATATTACGCCTGTGTTTTAGAATAGTAAACGTTCTGTGTGTGCGCTCTTATTCGAGCAGTGTTATGTTTTTGTTTTTTATATGGATCTTTGCAAGGGTTAGTTTTATTTATAATAATCGTTACAAATGCAGCTACCTATAAAAAAAAATCCGTAATCGGTTCGGTTAAGTAAGAAGTTATTATTATTATATTGCTTATGCTTATCGAATTACGAGTATTTATTTTTATTTGTAGGTTCCTTCTAAACGAATACAGATCCCTTATTTCCCCTACCTAATAACGTAATAAGAAATATAAAGCGGGATATATGGAAATTTATAATCATCGATTTCTGACGTCCGTAGAAACAACAGTTACGATATTTTCCTCCCGGTATTTACGGACTCAAATTTGTAGTAGCTTTCTTTACGATAACGAATGCATTTTTTAGAATATGAAATAATTCCAAGATTTAATGCTATCGAAACCCGAACTTTCGGATCGAAGGCAAAAATATTACTAGTCCGCCGCAGAAGGTCGATTAATAAAACTTTCGCATCGGCTAAACTTTTTACGATCGATTATCCAACTTTATACTTTATTCGAATTTTCAATTTATTACATTTATTTCAGAAATCGATTTTTAAATTCGATACCGAATAACCGAGGTCGCCGATTTAAAGAAATTACTTGTAATTAATAAAGATCCGGTTTGATGTACGACGCTTTTTAATATTGCTTTCAGATTATTTGTATCCAAAAAGTTAAGTACGCTTTAGAATAGATTAGAAAATTACCTCGTCGATAAATAGTTCTAATTTAAAATTCGGCCGGCATTTACTGGGTTTCAATACGGGCGAATCTTATACTTTTTAGCGCGCCATACTATTATAAATTTTTGATGGAAGTCTACTGCTCGGAGAAAGCCTAAAGAACTCCTCGGACCCTGGAGAATCCTTGAACTCTTTTTGTACTTCGTCCTTTTAATGCTTGATCCCTTCATCCCCGGTAGTGTTATTCGGGTTTTAGTTAGAACTACATTGAATTTGATATAAGGTTTTTTTGGCGGTTTAACTGATTTAATGTATTTTTATAGATTGCTTTTTCTTAAAGTTTTTTTTAAATTATAATTTTGTTTCTAACATTCTAATCAAAATCTAAATAATTTATCCTGTTTGTAAATACTTCAAATAAGTAATTGTAACATACGTAGTAGTTTTCAAATTATCATAGACCAAATATTTTAAGTACGTATTAATATATGTAAATAAATATTGTTGCGTTTATCAAATTAATTTATAATAGAGTCTTACAGGGGTCTTTAAATCTCTTTATAAAAAAAAAAAACATTGATTTACTATTACAGTGCATTTATTAATCGCGAAGAGAATTTTAATTATGCGTTTGAAACATCTAAATTCCCATTAATTTTACTTGTCTTTCTAAAACGATTAGAAATATTATGTCAGATATAATCATATTTTATGCGTGTTTTTTTGTTTTGTGTTGTAATCGAAAGGTTATCTGCGCATCGGTTTCTCAATAGAGTAAAGATATCCGGTGTCAACATTATATACACACGATAGTCGTA
Source organism: Lycorma delicatula (assembly GCF_047948215.1). Classification (NCBI taxonomy): domain Eukaryota; kingdom Metazoa; phylum Arthropoda; class Insecta; order Hemiptera; family Fulgoridae; genus Lycorma; species Lycorma delicatula. The sequence goes on from NC_134464.1 coordinate 5,231,900, forward strand.
TTAAATGGTGTATACTACAATAATTCTGTGTCTGTTAATAGTTACTTATTGCCTTATGTATTTTTACATAGTGTTTTACTTTTTTTTTTCGTTTTACGGAAACTTTGTATTTTATTAAACAAAAATTGTTCCGTAAAAATTTAATTCTATTATTTTTCTGTAACACGGTATTTATTATTCGGTTATCGATTAAAAGTCTTTCCCGATTATTATTATTATTTTTCTCAAAATATTAATTTATCTGACGAAGTTATTATCTCTAACTTATACTTGCGCTACATAATATAATTTACCTCTTTTTTTTGCATTTTTTCCAGTTATTATAACGTTCCTTTTGCCGCCATTATGGGGTCTTATGCTTGATTTAAAAAGCTGATATTTATATATTTTGCGCATCTTAGTAAACCTTACATTAGTACGTTTGAGCCGACTGGATAGCTTTCACCGTTATCGCGTTGTGATTACTACAAAATTTTAATTTTGGCGGCCGTTTTGAGGTGAATCCGAAGGCCGATCGCGACCGTCGGTGTATTTTTGTAATCTTCTATCGACGCTTAATCCGAATCCGAAATCAAAATCAAGATCCGAGAGAAAAAGCGTACGCTCATATACGTTTAAATTCAATAACGAATCGTTCGTTCGATGAAAAATAAATACATATAATTTTAGACGTATATAGATCGCATGTAGAATAATACGCGTTTGTTGGACAGATAAAAAAAAAAACTTGCGCAGAACTGCGCAAGAAGACTGACTTTTCGTTTTCGACGCCCTAACTATTTCGCAGTCAGGAAACCACTGATTTTTAAAGTACAGTGCGCTAACCTAAAACAACCTTGAGGCACTAACCTCAAATTGAAGTTACGTTGTCTGTCGTCGACTGAGAGTTATTCAAGAACAACTCGACCGGTCTTCATCAAATTGACACGTACACCACTACACCGTATGTAATTTTCAACGGAATTGGTCTAATAATTTTGGAGATTTTCGAGAAAAAGAATTTTATACGCGAATGGTAGTTTCGTAATCCTCTTACCTCAAAGAAAATTAATTTTCTCCGATCCCACGATGCGACCGAAGTAATTTTGTACGTTTCTTCAAAAAATCAGTAAAAAAAGAAACGCTTGTAAATTTATCTGAAAATAACAAGGAAAAATCTGTTGGAGAATCTTAATTATAGCGTTGTTATATAAGTACAATGTAATATATATGTTTTTTTTTTTTTTTTTTTTTTTTTTTTTATAAAGAGATAATACTTTCAAATTCGAACTCAAACCGCTAAATAAAAAGAGCAATATGAAATTTTGCATTAGGAATAAAAAAAGGATGTATTATTTTATAATATTTATTTTCATTTTTAAAAACATTATTGTATTTTTAATTATTGTTTTCATTTTTTAAAAATTAGACTGCTTCAGCGAGAAACAGAAAAATAAAAAACGAGGTCTATTTTAAAATATGTCCTTCGCATGAGAAGACACAAAATGCCTGAAACTAAATGATATATAAAAGAAGGCGTACTCAGAAATATCGCAATGAAACGTAGACTCTCTGTCTGTCTGTCTCTCTCTCTCTCTCTCTCTCTCTCTCTCTATATATATATATATATATACATATAAATAATATATGTATATATTATATATATATATATTTTTTTTAACCGATGTTTTCTCATGTAATTTTCCGGAATTGTTCATAAAATATACATATTTGAGAATCTTCTCTTCTCCTTCTTTGAGTCTATTTGAAAAAATAAGCTACGGTCCATAATAATAGAGAAAAGTAATAATTAGATGAAATAATAATGATGCGATTAACTGTAAAGTTAAAATAATAATAATATATATACAGAATAAAATAACAATTCTGAAGGCATTAATTAAAAAAAGTATATAAATCCATCTTTAAGTGTTTAAGTTTGTCGAATGTACTGAAAATTCAGGTTTATTTAGCAATTACAATTAAAAACGTAATGCACGGTAATATTATTTTGTGTAGAAGGGGTTATTTTTAACTAATTTTAAATAAATAAATAATTTGATCAAAGATCTTTGCTAAATTATTACTGCATCTGAAGAGGACAACTTATTTTTGTAGACCGAAGTTTTATGCTGATAAATGCAAATAAAAATTTGTCACCTTGTTTGATACAAACCTAAACGTTGTTATTATCCAGGAATAAATTGTTCTTTGTTTATATTCGTTATAAAAAATTACATCTCTTTTAAATACTATTTGTATTTTTATCTAGTTTTCTGTTTCAAATGAAATTACGTACACGTGTATCATACACGTATTTCATTACGGTCGTGTAAATTAATTAAAACTATAAGAATTAAAATGCAGAAAAGTTGAAAAAGAAACGGTCTGTCGTAACGATAAAAAAAGATTTTGTAAGTTTTGTCTACGAATCGTTGTAATCGGTAAACGATTAGTATAAGTTGTTAGGTCGTTGACAAGTAAGGTAGTAAAACGGGTCGGGTTAGGTTGACGGTTTAGTAGTCATTTTGTGTCGGGAGTGCGGAGAAGAAGAGACGAGTTGTAGGTCAAAAGCGGTGGCTTTTTAGGTCGACTGCAGTAGCAGTAATGCTTTGGTTAACCGGGGCGTAAATGGTGCTCGTATTGAAAAGGGTTTGACCGACCTTCAACCCTCATTCTCTTCTCGCTGTTCCTACCGTCTCCCCATCGAATCGCTCATCTATCCCCCCTCTCTTTCTCTCACACTGTTTCTACCGAATCTGTCTATCTCTTCATTTTCTTCTCGACGCTTGTCTCAAAACACGCAAACACACGCTCACATGAACACGAATACCTCAACTCGTTTATTCGTTGTTTTGTACTTTGCGACTTAGCGAAGTCAAAGAACTGGATAGCTTTATCGCTCGTATTATAATAAAACTGCATTTTTGACCTTGACGTTTATCGTTCGTGCTAATTAATTAATTAAATAGTGTTATTGTAATAACGCTAATATATTTTTCTCTTTTTTCTTAGCGCGTAAACGTTCCATAAAAAATAAATAAATAACGAATTATCTCGATTGTCGTTTGTTTATACGTGAACCGTACGAGAATCGTTAATGTAATACGGTATTAGCGTAATAAATATTTTTAAAAAAGCGGGTATCGCACACCTGATAATTTAAATTATCCGTTGTAATTTATTTTTTCGTACTAGATTTTATGCTGTACGAAATTAAAAAATCGTATTAGTTTTCCTACGAACAGTAGACCTCGTCCAGTTTAACGAGTTGAGCTCTTCGAACGTAAAATAAAATACGGAATTATCAGTCTTAATTGAGATCGTGAAATGTTTATTTGGTGCCAAAAATAGTCTTATTACGTATACGACATCGTAAACACTGTTTCTAGGGAGGGTTACCGCTTGTTATTTTAGCGACGAAAAGAAACACAAGTATTTATAGTTTACTGAGAAAATCACGATGGTGAAAAAGATTAGGAGGCCGATCTTAGAGACAAAAGGTTGCCTAATCTTTTGCCTAGAAAAATGAAGTAAATATGAAATATTTGAAGAACTTAACGCATATTCTCTGAGAAATAGACCGGGAACGGTATACGACATCAGGACTGGTCGGCAAAGACCACATGTTCGCTCTGTGACAGCGATGACTTGACGACAAAAAACTTTTCTTTCCGGTGCCCTGCCTAAGAAATATAGTTTTAGATCCCGTTTTTAAAAGGAAAACTTATGAAAAATTGTTGCTAAAACGTTTTTCTGTTAATTCGGTCATAAGCCAAGAAAAAGAAAACGGATGTCAAAATTTTGAGTTAAAATCCGACTTGGTTTCGTTTCGCTGACGGTAGAAAAAAAATACAGATTTCGATAAATATTTTTCGAAATCCTTATTAAGCGATTCCTTTCTGATAATAAGAAGAATTTTCACGTACTTAACTGAAAATAGTTATTAATTAAAGTTAAAACAAAAAAAATGAAAATTCAATCCGCGAGAGAAAATGAATTTCTAATTTCTAAGATACTCTAGTTTAATGAAATAGAATAAAATTTAAATAAAAGAATCGAATCCGTAGCCTGACAGTAGCTGCGCTATTACAAATTTTTCTTGCCGTTTAATAAATAAATTACAATCACTTACAAACGTATGTGTGTGTATTTACTATCTCGTACGGATTCGTAATAAAAGAATTTCGTACAATAGGACTAAATAACAAATAAAAAAGAAATCAGAAATCTTACGTAAAAATATAAAATATATTTCTTGTAGATGGATTATTACTAGCTACTACATGTAACACCGTATGAACTGATGAAATTAAATTTCTCTGAAAGGTTTTTTACACGCACAAACGCGCACGCGCACACATACGAAAGGTAGAGTAGATTGAATTATATAAGTTACGTCACGGAATGGGAAGAAAAAAGTTCTTTGCTTTCTATCAAATATTGATGAAAATCTAATTATCCTTTTTGAAGATTACCTAAAGAATCTAATCGATGGAGTTGTACCTTGTGTAGTAAATTAATTTTTTACGTTCTCATTTAAACCTTTATTTTAACGCGATATAGTATACTAAATCACACGATTCCAAATTTCATCTTCTGGATATAATCCTTGATGTTTATTAATTAAAAACCAAATGCTGATTGTTAATAATTCCGCTTTTATAGGGATTAATATACTGTACGCAAACCTTGATTTTGGCCGATGCAATATCAAACTATTTGTAAAATTTACTTAAAAAGAATAACCTTAAGGAATTTTTATACCAAATTTTGCTTTACTTATAAAATGCAAATTATATTCAGCCTTACAGATGACATCTGCACCGCAGGAAATTACTATGTAATGAATATCATTATACTCTCAAAATAATCAACTTTGACCGGCACCTCGTGCGTTTTAAATACAATTTTACACGCGTTACGGCCGTAATAAAGTGTAGAAAACACTTTTCGTTTCGTTAACAAATGATCCATCATATACGCAGTTTTAAAGAAATCCAGTGCTTATTAGGTTTTACAAAAACCGATTCCGACATAAAGATCGAATTACTAGTCTTCCGGCTAATATATGAATACCCCATCTGTTACAGAGAACCTGGTATAAGACATCCGAAAAGCAGTATAGAAATCCATCCGTGCCGGGTTTACTAAGGAAAATGAGAAGAGTATCTCGGTTTCTCGTGCCAAATATGTAGTTGCATTTCATATCGACATCCCAAGTATACAGGTGATTAATGAAGCGTTAAGCGATGCCTTTTATCTTTTCTCCAAAAAGTTATTTTTCCTGGGCGCACAAAAAGTGTTGCTATCAGCGTTCGGACTATAGTAAGTAATTAACGATTAAAATTTATCTTGATAATTAAACAGATCTAAAACGCCTATGAAATATGCTAAGTGCGAAATAAAACCAAAATAAAGACGATATTTACGGCATAAAACGCGCGTAAAAGACATACGCGGGTGAAACATAGAAATAATCAAATATGTGAATGTAGATATGCGGCCTTAAGAAACAAGAAGACATCGAATAACATCGCTGTATTGTTCCCTAAAATATTACGGATGTTAGCTCCTAATTTAAATTTCCGACGCGGTGCCGCATAATAGATGCAATCCACAAGCGTGCGGTGTACCGTCAGACGGCAGTCGCAGCAAACCCAAACGAGTGTATCGGTCCGAGTCATGAGATGTCCATGAGTGAGTCCAGTGCACTATTAGCTAACGGTAAATAAGAACCTCCTCTCGACGGCACCTCCTGGTTGAAGAGCCCCACGTGATTTTGTGTTTTTAATTAGACGAAGTTTATTGTCGATGGTAGCATTCACTTTCCACTTGTCCCACGAACCACCACCCTCTTCAGAAAACAGACAAGATCAAGTTCAGAAACAACTCGATTCTCCAAAAGGTCTGGTTGTTTAACGAACACCATTAATCTCAGAAAAAGTAGCTCTTATCTAGTCTCCTTCAATTCATAGCCTTTAGGTGCATCATTGTCGTGAGAAAAGTTGTTTGGACGAATGTTGTAAAATAACAAATTCTGTGCCTTTTGCTATGAGAATCACCACACACACACACACACACACACACACACACACACACACAAAATTGTATTTATTATAATTATTTTTTCATAAATTTGTTACTAATCTTTTTATGCATCCTTCTTTGCGGTTAGCAGCAGGTATTTTTTCCTTAATATTTCTAACACGTTTCCTTGTTTAATATTATTTTTAATTTCTAGTTTTGTTTTATTATTTTTTTACATAATAAAATACTATATTCTCTTACGATTGTTTTTAAATGAAATTAAATCGTATAAAATACTTTGCAAAATTATAACGTTTGATGAACGTTTTTTGACCCTTGTCTGTTAATTATCGTACCTAAACTGTTATAGACGACGACGACGACGACGTATAAAAAGATTTCCTTCCGAAACTAGAACATTCATTATATGTCAGACGTAGTCAGTCTATAAGGGAAAATAAACGGGGAAATTCTTTCTCGATACGTTTTTCATCGAGCCACAGCGTTTTTACTATCGCTTATCAGAACGTTCAGCCTACTGAAATCCGGTTAATTTTCGCGGTAACGAATAAAATATTTATTATGTTCATTCTACGGTCTGGCCGTATAATTACTTACAAAACAGTAATTCTGACTGTTGTCTACAAATAAGAAATAAGAAAAAATAAGCGTAGAAGAGAAGCGTTCAAATAACTACACCGGTAGACGTCAAAAGCTGATTTCAGAGACAAAAGTATTCAGAGCTTTTACCTTATATGTGTTACTTTTTATTTATTTAATGCTAATTCAAGAAATGTGTACGGGCTGTAATATGATTTTAATTACGTAAATAAAAATAACTGTATTTGATGTAAAGTGTTTTTCGTTTTTGTCAAAAAAAGACAAGGTTTATAAAAAATAAAAACGATAAAGATATGACACACGCATCATTTAGGTCGGTTCTTCGATCGGTTTTATAGTACAGTAGATTAGGTTGGTCGGTTGCCTTGGTGTGCCCTTGGAAATTCTTTATTCTTGCGACCGGCCTTGCGTGCTGTGCCGTTGTACCTCCCTTCCACTAATCCTGCCGTCTTATTTTTCTTTTTATTCGTCTTTTGTGTACTGGTCATTCCGCTTACGTCGTTCACCATTTAATTTAATATCTATATTAAAAATTTATTCCTTGTTTTTTGTTAAACAAATTTTCTGATATTTTTTTTGCCGATAACTTTTACGCTCATCTGAAACCGATTTCTAATATAATTTAATTGTTTGTTGTTTAACGAATTTATTTAAATTATTCCCTATTTTACATCGAATAAAATACTATTATATTCAGTGTTTATTTAATAAACGCTAATATAAATTGTGAGAAGTTAATGTTCCTATTCGGTGAATCGTGAACTACTACTTGTAAAATTATTGTGCACGAATGTCTCAGTTATTTAGAATTTTTGTCTGTTCAACTAAGCGTAAATAAAATGTAAATAAACAACAGGTGAAAAAATTTAGAACAGGTTTTTACAACGCGCGTGTACTTAATCCTGCGGTCAGTTTTTCTGAAGTAATAGGTTTTACTTCGATGAAAATTCAATCTTTTACGTACAAGGTGTGTACTGATTTGAAAATACTTGGAAAACCTCTCGCCATATAATCTTAATATAAAATTTTGCCTCGAAAAACTTGTCTTTTACGAATAAATTTTATATTTAATTTTTAAACACAGTAAAACTGAAAATCGGCATATAATACTAACTACCATATCGGATCTTTTTTTTTTGTAAATATTATTCTACAGACTTTTTCAATTTCAATTAAAAATAAATCTTTCAACTCTTTTGATGCGTAGTTATATTAACGATCGATCGATAGTTAAGTAATCGTTTTTATTCTAGTAAATATGAAAAAGTTTATATTCCAAAATCGATCGTAGTAAATGTTCTTCGATTAAAATTTATCGTATTTGTTTTTAAGAATTGAAATTTATCTCTGTAAAAATAACAGTTAGATAACCTAACCTACACCAACTACTTTAATCATTATACGCGAATTACCTTTTATAAACGTAAAATTACTAAAGTATTCAAGGGTTTCGCATCGATCGATTAAAAAAAAGTATCGAAAGTTAAGTTTTTTAAACTTTTCTTCGTATTCAGTCGTTGTAACTTACTTAGATTTTCTCAAAATAAAAATCCTGTACAAATTTTGACGGACGATTTTATTTATTTATAGAAAATTTAACCTAAATAATCGTATTTTCGACGCTAAATTTTTGAGTTATACGATAATTTTCTTAAAAATGACTAAAGAAACAATTCTTGGACTTAATTTTATCGGATTTTTACGATTCAAAACCGTGTGAAACCTTAAAATTTATCCCTTAAATTTTAGTTCCAAAATTTCAATACGGTTTCATTTTACCTTTGGAGCAGAGTTATCTATCGATCGTTAGCGAAGCGTTTCTGGACCCGCGTTTATATGACCTTTTGTATTTACTTTCGTTCGTCCTGACATTTTTTCTGTTTTTTCGTAAGGTAACCGACATATAAAGTTACAAATATTATCTATATTTTATATACTTATTTACTCCTGAAACAAAAGGCTGATGCTTAATTACTGTTAATTTATCGTAGTTCAATTGTAGCGCATGAAAAATTCAAAGTCTGACCGGGATTCGAACTCAGAACCTTATAGATGAAAAGCAGAGTCGCTACCACTCCTTCGGTGCGGAGGTTGACGAAGTAAAAACAACAATAACGATATGATATCTTTATTTAATCGTGCTTGAAATCAATAACGATCATATCAGCCTATTTATTATTGAACAATAATAATAATAATAACATACTAGGATTTTTTTATAACTGCTTTTAGCCGATCTTTGTAACAGAGTAAGAGCGACTTCGTCTTTAATCTGCAGATTCCACATCTGAATCCCGGTAAAGCGTATAATTTTTCACATCTATACACCTAAAGTTTCCATAGTATATTTCTTTTAATAAATTTTGGTGACAGAAGGGGCATCCGGCCGGTAAAATATCGGTAAATCTCACCCGTTTAACCTACCCAAAAAGTTTTTTGGGAAATTGCCATTTCAAGACGGAAAAAGTCTTTGTTTATTTTAACAGACGAAACTAGGTTTTTTATGTCTAAGCGCTCTGAATATTTCACGTTTGTTTCTATATTTGTTTACTCGGCTGTGGTATAGGTGAAAGAAACAGCAACTCCCAATAAACGGTTTACTTTCGTACAGGAATAAAAAGTATCTTACGCCAGGCTTACTAAGGTGAAGTGCTTTTCCTCACCGAACTGAATGAACTGTTTCGCGTAAACGCGCCGTGCTTATTGAAATATAGATTATACAGTGAACCCGGTTACTCTCAGAGAAAGCATCTCCGACTATGTTTCAGATGATTCACGTGCGTCATAGTCGTAAGAAAGTCTATGACGATCGGTGTAAATCGTTAAATCAAATCATCCCTTTGCGTGAACCGCTGTCTCCATTCTGTTAGAGAAATTAAAGTAGAATTTATTTATTTAATAAATTTTGTTTATTTTTTTAACGGACGAATCAACCTTGCAGTCGTATTAAATAAAATGTACTTTAGAGTCGTATTTAAAATAAGATAAATTTATACTTATTTCAGTTTTAAAATAGAATTTCCAATTCAGATTTAATTAAGTTAAAGTCATTTTACGTCAGTTAACGTCATTGTAAATCGTATTATACTGTTCAACACAAATTAAACGTTTCCGTTTAATTTCTTCTTTTTTTTAAATTTTTTTTCATATTTTTTGCCTTCTTGTCTCGTAAAAAATATTGTACGATCGCGCATAATCTATTGTTTCATAATAAATTAGTCAGGCGTGTGGTTGTGAATCGCATCTTACTAATTAGTTGTTAATCGATAAATAGATTTAATTTGATTCGTACGTAGCAAATCGTAATTTTAAAAGTACCTGATTTTTTAATTTTCCTTTAATCAATAGTCAAATATAGTTGTATCGATGTAATTATCCGTTAACGTAAATTTTAAAACCGTTGATTCATCGATTAGCGATTACGTTTACTATTTATCGGTTAAAAATAGCTTAAATCGCTTTGCGATATAATTTTACCCGTCAGAAAGAGTTGAACCCTTGCTCGAAATAAAAATTAAAATAGCTTTGCTTCAGACGTATTCGTAATTCCATTCTTAATTTTGACGTGAAATGTCTTTAAAATCACACCGAAACATACGGGAACCAGAACAGAAATTTGTAGCGAAACCAAAAGACGCTACAAATTTACCCTCATGTTGACTCCTGATGTGTCGATTTATTGCCGTCGATGACTCAACACGTGTTAATACAATGTTGGTATATATAATGTTATTAAAAGTTCGATTCTATGTCGTCCTGCCTTAATAACTCCCTAACTGTTAGTCTCAGAGACGTAAATTCGGTGTCATTATATAACATAGATAGTCTGCTCGCCGAGACGACTTCGAGTTTGCGTCACCGGTTAGCATGTTGGGGTGGGGGGGCACAGCTTAGATCGGCCTAAACTGGCGCTCTCGCTCCTTTCCATTCAGTGTAGCTCACGATTTAGACGTGATAGCGCGGTGATTCTTGTGTTTGTGATAAGATCGATCGTGTTAGGTGTGTTGTTATATGTTTGTGTTTGTCGAGATAGATCGATTTAAGTAATAATAAGTGTATTTTGGACGATATTTATGCGTAAAAAATTAAAGTAACGCGTAAAAAAGTATAAAAATTCAATATCTCACCCTCATCCGACCGGAAATATAAATTACGCATATCGCTGGGTCACGCACAGATATCTCAATGTCCGGTGCCGAGCGAGCGAGACCGTTTCAGGAGCGTCGCAAAGCTGGCACGGTGCGCTCAGTGAACGACGCCGATAGCGCGAGTACCGATACCGCCGCTTATTATGCCTTATGTCTCTTCTCGTACCGCAGACCGATGTTCAATAAAACTGTCGTCAAATATTAGTCGAAATAAATATCATGTACTATTCGGCATCTGTTTTATGTTAAAATTAAATTTAGTAGGCGGTCAATATCTCGTTTTTATTTCAATCCGATACGCTAAAAGCGACTCGCTGACATACAGACCGACCAATTTATCTGTAGAGTTGCCCAAATGAAGGAATTAAAATTTTCCTATGGAGACTTTCAGTTTTGTTAAAAAAAATAGGGTGGGGCTGTGTCGGGGCGCACGGCCGTTGGTTTAACGCGAAACGTTACAGACGTAGGATGAAGTTCGTCCGAGCTACAGACCGACCAACTTATCTGTACAGTTAAATGAAATGGGAGAGCCACCATTTTTTTTTAACCGCCCGTATGCTGGCCGTTAGGATGTCTCTACAGAAAAACATTTTCAACCGGTTGAAACGGAATTTTCAATCGTAATTGAAATACGGAAGTTTATCGTATTAGCGTTATCGAAAGTTTTGTTTCAGGGATACAAGACATCGTCGATTAAAGATTATCGTAAAGATACTTTCATTATACGTCCGTGTGTTTTTTGATAAGTTTTGTGAATTTTAAAAATGTTACATTTAAAGGTGAAATAAAACGTAAAAGAGTGGTGATCTAACGTCTAGTCTTTGACAGACCCGGTGAAAATATCGGTTGACATCAGAAACGGGTCGAGTTAGGAGTAAAAAGGAGATTACGAGTTCAATTTGTCGATAACGGTGGCTCGGTGACGGAACGTCCCCATCTCCACGCTTCCTTATCAACCGGTCTTAAAAAAGAAACAACCGCCGTCATTTTGAAATGGAAATTTTTGGAAAAATGTTTACGCGTACATGTATGTAATCGCATACGGTGCAAACAGTCGCACCAAACGGCTAAAGTTTCAGCTGGAAAATCAAAACTAAAATCGCTTTTACTTATCTTCAAGATGCGCTTATAAACGTTCAAAGATAAAGAAAATTAAGGAATTTATTTAATTTCTTTTTTAATATTGCGCCCCAAAATATAATGAAATAAGGGTATTCGGTGTCGCGTACAAATAAAGTTCCCGATTTTGATTATACACGATTAGAGAAATTAGAACAACAAATAATTGAATTGTCTTTGCGACCTCGGCTGTAAAGAATAATTTTTTTTTGAATTAAAATAACCTTTATACTGCTTATCTGAAGGTTGAAATAAGAAAAATTTTGTTTTAAAATTGGAACTCGTTCGGTATTTAATCTTTTAACGTCGCTGAATCGCTATGTTATTTTATATTTTTCTCTATCGTTTGGTTAATCGAATAAAAAGAGTGGCAAACGGTATTTCCTTCATTTATCACACATTTATATTATCAGGAACTACTACTTATTAAAAAGTATATATATATATATATATATATATATATATATACACACTATTAATTCATTTTTTTTACAAAACAAAACAAAATGAGAATTAGTTTTTGAAAAAAAAGTTTCTATTTTTTTTTATAACATAATTCAGTGTGTTTATAATTGCTTAATGCTATTTATTTTCAGATATTATTCGTAAACAAAAGTAAGTAATTATCTAAAATAGAAACCTTATTTATTTTAGAACCGTCTTGAAAGAAAAGAATGAATTCGTTACGGTATTTCTTTCGATTTAAATTTTTGTACTTTTTATTGAATTTGTCTGATCATTTTTTTTGCATCGGTGAAAGTTATAACGAACTTCAAACGTTTACGGAAGAATGAAATCAAGTTTTTGCTTTTTCTTTTCCTCTGTCGTTTTTTTTTTTTGCCTTTCCAGGGTGTGTGTGGGTGTGCGCGCGTGTGTGCGTGTGTGTTTGGGTTTGTACTTTTGTTTCTGTTGCCCGATTTGTACTGTGTCTTTTTACTATAAAACAAGTGGAGTTTTGTTGTTATTGAGAAGAGAGATAGCAGATGGAGTGAGTGAGTAGTATTAGAGTAGCGAGAGCAAGAGAGTGTGTATATATATATATATATGAATAATAATAGTGAGAGCTGGCTGGCACCGCGCGTAAATGTAATCGGGTCATTCCCCTCTACTATTTAACCCCCCGCCCCCACCCCTCGCCATTTATCTCTTTCTCTATTATTCCCCCTTGACGCCGTTTCACGATCAAAACAACCCCACCCCATTTTCTAGTGTCACGTGTCTTCTATCTATCTGTTTCTACTCTCTTTACTTATTTTCTTCATTGAGCTTTGTACGATCGCCAAAGGTGTTTCTGTCTTTTAACAAAGTAAAGTTGTAACACTAAAATTGTGTTATTCGTATTATTTTGGTTTATTTATTTATATTTTCGTAACTTAAAATAATTTTTTTAAATTTATTTACAGTGACCTTTATCGTTTTTTTTTACAGATAATTTCTTTTTAAGAATATAATATGTACTCCTTTAAAAAGGTCTTCTAAAGAATATCGTCCTTTCAAAGAAAAAGTCTTAGATCCGATTCTTACTGAACCGAATACCGTTCGAAACTGTCGATCTGAATCCCCTTCCTTTACTGTAAATTTCATTTTCCAAACCTATTTTTTAAAATTAAATCGAACGGATCAAAATCGATTTCACAATTTTTTATTATTTTATAATCCGCTAGCGGTAAACTCGTCGACGCAAATCGGTTGTTATCAGCTGATTTTCCAAGTCGAAGGTTATGGAATTCAAATCCTAGTAAACGGTATAGAATTTGAATAGTAGACAGGGGATACCTGTGTAATTTGGCGGTAGGGGTTCAATTAACTATACATTCAGGGACGGTCGGTCTGTCTATACAAAACTACAGCTCGTTTACGTGTCGCATACGTCATCATCGTCTCATCCGGCCACGGGAGGGTTGCTTATTCTTCACTAGTCGAACAGATCGCAACGTTAGGAATAAATAAATATTATTTTATTAATAAATGTTAAACGATTAAAAAATTGTTATCGTTTAAAGCTGTAACGAATTACAGCTTGATATCCGACTCGGACGGTCCGCTTAATTATCAATCGCAGACGCATATCTCTATAATTTATAAAAAGAAAAAACGCGGATAATTTTAATATTATAGATTATGCTTTTTATTAAATGTTATTTAAAAGAACGTGTAAATAAATCGCTTAAATTTATTCTAGTAGTAGGATACAACGTGTTAACTGTTTATGATAATTTTTACGAGCGTCCTCATAAAATTAAAAAAGAAAGTAATTTTTAACAGGATGAGAGGTATATGTTTACCCTCTATGCGAATGTTGGAAAACTTTAGCTGTATCTCGAGTCGATTTATTTTCTTAATGAAAAATAAGAAAATAAATTTTTTATTATTGAACTGCTCTGAAAAGATAGCGTATGCGTAACATGATCTGTATTAAAAGATCTATTAGACACGTTTTATTATTCAGCAGAGGATTCCAGTTTTATAATATAATGCCAACCTGCCTTTTTTTTACGAGAAGAGAAGTTGTTGCATTTATGCTGCATCATGAAAAAGATTTCATTGTCCCTTGCCAAATCATTTTTTCTTTTATTCTATCTTTATTATTTTTATTATTATTATGACTATTATTAAACTATCAGGTATAAATTTTATACCCCTCGCTGATTCTATTGAATTTTTTTTCGTACAGTATTAGTTGTAAATAATAAATTTCAATACAGACTTAATAAACTTCTTTTATTTACGGTATAGGATTTTAGATTTTTAATATAGTTTTATTTTTTCTATTATAACATTTTTTATATTTATTTTATTTTTATCAAAAGCTATAGATTTAAATTCGTTTTCCCTAAATTAATTGTCTAATTATTAGAAAACTTACATTAAATTTATTTATATTACATTTATATTTAGATTACATGTATATATTTATTTTTTATAATCGTTGTAATTTTTGTCGCTGCCAGTACATCTGTAACTTTTCTATATGTTCCTGTAAAAATATCATTAATACGAATAAAATTCACAAAATGTTACCAGGAGGGAAGGTATAATAAAGATTGCATACCGAGGAAAAATTACATTGTTAAGCCTATAACATTAATGGGCATACTAGAAGGGGTGCTTCAGTAAGGTCTAATATTTTTCACGATGGGAGTAACGCAGTATTAAACCACTTAATCGATGATTAAGTGTAATGTTGGGGTGCAAAACGTAACGTTTTTTCTTAAGGTATTAAAGTACGATCTAGATTCAGGATTTATTAAGAAAGTATTGTAAATACAAAAGAAAGATAAATATTAAAAATTAAAAAACACGACTGCAGAAAAAAAGTGTATGTATATACTACACACACACACGCGCACACACACACACACACACGCACACACGCACACACACACACACACGCACACACACACACACACACACACACACACACACACACACACACACACACACATTTATACAGCCTACGACACTCCCGGTAACGTAAGGGTTCTCCAACGCGAGACGTACATCTTAATCGGTTCAGCCGTTGAGCCGCTACGGTGAAACAAACACATGTACATACATTCTAAATACGTACACTTATTTTTGGGCGGTCGTATAATACGGTAGGTTTCGTAGTATACTTCCTTGTGCAAAGTATAAGGAATTATTGTAATCCCGAAAAATTTCGGTTTTCAAATTTTAGGGGAAATATCCATTTTGACCATCCCTGAATCCATTTTGACTAGTTTCGGCGTGACGTCTGTACGTACGTATGAAAAAATATCATGATTCGACTTCCGGAAAATGTCGACATATCTTTGCGTTTCACATCCCCCAGACCACAAAAAGCACCGTCAGTTCAAAAGTTTATATATATATATATATAAAACTTATGTAAGTAAAGTTTTTTGATATCTCCAACCATCGGCTCAGGGGGTGGAAAAATGGGGTTTTAAAGGCAAAAAAATCATCTCCCTTAATTGGCACAGTCACAGTATCGTACGGGTTTAAAGTGGTCATTAGTCCTTTAAAACTAACTAAAACTGCTATCTGAAGCAATTTTTTATATGACCAACCCTCACGGCAACGGATGACCAAAACCAAAAAACAAATTATCTTTATAATTTTCTTATTAAGGAAAATATGGAATTCAAAGTCCTTACTGTTCTTTGGATTAGCGTCTAAAACTTATCTAAGTAAACTTATCATTGACCCAGGGGGTGAAAAAAATGGGCTTTTAGAGACAAAAAACCATACCTACCTTAATAGGCACAGCATCGTATCGGTTTAAAGTAGTCGTTAGTCCTCTGACGTTACCTAAAACTTTTGTCTGAAAAATGTTTGACATGACCAACCCTTACGGCAAGGAATGACCAAAATATTGCTGGAATTGTAAGATGGGGCTTGTCGAATGCTAAACATGTGAAACTTTTTTCACATGCAGCCATTTCGTATTGAGTAAATTTGATGTTTTTCATAACTTTAAGGCGGAAATTTTTTTTATCCTCAACCACCGGGAAATCTTTTTTCAACTTTTTTTAAAAATATATTGATTTATTAATAATTATTAACATCTGATTGTAAAAAAGTTTTACAACAATCAATAATTCAATGATAACAATAAAAAAATCAGAAGTTATTAGTGAAATAAAATTTTTTGTACTTTTCATTTAAAAAAAAAGAAATGGAGTCGGATTCGAACCGATGTACGTTCCCCTTGTAAGAGCCAAATATTTCATTAATTTTAATTTTATTTAGCTGTAACTCTGGAACCGATGATAATAAGTACCACTAATGATGTCTCACTGAAAAGCTCTCAATCAGATCTAATCGACTATTCGTTTTTGACTTATGCGAGACATAAGCATACATACGCATATACGTACGTACAGAAATCACGTCGAAAATAGTCAAAATGGAATCAGGGATGGTCAAATGGAAATTTCCGTTGAAATCGGAAAACCGAAATTTTTTGCGATCGCAATACTTCCTTTACTTTTTACAAGGATGTAAAAATCGAGATTTATAAATAACAATTATTTTTATCGGTAACTGGTCCCTGGTTATTGAATTTACTACTGTAACGATTCGATTTCGCAGATCTTGAAGAGTAGCAGGCTTAATCGGTAAACCCACCGAGTTGGTCTAGCGGTTAACTCGTCATCGCAAATCAGCTGATTTCAAAGTCCAGAGTTCTAAGATTCAAATCCTAGCAAAAGGCAAGAATGACGTTTTTACGGATTTGAATACTGGATGGTGGATATCAGTGTTATTTGGTGGTCGGGATTCAATTAACCACACATCTCAGCAACGGTCGACCTGAGACTGTACAGGACTACACTTCATTTACATTCATACATATCATCGTCATTATTCCTCTGAAGTAATACTTTATGGTAGTTGCGGAGGCTAAACAGAAAAAGATAATAACCCGGAAATAAAAGGTTACACACACACACACACACACACACACACACACACACACACACACACACACACACACACACACACACACACACACACACACACACACACACACACACACACACACACACACATATATTGTTTGTTGTTTTTTTATATTCTAATGTCGACATATCACAAAATAGAATTATATACTAGTGTTCTGGTCTAAAGTAATCAAAAATATTTATACATTTTTTATATTTAAAAATTAAATTATCTATTTAACTATTAAAGAGATAAAACTTTTCATTTAATAGAATGTAATAATATTAAAAATTCTTATCTCATAAAAACAAAATTTATTTAAAAAAATACGAAAAAAACACGTGTAATGACAGGCTTATTATAAATTATAATATGTAAACAAGTTTAAATTTAATATTACATTATTATACAATACGAATAGGATAGGGCAGCTTGCACTTTAACATCAATGTATCGCTTTATATTTAAATGACGAAAACAATCACGTGATATTTAATAATTAAAGGTCCGATGTTTAATATAAACGGTCATGGTTTTTAATGGACTTTTATTCAAAATCAGTAAAAGATCTTTAATAATTAAAGATAAATTATTGTTTTTATTTTTATGTAAAATATCTATTTTTCAAACCGAATGAATTATCCTATTTTAAGGGGTTGTAAATGGGTAAAACCCCCCAAATTACAAAGTAGTTTATTTCATTATATTTTTGGACAATCTAATGTTTTAGGTAGATTTCATAAGAAAGCTACCTATTGTAATGATTCTGCTTCCGGAAAATTTCGACAGATCTTCACTTTTCACAACCCCAGATCCCAGAACCACCGTCAGTTCAAAAGTTTTTATATATATATATATATTTCACTTTCTTGTGGACACGATAACTGCTGTAATTTTGCGCCAATCACTTTCAAATTGATACATAAAATATAATAACCCAAAATCTCAGCCGCGTTCGTTAATGGGAAAATTCGAACCGTGGGGGGTGGAAATGGGAGGGGGGCTTTTTCGAAAAAAAAACATCGCTATAACTTTCTTATTAAGAAAAATATTGAATTCGTTTAAAGTTCCTACCGATTTTTAGATAAGGGCCTAAAACTTGTTTCAGTAATGGTTTTTGATAACACCGACTGTCGGCCCAAGGGGTGGAAAAAATGGGGTTTCTAAGACGAAAAAATCATACTTCCTTAGCAGGCACAGTGTCGAGTCGGTTTAAAGGTCGTTAGTCCTCTAAACATTACCTAAAACTTTTTTTCTGAAACAATTTTTGATATGACCAACCCTTACGGCAAGGGATGACCAAAGTTTCGCTGGAATTGTAAGGAGATGGGTTTGTATGCTAAACATGTGACATTTTTTTCGCATTCGATCGTCGTATCGAATAAATTTGAAGTTTTCTTAATTTTAAGGTGGAAATATTTTTCTTCCCCTATCTACCTTCCGGCGTGCCGAAAGGAATTTTTTTTTTACTAATTAAAGTTTCTCTTGTATAAAAAAGTTGCCTTATTGTAATATTAAAATAATTATTATTGCAGATATTTTAATAATAAAAAATAGTTAAACGTTTTTAACCGTGTTACCAGCAAAAGAGATATATGTTCTCAAAATCTTTCGGTTTTTTCAAACCATCATCAATAGATTAAAAATATTATAATAAGTCAAAAACTAAAACGAGTACACAGTCATGAATGTTGAATGTCAACAGTATATTGTTGACTTATTATAATTATATATATATATATATATATATATATATATATATATATATATATTTGACTTATAATATTTTTAATCTCCTGATGATGGTTTGAAAACCAAAAGATCTTGAGAACATATATCTTTTTTGCTGGTAACATGGTTAAAAAACGTTTAACTATTTTCTATTATTAAAATATATCAGCGGAAACCACGTTTAAGAAAAATATTTTAAAGTCTAATCTTTAGTGAAGGTTGTTTTATTATTATTAACAGTAATTATTGTTTCTCTTTACCAACTAATTGCAATGTTAGTTAATTGTTTGTTATCTTTAGTTTGTTAGTTGTTTGCCTTGTAAATATATATATATATATATATATATATATATATATATATGTCCTTGTTACGTAAATTTTTGTTAAAATGAAAAATTTCCCTTTTTCTTTTATAAAGATTCCCTATGTTATAACTGATGTTATAACATAACTTTTTAGTATTATTTTTGTTAATCACGTGACTATAATTTTTTTTTATTTCAACATTAAAATAATTTAAAAAAAAAGTAGTTTTATGGTAAAAGTAAAAAATAAATATATTAAAAACTATAAAAAAAAACTAATTTAACGACATATAAACGGAAATAAATTCTCCCATTTTATTTCTTTTGATGAATGTTACGTGATTTTTGCCTACGTGCTCTTTATGTCGTACTCATTTGTTTTATTAATGATATAGTAAGTATTAATAATATTCGTTTATATTTATCCATCTAGTATTTATTATTTAAGCCATGTTAACACACATTTGTGTGTGTGTGTGTGTTTATATATACATATATACAATATCACACTGGTATCACACTGATATATATATATATATATATATATATATCAGTGTGATACCAAATTCCTTGGCAATCTCTCAAGAGATGATTATTTAGCCAAAAATAAGAAAAATGTTCATAAACATAGGTCAGAACACGGTTCGTTGGAGAGTTTCGGCTCGCGAAACATTTAGCCCTGCTTTCTGCTCCCTCTGAAATTAAACTGAACTAAAATTCTTGGTGTACAAATCGAAGAGTAAATTTTGACGCTCTCCTTTTTTTTATTTTCATATTGAGATTGAATAAAAGCGGTCTCGACCTCCATCTCAGTTATGTTTGAAGAAAAACGGGGTAGAACGCGAAAACGTTTCCCCGAAAATACACTTTTTAGGTCTGGAAGAAAATAACATCTAATTTACCGATTAACAAATAAAATTTCTAGTTAACTCTGCAGAGAATTTAATTCTAAGAAATTAGATTAAGTAGTCTATTAAAATTAAACACAAATTTGTGAAGTTAAACTTTAATAAAAAGCAAAAGGCACAAATAAGATCGGAGAAGCGATACGATTTTAAACAGAACACTTTTCACACAAATGCTAAAAATTATAAAAATACATTTGAAAGGCATACTTCTAAAATATATTAGAATTTATTTTCATAGTTTGGTAATAACAGCTGATCAACGATAATTAAGTTCAGCGTGTAGCATTTGAGCAGTGTTTGTGCTGTTATTGTTCGGTCAGCCATTCGCAACGAGCGATACCACAAATTTCTTTTCGTTTGGGTAGTCGTCGGACATGTTGTTAATTTACGGTAAAGTAAATAAAAATGGATCGGCTTCTTTGCCTGAATACCGGGAATATTATACGCATCGAAGAGTACCGGATCGTAAAACATTTGAGGCTTTGGAGAGGCGTGTTCGAGAAACAGGTATGCTTAAACCGTAACGATTCGATGCCGGTCGTGAACGTTTTGCGAGAAATGCCGACGCTGAAGAACCGATATTGAAAGCGGTACAAATACCTCCCGTCTCAGGCACCAGAAGGTTGTCGCATCGCTTTCTCTTTTCATAATCAAGCGTGAGGTGAACGTAACGGGAGCAACAATATCGATTCCACGTAACACGTGTACAAGAGTTATTATCACACGATTTTCATAAACGGGTGAAATTCTGCCGACGGTTAATTAGAAAAATGCGACCATCATCCCGATTTTGTAAGTAATATTCTAATTACCTATCGATTCTCTTTTACAAGAAACGTCGTTGCAAATTATTTAAACGCTCACGCTCTGACAGAGAAAATCTCCGTAAGACTGCTGCTACAAGTCATTTCCAACGCACTTTTTCACTTAATGCGTGGTGCGTTGTTCTCGGTGATAATGTCATAGGTCCTTTTGTCTTGACGCCAAGGCTCGATGGAGAGCGGTACTTGCATTTTTTGCAAACAAATCCGATGGAACTCTTGGAAGATATTCCGTTTGCAGATATGGGTTTTCAATGATGGCGCACATGTTCACTACTGTCCGTGATGCGGTGGATCGTTTAAATAACACATTTAGTAAATAACGGATCGGTCGAATCGGAGCAGTAAAATGGCCACTTCGATTTTCCGATCTCACGCCAACTGATTTTTTTTGGGGTTGGATGAAGTCGTTAGTCTATAAGAACCGAGACATCGTATAACAGAAGCCGGAACTACTATTAGCAATAATAATTATGCTATTAGACTTGCCCAGAATGGCGGCCACTGCTTTGAAGAAACGATTGCAGCTTTATCGTGTAACTATTTTGATATTTAATAATTTTTAGAAAAAAAAGTTCAAGTTTAATTTTTAAATCCGTTTTTTTATTCTTTTTCTTCTGTTATCGATAAGTTTTCTATTTGTTTACGTTTACGTTATATGTTCGAACCTTGATGAAAATTGTTCTGCTAAAATCGCGTCGCTTTCCGATCCAGTTTGCGTGTTTTGTTTCTTATTAAATTGAATTTTTCAAATTCGTCTAATTTTTATAGAAGTTATTTAAATAATTTTTTCAAAATTAAATTTTATAAAAGTTAATTAGAAACTTTTATTTCTTCATCGCTAAACTAATGAAGTTATGTTATTCCAAACCTAATAAAGTATATTTTCCGAGAAAAACGTTTCGTTTTTTACCCCGTTTTTATTCAAACGTAACCGAGACAGAGGTCTGGAATCGCTTTTATTAAATCAAAACGCATAAGGAAACGCTAGATTTACCCCTCGATTGTAGACAAAGAATTTTAGTACGGTTTAATTTTACAGAGGGAGGAGAAAGCAGGGCTAAATATTTCGCGAGCGTTAACGAATTTCGTTAACGAACCGTTTTCTGACCTATACTTATATGTAATATTTTTCTTATTTTTGGCTATAGAAGCACCTCTCGAGAGACTGGCGTACAATTTGGAATCGTTCTGTATGTATATATTTATATATATATTTATTCGCGTATGCGTGCGTAGGTTTTTAATGATGGTATAACAGATAAAGTATGCATTTGATTATTAATTTTATTTGTGTTTATAATTATTTATATGTACTTCCGCTGTAAACTCTTTATCGTATATCGTCAAAACGTCTCACGACTTGTAAAAAGAAAAATGATACGGAAACGTGATTATCGACGTGTCTAATTTTTTTTATTACATGTGCTATTTGTTCACAAAAGATCATTATTTATTGTTACTATTATCATTATTATTTTTTTATTATTATTTACTAGTAGCGATACGGTTTTTATTTATTGTGATATTTCAGTAAAAAAATAGCTTATGTATTTAGGTTAATTAATATATGAAATATAAACGTTAATTATTCCGATGTTTATTATACATTTTTTTTAAATATTATTATTCTTTATTTTTTCAATAAGTCTGTTCTTCTCCCGTAAGTGTACTTGCGATATACGCGGTCACCTATACCTTTATGTTAAAAAATATAAAAAAATTCCGATCTCTTAGCAGAGTAGTAGCGTCTCGGCTTTTCATTCGTAGATCCCGGGTTCAAATCCCCAGGTCAGAATGGCATTTTTCGTACCTTACAAGATTCTATTTCAAATCCGACGTACCAGCTTCAAGTTAACGGGGCGAAATCATCAAGCAGAAAATAAAAATGAAGGCTATGGAAATCACATAACTTCTTCCTTTCATATCCCGTGAAACGTTTAGATATTTATCCGAACATATAAGATATTTGATCGCTTAAAACTACTTCGATTTTCAATATTATTGTTCATCCTTTTTTTCCGCCGGCTTATTAATTAGTTTATTATATTTTTATTTTACATTTACGTAATATTACACGTTTAAATAATCGTCTTATTTTTTGTTCTTAATTTCTTATTTTTAAAATAATGAGTCGGGTTTATTTCCTGAATTACAACAATTTCTCTACTTACGGGTACAACAGAGGTAGGACCGTTTTTTTTCACCGAGACTTATTAATCTTTCTAATTTTTTCTTTCGTTTAGAAATCCGTTTTTTATTTACATATTTTATCACGATTTGGGTCGTTAATACCTAAGGATGGATATTTTAGAATCGTACAAGATTAAAAAAATAAATTAAAATTATAATCTTAAGCTCCCGTCTCCCCTGCGAGTTTTATTTTTTCGGCATTCCAATTTTTTGGATCTGTCGTTCTGTTCGTTAAAAAAATAACTTGCCGGTAACGTTTGGTATAGATTAATAGTTAAAACCCGGAGTAAAAACCACAAAAGTCTGTTTTACATGCTTATCGCACGCATCGTTTACGATCTTTCTGCTGCAATAAATGATACGAGTCGTATCGTCGTTTATAAATGGAGATTATAAAAAGTAAGACGGTACACGGATGCGATAAAGATAAAATCTACCGATAGATATTAAGGTACTTTCTTCTGATAATCCTAATTTTATTTACACTTATTCTCGTTTATTAGATTCAAAGGAAAACTCTTCGATTGTTTTTCAGAAGAAAATGAAAAAGATTTTTTTTTATTATCCTTTAGAAAAAATCAAAATCATTCTTAGCAGTCTGTTTTTTTTTTTTTTGAAAAGAAAGGATTAAGTATAAAGAAAGGTCTTCTTAATTATGGATTACGCTAACACCGCGGTAGCAGATCAAAATTTTAATACGGATGTAGAAATTTATACGATTCGGTATGCTATTTTTTAATAATTTAATTTGTAGTTGAAGGATCGTTCATTTTGATTTTCTGTCTACAAATTTTATAACTTTTTACGGTAATATATTACATCGTAGAATAATGAGCCGCTATAACGGTTCGATATAATCGTTAGTATTTATGTGTGTAATTGTATATTATGTATTATTTTTAAATTCGTCAGTAAAAAGATAATGCTTTGGGTATTATCTTATCAATTAATAAGCGCTCTCGTAGTTGTTGGAGGTTGTGTGTATTTATGACTCGAGCGTCGATGATAATGGTTCTTATCATTTTTACTACACGATTTACTACAAATAGTAATGTATACGCATAAATACTCGTACACGCACGTTCACATTTTAAAACGGGTGTGCTTTATCGTATATCTCTGTTAACAATTTATCATTACACCTATAAAATTTTTTAATATTTTGTAGTTCAGCTATACAGCACCGAATAATAATTATAATCGGTTATTTTTATTACATTAATTCTCGTACGGCTGCATGTACGCGTAAAAAATTTCACGTCCACGCACGCATATACATCACTACGAACAATAATATTAGTTTTGGTGCGATTTTCTAACGGTTGTTAATATGAATCCAAAACCGTAGTTAGAAAAAAAGGCGTTGCGATTGTTAATATATTTTTAAACCGTTAATATTTTTAAAAATGTTTCTCTACTGTTTTGAAAATAAAAAACAAAATATGCGTTTATCACCCAAGTATTCTTTCTGATGGAGATACGATTAAATCTTTGTTCGGCGTATACTTCTAGACGTCAGATAATTTAGTTAATGAGTCCAGACTTTTCCTTTTGGAACTATTTCTCGTACGGAGGAAAGACGATTTCTTTTTTTCTTACATTTTAATTCGTTAATGCTGTTCCCCTACCTCGGATGAAAAAAAAACCAACTATCTTAAGTGTTATAAGAGAAAAGTGTCGTAGAGAATAAATAATAAAAAAAAAATAACGATTAAAAGTAAGAGATTAAAAGACTACGTAAAATATTAAAGTAATTTTTTACGTCCGATTATTATTTATCTAATTTTTCTACGATTTATCTCTTCTAGCGATTCTTTCCATATACATTATTTGTCCATTTCCCATTTCACTTTTGTTCTTTTCCTTTACGTTGTTTTCTGTAGAATTTGTAGCGTTAGATCGGTAGAACGCGAATCCAAGATCTCTCCTTTAAATGCAAGTCGTTTGCATCTCGTGTTTCATCCGCGGTTAGATCATTCTTTCTCTAAAGCCGCCTAATATCCTTTTCGTTTTTTCCTTCTTCCTAGTCATTAGTATTTTTGATCGAAATAGGTCTTTGCTGAGTTCATAGCGAAGATGATCGGATACTTGCCTTCTGTTTTTTGTCTAGTAGCTGTGTTATAAGCGTAATGACCTGTTGGTATTTTTCCCCTTACTAGGAACGGATCTTTCCTATTTCCGATTAAAATAGAAATAATAATTAAAGATAAAATGTTATTATTTTCCGAAAACCGATTGAGGTTCTCTAATCACCCGTCATACTAACCTGATATTATTCACGACTATGCAGCACAACTATAATATAACGAGTGCAGTAAAAAATAATGTTCATGTGTTTGTGTGCGTGTGTGTTTTTACACAGAAGGTTTCTGTTATACGCCACCCGATAAAATGGTGCGATGTAAACAGACGACAAATAAAAATGAGATAAATTAAAAATATCGGATTCTCTGTTTGGTATAAATAATTTTTATTCAAATTTCCAAATTTATCGCTAAATAAATTTCAGAATGTAAGTTTAGAATTTACCATAAATATAACTTAAAAGTAATTATTTAAAAATCGGGTTGCCCTAATGTTTTCATTCGTTTGCAAGACCGTTGATTACTTTTATTTATTTATAAAATATATCTAGAAACGTTTAATAAAAATAAAAAAGTTTCTGTAATAATTTCAACGAATAAAAGATATCGGTTTTCAGTTTTTAGGGAGAAAATTGTCGACCTCTCTAACATAAACGATCTTTTAAAACGTTATTTTTTTTATGCAATTTAATAATTCTTTTTATAATTTGTCTGTTGACCACGGACATTCAGTTAAAAAGATAATAACAGTAATAATAATGATGCTAATTAATTTTAAATATCCTTTGGTCGCTGTAATCTCTTTCGGATAGACGGTAATTTAAATCAAAACAGAAAAATGAAACATTTTTCCATCGTTCCAAAAAGAACTACTGATTTACGATACTGATAAAAATAAAAATAATGAAATAGACAAAGAATTTAGAATTCAGGTTAACATAAAGATCCTACCCTTAGTGTACCTAGATAACCTTCTAAAAAAGCATTCAGTTTCTCATCGTACTTTTTTTTTATAGCGGTCACCATTGTGTATCTTCGTTCAGTATGTTCAGCCCTCTGATGATTGCATCGATCTTATTTCCTTTTTAATACGTTCGAATGTTTTATAACCTTGAAATTATTTCTCTAATCTATTTTTTCAACTCTGTATAAGACCCTTTCCTTATGTTAGACGGTTTGAACCGTAAAGATAGTCGAGTCGCAGATATTGATATGTCTATATCCCGAATGAGGGTCTTCATTTTTCTCCAAGAAGTCTTAATAGGGTTCTGGATTGGTTGTTTAATTTTTAGAGAAAAAATTATTATTATTATTGTAGCATTTTTTGTGCGTTAGGTCAACGTTATATTAATTTTGTACCGTTTCCATTCTATGTAGGTAAATATTTTTACATCTTTTAGACTGTATACGGGATAGTCTTCTGCTGATTGAAGAAAACCGTTAAGCTGCTCCTTCGGATGGTTTTGTTTGTCTTGAACTGAAATACAAGACGTACATTCGTCTTGCACTTATCATTCGTTTCATTCGTCGATTTTCTGTATCTTCTCTTCCGTGTCGTTTTCGGGTTCTGTAGGTTTAGATCCGTTTTGAAAATACCAGGACCTATAAAAGTCTTGATCTGATGCGATGGAAGAAGACTTCAGAAGACTTATTTTATGTTCGGTTGCATATTTAGAAAAATTTCAAATTACATTAAAAATTTACTGGACTTTGATTTAAGATTTTTTCTTTTTTACTGAATTTTACGGTGTTTTTTTTTTCTTAAATTATTATTAGTTATACTTGTTGATTTTAGTACTGAATATTTTTTAAAAATTATTTGAAATATTAGTTTTATATTTAGTATTTCTATTTTTAACCTAATTTTGAAACATTCGTGTCGTTAAAATTTGTTTTGTGTTTTATTGGAATCTGAATTTTAATCTTTTATCGTACTAGTATACATACATATATATATACAGTAGTAATCAAGTCAAAAGTGAATAATATTGCGGCGTGTCAATGCTGTGTATATGTATGTTAATTTATTTTTATTATTTTTCTATCTAGGCCAGAGTAAACAGTTTCGTTAACATCATTAACAATGGCAACGCTTTGTTTGTTCTTTAAATTCTGATCGTTTTGAATGAATTTTTTTCACCGTATGTATTCGATAAAAATTATTTCTCGTCAAGAATTTTTAAATTTATTTTTAGAATTTTACGAAACATGTATTATTTAATAGTATTTTACGGTGTATATATTCTTTATTTTTATTTTAAACGTAAAAAATTTTCAGATATTCGAAGAAAAAATATAAGTAATTCTTGAAATGTTTATTTTTTTACGAATATTGGAAAAAGCTTCATTTTAATTTAAAGATAATTAATAGAAAAGAATTGCCGGTCGAGCGATTTCGATTTTGTTGATTACGTATTTAGAAACAGTCGGTTTGAATATGGCGCATTTGGAAAAAATAATTATATAAAATAGAAAAAATTATATGTTGGTGCGCGCGCGCGCGAGTGTGTGTGAAGATACACCTACACATCACATTCAAGAACAAGATAACAGTTTTTAAGAGTAAAAAAATGCTCACTAGAGGAAAGTGAGGAATGAGGTGGTTGTTTCCTTCTTACCGAACCAAATAAAAATTACACGTTAGCATGTCTATCCTACCAAAATGCAGACTCGCCTCACAAGTGACATCTACTCGTACTTTGTTCACTGTAAAGATTAACCGTATAATATTATCTCGCTTTATGTGCATGACACCCGTAAAAACAAAACGAATTATCGTTTGGTTTTCTGTCGGCAAACGATTCGTTGCATACGCTGGCTTAATTCGACCGGCAAGAAAAGTTTTGAAATTATATAAAAGTGAAACTTAAATCGAAAATAATATATTTATTAAATATTTCATAAATAAAAAAACGTATATTTTACGATACTTACAGTACGTAATACTGCACTCTTAATTAGCTAAAAACAAAACTATTTTAGAAAAAAACTTTTATTAGAAGCATTAAAACTAAACGTACATTTCAAAGGGATGTTAAACGTAGAAATAATCGAGAAGCCGGTGATATCAACAAAATACAAATTATAATTAATTGTATTTTTTAGTACGCCGGTAATGTTTAATAAAAGAGTTTCTCTCTTAATTAGTCGTTTTGCGCATCTCATGGTCAATTAATTTCTTATCGGACTTTACAGTTATATTATTTTTTTTTTTTGCTGTGAACGCAATGTAATTTTTAATATATTACCATTCTAGTAAATAAATACGACTATTTTTTTTAGAAATAAATTAAAATTTTTATAAATAAAATAATTTTTAATATTAATTGTTATTGGTTTAAATTAACCGATAAAAATGTAATTCTTATTGTTTTAACATTAATATTTTTATTGTCAGTAATTTATTTATCAGCATTTATGACGAAATAGGATGTTTGTGTAAAGATATAATTATCGATATTTTTATTTATATTTATGAATGTTAGAGTAGTTAAAAAAATAAATAAATAAATAAAAATATTTAGATTATATATATTTTTTTTATTAAGTGGATTTCCTCCCTACACTTTCTACAATTAAATTTATTTTTAAGATGGCCTTGTATTCTACTAACCGACGTATTTTATATATTAAATAATATGTATTAAATATTATAAATATACCAATCCGCACCCAAAAAATATTGAAAAACAACGGCTTTTTTTGTGAAGTAACGAAATTTTATAAGTTTTGATAACCTTAACACAACTTATTTTCCTTACGATTGATAAAAACTTATAACCCGTTAAGGATCATTCGAAACTAAATAATTCCTTTTATTTCAAAAATTCTAAAGCACGGGAAAATTTACAAACATGGACTTAAAAATGGTTCATACCATCGCGTGCTTTTTGGTACGAACCAAAAATAATTTCCACATTTTTTAAAATGAAACGTACATAAAATTTTATTTCATTAATAACTTCTGATAATTTTCATATATATATATCATTGTTATTATTGAATGTTATGTATTGTATTTTTTTTTTTTTTTTTTTTTTTTTTACAATCAGAGGTTAATAATTGTTAATAAATCAATATATTTAAATTTAAAAAAAAGTTAAAAAAAAAAGGAGATGAAGTTGATTCGAACCGATGTGCCTTCCCCTTGTAAGATCCAAATATTTCATTACTTAAAATTTTATTTAGCTATAACTCTGGAACCGATGATAATAAGTACCGCTTATGATTTATCGTTGAAAATCACTCAATGACGGCTTATTACTGCAGTTAAGAAAAAGCCCAAAATCCAATTTTTTTTTAATTTTGGGCTTTTTTGGACACTTTTGGTTTAATCGATCACAATCAAAAGAGGAGGTGCACAATTAGATATTATTACAACAGTCCTAAATTCAACATTTCAACATTCTACGGCTAGTCGTTTTTGATTTATGCGAGATAAATACGTATTTACTTACGCAAAGATGTCACGCCGAAACTAGTCAAAATGGATTCAGGGGTAGTCAAAATTGATATTTCCGTTGAAATCTGAAAACCGAAATTTGTCGCGATCACAATACTTCCTTTACTTCGTACAAGGAAGTAAAAAAAAAAAAAAGTTAAAAATATATACGTATATGAAGTCGGATTCGAACCGATGTGTGCACGGTTATGAATCCGACACGTTCTCACTCGCACCACGCAACTAGTTGAGCGACGCGAAACAAAATTAATATGTAAACTAATACAAAATGCCGATACGGACACCACAAAAAAATGTGATGCAATGTGGCGTCCACCACAATGCGATTATATAACTGACCAATTTATTAAAGAATTGGAAAATTGTATCTTACTCAAATGAAATAAGTTTAAATGAAGTCGGCAAAAAATGTGTATATGTAATATAATAGGCGTACAAGGAAGTCCATTGGTGTCCACATCAATTTTTTTTCGTATTATTAACCGATATGAAAATGTTATTAGTAAAAT
Source organism: Lycorma delicatula (assembly GCF_047948215.1). Taxonomy (NCBI): domain Eukaryota; kingdom Metazoa; phylum Arthropoda; class Insecta; order Hemiptera; family Fulgoridae; genus Lycorma; species Lycorma delicatula. The sequence continues at coordinate 5,262,237 of NC_134464.1, forward strand.
GAACGACATCGGAAAAATTGTTTTAAATTATCTATATTTATAATAAGATAAATCGAATTCTTCTTTTTGAAAAAGCGGTAGTATCAGTTTAAGTCGTAAATCCTTAGAGAATTTCTAAAGTTTGACGTAGATTATCTTAGAAGTAAATTTTCAAAAATATCGTAAAATTTGATCGCTTGCTATTCCGCTCTCAAATCAAAAAACGTTACGAATTATTATGAGAATCTTCTGAACGAAAGAATTACAACAGTTCTTCGTCGTCATCAATTTAAATCCCCGACTTCCTCCATTCGCAAAAAATGCAGGGATGTTTGAATTCCATTAACAGGATGCCTTAAAACCTACTGCGGTATAAATTCTTAGTAGAGATAAGTTATCTTTGCTAAAAAGGGCAGGCGAGATTTTTTTTGAATTTACCTAAAACGCTTGCGAGAATTTCATATTTTTTAACGAAAGCCTCGTTAGCGTGAATTCTTTCGTTCTTTTGGTTTATACTTAAAAAAAAATTTGCGACTTAAAAAAATATTATAGGATTCTTTTGGTTATGCATCCCTATAAAGGGCCTGAATCGACGTTAGCCATTTTTTTTTGAGCTGTGAAACTGTTTACTTCGAGACATCTTATAAAAATTTATTTAATGTCATATATTTTTTAAAAAAGGTGGTCCAAGGACCATCAAGAGTTATTTAAATCAGATCCGAATTGTACATTTGTCGAGTCGCTATTTACGAAGACTTACCCCACAGGAAGCGACTTATACGAGTACCTAGGCGTTGCGTAAATTTTTTTAGCCTTTTCCTGCTCTTTATACGTCCGATGATTTTTTTCACTGAAAATTCTGATAATGAACAGCTTGTGATATAATCCACGATTATACGGACAAATGAACAAGACATCATATTTTTTGTTGTAACTGTCACGGTTACCGGGTTTTTCAGTCGTTTCAAAAAAATTAAATAGGTTAAGAAAAATTAATAATTATTTATTATGGACTTTTGGTTTTTTTTTTTCGAGCGCTATTGCAAACATTTTTTAAAAAATTTATATAATAATAGTTGTTAACTCGGTCAATAGAAAATTATTACGGTGAAAGAAATTGAATTTTATCTGTAATACATGCATTACGCTATTCGTGGCGTCTTGTCATTTTTCTATTAACCTATCCGATTTTCTTTTCTTTTTTTAAATCGACATTGGTCTCCGAAGGACCACGATAAGTAGTTTCGCTTAACGGAAAGTCATTTATTTTGCTCCGAGTACTTTTTCATTTTGCGATAATGTTCTTTTCGCTTTTGCCGGGTCCATTCTGTTCCTGTTTTTTTTCTTTTGGAATCTTTCATACGTTTTGAGTTCTTATCTGTACGTATATTTATCAGAGATTTCGTGTATTTCTGTATTTTCTTCTTTTAGATTTTCTTTGAACCGCTTCGTAGTCGTCTTTTCATAGTTTCTGCGGTCGGTCTGTTTTTGTCCATTCTTAACGATGTCCGTGGAAGGCAAGTTTGAATTTCCTAAACCCGTTCGGTAAAGCTCATCGTTTTTTCGTAGTTTCAGAGTTTCCGACCGTCTTCTTTTTTTCTGGGTCCTGATATTTTTCTCAATATTTTACGTTAGTAGTTTTCCAGTCTGCGGTCGTCCATTCGGTCGCTTACAATACCACAGGTCTTCCCGTTGTGTTACGCCTCGGTTACCCCGTTCTTGTTTTATATATATATTTGGTCATTCTATAAGGTTTTGTGAATTTTGTGATGCTAGTTTTATCGGTTTCTTTTTTATTCGATCGATCCGATTTTTTTATATTATTGAAATTTTTATTTAAAATAGAAAAATAAAAAAGCACCCTTTTCTGACGACTAACTCATCTTTACGCCTAAAATTATTTCTTATAAAACGACCGGTTAATATTCTTTTCTAGTCTCACCCGATCTCACCCGGTCTGGATGTTTTTACCCCGAAAATTTTCCGGTTACTACCTGTTTTTTTAATTAACAATTATTTCAGTCAGGAATGTTGATTTTTATAAGTAACGAAATATATAGTTTGTCGCTCCATTTGATAAGTCGAATCAAGAAGTTTGTGTAGAACTCGTGAGTAACTATTATTATAACGGAGACAAAGTGATATTTGTAAAATACAATTTACAAGATCGCAAAGTCGAGTTATAAAAATAACGGTATATTTTAAGTTTTTATGAGGCTTGAAATTTCACTAACGAAGTCGAATTGCATAGGGTAAAGAAAAAGCGAAGTGAATTAATACAAAATGTATTATCCTAATACAAATAATAAATAGGAATAAAGAAATAAACAAATAAATGTTTATAAATATGTTTACAGTAAATATTCTAAATGTTTTCGACTTTATCTTAAAATGAGTTTAATAATCTTCAAATAAGTCGGCGAAAATATCAGCGATTAGTATTAATATTTTTGGTGACAGTAAATTTTTTATTTTTGATAAATAAATTTTTCTTATTCTTATTTTTCTTTTCTTATTGTTTTATAGTTACTTTATTTTGTACTCTTATTTCTGTTTCAGTCTTATCGTAACAAGATACCTCCTCCGCGCGGCCAAACTCCTCCTCAATCTGCAGTCTCTCTCAATGGTGGTGGCAACGTGGAAAACACAATGATGACCGGATTGCCTGAACATCCACCTGTAAGTGAATTCATTAATTAATAGTATTATTATTATTTACTATATTATTGTAAATTAAAAATTGTAATGTAAAATATTATAAACAGACTTTCTGTTATAGTAATTTAAAGGTAGTTAAATAGTCCTATAACGCCCTATTAATTGTAAAATTGTTGAACTTTTTTTTGTTATTGAATCAATGAAGCTATAGAAAATGAAATTTTGTCCCTTCTTCACGTCTCTCAAGTTCAAAGTTCACCAAAATTGTAAATTCTATTTATATATTTTTTGGAAAGTATGTTTTTCAAATCTTTTTTACAATTTTGATAATGTTCTATAACATATTTATGTGTGTACGCGCAAGCGAGTGCGAGCGCACACACACTCGCGAGCATGCACACAACACACGTATACATTCGAGAAAACCAATTGAAAATATACTTCTAAACTACAGTTTCATTGATACTGTGGTGATTAGTATTCATAGAAGCTTTTGTAATCTACGATTATGAAAACTGCGCGTTTACTAAAAGACAAGAGAAACAACTAGTCCTGATAAATTTCTTCGGTGCGGTCCTAGAAAATATAACGTGCAGAAAAAGAGGTAATAAAGAAAATTAAGAAATAAATATAACGACTCGTATGTAAGAGCGGTAGTTAAAATTAGTCGATTACAGTGGTTTGGACGAGGTATATTTGGAAGACAAACCGGTGAATGTAGCATTGTACTGGAATTATAAGTAATCACGTTATTAGGAAGACCAAAATTAAGACGGCTGAATCGTGTTCAAAGCAATTTTAAGAAAATTTTAGCAAAAAACAAAAAAAATAATGGCGCGAGAGAGAGAGAAATGGCGAAGACTTATTATCGATGCCAAAAACCTCTTGAGATTTGACGGATTTGAAATTTATATTTTGTTAACGTTACTCCCGACCAAATTATGTAATAAAACTTAAAAAAATAAAGTACTTCAAAATAACAGAACACAATCGCTAAGCAAACAAATACGTCCCTGGAATATATAAAAAATAATAACTAAATTGTTTCGATTACGCAATGTTCTGCAAGTCAAACAGGTTACAGTTGATACAATGAACAATTAAAAAAGCTCTCAAACAGCAACATTTGCTAATCACATCATAGACGCTGATTACAAATCCACTAACATCGATAACTTTAATACTCGATGCTCACATACACACACACACATATATATATCTACGCGCACAGGTACACGCACACGCACACTCACTCACTCATCCACACTTTTTACTTTTTTACCTTTTAGTGCGTTTAATTTATGTGTTGTTTTAAAAAAACTTTTTACATATTTTTTATTTTCTACTTTTTAGTGCGTTTAATTTAAGAGTGGTTTTTAAAAAGTGTTTTTTATTTATCTTTTATTTGCTACTTTTTAGTCTTCATAAGTTTATACTTTACAGCTGCGCTAACGCACAGGTTTGAATGTATTTAGCGAAAGATCGGATCGATACGTTTTACGGCAGGCGAGTGCAATCAAACAATAGGGTTAAACGATTTAATTTCCGGATAACCAAGATCCGGTCGATCAAGAGTGTACCCTATGCGTTAAACGATTAGCGCTTGATTACGGCGTATGTATCAACATACGCCGTTTGAATCGTTCGTGAAAATCGGACGAGCGGCTGCTCGTTATATTACGGTGGCACCCCCTCCCCGATTTCCGAACGGCGCCACGGGGGCGCTTGAAAATATTATCTTTCGACGGGTAGCACTGGGAGCCGACTAGAGCCGTTGAGGGGCGGGGTTGGAAAACATTTTCAGAGCTCTAGGACCGACCGTTTTCGAGATATTTGAAATTTTTGTTCGAAAATCGGATCCGGTTAAAAAGTACTATTTTCGCAAAACTTCGGTCGCTATTGTATAGAATTTCTTGTAGCAACTGTACACCCTAATATATGTCTGACTTGTTCGTAAAACTAATAGCGTTTTATCATTTAGCTTCAGTCGGTTGTTATAGTAGGTAAATTTTTTTATTTTAAACGTTGCGAACTTTAGATCCAAACTTACCGAAACAGGCTAGGTTATCTTTCATTATGTAAACGAGATTGCATAAGTTCAAGGGCCGCTTTTTCACTTAGCAACTTAGCATCATAGCGACTTGAAAATATTGCTAAAATGTGTTGTCATCAGGAGCAAACCTGTATGCAAACTTTTACAACGAATGGATAAGCGGAAGTACTTCAAAATTCGACTGAAAGGTTCCGTACCGTGAATCTCTCATACGTAGTTCAAGAGCGAGTTAATATAAGAGTGGTAAAAACAGACTCGTTCAAATAATACATACCGCATTATCTAACCGGTCACTGAGGATGACCGCAAAGGCTATTTAAAAACGTTTTGAAGTTTCTTAAAAATGATTTGTTATACGATTTAGTTCAGCGGATCGTTAAAAAAAGTGGAAATTTTAAATTAAAGTCATCCGCCTCCCTGCACGGAGGAGAATTTATATATTTATTTATCGGTAGTGTAATTGCTCTCAGAAGTAAGCAGTAACTACACTGAATAAAACTCTGACGATCCTTTTCCGACTTATTTATCTTTAAACGCGATCGAACATAATATTTAGTTTATTAATTACACCGATAAATTTTCACTGATAATTTTTGTTTCCTAACACGCGATACATGATTTTAATTTGCTGTTGAAAACGAATATGAACTCAAAATCTTTATATCGTCCTCCTCTTTTGAAAAATCTTTAAATTTTAATTTAAGGAGTTTTTCATTTTTTAACGTATAATTAGCATTTTAAGCGCCTATATTGTATTTTGTTACTTCATTTTTTATTTTTTAACTTTGGTAACGTAATTTTTAAGCTATAACTAAACAATACTAAATAAAGAATTAAATCATATCATAGTCGCATATTGACATCATATCTAATGCTGAAGAGTGAGCCTTCAGGACAAGATCGATCATGTCTGTGCAGGTCAAAACATGTAGCTGAAAACACAGCTGTGTTGTTTTTATTAAGCATTGGATTTAGGAATGAATTAATTTTATTTAGTTTTATTGCTTTTTTAAGTTTGTTAACAGTGCAGTGTCGTAATGCCCCGAGATTGTGTTAGTTATGTTGATGGCTTTCGTTATGTATGTGGTGAGTTTACCGTAAAATCAAGTAGAAAAAACAATACACCTTTAATTAAAAGTATATCGTTTGCACTTCCAGTGTAAAATTGGTGATCAGGATAAGACGTGGGCTTCTCATAAAGTATGCACTAATTGTTTTGTATATTTAAGAGGACCGCTGAAAGGTACGCGGAAGGCTTTGCCATTTGGTGTACCTATGGTTTGGCGCGAACCGAAGGATCATGTAACCGATTGTTACGTTTGTTTATAAGTGCGTCTGGATTTCTCTTCTGTGTGTCACAGGTGGCTCAGTGAATAATTTCACTGTACCTCACAGTGAAATTATTCCAGTTCCTGAGCCGCCTGTAAATGTACGTTTCGAAACCAGCGATGAAGAAATCGGTCGGTACTGAAGAAGACGACAATGATTTTGATTTTGAATTATCTTCCAATAAGCTACATCGTATATCACAAGGTGGATTAAATGACTTGGTTAGAGATTTAATTTATCAAAAAATCAAACTGAACTGTTAGGATCAAGACTGCAAGGTTGGAATTTACTTTAAAAAAATTCAAAAATGTCGGGCTTTTAAAGCCGACAAAAAGAACTTTCTCAGTAATTTATTGATTAAAATAATTTAATTTATTGTACAAATATTGATGAGTTTATGTTGCACTTTGGAGAAGTTCATAAACCTGAGGACCGGCTCCTTTTCACAGATTCGCCCAAGTATAGTTTAAAAGTGGTTCTACTACACAACAGTAACAAATTTCCTTCGATACCGATCGCTTATGGTATTAATTTAAAAGAGACATACGATGTGATGAAAGACGTTCTTGAAAAAATAAATTACAAAAAACATAGCTGGAACATATGTGGTGATTTGAAAGGTGCAGCTATTTTGTTAGGCGTGCGGTTCTTAGGCTGTACTAAGTACATGTGTTTTTGTTTAACCCACCGGGTTGGTCTAGTGGTGAACGCGTCTTCCCAAATCAGCTGATTTGAAGTCGAGAATTCCAGCGTTCAAGTCCTAGTAAAGCCAGTTATTTTTACACGGATTTGAGTACTAGATCGTGGATACCGGTGTTCTTTGGCGGTTGGGTTTCAATTAACCAGACATCTTAGGAACGGTCGAACTGAGAATGTACAAGACTTCAATTCGTTTAAACTCGTACATATCATCCTCATTCATCCTCTAAAGTATTATCTGAACGGGCGTTATCGGAGGCTAAGCAGGAAAAAAGAAGTACATGTGTTTTGTTTGCGAACGGGACTGCCGAGCTAGGGATAAACATTATGTTACCAAAGAGTGCAAGAAACGAGACAACTTAACTCCGAACGGGAAAAATATTATTCATGAACCCGGATTTTTGTACATCAGGAAGAAGTTTCCGAATAGAAGTGAAAGAAATATTTGTTGGTCCTCAAATAAGAGTCGGTCAAAGATGATGTATTTAACTCGATGTTAAATTATGTAGAAAGTAGTGCAGCTTGCGCTTCATTTAAATACGTTTGCAAAACTTTTCTCGGCAAACAAAGATCCGACAATTACCACGATATTTTAATCGACTTCTTATTTCATACAGAGCTGTGGGAAATATAATACGCTATGTAATATGTCTTTGAAAATACATTTCCTCCACTCACATCTGGATTTTTTCGCGGACAACCTCGGAGATGTAAGTGACGATCACGGTGAACGTTTTCATCGAGACATTTTGGTGATGGATAGCCGCTATAAAGGGAAATGGAATGCTAACATGCTAGCCGATTACTGTTGGACATTAATTTTGGATGTGACTGAGGCTATTTATAAAATAAAAGCGTCAGCGAAATCATTCTAACACAGGTACGGCCGTGCAAAATTATAAATTTTTCAGATTTTAACTATATTTTCCCTTAATTTGTTTTGAAGCGTAATTCATTTAAAACTAAGGGCGATAGAAAACTTGTATTTACAGATTTGTAATGTACGCAAAAAAGCAATTCAAAAAAGGGTATCACACTTAGAAGAAACATTACAATTGTCTTTGTCTATAAGTGTAATATGACGCAGTTTTCTTTTTTACCTATTTGTCTTAAAATCGCTTCATTTAGAACTTTATCGATCTATTTAATACTGAATATTCCTTTAATGTTTGTTTCTCATTTTTATTTTTCTGTTGTCTATTTTTGCTGCTGTACATCGCATTAACCCGCGCGAGTATTTTCAATAATTTAAAAATATATAATATATATTTAATACCTCTATTGCCATATGCTAAATTGATTTTTCATTACGTCGTTTTCTTTTTTAAATTTAGTGCCGAAAATAAAACGTTTATCAACACGCTGACTCCCGTGGAGAGAGACATCCGCCTTGTGACGATCCCGGTCGTCCACCCCCTCCCCACCGTTCGTAGCTCCGACGGGCTTTACCGGAGGTCCTGGTGACCCGATAACACGTCTCGATCATCGGTTTGGTCTCTGTCAGGATGCCGCCGATGCGAACGTTTCCATCAGTGTATTTACGCTTCTCATATCTTACTATCGACTTCGTACGTCTTCCTTCCGACCACGGCCCGCTATCGTAACTTAAAATCCTCGACTGTCAAATTATCCGATTTGTGGAAACGCGATTCCTGTCCCTTTCTCTAATACCGAAGGTTTCACAGAAACTCTTCGCATACCTTCAATTATACTATGCGCCCATATCATTACTCAGTCGACTCTTTCAAAGACCAAAAATGCTATTCTCGTACCGACAAACAGTTGTTGATTGCAACAACGACATTGTTGTCCTGCGATTCGATTTACTCAAAGTCCTTTTGGTTTAGTCAAAAATCAAGAAACAAATTCGCAGATTTAATAAACTTCTAGTTAAAACGTAGCTAAAAACCTAGTTAAAATGTAGCTAATCTGTTAATTTTTGCGGAGTTTATTTTTTTGTAACGTAACGGTAAATTAAGTAGATTTAATACGCTGCTATTTATTTATTTTTAACTAAAATTTATTTCGTACGCTAAATATTTCGTTAAATTTAAATTCTAGTTGAAAACACATTGTCGTTAGAAATCGTTAATAACTTCTAAATTCTACCCGGATTTTTTCTCCGTTCACAATTATTTATTTTAGATCTTATATTTAAAGTCGCATCGTACGAAAAGTGCAAAGTCACGGTGTAAAATACGATTGTAAAACGTCATCTTTTAGTTTCCGTATCGTATTAAATTTTAATAATTATTTTTCATCCGGTAATTTTTTTCAGCAAATAGTATTTAATATAACATTTAAATTGTTATTATATTAATATTTGGATTTAATAACGGGCGAGCCACTGAAACGGTGATCACAAATATTGTTTATTTCCGGTTACGTTTGGGTTTTCTGTATTATTTAATTACGATGGAACATCGAACAGGTGAACAGCATTCGTTTGTGATCGAAGTATTGAAAAAAACGGCTATAGTTTTTACGGCTGCACATCGATCGATACGATTTTAATTTATTATCCGTCAGAGCGATGCGGTTCATCGGTTCGTGCGTTGAAGTTTGGATGTAGAGTTTTGTAGAAACTACTTCGACGTTGAAGAATAATCGACGGAGTGTAATAATGAGCTGCGGCGATACTCGACTACAGCATATAAGGAACCGCTTGAGGCGACAAAGAACGTACTTGACGTCGCTAATTTCGGTGCGCTATTGTTTAAGTGCCTGTGATCTGTGAAACGTTGTACTTGTTTTCGCGTTCTCACAGTTTAATGTTTGACGTAAATTGTTTTTTTCAACATAATTTAGTTCGATTTAAACTTTCCGACGAAATCTTTTGATTTAATTTAGATTTAGTTTCAAACGATGCTTCTGACAGGATAATAATAATAACGACGGAATGCAAGCGTACCTGAAAATCTACTGGCTATAAAACCCGCAAACGATAAGAATCGCCGGTCTACTCTATTTGAGTATTCGGCGATCGATCCCTTGAAATACGAAAGTCCAAGAACTATCACGAAATTACCGCAATTTTTGTGAATGTGTTATACGGTGCGACTGAAAACATGAAAACTCAATCTGAAAAACACGATAATACAAGCGATGGTCTTTTTCAAGCTGTAGTGTTGAGAACTAGAAAATTTAAAGATACATTTAAACGCTCGTAAATAAATTGACGTTTTGTGGTAAAAATTTATTTTAAATTTAAAAAATTTGATATTTTATTCGCTTACCGTTAACTTCGTATTATAAGATAATACATTAAACATAGCTGATTAGCTATTATAAATAAATAAATAACTCTATTAGTAATAATAAAAATATCGGTAATAAAATAGATCGATTTACCGTAATGGCATAAAATGAAAAACGTGCAGCACGAGCTGTAATTTACCACTGAGCCTTACTGCGGTCGACTGAGGCGCTGTAAGTCGGACAAAATAAAACATCTTTCTTTGTTAAACTTCTTTGTTTCATCCGTTAAGAGAAAGTTAAACGGTTTTTAATCTATATCGACTTCAGTTAAAATCTTCTTACGTCAATATATTATATTGTACGTTGTAGTTTTATTATCCTCTTTAACCCTTTTGGATTTGAAATATAATGATAGTTTAAAAATTAAACGTCCAATGTTTTTATAAGAATTATTTTTATCGCTTATCTTCGATCGCGTTCTTTTTTTATTAAATAAAGTTTATATTTTATTACGTTTACAAGAAACTTACTTCATATTTTATTTATTTTTATTGAGCAAATAATAATTATTATTACATTTATTCTATCTAAAAATAGAAAAATTATCGCTCGTCTAAACATATTATTGTACAGCGCGTTCAAAAATTCAAGCGTACTGCATTTTAAGTACCGACGAATAATACTCCGGTTTTTATTCTTCACGAAAACGCTTTTATTTTGTTTTTCGTGCTTTAATACGAAGTGTAGTTATGTATACACTTGAAGATTGCTTTGATATCTTATTTTTTGAAGTGAATATTTTGACTATTATACTAAATTCCAAATTTTGTATGTCGGAGATTTCTTACTCTTTGCATCTAAAACTTCTACTCGATTAGAAGTAGGAAAATTTGTTCATTTTACATCGAGTACTAGGTCTAAGCGTGTTAAAGTTGATGATATTTATTTTAAATGTAAACCTTGTCTTTTGGATTATAATTTTTGTGGTTAACTGTATCCGAATAGAGCGGGTTGACCGACTAAAATATTTGGGTCTCAACTGGAAGGCTCATATAACTAGTATGAAGGGTTACGTGAATTCAGCGCTTAGGAAATTCTATTATCTTAAATATATTTGTCCAATTTCTGTCCTTAAAACAATATATTATTCGATTAATAATTCAAAATTGCAATACGGCATTTGCTGTTGGGGAGGTACTCTCAATCCTGTTACGATTGCTCAAAAGAAGATCGTAAGAATTATGACTAAAGTAAATAGATTTGAACCATCCTTCCCGCTGTTTCAAACATTGCAAATCTCACCGTCAAAGTATATTTATGTTTACCGGGTTTTGCGGATATTCTATATGAGGGGTAATAATAGTGTTTATGCCATATTTATAGTGTAGCTATTCCATTTCAGAAAAACGAGACTTATAAGCGCTTCTTCATTTATTGTGCCCCAAAGTTGTTTAATAAACTTCTAGTTTCTATAACATCCGCAAATTCTCTACCGATCTTCTCCAAAAGGCTGAGACTATGGCTTTTGACGTTGCAGGATATTCAATTTATTTTTAATCAACAAACTAAATTTTTCATTTTTCATCGAGCGAGACTAATTTATTAGTCATTGAATAATCGTAATTAAGTTACGAGTAAGTAAGTGTTAAATAAGTCGTAAGTAATCGTGTAAACATCGAAGGTAAAGTTCTATTATGTGTAATTTTCTTAGGTTATAAATAATTATTAAATGAATCTTTGTGTTTTTATTAGAGAAACTTATTAGCATCCGTCTCAACTGATTAATTTAAGAACTGATGGTGACCTCAACACAGCTGCGCCGAGGCACCTATCTTCAGTACATATACTTTTATTTTTTAAGTAATTAACGGTAATAAATAATAAAGCATTAATCTAAGTTTTTCTGTTAGTCTCTTAAACTATTTTTTTTTGTTTTTAGATTTTTTTTTTTTTAAGAATTTAATGTTAATTTTTAAGAATTAAAATTTTTTAATGAAAATTCATTTAACGCTACGTTTAATTAATTAAATTAGTTTAAATGTAGTAGTAATTAAGGATATTGTGATTTTAATTAACTTAAGAGAAATTTTGTAAATTAGTTTATTAACGTTAATTTTATATTTTTCCGTTATCATAGTTATATGTTACTGTATATTGTAAAAACATTCTTTTTTGTATATGTATTATGGTATAAAGAATTATTATTATATAAACTGGAGTTTACATAAATCGAGTTATGAGCTCAATCCTTATTAAAAAAATCTGATGTGGACACCACATAACTTCCTTGTACGCCTATTAAATTACATATACACATTTTTTTAAATGAAAAGTACATAAAATTTTACATCGTTAATAATTTCTATATTTTTTCATATTTTTTTGTTTTTTTTTTTATTAAAATTGTTATTACAATCAGATGTTAATAATTATTAATAAATCAATATATTTAAATTAAAAAAAAGAAGATGAAGTCTGATTTGAACCGATGTGCCTTTGCCTTTTCCTTGTAAGATCCAGATATTTCATTAATTAAAATTTTGTTTGGCTATAAGTCTGGGACCGATTAAAATAAATACCGATTATGATATATCGTTGAAAAGGTCTCGATGAGGGCTTATTACTGCTGTAATCTAAAACAATTTGGATTTTGGGCTTTTTTGGACAATTTTGGTCCAATCGATTGCAATCAAAGGGGGAAGGTGTACAACAAGATTTTACAACAGTCCTAAATTCAAAATTTCAAGATACTACGGCTAATCGTTTTTGATTTATGCGAGATAGATACGTACGTATAGACGTCACGCCGAAACTAGTCGAAATGGATTTACGGATGGTCAAAATGGATATTTCCGTTGAAATTTCAAAACCGAAATTTTTCGCGATCACAATACTTCCTTTACTTCGTACAAGGCAGTAAAAAGACTAAAATCTAAACTGAAAATCTTTAAAGGCTGTTTTACATAAAATCATCATAACCTAAAATAACATTATTTTTAAGATAATGGTGCGTTCTACTGTATTGTATGATATTATAGTAAGTAATGAAAAAATTAGATGAAACCTAAGATTAAATATATATATTCAGATCTTATATAGACATTAAAAATTAAAACAATTAGATTGTTATAACAAAAAAAAAAAACCAGCACACTGGTATCTCGATAATCATAAAAAAATTTTAAGAGGGGAAATATTTATTTTATAGTTTGTTCTGAGGTGTCAACGAAAATGGTGACCGATTAAAAATTCTAGTGGACCTGTATAGATAACAAATTAATAATTTGAAAGTTTCAAATATATATATATATATATATAAACACAAGCATCTCCGTCGCAGCTTCGCCCGCGCTATTTGGTTACTTGCGTTTCCCATTGCAACCGTAGCAGATAAGCGCTAAAAACAAACAACAAAAACCCATTTTCTTTTTCACAGTCCTTTTTCTGACCACTTAAGAAAAACTGTGAGAGCTTAGATACTTTTGCCTGCGAGATCTTCCGGACGAATTTAAAAAATGTAAAATTTTGTAGTATGTATCTTGCCCGCACGGGTAATTTTCTATATATATAAAGAAGAAAGTCTGTTTCGTAAATATCCAAATCGGACCGTAAATGCAATTTTTTCAAATATCTCAACCCCAGCGCCATCAGCGGGTCCATTTTTGCACAGATATTTCTTATCCGTGTAAATAACACGTATTCTGAATACGAGTCAAATCGGACCGTAGATACAATTTTTCGAAATTTCTCGACCGCGCCACCTAACGGTTCCAAACTAATTCAGAAACCTTCGCGGACGTGCGCAGTACAACTCATCGAAGTTCATCGCAATCGTAGGAACGGTATAGGTACGCATACGGGACCGACAAACAAACAAACATTAATTTTCATATATATAGATTTACGATTAGGAGGATATTTGTAAAATTTTAGTTTGGCGTGTGGTAATACTCGTTCTTTCCTATTCATTTTCTGAATGTTTAAGTATAATTTCACTATAAAATGATTATATATTTTATTTTATTTTTTACTTATTACGTTAAATATATTATTTGTTTCTGACTTAGACGTTCGTGATTAATTAATAGGCATCCTTATAGGCGAATTTTAATTTGAAATTCATTAATTAAAATTTGAATTATTTATATAAAATCTCATTATGTACCGAGTAATTATCTTTTATGCAATTTTAATAAAAAAAAAGAATGTCATTTATACTGTTAATTAATATAATTTGTATTAATAGAATTACACTTTTTAATTAGCTAAATATCATCTAGTCTATTAGGAGGTACCTCATCGCGGGCGCGGTTTGTTCATAACAAATTTATAAACCGTTTTATGTTCTGATTACAAAGAAGTTTCATTATTGTGTTTTATGTAATTTTACTGCATAACTGACTGACTACGTTATTAATAAATTTAAAACGTAATCTTTTCTTTTTATTTTTATCAGTAGATGGACATTTACGATTATAATATTACGTACTTCGTATCGTGCTGTCCCGACTACGTAGTCGACAGGAAGTATTGATTTTAATTCTTTTTTTTAACGTTTATATGCAAAGTTTTGACACGTGTATTTTCTACATTACATTTTGTATAACGTACACGCATAACAGCGGAGAATCCTACGTTTTACAGAACCGGTAACATCTAACCCTTACTTTTTAGGCGTATAATGATAATAATTATTTAATAATATGTTTTCAGTACAGATTCGTCTGTAATTAAAACAACAAAACGGTCGATTTATTTGATTCTATTATATTAAATAATTTATAATAGGATATAAATTCCTATTATTAAAAAAATGAAGGGAAAAAACGGAATAAGCTTATGTTGCTGCCGAATTCACCCTACTAATATACTTTTGCGCACGCATATAATTTTGTTTTACACGCTTCGCCTATTCCTGTGACTATAAGTGTACGCGTGCGTTTGTGTGTCTGTCCGTGTGTGAATGAGCGAGAAAGATAACGTGATGGAAGGTGAATAACGTACATATATATACGAGTATAATGTATATAGAGGAGAATCGGTTCGGTCGACTTGAAAACTTTTTTAATTTTAAAACAGTCACGGCGTTGGTCGCTATGTTATAACCTATCGGTTTTGTATTTAGTAAACGTAAAAAAATTAAAAAATTGTTCGAAGTTGCTATTTTTACCTGTTTGGATAATGCGGTTTGCTTTTCCATTTGCATATGACTTTATTATAATTCTTTTAATAATCCGAATAACAGCTTTTCATTCATTTTTAGTAGATATTGTGTATATATTTAAAATATTACACACACACACCCTTAAATTCTGCTATTTCTATTATCACATCGGCTGAAAATTAAATTTATTAAGAAAATAACCGTTTTACAGTAACATATAGCAGCTTTCAACTGTGGCTTTTTTGGCTGCCGGTACAAATCTAAATTAAAATTGATTTTCTAACAATTTATTGTTTCTTTCCGGCAATTAAAACTAAAACCGGGTAATTTACGATCATTTCTTACATTACCGTAGATTATTTATATAATAGTTTCCGCTTACCAAAAATCTTTAATAGTATGTTCGAGCGCTTTCGGATTAGTAATCCATCCTCAGGAGCATTGATGTGCTATAATTATAATTATTTACTTCACTTATCGTTAATTACGCTAACTTTAATTTTAAAAACAAAAATTATAAATATAACAGTAGGATCGTGAAAAGGTAAAATAATGTAAACGTTATCCGTCATGTCAGTATGAAGGTCTCGATTGTTACGATATAACCGTCCTAAAAGAATCAAGATTACTGTTTAAGAGCAAACGAAATTTGAAAATGATGTATTATTTCGAACAAATATTAAACAATAATTTTGATCCTTAGTTCGGTTATACTATTTTATTTTAATGGACGTAACAATCGAGACCTTCATTCTGACATGACGGATAACGTTTACATTATTTTACCTTTTCACGATCCTACTGTTATATTTATAATTTTTGTTTTTAAAATTAAAGTTAGCGTAATTAACGATAAGTGAAGTAAATAATTATAATTATAGCACATCAATGCTCCTGAGGATGGATTACTAATCCGAAAGCGCTCGAACATACTATTAAAGACTGACGGTAAGTGGAACCTATTATATAAATAAATTATATATCAATACCGACGGACCATGATTAATAAAATTAATTACTGTACTGCCTGAAAATTATTGTTAGGAATGTTTTGATGTTTATTTATTTACCTGTTACAATATCAGCGTACAAAAATGGAAAATATTGTAATGAATTAGCATTTTGTGTATTTCGGTTTTGGATTTGACCGAAATCAAAAAAAAAAAGAAAAAAGAAATTAAATAAGGACAATTAACTTCTGCGTATTGCATGGATGTAAGCGTACGTGCGCGCTCGCGCGCGCGCGCATGATATTTACATGATCTCGTATTTATTTTTATCGTGAGCTTAGTGGTAAAACTGACCGAGTCCATTTTTTTTAAATTGCACATTTTCAAAATGTAAATGAGGTTATCTTTCAGCGGTAAAAGCGTCCAAGTCCTAGTCTGTTACAACGAGAAACTAACAGAGGTTTGTGAAACGATCAAGTCCTGATAAACAAATCCGCTGAGAGGTAAACACGACTAAAATTGTTGTACTGTAAAAACGGTAAAATCGCATACATTTACCGCTAAGCTGACAATATATTTATTTATTTGTGTTTGTGCGTGTCGGAATGCGTTTCGTTTTAATGTCTTTGAAATTGATTAACGTATAATTAAGAAATGTCTTATCCTTTTATTTTACATCTAGTGTCTCAAGATATTTAGAGGTTCATTTTGGCGAAAAGTTTACCGGGGAATCGTTTAATAATAATAAAAAAAAAGCGAAGAGATTTGTCAGAATGTTTTTACAGGCGATCGCTAGCAGCGTAAAATAATTTTCAAAACTTTCTCGTTCCTTCGTCTCCGTTTAAATAAGACAGTTAATAAAATTTTTCGTAAATTTATTTATAGTTCGTAAATTTAATTTAAGAGTAAAAGCTAAGGGACCTTAGCGTCATTCGTAAGAAGGAAAGGATTAATTTAAAGATTTTTAATTTTTTATACGACGATCGGTATTTATAATTTTTTGTAAAAGTGCTATATAGACCGATTCAGCCCCTTAAATTACATAATTATTGCACGTAGGCCGGGGCAAAAATTTCACCCGGTAATTTTTAAATATTATTATTAGTAATAAAAATAAATACTTTAAAAACTACAAGTTTCTTCAAAATCGAGAAAAGCGGGGTTAAATACTAGCGGTTATATGAGGCAACCGTTTTCTAGCTTTTAGTGATGTTTACTACTTACGTACGTTTTAACCAAATTAATTCAAACTACGATCGAAAAAAGCGGTTCATTTAATTTTCGTTATACAAACAGTAAATATATATAAACCGAATCTGTTATTTTGTTTAAATTTTATAGCTAAAAATTAAAAAAAGATGTAACTTAGCCGATTATAATCGTTTTTCGGTTAATATTTTCTACGTAACTGTAAATTAAAAAAGTATTCTTTCGCGTAGAGCCGTTAATAATAAGATTCTGTTGTTACATTCTACCGATTTTTAATCAGCGTGTTAAATTTTTACTACGCTCGTAGCGGTAGTTGTCACACAGTGTGTTTGTATCTCGGTTAGAGGCACAAATCGTTGTTGGCAACTCGACCGCTATCGGTGAGATGTTCTATTTATAAACCGATTCTTCTGACACACGATGGCTGTTCCTGCATCTCTATTTTGCTTTATTTATTTCTTCCCCTCTCACACTCTCTCTCTCTATTATGTGCGCTTATAATAATTTTTTTCATTAATATTACAGACTTTAAAATCTTTATTATACTTTTTTATTAATTAATTTATTATAATCTATTTATTAATTTATTTACCGATTTTTATTACAGACTTTAACGTTTTTATCATCGGTCTATAGATATATATTAGTTTTAATTTTTTATTAAATATCAGGAATCGTAAAATAAGCTGCGATTTTAATCTTGGCGACGAATGGATATCTGTGATGTTTTAATGTTTGATTCTTTGTTTTGTGAAAGTCAAATGCGGAACTTGGTTTTTACTAAAAGTCCACGATTAGATTATAAATGCTGTTTTTGCTTAATTTTTAGTAAAGAAAAATAATAATAGTTAGTATATGTAACGAATAATTTTTGAAAATATATTACACTTTGGAATTAATATCGAAGATTAAATTCCGGTTCCGTGGAATACAAATAATAATTAATCTTAAGATAAATTATACATAACGAACGATTTGATAAATAAAAAATTTTTGGGATATCCGGTGCGACTTTATTTCATCAGGCGCTGAAAATAACTTCGATCCTTATTATTGAAATGATATCTGAACAGCTTAACTGTATTTTCCCGGGTTTTTTTTGAGGGGGGTCGGAAAATGTATGATTCCGAATCTGTCCTCAGAAAAATTCGGGGGGGCCGTGGGTCAGGGGGGGAGGTTGAATATATATCCGACCAAAAGTGCACCCCAAAAATTGAGGGGGTGGGTGGTCTGTGGAAGGTATTGGTCTCGGATCGGATAGATCCGAGAGGATTTTGGAAAATATTGGTCAGGGAAGGAGTTATTTGGAAAGGAACATTCCCTTTCTTTATAAGAGCCTCAAACACTTGAAAAAGAAATTCTACTAGTATAACTTATTTTGTCGATAATTATTCTAAGTTGTTGTTAACTACAACAGCCGTGACATCACAAACTTGTGGTTACTTGTCTATTGACTTAAGTTATTTTCGCTAACCTCAACGGCCAGTTTAACATTGGCTCTTATGGAGAAAAACGTTACGACAGAAAAAAAAAACGTAATTACAGCACAGTCCGGTCACCAAAATTCACAAAATTTAACACAATTGTCCGTTATCCTTACCTCGAAATGATTCACTACTTGTCCGATAAAAAAGCCGCATAAAACGCAGAGCCAGAAATACACGTCCACTCAGGCTGAGTATCCACACTCGACTGAATCGATACTTAAAGTCTTCGATCGTTACTTTGCTGTTTCCGGTTCGAATAAATATCCCGAGGAATCGTGAGAGGAATTGATGCCCGCCGTTTAGACTTTGGAAAACTTAAAAGAGTGAGGCTTACCTTCGTTTAAGGTTTTCGTCTCTTCCGATTTCTGCGCGAATAAATTGTAATTTTCCCAGCGTTCGTCGTTAATCTTTATTTTTTATCCTTTATTTCCCGTTCTGGTTCTGTGAATGCAGATCGGACTTTCTTATTCCTTAAATATCTCTTTTTAGCGAATCGTATAGACCGATTTATAAATAGACATTTTTCCCCGTAACCGAATTTTTTTTTAATTCGCTCGATTATATCTACATAAGCTTGAAGGTCGTGTGAGATATGAAAATGGAATTTTGAAGCGTATGAAAAAATGCCACGCCTGACCGGGATTCGAACCCGGGACTTCCGGATGTAAGGCCGAGACGCTACCACTCCGCCACGGAGATCGGCGTTTTGAAATTTATTGTCGTAAGATAGGAAGAACAGGAACGGATCCGCGATTTATTCTACGAGTTATTAGCGACTGTGTCGGGCTAACTCGTTATACGTTTTCCAGATTACCAGGAATCGAAGCCCGGTTGTTTAGGATAAAAAATAAGCGTGCCGATGAGACGGATCAGTATCGGTTTAGCTTTAATACGTTCTTAAAGGTTCCTAAAAGGATATCGACGGTTTTTCCTGTTATTACCTGTAACGATAAAAAAATAATTAAATTCATTACTTTTCGACGGTTACGTCCTTCTCTGTTTGTAATTAAATATTACGGCTAACCGTATATCTAAAGAATTCTGAAATAATAATAATAAAAATAATCAAACTTACACACGGGTTATACCGGTTTAACGCTCGATGTATGAAATCGTGCAGAGTTTGAATGTTTTTTACTGTTGAATGTTGTATTTAGTTGTACAATCTGCCACGGGCGCATTCAAATTCCGCCTTCGATTTTGTGCGACTGAATAAAGTAAAAGGAATAGTCTAAAAGATTAATCGCTTTAAATTTGAACGACCCTAATCTAGTTGCTAAACTTAAAAAAAAGGGTTTAATAAAGACTAGAATTTTGTTTTGGTCGTTTTAATTAATGTAAAATGCTTATCGTCTTGTAAGCTGTGGATAAAAGTTAGATTATGTGAGATTACGACGGACGAAATAATTCGTATAAACGAACGTATATATAGTTGTTAGTACTTAACAGTCGGAAAATTACAAAATACGGATGAATTATGAAGAATAATATTAAAATGACCTGTTAGTAGGTCGGTAAGAAAAGAAGAACAAAGTTTTTAACAAAAGAATCGGCTAATGAATGAACGGATACCCATTTTTATTTAGCATCTGTCACTTTTTGAGAAGAAAAATAAAATAAGTAATTTTTCAAATTTGACATAAAAGGGTAAGAAATTGAACGTTTTATAAAAATTACTAATGTTCCAGTAACGGGTACTATTATCTGATCGTTTTACCTGTAAACAGGAAGAGAAGGATGAATAGAGAGAAGGGAGAGGAGTGTACCCTAGTGAATATTCCTATTCAGAAAAATGGCATATTTTTGATCGTCATTAGTTCGGTTCAAAAATTGTTGTTTATTACTTATTTAAGCTGTTTTAAACGCCTTTTCGTTTTTGAGGATGCCCGATATTCAGTAAACCAAATTTTTACTACGAATAAATATTTTTTGTATACCGTTATATCCGTAGTCGTGTGCGGTTTTATTCGTAGCCTAAATTTTAAGAAACAGTTGTATCGATTTATACATATGTATATGTTATTAAGTACATCGATTCCTACGGTAATTAGTGACTGTGTCGGGGTCGATTCGTTATAAATTTTTCAGCCCACCGGGCTAGTCTAATAGTCAGCTCGTCATCGCAAATCAGCTGATTTCGAAGTCGAGAGTTTTAAAGTTCAAATCCTAGTAAAGTCAGTTACTTTTATTCGGATTTGAATACTACATCGTGGATACCTGTGTTCTTAGGCGGTCGGGTTTCAGTTAACCGCACATCTCAGGAACGATCGACCTGAGACCGTGCAAGATTACACTTCATTTACATTTATACATATCATCTCCTGAAGTAATACCTTACGGCGGTTCCGGAGGCTAAACAGAAAGAAGAGAGAGAAATCCTAATCGGGAATCGAACCCGGATCCTTCAAGGTAACTATATATCACCGGAACGATCGATATCGATTTAATTAGAAAACAAAGGTAAAACTCTAATATAAATAAGGTAAGTAGACGCTTAAAGTAATGTAAACTGTGTAAATAAAACCTAAGAAATAAATTCTGTAAATATCCTTAAAGAAAAGCCGGTTATATTGACCGCACAGTTAACTCTGTGTCCTGTACGCGGAATTTTTCGATATTCTCACTTATAACCGGATCTAATAGCGTCACCAGTACCCTAGTCAAGGTGTAATTCGTAGCGCTAAACAAACACTGATAAAAGAGATATCCTATTAGAGATCTCAAAAAGGTCTCTTTTCACAACGACGTTAGATAAACGATTCATACTGATCGGCAGTTGATATTATCCACCGTTTCTATTTTGTACGTAGTTTCTCCGACCTCAGAGTTTCCTAAGCTTTTCTGGCAACTATTTTTAGCTCCTCTGTGTGTATATATGTATCCACATACTCGCGCACGATCGCTCACTCTAACTCAGGTAACACACGCACGCGCCGAAAGAACATATTTACGTGTTTATTATTTTTTTTTTTGAAGTATTATAATTTCGTAAATAAATAAAAATTTAATAATTCCCTATTCCAGTTAGTATGAAAATAGATCAAGATATTTCGTTACCCGGGTTTCTGTTCACAATCCTCGAACGCCCTACAAAATTCGAGACGCGGAACAGCCGGAACGTTTTGGAAACATACTTTAATCTGATCAGAGGCGGTTATCCTGTATTTAGATGACATCTGAACCGTAGGTGAAATTTAAAGTTACAACTGATTGTCAGTATGCTACTTCTTTTCACTAAAATGAACGGCATATTATCATAAAGATGATGATAAAAACGGGTAATCGAAACATTTAAATAAAAAAGTAATAAGAAATACGAACCGCAGGAAAGAAAATTCAGACTAGTGTAAAAAATGAACCTATGAAAAATATTCTAATTAAACAACGGTTTTTCTAGTAGGTACGGCGCTTCTGGTGTTGCTGTGTTCAGTTTAAGAATTTCATACATGTAAACGGTGGAATAATTTATGACGGAACAAAATTTTGAAACGTGTATTCTGTGAAAATGTATTTTTTGTTCGTTCATCTAGTTTTTACGTATATGATACCGTTATTTTTGTAAAAGCAGGTGCTTCTACGATTCTTAATACGTTTAACTGATGTTTAATGATTTATAGAATTTTATTCGGCTTAATTTTTATTTGAAATTAAATTCACGAGATAAATCAATTTGATATCGCAGTAGAAACGATGAACAGTACATACATCCCAGAGGTGTTTGCTGTCATCCGTAAAATATACGTAAACTCTCCTACGAATAAAATAAATATATATTTAATAACATTAAATCCATTCGATTCCTAATTATTTTTTTATATTTATTACTATATTTTTGGTTAATAGTGCACGATTACAATCTTCAATAAATAAACTACTGTTCGATTAAAAATAATCGATACGCCAAGTAAATGTTCGCTTATAAGCGATGAAGTGTCAGGTGAAACCGCTCAAATTTTGATTCAGTATCTTTTGCAGCGTGTGAAAAAAATACAAACTTGAGGAAAAGTTGGTTTGTTATACTGCTGATAACACTAACAGTAATTTTGGTGGTTTGAAGAGAAAGGGGAATGAAAATGCTTTCAGAAAAGTTCAGAGTGATTTAGATAGACCTGTTTTAGGAACGGCTGTTCAACCCGCATTGTACACAATTCAGTACAAACAGCATGTGATTCTCTACCCCTGGACGTAGAAGTTATTGTTATAAAAATTTATAAATATTTTCATATATAAACAGTAAGAGTAACAAAACTAAAAGAGTTCTGTGAATTTGTGGAAACAGATTACAAAAAGTGTTATCTCAAAGCAGCGCAAGATTTCTTAGTTTGTTATCTGCAATAGAAAAATTTTTTCCATTTTTGACGGCTTAAATCGTACTTCTTATCTTGTGACAAATGCCCAAAATTATTATTTGAACAGTTTTTGAAATTTTTATACGGTATTCTACAGTTATTTAATTACGTAGTTCTGAAATCGGAAGCTAATTATTACAGCAACAGAAGCATTTCACACATATTTTTAATTAATTTGTCGACTTCAGGAAATTAAAACTCACAAATTTTTACCGTCTTCTGCCAAAGAATTGCTATGCGCTCTAAAAAAAATAATGATGTTCAGGAACAAACATTCTCTTCCAGCGTAGACAGTTTCTATAATTCTAGCGTGCAATACTTAGAGTTGTGGAGAACTAGTTTTGATGAGGTTAGTAGCGGATAAATTTACGAACTGAAACTGCCTGGTCTGATGTAGAAGAGAGTGCGCAAGTTGTTAAAGGATTCCGTAAATATCGATGACCTGTTTGGTGAACGTAGATTGTTGAACCGGGTAATTCAAAACCAAAGGTTAGGTTGCGGTTCAAGTTCTGAAAAAGTACCGGATAATATTTAAGAAAAGCGGAAAGCAATTCTTAAGGTGTTTCAAAAGACTGATGTTTCACGTTGCAATATTTCTAAAACTGTTTAGTTTGCGATGTCTTTGCCCGGGACATCTGCTCCGGTTGAAAGAGTTTCTTCAATTACGGGTAACATTTGGTCTGCAGATAGGGATAGACTTTCAGTATCTACTGTTAAACATTTGCTAAATGTTAAAATTAATTCAGAACTTTTTTGTTGTGAATTTTACGATGTAATTAAAACAAATAAACCGTTTCTGAAAAAACACACGTCTAGTGAAAAATACCGCCGAATAAAAGTTTAATGTTTCAATAAACCGTCAAGATTTTTAAGTAATTTCAAAAATATCTCTGGGTCGGACCCAAAAAAATACGGTAAGCCTAATTAAAGTTATTCTTTGTATAATATTTGTCGATCGATTTGATTTCTGTGAAGTATTTAATATATTAAAGAAGAAGACCTTTTTAATTTAAGAGGTGGATGAGGGCGTCAACCCTGGAATCGACGGCAAAAGCAGGGTTGTCGTTTAAAAATACGTACGTAGAGTTCGACCTATCTGTTATATTACAGCGGAAGGAAATTAATATCAGAATATATAAATAGATGTTTTATTACGCTGTTTTAATTTAAATATTTTAAATTATTATTTACGATAAATTAACGTTTAAAAGTTAATTCTTAAAAAACGTTTAACGGTTTTTTTGTTGTGGGATTTGGATAAAAGAAAGTGTCGAGAGAGTTTTAGAATCGAGAGCGGCATATTTTTGAGCGGGGGTTGGCAACTCTGGACTATTAAGGAGCCGTGAGGGAGCTGCAGCCGCAATCGATCTTTGCTCTGGTCGTGACGTCATCAACGACGACCCAAAAATCCCCACCATTTCTATTTCAGCCCCTATACGATTTATATTTTATATATATTATTAAACGACAAACTTTCATTCGTTTTATTATTATTTTTTTAAATATTTTTTTATTTATTTTTTTGTTTACGGGTTTATATTTATTTTGTTTACGTTATATTTATTTATTTTGTTACATCGATAGCGTATCGGCATACGATATGCTTTTCACATCGTTCGATGAATCAGAAAAAAATTTGTTACTCGTATTCTTCTTTTTGTTTGATAAATAAAAACAAAAAACAAATAAAGCCGATATATTTTCATACGTTTAAGCGCAATTTGTTTTTTTTTAGTACTCGACTTTAAATATTGCCATGATTTAAATAATTTTATTAATATTATCTTCTGAATAACTCTGTGTGTGTGTGTGTGTGCGCGCGCGCGCGTGTCTAGTAGTTTGATAAATCTAGCAAACAGGGAATCTCTTTCTTCTTTTAATAAAAGTTAAGGGTAATAAAATATTTTTTTCCAGTAGAATTATGACAATTATTCATATATATATATATAAAGAATCGCTTACAGTTATTTCTTTATCGGAAAAAATTAAATCTATCCTGAACAATTTTAAGTTGAAATAATTAATCATGCAGATCTTGATTTTAATAGTACGGTTTTTAGCTTGATATGTATAAACTATACATTTTTTATAGCGTTTTAAACAAAAGATATTTATATTTGCTTTTTGTTTTATTCATCGGAGGATACATTTTTTCTCTTAATAACAAAATTGATACTTTGTTTTACAAACATCGGAAAACAATTTTGAGATTTGATTAATATTGTATATCAAAAAAAAATTGTTTATAATCAGTAATTTACTATTTACAAATAAAAAAACTGCTCTCCTGAATATTTGAAAGGTAAGCCGCAAGTCGGGAACGGGTACATTCTTTTTTTATTGATGGGCTATTTTTTTTACGTAATCTCTCTGAATATTCCAGTTAATTTTTTTATTTCTTTTTGTCAAACTAGATGTTAACTTTTGTATAATAAACGTACAATTTAATTATCGGTCGTAAACTTACGAGAACAAATGATCAATATCAACCGACCCTATCTTCGTTTAATTACATTATGAGCGTGCCTAGAATGTTTTTTTTTTTTAAATTTTATCTAGATATGTGGGTATTTAGATAAAATTCCTTGTTATAAGTTTGTCAAACGTTAATAAAAGAATATAAAATAAAGAACAATATTCCTTATAAATATAAATAAAATAACATTTTAACCGTATTGTTTAAATTTGTTACGTTTTTATTTACTGAACATTTCTGTCTGATAAATTATTTTTCAACAAATCTGTTCGTGATTGTGATTAAAACTGTTTGAAATCCGGCTTGATTAATAAGATTTTTAGAATTTTACTTTAACCTTTTTACGATATTTGTGAGATTTTATTAAATCTACAGCCTAATACGGATTTATTCGTGCAAACTAGATTACACTAGTTTATTCTACCGACGTGGACATTTTATTTATTGTTTTCGAACCGGTAAAAAACAATATTTGACCGAATAAAAACCTAAATTGTAGATTAGGATCTTTTGTGCAGCCGCTTGGTAGAAAGCGGCGAGCAGAAGTAGCGTAGCTAACATTAACAAGTACAAAGAAAACTCTACAGGTCTTTATTTTCTTTTAATTCCCCGCCTAGCGCTACAGCAGAACTACAGCTATAGAAGGAAAGTACGGTAATCGGTCCGATTTGGGCGTATGCCATTTTCACCGAATCTTTACGTTTTAACACCGAAAGAACCCAAAACACCGGATGGAAATTTTCTGGATGTTCGTATATACGTGTGTGCGTTCGGCGTTAGATGTCGCACCTGTATCACCTTATACCTCCAGAACTAGCGGGCCGATTTTGACCGAACTCGGGCAGATTACTTTTAAATATGCGGCATTGATCCCATTAAATATTCAACTTAAAGGTCAAGGGGGTGAGGCTGTAGAACTAGGACACCCTCAGTAACTCGAGATTTTGCCTAATTAAGGTCTTATTTTTCTTAGGCGCATTTGTTAACGATTAAGAAATAATATTTCCAAAAAACCTTTTTTTCAAAAACGCACCCCCACCCTCAAAAATGCTCTAAATAAACTAGCGGCAAAGCGGGTATAGTTTGTCATTAGATCCCCTCACACCACAAGCCGCGCTAGTGTAGAGCTGACGTACAGATGATCTACGTTGTAACGTCACAGGTGAGCGGTAGAATTAAATAAATGAATAATATTTAAAGTGGAAAAAAGTAATTAGAACGGCCGCTAGAACTTGCCACACCGCTCGAATGAATTACGATATGCGCGCGCGCTTTAGTTGGAATCATTGAATTAAACAAAAAATATTATATTTAAATAAAATCATTAATATTTTAAACTAAATTGTTTGTGTGTCTGGTGTCGCTCTCTCTCTCTCTCTCTCTGTTTGTCTGTCTGTCTGACTGTCTCTCTCTCTCTGTGTGTGTATATATATATATATATATATATATGTGTGTGTGTATGTGTGTGTGTGTGTGTGTGTGTGTGTGTGTGTGTGTGTGTGTGTGTGTGTGTGTGTGTGTGTGTGTGTGTGTGTGTGTGTGTGTGTGTGTGTGTGTGTGTGTGTGTGTGTGTGTGTGTGTGTGTGTGTGTGTGTGTGTGTGTGTGTGTGTAAGCCGTGCATCAGAAAAAAGTCGCGTGGCAGGAAAATCCTACAACTGTGTTGTCAGCTTTTTTAATACATCCAAAAAGTATCCGACTTCATTCCATAAAAAATATCGATGAAGAAGAAATCACAGTCGAAGAAAAGAAGTAGATATCGAGGGAAAAAGCGATCCACAAAGGTTTCGAAAAACGAAATTAAAAAAAAAGAAAACATGGGATGGAGTTTTTCAAGATTTCTTCAGGTAATATTTATCCTATCGAATGTATAGGAGAAGATCCGGGGTTTTTAATCCGGGATGAGTGAAGTACAATATTAATCAAGATTTTCTTTTTTTTTACAATATTCGTACTCGTAAATGCTATAACAAACCGTCTATTTTATTTTCTTCCCGATAAAAATGAATTGAGTAAAAACAGGATTTGGCTTTACTAAGCTGAAAACTCCCGTCTAAATAATAGTTGGAGTGTGATATCAAACTATTAACCGCTTACTCCATTATTCTAGTAGAGGGGGAAAGAACAGGTAAAGGTAGATGAAACCTTTAAAATTAGATTTTAATCCGTTTGACGAAAAATATTTTACCGTTAGGATTTTAATTATCGCCAATCCCATTATGAATAGTCAAAACAACGACTAAAACTGTAATCGATTACCACCCTCTTGTGACATTACGTAAGTAAAACTATTTTCTCTAGCTAATTAATAATCGTTAATTTGCCTGCACGGTGTCGATTAAACTCTTCTTTTTTAAACTTTAGTTATTTAGCCCCAGGTGCTACCTGGGGCTTTATAATATTGATTGTGAGTTCACATGTATATTTGTTTATTTAATGTAATATTTTTACCCGGGGGGCGGTCTCTATTAGAAACTCGTATCTTAAATCCGGTCCTCTACCGTAACACTAGATCGGTCCATCGGTTCTTAAAATTAATTTGAAACCGTTAATATCATCATGATGTGGTGTTCTGCCTGACGGCAGATCCATGGCACTGCTTTGTTTTCATCTGTTCCGTTCCGCGTTTTTCTTTTCGTATCATCATAACCTTGACCACCCTTTATGTCATTTATTAACTTCAACCTTTTCTTTAATTTTTTTCTTTCAACGGAGCTTTTAAGAACCTTCCTTTTCTCCTTCTATCTTCATTTATGTTTCTTAATATTTCTACGTTACCTACTCTGTCCACCGTTTTATTTTCTCAGTGCTCTTCCAGACCCGCATCTCAAAAGCTTCGATTTAGAAAAATTCGGTAATAAGACACATTTTTATCTAAATAAGGAGAAAAATAAAACTCAGAAATATTATTAAGCGTATTTTTGAAGTAAGGGAAATGTCATTTGTATATATATATATATATAATATATATGTCATTATATATGTCATTATATATATATATATATATAGTCCGCTAATGCTTGTTAATCAAAAAATTATTGTAGGTGTTTCCAATATTAACTTCTTTTTTTTTAATTTGACTATCTCGTTAATTTATTCGTAATATATGCTTTTTAGAACCGGTTACTTGGTGGAACCTGTTTTGCTGTGCTTAGGCTTTGGTGGCAGTTTTTAAGGTACTCGGATCAATCTTAGGATTAATAACCGATACTTACATATTACGCACCTAAATAATATTTCCAAGAGCGCGCTACTCGCAAATCTGAATTCTATAAAAATTGAATATTTTTGTTTCTATATACGACGATCTGCAGTTTGTAAAAGAAAATGCCACCAAAATAAGTTATTTCAACCGCATCGATCGAATGAAAAAATATCTTAAATTATAATCGTTTAAAATCGTTAACCGATGATTCGAGACGCTATAAAAATGAGGCGAACAATAACGTATATAATTCACAGTTTACGTAAGATATAAAAACGAATTGTCTGTAGAAATTCGTGTTTTGTCGTGTACAAACACACCGTGCGCTTCTAGCTCGAAGAATAGAAGACATCAGATGTAGTAGATGGATCGCTTTTAAAGTGCACATTAATTAGAAAGAGAGAAACATAATAGGGTAAGATACACGTCACAATGAGCACATCTTACCGAAAATATATGCCTTATTCGTTCCTAACTGTAAAATGTATATCTGTATGAGTTGTAAAAAGTAAACGATTTGAACTTGTAAACTAAAATGATATTTGAATATAGATAACCTGATTTTAGCACCGATCTACCATTAACGAATGATATTTTGGTGTAATCGAGTGACACAAAAACGTATTAAATTGCGGTTTGACGTTCAGTATATCACGAAGCTTTTCTTACTAATTTACAAGCAATTCTACGCTAATTTTTTATTTCCCGGTTTTGTAATAAAGTCGTGGCTTGGAGTCGAAGTATTTTGAAAACCGATCTGGTTTGAGAAAAAAACAAAACCGGCATGAATAATTGAAAGAATTTGAAAAAAACCATTCGTCTTGACGAATTTATATGGGAAATTACATCTTTATTATGCGGCGGGAGAGTTCTGAATAAAACAAAAGAAAGATGGACAACATACACTTTACATTTGATGGCGATTTTATACCTAAGTTATTTGCGTATGAGGGCGCGCGCATGCGTTTTTGTTTGTTTAGGGTATTGCGGAAACAAAAATATTTATGTTATGTTTATTCGGGTTATATTGCGGAAATTTGTATTATTCCTTTCTCTTTATTATTCTCGTCTGTGCAAAGTGCAGTTCGGTTGAAAACTCCTCTCACTACCCCCACCTTAACCCTGCCGTCGTCATTTCCTCTTTCTCTCTCTGTCAGAACGTTTTGTGTTACTGAACTACGCTGACTGTCTGGCTGGCGACCTTGCTCTCGGCGTTGTAGTATCATCCCCGATTTCAACGTTTACCCCTCTCTTCCACTTCTAGCCCTTTTGATAGCGTTCAACAGAACACACGATTCTATCTCCCCCTTCCATCACACCTTCTCTATCCTCCGTTGTAGTCTCTTTATCTATCTGTCTCATTCATTCCGTATTTTCAACGTTCTCTTTCAATATCTCTCTTTGTGTTTATTTCTCTCTCGTATAAACACGGGTTCATTCACTCGTACGACCGTAGTAAGTTCGATGTTTACGTTTTTTAAAATCCATTTTCGATATTATTTTTAATCATGCGAAGAGAAACTTTTTAAAAAAAACTTAACCTTTTTGAAATTTTTCATTCGTTTCTATATTTGTATGTTAATCCGAGAATAAAATTCTCTAAGGAAGATATAATTTCGACCGAATCACACTTTTCATTGTTTGCGACAGAAGGACCTAAGTATGTATATAAAAGGTCAAAATTATTTCTTCCTTAGGTCGATCGAATAAATAGGACAACATAATGTAAATTAACGCCTATCTCTAGCGAGAACATATATTTTAATATTAAAACTATTCGAAAACTTTTACAATTTTTTTAAATTAGCGGTTTAGTCGACTCTATTCAGGTTTAACACGCAAAAAGTATTTTAACTAACCTTCGCCGTTTTTTATTTAAATGTGTAAAATAACAGTATTTTTTTTACTATTTAAATAAACGGCTGAATCGATTTTTTACCGGCACATTCCCTACGACACGAAATAATATATATATCTTTTAATTTCTTTGGATTGTCATAACTACATTTATTCTTGAATAATTTTTCCGATTTTTTTCATCGTGTTGAAATTATTTTTGACACGTATAAATTTATTTTGCGAAAAGAATACGTAAAAATCTATCCCTAGTTAATAATTATAGAATTACTACGTTTCCGGTAGTATAGTTAAGTTCGAAATATTATCTGTATATTTTTTTAAATAGAAGAAAAATGTATTTTAACTAACACGTGTAACTAGTTAAACGTTAAGTATTTTTTAAAAAGTAAACCTAAGCAGAAAATATTGTATCGACCGATTATAATAAATATTCCACAATTATAAAACTTACTTTACGCTACGTGTGTTATCTTGAAGTTTTCTTTTTTTAATTATCGTTTAAGACTACATGTGAAATTGTTATTTCCTATCTTTTTCAGATAAACTTTATAACGATTATTTTGATTTATAAAAACAAACGTAAATGCGATGATTGTATAACGTGATTATTATCTTTTACGTTTACATATATGTCTGTTTGTATATATAAAGTTGGCTTAAAACTTAAAATACCGTTAAGCCGATTCGAATAATAATGCTTTTAGTTGTATATTAATTCAAATAGTTCAGTTATCGGGTAAGAAGTAAAGCTTAATCTGAGAGCGTATGACAATTTATTTTTCTTTGTGTTCTCATATTTTGAATCGGTCAGTAAATCGTATTCTAACAGAGATATATTTAAATTCCCACGGATAAAAAAAAATCAGACTGAATTTTTTTATTTACAAATAATCGGGTAAAATTAAGTTCATGAGATATAAAATATTTAAATTTCTTTATTTTTTTGTAAGCTTGGCGTAATTTTTCGTCGAGAACATGATCTTACCTATTGTATAAAACACAGTTTTTATTTTATTTTCTTTGTTTCGGTTTAAAATTATAATACAGTATTTGTCTGTTATGTTTCGATCTGTAATAAAAAACTCTTCTGCACGTTTAATCGGCTTACTCGAAATGAAATTCTCAACAAATGTTTTTATATAGTGTTTGTTTACCGATAATTTAACGAAATTATTATAAGTTAAACCTTAAAAATGCGTTGTTTTTCAACTCCTTCGCAGAAATTTTCTAAAAAATGTCGAAGAGATCTGTTTCAAACAAAAATTTACCCCTTAATTTAAATTCAAAGTGTAACACTGGTTCCCTGTACTCTGTATATTGCTAAGATGAGTTATACGCAGACAGCAGTCTGGTTTAACGAAATGAATTTTTTAGAAAGAAAAAGAGAAAAGGGAACTAGCCGTTTACACGATTGAAGGCTTCGCTGTGTATGCTATGTGTTGATTTAAAATTATTTTCCGACTGGTGGCAAAACTCCTCTTCAGGAACAATAGGTATTAAAAATTTACTTAAATTTTTTTTTTTAGTTTAATTTTTAAATAAGATGGATTAAAAAAAAGTAATAATCAATCAATTAATTAATTGCTTCCTTAGCGATTTTTTTTTAATTTATACGTCCATGTTACCTTTTGATACAAAAAAAAAAGATACAAAACAAAGTTTCAAACGACTTTTCTTGGAAGGTTTTTTTTAATTTCGAAAGGAGACGATAGTTCCGTTCCCTTTTGAGAAAACAATTTTTATAATTTACCGGCTGAGAATGGATTTTAGAAAAAATTCAAGTAATGAAAATTAAAGAAAAAAATAATGGAAATTAAAATAGAATTTTAAACGATTTTTCATAAGAAGCCTTCATTAATTTCCAAAGCAGGGTCTCCTCTCCTGTTTTGATCTTTCGGAAGGAATTTTTTAGCGGTTTATTTATTCAGAAGGTATTTCAATAGTTTTTCAGCGAGTCGAAAAATTTAAACTAGTAAAATTTGTAGTAGATTTCGTAATAGATGTAAATAGATTAAAGACATTTTTATAGTTTTTTTTTTTCCAGATAATAGATAAAGTACCGGTTCCGGGAATACGTTGTCCGATCAGATTATCACCTGTTAGTTAGACTTAGTAGCGTCTTGGCTTTTCATCGGGAGGTCCCCGATTCAAATCCCAGTCACAGGCCTGGCATTTTTCATACGCTGTAAAATTTCCATTTCGTTTCAGAAAAAGATGCTAACATTTTTTCTTTACGCCAATTAAAGCGCTTTTTATTTACGATATATTAAAAAAACAAGCAAATTAATCCGTCGTTTCGATTTGCGATTATCACGGTCAAGTTCTGTAACCGTGACTTGATTGTTTCTACAGAAAATTAAAATATTTAGATTATATTTTATCTAAATAAGCGATATGCTTCTACAGCGTATTGGAAAAATTCAGTGAGACGATACAGTGTTGTGAAATTAAAAAATTCCAAACGTAAGAAGGCGCTGCTTCAAAATAAGCACGCGGTATCTCTCACTTTCCGCTATAATAAAAAGTTTGTTTCTGTAGATTAAGTTTTTTTTTTAGTGCTGATTTTAATTTTATTATTTCCGCTTATCGGAATATTTATACCGTATTTAAAACCCTTAAAGAATAAAAGCAGCTCTTATTCTTTAAGGGTCTTATCAGTGTTGTTCCTTAATCTAAATTTTTTTCTTTATTTCAGGCTGGAGGAGTGATGCCATTTTACGGAACCAGTGTTCAACCCAGTAATATGGTAGAAGGAAGCGGTTTTGTTCCACCGATCAGAGAACACCGTTTTCCAAATGCAGTATGGCATCAAACATCAGCCACCGATCCGAATTCCATCGGTAATATTATACCTATTCTTTTTTTTATGTAGTTGTTGGCGACTTAACTTTTGCGGTTTTAGATGTTGTAATATAAACACAAATTATTTCTAAAAATTATCAGTATTCTAAAGAATCCCGTCCCAGGTGTATTTGGATACTCATTCCGTGCGGGAGATTTTCAATTTGTTTACCGTAGGGGGACCGGTAGTGGCACGTAAACAGATTTGAAAGAAGATCACGCAAAACATAATAAACTTGTTTAAATAACATTTGTACATAATATTTTCTTGATTTCTCTGCTGTACTAATTTTCCAGTTACATATTTCATTATTTTCTTTAAATGGCGTAGTTAATTTAATTCAAGAGCATTTTTTAAATTTCTTTACGATCGATGACTTTTTGGATAAACTTTTATCGCATATGATCGTCTCCAATATAACTTTATCAGTACTTACGAAGCACTTTACTTTTTTCTATAACTTATTTTTGAATTATTGTACGGTTCAGCCGCAGGCAATTCATTGTTTATTACTTTAAATCCATCTAAATAATTTTTTCCAGAATCTATTCGCCGTTCATCCTATCTTCTTTTCTATACCCTTATGTGATCCCGAGAATCTTATCTCGTTGATTTTATTCCGCTCAGTTCTCTCTTTTACGGTATCTAGATTTCAGAGAGCAAAACATTCATCATTTTCTAAAGTTTTTATACATATCTGTTCTGTCTTATTTTTCAAATTTTGAATCGGGCTATTATGTAATCTAAAGTCTTATTACGTTAGATTTCTGCCTTTTGATATTACATTGTAATTTTAGATTTTACGATGAGTGTGTCTCGCACATCGCATATCTTCTGACTTCAAAGTTTTTCGGTATGTTTCTAGCATTCTGATTCTTTTAATTTTGATCTCTTTTTTTAATTCGGTTAACTGCCCTTAAAAATTTGCAGAATCTGGCATAACGCATCAGAAGTTTTGTAACGCACGGATGAAAGAATATTTAAAATCATCTATCGATCGCATGCGGGGATAAGCGCGATCGATATATCGGGTCTTCTTAAAAACCCGTAATTTTTAAACGATTCCTGAACGTACTTTGTCTAATCAGGCCGATCAAATTTCTAAGATTTCTGCCTACGCGATCGAAGAATAGCTTTAATTAAATCTCTCTCGGATTCTTCGATGAGGCATCCTAGCTATGTAAAGTAAGAAATTCGGTTCAGAATTACATTTGATATTTTCAGGAATTTCAAAACAAAAATTATTTTTCGTGTAAAAAATTTCTTTATACGACTTAATGTTACTCGTGTTTAAAATGACTGTATTGAATTTACTTCAAAATCTTGAATCTCTTTAATTACTTCCTTTTTTTAAGCGAGCAGTTATAATAAAATGTACTATAGTCTATACGGATATGTTTTAAGATTTTCTCACTGATTATTAAATCTGTATTTGATAGTAGAACTCTAGTAAAAATGTAGCTCCGTTTATACATTCCGACTTGTAATATTTACCCCGCATGTCTACATCCAAAATGATGTCCGTAAAGTTAAGTAATTAATTTCAATATCCTGCAACTTGTGGTTTTCCACCGATAATATATACTGTGTATTTCCTTTCCGTTTAATTTCATTATAAATATAATGAAATTATAAAGGGTAAAATTATAAAAAAGGTAAAATAAATATTTTACCTTTGTTTTTCAAAATGATTTCTTTTCCCGGTCGTGATTTTGTCTCTCTATATCTGAATTCGTTTCTTTTTTCTTTTTTATAAAAAGACCAATATATCGTTAAATCTTTACATTTTTAATTTTCCTCTGTATTATTATTCTGTTTTTTCTTTAAATCTCTTTAACATTACACGTTAATACAACATGAAAAGCAATGGAGTTAGAAAATATTACGTAAATTAAATATCTCCATCGGAGAATGTAATACTATAATAGTAATGTAACTTTTAGATAATCGGAAAGGAAATTGAAAATACCAGAAAATATCGCATAATATATTAGAAATAGAGTAAAGAGAGGTAGAAAGGAAAGATGAGAGGATGATTCGTCCCTGTTTTTATCTCTTCATCATTCGTATTTCTTCGTTTCCAAACGTAAATACTTTTTAACATCAGAATATTAATCGTACATTTAATTCAGCGTACGTAGTTTAAAACACCATCTTATTAATATCGACTGATCGACATTCGATTTCGTTTTTTCTTTTTCATTTTATAAGATATTTATCCAGTCGTTATTTACATCGATGCACTCGTGTATATACGAGATATATTATTAATTAATTGTACTTTTTTAATGCGAAATTATTTTGTATAATATTAATTTGTGTTCGATTTTTTTAAAATTTATATATAGGTACATGGACACCTCAAGGACAGTTCATTCAGCAGATACCACCACCGCATCAGTTGGATGAACTGCGATACCACCATCCTCAGTATTACCATCAAGCGCCTGGACCGGCCGCACCCGCTCCAGCTCCTGGTAATAG
Organism: Lycorma delicatula; assembly: GCF_047948215.1. Taxonomy (NCBI): domain Eukaryota; kingdom Metazoa; phylum Arthropoda; class Insecta; order Hemiptera; family Fulgoridae; genus Lycorma; species Lycorma delicatula. The sequence goes on from NC_134464.1 coordinate 5,298,177, forward strand.
AATAGGTTTTGTTTCCAGTGTATTTTTTATTATAATTTATATATCGCATTACATTTATAAGTAACGTTACCCGGTGTATGTGCATGGCATAATGAAAAAAAAAAACAAAAAAAAACAAATTATTTACATCTGGAAGTATATTGATATATAACTAATATATCGTTAATATATAATAATAATCGTTTTAAGAAAAAATATAATATGTATAAATAAATTTTTTTTTTCGGGTAAAAATTCTATAATCTCGTAAAAAATGTTATATTTGAATGTTTTGAAAACTATGTATTTTATTCGTTTAATTTTAACTTTTATAATCAGACTTTAAACACGCTTCACTAAAAATGCACACTCTTTGACGGTTATCCTACTGAAATAACATTATACCCTAAACATCCTACACGCAAATCTAACATTATTAAAACGTAAAGAAACGCCAGAGATATTTGAATTTTTGAGCATTCAATCGCTTCAGAGGGACTTTTTTGTTACAGATATATGTTACTTTTAACAAACCCACAGTTATTAAACGAGTAGTGTTGTTATGATCTAAGCGTGTTAAATGATATTGCAAAAAAAAATTGAATCTCTTTTCCGATTTCCATACCCCTTCCTTTCTATGAGCTGAACTCGCCGCTGTCACTTACCGGCACGGTAAAATAATGCTGCAATGATGGTCGTCGTTGAGCAATAAACTGAAGAAAAAAATTACAGCGCATTCGGCTGCTCAAATAGTTCCCCTTCTACTCCGTAGAAACGAGCAATCTGTGTAAAAATAAATAGTTCACGTAAAAACGATGTTAATACTACATCAAAACAGAATAATTTTTAAATTTCGTTTCACCTATTGACTCTCTGCAAGCCTAAGAGCTTTTTTTCTAGCTTGATGATTTCACCGCATAAGCTTGAAGCTTGCGCGTGGGATATGGAATGGAATTTTGTAGCTTACGAAAGATGCCGTGCCTGACTGGGATTCGAACCCGGGACCTCTGGATGAAAGGCCGAAATTCTATCGCTCTGCCACGGAAATCGGAATTTAGAATATTATGATTCGAACAACATCTAGATTCCTTTTTTTTTTTTACGGACGCTGATTAGAATCATGACTAAATTGGAATGTTATTTCGCTTATCTTATCGAATTATTTGCTCGCTGCTAGATTTTATACAATTTTTTTTTTTTACAATTCATTTGTACAAAAAACAAATTTTTGTATAAAATAATTTTTATCTTTTTTTCCAGTTCCAGGATACCAACAAACACAACAAAGTGCATTTATGCAAACAAATGGCAGCTATCCTCCACAGGTATCACCGTTAATGAACGGCAGCCTTTCTCAACCTCGTAATGGAACATCTATCAACGGCACAAATGTAGAATATATTGATGCTTCTCCTCGATCTACCGAGTACATAAATGGAAGCTACACGCATTCCGCACAGGTACCGTTTAATTTTACTATATTGCTTAGGTATTCCTTGATTTTTAAAATGCTGCAGAAAATTTAACATTCAGATTTTAGAATGAATAAGAGAACTAGCTTCACCAGATAGACACTTCAATCATTAATTTAGATTATTGTACAGTCCTTGTACTGTTTGTACAGCAGTCACCTCCCTGCTGATCCTTTAAAAAGTCATCGGCTGCTCTGCCTGGTAAATGGATTTAGAACTACAGATGGGATTAGGATGATAGCTAATACGGTTCTTGCTTTATTTGTTAAAGAAATAAGGGTTGAAGTTAAGAAATAGAAATATTTATTGTAAAATAAAAAGCCTTTGACTGAATAGTTTAACTATCTTCTACTGGATCGCGTATTTAATATTAAAAATAAGTTGGCGTACTAAAATAAATCGCATTAAATAAATTTATTTTACATTTCAGGATGTATCATCGATGGGACCTGCAGCATCTACTACACCAAACAGTAGATGCAGTTCTGTACAAATGGAAACAACAAATGGTGATTCAGTATCTGGCGGTGGTAATAAAACACCGACTAGTTATGGATCACAACCATCTGGTAATACGCAGCCGGTTACAGCTCAATCTAATCCGGGAAACGTGATGCCTGGATACCCACTTCAACCACCTCCCCAATCGCAACAGAGTTCACACAACTCTAGTGGGTAAGTAAATAAATTCTACTATTTTATTTGTTAGATTTTATCTATTTTTTTCATAATTTTTTTAATTAAAACAGTTTAATTAATTTTGTCGATCATTACTTTAACCTTTATTTTATACACTTAGATTTCTCCACCTTGTTAACAAGGTAATTTGCATGTAATCCAATGCATAAATTTTTATTAGTTTTTTCTCCTTCATTCCTTGTAATTCCTAATCTTCATCTCATCTGTTAACTTCCTTTCTCATTCTTCAGACCCTTCTGATTCAGTTGCCAAGATTCCACATCCTAACCGGTTTCCTTAAATTTTGAGTACATTACTCATTAGTACCCTTTAGTTACGACAGACGTGTAAATTTTATCTTTTTTCTCAAAAAAAAAAATGGATTTTTTAACTTCATTAATATTATTTAAATGTAAGAATTACTGGGTTATGCTGAGTGTTTTTTTTAGAATAAAGTAGCAAAGATATACAACATCCATTTATAAAAAGTGCAGGAACTAGATGCACGTTTTATTGTTAAACAATCATTTACAATATTTATTAAAGGATTGCTGAAAATAATTATAAATTATGAAGAAAACTTAAAAAAATAAATTGACAAAAAACAAAACATGTAAAATTACCCAAAAAATTTACGTATTATTTTACAAAATAAAATTGAAAATTTTTAATTATTTGAATTACATTTAAAAATCAAAGGATTTTATTTCATAAAATAAAGATAAGAACATATTGATAAAACACCGTTTTAATTGAATTGTTATCTGACATAACACAAGAAACGTGTTTTTTTTACAAGCATATTTTCATAAACCTTAGAATGATATGCATAAATCTCTTACATCATTTAAAAAAAAAATTAATGAACCTTTGTCTGACTAGCTTTTTTTTTTATTAAAGAGAACTCTTTTTAGAAATAGTTAGAAAAGAATAAAAAAATTATTCAAACAACAGTTTATTATTATATGTTCGGTATATTTTTTTTCTATTAAAATTGATTTTAATAATTTTTTATTTTTATTTGTTTATTTATAGGTATCCAGGGCAAGAACTTAATTCTGCATCGAGCAGATTACTAGGGGAGACACCTCAAACAACCCAACATAGGTCATCATTAAATAATAATAATCATACTATGACAGAACCACCTTCAGGTGCTCAGCAGCATCCAACTGCTATCTTACATCATCAACCTTGGAATAATAATGGTAATAATAATAATAATAGTTCAAGTAGTAATGATCATCACAGTCATAGAATGATAGATGGACAATCATCAGCACGTCCACCATCTTTACCCCCACCTCCACCTTCATTACAAATGACACAAGTTTGGAATGAGACTGAAAGACAGCAGGCTACACAGAGAGGTGGTAATACTGATTCAAATAATCCAAACAGTTACCAGGATATAGAGAATTCTAATAACAGTAGTAATAACCAACAACTTCAGCAACAGCATCAAGATTTATATAATCAGCAAGATCGAACTAATCTTAACAATAGAATAAAAACAATGATATTGAATAAACAACAGATAACTAGCCATCCATATCAGCAACCACCACAAAAGCAAGTTCCACAACAGCAACCGATGCCATCACCAGTTTCGGCACAACAACAATCACCTCATCAGCAATCACCCCTCAGTATACAACAACAACAACAACAACAACAACAACAACAACAACAACAACAACAACAACAACAACAACAGCAGCAGCAGCAACAGCAACAGCAGCAGCAGCAGCAACAGCAACAGCAACAGCAACAACAACAGCAACAACAGCAACAGCAACAGCAGCAGCAGCAGCAACAGCAACAACAGCAACAACAACAGCAACAACAGCAACAGCAACAGCAACAATTACAACAACATCAACAGCCTTCACCACATTTTCAGCAGCAACCATCACCACATTTTCAGCAGCAGCCATCACCACATTTTCAACAACAATCGTCGCCACATTTTCAACAACAGCCTTCACCACATTTTCAACAGCAACCTTCTCCTCATCAGCCACAGCAGTCACCGCATCAGTATCAACCACAACAACAATCACCACATCACCTTCAACAACATATGACACCTCAACCAAGTCACCAATCACATCGACAACCTCAAATAAGTCCGATGAATGGACAACTTAGAAGATCTAATGATGGTATGTGTCAAAATAATATATATATATATATATTTTAAATAAGTCTATTATAAGTTATAGTGAACAGATTCAAAAGTCTTTATTTAACTAATTAATGTGTAAATAGAACCTTATTATTTTTAAATTAATCATCAGATTTTGATCAAAGATAATTATATTTTTTAATATCATAAATGTTCATATTAAAAAATTATATTTTTCCATCTTCTATAAACAATCAAAACCAAGTTTGGCTTTCTGGAACCAAAATGTTGAATTACTTGTGTTTTCTTAAGCGCATGAAAATTTAATTATAATTGTAAAAAATTATATAGGAAAGCACTCATTTCTACATACTACATACTCTTGCCTTATCAGAACACATGGGAATTTAGTGTCCATATTTGGGACTATCCTCTTAAAAAGAGCGTTGGTTTGAGTTCATTAGATTTAATTAAAATCCTGTTATCACCTGATATGAAATCAAAGCCCACTCTAACTATAAATAACAAATGGTGAAATAGTTAAATCAAAAAAATTATTATGTTGTGGGTATAAAAGAACAGCTTAATGACATTAAAAAAATTTTTTTAAAGATTGCTGTTCTGTAGATTTGGTAATAACATCATGAAACCAATATTTTTAGATAATTTTCTCTTGGTTGTGAACAAAGTTTGATCTAAAAGATTTATCTGACTTGTGATATAATGGAGATATCTTTTTATATATTTTAGTTTTGGAAAACTTCTTTCACAAAAAACAGGATACACTAGAGGTAATATACGCCAAATATAATTTTGGTATCGAATTGGAAAGCTAATTCACTGTGAACTTTAAAACTAGATTATTATTATATTGATTTATTATTAATTGATTTATGCAGGTTGTTTGTGTATTCTCATTTAATTAATGTTTACAATTGTTTCTGAGAAGTCAATGATGCAAACGTGAGATTTAGAACAAATTTTGATAGATTTGAATCTGATTTGCAATTAAATTTTTTAACATAATTTACAAATATAAAAAATTTATGAGGTGTTTACCTTAAAATACATATTAGTTTATGACAAAAATGAACTATTCACATATGTCTTGTACTGATTATGTGTTCAACTGAACACACAGTTAAAAGTGCAAAACTGCTATATTTACCAAATTATTCATTGATACAGACAAGGACAAGAGTAAGAGTAAATTATAAGTTTTGTAATTACCAAAATTATGATTTATTCCATGTAATTTTTTTTCTTAAGTTTAGAGAAAATGTCATTATTATTACATATATTATGGATGTAGAGTAATAACAGCAAGTTCTGGTATCATAAAGCATATTATGGTAACTTGTAGCTATTTTTTACATATTGATTATAAAAGTAAATTCTTTAAGATTGTAATAAAGAAAACAGAATACAAAATGATAGTCCCTCCTTGTTTTGTACATAGGGGAGGGACTATTTCTTCTGGAACAGAGACATCTCATCATCCTATTCTAATGATGACTAAATAATTATATTTTTAGTACTGCATTACGTATAGATTCAATCAAAGTATTTATTACTTTTCAGGAATGATAATTAGTCCAAATCAAGATATCCATGGTGCAAATAGGTCATCGCATCAATCTCATCAACATATTCACCAATCGCAGATCCAACTAACACAACCGCAGCAGCAACAACCACCACTACCACAGAACCAACAGCAACATCATCAGTATATTGGAATGTCACCAAACGATGAAAAAAATAAAGACCAAACATATCTTTCAAGTGGGAATTTTTTAGTACAAGGCCACCATCCTCGGAATTATCTTTCTGAGGGTGGTGGCTTTTGGGACTGGGGTTCCCATCATCATTCAACAAATACTATGGCTACAGAACCGCCACATGAAAATAATGGTATATCTGCTATGGAGAGTTTTGTTAGATATGCTACATCTATGGATAATATCAATTCCTCCATTGAACATCGTAATTATCCTGGTACAAAAAATACTGTAAATCAGAATGATCATAAACAAAATTATAATATGTCTTCTCCTGGATTGTCGGTTAATAATACAAATTTATCTAGAAAACCACCATCACTTTCAGTCGCAAATAACATTCATATTTCCAATAATAATAATAATAATAATAATAATAATAATAATAATAATAATAATAATAATAATAATAATAATAATAATAATAATAATAATAATAATAATAATAACAATAATAAAAGTAACTGGCACATGCCTCCTGTTGTGAATGAAGAGATTAAGTTCAAAAAAGAAAAGAAAGATTGTATCGAGTATGATGATAAATCTTATGTAAAACAAAGTTTAAATTTTAATAATTATAATTATCATCATAAAGAAGACAAACCAGTTATTTTACAGCCTCCACCAAAACCGCCTCCAAATCATAAAAATTTAACAGCGAATATTACAGTAGCGAGTACAGTTAATCAACATCAACAGACCACAACAACACGGTGTAATAAAGCGACACAAGAAGATATTAAACCGATCTGTATGTCTGCAACAACTGACACTTCATCTTTCAATGATCACCATAATACATTTCAATGGAATACCGAAACAACACGAACAAATTTTAATGAAACAATTCCAAACGGTATCGATTCTTCTTTATCGAAATCATCATCATCATCATTGCTGACACCATCATTAAATACAAATAATGTTGTAGACAAAAAGGATGTAAATGTTATGACAAATTGGTCGACAAAAGCAGAAGAGAGAAGTAGTTGTCAATGGGCATCTGTGTCTACTGGTAATCCAGTTTATTCTTGGAAAAATGATTTAAAACCACCACTTCCTCCTCCTTCGTCTGTTGCATCTACTGTCGATAATAATAATATTAATGAAAATAATGATAATAAAAATTGGTTATCAATATCTTCAGCATCGACATCACCGTTATCATCATTATCATCTTCACCATCATCACAGATAAAAAATTCTAAAGATAAACCAAAGATAAATACAAATAATAATATAGATAATAATAGAGATGATATAGATAATGTAATTTATCCTAGAATACCGTTTGGTACAGATCCTAGGCGAAATGAAGTATTAGAAAAAATTGATTCTAAAGATGGTAAAATTAAAAAAGAATTACCAAATTATGTTTTTTGTGGTGAAGGTGGACCAACTTGTTTAGAAAAAATGCCTGGTTCTTGGTGTTGTAGAAAAGGTGGCACTGAAACACCGACTCCAGAACACTTACGTGATGGATGTTGTCAAGGTTTACAAACTTTAGATGAAGTTTTAGAGCCTAATCCAGCGGATGTTAAAGATAGTAATAAACAAAAGAATAGTGGAAATAGTAGTAATAATAGTAGCAACAATAACAATAATGGTAATAGTAATAGTAATAATACCAGTAATAATAATAACAGTAATAACAGTGCTTCTACTGGCTGTAATAATCAAAATAGTAGAGAAACAAATTCACCTGTAACTGAACGATCTCAAAATAATGATGTACAAAATAAAGCAACAACTATGTCAGCCAAGGAATTCCAGGATCATTTAGAAAGGTAAATCTTTTTTTTTATAAATATTCATAAATAAAAAATAATAATTAACTGTCAGTCAGTCTGATTATCATCTTGCAAAATGAAAAAGGATTGGAAATATAGATATGGCTGAGGTCATATTTAATCTGCATTAGATCACTAAAGTTTAACAGAAATGTGCACACATATATAATACACATATATAATATAATGTGCACACATTGCATGCCCTTTATAGAAAAGATCTTGAGGATACATGTAAGTAATATTAGAATAGAAAGACTGTCAGAAATGTTCAAAGGGTTTTCTTGGTTATAAGTCTGGGAATTTGCATAAAGGAACTTCTAATTACAAGCTCCTTTAAGTAGTTGAATGTTGGGTCATCTCAATCCCCCCCCCCACCACCCCGAGGGAAAAGAACACTCGCCTTGTGACATTTCCGGTTGCTACACACCCCCTCGTTTTTAGCCATTATTGGCTTAATTGGAGGACATCTTCTAGCCGTCAAACTGATCATATTCCACAGTCATCAGCCAGCCTCGGTGAGATTCCACTGATGCTAATGACTCGGAAGATAATCCCATTAGTAAATTCCGCCCAGTCTTAGCCTTCTCTGAAGGCATCAGATACCTATTAGCACTATCATGTAGCTCTTTAGAACTACTCTACCAACCAGTGGAAGCACAAAGATCCTGTGCCTAACTTTGCTGTCACTTAAAATGCATATGCTACTTACAATACAATTAAATCAGTACAACATCATGCTACGTTAGCAATAAATTGGAGTGCAAACCAAACCAAAAACATAATCCCAGAGGACCTTAGGTCTGGTCCGTCCAGAAGCTGAATATAACCTCTAGCCTCCCACTTCAGCTCCAACTTTGAGGCTCGCTTGGATGAACTATATAGTTGATTGCAACTACAGTTCCTTATTGCCCCTTAAAAGTGCACTCCAATTCAACCAAGAACTGCCACGCTAAATTAGTAAACATATCCAGGAGAGTGAAATCACACTCCTGAGCACGACCTCTATTGAACTTGATTATCTAACTGGGGCTAGTGCCAAGCATGCCTACCTCCAGCCAATCAACTGTTCCAGCGGTACCCTAGCCCCCAGGGTACTACCACTAAAATGAACCTGCAATCGCCAGTGCAGGGTATGAGGCAAAGTAAGCTAGCTAAGTAATCATTTTTGAAGCATCACAGCGGTAGAAACCGCAGTAAAGTAAAACTCTACTAAGTCCCCTATTACTACACAGACAGCCCTCAGTCAAAGACTGAAGCCAGTGCAACTAAAAATTAAGATCTATCCATTTCCTGATGCAAAAGCGTCCCTGCGAACAGGGTCGACAGTCCATAAAAAGTACCTACAGAATTTGTCACCTAACTATGCCAAAGAAGCAATTTGATGATCGTATTAAACCTAAAAATCAAAAGCCCTCTGCATAAAAGAGCAAATGAATCATAATATATTATGAAGAAACCAAAAAAATAACTGCATGACCTAGTAGATCACCCTCCTAATAGATGGGTGCTGCAAAAAGCAACCCCAAGACTCACAACCCTTATTCACCCAACACTATGTACAGACATCAAGCTTTCAAAGAAGGAGTCTTAATTATCCACGGAATTGAAATACATTGACCAAGTGTCTGCACTCTTTGCACAATCTTTTACAGTTAATGCAAGATGGAGCTTTGACTTTCTGCAGACAGTTGTCACGCTTGTAACCTTCCTCGGTACAATGGGCACAGACTAACACATGCTTACAGAACTTGGCCCTGTGGCCAAAACGACAGCACTTGAAGCATCTTTGCACATTAACATACTCCGTGATGTGACAGGATGTTAGATTGATATACAACCTACCTTCAGACACAGACTTCTTAAATAGACCAGCATCAAGTTCAAAAACATTGTGATGCAGCTGGGCATCACGTTTTTATTGAAGAGTAGCCTACACTCTTTAATTCAGCTTCATCCAGTTCGGTGTTCTGCTCCTGAACAAAGGACAGAATATCCTCATCAGATAGCCTCCGGTCAATGTTGTAGACAATGATCTGGGTCTATGCTTACATTTTGGGTCAAACTTGACCTCGAGCTCTTTCACTGCAGGAGACTCCACATTGACTCGGACAGTCTCCTTACTTACTTTGGCATAATGCCTCAATTGTAGAGGAGCTGAAATTTGTACCTGTACTACTTTGACTGACCTCCTTGGGCTGGGATGCCATCTTTTCAAAACCTTCTGTCAAAGCAGAAAGAACTTCCCTAACATCTTTAAGCCTGGGCAAAATTCTACTCCTCAACCCTGCACTCACGCTGATGGGGCCTTCTACAAAATTTAATAAATTGTCGATACTATGTTGGGCTGCAGCAAAAGCTGGTCAGAACTACCAGGTCTACCCTGCGCTTCTCAAAACTCTTTGACCAATGGGTTGCCTTTTTCTTCCCAGGTGGATGTTTCAACTTGAAGCCCTCACTATCTGAACCTGAGGTGGAAGGAGGAATTTCTATCCCCCTCTTTCACCTGGATTTAACTCTCATGTCGTCCTCTCTCACGGTCAGAGTTACATTCCTCCTACTTCTTCCTCCTACTTTAGAATTTGGGCAAACCCACAAATGCAATGACTACCCACAGTGAGCTGTGGGCAGCTGGAGACCTTCTATATTTTCCTGTTGCTCTTTGTAAATCTTAGCCGTTTCTGGATCGGTTCCTGAGAACCACAGATCACAGCCCTCATTCTGAAAAGAACACAATCAAGACTAGGGAGTATTCCCTTGCTTGGAAAGGGATTTACGACTAAAAGTCGTTGCCACCTCTTCACTGCAGTGAGGCAGCTACATGTTGCAATAATCTGTGCCTTAAACCTCCACATCCCAGGAGCTAAGTAGAGCCTATATATGATGCTACACTGTAACCACAGTCTGTGATCAAGAAACACTTGAAACTAGCAGAAGGTCAACCGACTAGTCCAAAAATCGCAGAAAACAAACTCAAAGCCACAGCACCTTCGGACGCATCTCAGGAACCAGAGGTTTGAACGTTGGGACAATTTAAGGTGGGTATTCTCCCACTAAACCAGTGGTGTTGAGCATTGGGACATTTATAAGGCAACTATGGTGACCACTACAGCACCACTGGAACTTGAATGTTGGGACATCCCAATCCCATAGGGGAAGACACCCACCTTGTGACGATTCCGATTTTCACCCCCCCCCCCCTTCCTAGTCATGATGGGCTTTAACGGGAATCATCTTCAGACCCCTAACTGATTACACCTCAGTAATAAGCTAGGCCTTATTTGGGATGTCACCGACATCCCAAATAAGGCCATCTCCCACTAAACCAGTGGTGTTGAGCATTGGGACATTTATAAGGCAACTATGGTGACCACTACAGCACCACTGGAACTTGAATGTTGGGACATCCCAATCCCATAGGGGAAGACACCCACCTTGTGACGATTCCGATTTTCACCCCCCCCCCCCCTTCCTAGTCATGATGGGCTTTAACGGGAATCATCTTCAGACCCCTAACTGATTACACCTCAGTAATAAGCTAGGCCTTATTTGGGATGTCACCGATGTAAATGCCTCCTTAGACATTTCCATCAGTGATTTTTAACTCGGCTTTTGCCTTTGCTGCATTTACTTCATCACGTAAAACAACCATTGTCAAGATGGCGCTACACCCCATGGCTGCATGGATGCCCATGCCCTCGGAAGTGTAGTCACCATCCCGCCAAGAGCTATATTGTTAATCATTTATGAATGTTGGGACATCCCAACCCCGTAGGAGAAGACACCCGCCTAGTTCCGGTTGCCCCCCCCCCTGTTCATTGTGCTGTTGGGCTTTAACGGGAGATATGAACATTGGGACAATTAAAATAGAAATTGGCTTTCTCAGAGAAACTATTTTATATTCTTAGGAGAGCCTTCTTCTAGGTACTATGGCATTCAGAGAAAGCCATCAAACATATTATGTTATTGAACGCATATCTTTGGAGACTTGAAGATTTTTTGTCTTGGAAAATGTTTTTCTTAAATAAGTATTTCCTACCTTATTGTAAAAGGTTCTGATCTATTAGTGGAAATAATTAAATTATAATATACAAAACAAAATAATGGTGATTTAAAATCCCTTGTAGAATTTCTCATTCTTTCTTCATGTAATTCTACAAAAGATGTATTGTTAAGATGCCTTGCATACTCAATAATTTGTAGAATAGAGTGCAGACCATAATTTGAAGGATGTACTTTACAGTTTAAACTTTGTTATTATTTCTGAATATCAGTATCGCCTTTCAATACAGCTATTGCATTTTAATGGGTGCGGATGAATCAGTTTATAGTTCCTTCATTCATCATTTTATTGGAGGGTTTAATGGACAATGCCCAATACTACTCTGAAGAAGAAGGTACAAATCTTTGCTTTAAAAGCATGGCAAAATGAACAGAACACTTCATATAAGGAGAAAAACTTTTATTAATTCATACTAGATTTTGGGGATTTTATGTCTCTAGCAATCATATAAAGCCAGCTTCTGTTTGTCTATGGTAATTTCACCCAATATTTTAAGAAAGTCTTTAGAGAGATAAACCTGGCTTAACTGACACGTACTGTTTGGTTGCCTTCAATTCTTGGAAATGTTACTAGCCTAAGTGAACTACAAGTCCTGGAACTGCAAGATGATGCAAAATCTGGTTTCATCTTGAGGTTTTATAGTATGAGCCATATCACTGGACTATATGGAAACCCCTTGATGAAGTTGTGGTTCTTCAACCACCACTGTTAAGAATTATTACAAGTATTACTATTTATGATTATCCTAGTTCTCACTAGAAAGCAATCCTCTCACAGTCCAAATTTATATGACTGTACAGAGATGATATTAATGGAACAGATATTGTTGCAACAGCCAGATTTAGTGGAACAATAAATTTAAGTCAAAGTAATTTTATCTCATTCCAGCCTTCTTATTGAAACCCATCGGGTTGGTCTAGTGGTTAACGCGTCTTCCCAAATCAGCTGATTTGGAAAGTCGAGAGTTACAGCGTTCAAGTCCTAGTAAAGCCAGTTATTTTTACACGGATTTGAATACTAGATCATGGATACCGGTGTTCTTTGGTGGTTGGGTTTCAATTAACCACACATCTCAGGAATGGTCGAACTGAGAATGTACAAGACTACACTTCATTTACACTCATACATATCATCCTCATTCATCCTCTGAAGAATTATCTAAGCGTTAGTTACCGGAGGCTAAACAGGAAAAGAGAGAGCCTTCTTATTGAAGAGAGATCTATCCCTCATTTTCTTTTTATCTAGTAATAAAGGATTACAGAAAAAATCCCAGTCTTCCATTACCACAGTTATAAATTCGTCAGATGATGCAAAAGATGCCAATATATCAATTTGTTAGAGTAAAATTGCTGAATGCAGGGATAATAAATAATTCCTTTATTATTTTAGAACTGAAAAAATTATATAGCCTTAATGCCTTCTCCTGATGTACACTTGGTAATTTGATAAAAAAAGACATTAGATATCTTTAAAACATTGATTATTTTCAGTTTAATCACATTTTTAACAAGTGGACGGGTGATAGAGTAATTTACCAATCCAATCAGGCATATTTTTATCACTCTCTTTACCTCTTCTCACCCTCTTCCTTTCACTTCCTTCTCAAGCTGTCACTTTCTTATTTTCAGGGATAAATATTCCTTTTTTAAACTTCGCCCCCCTTTGAAGGACCCCCAATGCTTCAATCGAACGACACCCTCCTAAGTTTTATGTAGAACTCAAATCAGGCCTCAAAATCTGGAGGGCAAATAGTCTATTTCACTTCAACTAAATTGGTAGTTTACTCGACATTTCTTTGAATAGTTTATATTAATTACAATTTGCACCAGAATCTTAGATGGTTAAGCACCAGTCCAGCCTCCTGTCCAGGGGTTGCTGGTAGTTTAAGGCTCAGCTGAACCGGTCACAATTTAACACTAATGGCTCCTTGACACAGTATACTGTTCTTAGCCATCATTCTGCTGTCTGGTTCCATTCACCAACATATCCTAGCATGGCAATCCATATTGTAATAAATTATTAGTGCAATCATTATACAAATAAAGGTAATTATTATATTAGCAAATATAATTTGGTACCTACAGACTGCCTCTGAGTAAAAATATATGTGGAGGCTTCCAGAATATCATATCAGTCAATCTATCATCTGAAAGTTAATCATAGTTAATAAGTCATCTGAAAGTTAATTTTATTCATACTAATAAGTGTTGAACATATTAAACATGTATTAATATGTTTTTCTAGGTTAAAGAATAATGTAAGAACAGAAGTTCCTGATTGTAGTTGTTTTCCACCTGATAAATGTCCTCCAGAGCCTGGCTCATACTATACGCACCTTGGTGCTGCTGCTACTTTACCTGATCTTCGTAATGATTTAGAAACTAGAACAGGACTTAAAGGAAATGCTATTCGCATTGAAAAGGTAATTTGATAATATATTACTTATGTATATAATTATCATATAAAGTACATATTTAAATTTATAAATATGTTCATATAAATTAAGAATTATTAAAAATTATAATTTATATGAATTACAAATGAATTAATTAATTTTTATTCATTTTTGGATGTGAACATTTTCAATTTTTTCCTTCAAATGTTTTGCTAAAATACATACATAGTATTTATAGCCAAGCAGTTATAGCAAGGTGCTTGCGAAGGAGAGTAGATGTATGGCTGTAAGCAGAGGAAAAAGCGCCTTGCTAGAACGGCTCTGCTATACATACATAAAACTTTTCTAAAGAGAATCAGAGCCCAATTTAAAATTTAAAAAGTTATTTTTCACTTATTATTGAATGATTTTTACCTTTTTTCCCCTAAAATGCATCCTGAGAAAGTAAATACAATAGAAACTACCTTGGCAAAAAAAGGTCAGCTTTTTTGTTTAATTAAATATTATTTATGAAGATCAAAACATAATTATAAATTATTATAAAGATCATATCTAAACCTGAGCAAATCTATGGTGTTGTATTTATTTGGAAAAACCAAAGAAAATCAATGTAAATTTTGATCAGAGCAGAATAAAAAAAATAATAAATAAAAGGAAAAATGGTTTTAATTTACAGTAAAAGAAAAAAAAACTTAAGAGATACCAGTGATACAACTCTGTGTAACTAAATAAAACTCTTAATTGAAAACAGAATTTTGAAAAGGTTAATTGAAAAATATTTGAGATTCAAGTGCAAATTAAATGAGTATTTAGAAAATTCAGTTTTTTCTATTTATTTCTATTCTTTAAAAACTGATTATCAGAATAGTACTTGTTCTGTTATTTCCGTGTTGGTCTGATGGTTATGATTCATTATAAAGTCCGTGATCTTGCTACTAAATTTATATTTTTGAAGTAGTATTTATATCAAATATTTATCAATTTATTCATTCATAAATACAGACTTGTGGAAATGCATTTATAGTTCTTGGTAAAATAAATACTGCACAAAAAAAACCTGAACAGAAACAAGTCATCAGATTACTGTCATCTTTTTTGAGTGAATTTTGTCTTCCATCAAGTTGGATATATCATTGTAATAATGGAATCATATAAGTCAATGTGCACAAAAATCAGATAAAAATTCTATTTTTCTGTAAACAAATTACATTTACATAATTATCCTTTTTTTTAGAAGTTTTATATAATTATTCTAGGTTGTGTATACTGGAAAAGAAGGAAAGACAACTCAAGGTTGTCCGCTTGCTAAATGGGTGATAAGAAGAGCATCACTTGATGAGAAAGTTTTGATGATAGTAAAACATCGTCAAGGTCATAAGTGTCCGACTGCGTGGATTGTGGTAGTATTAGTTGCATGGGAAGGGGTGCCGTCTCAAGAAGCTGATTGTATCTACAGCATGCTTTCTCATAAGCTGAATAGGTTAGTTAAACAAGTTTACTGCTTTATTTATACTTAATTGCATTTGGATATTTGCAAATAATCTTTGTTTAGTTCACTTTAGAATTTTGTAATTTTTTTTTTGAATAATTCAAATGAAAATATGTATTAAAAAGCTGGATGGTAAGAACTGTCGTAACAAATGATCACAAAATTCAAACTTTTATGTACTTATTTTTCATTTTTCATGTAAATTAAATTTTTTATCTCAGTACTAAAAGAAAGTGGAAATAAAAAGAAATACACACTTCAGAAATCTAATGTTATGTCACATTAGATTTTTAATATGTAACTGCTAAAATGTTCTCCTAGCTTCTGCCAGAAGACGCTTCTTTATTATGTAATAAAGAATTGTAATCTTATATCAAACATATATTTAGAAATTAAAAAAATGTATTAAAAATATTCTATAGACTTCATTACAGTTAAACAAGGAAAAAGAAAATTAGAAAAACAAAAAATAGAGGATATAGAAATAATTATAGTAGAATTTTGAAATATTAGGTCAGTTAATAAAGTACTTAATAAATAGATTTTTAAATTGAACTGAAGAAGAGTGGTGTTTGTAGAAAAATCTGACAAAAAGAAAGACTCTGTTATCATAAAGATATTGAGGGTTAGCAAGTTTCAATGTAGAAGAAAGTGTAGAAAATAGAAACAGAAAACATGTGTTTTCAACCTGTGGCCGACCTTAAAGGATTTTTGGCCTATAGACTAAAATAAATTAGTTGTAAATATTTTTCTTATTTTATTAAATAACTTGAAAAGAATTAAAATGTAAAACACTAGATATCAATTTTATTTAATCTCATTCATTCATTATTAGTTATTTTATAATAAAAAGAAGAAAAAAACAGTAGTAAATACCACAAAAGTAAATAAAATTCTTTTAAAAAAATGAGATGCCTTTAAAAAAAATCCCTTCTTGTTTGGCAGACCCCTGTAGCCCACAGGCCCCCTAGTATTGCAAGGTCTGTAGGTGTGGCAGTTATGCCACTGCATACACACTTACACAAAGAGAAAGAAAGAGAGAAAATGAAGTGGAAATGACCTTTTATTAATTAGGATTTTTTTTTGTTTGAGAGCAGAATCAGAAGTACAACCGAAAATTTTTTGCACTTTAACTCTGAATATTTGTCAAATAAAGATGGGTGTTATTATATAATTTTTTATTTAATGTTATTAAAATATACCCATTAAACTATATGACATCAGCTTGTTTCACATCTTGAATTTCATTATGTTTTTGAATATTTTATTTCTTATATATCTAATATATTTTCTGCCATTCGTTCATCCTGACCTCCTCAGTGGGTTGATAACCTTAAACCCACTGACTATATTACCTTCAGCCACTAAGCATATTTAGGTGTTTTACAAGCAATTCTTTAAAAAATGAATTTTCTTTCACAAATCATAAAATGTTATACATAATTTTTTTCAGAAAATAATGAATAATAGTATAATGCAATAGTTGTCCTTACAAAGTTGTTTGTTTGAGAAAGTCTTGATGAAATATCACAAAAAAAAAAAAACATTTTCACTTTCAAAAGTTTCAGTCCATATAAACCAAACAAACATGACCATAACTAAACTTCTATTATATAAATAATGTTCACAATTATTTGGTGATCAAGAAAATGTGCATTTTTTGCTGCCTTATATTGTTAGGAAAAAAATTAAGTTATTCATACACTCTATATAATATTTTGGTGCACTAGAGAACCCCAACTGGATTCATCCTCTGTATCTTCAGGGCGATTTATTTTTCTGCCTGGCTTATTAGGCCTCCAAAAGTGTTCCAACTTATGGAAGCACTGTGGATGAACACCACAGTTACAACCTGGGCAACAGAAATTACTGCAGGATTTTTTCTGTGGGGTGGAACAGACCAGGCACAACCACAATTTGATTCGTGGCAAGAGTACTAGTTGATGTCCTACATCTTGTGATTCTTTTACTAGAAGATTCCAAATTGTGTCAGAAAAAATAGATAGAAATGTGCCAGAGGCAGACTGTTCTTCTGTGGACAGTTGTTCATGCCAGGATTCTTACTTTGAATTCTTCTTCGACTAATAATTCTGGCTCAGGAAGATATGCTCTTACCCACTTAGGTTCTGTGTGTTGAACCACAGATTCTTCATCACCACTATTTACTTCATGTCCGAATCATCATCACTTTCAATTCCCAAATCACTGTGACTAGGTTTGAACAATTCGTCACTACCCAAAGATAAATGATTTAGAATGTCGAAATCAATATCATCTATAGCCACATCACTATCTTCTCTGCACCTAATTCACACAAATAATCACAAATTTCACTATTTCTTGATAATTTACTCATATTTGATGACCAAACCACAACTGAAAAGTATCAATCTAGGTTACAACAACAAACAAACAACAGCTGACTGTACACAAAACATACCCAAATTTTGCAGATCTGCCAATCATACATAGTTCACTAAATTTTTAAATGATACAATATATTTATAAAATTCATTTTCCTCTTTGAAACAGTATTTTTTTTTGTCTTCAGTCATTTGATTGGTTTGATGCAGCTCTCCAAGATTCCCTGTCTAGTGCTAGTCGTTTTGTTTCGGTATACCCCTACATCCTACATCCCTATAAATTTATTTTACATATTCAAAACGTTGACTGCCAGCACAATTTTTCCCTTCTTCTTGTCCCTCCAATACTAAAGCGACTATTCCAGGATGCCATGTGGCCTATAAGTCTGTCGCTTTTTTTTAACTGGAGGGTGAAGCAGACGTCGTCATTAGGGCAGGTAAGACACCATTCCCTGATGTACGGGTTGTGGATCCCGTAGATATAGACCAAGTGATTTCTCGAATTGCACTGAGAAAGGCACCGGGGATTGACCAACTTGACCTGGATATTTTCTACCATCTGTTGCCTGTCATAAGAGAGCTGCTTGGCAGTCTGTTTTCAGGATGCCTAAGCTGGGGTTGCTTTCTGAGTTGTTGGAAGGTGGCTTTGGCGAGGGTGCTCTTAAAATCAGGAAAGGTTCCGAGTGAGGTCAGCAGTTATCGACCCATCATCCTCTTGCTGGTAATCAGCAAGTTGCTTGAAAGGCTGGTTGTGGAACAGCTCTGGGAAAGCATCGATATGAACTCACTTCTAAATCGAGGCCAGTATGGCTTCATGAAAGGGTTGACAACGAGGATTGCATCTTAAATGCTCTTGCCGAGGTGAAAAGTGCCAACTGTAAATATGTTTTGGCAATTTTTATTGACATAGAGGCAGCATATCTTTCCTTGTGTTGGAGTTCTGTCCTCTATGAGTTGGAACACCACAATGTTTCCATAGCCCTGCAGGCTGTAGTACATGACTACTTGTCTGATCGCACGGTTCTGTTTAAGGATACATACCTAGTTGTGGAAACGTCCATCAACAGGATAAGCCAGCAGGGCTCCGTTCTCGGTCTCTTGCTGTGGAACCTGGTATTCGATGGATTTTTGGGACTGACATTCCTGGATGGAGTCACGGCCCAGGCTTTCACCAATGACTGTCTCCTGTTAATTCACAGTAATTCATGACCACAGCTGAAAGACTGAGCGCAACCACAGAGGCTTTGTCAACCACAGAGGGCTGGATGGACATTCAAAATTTAAAGATTTCTATGCCCAAGATGAAGTTTATGCTTCTCAAATGTGCAGACAAATTATCATACAGTTAACCCCGTATTAAGTATAAAGGCTGTGTAATCAGCCAAGTTTGAGTTCATAAGTAACTAGGTGTTTTGTTTGATGAGAAGTTGCTGTTTAGCAACCACATTAGGCAAGTAGCGGCAGACACCATCACTGTGATGCACAAGCTTAGGAGGATTGCTCGAAAGGATTACAGACTGTAGGCCATCATTTGTACATCGTGTACCGAGGTGTCTTCGAAAGTATGACCTCTTATGCGGCGTCCATTTGGGTGCATAGGTTGGAAAGAAATCGAGCACTTATTCAAAATTTAAGCAGTGCCTAGCACAGAGCCTTAATTGTAAGCACTGGTGTTTTTAAAACAACCGCCTACGAGGCTACCACTGTATTGCCACGACTAAGGGAAGGTCCTTGTATACATTTATACAAGATCTGGGTGGATACAGATCTGTTATTGTGGTCCAATTGTTTTGCCACAAATTTTTCTTCGAATTGCTACAAGCAAACATTTCATGCATATTTTTATACCACTTGTAAACACTTGATTTATTCATAGAAAAATCAGCAAAAGCAACATTTAACATTTCCAATGTGGTGCTGCACTTTATTCCATTCTTAAAGCAAAATTTAATGTAAATTCTTCGTTCCATTTTTTCCATAAGTTAAAAATTGCAGACCATACCAAAACTTATGTAACCTTTTCAACAACCAGCAATAAACTAGGTCTCCAATAAGGCTACCAATGTAAACATACATTAGGGACAAGTGTATCAACAGAACAAAAATAAGAATTGTAACAATTGGACATATACAGCCCGAGAAATTTAAAAATGTGCAAATTTTTTGATAACCTCATATGTACATAATTATTTATGTTAATTGTTATTTACTTCTGTTTGAATGTGGTTTTGTTAAGGTATGGTTTACCGACTACAAGAAGATGTGCGACAAATGAACCACGGACATGTGCTTGTCAAGGTTTAGATCCTGATACTTGTGGTGCCTCATTCAGTTTTGGCTGTTCCTGGTCAATGTACTACAATGGTTGTAAATATGCTCGCAGTAAAACTGTTAGGAAATTTAGATTATCTGTTAGATCAGAGGTAAGATTTACAATTTATTTTTTATTATTACTTTGTAAAAATGATAAATTCATGTAATTCTGTTGGCAGAAAATTACAACATTAATAAATAAAGTATTTATTCAATATTTCAGGAACAAGAAGTAGAAGAAAGAATGCATGTGTTAGCTACATTGTTATCACCGCTTTACCGAACACTTGCTCCAGATGCCTTTAAGAATCAAACTCAATTTGAAAGAGAAGCATCTGAGTGTAGGCTTGGTTTTAAGCCAGGACGTCCATTTTCTGGTGTTACAGCTTGCATTGATTTTTGTGCTCATGCACATCGTGATCTTCATAATATGAATAATGGATGTACTGTGGTATGTAGTTTTTCAATTGTTACATTTTTATGTATTTTTTTATTTTATCAAAATACTCCAGTTATTATATATCAGTGAACTAATTTTTAGTATCGTTATTGATCTCTGGATATAAAGGTTCAGATCCAAGTCAAAATATTATATTTATTTTTATTTGGGTAAGCATTTGGATAAGGATTTTTATTTTTATAACATCATAAAGTCCAGTTTCAACAAGTATAACTTTATCCGATCATCATCTGTTTTTTCTTTTATCTTTTGTGCTTAACAGTGTTTTGTACAAATGCAGATATTACTTGCTTCTTCTTGATGCATGACAGTACTAAAATTTTATATATTTTACAAAAATAAGACTTCATATATCTTTTTGAGATTGGACATTAATATCTTTGATATGAGTAACTAGCAAATTGTTATCGTGTAGAGATATAATCTTGAAAAAAATAAATGAAGAAATCTTTCCATTAAACATTTTTAATTTGTTACCTGTATGAGTTTCAAAAAGCAGAAATGGATATCAATTTTTAAGTGTCATTAGAGATTGAGAAGAGACACCTTGAATATTGATGGCCCTGAAAAGCTCTTTGTAATAAGTCAGGTATGAACTGTAGAATATTCATAGATTCTATAATCTTCTCAATTTTTGAACTAGAAAAATAAGTAGAATGCTGTCTTAAATGGAACACAACCAAAATATATATTTAAAACCATAAAGTTGAGATGGCCAGTTTTTCACACCCCTCTTTGAAAGTATAATAAATACACTAATTCTACCAAATACTGATGAAGCAAATGAAAAAAAATAACAAAGCGAGTCTGAGGCTTTAAAATCAATTAAAATGTAGAAAGTACTAACTTTAGCATAAAAAATATTTCAGATAAGGGAATGTTTTCATTAGAACAAAATATGGTATATCAAGAAATCTTGATATACCATATTTTGTTCAACTGTTTAAATTACTGTGTAAACAAATAAATTTTTTGTAAGAAGATGATTACATAAAATTATGATAAAAAAAAATTGTTTATTAAACATATGTTAATTTTCCACCTACTTTAAGTGGTGTAACTACCAACTAAATAATTAATGAAAACTTACATAGGTGATTTGTTTTGTTTCTTTTAAGAAGTGGTATATGTTTACGCCAATACGTAAAGTAGGTTTTAATCCAATAATGTTTTTGTTATTATTTTTGTCTGCTGTGGTCGCAATGTTTCATAAAAGCAATTTCTGTTTAACCAAACTAGTCTTAACTGTTTTTGTTATCTCTAATTTTAATGTTGTCAAAGTTCCTAGAAGTCTAATTTTATTTGTCTGCGATCACATCATTTCCTCAACTTGTTCGTATTCAGAAATTATTTTATCAGTCTTACTAACTCTTTTAATGGACTGCTTGCTTATAAAAATAATCGTTATGTTCTTTCGTACCCAAACTTCCCGTTTATGCTAATTTCTTTCTCGTACCAATACTTGCACACTACCCCTTGTTGTCGACACACTCACTTCTGTCTATTGCCTAGTTTGTTCCCCCTCTTCTCACCACGCCACTTCTTTAGTTCAGTTTGGACCTGACTTTCACTATGTGTGGTTGCCTGCGATTCGCTCTCGCTCTCGTATAGTCCAGACCAAATCTCCACGATGTGTGGATGCTTGCGACTCGATTTCGTCTCTCTCTCTCTCTCTCTTATAGTTTGGTTATATTCATAGCCTTTGTGCATTCTTAAACGTGTTCATACTAGAAACGTTGTTTTTATGTGTTACACAATCAATATTGGACTTATACTTATTTCGATCTTACAGAAGTCAGTTACTGAAAATAAGTCACGTTTTCTCTCTCGTTTTGTGTGTTAATACTCGGTCGCCATATCGTCTTGTACTCTGTTGTAAGTGGTTCAGTTACTACAAACCAGCCAAATTTATCAAAGCAGGATCTTCCCAAACTGGTTATTACAAATTTGTGATGCTCCGTATTGTTCAATTTCTAGTAACAAAGTGTTACCTCTGTATTTTCTGATACACCACTGTAGATTACGCCAAGGATAAACTGTATGTATATATGTGTACTTTAATTCACGAGTTCATTTTCTACAAAAAAATAATGTGTGATTAAGGTCAATTAAAATTATTAATTGCGAAATGAATTACCAATATGTATTGATTGCTCGAATTATTATTTTTCTGATATTTTACAATATACATGAAATAATGTTTTTTAAATAAGTAAATTTCAGAATGTTTTATTAGTTTTTATTTGTTTGTTATTTATCGTATGCTTGTAAATTTATGTTTTTTGTAAATTGTACAGTTCTTTTCCATTATTTGAGATATAATTTCAATTATAATTATTTAAATGATCATCAGTAAATCACTTAAGCATTATTGCTATTAATGGCCAAAATGTAGTGACAAGGTCATTGAATAACTATTATTAATAATATTCAGGTTGTTCATTAAAAGTCTTTGTTTAAAAGTCAGTTGATCTTATACATTTTTTTTTGTTCAGCTTTATGGCTAGTTAATAAGAATAAAACATGTAGAATAATATTAACTGCTGCATG
Organism: Lycorma delicatula; assembly: GCF_047948215.1. Taxonomy (NCBI): domain Eukaryota; kingdom Metazoa; phylum Arthropoda; class Insecta; order Hemiptera; family Fulgoridae; genus Lycorma; species Lycorma delicatula. Next base: position 5,321,638 of record NC_134464.1, read on the forward strand.
TACTTGATTATATTGTAATTAACTTTCTTTTTTATACTGGAATATTATCGTGGCCTTTTTTCTATTACAAACTAGAAATACAAGTTTTAATTATTTAATGCTAAGTATGATGATGTTCATAAATCAGAAAAGGCCAGTGCCAATGATAAGAATTATTGTAGTTTATTTTTCTAAGTTAATGACATTTGTTCACTGCTAATTTTTTATTATTACAGAATATATCAGTAATGCAACAGTTTTCCAGTTACACTATGTTTATTGATGTTATGTTTATAATTATATGATTGTAAAAAAGGTGATTTAAGTTCTTTTGTTTTCAGGCTTTGAATTTGAATTTCAGGCTTTAAATTGCAGATTTTCACATTATTAGCCTATATGCAGTTTATTTGTGTGATAAATTAAAGTCCAATTTCTTTTGGCAAAAACGAGCCGTGTCATTTCATTTTGTAACTTTTCCCAACAGTATACTTAACAAATTCACAAGTTACTAACATTGTTATTATCCTTGAAGCAAAGGAAAAAGTTAGATGAAGTTTTATATTAAAGACTTCAGAAGATAAAAAAGTTTTTACAACTTCTGAATGAAAAGTTTTTTAAAGAAGGGATATTACTCATTTTCAAAACTTGTTTGACATTTTTAGATGAATCATTACAGCTAGGATTAATTAAAAGGAAAGCAGGGAGAAAATATGAAATTATACTCGAATGGACTTAAATTACTATACAACATTTATTATTATTTTTTTTAATTATAAATTATTTACAAACCTTCACAAAGAAATTTTTTTAATTACTTTTTTAATCAATTATTATTAAAATTAAATGATTTAATTTAATATTTTTTTAATTAATTACAGGTAGTTACACTAACAAAACATCGTAGTTTAACTAAACCAGATGATGAACAACTTCATGTATTACCGTTATATGTAATGGATGATTCTGATGAATTTGGAAATAAGGAGGCCCAAGAAGCAAAAGCAAAAGTGGGAGCTATTGAAACTCTTACAAAGTAAATACTCCTATTTATTTATTTTATTTTTTATTTGAAGTTTCATTTTTTTTTTACTACTTAAAATAATCTGTATATTTACTATGTTAATTGTCAAAAAAATGAATAATTAATTGTAGATTCATCGTAACTATTTTTAATAAAAATGAATTTCTTATGTATTGAAAACAAATAATAAATTAAAAATAACAAAAATATATTTATTGGTATTTTGATTTATTTCAGTTTATTATATTTTGTCATTTTGAGCAGATCTTACTGATTAACTGGTCGTTGGGATTTTTCTTATTATTAACCAATGAGCATACCTATTTGCACAAATCCACAGTTTTGCCGACTTTTGAAGAAAAGTATGATATTACTTTCAGTCACATTATAGGAGTTGGGGTGAAAATTAATTTTCTTTACGCTTTGAGGTATGAAAATACCATTCACTTAAAATGGGGTTTCCTTAGGTATTTATATCTAATATATAAATGCGAAAGTTTGTGGCTGGGATCTGTTTATCTGTCTACACAGCATCAAGCAAGAACCAACCGACCAATTGCCTTCACACTTTCAGGATGCATTTATGTTATCCCAGGGAAGGTTTAACTCATACATCAAGACCCTAGCCCCCTTGAGGGTTAAGATAAAAAAGATATTCATAAATCCTTTTTTTTCATTGTATTTCTATTAGCATGAACAGAAATAAAATGAAGTAAAATAACTGACTTTTTCTTTAATAGATATGTGTTAATATAAAATATTCTCACAACCATGAGGATAATGAACATTGGGGATGCAGAGGGTGGAGTCCCCTGGCTAGACAAGAAAGGACAACCGAAGCAAGCCCTGACCTGCTAGTATACAGTATACATATATATATTATTAGTTTAGTATATATATATAGTCCTATGTATAAAATTTTGTGCCACAAGAATTTCCAAAATTACTAAATAATTTCATTGAAATTTAGATATGCTGTAGTAATGTATCTGAAGTTGTGCATTTCCCCTTTTCCCTCCTTTATTAATTGAACCATTAAATTATGTATATTTCATAATATTGTTAAAATAGATGGTTCTGTAAAAAAATAATAATTTTCTTAAAAAAAAAAATTGAACCGTAAATTATATACACTGTTATTAATTTATTTGAACACTAGCTCTTTTATGTAATCATTCAGCAAAGAAATGAAATGTTAAGATTACATAACTAGGAATTGTAATTTTTCATAGTTCCTACTGATTTTCTTAGAATTAGTTGAAAATTTAAAAAATGATTTAGAAAAACAATGTTTAGTATGATACAAAACATAATTTTTTTTCATCCAGTTCTTAGATATAATTCTTCAAAAATACACTTTTTCAGTTCATGTAGAATGTGACAGCTTATCTTCTGGAGGTTTATTATAAGTTTATTTACAAGCTACAATAAAGTTATGCAAACTTGACTTTCATGAACTCAAAATGTTATCAAACTCAAAAGGCTTGTAAAAGGCATGTGTAAATAAGTCTGAAGGTATTCAAATTCTTAGAATGTTATTTTCAGTAACATGGCAAATCATTTAGTGAAACGCTGAAATACAGTTTTTCTTTCTACTCTGACCTGTTATCAGAAACAGGATGAATTACAAAACCATTTTCTAAGGAAAAATAAATAATTCCTTGGTTACTTTACTGTTTGATTTTATTATCATCTTGAAGCACTTTAATATTCAAATGTAGAGGTCCAAATCCAGCTGGACCTCGTTGAAACTATAGAATTTTTAAACAGTACATGGAATAGTTTTTTTATTATCATGAGCTCTTTGTCTCGTAATAATTAAGCTATTATTTTTTTCTTAATTTATATCATACTGTAAAAACTTGCCGTGATAGAACATTAAATTAATACATTTAAATTATTTTTCTAATTAATTATTCAAGAGTATTCTTTATAACAATTTTCTGCTTATCTCCTCTGATAAATCATAATACTGTTTTTAACTTCAATCATCTAACAGGTATCCTTTCATGAAAATTAACATTTCTGAAACTGCTCCTCTCCTAGATTCATTACATCACATTTCAAGACTGTACTATTCAGCTTGTTTAGAAAAATATAATTTAGATATCTAAATTTAAATACAGAATAATAGAGCATTCTATTGAACAGTATAGATTATTTAGAAAACTGTATTAAAAACATATGCAGTACAATAGATCTCATGCTATAATGAATTAATTGATTCCTGAATGCAATCGTAAACCAAAAGCCTCACACACCATAGTGTTACAGACTCAGCTGCAAAAGATAGATTATCTTCAGTATATTTTTAGGTGCTATTAAATTACGGTATTTTCATAAAACAATCTTATTCCATCTGTATTCTTCTAACAGCATGAAAAACAATTTTACACTCTTAAAACCACATATGCATTTTTATCCTTGTTTTGTTAAATGTATTCACAATTGCACACATTTCTTACTGGAGCCTGCTTCATTGAAATTAAATATCAAACAAGCTGAGTATTTACTGTTTTCTAATTCCTTAACTAAAATATTAGAATAGTTTTCAGCTGTTGAAACATCTTGCTTGCAGTTCCATGTAATATTTTAAAGTTATGTAATCCAACTTTTCTTCCAAATCAGTCAAATTGTCTTTGGCTGACATATGATACCTCCTCAGTTTTATCATATTACTTTAACATCTGAAATATTGACAAGACTTTTAAAAAAATATTCACCTGGTTAAGAGGCATGCAAATTAATGGTGTTTGACAATTAATTTCATTAAATTTTATTTCTGCTTTTGGTAGAGATTTTCATGACTTTTCATCAAAATCAGTGTAATGCTCTTACTTCTTTCAAATATTTTTTTCTGTTTTATAATTTATAAATCTTGAATTTAGTGGCTACATAATTTTTTCTTGATTTCCTCAGTTTTTAAAGTTTTACATTTCTCTTTTAATGTCTTCCTTGCCTTTTTGTAGAGATTGTTAATTTGTTTTTTCTTGTTGTTGTTTATTCATATATATATGTTTTTTTGTTTTTTTTTGTTGATAGCACCAGTTTCATTGGACCACATTTAATAGTTAATTTCTGTTGATCTCCTATACTTTCAACTTTCATTTTGTTTTTTAGTATTTCTGGTCTTATATATATATTAAAAAAAATGTAAGGATAACTAAAAAGCTAAAAGTAACCCAAACCCACCAAATATTTACTTTTTAAAAGTTAAGGATATCGTTGTGTATATATATATATATCCAGAAAAACTAAAAAGAAGTAAAACATTATAGTTAGATCATTAAAAAAATGCATTAAGTTACAATTTTTTTCTGTTCATTGTGTGTGTGTGTGTGTGTGCACATGCATGCGTGTGCATGTTTTTAATGACCCCAGTGTTAATAAATAAATAAATATATATATATATATATATATATACACACACAAGGTGCTACCCAAAAGTTCAGGGAATTTTACCATAAAAATAAAATAGCTTACCATAACTTATAATTTCCACTGTCTCCTTCAAAGTAATCCTCTTGGGCATTGATAGAGTGATCCCAGTGTTTTTCCCATGATTCCATGCAGCCCTAGTAGTCTGCAGGTGTAAGTGTTTGAAGCACGTTCTGCGTTTCTTCCTGAATCTTCTCAATTGTGTTTAAATTAAGGCCTTTCAATTGAAATTTTATTTTCGGAAAGAGAATAAAGTCGCACAGTGCAAGGTCAGGCAAATAGGGTGGTGGAGAATCACTACTGTCTTTTTGGAAACCAAGAAATTCCAAACAGTTAGCGATGTGTGCGCGTTGTCATGGTGCAGAACCCAGCTGTTGTTACCCCCACAGATCTGAACGTTTGCGCCTAATGCTTTCACATAACCGCTTCAAAACATCACAATAGAACATCCCATTGACAGTTTGACCAACAGGAACAAATTCCTTATGGATAACACCTTTGATGTCAAAAAAAAACAATCATCATGGACGTCACGTTGCTGCGAACTTGGCATGCTTTTTTTGGCCACGGTAAACTTGGCGACTTCCACTGCGATGACTGCTGCTTAGTTTCAGGGTCATACCCATACACCCATGTCTATCACCAGTTATGATGTTGGAGATGAAGTTAGGGTCATCTCTTGCTGAATTTTTCAATTCACTACAGACAGCTACGCGATTTTGTTTCTGGTCGCTGTTCAACAGTCTCGGTACGAATTTTGCAGCAATGCGTCTCACGTTCAAATTGTCCGACAAGATGCGTTGCACGGACCCATATGACATTTGCAACACCGGAAGTTGCGCTTGTTGATGGTCTTCCTGAACGCTCATCATCATTGACTGTCGTTCATCCATCTTTGAATCATTTGTACCACAAACAAGTTTTACTTTTACTCATAGCATTGTCACCAAATGCTTGCGATGGGTTTCTGCACCAGTTTTTTTAAGCATGAAGCAAAATTTGATGCAGGTTCTTTGCTCTTTGAAATCTGCCATTTAGAACTTCACCGAAGCAGTAAAACACAACGTTACATAACCGCACGAAAGTCAACAATGCAGCCTCCACTGTCACAGCTCTTGGAACACTGATTCACAGAGTACTGTTAGCCACATCTAGCAGAAGCAGGTTGTACCAGCAATGGTTCGCGTGCGAAATTCAAATTCCCCGAATTTTTGGGTAGCACCTCGTATATATATATATATATATATAATATATATATAAAACTGCTATTCTGATATCATTTAATTCTTTATATACTTTTATTACCATGCTCTGTAACCATTAATGCCAAATGTTGCACAAAACTTAATTAACATAATAAAAAACAGATTAATTTTTTTCTCTATAATTTCTCAGAATATTTCAATGGACAAATATTTATATATATATATATATATATATATGTGTGTGTGTGTGTATTTTTTTGTTGTTTTTTTATAGCACTAGTTTCATTGGACCACATTTAATAGAAAATAGGAGATCAACAGAAATTAGTTAATTTCTGTTGATCTTCTATTTTCTTTCATTTTCAAGCTGTGTTGCTTCTTTCTTCCTTCTGTCCATTTCTTATTACTACTCTCTGTTTCCTTTCTGAATCCCTTTATATTCATGTACCTGAAGAATGACAAAGAAAAGGGTATAGAAAGAATTCCCCTGAAAGTTATTTAAATTTGTTACATTTATTTATTTATATATTACATATATATTTCGATTAATCTTCTTTTGCAAAATTATTTTATGGGAAGTTCTACTGGAAGTAAAAGAGTGTTTCAAGTTCAGTAAAAGTAATAGCTAAATATATAATTTATAATAAAGCTCCTGAAAGAGCATGCAAACAGTATTTATGATTAAAATACTTGCTTTGTTCAACCTATGTATTCTAAAATTGGTAATATATATATATATATATATATAAAACAATATGCATTAAGAGACAAATTTTACTTTAAAAATAGTTATAACACTAAAAAGCAAAATTTATTTCTTTCCAAACACATGTAACACATTATGAGAAAAGCCCACACTGTAGTAGAATTAAGTTGTATAATATTTCCTTTAGAAACACTGAAGCCACACAGAATTCAAAAGAAATGTGTTATATGCTTGTTAAAAACACGCATTACTGTTCTGATCGAGTTTTGAATTGTGATGCAGCTATGAGAAGTAGACACTTTTTGTTTTTCTTTAATTGTTTAGATTTTATATCTGTAAAAATATACAAATGTAAGATACATTTTGTAAGTTTTTTATTTTTATGATGCATTGTTTTAATAATCTGTTTTATTAAGTTACCAACTAAAGCCTTTAAGCTATTTCTATTTATTGAACTGTTTCATAATTTCAGGACTATCAAATAATTTCAGAACAAGTAACATTATACAAAAAAAAATTAATTAAAAAATAAAATAACAGTAAAGTTTAATAATTAAGCAACATATATGTTCAGTTGTATATATGTTCAAGAAATAATCTTTAATTACCTCTTTTAGTTTTCCAAATGTCACTGAATGCACAATACAACTACAACATTTTTATAACTTTGTTACTGATGCTATTGTTCACAATTGTAGCAAATTCTGATGTTAACTTTTGAATTGGTGTTTAGGAACTGCTACTTTTTGATATTTTAGAATACATATATTTTTTCCCCTAATGTGTACATTGCAATCTGTCAACTAGTGGACAATAAGTAAAATTAAAAAAAAACATTACTGAAGATGGGCTTCTGCCTGAAAGCGCTTTAATGAAAAAAATTATAGAATGTCCTTTAATTCTGTACTTTGAGGAGTGGCTGATAAAGTTTTATATAATATAATTAGCTAGATTTTACATACAGAGAAGATATGGACTACAAAAAATTTAATTTAAATAAATAAATATATATATATATATACATAATATGTAAATGAGGTGAGATTCTGTACAACGCTAGTACAGAATCAGGCCGACAATTCCTGAGACATCTGATTCATTGAATCCAACCACCAAATACACCAATATCCACTGGCTAGTATTCAAATCCATATAAAAGCTATTAACTTTTAGTAGGATTTGAACCTGAGAACCTACGACTTTGAAAATCAACTGTTAAACAAGTGATTTCCAACGATGAGTTCCACTAGACCAGCCTGGTGGGTTGGTAGCATATATGAATGTGAATTGATTAAAATTTCGTCTGCAGCATAAGGAAAACTGCTAGGAAAAATATAAGTGAAGATAAATAGATCAAACTACAATATTATGATAAGAACTTTCTTCTTTCATATTGATCTGAAAACATGGGGGATCAGGAAAATTGATTTTTGGTACATGATTAGAAGAGTAGAAAGAAATTTTTCTGCTGAAATAGAGATCTGTTCACTGAAGAGGATGATAGAAGATTGTTAAAGAAATTTATTAAAATCATAAGATTGTTTGAAAATAATTGCTGAAGGTTCAGAGGCCCAGCAAAATATCAGTAAACCTTATTAATGTTAAAGAGAATTTGTGGGCTTGCAGTAAGGTTGGGCCTTATTCATGAAGAGAAGATAATGAAGAAAAACATCAGCATCATATTTCTGTATAAATTGGGTGAGTTTTTCATAACATAGTAAGTCAATTTATTCATTATTTCTTTTTAGTTTATTTGAATTTATATTGCGTCATAGTTTGTCATCTAAGTAATAGTTGCAGCAGTCATAATGACAGTAGTATTATCTATCACGGTAACATCTATGTCGTGAGCCGCAATAAACAGATTCACAAGACCCACGATAATTGTTTTTATCTTTTAACTATAAGACATAAAATCATATTTTATTGCTTAATACGCTTTAAAAATTATTTATTAAAATTCAGAAATTTATTAAAAAGTAATTCTGGTAACAAAGAGTTTTGAGTGAGGTATTGTTATATCATTGATGTTACAACTGGATAAAAATTACTTCAGGCTTCAAAATATCAATGAATATTTTTTTTTTTTTTGAGCGTAATTAAAAAAACAACTACCCTTGAATATTTTTTGATAGTTTAAATAATCGTGTATGTAAATTCAATTTTAGATTTCCCTGTGAGGTGAGAGTTCGTGCAGTCCCTTTACAGCCATGCAGAAGACATGGAAAAAAGAGAAAAGAGGATGAACCTGATGCTGTTATTAAAAAAGAAGCACCTGCGCATAGAAGTCCTAATGTTGATCATTCACCTCATAGGTTTGTTAGATTTAAAATTGTTATGTTTCCAACTGAATAGAATCTGTCTGTTTTAATATAATTTTTTTTAAATTATATTTCTCAATACTGTGTTCCTCAGATGTTAAACATATTATGTTAAATTTATGTATTCATCATATAAGAAGACTATATCTGTTTTTAAACATGAGAGAAGTACCTCTTCCTGCCAAACATAACCTACTATCCACTTCTGTAGTCATTTTTTTCTTTATAATTTTAATCCACGTTGGTTATAGATAAATCAACCAAAAAATTACAAGGAACAAAGATTCAAAAATTAATTGTAAATCAACTTTTATAAGAAATATTTGAAAGAATTAAACAATGAATTCTTGAGACCTTCTTGAAAAGCCATTATTTTATTTATTTTTAAGATTTTCTTCTCACTTAAGAGGCATTTTGAACAAAAATATTAATGGATTAAACTCAAAGCAAAGAAATTTAACGTGTTTGATGATGCTAAGTTTATACTCCACTAAAACAAAATACTTTCATGCCAAAATTTGTTTATGTTTATCCTAAAGATTCAGATTATATATCGGTCGGTTTGCTTGGCATTTCTTCCACCACCACCCCATTCGGTCACCCAAAAACATAAGACCGAATGTCACCCCATTTGGTTACCCTAAAGCATAAGACCGAATGTCTGTGCCACAAACGGCTACTGAGCCTCAAAACAGTTTAGCGACCAGTGACCTAAATAGCTCCTAGAGCTTACCTAACAGTGTGAGCCAACTAAGTGCGATGCCATTCACCACTGGCTTACATGTCCCAACTGCTCACTTGTCATATATTTACTAAAATGGGTAGGCACACTTTGTCAACTACTAAAAATATATGACATCCATAAATTAAACAAAAATAAAATTTACGTCGTCTAGACAACAATTCGCTGCTACGCCTAGGTTGCTGAATACCAGCAAGTACCTGTCCACTATATTAAATCACTTGGAGCCTTAACTGGCTGGTGGTCAGCCATATATAGGTTAGCTTCATACAGCAGTGTGGTAGGAGTCTTTTCCCTTAGGTAAGCTGCTGATATTGGTTGAACAAAGCAACAGCATCAACCAACTCCCACACAGTCTGACAATGTGTCTCTAGCACACTGACTCGCCACTTGTGAGTGGCCAATTTTTCCCTTGATCTGTAAGTTCCAGGGTGGCCTGGTCTCTGGCCCCCCCAAGAACAGAGCATTCAAACATCAGGTGTTCATTTGTCTAGACCTCCCCGCAGATGCACAGCTGCCAGGCGGAAACAAAACAGATATTGGTTGTAGTTATGATGAAAAGTTGTTTTTAATACATGTAAGGGACAAATTTAGATGAAGGTATATGTTGAGCCACTACTTAACTGCAAAGGTATGATGAAAATTATTAATGGCCACAAAATGTGCTTTTTCCCAAAATGTCATTAATATGAAAAATAGTTTAATTTATGAAGCTGAAACTTATATTTACTTTTTATTATTATTATTTTCGACTTTTGCATAATTATTTCTACTAATAGGTGTTATGAAATAAATAAAGTAGGTTGTAATAATGGAAATTTTTCAAAGAGCTGATATTTTCTACATCAGGGATGCCAACTTTAATATCAGACACTCTCAATTTATTCTATTTCATAATTTTTCCACTGTTGTCAATCATCTCTTAATTATTCAATGATTCTCTTAAGAATAACTTTCATAAAATTTCTTAGCAAAAATGTTGATATTTGCTGCAGAAACAAAAATGATTAAGTTTATAAAGAGTTGTTATAAAAATGAGTTGATTGTTCAGCTCATGTTTAATTAAAATAAATTTTATAACTAATTATTATAAATGGTAACACCGGTCAAAAAAATAATAATACGGTACTAAGATAAAAGTAGGTCATTAGAATGTATTTTTTATGCTGAATCTTAAAATGAAATCAGTTTTTCTTCATCACTCTCAGATTTTTAGTTATGACCCTTTAAATTATTGAGAAACATCTTAAATAATAGAATACAAAAATAATAATAATAATTACAATTAAAATTCCTACCTTTATTTTACAGACACTTACGTTTATCTTAATTCCTTTTTTCTTATTTTCCTTTTATATTCAGTGAAGTCTTCTCTTTTTATCATCCAGCAGTATTCACTCATCACAGATTCATGCCATCTGCCTTGATAATGTTTTTACAAAATCCTTCATCAGGCCTAGTTTTATGTATAGAGGTAAAGTAATACAATTTGCTTCGACAAGGGGAATATTGACAACATTTTCCTTTCCTGGGGTAAAGTGCTTTCTTTTTCGCCAGTCTTTAACTGCGCAGTGTTTATCTGTAGTCCAACTATCCCACAAACACAAGAAACACATTTATTTTGTGAAGCTACTCTGGAGACTGAGAAGAAGCCCTATTGCTTTCAGGATCCCTATTTTAATCATCATGAGTGTTCATCATACTTCTTTTAAAATTTTTGACATGCTTTCATATGTTTCTTTCATTCTTACAACTTGTGCTAGCAGTACAGAAGAAAACTTATTTGAGTTATGTAACAACACTGCCTTTCAGCTTCTTTTTGATGAGTCTATAAATAAATGCAGATCATGAATAACATATTCAATGTCCAGTTCAGACATTTGTTCCCTAACATCATGGCAGGAACAAATTAAACTGTCTCTTCTAAAGTATTTCAGTAAATTTTCATTTCGATTTCTATATACTGAAATTTCAGTGTCCTTGTTTAATAAATTCCATTCTTTAAACGTGAACCTGGGAATTCTACATGTTGTAGACAAATACAATTCATGAATTAGGTCGCTCAGTTCTGCTTGTGTGATGAGGTGAGGTTCAGTATTTGATTCTTCTGGAATGTAATTAACATCTTTTGAAGTTGAAGATTCATCTGTATATCAACACCATGAAGTTCTGGTCTCATAGCTGAATGAACATTTGGGTATGCGATACTGCTTTTATTGTTTGAATTGAAACCAGTAACATTTGTTAAGAAAAAATAGCAGTCATCATAATGGTTGTAGGCTCTTGCCAAATCATAGGTACACCAAAAGGCAAATGATCTTTTTTTCCTTTTAACGTAGCACTAGGATAGTGTAATGTAGCACTTGATGCATGCTACATTTGGAACCCAGGATTTATCTTCGTCTCCCGAGGGACAGTCACAATAATATTTGTAAGCAGATTTCAGCAAATTTATTTAATACTGGTGAATTTAATATTTGGAGAATTTTTACAAGCCAAGTTTTATTCATTGTAAAATTCAAAATATTTTAATGAATGAAAGTAATCTGAAATATTATAAATATACTTACTTAATTATAAAAATAATTACTTAAAAGTAATAAAAAACTTAATTACTTAAAACTGTTTCACCATGGTGTGCAACAAAATACAGTGTGAAACACACACACTAATACACACACACACACACACACACACACACACACACACACACACACACACACACACACACACACACACACACACACACACATACACACACACACACACACACACACACACTGTAAGAAATCTTGATGTTCAATAAAAATTACCAAATGTTGTTCTGCCATAAAAATCTTTCACTAAATTTATGGCATCACTTATGAAACAATCTTTATGTGATATGTGTATGATAAAATCACTACCGCAACTAAAGGACACAGCAAGTCATACCAAGAGCTGAACTCATATTGTAGAAAATTTCATCATGTTGTATTACTTGTTACTTGACTCGCTGACATGTCTATACATAGCCGGCTTGATATAAATGACATTGTTTGACTGTTTTATATCAAATATGGGTCTACAGCACACATCATAATATAAATCAGATGTGAATAAGCAAACATACAGAAGTAATAACTTATTTGTATTGTTTGTTCCACGAATAATGGAACAAATAAATTTAAGGGGTTATAACTTGAAAACATTACATGATGGGTTGTTTCGAAATACATATTGAGATGCAGCACATAAACAACTATATAGAACACATACTCCCTTTTCAGTTCCAAATTTTTATATTGACCAGTGTAATTTTAATATGTTATTAATCAATCTAATAAGAAATATTTATTAACTTAAATAATACTATTTATTTGTCATAATGTTATTTCTTAGATGATATCCTGAAAGAACAATAGAATTCTACCAGCAAAGTAATAAAAGCTAAAAATAATTTTATTTGGAATGTAATTATAAGTCAGTCATATTTTTGTTCTTTTAGGTATAATAATTATATGAACAATTCAAGAGTGTATGTGTTCTTGTATTTTATTTAAATTTAGAAACCCTGGGACAGTTGATTCTGGTGGACATAGACTGATGGATCAAAGATCACATCCACCGATGGAACAAAATCCAGGCTCAAGAAATTGTCCTTCAATGTCTTCCCTTGAAATGGCTTCCATGTTAGAAGGAATGGATGCTCAACTGCAAAGTTCACAGGTAAAATTCTTTTTTTTTCTATAAAAATAGTCAACTAAATGATGTGTAAAGTCAGTTATGGTAACCGCTAAATCAAGATGTTTTGGTCTTGATTTTGCTGTAATGGCCTGGAAATTTATTCACATATATTTCATTACCCCCAAGTTTTTGGCTCGTGTAAGCAACGTCCTGATCAAAATTAAAAAAAAATTATGGTTCTGTTTTTCTGTACTTACTTCCATATTATATACATAAATACATTATTACTTTTAAAAGTCCTAAAATAATTTTTATATTTAAAATATAATGAGAAAATGAACTATCAAAAAGAAAAGATTCAAATATCATTTACAAATATTAAAATCTAAAAACTATATATCTTTTTTGATTGTTAACCTAATTTTATTTTTTATTACTTGCAAATGATCCTTGAGCTTTCTCTCTCTGCTACATTTTTTCAAAATCTGTTAGCATGGCTCATGGTTGTTGATTTGTAAAAAGAGAATTCAAAAATAGTATCCTCATGTATTTTTTAATCCTGAAACTAATAACTGCTGATTTTTCATTTGCAAAATGCAACTGTCGAAAACTTGTTTTTTATTCTTTACTTTTAAAATGTGCTTTAAATGTTAAAAAAAACATTGCATATGTGAATTTAGTGATTAAGAAAATAATTCAGATATTCTAGAAAATAGCAAAGATGACAACTTAATTAAAGAATTGTATGAGTGTGTTTCAAATGATGCCAGCAGTAAAAATTTACATGTTAATAATACCTGGTGAGCAACTTAACTGAACTGAGCCGATTCAAACTGCTGTTAGTTGTCACCTTTAACGCTGCTACTGTCACTGCTGCTGCTAGCACCACCATTTGTTGTGTATGTTACATGTTACTATTCTCATCTATTGTTGTCAGTTGAAAATTTTTCATAGTTAATTACAGTATTATTCTGTGTAGCTGTTTTTTTTTTTTTTCTAAAATGTTTTATTGTAAGTGGTTGGTGTAATGAAAGCTTACATATGTTCTAAATTGTTTTAAGAAATGTGTCAAATATTCGCAGAAAATTTTCCAAATGTTAGTATCCTGGCTAAGAGTACACAATTTGGCTAAAAAATCACATACAATGAGGGTCGATTTCAAATGAATAGGTGACCTTCTATAAGCACTCCACAGACCATAGCCAATATTCAAAGAACAATTTCTGCTAGTTTGAAAATATCAATACATAAGTTATCACAACAAATCAGTGTAAAATTCATTTTTTGACATAAGATTCTTCATGATTTAAAATTGAAACCGTATTGTATAATGACTATGTAATAACCTAAGAGAACAAACAAACCAAAACGTCTTAATTACTGCAACTGACTTCTTAAAATCTTTGCCAATGGATAAATACATTCAATAGCGTATTTCGTGTCAACCAAGGCATGATGTTTATTTATCTGGGAATGTTAATTCTCACAACACCAAATATTGGAAATCTGAAAATCCTCACCAGTCATTTCAGTGTCTACTTAACGATGAGGAAGTCGGTGTATGGTGTGCTGCTGTTTCTGGTAATCGTATAACAGGGCCAGTATTCTTTAGTGGTCTGTCAATAAAAAAGTTACCATACTATTTTTGAAGAAGTCTATGCTCATATAACAGATTGTGAAAAAGAGTACTGTTTATTCCAATAAGACAGTAACTAACATATTTTAAAAGCATCATTTTTGTGGCTTACAGAAGAATGACTGTCAGCAGAGAGAGTGTGGTGGCCTCTGGAATCCCCAGATCTGTCTAATTGCAATTTTTTTTGTTTTGGGCCTATTTGAAGGATAGAATTTGTTGGGGCATATGCCTTTGTATGTGTATGTTAATGTGGAGTGGGAGAGAAAGTACTGAAGTGGGGAGATTGGGCAGGTCGGTGTAGAATGGAAGGGAGTTAGTGAGCATGATGGACTAGGGCAGTGTTGAATTCATGAGCTGTGTGTGCAAGTGTATAGTCCATTTTCAATAATTACAACCACCTTCATTGTGTTCAGTAAATTCATGTTTTTTTAGTTATTAAATATTGCTCAATTTGTTAATCAAGGTGTTTTATCATTTTGTAACCCAGCATCCGGTAAGAACCAGGCTATTAAATTCAAATGAAAAATCAAAATATTGCTACATCTCCGCTATTAGTGCCAAACAGAGTTAATGAATCAAATCCCCACAGTATCAGTGAAGTGAAGGTAAGCACTGAATAATAATTTGATGGTCATTGACAACAAAGTTGTCATATCATATCAGGAGATCCTAATATGATCACAAAAGTGCATCATGTATAAGGCATTGATTTTGTGCATCTTTTGTAAAAATACAGTAAATATGTAAACATTTGCTAATGTAAATATGAATTTAAGTTAATTTACTTTTTCATTTTTCATTTCATTTGTTAAATGTTTCACATAGCAATTGTGTTTGGTTTATAGCAGTTCGGTTTTAAGTTGATCACCTGGTATACATGCTATTAAAACTTACTCTTAAAATAGGGAAATCTCACCAAAATTAAAAGGAAATTTAGATTTTAGTATAAGGGGCATTAGTCCTACTAACACACCACCAAAATTTCTCTTCTAATTGTATTTTGATTATAATTAATTTTTTACATATTCATATATTCTAATGTTTTAAGTAAGTAATCAATAAAACATACCCTACAAATTTATATCTTATTTTTTATTCTTATGATTCTTGTATATCTTTAATTTGATTCAACAAACAAGTGTTTGTTTAGGCACATAATGTTTTTTTTTTAATTCTTAAATCTGATTTAAAATTTTTTAATTCTAATAATCATAATAATGTGTGATATATTATTTTATTTAACCCTTTGCGGTCAGATGATGTACTTAAAATTAATCCACTGGGATCAAGTGGCCAGTAGTACTGGCTGTAGCCATTTTACCTGTCAAGTCAGGATTGTTTGTACAGCTGCATTCCTCACAGCAGTAGTGGCCAGGTTAAAATCCCTTGAACATTCAGATGGCCAGCAGTAATGGCCACTCAAAACATATTGCTATAGAAATAGTGTATTTCTTTTGTGCTCTGTAATTAGTGTTGTAACCTATCGGACAGTTTTTTAACTAAGTGTGTATTACATTTCCTGCTCTTTTTATACTGCCTTCACACTATTTTGGCAACGTTCTCGGTTAGTGTGGGCCGCTTATTGCACAGTAGATTGCTTTTAAAAAGTGAATTTATAATTAGTGTTTCTTAGTTAATTTTTCTTTACTCTTATTAATGTTAATAGTTAATGTATATAATTCAATGCAAATATGAGTGATTTAAAATCAGATGAGGTTAGAGAGTTGTTCCAAGATGATAGTATTTCTGATGTTGATTTGGTACATGATAGTGATGTTAATTAGAATGCGGGCAAATAATTTGAAAAAATACATTATAACAAATTTGGCGAAGAAGGAAGTGATGAACAGAATATTGATTAATAAGTGGAAAAAGGTGCGAATGAGGAAGGTTATGACTAGGGAAAATCACACAAGGAAGGCAATGAGACCAATGAGCATTGGCGAGAATGGATAGAAGGTGACACTATTTTTTCTAAATTTGCATGGACAAACATCAGCGGTTAGAAAGTACTGTCAAATCTAAAACCCATGTCCCTTTGGAATATTTCCAACTTATTTTTACAGACAAGTTGCTGTCAGAAATTGTAAAAGAAACAAGCAGGTACATTCTGTTGAAAAGATACAAAAAATACACCACTGTGAAAAAAATCAATGTGGTAAACCTGGAAAGAATGACACTTGTTGAAATTAAAGCATTTATAGGCATGTTAATAAACTTGGCTATGAATATCAAACCAGAGTTGGATGACTACTTTTCCACTGATTGGATTGATTACCAACCTTTCTTTAAAGATGTATTTTCCAAGGAAAATCAGATTCAGATTCTTTAGATTTTTATAATCTTCACATTAGTTCTCCCCCAACTGTACCAGTTGCAAGGACATTGTTATGATCTGGAAAAGTTTGCAACATAGCTTTATATCTGGATAGAAAGTTCAATGTTTTATATTCCTAAGAAAAAGGTTAGTGTGGATGAAAGCATGGTGAGTTTTAAAGGTAAAATCTAGTTCAAAGTCTACAAGGGTAAACCCATCAAATGGGGAATTAACATTTTTGTTCTATCAGAGTCTAGTACAGTATATATTTGTTTCTGGAGCCCTACTTCGGTAAAGTTTCCACCGACAAGATGGATCCCCAAGATTTAGGCATCATGAGCTGTGTAGTCTTACACCTTATTAATAAACTAAACATATCCTTTGCAAATGTAGAGGGTCTTCACATATATGTTGACTAGTTTTACACCAATATGGATCTGGCTAAAGAATTATATGACTTGAAAATTGATTTAACATGCACCATCATGAGAAATAGGAAGGGATTACCAGCAGATGTGCGACCAAAGAGATAAGGTAAGAAAAGAACAGAAGGTGTTAAAATTGGAAGAAGGTGAAATTAAAGCTTTTAGGAAAGAGGATAAGTACTCCTTCATCTTGTGGAAGAACGGTAACGATGTCATGATGTTGAGTACTTTGTACGACAGCATTTAAAAAACTGTTAAATGTGTTGTGAAAGGGGGCATTGAAGAAGAAGTTATAAAATCAACTGTAATATGCAAATACAATAAATCAATGGGAGGGGTCAACATTTCAGACCATTATATTTCTTACTATGTGTTTACAAGGAAATCATTGTAATGGTGGAAGAAGATATTCTTCTGGCTTCTAGAGACTGCGATCATAAATTCTTTTATTCTGTGCAACATAAATCAAGAGCAAAAAAAAGTAAAACAAAGAAAATTTATAAAAGTTTTAGTTTCAGAATTAGTGGGATGTTTAAGGAATGCAAATAAACATGGGAGACCATCAAATCTAGAACAAGATGAAAGGTTGAACAGCAAATTACACCTGCCATATCCATTGGATGAAGGGAAAACAAAAGACTTCGCTGTTTGCAGTGACAGAAGACCTGGAGGAGAAAGAAAACAAAGCAATTTTTTTGCAAGACCTATCAGAAACACTCTGAACTACACATGGGCAAATGCTTTGAAAAATACCATTCTGAAAAATAAACCACGACCTAGCTAGCAAATTAAATAAATGTGTTTGACAATTTTCTTATACTACAAAGTTCTTTTTAAATATTATTTTATTATGCTACATCCAGTAAAGTAAAAATTAATCAAAACTATGTTAAGCTATTCTTTGTATGTGAATAAAAAAAAAAATATATAAGATATTGGTGTTGTTTTTTAAAATTAAATGCCTTCTGTAAATATTTAAGATTGAATGAAAATCAATTCTGAGCTGGTGAGGGAGAGCAGTCAAGATGGCAGCCGAGCCAACAACAACAGGTAAGCAGTCAGTCCTGCTGGCCATCCAAGCTGTGAGCACTGCTAGTGCCGTAAATATTCCAAACTGACTTAGAGCGGGCTGTGGCCGGCTATACTGGCTGTCTAACTCCAAAGGGTTAATAATAAATAACTTAAAAATTTAACCTAAATTAACTAGTAAAAATAAATTTAACTAGCTATATGTTCTTATATAGAAAATAACCAGAATTGATTAAATAAAACCCTTCAAAACTCAATAAATAGGTCTGCCAGTTCAGAACTTCTGAAGTAACTAATTGTTGTGAGTTATTATTAGGTTTACTATGAATATTTCTTATTTGTACATTTCATCTTGAATTTTAGGTGTCGTCTACTGTGTTAGATAGTCCAGTATCAATGTACCAGTCATGGGGA
Organism: Lycorma delicatula; assembly: GCF_047948215.1. NCBI lineage: Eukaryota > Metazoa > Arthropoda > Insecta > Hemiptera > Fulgoridae > Lycorma > Lycorma delicatula. Next base: position 5,340,537 of record NC_134464.1, read on the forward strand.
TATCATACAAGCAATGCTGATGTGTATCATAATAATACTGGTGGAGCTGTAGCTTGGGCTAATTCAAATCAACAACGGCTTACAACATGGGTTAACAATGAGCAAAATCGTAAACCAGAGTGGAATAAACATACTGTCGGTGAGTTACTGCTGTCTTTTTATACAAATACATGTGTATGTTGCACAGTAATATTTATATTGATGTATGAGGGTTTTTTAGTATTAAAAGCTTACATATGATTTTATTTATTTATTTTTTTTTATGGGCATCGACTACCAAGGTCATTAGCCTTTGTCACATTCTTAAAAAAGAGGTTAATATCAGCATCAGGATTGTCATATGTAAGGGTGTAAAGGGCCCTTACATTTTATTTAAAAACACAAAAGTACACAGAATATTTAACCACAAAACACTAAAACAACACTTATGGGGTCTTAAAATTAAAGAAAATAAAAATTCAAGTATATAAATGGAAAAGATAAGTCTCTACAATACCATTATCTCCTTTTACCCGTCTCGCTTATTTTATTTAAGAACCCTTGGGGCGACCAGAACCGCCGTTAAGCAGCACATCAGTTGCCCCAGGATGCCGTGGCAGTTGACTCCCCCCTATAAACAGTCCCGTAAGACGTAACCCTTGAGGTCCCCCCTGCGTCATAAGAGCAATCTGACCACCTGTTCAGGACGGCCAAAGAACCCCTCAATAGGGAGGCTGTCCTTCCTGGTCCTGACCTACTTGGCTTCAGGCATGCATTGCACATATCCTTGGCCCCGCGCCCTCAGTCCACCCTTGAAGGTCCCCCATGCTATCACTGAATACACACCGACTCCCCTATTCATGCATGCAGGTGAGCCAGGGCAGCCAAGGCAAAAGGGCTACCTCCCATCACTATATGTGCCATGCTTCAAGACTCCCATTGTATATATAGAAGATACCCCTTAGAGATTTAACACAGCATTAATTTTTTTTTACAAACAACAATATTTTTTTACAGGCAAACAATACAGTCTCATGTTATCATGAGGCTATATTGTTATCTTTGGCTGTATGGTTTCTTTACGACTGAAAGGCTTCACTTTATTTTCTGTTATCCTTTCAGTCATGCTAGCCAAAGTGGACACAAGTTTACTAATAAGCTGATTCTCATCGATAGCAACTGGAGCAGGAGCAGAAACAGCAGCCGGAGCCTGAGCATAAGTTGTTCTTGCTCTAGGCTTGCAGGCGTTTACAATTTTCTTAGCATCAAGGTAGCTGATTTTCTGCAGGGTTTTTACTTCCTGTACAGCTACTTTGTCTTTGTAGATAGGACACTTTCAAGATCTGCCTGAATACTGTCCTTTACAACTGACACATGTAGGAGGCTCCTTACATGGCTTCCTCTCATGAACCTCTTCACCATACACGCATATTTGTGGTCTCTTGCATCTGGCAGTGGTGTGGCCAAAGCGTTGGCACTTGAAGCATCTCATAGGTTGTGGGACAAATGCCTGCACATCCAAACGGTGAATTCCTGCTCGAACTTTCTCTGGCAGGGTTGGTTGGTTAAAAGTGAGGACATGAGAGGCAGAAGGTAGAACCTCATGTTCAACCTGCGGAACTCTATCACTCTTTGTGGTGTCAATTCCACACCTTTTGAGGTGTTTAGTGTGCCGTGCAGCTTGACATGTACAGCAAAATCTCCAATATTCTTAAGCCTTAGAATCTTCTGTGACTGTGCATCATTCGTAGTCTCCACATGAAGTCCATTATAAATTTTCCTGATTTCCTTAACTGGGCCCCCAGCACATTTAGTTATTTCTCGAGCAATGAGAAAAGGAGAAATTTCCATCTTCCTTTATTATTACCAAATACTTTGGATTTGGTATGTTGCTTTTGTAAAAAGCTCTTTGCAAGCTTTTAGCTTAAATTTCTAGCTGTCTTGATTCTGCACTCTTTCTCCGTTTCGCCTCAGATGAAACTGCTGGTTCTAAACGAGGATGTTTACGTGAACCCTCTTTTTTTGCTACATACTGTAGATGTTCCTTGAACCAAAAATTCTCATCAAGGATAACACCCAGGTATTTTTGAGCCGTAGTGTACCGAATGGGAAGACCAGCCATCCGAAACCGGTTTCATCAGGAAGCAGCCAATCGGCCCTTAAACAATCATCTTATGTTGGAGACTTCACAGTCGGAGTGTCTCACAAGCATGAGCAGCTCGGAACTCTATCTCATTATGCAAATCCCCTTCAATCAGTAAGTAGCAGCGCGTTGTCTGCATAAGCAACGACACGACAACCACATGGCAACCTTAAACGCAACATGAAATTGAATTCTATGATCCAAAGAAGGAGAATCAGAACACAGCCCTGAGGGCATCCTTTAGTTAGGTCTTACGAACCTCCAAGCTGCCATCACGCAGGGAAACGGTCCGATGGCTGAAATAACTTGAGAGCACTTTTAATTCATTTTATGTACATTTAAGTTCTGCATCAGAAACAGGGCAGAGGGCCACCATAAGTTATTAAATGGCCTGGATATGTCCAGAAAATCCTTAATACATATTTACATGGACTAGAGAAGGCTATATCCATTACCTTTAATATGGTATCCTCAGTGCTCTTGCCCGGTCAGAAACCATACTGGTTTCCATTAGCAAATGATCAGTGGCCAATCTAACATTAATACGCAAATATAAGACCTTCTCAGAAACCTTGCCAATCACAGGCAAGAGCGATAGTGGATGGTAAGAAGAACTAACAGTAAGATCTTTGTTGCCACCTTTGACAACACCAAGTCTCCACGCTTCCAACAAATCGAAAAGTGGCCAGCGAAGAACAACATATTATACATTCTAGTTAGAGGAACAAGGACTATTGGAAGCGCTCGGACGAGCAGCTCCACAGTGACACAATAATATCCGGGGGTCTTGTGCCATGCCATACTACAGATCATCTGGCGCACCTCCACCTCAGTGATCTCAGAAGATTGTAAATTGGTCATGAAAATTGCGACTTTCTGCCTGACATGCCGGTGGTATGAAATCATGCCGGTGTCATCCAGGAGCAAATCATTCAGCAAAATATTAAGGACACAGCCCTTATCAATTACCACACCTTTGTGGTAATTGACAAAGCTGACAAGAGGACATCATTCCTGCGCTTATGTCCAAGGGCTCTGTACACAACACCCCAAGGGTCTCTATTCCCTTGCTCCTGAAAAAAAGGGGTGCCAGGAATTACGCTTGGAGGACCTAATGCTATAAAAGTACCTATCCCTACTTCTGCGGAAATCCGCAGTTAGGGCCGCATTCCAATTGGGATCACCCTCTCGTTGCGCAGCCCTTCTGAGTCGATTCACAGACTGCTTTATTATTGTCAGATTCCGAGACCACCAACCAGATATACATTTCCGGCCCGTGCCTCTAGGAATGGCGACTTCAGCTGCCGCCACCACCGCAGAAGTGAAATTTTCTGCCAGGCCGTCAAGGTCTCGAGAAAAACCCTCCAGTCTGAACTCCAACAAAGAGAAGAATTTCAGCCAGTAGGCCATCCTATGCAGATGCAGGAAGCATGGCTCATGGCCATCGCGCAGCTCATCCGCTATTTCAAAAGGTATCAACCAATGATCGTCAGAACAGTCGTCGACCACAGACAAGTCAAGGACCCTGCCAGGGATGTCCCTACCAATGGTGATGACAATATTTGTACCTGAAAAGGCCCTTCATCCGTTAATCATACTGATGTAAGTGGCCAACTAGTCTGCAACATTAAAGACCTCAAAATTGTGCTGCGCGATGAAACTGTCAATTAAGCCACCACAATGATCAGTGATCCCACACTGTGCCAACAAAGCGACTTTGCATTAACATCAGCACCAATAAGGATTGGACCATTATCCACAATACGAAGGATCCTATCCCATCTCACTAGATGTTCCTCAGTGGGATCCCTTTATTGGAAATATGATCTAACAACTGTAAGGTTCTGTCCATGAATGGTAAGTCTGACCACAACATGATGCGCGTCAGAAACCTGCCGTATAAAGATACTATCAAGTGACTTCCTGCACAGAATAGCAGACATACAGGTATGCCCTACACAAACCTTTTTTCAGCTGTGAAAGCCTGGCAGATCTCCCCTAATTACATATGGGTGCTGCAGAAGGACAACATCGAGGCTCCGTCTCTCTACAATCTCACCTAGACTACATTAGCACCCTGGACTTTAGTGGACCGAACTTAACCATCTAAGGAATTAAAGTACAGCATAATGGCCCTTACGTAACAGCCACACTCCTTACTAACAACTGCGTTCCCATGATTCTTGTGCAACCTTTTACAGTTAGCATAGGCTGGTGCCTCGAACCTATGCATACAATCATCATGCTTGTGTCTCTTCTTGCCACAATGGGCACACACCAAGGCAAACTTACAGAATTTAGCCCTGTGACCGTATCTGCAGCACTTGAAATATCCTTGGATATCCACATACTCTTTTACCCGGCAGGACCCTAAATCGATAAATAGTTTGCCTGCAGACGTAAATTTTTTAAACAGACCAGAACGTACTTCAAAGACTACGTGATATTTCTGGGTATCACGCCTACCCGGTTTAAAGACCAACCTGCATTCCCGCTGGAAGGTGGCTTCATCCAAATCAGTTTTCTGCTTCCTAATGAGGGACACGAAATCTTCATCGTTAAGGTTACAGTCAACATAATAGACTTTAATGCGGGGCCTACGCGTTTTGTTCGGGTCTATTTTTACATTCAATCGCTTAACTGCTGTGGAATCTCTAATTACCTGAATGATCTCTGTACTACCACAACTAATCCCTTACCGGTTTCCTTGATGTTTCTTATTTTAAGACCTTTCCAGTCACCCCAAAGGGAAACCTGAAGTCTTTCTTCAGCTGATTGCTGGACACGGTCATGCGCTGCGCTCTGCTGACAAACGCAACCTCAGATTTCTTGGACTGGCTGGTTTCACATCCGCCCATAACCACCTCAGCATATCTACATCGCTGCATTGAGGTCAGAGCCAGTTTATGGACTTGGTTTTGAGGCAAGATTTTCAAAACCCTCTATGAGAGCTGTGAAAGCTGCTCGGAAGAATCCGAGATGAGGCAATAATCTCCTCTTGGTAGCTAGCTGCACTAATACACTTGGGGTTTGCTAGATAGGAAAACAAGCCATCTAGTTCCACCAAAACAACATGGGCCAACAGGGCAGAGCTGCCTGGCCTGCCCCTGGCTTGTAAAAAACTCTTCAATAAGTGGGTTCATACCGTCCCTATATCTACTTCTGAACCATCATTGTCAGAACCAGTGTTTGAGGAGATCGAAGGAAAAAGCTCCGGCTCCCTCATCCGGCTAGGCTTCTTACCTACCTCCCTAACATCAGTCATGGTCGGAGAATCCCTGACCTAACAGTATATGAACAAAATTCTTGCTGTATTTATTCTATTTAGAGATATTGGGCACAAGTCCACAAGCGTGACAACTACCCACAGCGAGCCACAGGCAGATGGAGACCTTCTATATTCTCCTGTCACTCTTTGCACCTCTTCGCCGCTACTGGATCAAATGCGTGAAATCAAAGATCAACACACAGTTATAGATTACAGTCACCGCTCTGAAAGAGTGCGAGCAGGACTATGGGTAAGGCACTTTTGCTAGTAACAGGGACTTGCGACTAAGAGTCATTGCCATTTTTTTCGCTGCGATGAGGCAGGTGATCGAACAAATCGTGCGCCAAAACCCTCTGAATCCCCGTGAAATGGAAATGAATCGTCTAAATAATAAGGGTGCAAAACCGTTGCAATAGATTTCAGACAGCAAGATTGTGAAACTGGGGACGGTACACACTCAACCACCAGCTCAAAAATAGCACTGAAAAAGACTTTATACAATGCAAACCTCTGCTCGTGAAAGGAGACCAGAGGTTAACCCTCTGCCACTTTGGTGATTGTTCAAGTTGCATGTTATGTAATCCCTTCTGTAGTAAGGCTAGCTGCTAGGGTACACCCCTACTCCTGGACTACCAACCCTGGAGGTCCGGTCCGGTACTCCAGTGGAATCGGTATATGTCTTACCAGAGAGCGAATTCGCAGTCTGCACTGACTCCAGGTCCCTACACCGAGGTTTTCGGGGACCCATGCGCCGACATACATGGGCACCTTAACTACATGCTTGCCATCGCAGGGCACATGTGGACAGCGGAAGGGCCTCTGTTACACCCGCAATCACTTCGACTCTGGCCGCCACATCGCCAGCTCTAAAGGTGGTATTAATCCATTGCCTTAATCAGTTAAATTTTCATATCTGTAGGTGGCCGCAAAATTCAGTCCATAAATACAGCATGTAGATGTAATTAGGTAGAAAAAATTGCATCTCCAAGGAAAACACTCGGAGCCCCGTTAGCCAGCTATGTGTATTGTACGTATGTGCAGCTGTTGCCACTCTGGACGTGGAACGTAGGTGTTGTGTTCCGGACGTGGGGATTATCTACCTCAGGGCATTATTATTATTTTTTTATTATTTTTTTTTTTTGAAGTTTAGGGGCATCGACTACTATGGTTATTAGCTCCTTCCACATCAAAGAAAAAAAGTAAAAATAAAAAAGTAAATTTAAATCATGATATTTTGCATGAAACTAGTCACTGTCACTTAAGTCCTGATTTACATGAACAAATAAAGAAAAAAAATTACAAAAAGTTTGATTCTTGAACATACTGATTGATGTAAGTTAGCTTACCTCCTAGGCTTTCTTTTCGGCCATCCTTTTTGATTTTTTTCTCCATCCTCCTTACAGCTTCTACTTCAGATGACAATGTTGTCTGAAGCCTCGGACATGACATCTTCCTCCCTTTCAGATACCAACAATGTTCTGCGGCTGACATCTGGTGATGATAATTTAGACGGAGCAGTCAGCATGGATGTTACTGATTCCAAACCCGATTCAATCTCCTCTAGTGGTATACTTGGCTCGGCTGAAGCAAGTACTGTACTTTGATGCCCTCAGGGCTGTTGGAGGTTTCATAGGTGCCTATTCAATAACTTCTAGGTCTGGTACTTTCTCCATTTTTACTTACACCTCCATCAGACTATTTTCATGCTTTTTCTGCACCCTTGCCACACCCTCCCTCGCCCTATGGCTGATCGAAGGAGTAATGGATTTGGCTTTTTCAGATGTTACTTTTTCCTTATGCACATCAGTTAGTGGTACCATGATTGTGGGTTTTGTTGTTTCTTTCCATGGAAGGTGTTCCATCCCAACGTCCATCTGCATATAAGTTTTCACAGGAGTAATTATTTCCTTTCACTGACTAGATTCAATCTTTGTTTCGATGATTCTTTCTATCATAGTTGCAAGGCTTGGGGCAAGCATGGAAAGAAGCTGCTCCACGTTAACTTTGGATGACGGAGGGGCTGCAGCTGATCAGCAAATATCATTGTTGGCCGAGAGGTTCTACTACCAACGATTTTCCTCGCTCCAGGGTAACTTATTTTCTGCAGCGTCTTGACTTCCTGAATTGCCATCTCCAATTAATATACAGGGTAGTTTCTTGAATGAATTATTATTTAATAATAATAATAATTTATTGTTATCATCATCGTCATCATCTTTCATGACCACATAGGATCACTTTAGTCAGTCCATTATCTAAGGCTCTTCAATGGAACTGTTTGGGTCTTGCAGTCCTTCCAGTACTTTTTTATATGTGCCCTTTCTAGTCTTGAAAATGGTCATGTTTTTGAAAATGCGATTTCTTTTTCTTGTGAGTGTGAAGCGAGTGATTTTGTTCTTGAATTTCTTGTTTAATTTTATCTTATCTGTGGTGTCTACTGGTATATGGCCAATTTCAGATCCTCTCTTATTTCTCTGATCCATCTGCATCCTGTCTTTGTGTTTTTCAAATCAAGATTGAAATGTACTATCTATTTTAAAAGTCTTGAATCTTGCATCCTTATGATATGTCCAAAGAATCCTAGTCGCCTCTTATGCATGCTATCAGTGATCGGTTCTAACTTTTTGTACATGACTCTGTTGGATGCAATCCACCATTGCCCATCTTTCTGGTACATTTTATAGATACAGGTTCTTCCAATTCTTCTTTCAGTTTTTTGAGTCTGTCTGTCTTTGATTATTTGTTCAGGTGGAAGAGTGTTTTTGCTGCGTAAGTGGCTTCTGCTTTTATAATTGTGTTGCAGTGTCTTATTTTTGCGTTTATTTATAGGCATTTTTTATTGCAAGTGTACCAGGTTAATTTAGCTAGTTTGTTTCTTCTTATTTGAATCGAGGTATTTTCGTTTAGGTTGTTTGTTACTATTTCTCAGAGGTATTTAAATTGGACTGCTATTTTGATTTTATTTCCATTTATGTATACTGCTTTTAATCGTGTTGGTTTTTGCAGCATAATTTCTCTGTCTTTTCAAATGAAATTTTAAGGAAAATTTTATTTGAAATGTTTTGAAGTTCTAATATCTGTGATTTAGCTTCATCGATGTCTTTTGCTAGCAGTGCCAAGTTGTCGATGAAACCAAGACAGTTTGTTTTGAAATTTCTGCCAATTTTTACTTTTTGTGGGAATTTTTTGAGCCATTCCCTCATTACCATTTCTAGAGCACAGAGCTCGCCTCTGAATTTTATCTTTGACTTAATGTTTGTGAGGGTCAGTTTTATCATGTTTATTAATTTGATATGTAGTCCGAGGTGTCTTAGAATTTTTAGTAGGAATTCTCTGGATGCAGTCGGAAATGGAACATAAGGATAATGAGAGCTTGTTTTCTCCCTACTAATTGCAAAACCTGGACAAATGTCCCTTGCTGCTGGGTCTTTCTATTTTATCTGGCGGGTAATCACCTGTTTAGTGGCAGTTATAGATTTTATTTGTTTTATTTTATTTATGGACGGATTTCATATTTGCGTTCCGGTCCCGTAGACCAATGAAAAACAATTGACTGGAGCTGATACAGAGAGACAAAACATGTATATGCTTTGTACTTCTGGCAATATTTCCCTTCAGTCCATAGTGCTTCCCTTCAGTGCCCCTTCAGCCCTTTCAGTGCTAGAGTCTTTTGGTCAAACAGGAATTTACCTTCTGTGGGGGCCCTAGTATTTGGAGGAGGCTTTCAGACACATGTTTGTCTAAGAAGGGTTTGGGGGATCGTGTGGATACCATCATTGTACTGGTTTACCTGAAACAGACATAAAAATGAGGTATGTTCTTTATTGCAAGAAACATATAATACAAACCTTGTTAAGGACAATATGACAAACCTCTCATGTTTCAATCTACCTACATATTAAATTTTTATAAAATTTAATTTTTTTTTTCTTTTTTATGAAGCATAACAAAATCGCTCTTAACATTCCCACTTGCGCACAAAGAAAAATCGCTAATAATGTTGAAACACATTAATTAGGATAGTATGAGCTTAGAATCAGATGTTTTCAATAAAAATTGAAAGTTAACAATTTATTTAATTTATCATTTTAAATAATTAAGTGGTCTACTAGTAGTTAACAGATATATTACTAGTAGTCAGGTAAGATATATTTCCGTTAGTAATAGTGAATATTAAATTAGGTTGGGATCAACATAATACCAAGTCAATGGATTTTGAATAAAAAGTTTAAAAGATATTTTGTTTTTTTAACTCAAGACTTCCACTAACTTGACTGTAGACAATGAAAACGGTCCAGCCAGATAGCAGCATCTTATCTATTTTCTATTGAGGACACCTGTAGAGCTTAATACAACAAAACCATATGTTCAATTATTATTAAGCACTCCTTAGGACATTAGATATTGTCTATATCTATACTATTGTAGAATATTATAATGGGGTAGATTATATTAATATTGGTTGTTGTATTTACTTTACATTTAATTTGAATAAAATATAACACAACTAAATTTTTAATTATTTGTTAAGCACTAGTTAGGGTGTTATATCATATTTTATAATTCTGTAGTTTTGAAATGGGATAAATAAAATTGTTTTAATTTTGGTAAAAAAAAACCGTATGTCCATACATTTATGAGCTGTAACAACTTTACGCACAATATGAGACTCTATGTGAACATCTCTTTTTAATGACCTCTTTTTTATTTTTTTTTTAAAGGCCCGCAATCATTTCTGTGAGTTCCCTGTTGGCTCTCCCGATGTAGAGACTCCTGGTCTGGTTTATCATACACAAACCCTCGTCACGCCTTTTCACGGTGGTTCATCTAACATGGTGTGAGGTCTTTTCCTCAACCTTGCGGTGTAGGGTCCTTTTGGCAGATATCCCTCAGATGGCTGTGCTCGGACACGGTCGCTCTCCCGAACAGTCCACGCACCTGTGCCCACTTCCATCACGGTTTTTTTTGTCCGCATTGTAGCGAAGTGTGGTGTTGCTGATAAACAACGAAAATCGTTCGCAACGCCCCGTTTTGGACGGCCTCCAGGTTTTTCTGGAACGTGGAGCACAACAGAGTCCCCCATGTCGGGTAAGCGTATGTCAGAATTGGCAAGACGTAGAGTCAATATATGAGTATCTTAGTCGCCAGCGGAATGGGGCTGGCTCAATTAAGCACTAGCTGTAACCCTGGCGGGCTTTGCCCTCTGGGTCACATATTTTACATGTTCCCCTAAGGTAAGCCGATTATCCAGGACCACTCCCAGATACTTAACTTTTGTCTCAAAGGGTATTTTTTCCTCGTGAGATTTCCAGCTTCTGGTCGGAGCGTGTCGCTTGCATGTGAATAACACGGCTACGGACTTTTCCCTGTTGACCCTAATTCTCCACATATGAAGCCATGGCTCCACTAAATCTAGTTGCTGTTTGCGTCTCTCGACCGCGTAATCCATATTTCGGGATGTGTAGTAATATACCGTTTTATCAGTGTATGAAGCGGTGTTGACGTCTTCCGACAACGGCATATAGTTGTTATATGCAGTGTACAGAATCGGCGAAAGGACTACCCCCTGGGGAATCTGGTGATTATCGCCCGGGTAGTTGATAAGGATCCCCCAATGCGTACTGCGAACTGTCTTCCCACAAGGTAAAACCTTGTTAGCTTGACATAATGGCGGCTATGGACCGTCGTGTGAGCGAGTTTATATATTAGGCCGCCATGACAAACTTTGTCGAAGGGTTCAGCCATATGCAAGAAAATGGCTGCAGTCCCCACATTCGTGTTCAAGCCTGCAACAAGGCATTTTGATTGGTTGTGCAACAATACAAATTTTTAGAAAAAAATTATATGGTTAACAATTTGTAGCTAGGTACAGACATTTCTTAATTAATTTCTACTGTTTTGTACTGCTTGATTACCAATATTACATGTCTCTTTCTAAATATTAAAATTTAAATAAAATGATTTGATTGTTTTTTAAATAAAAAATATGTACCTTTATTTATAAAGTATATATATATATTCTTAAGGGGCGGCAATTTGTCTTTTTGTCCGGGGTGATGTAACCGCTAAAGTGGTCACTGGATTTGAATATCTATGTGTGGTGGTTTTGTTGGTTGTGGGTTTCCTATATACTGAAGTTATGAATTGATTTTTTTTTATTATCGATTTCGATACCTACATTTAAGTAATTTTTTATTCTTCTATTTTTATCAATTTCAAAAGTAAATTTCAATTCATTATGGCAAGAATTTAACTTGTCCAAAATTATTAAATATTAACTAATGTTAAATTATTAAATATTATGAAAAATATTCTGGTATTTTGTTATTAGAGTTTTAGTTATTCTTAAAAATTTTTTGGTAGGGTTATTTATTTATTTAAAATTATTTTCTCTATATATTGTTCCATTAAATTTTTATACTTTTCAGAGTACATGATGACAGGTGTGTGATTTATCTGATTTTAAAATGATACTATTATTGCTATTTAATTTATTTTTCAAATTTTATATTATTTTTTTTAAATTAAAAACAGGTTTGTAAATAAAATTTTTATATTTGATATCATTACTATATTTATATTTATATATTTATATTTATATCATTTTTATATTTATATTTTATTACTAATGGTATTTCATAAAATTGCTTTATTGTTATGATTTACTTTATTGATATTTATTTCAGAGTCCACTAAAATATTCTTTATATAATTCATATCATTATTATTCAGATTAAATTTAAATGCATTACCTAAAATATACTGTTCCTTATTATCAACATTTGTTAATATTTTAACATTCGTTAAATTTATCAAATCAAGACAAGTATCAGTAAAAGAATCTGAATTCTCTTGTATATCCCCGAATTGCAAATTATCATAATCACTATTTCCTAGCAAATCCTATGATTACAATAATAATTTAACATATCACTCTAGATTTACCAAACCTGGTATACCTATGCGACCTTTAATTAATTTCACAACCGCTCCTTCTTACATCATCTCCAAAATAATAGATAAAATACTTAGAATCAAAATGAAATTAGATTGTAAATATAATATAAAGAATGGTTACGAACTATTAAATAAATTAAAAGACTTAAATATTGGGGATAACACCAGGATGGTTAGTTATGATGTTAGTAACATGTACCCTCCAAGCATACCCATAAATGAAAAAAATCAACATAATAAAAAATAAATTAATATACAGTCATGAAGACCCCTTTATTTATTGTTAATATTATTTTATTATAAATATTTGCCAATAGAATTATTTTAAGTTTGATGATAATTTTTATACTCAAGTAAACACCTTACCAATTTGGCTTTCCATTGTCATTGGAGATTTATTTTACAAAGTTTTGAAAGTAAAATTGTTTGTAGCATTACTTATATTCATGATATTTTACTTTGGATGTTGTATTTTTATGGTCTGTAATCCTGTTATATATAATTAACATTTAATAATTTTGTACAAGTTAAATTCTTACCATAATGAATTGAAATTTACTTTTAATATTGATAAAAATAGGAGAATAAATTACTTAGAAGTTGGTATTGAAATCTGTAATAAAGATAAAAATAATCAGTTCATAACTTCAGTACATAGGAAACCCACAACCAACAAAACCACCATACATAGATATTCAAATCATCCATGGTCACACAAAGTTAATACATATATGAACATGGTTATAAGAGCAATCAATTACACCTAGTATAATGAAAATAATAATAATAAATTAAATAAAGAAATAGATAGATATTATAAAATAAATTGCTAAATATAATGTTTATAATGAATCTTTAGTAGATAATATTCACAAAAAACAAATGTCAAAAATTAACAATAAAACATATTTATTAACAATACATAACACACAAAAAATTGGTAGTGGATATTTAAAATATGTACATACTGAAAATACTGTTGAAAACTTAACAAGGGTTTATGATAAAAATTTATTTAAACCTGCATACCAGACAAATAACCATTTAATAAAGCATAAAAAAATAATATATGTACTGCTTCATATGGTTTACACAATTTGTGTAGTATTTAGAAAATAAAGTTCAATGATTGTGACCTTATTTATATAAGTAAAACCAATAGATCTTTTAAAACTAGATTTGATGAACACTTGTGATATTATAAAAATATAAAATTGGGTTTCTCTAATGTTTCTGACCATTTTATTAATAAAACATATTCAATATCCGATATTCATACAAAATTAAAAATACTGGAAATTAAGAAATTCAATATTAATACAAATAATAGGGTTTTTGACATTTTAGAAAGATTTTATATATATTTATAAATGTAAAAGTAAATTTAATTTTACCAACCTACATACAGCATATGAGGATGACACAATCATAAAAGCTGCTATAGATAGCAGCACTTCTTAAGACATTGATAATTCATAATACTTCAACTATGTACAGTCACATAACATTGGCTAGCTAGTCCACATGGATTTCTATTTTGTATAAATTATTTATTTTATTTTGTTTTTATTATTGATTTTAGTTTTAACTTTTAATTTAATTTCAATAAATGACTTATATATATATATATATATTTTAATATTAATTTAAATTTTAAATTTAAAAAAATTGAATTTAAAAATTGTTAGTTTTATTTCTATTTTGATTTTAATTTGGGAAAGAATCTTTTACCAACTTTAAATTTTAAATCTCAATTATAGGTTAGGATGATTTTTATTTTCAATTTTAATTTGTAATTTCATTTGAGTGATTTAAAAAAAAATTATATGTAGCAACTGATGATATGACTAATTTGTGAAAGCACCTCTTGCATGAAATATGGCATAAGTTAGGTTCATCCTATTTTATTTTATTTATTAATTCTGTACTTAGGTTGATTGGATTAATATAAAATTTTTTTCTTCCAGAATCGATCCTTTTGGGAATCATATTCCTCTGCATTATACAAATTATATTAATTTATTAATAAAAATTAATATATTAAAAAAATATATGTAAATATATATATTTAATTATATATATATATATATTATGGGTAATATGGGTGATGTGTGGGTAATATTTGTATTCAGGTATAAATGACCTAAAATGTGAGTGCATATCATTTGGAAACTGAGTACTTCTTAAACCAATATTTATTTTGAACAATATTGCATTCCTTAAAAATGCTAAAGCAAAAAATTCCTATTTAATCAAGATTCAAGGGAATTTAGCCAATACTATCATCGTTAAGATGGAGGGTAAAATTTTTTATTTATTTACATTAGTATTTTGTTAAGTATTTATGTTATATTATGTTATTCTATAATTACATAGAAGGCTGGAAAGTAATATTTTTATTTTAAATGGCTAAAATATGCATAATTTTTCCTTTCAGATGGCTGGACCTCATCAGAATATCCTAATTCAAACTGTCATGTTGGTGGAATGATTGGTAGAGGGGGAAATAATGGTGATAAAGTTGTTCCAGATAGTACGACAAATGTTAGCCAATCACCTTCATCTATGAACAGTTCTACATCAACATCAGATTTACAATCTAGTGCTGGAATACCATCAGAAGTGAGCCCTACTCAAAGTCCTCATGGAACGTTTCATTCACCATGGTCTAATAATCATAGAAACGGTGTAACTCATAATTGGAATCAAGATAATTCTCTTGTTCGCCCAAAATCAGTATCACATAAAGGTACTGATAAACCATTTTCAGAAGATCCAAGTTTATTATCACCATCATCTTTGCCACCACATAGTCCATTTTCTTCATCTCCGAGTCCTCAGAATACGATACCATCAAGCCCACCAGCACATAATATATCACGTATAGTTCAAACAAATCGTCCAGCAATATCCACTACACCTAATTTATCATCACCTAATCAGTCAGATTGGTCTACAAACAGTGAACATAGTAACAGTAACAGTAACAGTAATAGTAACAATAATAATAATAATAATAATAATAATAATAATAATAATAATAACACATATAATCATCAAGAAACACAATCATGGGATTTTAATAATCACCAAACATCGCAATCAAATTCAGCGATACAGACATCATATCCATCACCATTTCGTGTACCAAAAGGTAGACCATTATCACGTTCGTCAAGTTATCATGCGAATTCAACATCTTCGCAATCTTTAATGGGAGATAATGCTCCTTCAACTTTTTTAAAGCCATTTCCATCAAAAGTTAATAAAATAAATGATAATCATAATCAGAATGAATCACATTATAATCACCTACACCACCATCATAATCATCATCATCCAAATCCTTCATCGACATCGATTGGTGTCAATGTAAATGCTAAAAATTTTGAAACTAATAAATTTTCTCAAGGTATTAATACCGATTTAAATTCATTAGATACTGGTCAAAGATGTATAACACCATCTAGGTGTAATAATAATAATAATAATAATAATAATAATAATAAAGATTTTGATCAATGTAGTATAAATAGTAATGATAATAAATGTAATATAAATAAAGACTGGAATTTAAATCAAAATAATCTATCAGTCGATAAAATGTGTAGCAATGGGCAACAGCATCAACAAAATATACAAAATAAAAATAACAATAATGTAGGAATAAAAAACAATGTGTTAAATGATTCCAGTAATAATAAAACCAATACAAATAGTGATAATAAATGGTTTTCATCAAATGATGTCAGTAATAATAGATCAGGTAATAATAATAATAAATTTAATGAATATGGTACAATATCCACTCAAACTAATATTAAAACAGAAATATCAACAAATAATATAAAACAAGAAAACTTATGGCCAGGTATCGAGGATATAAGGCAAACAAATAATGATTATCAAACTAGTAACAGTAATAATAATCAAAATACATATCCTCCTACACCTCCTATGCTGCCACCACCACCACCTACATCTCATCCTTCTTATCCACCAACACCTTCATCTTATCCATCTTACTCAGAAACTAAACCATTTCATCATCACCATCATCATCATCAAACGTGGAACCATGATAACAGCAGTAATCATCCACCATATATTGATACAAGAAATCAATATCCATCGCAGTACCCTCCACCACCACCACATCAACCAGCTAATGGAATGGATTTTAATTCACCTCATCATCAGTTTTATCAAAAAAGAGAATGTTATCATGCTGGCAGTGTACCATATGGCTACCACCAGGTTAGTTTTAGTTGATAATTTATTTATTTAAAAGAACAGTAAATTGTTCAACAGTTGGCTAATTTAAACTACTGGCAGGAAGTCAAATAAATATTGACAATTATATCATATTTCTGCAGCCAACTTCTTAGCAAATTTCTGTATCTGTTGGTTTAATTTATGGGGTTTTATACCACCATTTGAAAACGAAAAATTTATTCAGATGATCTTATATATTTAAAATAATTGGCAAAAAACTTGACAGAATCCCCCAGCCGCAACCACTGGATTGATTTCATCAATTTTTTTTTTAAGTGAAAGGTTATGACCCCTAACCTTGAACTAATGTCAAGTATATATACTTGATATTAGAATTTTAAAATTATATAAAAGTATAAATGACTCGCTTTCAAATTAATGAAACTATTCTTCCAAAATTCATATAAAGCTAATTATTAGTACCTTCTTCAGTGTAGTTTCTGTTAGCATTGCGGTTAATGGCATTTGTACTATAGTGAATCAAATATAAACCGGAATTTTACTGACAATATACTGACAATATTATTTTTCTACATAATTTCCTCTTTTTGAACACATTTTTCCCAGCATATAGGTAGCTTTTTGAACCCACTATCGTAAAATGAAGGTGGGCATGACATCAACCAATTGCACACAAACGCTTCAGCAGCAGCATCATCTTCAAATTTCTGTAGTCCAGAATAAGGATGCAATTTTTTCTTGAGTTTGAGCCACGGTATGGGACTGAGCATTGTTGTGAAGCAAAATGGCACCTCGGATTGGAAATCGATGTCTTTTTTGATGATATGCGAGTTTTGCTACATCTAAAAGTTGGCAGAGTATGCAGAATTCACTGTATGATGTTCTTGGAGAAAATCAATATGAAAAACTCCTTTGAAATCAAAAAATACTGTAGCCTTTCCAGCTGACAGTCAAGATTTGGCTTTAATGGGTGCAGTTTCAACCTTTTTTCGCCACTGCATACTTGCCGTTTTGATTCTGGGATGTAATAGTGCACCCAAGTTTCATCGCAGGTCATGATTTGATGAAAAAAAAATTCTCATTCAGCTTGGTAACAACTCAACAACTGCTGGCATACATCTAGCCGATAGAGCTTCTGACCTTCGCTGGGAAGACGAGGGATCCATTATGCTGTCACTTTTTTAAATCCAAGATCACCAGTAATGATTGTCTGAGCACTACCATAGCTTATTCCGATCTCAGAAGCAATCTCTGCAATTGTTAATTGCCCTTGATAAGGTGATGAAATGTGAGAACGTTTTCAGCAGTAGCACTTGTCCTTGTGTGATGTTGGTGACCTTCATTTTCAACTAGTTCTCATCCTTCCAAAAACTGCTTATGCCAGTTATACATTAGAGCCTGTATAAGTGTATTGTCCCCGAACTGTGTCTGAGGTCTTCTCAAAATTTTGGATGGTTTCACACCCTCTGCCGTGAGAAATTTAATAATAATACACTGTGCAATGCACAATATCTGCTGCTCTGACACTGTGATACTGACAAAAAAAAAAGTAGTGAGCTGGCTTTCTAAGAGTGGGATCCTCCCAGGGATCCCTACGCACAACACTGAGAAGCCATGGAGAGGGGCGTCCCTCTCCATCAGCTGTGCATCAACTATAACAAATATTGCGGTTTATATTTGATTCGCCCTCATAATAGTTCCATTAATTTGAAAGTGAATTGTTTATAATTTTTATAAGTTAATATGTTATCAAATTTTGTTTAGGGAGTTGACAATTTTTTCTAGGGATAGAAGTAATGTAATGTAGTTTTTTAATTTTTTTTTATCACATATATAAAATGTTTTGTGAATATCATTAAAAATAAAATGAACAATATGTTTTTATCTATTAATTATCTCATCAAGTGTGTAACAAATTGATAGTCTCACAAAATATAATGTAATAAGATAAAAAAAAGGTTAGAAGAAAATTAAAAATAATTTAATAAGAATTATTCTATAAAAAGCATATATACTCATAAAAATTAAATACCTAAGGATGAAAATTTATGGGAATAAATATACAAGTAGAACCTATGTAAACCAATTTTACAAGGGTGGTCCAAAAAGTAATGAAGCTGAGTTTCACATGAAAATGTAAAATGTGGAAAGTGGAAGTCCTGCATGCATTCAAGTATCATGTATTCAAGTAGATATGTTGTCTACTTCCTGTAACAATTTCAAGCTGATTGTTGCATTCAGTAAGTGGCTGTGATCATTCAAGAACATCAATTAAGCTGCATGGAGCATGGTTAAGTCATGATGATCATCTACTTTGATCATGAAGGATTCATTTACTGACATCAGGTACCTATAGAGATGTCTGTAAATGATGTCTGGTACATAAATGTGCTGAAGATAATGCTGACTCGCTTTAGAAAAAAAACCCCTGGAAAAACTTAAAAGAGCTTCTGTTGCATATGGTAATGCGCACCCCATGTTGCTCTACTATGGGCAGCAAATTTTTTAATAAAAAAAATTAAAATGTTTCCTCATTCACTTCACAGTCCAGATACAGCTCTATATGACTTATGGCAGTTCCTAATGGTGAAGAATGACCTGAAAGGGCAAAAATTTGAGATGAATATAGAGATCGTAAAAATTGTGGAGGTGAAATGCAAAGTGCTTTTGAAAGATGGCCTGGATTTCATGTTTGAAAAGTGGATCAAGCACTGAGAACAGTGTGTTGAACTTAAGGAAGACTATTTTGAAAGGAACAATGTAAATGTAGATTCAGAATCTATTTTAAACTATAGCTGTTGTCATGTCCTCATGTGTTTTTACATGCTGTTAGCGTATATATTCCTACAATCCACTAGGACATTACTCCAGTTGGATAGTAGGAATAATACCACTGAAGGATTAAAATCTGTCTCAAATCTGTTGTTATTACATTACAACAGATTTGAGACCGATAATATGAAAGCTGATCAATGTACTGTAAAATCTTTTATTGATGAAATATTAAATATCTTCCTGAATGTTGTTGTTGATATTTACTTTGTACCAAATTCAAGAAGTTGTTAGCAACTGTAAAGTTGCTATCAACTTTAACATTTCTTCATACGATATATTCATTTTTCTCTCAGCAATTCTAAGAATAATGTGGAAAACATGAAATTTAAAAAGGTGTCAGTTTGAATGTAGAAGTTTATTAGAATACAATTATAAAATAATTTTAATAAGAAAAACTAAATTTTTGATTTGTAATATTACAGGGGATGTCAGGATTCCAGTTGCCAAGATGGGATCTATATGGATCTACACCATTCTTCCCTGTGGTACCAGAACCACCCCGTGCTGAACCTATCGGGGAGGTAACTGACTTTATTGATAACGAAGAATGCTTTAGGGTAAGTTGTAATTAATTTCTTTTATTTGAATGTTTTCTTGTAATTACATACTTTTTTTGACTCTGTAGTAATATTTTTATTTCTACATACACATGCATCTTCAATTTTTATTTTTTTTAATGTTCATCTTTTTGTTAATAATTTTTTCATTCTGTACTTTCTTCTTCAAGCAAATATAGTAATTTACTTAAATGAACCAGTAATTTGGTTTTCTTTTATAATATATTCAATCATTAAGTTTTTCCATAAATCTGAAAATATGCTGCTTCATTTTGATTTAATAAATTTTTTTAAAAATTTGGCATATTCTTTTATACACTTTCCTAGTAAGTCATATTTCAGTAAACTTTTTTTATAGCTAGATCTAAATTTGTATCTCAAACAAGTTTTTTCTAGATGAAAATTTTCTTTGTTATTATTTTTCATCTTCCAATAATTAGCAAACTTAATATGATGGTATAAATTAATTGCATAAAGAAATAAAAAGTTAATTCCATATCTTAAGTTTTCTGTTGTTACTTTTTTTTTTTTTTTCTTTCCGTAGCGGAGGAAAAAGCTCTGCCAGCCGCCGTCAGGCCCGTACTGACGGCAGACGGCAGTGCGGGGCTCTCACCTGCTAAAAAACCTCCCCTTCTACCATGCAGGGGCCGGATCTAAGCCATATGGTATGTACAGCCCCTGCATGATCACCCAGGCACTCCACTAACCGAATCCGTGTGACCGGAAGGCGACCCCAGGGGGCGATCGACGAGCGACGACACCGAGGAGCCCCCGCCGCCCAACCCCAGAAGCTGGCCTCCCTTGATCACCCGTCATCGAACTCCAAGCCTCCATAAATTCGCATCAACTGCCGTCGCCGCTCTTCATTGGCCTTCTCTCGTATCATTGATGCGATCGTAGTCGAGACACACTCCCACTTGTTGCCATTGCTGAGCATTACCTCGATTATATTGTTGGCCCCCTCCACACCCTGACCCTCGAGCACTACGCGTAAGTTGGGCCATCTAGGGTAAAAAAATACATGCTCTGCTGTATCCAGTCCGCCGCAATCGTGACAGCGACTTGTATGGCATCTGCCCATCCTGTACAGGTAATCTCAAAAACATCCATGTCCAGACAGGAACTGGGTGAATTCGTAGCCTGTATTACCATGCTTTCGCTCCACCCAGTTCCTGACGTCTCGTATGAGCCCATAGGTCCACCTTCCTTTGTCTGAATCTCGCCATCTGTCACACCAAGCCATGTAGAGATCGTCAATTGCCTCCTTTCCCTGCAATACCCTGCAACGACACGTATGTTCAGCCTACGTTGTTGCATAACCAAACGCCTCACGTTCCTTGCCCTCGACAACGCTCCCAGCCATACAGGAACTCCATATAATACCACAGAAGAGTACACACTGGCCAACAGTTTCCTCTTACCAGTCTGAGGACCGCCCTTATTTCTCATCATGTTGCTCAGCGCCTTCACCACATTTTCGCCCTTCGTCGCCGCCTCCTCAACATGTATATTGATTAGCTGGCATCTCTCCCGCCACCACCTCATTCGGTCGCCCTAGAGCATAGACCAAATGTCCGTGCCAAAAAACGGCTACTGTGCCTCAAAAACAGATTTGCGACCTCGTATCCTAAATGCTTCTAATGAGCTCCTAACTAGCATGAGCGGTTAAGCAGGGTGCCGTACAGCACCCGCTTAAGTGTCCCTACCACTTGTCCACATTAAAACTAAATCGGGGAGGCGCACCCCTTGTTACAATTAAAACTATATAGTCATACAATAAGACGGTAATTTAAACCGCCACGCCTCGGTCGCTGTCAGCCAGCTAGTGCCTGTCCACCATTTAAAGCGCTTGGAGCTTTTACTGGCTGGTGGCCAGCCATTATTTCGGATAAGGACTTCCCACAGCTCCGCTATAGGAATCAATAAATCCCATTTAAATTTAAAATCGAACAATGACGGTTGAACATCGCAACCTCATCGAGGAACCCCCACACGGTCCGACAATGCGGCTCTCGCCACATCGACTCGCCGTTTATGAGCGGCCAGTTTTCCCCCTCTGACCTCTAAGTTCCAGGGTGGCCCGGTCTCTGGCCCCCCCCAAGAGCAGGGCAGTCAAACATCAAATGTTTGTTCGACTGGACCTCCCCGCAGACACACAACTCATCAGCCGCTAGGCGAAACCTGAACAGATATTGCATCAAATTCACATGGTTGGTGAGCACTTGGGCACCCGACGCCCTTAAAAATGAATTCGAGGCATACCATCCCCCCAGATCCTGTATAAATCTATACAGGGATCTTCCCTTATTCGTGGTGTGCCATTCATGCTGCCATGCATCCATCGCGAGGCTCCATAGCCTCTTCCGCAGGCGGGAAATGGGCAACTGAACAAAATTTGAACCCGGTGCATTGTAATAGTCGTTCCGCTCCGGTTCTAGCCCGGCTCGAAACCGCATCCCAAATACCTCGGTTTCCCGACCTCTTCGCAACTTCCACATGGCTGCTCGAACTTTCACCACTAAATCGATTGGGAGAGCCTTTCCCAATACGGTGGTAGCCTCGTAGGAGGTTATTTTAAAAACACCAGTGCATACTATTAAGGCTCTGCGCTGGGCACTCCTTAAATTTTGAAGCAGTGCTCTATTTCTATCAAACCTGTGCGCCCAGACTGGCGCCGCGTATGCGATCATACTCTCGAAGACACCTCGGTACACCAAGTACATTTGGCGACCCGACAGCCCGTACGTAGTCTTTCCGAGCAATCCTTCTAAGTTTGTGCATCACAGAGACAGCATCCGCCACAACTTGCTTAATGTGGTTGCTAAAAAGCAACTTATCATCAAACAAAACACCTAGGTACTTATGAACCCTTACTCGGCTGATTACACAGCCTTTATATTTAATGTGGGGGTTTCGACTGCATGATAATTTGTCTGCACCCTTCAGAAGCACAAACTTCGTCTTGGGCACAGAAATCTTTAAATTTTGCATGTCCATCCAGCCCTCGGCGTTTGACAAAGCCGCCTGCGCTCTACTTTCCAGCTGCGGTCGTGAATTACCACGAACTAAAAGGAGACAGTCATCGGCGAAAGCCTGGGCCGTGACCCCTTCTGGGAATGTCAACCCCAGAAATCCATCAAACACCAGGTTCCACAGCAGGGGACCGAGAACGGAACCCTGCGGGCTTCCCCTGGTGACGGATTTTTCCACAACTAGGTGCGCATCTTTAAACAGTGCCGTACGGTTAGACAAATAGTCTCTTACCACGGCCTGCAGGGATCTGGGAACATTGCGGCGTTCCAAAGCATAGAGGACAGAACTCCAACACAAGGAAGGAAATGCTGCCTCTATATCAATAAAAATAGCCAAAACATATTTGCAGTTGGCGCTTTCCACCTCGGTAAGAGCATTTAAGATGCAATCCTCGGTGCCAACCCCTTTCATGAAGCCATATTGGCCTCGATTTAGAATACAGCTCATATCAATGCCTTCCTCGAGCCGTACCACAACCAGCCTTTCAAGCAACTTGCCGAGAACCGGCAAGAGGCTGATGGGTCGATAACTGCCGACCTCACCAGGATCCTTTCCAGGTTTCAGGAGTACCCTTACCAAGGCCACCTTCCAGCAAGCCGGAAAGCAGCCCCAGCTTAGGCATCCCGTGAACAGTCTGCCAAGCGGTTCTCTTATGACAGGCAGTAGATGGTAAAAAATATCGGGTCAAGTTGATCAATCCCCGGTGCCTTCTTCAGTGCCATTCGAGAAACCACTCGGTCTATATCATCGGGTTCCACGGTCCGAACGCCAGGGAATGGTGTTTCACCCGCCCTAACGCCGATTTCCGCTTCACCCTCCGGAGCATCTGGAAACAGAGTATCCAGGAACGCCCGGTAAGTCGCCACAGATGTTAAAGTGTGGTCACGACCACCTAACCCGCACCGGACTCTGGGCAACACGTGCAATGGCTTTGGCTTGTAACAAGTCTTTGCAAACTTCCAGGGATCGCGTTGCAACTCGCGCATGGAGTCTTTCCAAAACTTGAGTTTGGCTTCCTTGATGGCGTGAACATATGTGTTACGGGCACGCCGTCCGAAGACGCTCAGCGCGCACGTGGTTAACGATATTCCCCGATAGGGGGCAGCGCTGGAACCTTATCCGCGCGGACCTCACTCTTGCGCGCAGCACGCTAAGGTCAGAGGACCACCATTTCTTGCCGGGCCTCCGTCTGCCTTCCACAGACGACCCCCCGGAAAATGAGGTCATGACGGCTCCAGGCACGCTCAGATCAGCGGACTGGCTGCTTATAACTGGTCCGTCCATTGGCCTAGGCCGCCGTAGGACCTCGTCACAGCCAGTCTTGATGGCCCGGCCGATTAGCTCCGCCATCAATTCCACCTCCTCCCTACAGGGATTGCGCCACTGCAATCCCTGCAGGGCAGCATCGCACACACGCCTCAGCCTGCGTTGATCCAGGCCCCTTCGGTTGTAGCGACCTGGATTCGATGCCCTAGGACCGCCTCCGTAAGCAATATCATAGGTTATAAGCCTATGATCGCTCACACTGGCCTCGGGCTAGACAGTCCATCCACCTGTCTTCCGAAGCAAGTCACCCGTCACCAAAGTGACGTCTATATAACTCTCTCCCAGTTCGCTGGAGAAAGTTGGCGGCTGCTCCGCATCATTAATCAGGTAGAGGTTCCTGGCTTCTGCGAACTGTTCGAGACCAGCGCCTCTGGGGTCTGTGAGTGGTGAACCCCAGGCGGTAGACTTGGCGTTTGCGTCCAGCCCAACCAACACTCTGGTGCCCGGGAGACCGTCCAGAATCCTCCCCAACTTTGCCAGCAAGTCATCGATACTCCATCCAAGCTGGAAGTATCCCGACACAAGTACGACATCGAGCGTACCTCTCGTGATCCGCACGACGGTGAATTGCTCATCAGACCACTGAGGCATCCAGAAGACACCCAAAGAGTCAGAGCTCACCACGACCGCAGAGAGCGGCCGTCCGCTACGAGTATTAATAACTTTCACCCCGTGGAAGCCGACCACCCTATCCGCAACCGCGTACGGCTCCTGGACCAAAAGGACCTCGAGGTTGTACTCCTCAAGGAGCCTCATGGCCTCACTCGTGGCCGCCCGGGTATGATGCAGATTAATCTGCCCCAGGCGCAGGAGTTCAAACTGGTGAAAGATGTCCCCAAGGGCTTCTGACCGTTCAGGCGTCGCCATAAGCTGTGTTGTTAACAGATCTCGCCCGGGCTTTATCGTACGCCTTACATTGCCTACTTCCTACCCGGTGTCCAGTATTACTACCGTTCATCTGCCAGCAGGCGGCACACTTCGGTGGCGACGACTTAGCAGGGCAGTTGGTTGCCCTGTGCCCCGGAGCGGCACAGTGGCCACACATCTCCTTCTGTGCTCTGCATCGGAGAGCGGTGTGCCCAAAGCCCTGACATTTAAACTACCGGGCTACCTGAATATGGTCGACAACCCTACAGGCCGTCCACCCAAAGAACAATCTTCCACCGGCCACTAAGACCTGCCGGATCTTTGGCGAAGTCTCGAGAACCCAGTGACTCTTCAGGGATTCCTTCCTCCCCAACTGCCGAATCACCTTAGTTTCCCTAAGGAAGTCCTCGACGGCCATATCCAACACAGGATTTTGGCCGTGGATCGCTTTGAGGATTTCGGGCTCCTCTACCCGCGTTGCCCTCGGCATATCATAAACCAATATCTGTGGCTTACGCTCGGCTAACAGCTGAGCCTTCAGCCCGTTCTTGGCCAGAACATCGGCCTCCAGCAATTGTCTTGCCTGCTGCTCATTAACGACCTCCAGTACAATGCCATGATCCCTGGTTTTAGTGACCCGAGAATCTTGGAACCTTTCTTTCCGCATATAGTAAAGGATGGGTTCTTGTCCAGCCACACACCTAAATACTTCGCGGCTGGACTAGGATGGACTATCGTGTGTCCCACTCTAAAACGCAATGGATGCAGTCTGCGTCTTCCAGCCATAACAACCACTTTCGCTTTGTCTTCAGCGAGCCGCAGACCATGAGCTATTAGCCACCTCTTAACCACATCAGCCGCTTCTTCACCGGCCACCATCAGTTCTTCTTCCGTTTTGTGCACAATTACAAGTGCCAAATCATCAGCAAACGCCACCGGGGTGACGACCGCCGGATAGCGCTGCCTTAGAACATTATCGAAAGCAATGGTCCACAAGGCCGGACCCAACACCGAACCCTGAGGGACACCCCTCTCCACCGGAAATTTCGTTTCACCACCTTCCGACTCCCCACCACGAATCTGTCCTTGAAATATTCGTGCAACACCCTTCGCAGGTATGCCGGAATTCGTCTTACTTTTAGTTCACGAAATATAACTTCCCATGGCAGCTCATTAAACGCATTGCGTATATCTAACAGCATGACCGCTCCTATCTCTCTCGACCTCCGTGTACCCTCTGAAGCTGATCGAATAACATTCATCACTCGACCGATCGCATCAATTGCTGAGCGTCCAGGCCGGAAACCAAATTGGTCCTCATGAAGTCCCCCTGCCATCTCTACGCCGTCGTTGAGTCTTCGAAGAACAAGTCTTTCAAACAACTTCGCAAAGCAATTCAATAAACAAAGTGGTCGAAACGAAACCTGTGCCCCCGTAGGACCAGCAGTCTTCCTTAGCATCACTAACCTTGCACCTCTCCACCGTTCAGGTATCCATTCCATCTCCAATATCATATTCATTGCACGCAATACCACATCAGGCACTGTCTCAGCCACAATTTTTACGACCTCCGGGGGGATTCCATCCGGCCCAGGACTCTTGCCGCCTTTAATCAACTTAGTCGCCTCACTCAGGTCTTGCAGCGAGAATGGAACCATTGATTCCACCACAGTTTCCTCCCGTTGAAAGTCTACTCCTTTCGGAAACAGTTCATCAACGCCTTTCCTCAGCTCATCGTCGGTGAGGAGTGGCAGCCGTCTTCCAAACTTTTTTGTGACGATACGATAGGCATCACCCCACGGATCAATTTCCACAGCATCACACAATTGCTACCACTTGCATTTTTTGGACGCAGCAATTGCTCCACGAAATTCCCGTCTAGCAAGCCGTAACCTTCCGAGCTCCTCTTCGATGTTCTCACCCCGCCTCTGCGTTCGCTTGAGGCAGCGCCTACTCACCACACATCTTCTTCTCAATTCGGCGAGTTCGGGAGTCCACCAATATACCCCTGCACGCCCTGCAGTCACTTCCTTAATTACACCCGTTTTCACTCCCACCCTGTAAACTGTGTCTGTCAGCTCATTCAAATCCGTGTCTTCGCTACAGCCAAGTTCAATAGCCGCCCTGAACTGCGCGACACTTTTCTTTCTTTCTTTTTCCTGTTTAGCCTCCGGTAACTACCGTTTAGATAATTCTTCAGAGGATGAATGAGGATGATATGTATGAGTGTAAATGAAGTGTAGTCTTGTACATTCTCAGTTCGACCGTACCTGAGATGTGTGGTTAATTGAAACCCAACCACCAAAGAACACCGGTATCCACGATCTAGTATTCAAATCCATGTAAAAATATCTGGCTTTACTAGGACTTGAACGCTGTAACTCTCGACTTCCAAATCAGCTGATTTGGGAAGACGCGTTAACCACTAGACCAACCCGGTGGGTTAAACTGTGCGACACTGCCTGTATGAAACCTCACGCTCCTGGTGCCTGCCCGTTCTTCCTGGATAATATCGCCAATTTCAAAAGTTATTAGCCTGTGGTCACTGAGGGTCTCCTCCCCCAACACTTCCCATCCCAACAACCTCTGCAAGCCTCTCATGTTCACAAATGTCAGATCTGGGACAGAAATCCCCACTCCTCCTCTCTCGAACGTCATTTCGCCTATTCGATTGACGCACTGAAGGTCCACTGAAGCCATAGCGTCCTCAAGAAGTCTGCCTCTTCGATCATCGATAGCTGATCCCCAACTCCGAACCTTAACATTAAAATCTTCGCCCACCACGACGATTTTCAACCTCCATCTGGCAATTTCCTCCACCAAATCATCAACCATTCTCGCATAAACTAAAAAGTCAGAGTTAGGTGACGAATATACACTAAACATCACCACCCTTGCCAGTTCCACCCATACATAGCCGGGTCCTGCGCCTTTATTATGTACTGCTGCTGTACCACAGGAGACCAGTATAGCCGCACCGGAATCAGCCGACACCACCCATCTGTCATCGACGATTGTTCTTCGATCCGGCTCACTCAGTAATATAATCCCGCAACCCCGGCGGACAGCTATTTCCCAGTAGGCATCCATAGCCCTGCTACTCCTGTTCGCATTAACATGCGGATTTCCCACCAGCCCTCAGCTCCCCCTCCGACACGTGGTTTCCCTTTGACCTCTGTATTAACTGGCCGCTGCCGACATCCATCACTCTTATGGCCCTCTCCATTACATCTAAAACATAGTCTAGACCGGTCTAGCTCTCCGCACTTCGCAGCCATATGGCCATTCTCTCCACACCTGAAACACCTCAATGTTTCCTCCCTCCGGCACACTCTGCAATTAATCCAGCCTATCTGTAACCTCTGAACATCGGATAACCTACGCGCTACAAATCCAGGCACGATTATCGTGGCATTCTGCGATCCTCCGTAAGCCGGCCGCAAGGATGTAACTCTCAAATCCGCCTCCATGCAGCCAGCATATACCGCCACCGACTTGACCACCTCAGCAGCTGTCGCGTCACGCTCTAAATATTTTATATAATAGTATGCTGGGCGAGCTCGTCGACCGACCTCTCTGACCGCAACCCCATCAACATGTTGCCTGATCGACTGCTCTAACAGACTCGCCTGTTTCGCCTTGACACGTATTTGTACTTCATCGGCGTTCCCTTTCCTAACCGACAGCACTTCAGTTACGCTATTGTCCACTCCTTCCTTTACACATTTGAACAGTTCAGTGAAGCTCCGCCCCTCAGCTCTGATCGACATCGTACGTGACGGCTCACCCTGTCGAGTAGCCTTCCGCTGTCCAGTAGACTCATCGATGTATAACATCCGCTCCTTACCAGCCTGTCTGCCATCGCACTCCAGCAAACGTTTCAAGACGGCTCCAGTTCTACCAGTCTTTTGCTCCTTTTGTGTGAGGACACAAAAGGAGCTTCCACTCCCATATCTCTTAGTTTCCTGATGCTCCTGAAGCAGTCGGCTATCATCCCATCTACATCCTCTGAGTTCACTACTATCGTATAGATAGTACCTCCCACATCTATTTCCTCACCACCGAATACATGCTTGGCCCCTCGACTGTCAACCAATATCCGATAAGCCCTACTCGTCCGCTTAGCTGAAATCGGTCGCAAATCATGTATTAATACAACGTCTCGTCCTTCCTTGTCTGTGAATGATGTATCAGCCATTTTTACCATCTTGAAAACTTCCTCGCCCCAGTGTTGGGCAACAAGTAGAGGAACCTGGTCGTCATCAACGCCCTCCTCCAGTTTCCTGATGATATCGTCAGATCCTATTCTTTTGAGCGTCTGGGTGGCCTTATCAGACCCTGGCCTTATTCTCGCTCTACAACCGCTACATAACCTCTGATTCTCAGACCCCTCTGCCTGCGCGGTCGCTTCGGTCTTTCGGGGGTAGTTCATTCAGCCAACCAGTTGAAATAATCAGCCTAACCCGCTGCACCAAGCCAACCAGGGCCGCAGACGTCGACTTAACATCCTGCTTAACTTCAGAACACGGTTTGACGGGAGAATCCAACAGCTCAGCTCGGGAACACAGATCTTCCAGGACAGTTGCAAATCCCGTGGTTAGCAGCTCCGGGCACACCTCCTGGGACCCACAGTTCTGGAGATCAGGACCAGAATCACCACCGGACTCAGCAGTCAAAGTCATAGAACTACCATCATCCGGACACGATCTCCGCTTGATGGCAGGCGAGGACGTTGCCGGGGGAGACAGTGATTTCTGTCGATTAAGGCTAGATTTGCCTCCCACCACAAAACACTCTTCCATTTCAACTACACAACGGTCCGTGAGATCGGGACTGTCATCCCCCGAAGAAGAGTCTGAACCAGCGTACTCTGCTACAGCAATCCGGCGGGTTTCCAAATGAGTAACCCTATCTTCCTTCCGCTTACAACGCGTCTTCCGACTGGTATCCTCCGATACCACCTTCAACAGGCTCGAGCGGTGACCCTTCCTAGAAGGTAAACCAGTGCCTCTCACTAAGAGACCAGACTCAGAGTCACCAGAAGAACATTTGTGAGGTCTACAACCCCGCAACGGCCTCCCCGCTCCCCTCAAAACTGGACGGCAGTCCTCTTCACTTTTCGGATCCTCAAAATCGGACATCAGAAGAAACGAACAGGATAATCCTCCAACACCAACAATAAAGAAATAACAAACAGTTGTTGGAAACAAACTATGCAAATATATAGTTTTACCAACTAAAGTTGGTGTAAAACACCAGAAAATGTATATATAAGTATAATATAATCTATTATAAATATAAGTAAATAATAAATAACACCCAACAGAACAAAATATAAAGATCAGAAACAGAAATAGTCACTGTTAACATGCTATGGTAAACAACTCAGATGTAAACAAAGTTTAATTAAATTAATAAAACAATAAAAACGGGAACAAAAGCAGAAAACTGAACTCAAATCAATCCAGCAAAAAACAATAACAAACAAAAACAAGCACAGTACACCAAAAGAACGTAAAAACGAACACTAGCAAGGAGTTAAAAGAAACACGCCTAATCACCATGGAACTCCATTCTAACCTCTTATTGTTATTGTTATGTTACTTCCTGCTACCTTAATATTTAATTTAATATAATCTATTTAAATCTATTGTCATATTTCATTACTTTTGTTTTTATTTATATTAAAATTTAATCATACACCTATCAATCGATCTAGTTCATTCAATATTGCTTCTAACTATTTTAAAATAATAATATTGTCTGTGAATCTTTTATTCAATTCATGAGTTTTTATTTTCTCTTCTTGGATACTTTTAGTTCTTATAAATGTATAAATTAGGAGAAATTTGGGGGATTCCAGAGCCTTAAGCTGGATTTTTTTTACAATCATTGAAGATGGAAAAAGATTCCTAGATAGATCAGTAAGTAGAGTTATCCCCCTTTAAACCTCATAAATATTTAGGATCCAGTAACTTTAAAGGTTCCAAATCCTTAATGTGGATCAAGCAGTAAGTAATCTAAACTCACAAACTAACAACAGGGAGGAAAGAGTCAATAGTTATAAAACATGAAAGAATATCCATGTTTTCCTCTGAGATTTATCCGTAGAAACCTTCATGGAGTGCATATCTCTATTTTGTCCATAATCCCTTGATCAGCAGAATACCTTTACTCCTATGTAAAACAACCACCTGTGAACTGGCTGAGGCTTCCTTAATGAAACCCTTGCCCATACTAAACATTATAACGATCGGTCCAAAATAAACTGAACCCAAAGCAAGTGAAGAACACATAAACTGTAAGGCGATATTATACAAGTAAATGAAAGACAAAAACCTACTTACATCGGTTACTTCATCTCTACAGGCACTGCTGGAAATGTTGACTGTCATGGTCCAGGCACAGTTTGCCCTAATAAATCAGGTTCACTGCGACTTGCTGTAACTCACCCCAATGAATGTTGGTAGTGGCATTGCGTATATTTTGTTGTAGTGTGTCAGTAGTTCGTGGATTGCTCTGATAAACTTTTCTCTTCAGGTTGCCCCACAAATAAAAATCACAATTGAAAAGATCAGGTGACCGTGGAAGCCACAGATCCTTTGAGACAGTCCTGTCATGTGTGAAAATGAGTGCACTGCTTCCAAGGAAGTGTGTGCTTTGTGTGCTGTCCTGCCATCCTGCTGGTAATATGCAAAATGCCAGTCATCTGGCATTAGTTGCTTTACAAAGGGCTGGAAGATGTTGTTAATGTAACATGCTGAGATCACTGTGCCTCTGAAGAAAATAGGTCTAATGATTTTCATCCCTAACACAGCACCCTATAGTGCAATCTTTACATCATGCAGCGTTTGCTTGAATATTTGTTGTGGATTTTCAACAGACTAGTATTGTGAATTTTGCAAATAGAGATTTGGATCAAGTAAACTATATTTGATTTCATGCAGTAGCCATATGCAATAATGTACACGTTTATCATGGTCTGTAGGTTGCCACAGTTGCCTTGTGGACTTAGTGGGGCTCTGCAACATCTGCTGCCGAATATTCTCCTTCTGCGTCTCTGCCCTTTTCACAGGTGGATATTGATGCTTCTTACCAAGCACAAATCCAGTTCATTCAAATATCTTTATGAGCTCATATATGAATGACTTGACAGGTGAATCACTGTTGAACTCTGCCTGGAATTTTTCTTGCACTCCTTTGATTGATCTGCCTGTCCTGTGTATAACATTCCTTGATAATGTATATTCTGGCATCCTTCATCAGCAGCATATTCGTGTGTGCGCCAACTACATTCCTTCTCAGATACAGTTTGTGTTCCCCCTGCTGTGATTTTCCCCTCTTGCCATTCAAGGTCAGTGTGTATCACAGCTTACTACATGCCATTTGAAATGTTATTGCTTGTTCCCATGTCAAATACACTAATACATTTTGGTTTCTCCTCTCCCATGATCAGTTTGGTTTATCTTGAAATGTTAATTAAATTTAGTGTTATTTAATTTACGTTATATTTAATATTATTAAATTTTAATTTTATAATTATTATTTTTTATAATTTTTACTTTTAATGTTGTTAGATTTATGCTGAAATGTTATTGCTTGTTGCTACATCAAAAACACTAACGCTTTTCGGTTTCTTCTCTCTCCCGAGTCTAGTTCGATTTATCTTGGGCCTCCCAGTATAATGTTTGAACATCTCCGACTTAATTTCAAACCATTCGAAACCTTTGTCGAAAACCTTTCCTTGGATCACTATGGTCTTAAATATTTCCTTTAATTTGTTTATTGGTTTTTCAACATGCATATTAAAAAACAGTGTAGTTAAGTATAACCATCTTTTACTCACTTCCATAGTGGATAATTTTTTTTTTTCATGTGTAATTACAAATTTCTATTTCAAACAGTTTTTCTTAAAATTTTACATTCCTCATTTTCAAATAACTTATGAAGATCTATAAATGTGATTTCAACAGCCAGTTTCTTTACCCTCCCTCCTAGATTATTTCAATTTTTTTTCTCATGTTTCATGCTTTTGGTGAATAAATAATTATAAAGTTTTTTCTTTATAGGATTCCCAAATGGGTGGTGTTGCTATCGCGTTAGGTCACGGCTCTGTGTTATTTGAATGTGCAAAACATGAATTGCATGCAACAACCGCATTAAGAAGACCTAACAGATTACACCCAACAAGAATAAGTCTTGTATTTTATCAACATCGAAATTTAAATAGACCAAAACACGGCTGGGAAGAATGGGAAGAAAAAATGAGATTAAGAAAACTTGGTGTTACAACGACATCCGGCTCAAACGGAAATCCACCGCCATCACCTTCATTAGAACGCTCACAAACACATTCTTCACAGATTTTAATGCGTTCTCCTACTTATACTACTACAACGTGGACAACACTTTTTCCGATGCATCCTTGCATGGTTACTGGACCATACCAAGAAGGAGGTGCTGTTAGTTAGATTTATTAATTTTTTTTTTGTTATCATTCATGTTGGCATTAATTCTGTTTGTTATAACAATCATCATAATTAAAACTCAAAAATATTATTCACACCGTATTCTAATTTTTCAAAAGATTTTTTATTTTGTGATAAGTTTATCCCAGTTAATAAACATTTCACCCTCATCTATTTCAGTGAGCAGTGGTTCACCTGTATAGCTGTGTATTAGGTAGTCGGAGAACATGTTAAATATTCTACAGATTACCTGATTCAGTTTCAAATAATTATCTATGAACATTGTATATTCATACATTGTATAGTTTATGTACATTGTACACTCAGTTTTGCTACTTGATCTAAAATATTACTGTTATGAGAAAAGAATATATTTTCTCTTAATTCCATCTTTTTACATTCATATTTTATAATATTATTAAGATTTGAATCTTTTTGGACTTATTACCTAAAAAAAATAATCTTTATTTAGAAAACTGATAGACAAGTGTAATCTGGTGTTTTGGACTATTATGAAATAAAATATAAAAAAACAAATATTAACATGTATTATAAAACTTAAAAATATAATTATGCTAACATAATCTGTCTCAAATTTTTCAAATGATACCAAAATAAACGAGGTTTAAGAGCAAAAGAAAAAATTATTTATTAGATTCATCATGAGGCAAAGAAAAGTAATATGTGAATCAATAAAAGTCTCAGTTTTTATTTACATAATTGGCCATATGGTTTTCACCATGGCGTTACTTTTATGTTTTTCTCGATTATTTTACCTTAAAACTGTTGAAACCTTTGAATGATTGATTCAAATGAGTCCAATTTAATAAAAAGTCTAAATTAACAGGTTGAAGCAATAAAATTTAGAAATACAAATAAAATAATACATATATATTTATGTAAAATGTATTAGAATAAAAGAAATTAAATCTTACAAACAACCATATATTTTTTAAGTCAACCCGTTTAATACTTTTTACACTTTAAAGAAAAGAACAAATTTTTCCCAGCGATTGTATTTTTAAAATGTTTACAATGTCCTTAAATTTAAAGTGTTTTGTAACCGTTTTTAATTTTTCAATATTTATATTTTTATTTTTTATAATCAGTATATAGACATGAAATAATGATTACAAGAAATTAATAATCTATATTTAACCTGGTTACATACTAACAGAGATGCCAAAGCATCTGTACACAGTTAGAAGTACAAGTAAAAAAGATTATACAAAAAATACAAGAAATAAAAAATATAAGAAAAAAAATATGGTAAGTTATAAAGACTTAAACAGAAAAATAATATGATTTTAATAATATGAAATCTGTAATTATGTCAGGACTATATTAGTAAATTATTTAATAGTTACCTTTTTTTTTTTATAAAAATGAATATCTTACTTGCAAACATAGTTTTCTTTTAAAGAATAAATATCAAAATTAATTACTGTTATTAATTGCTCAACTATTAACTTAAAAAATGTTTAAACTTGAACCATTACATACTGTGAAAATCAGCATAAAAATTTTTTATGATACTACTACTTTACTAGTATCAAACTACTGTCCTACATACATAAAATAAATTTTATTGAATGACTGTTAGCGATAAAAAAGCATATAATTATAACACCTGAACCAAAATTAATAAGAAATACATGTAATGAAGAGATAATAATTGTTCGCTCTCACTTAGTGAAATCAGTATGTAAATAAAACTTTATTTAATAAGAAGTAAAGCACAAATCTAACAATTTCTGATCAAACTTATGAAACCTGTGTACTTTTTATCTAATGTGAATGTAAAATTAAATAAATAAAAAACAAATATGGTAATCTTATTTTTATAATATTAAGAAGAAATACAATTAAATAAACATCAGATATATTAAATACAGAGAAACAATTATAATAATAATTTAAAGAACATTTTTGCAGGAGTAAGAAATAATAGCTCGTAACAGTAATAATGTAATATAATTAAATAATATGTGCAGAGTAATTTAATTAAGTTTAATGAATTATTGTATTGATAAGGATAATCATTATTATCATTCATGATCAAATTATATTAAATCTGTCATGACCAAAATAATTTTACATGGTAGACAAAATTTTACTTCTCTATTGATATCAGAGAGAAGGTTGGTTAACTTTAAATGATAAATTTAAAAAATCATAATACACAATTTTTTTCGTGATAAATAAATTTAATTAAAAGTATTTAAAAAAAGAAATTATTTCAAGCTGACATGTTTAATAACATTAAAAAAATATGATAAATTTACATTTTATTATTATTATTATAAATGGAACAATATAAAAATTCATTCTAAAAATGTACGAGGGAATTTATTCATAATTTTTTTTTAAATTACCAAATACAAAAACTGTAATATCAAATTCATTGTGTGTATGGTGGTTATATATGCATAGTTATTATAAACTGTTATCACTGCCGTAGTAATACTCTCATTTATAATTTTTAATAAAAAATAAAAACAATAGATTTTAATTATTTATTTTTTTAAATTAAAAAATAATATTTGATTTTTAAATAAAATTAAACAACATACGAATAAAAAAATTGTAAAAAATATTATAAATAATGATAATACTGTGTATATATATATATATATATATATATATATATATATATACTATATGTATATATACTATATACATATCTTGTTTTATTTTTGTGCCATGATATAATTTTTTTAATATATATACATTTTTCTTACATTTAAGATTAATTTATTTATTATTTATTTAAATTAATGTAAAACTAGTTGATTAAAAATAATGAGTTTTTTCATGTAAAAATTAATTTTTTATTCATGTATCTTGTAAATGTATTAAATAATAGTTAGTGTTTTATTTAATATTACTATTAATCTTATTATCAGTTGTTATTTGTGTATTATTATTATTATTATTATTATTATTTTTAAACATTCCTGTTTTATATAATTATGTATGAAATATTTTCCAGAATGTAGTAATATTTTTTGAATGCTTTGATTAAAATTTAAGTTATTATAATATGATTAAATAGTTTTATAATATGTAAGGTAACATTATTAGTTAATATTATTGTAAGTACAGTAGGACTTTTTTTGCTATCGACATTCGGAATGATCTTTTTGACAATTATTAATAGAAAAAATTAATATCTGAAAAAATATAAATATGTATTTAAGCCTCATTTAGTAACCTGCAACTGTACGATATGTATTAATAAATATTTATATAAATTAATCATCGTCTTAAATAGTAAATAAAAAATAATAACGTATATATGAGAGTGAATCAGAAAATAAATAACTGTAATACGGGAATTATTTTTGTCTCGTGATGGAAACATCCCTTACCAGTAAAAATACAGTGCAGTCATTACATAGTATAATAAATTTCCTTTTTCAGTTTACTTTATAATTTCTTTTAATATGTTTATTCTTACGTTTGCATAAAGTCTTAGCAGAGGAGATCCATGGGATGTTTTCTGTTTAAAAAAAGAAATGTCGATATTATGTTATTGTATTATAACATTACTAAATATATTGAAAAGTTTTATTACTTTAATAATATCATTCAATTAATACTAGATTATTGTCAGGTATTTTGGAAACTATTAGGCACAGTTTAAAGCTGAATTTCTTGCATTTGATTTTGTAAGAAGTTCTAACATGTATGTTAACAGAAGTTTAATTATATTTTATCTGTTCTACAAAATCATTTCATGAATTCATCGATTGTTGCACCTAAAATG
This sequence comes from Lycorma delicatula, assembly GCF_047948215.1. Lineage (NCBI taxonomy): Eukaryota > Metazoa > Arthropoda > Insecta > Hemiptera > Fulgoridae > Lycorma > Lycorma delicatula. The sequence continues at coordinate 5,377,975 of NC_134464.1, forward strand.
TAAGATATTGACGTAACCAGTAATTTCATATATAATAACATTTTGACCGTAAACAATGCGTTGGACATCACCATTTTGCATTTACTATGTATAATAAACTTTATTCTCAAAACACTTCCTCGCTAAAGAAAACATACTATAAACTGTTTCTTATTACTAACACTATGTCAAGAACTCATTGTTTACAAGTTTTTATAACAAATAAATCAGTTTATAGTTATATTAGCATAACTTATTATTTATATCTCAACAACTGATTTATTGTAAACTGACAGAGTTGATCATTATATAGAAAAAATAATTCCCACATTCATGATTACAAATAAATTTTTTTTTGTATCTAATAGTCGTGTTGGTTTTAGCTCTCAGTAGTCATAAAAAAGAAAAAAGTATTCATAAAAATAATTGTAAAAACTAAAATTTATTACGGTTCTGGCATTAAGAAAATATTCAATGTTCCATTTAAAAAAAAAATTATCTTAAATTACCTTAAAACTGTTGAAACCTGAATTTACGACTTTATCATGGAGTGAGTGTTATTAAGTCTCAAAATAAAAATGAAAACCTGATTAAAAAATATATATATATTGAATTTTGTTCTAAATAATTCATTAGTTAACAGTTTTTGCCTGTATTTTGTTGTATTTTATCACAGTCCTATTAGTTTGTAAAATTTAGTTTTCTGTTATATTCTCAAAAACAGGTGAGAATATAGAGAGCAATTTTCGTGTGACTTTTTACACTGTCATTTCTTATTTTCTTTTGAGCCTGCAAAAAACATATCTTAGTAGGGTTTTGTTTTGCAACTGTTGCAGGAATTTTCATAATAAAATGAGGTCACTTCTTTGCTTGAATACATAGAGTATTTCCTAATGTTGCCCACAGCTCAGGTATTTGTGAAATATTTTCAAAAACTTGCTGTACAAAATTCAACCTGAATTCTGGAAATGATTCTTTTTTCTTGTAAAAGATTTCCAAACTACAAATGAATTATAAAGAGCTTCATCAATAAGGTAAAAAAACATTTTCTTGTAACTTTTGGAATATCTTTTCATCACTGGATAACAAGATAAAACTTTGTCTTGATAATATACACCACACTTTCCATTGTTATAGTCTATAACAAAGTTTAACTACTTGAACTTCTTCTACTTCTCTAAGATCCCTAACTTTTTATTACCCTTCTGATTTTACCCAATGTGGGTAAAACCAATGTTTTGGGTTATGTACAGTTGAGATAAATACATCTGTCTTATCAAGCCATTTTAAGCTCAGGACATTATTTGCTCTTTGATGTCTACTTCTGCTGATAGTTTTTTTTCACACCAGTTAGAGGCATATTTTTCTGTGACCAAGAACAGTTCCTACAGCACACATTTTATTTTCTAAAAGTAGTCTAAATAACGTAGGAGAATTATACCAGTTACCAGTAAAAATAGTATAAGCCTGGTTCAAAAGTGGTTCACCAAGGTTCATTACAACAGCTTCACTTGCTAACATATTTACATGCTTATTTTGGCTACAATAAACAGAAAATTTCCAAAATTTCTCATTCGTTCAATTTATGAAACTTTACACCAAATGAAGCTATTTTGAGGGATTGAATTGAATATACAATAACCATCCCCTACAATTCATCAAACTTTCATCTACTGCTGCATTTTTGTCTGGTGTGTACAAATCTGCAAATTTCACATTTATATATTCAATAATAGGTTTTATTTCCTTTAGCCTATCATTATCCTCCTTTGAATCTTTTACGAAATGATGGTACTTGCATAATAGTAGAAAACTTTTATAGGGTATCACCTGGGAAAAATTGGCATATGAAGAATTTTTCTTTTTATCCAATATAATTCAAGTCATTGTTTAAGATTCTGCGACATCAAAATAATTATTGAATTCAATTCATCTACTGTAACCTCGCTCCATTTTTGACGATTCTGAACATCCACAGTAGGTATTTTCAGTTGAGGGTACCTGTTACTTTCCAACATAATAATTTTGAAAAAATCATCATCAAGAATATCGCTAAATGCTTTGGTTTGTTTAGGAACATTATCAATTTGACAATTTTTTTTTTGAAATTGTATCTTCCTTCACACCAGAATTACAATAAAAGTAATTTTAACGATGTTACTGTTTTCATTTTTCCAGTTCCAAGTATAAACATAACCTCACTGCATCATTCTCTTCACTGTCACTTTCACTGTTACTGACCGATTCATAGTCAGTATTTGTCAGTATTTCAACATCATTCTCATCAGTATCGTCATTATCATTGCATATAAAAATCGTTCATTATTATCAGATTCATTTCTTTTTTTTAACCTCCGGGACCACCATTACGTATTACTTCAGAGGATGAGATGAATGACAATTTTTGTAGCTTGTGAAAATGCCATGCCTGACCGGGATTCAAACCCAGGACCTCCAGATGAAAGGCCAAGACGCTACCAGTTGTATCACAGAGGCCGGCCATCAGGTTCATTTGCAAAATTATCATGCACAGAACTCATAATGCAACTAAACACTAGCTACTGAAAAACGAAACAAAAAATAACAAGCGTATGGTTACCAAATGGTAAATGCATGCACAATGACAAAAAAGTAATAAAATTTCGTTTTGTAATATGAAAATTCCTTCAGAAAAACAAGTCATAAATTGTTAAAGTAATCAAGAAATATATAAAACTGCATAATAAAATACGATAAGGAAGAAACAAAATAAAAGGACAAGTTTTTTGTGGTTTTATTCAGAGTATGTTGAAAACAACACTTATTAGCAGTCTTTAAAAGTATGATGTATAAAGAAAATGAACACGCATGACATTTAGAAAATTATTACTAAGTACTGTAATACATTGAGATAACATTGCGAGCAGATTTGTGAAAATCTGTGAAGGCACACAGAGAGAGAGTCTAGCTTGTCAGTTGGTGCCTGAGAATCCATGGCAAATTGTACTTGTCAAAGTCAGTCAATAGGTTAACAAACAAAGGAGCCTATAAAATATATTTAATGTCATTAATAATTTTTTTTTTAATTTTCATCATTAAGACGACCAATTCATAAGTAAATTTAATGGAAACATATCATAACACATCTACCTACATCCATTTAAAATATATTTTTAATCATGAAATTGCAATATAAAGTCTTCTTAGTATAGAAGAAAAATGTTTTATTTTATGAACTTTTTTAAATCATTTTTTTATTAATCACAGTTAAAACACATGAGTAGCATTAGAAAGAACGTAATGAAACTTATGTTTAAGAATCTTAATTTATATAAGAATCAGTAACTAAGTAAATAAGTTGTTAATAGTTAAACTGAACTAGGTTGTATTTAATGTTTTATTTCAAATAATAGATTAGTATTTTCTTCTAAAGAATTCAGTTATAAGATTAGTTACCAGAAGGTCTACTCCCTGGTCCTAACTCTGAAAATAATTTCATAAAAAAATGAGTTCACCTTTTATTCCTGCAATATATTGAATCTAGTATTCCTTTACTCTATAAATTTTATGAGAAATTAACTTGTTAAATCAGTTCTTTTGATACAACATTTAACTTCTTTTTTTTTATTATAAATAATAATGCTGTATTTATCGACTGAAGCTGAATATTTATTTTTGAATTATGTTTAATAAAAATTGTACATTTGCAAATAACAATCGTAATTCATATTTGATTATAACTGATAATATTATAGTAGGTTGCGTAATTAAAGTTCTACTGTACAAAAGAATTATCGATCATATCAAATGTAATATTTTTTTTAATATGACATTTTTTTTTAACCTTTTTATTTAAGATAATTTAATCCTACAAAAAAACAAAATATGTTATTTTTTAAAATTAAAAATAAATTATTTATCAGTGATAATATATATATTTAAATGATAATGAAAAAATTAGATAATACTTACAAACAAAACAAAAAAGTTGAAAAATTAGTTTGCGAATAGTATTTGTTTATTTTATTTATGAAGGTGTTAGTTGACTGATTGATTGTATGTTTTGTATTTTTACAAGGAATATTATAATTACATGTAAAAATAAATAAAAAATATTGATGTACGTACATTTTGATAGTAGAATATAGAAAAAGTTATTAAAAAAAGAAAGTATTTATAATAAAATGCTAATATTTCTCCAGTACAATCATTCATTTATGCACAAGTATTATGGGAAAAAAAATATATAATGTAATAGTAAATTGTGACAACAGTAATATATAATTAATTATATTTATTAATATTATAACAGTGCTTTAAATAAAATAATTATAACATTTTTAAAAAGTAAAAAAAGAATGTGTATAATATATACATATATATATAATTATTAAAAATCAATAGTTGTGTGATAGTACAGTAATATCGTATTTTATATGTAAATTTGTATGTTTTGAATAACTGAGTTAAAAAAATGAGAAAAATGTATTTATTTTTAAACGTTATTCAATTTTTTTAAAGGTTGTAAAATTTTCTTAAGGCATGATTATAGTTTTCATCATATTTTATTTATTAATTTTAATTAAAGTTACATGTCATCTTGCAATATTTTTCATGGTCATTTTATCTTTAATGTTATTTTTTTATTACCAGTTCTTTAATAACTTATCTATATGACCGTTTATATATATATATATATATATATATATATATATATATATACATATGTATTTAAAACTTTATGTAAAACTGGCCTCTTGTTTTTGGTTATTTTTCTCTCACATCTGATTATCTAACATCTAATTATTAAACTGTGATGAATTCATATACTACAATTATGTAATTGTGATATAGCAGCCACAATACTACTTTATTGAAATATGGCATACTGGCTTATCTGACATTATTGAAACAGTAATATATAATTAGTTTTTATTAATATAAATCTATTATATATTTATTAATATTTTAAGTGCTTTAAATAAAAGTGTATAATGAGGTACTCACCTGTTTTTATCAAAATAAATTATAGTTAGATGGTTTCTATTATATTTTATAATTTTAGGGCTACATATTTTATATTATTTGATCCTTTTTTTGGATATAGAGATTCAATTTTTAAATTATACCGTTTTATAAAATTGAATTTGGTTGACATTCACGTAACTATAGATCCTAATTTTGGTGGTTAACTGTAGGTTAGAAATTTTTTGGAGATTCCAATAGGCTGATAGAATGAAACACACGCTATAATGGCCGGTAAAATACAAAACTATATTGATTTTTTGATTAAGAGAACAAAATATCTAAAAGGGATTTGATTTCATGCTCCATCAAATCACATTGTTTCTGTGATCATAAATATGGGAGCACCATAAGATTAAAACCAATAATATTTCAAAATTTTGTTTATTTAAGAATAGAAAGGTTTACTGGTACAGATTTCTTTCTATTATGTCCGCTCCTCAGTTGTAGATATACTGGGCCTTCTCGCTCAATAATATCTGCTCAAATTGTTGTTCCCTTTAATTGTTTAATGATGAACTTTATGGGAAAAATACAATAGAAAAGTTTTAAATATTAATTTCAGAAGTTTATTTTATTGTCTCATCAATTTTTCTCTTCTTAAAAGAATAAAATGCATTTTAACCGACCATATAACTACAATTTTTGATTATTATAAATTTTGCTGTAATATAGCAAAATTCACAGAACATTTAAAAATATATTCTCTGTGATTTTTTTAAATCTTAGATCAACGTGATATCAGATTCTAACAAAACCCCCTTTTGGTGAGAACTTTATTGTATAATTTTAAGTTATGAAACATACTAGTGGTTACATGAAATAAGAGGCCATATTTTCTTTTCTGTAAAAGTAATAACCCTGTTTATTCAATTAATAAAACGGTATCAAAAAATTCTGTTTTGGATAATTAATGTTATAGGTATTGATTCTGTTATATTTTTTTATTTTATTTTTTTTATAGGAAGCCATGAAACAGATAAACATTTTATTGTTATTATTATTATTATTTTCCATTAATAAACCAATAACATTTGGAGAAATGATTTTACCTATATTAATAAGTGTAATAATATTATAATAAAAAATGATCCTGCCTTTGTCTTTCAGTGAGAATTTTTAGAATAAGATTTTACGAGTAATGTAAAAAAAAGTTATAACCTTCCTAGTCGTTTTTTTTAATTATGGTACGGTTACATTTGATAAATAATTGAGTAAATTGATAACGTAATTAAATCATTAATAACATTAGAATGCACAGTGAAAGATTATTTTTATTATTATTACTATTAAACGTAAAAGTATTAAATGAATTAATTTACAAATCAGATGATCTCAGATTTTGTCTAATTTTTATTATCATTATTAATATTTATTAGTCCTACATTATTATATTTTTAAAACAAAAATCATTTTATTTATTTAATATTTTAAACATCACTGAACAAATGACCTTTTTGTGTTCAACAACCTAAACAAATGTTTTTTTTTTGTTTTTTTTTTGAGTAATTAATTATTATTTTTATTACTGCATCTTATGTGTATTTGTAAATTTTAATCTTTTATTTTAATTAATTAATAATCTTGAATATGTTTGAATGTTGGTCCAATTTGTATGAATGTATCATTTATTTATTACAGTTTTGAATGATTTTTTATGTATGAATGTATGTTTAAAGAATGTATTTTACTTTTTTCTGTATAATATTAATAAAATGCCAAATTTTTTTTATTATTTGATTGTCATTTAAAGTTTTTTTTATAAATAATTTTGTTTATTGATAATCAATTTAGTAACTTTATTAAAACAGTAATAATTATTTATATTTATACTTTATTATTTTTAACTAATACTAATTTTTTGTTCGTTTGTTAGTCAGTGCATTTAATATTAAGTAAAACACATCTTGTTTATTGTATGCATATATTTACATGCATATATACATACAGTATACACGTATGTATATTGTACGATATACAATATATATGTATACATATTCTTTATATACATTTGGTAATTGTATGATAAAAAATATGTAAATATTGGCAATGTTTTCACATCATGGTTTTTCATTTTTTTAATTTAAAATATAATGAAATTCATGGAATGGAAGTTTTTGTTATTTAATCAATGAAAATCCACAAGCATGATAGTTTATTAACAAAAAAAAGAAGGAAAATTATGCACTCTGTGAAAAACTTAGAAATATTGATGAGAAAAAACCTGTTTCTCAAAGTAATCATTTGAAAATAGAAAGCACTGTAGCAAGAAATGTTCTAATTTGAAAATTGCATCCATTTTTCTTCAATTAATCCTTTACAGAGCAATTTCACTTTCACTACTAGAATATATGATGTGCTGTTAATCTGTATGGGTTTTTTTTAATGGTAGTAAATATCTAATTTTAAGAACATTATAAAGAAATAATAAATAAATAGTTTTTCTTTTAAGAAGTTACAAGTTTGAAGTTTGAGATATTTAATTATTGAAATTTATTAATAATCATTAAAAAGAGGAATAAATCCAATTTACATAAATATATGTTTTAGTGCTAAATATTAAGTTTCCCACAAATCGAATGACTGAGAGAATGGCTCTATGTGATAGAGCCATTACTTAATTAACCACCAAATACCGTTAACACTTTTTTATGTATTATTGTATACATTCTTTTCCTTACTTAATATATTTATCATTCATTATCTGATTATGATTACTTTTACGTAGGAAAGTAAACTTAGATATCCTTTTTATAAAAATCAATTAGAGTACTTCACTATTGCTATCTCTGCATAAATGTTTTATAACATTAATCTGTATGAAAATACCTTTAAATCTGATAACCTTTTGTACATTTATGCAACTATTAAATATTTTTCATCACTTCAAAAATAAAAATTAAAGGTATTTAAAATTGTTTCTTGCTTTTCTCATAAGAGAAAAATTTTATTTTTTTTCCTGGAATACTTCCAAAATATCATTTTATAACATATTCCACAAACAATTAAAAAATTACCGTAATTCCAGGTTTAAAGTTAAGATAATGGAACATTAAAAACATGGGGTCAACTTTTATACAAGAGTTTATAAATATTCTATTAGGAAAAAAGTATATAATTCATTTTTAGAATCTTTTGTTATTTATTTTTTGCGAATAATATCAAAAATTATTTGATTATTAAATTCTTTATTATACATCTTCCAAGTGTTTAGGATTATCTTGCGATTTTAATTCATACATTTGAATAGCCCAACTCATAATAATATTTTATCCAGTTGCTATTTTATCAACCATCTCGTCAGGAAAATTTTTTACACTTCTCAAATCCAAGTTGTCACATACCCTTAATCATATATTAGGATTCAAAAGAAGAATTTTTCTCAGTCTACTTTTCTGTAAATCATGAAAAAGTTTTTCAGTAAAGAAATACTGAGGTTGTATATATAAACAGTTTAAAATGTTTTATTTTTCAAAATGTTCAACTTTTAACTAAAATAAAGGATTGTATTTCATATGTTTTATAACTTTCATCATTTAAAATATTGAACGCTTGACTAAATTAAAAAAAAAGAATAAACACGACTCCTGTAACAGATAGCACTTCATCCAGAAGGTCACAGGCTTGTTTCCCAGTCAGGCTTAACCGTTTCAAATATACCATAATTACAAAGTTTCTTATCAAGTGTCCACACACCTTGAACTTATGTGGCAAATAAATCATTAAAAAAAATAAATAAATGTGAAATTTAATAATGCCAGCATATACTTACAAAAAGTTGTGATTGTGTACACTCTTAAAAATTAACATCAGATGTGTTTGTAATATTGAATTGAGCTTACCATTACCGCTGTCCTGAAGTTTATAAAAAGTATGTGTTGATTTAATCATGATAATAATGTAAACTTAATTTATACAGTAGTAAATCTCTAGTTAATCTTCCAGAACACCCTCCGATGTGAACTTAATTTCTTTTGTCTCATCAATTTATACACCAGGATTTATGGTATTTTTTCTTAAATCCTGAAAAAGAATTTTTTTTAATTCATTAATTACAAGTATGGTAATTGCTTGGATGAAGTTCCAGCTTTTTATTAGTTTTACATAGCCCGCTGAAGGAATAAGGGTCTCTAGTTCTATAGACTAAATATGTCACAGCTGTGTTTAGTTGATAATTATAAGGAATCTTTTATAACTGTACCTCATTTATCATACAAAAAGAGTATTTCAGTTTAGATAAATACACCAAGTTTTGTTAAAATTACTTTTCTTGAAAATCACTCTTAAATTGAGAACGATCTTAAAAAACCATTATTTTTTGTTTTAATTACAATTATTAAACATTTATGATTAGTTTGGCTGTAATAATACTCTAGTTACTGAACAACAAAGTAGAATAACTTCAAAAATTATTAGAAAATGAATGATAATATAAATTATAATGTAAATTATATAATATAAATTCATGTCATTCCATGGTGGTATCCTTTAATCCATCAGCAAAATTAAACACATCTGGCATTAGAAATTCTGCAAAATGCATTCCACTTTTTTTTTCTACTCCAAAAAATATTTAAAAAAATAAATAATTGAGAATAATAATTTAGAAAATTGTATAATTTTAGTATGTTCTTGAAAAAGGTGCTTTCACTTATTAAATGACTACTTGACAAAAATCAGAATTTTATATTCCTGTTACATATATATATATGTATATTGTATGTTCAATAATCAACTGATAAACCAGTGAAATAGAGATAATTTTATTTTAATTTCTTTTAAAAATAAACAAAAAACTAGTCAAAAGAAATGTGTATAGTGTTCATCTATTTTTGAAATCCATTGTTCATTTTTGTTTTATTTTTCTTTTAATTAAAAAAAAAAAAAAAAAATTATATGTAATATAGTTTAAGCATGATTATAATATGTTCATTTTTAAGCAAATGCTTTACAATAATGTATGAATGAATCTTTTTTATAGATTTTTGCCAATATTATTATTATTTATGTATTATAAAGTAATAGTGTAAGCTAGTTTTTATGTTACTGTATTATTATTATTATTATTACTACTGCTAATTAATGTTTCTGTAGCTTAGTTTTATATATTAATTTATTATTAAATTAGCTGATAGGTCCTTCCCCAGTACTGATTAGGTTAGGTAAAAATGTCTTGTGTAACATTACTTTTTATAAAATATAAAAAAAAAATTATGAAAATATTACATATAATAATAATAATAAGTGAAGTTCTACACTTTTATGATGTTAAGAAAAGGGGTTGTTTGTATTTTAAAAAGGGGTTATTTAAAAAAAAAATACTATAATGATAAAAAGTACTTGTTTTGTAATAAACGTTGTTTGCTCATGAATATTATTGTTATTAAAAAAAATTATTATTACATAAATTATTTTGATAATATGTATTATTATTATTATTATTATTATTATTATTATTATTATTATTATTATCATTGTATATTTAAAAAGATTAAGTATAACTTTTTATTACATTTCTGTTCCTTGTTTTTCTGTTAAATGTTACATTGATTTCTGTTTTCTGTTAAAAAAAAATAATATTTCATTTTTCATTCGTAGTACCAAATACAATCATATATCTTGCTGATAATAGGAATTATATAGGGTTATTATGTAGTGTGTACAAGTTTATTTATATATGATTCAAGCAGAGCCCAGTAAAACTACCATTTTAGGATTACCTGGATAATTTTTAGGTTGATTTACTATCATAAGAAATGTTAGAATTGTTAATCAGGTAAATATCTTACTTTATTTCACTGTGCAACATACACATTACATATAATGATGGTGTTTTTTAGTGAGGCAGACTATCCACCTGTCAGGTAATTGATCTAATATGTTTTAATACTACTTGTAGGAACAACTGTCTATTTAGTTGAATATATACTTATCAGCGCACCTCAAGGGTTTACACCTACATCAAACAATTAAAGGGTTGTTTTTGTTTTGTGTATGGATCTCCCTAATCTCTCAAGTACATGTAATAGGCCTACATGAAAAAATTTTGAATGAAATTTCATAATTTCATTAAAAAATTTTGTAAGAGTACTATATGTATAGTATCAGTCATGACACTCATCACTGTATAAGATGGCCAGTCCCCACTTGTGCTATATCTCTATTTCTTATTTTTGACATCTATAATATGTTTATTTATGAAAAAATATATTTTAATTACCATAAAAAACAACATTAGCTTAAAAATGCTACAAAAAAAATCTACCTCTGGGTTGATTTTTATGAAGTTAGGCCTAGAATAAATACTTTTAAGATATTGCGATGAAAAAAGAAAATTAAAATTAATAATATGGAAATAAAAAATACCATATGATACTGGGATGATTCCATAATTAAAGCCAGTTTGGTGGTAGATTGTAATACCTAACCTGTGAAGAAAAAATCAAGGATAATGTCTGGGATCCTTGAAAGATCAGGATGATTTGAACTCTTGTTTTGGTAAAGTTATATTTTATGTAGGTGTTTTTGTCCTAACAAAACTTATGGATTGATATCAGGCTTAAGCATCCAATTTATTTGATAATTGACACAAAAATCATATATATATTTTAAAGGCCTTTAAATTGTGCTTCAGAAATTTTAAACTTTAAAAATAAAAATTGAACTCCATATAATTTAAATTATATTTTTCAAGCATGTAATTTGTAAAGTCCAAATTTTAACAATTAATTTCCTATATAATCACTGTTTAGATCCACTTTAGTTATTGTGAACAAGAAATTTTGTATTCTGCAGTCTAACTAAGTGAATATGTTATGCATTCATCACATTATCTATAGGAAAGCCAAGCAGAGTTTTAAATCATTTAACACTTCCTTATCTACCTGACGTTCAAGTAAAATGCAGATATCCCAGATAATCATTTGATGACTGTTTCACTGGGTTTGCTGGTAATATATATTAAGTAAATTAAATATAATGAAATAAAAATTAAATAAAGTAAATTAATTAAAAGATATAACTGAATGTTCAGGAAGCTGTGATTTTTATACAATTTTTAACACTGCCATTTTTTTCTCTCTGTTGAATTTTTCATATTTAAAAAAAAAAATTATATGATATAATTTATTTATTTTGTTTCTATTCATTTATAATCCAAAAAAATAATACTGTTAAATCTAAGAAAAATAAAAATGATCTCTTATATTGATTATGTATTTGTCCAAATTTGTGTTGTTCTTTTTGTTCTTATAATTTAAAATATAATAAAAAGAACATTCAGTTTTATCATTCATGAAAATTAAATCTTTTTAATGACTAAAATATAAAATACAACTGTATCCATTGTTTTAATACGTATCGTTCATAATTGTAATAAAAAATAAATTAATAATAAATATAAATACTGAATGACTATAGGTGATAATATATATTTTTTCGCAGAATAGTTAGTTTAGTGTATGTATGTATGAGATATCATATACAATATAAAAAAATTGTGAAGAAATGATATTTACTGTTATCTAGATTTTATTATTATTATGTCATAAAGTATATAATATATAAATGAAAAAAAATGGTAAATAAGCAGTATCTTTTTTAGAAAACAATAAAAAATGTTTGTGTATAATATTATTATTATTATAATATTGTATTATATAATATATAAATAATATATTTATAAATACTATAAAAATGTTGCTTGCCTTGCCGAAATAAATAAAATTAAAAAAATAATTTTTCACAAAAAATATTTAAAAAAAAAAAAAAAAGATTTTAATTATAAATAAATAAATATATATATATATATATATATATATAGAAAGAAGTTGAAAGCAATATGATATATATATATATATATATATATATATATATATATATATATATATATATATATATATATATATATATATATATATATATATATAATATTTTACTATAAAAAATCTATAATATTTATTATTATTACATTATATAAATTACAAATAATAATTGTGTGTTTTAGTGGTTCATCTGTAAGTGTGTTGTAAAAAATTATTATTATAGAATGGATCAAGTTGACTTAATTATTATTATAATAAATTTTAATTATTTATTGTGAAAAGTATATTAATCATCATTTTTATGTGGTTTTTATTTTTATTTTTTTTTAATGGGCGAGCTTTTCCAAGTAAGTACAAAGTAGATTTTCATATTCTTCTGATAATTATGATACGTGTGTGAAAGACCGAATGGATGTTTATTACATAGGTCGTATATGTTTATACAGGTTCTTAAAAAAAGGTGGAGATGGAATTTCATATATTCAAACTTCATAAAATAGTTGTTTTGGTTTTATATCGGTTAGAAGGTTTATGTTTTTCGATATTTACATTATTTATAGAACAGTCATCAAAATGATGATCTCTTTCCTGTCAAATATACTCCATCACATTAGATGGATTTATTGTAATTATAGCTGGTTTTATTCGTTAATTGAATAATAGGGGTTTTCCGTTCAAGCAAGTCTCTTTTTTGCCTACCCTAAAATAAATTTTCTAATTGAGATAAGGACTTCTTTGGATCTAAGAGATTTTTCTAGTGAAGGAATAGAGATTGATGGTGATAATCGACTCAGATAGGAATTGAAGTATCTCCAGATAGTCTACCATCTCTCCTGGATACTGCCTTTTAAACAAGTTACTTGAGGTTATTTAACCCTTTCTAAACTGTTTCAAGTTCTGAAAATAAATTTTCTACCTATCTCTGTACTGAATGGTAGTGTCTCTGTCTTTCATTCAGATGGTTCTGGGATCCTAGTTACTCTTGGTATTTTTTATCCTACTGTTCTCAATAGGGTAGCTGTAATTGGTCATAGGCAACAGTTAGGGAGAAAATAAATAAATATATCCTAGCGACATACAGTTTTAACAAGTTCTAAAAAATAGTTGAACTCTTTGCTGAGTTCAGAGCAAAAAATAACATACAAATAAAATACATATAAAGTAAGGTTTTCATATAGATAAATTTCTGAAAAATAAAGCTTAAAATCAGTTTTAGTATTTAGATCCTAAAAATATAAAAATAAGAAGGCTTAATTTATTTTTAAATTTATCTATCCATTTATTGAAGATCAATTTTTTTTTTATAAGTATGAGTAAAGAAATATTCTATTTAGCATTTGCAATTTGTGACTTTTGCATTGCCAGTTAAACTTATAACTGGCAATGCCAGTTTTAAGTTATATAACATATAAGTATGTAGATTTCTATCAGGAATAGAAATCTAAAAGGACTTCAGAACACTACTAAATGATTTTTGAACCGCAATAGTTTTTTGGAAATGGTGGAATACATTAACATCCCTGCATTACTTTTTTCCAACCATGTATACAGGTTATATCTTCATAATCATTTCCTAACCCCCTCCTACCCGTTGGATCTGCACCATCTCTTTTCTCAGAATTATTCTCATTCTTGCTATAAATAGAGCGATCACTGACATTCAAATTTATACACTAATTTAAAATTGTTGCATCAAAAATTTGGTCTTCCCACCATTTCAATCGATTATAAAAATTAGAAACCGGTTCATATGTTTAATATCCCATAAACTACTGTTGTGTTTTAGTTTTATTTTATCGGAAAGCATTACAAATGTATCCTACTTGATATTGTTGGCATTTTTATTTCTACAGAAGATTGGACTAACAAACTACAAGGCAGAATACTGAGAAGGGTTAATTTTTAATACATAGTTGACAATCACATTATTAAAATTTCATAATCAGATTGCTGTATGTTCAAAACAGTCTTCAAGAAATCTTGATGATGCTTATAATTTATAAACAATCTCTTCATGAGCTCCTCAGTTTGCTCGCTTCAGAATTAATTTATTGGAATGTAGTATGTGTTGAAACTATAGCATGTCAGCAATATAATTTTAAAAAAAATTTTTTTAGCAAGCATAAGTCATTGTTTTACGTGATTTTGTTGTCTGTAATAAAATGTGTTGCTATTTTGATCATATGTCACTCCATTCATTAACTTTTATTTTTAGAGAATGATTTGAATGTAAAATAATTTACTAGTATCTCCCTAGAAATGAAAAATATTTTTAAAGTTAACCATTTTGTACAGAGAATTTCATATTTTGTTATAAATTATCTAGTTTAAATATTAGAAACATCAGTTGATTTTTATTTTTGGGTGGGGATAAGTGAAAGATAATCATAAATTATTTAAATTTTTTTATTTTGTTTAATAGTAAAAGTATATAATTTCCTTTGATTTTAGTACAGAAACTATGTATAGATCATAATGTACAGTCATTATATATTTGTGAAATCCTGTCCATCTACATTTGTAAACAATGTATATGAATACATATACAAAAAAATTTTTTTAAGTCAAATGCATTGTACAAAAAAAGTATTTAGTACGTAATTATAATAATAATTATAATGAAAAATATTAATTAAGTAATTTAAGAAAAACTATTTATAATAATAAAAAAATATATTTATAGCGTGTGTTATATTATATATAAAATAAAATGGTAAAATAACCAAACCTTATACATTATTATATAATAAAGTATAACATTTATAACATAAAATGACGTTGTACGTGTTTTAAGATAATTATGAATAATGTGAAATAACAGTAATATAATATGATTAAATAAATGAAACATGTTAATTCATCGTTAATGTTATATTTCTACAAGATGTAAAACATAACTGTATTTACAAATATAATAATAATAATGCCCTATATTTTTGACATTTTGTCAGAAGAGGATTGTAAACGATAATGATAAATATTATAATAATAATTATCATTTGTATTAATAAGAAAATAATAATAAATATTGTTGCCATTATCTTATTCACTATTATTACATAAATAATAATATATATTGTATACATTTTTTTAAACAAACCCTGGTATGTTCTAATGAATTTTTACAGTGATGAAAAATAATGATAATGACATAATAATAATAATATTAATTGGGTATTGTTTGTGTGTATATTTTGTTTTTTATTTTTACCTGAATATATTTTTGTTATTGTTGTCATCATTATTATTATTAACATTTTGAAGACCATTTCTATTCTATTTGCATTTAATTCTGGGGACCAGTGTTTTTTGTGTGTAAATAATTTAATTATATGTATTAAAATAAATGTTTAACTAATTACTCGCCAACCAATTTTTTATAATAATTTTAAAACAATAAATTACTAAAAACACTAATAGCCTACAAAAAATGCTTGAATAAAATAAAAATAATTTATTGTAGTAATAATGATAACAGATGATTTTGAATTACAAAAAGTTTTAAAAATTCTATTGAATTTTTTTTAATGAACCTTCAATGAAATAATTTAATTTTTTAGAATTAAACTAACAAATATGTAGCAATAAATAAATTACTCATAATCATGATCGATAATAATAATACATTTAAAATGGTCCCAAAAAAAAAAACAATAAGATGCAATACTAAATAATATCAGTGTACAGAGAAACAGTTATATTATATAAAAATGTCTAGTAGTTGTAAATTAAATACAACATTTGATCCTATGATTAGCATAAAATGAGGGGTCTTGGTTTTACTTTGAATACTCCGAGGGCTTGTAAATTTGGTCTTCAATGTGTTGTTAATTTTTTTAAATTCATTATTTCATACTATCTGGGACAAGGCTCAGAAATGTACAAAGTGTAAACAGAAGTTGAATGTGTATTATTATAATCATTACTTATTACTGATAATATAAGCCAAGGAAGTTGCATAATATAAATAAATAATATTTATTACTGTAAAATATTTATTTATTTTTTCATATGTATGTAATAAATAACAAAAATAAAGATAAAATAAAATGATCGTAATGTCTTCCTGAGGCTTCTATTTTATTAATATTTATTCTCTTTATTACATTGAGAATAAAATTATTATTTTATTCTTTACAGAGAGAATAAAATACTTTTTTATCCTCTTCATTTTAAAGAGAATTATAAAACAGTACTTGTACTTTCTTTTTGTTTTTATTAGATTTTTTTTTATCACATCAGCATGTTATTTTATAAATATATTATTATTATTATAAATATATATATATATATAATATATTTCTTTGTACAATGAAAAAACTCAAGTCTATTTTATTATAATATATAGTATTAAGTAATTATTATATACAGTATAATTTAATTTTTAATTATTATGTAATCATTTAATTTTTTTTGTGAAATTTGTTTGTAGTTTTTTCAAATAGAATGTAGAATTAAGTAGTACGAAAACTTGTGTAGTCCCACAAAAATAATAATATAATTGTAATTGTTTTTAAATGTGAATATAATACTAATTAATTTGTGAATAATTCTTGAAGTTTTTTTTTTATTTAACTTAACCTGGAAGACATGGGCTGTCATCTACTTCTTTTCAAAGGTATAATTCTTGGACACACTTGAACAGTTGACTGTACATCAACTGCTCATCAGGAAACTTAAATTGGTTTTACCATGTCATATATATATATATATATATATATATATATATATGAATTTTCCTAACATTATGAATAAAATATATTTTAGCATCTATACACTTTAGAACAAGTTAACTTGAAATATGTATGATGTAAAAGATAGAAAAAAATTTCTTGCTAGAGCAGAATAAAAGTATATCCATTTGGATAAATCAATTTGTTCCATTTAGTTGTTGAACTGATAAGCTAGAAGAGACTTGTGTTCCTAATCTCTTTACCTCCTGTGTTTTTCATTGTACAAAGTGTGATAAAAGAATAGCAAGACTATTTTAATTCCATGTCTTTTCGACAGTGTTTATCTTTTTCCACGGAAAATAGTTCAAATTTTCCAGCCGAGTATTCAGGAGACATTTTATTACAAGTGATAATTTACTTTGTTTGAAAAAGACAAAACAAAGGATTTGCATTCAATTTTGTGTTAAAAGTAGACTAAAATGCAATGGAATAGTGAAACTTTTAGCGAAAGGCTTTTGTGAAGATATTACATTGACAGAAAGGGTTTATGAGTGGTACAAATAATTTCAGGAAGCCCATTAAGACATTGAAGATAACAAAAGAGTTGGATGTTCTAAAACACCAACAACTGATGAAAAATTCGACAAAATAAAAGTTATGATTAGTAATCACCTCTTATGACTCATGAGAAATAAATCTTGACTGACATTTTGGATATGAAACAAGCAGCCACAAAATTTCTTCCAAAACTGTTGAATTTTCATCCCAAAAACATCAGAAAACAATTGTTAGCTGACACTGCGGATGACTCAGAACTACTTTAATGTGGCATAATTGGGGAAAAACCTGGGTAATGTTAGATATTGAAATGAGATCTAATCATCCCATTGGAAGCTTCCTGAAATACCAAGACTGAAAAAAGGACACAAAGTTCAGTTGAATGTTAAATCCTCCCTATTGTTTATTTTGATTACATTGAGTCATTCATTATGAATCCTTACTTCAAGATTGTATGGTCGTTAACAGACAGTATTAGCAGTTTTTCACTGTTTATGTGATGCAATTTGAAGAAAATTAAAACAAATATGGGCAAACGGTTTTTGGATTTTCCACCACAATAAAGCCCCAACTCACAGTTTACTAATTCATGATTATTTAGCTATAAATAACACCATATTACTACCACAGTTTTTGTAATTAAAGACTGAAGACTTGATAATCAAAGTTGCAGAATTGGCAGCCTGCAACCTTTTCTTGAACCCACTGATTAAAAGAATATTAAAAGACCAATGATTTATGATGATAGATGGAAGATAAAATTGTAAAGTGAAGTTAAGGCTATATCAAAAAGGGTTTCCATAAATATTTTGTGGATTGGAAGAAAAGCTGACATAGGTTTGTTGTATATCTAGGGTACTACTTTGAAGGTGATGACAGTATCAACATAGAAGAATAAGTAAACTATTTTTTATAAAAATTAAAATTGTCATTATTTTTTAACCGTACCTTGTACAATATCTAATTGTACGAGTAGAGTCTTTGCAACTACATGCAATGTCAAACAGAAAATATTATTTTTACTTGTGTCATGGGTAGGTATTGAATGGTTTTTTATCATTTTTTTCTTCTTCTTTAAGTGTTTCTTTAAGTAGTGGTTGTTAATGGTAAGACATGAGTCACAAATCTAGCCCAAAAATAATATCGCTATCCCTAAGAATAACAAGAACTCATGCTATGCTTAATAGGGAAAACTTGGAGTGAAGTAGTTTCTCTTTGCCATCTTTACTGAACCAAATACATGGTTGGTATCAAGCCAACCAACATTCAGGAGACATCCTCACTTTTTTACCGTAGCAAGACTACGGCTGTATAGCAAGACAGAGCAGTTTCCGTTGTACCTCAAGTGCTTTGCATGCATCACAGCCATAAGAAAGACAGACAGTTGACAAAAACCAACAGACTAACTAATGCATTATATATTATTATCATTAAAAATGTCTACAATAAGTAAGATTTATCTATAGTATTCCCATCCAATTCTGCCATTAGCATTTTGCCTTATTACAAATACTTCAGGTTCTAGAATATTATTCCCTGAGATTTTCCAGGTTCTGTGAACCATCATGTTTTGAAGGATGTAATTTGCAGGTTTAGTCAATATAAGAAAAACTAGATAAGATAAAAACTAAGTAAAATATTATTTATTTCATAAAGGGCTTTATTACATAAAGTTTTTTTAATAATAAAGCGTGTACTTGGAATAATGTTAAAAGAACAATAGACACATTTCTCAAATATTTAATGCATACGGGAAATATAATTACTTTGTTTACTCAAAGTAATTTGTTTGTAATGCTCTATGGATAAATAAAAAAAAAACCATTAGCTCAAAATTTCTAATAAAGCTTAATAATGTAATTTTCTCTTACGAGCTATAAATTTGTGGAGTAATTTCTTAGTATTATTATTTTGTTTTTATATACTCAGATCAGCAACATAACATCTTATTCTGCACAGTGGCTGCTAAAATTTTGCATAATCTTTTTCCAATATTCATTGTTTAAGTGAAATGTAAACAATGAGGATCAAACACATCTTGAAAATTCAGATTTCCATTGAGAATAAAAAATAATTTGAAGGATGTTATATAAAATAAATATATTTAAAATAATTGAAATACTTGATATAAATTTCAGAAGAGATTAATTAAAATTTCAATATAATAAGTTAAAAAATTTTATTTATTGCTTTTTTAACCAGTTCTTTCTTGGATTGAAATGATATAAAAATTGATAAATTCTTATAATGTTTTTTATTGATAGAAATATTAGTTGTCAGAATACTTTAAACTTAAACTTTTTAACATGGTGGGCCAGGTACAAAATAAAAATATAGCTATGAAATTGTCACAGCTGCTGACATTAAATTGTTCAGAAACCAACTGGGATACTCATTATTCTAACCAATTATCAGGTTATGAAAAGAAGTCTCATCATCATCATTATTCTGATGAATAATGTGGACTAATTCAGCTAATTAAAAGTTTCCAGTTGTCCAGCAGCTAAAAAATAAAACATGTTTGCATAGCCAGGTTGGAGCATCATTGAAAAAGAGATCCACATAACATCATTATTAGAAAAAAAGAAAAATGGGTGAGTAAAAATTATTATTTCATCACCACAAATCCCCTGGTAGCAGTAGGCTTCCAGGATAGGCTACCAGTAGGGTACCAGTATGTTATAAAGATTTTTGCTTCACTTTGAATAATACTACTCCATAAACAAAACATAATAAACAAGAAATTTAAGGGTTATTAAAACTTAAAGGAGTTATACATCATCATTATTATTAAAGGAGCATTACATCAGGATTGTTACATAATTCTTTCATTTTCTTTCGGTCAATTTACACTTTTATTTTTCTTGGACATTAATTTTACTTCTGTAACCAAGATATAAATGAGGATTATGAGATAAATAAGTTCTTAATGCATAAAGTTTTTAATTTTTTTTTTACTTAGAATGCAGTTTGATCATTTCTACAGTTATTGTTTGGAATCATACTTAAGAAATTTCTTTCTTACAAGTTGGTTACACACATGTTCCATTTATAATGTTAAAGAATATTTCCAATATCATTATTCATTCATTTGTAAATTCTAACACATTCTGAGTGAGAAGTAACTACATCTTATGTGTGTTGCTTATGATAACACTGTAATAACCAGATAAATTTTATTACTGAAGTTGTATTTTAAGTATGAAAGATTTCAGGAAAAGTCCAAGAAACCTGATTGTATCAGGATATTTGTTTTATTTCACAGAATTTGATTTTTCAAGTTTATGAAATATTGCACTTATAATGAGGCACTCATCATACATAACATTGGTGTAGCTAGGGAGCTGTGGCGGTGCAGTCCCCATCAGGAGTCATCATCAGGGAAGGGCGATTTGAACTGCAGATCTTCTGAAAGTTTTTATGTCAAATTTTATCCCAGCATTTGATGAATTTTCCAAAAAAGACATCATCACTGAAATCTAGTAATTGAGAAGACATTTGCAAGAGCTAAAATCAACCAAGCAGATTGCAAGAAGTGGTCATCATTAAATTCTTTGGAATTCATAATTGAAATGGAATTCTCTGATTCTGTTCCAAACTTGGCTTTAGTACTAAGCTCTGTTTGACAATTTTCATATGTTTTGCTTGCAGTGAATGAAGTTTTCAAATCTTAAATTGATTAAAAGTTATCTTTGTTCCACTGTGAGCCTGTAAAAGCCTCAAATTTGGTTATTACCTCAGTCGAACACAAAACAAATCCAATTGTTTTTTCAACAATTGGATTTGCATTGTTGAGGAAGCCTAAGATTTAAGTTTAAAACAGTAAAGACCAAGCCAATAGGTGTTATTATTAAACATTATATGCGGTCATTACTCAAAACTTATATTATTTAAATGCTGAGTTTTGGGATTTTCACATTAGGAGGTGTGACAAATCTGAATTCCACACCAGGTTCCAAATTACCTAGCTACACCAACAGTACAAGTATAGATAATGTGTGCTTTTTCTTTGATTTAAAGATAATGAAACACAACGTTTGGTGGCAAAACAGAATTCAGCTTTTTTAAACTCAGAAGTAACCAGGGGATCCTATGATCTGAGTATGGTGTTACATTTTGGGACAGTTCTGAAGGACTCCAAGAACAAATTAAAAATAAATATTCTCAAACAACTAACCTAGTTCTCTTTCTCTTCTCTCTTTAATAACTAACTTAACTTTTCTGTAACGTTTTCTTCAAATTTTTCCTATGAGTAATTGCCACGAGTATATTAGGATTTCCTATTTTTATGAAAAAAGGTTTGAATAATTTAAAGAAAAACTTGTGTTATCTGTATTACCTATTTTTATAAGCATTTCTCTGAAAACTGAAGACTGTTGTAGATTTTTAGGATAGTTAATACATCTGCAGTTAACAGTACTTCAAATTAGTTCTACTAACTGTATTATAACTTAAAAAATTAACTATTAATTTTTTAAATTTCTGGGAAAAATGCCGACTCCAAAATTGAAGTTCATGTTATGTCTAAGAACAGGGAATCAATATAATCTAATAAAATGTGTTTTTCCTTTCAACCGGAATTTTAAATGATTCTATTTCAAGCTATAAGATGCTGCTCATTCTTTCTCTGCATGAAGTTTGATTCAATTTAGATTGAATTTTCTAAATTTTCAATTTAGATTCGGAGTAACAGTACAAGGTGAAAAGATAAAGATGCTATGATTCGCTGATGATATAGTAATTCTAGCCAAGAGTAAAAACGATTTAGAAGAAACAATGAACGGCATAGATGAAGTCCTATGCGAGAACTATCGCATGAAAATAAACAAGAAGAAAACAAAAGTAATGAAATGTAGTAGAAATAACAAAGATGGACCACTGAATGTGAAAATAGGAGGAGAAAAGATTATGGAGGTAGAAGAATTTTGTTATTTGGGAAGTAGAATTACTAAAGGTGGACGAAGCAGGAGCGAAATAAAATGCCGAATAGCACAAGCTAAACGAGCCTTCAGTAAGAAATATAATTTGTTTACATCAAAAATTAATTTAAATGTCAGGAAAAGATTTTTGAAAGTGTATGTTTGGAGTGTCGCTTTATATGGAAGTGAAACTTGGACAATCGGAGTATCTGAGAAGAAAAGATTAGAAGCTTTTGAAATGTGGTACTATAGGAGAATGTTAAAAATCAGATCTTTATTGTGCTAGTGACAAAATGGTATTTATAATTTAGAAATTATAACCCAAAAAATGTACATCATTTAGAGTACTGAAAGTATTAAAAAATTGACCTCTTTATCACCGAGCCCGTTCGTGATAGTTCCACAAACAGTGTTCAGTAGAACGTGTGAGAAAAAGATTCCTATTTGATTAAGTGTAGATGGTCGAATAATCTAAATTCTATTCATAGCTAAAACAGCGTAAGGAAAGTTTGTGATGCTAAAAGACCTTTGATGTGAAGGTCTAAAGATGGATCTCCATACTAACCT
Organism: Lycorma delicatula; assembly: GCF_047948215.1. Classification (NCBI taxonomy): domain Eukaryota; kingdom Metazoa; phylum Arthropoda; class Insecta; order Hemiptera; family Fulgoridae; genus Lycorma; species Lycorma delicatula. Next base: position 5,401,498 of record NC_134464.1, read on the forward strand.
AATCAAAACTAAGATGATGATTGATATTACTAAGGAGGCGGTCATTACGCAGTTCCCCCTCTAAACCTGACATTTTTCCGGGGCGCCAAAATTTGGGGGCAGCATTTTTGCTTTAAGTGTGAGAAATATATTTTTTTTGTCTTCAGTCATTTGACTGGTTTGATGCAGCTCTCCAAGATTCCCTATCTAGTGCTAGTCGTTTCATTTCAGTATACCCCCTACATCCCTAACAATTTGTTTTACATATTCCAAACGTGGCCTGCCTACACAATTTTTTCCTTCTACCTGTCCTTCCAATATTAAAGCGACTATTCCAGGATGTTAACTATATTTTTCCAAATGCTTCTTTCTTCATGTTCTATTTGCCACAATACCTTTTCATTTGTTACTTTATCCACCCATCTGATTTTTAACATTCTTCTATAGCACCACATTTCAAAAGCTTCTAATCTTTTCTTCTCAGATACTCCGATTGTCCACGCTTCACTTCCATATAAAGCGACACTCCAAACATGCTTTCAAAAATTTTTTCCTGGCATTTAAATTAATTTTTGATGTAAACAAATTATATATCTGATTGAAGGCTCGTTTCGCTTGTGCTATTCGGCATTTTATATCGCTCCTGCTTCGTCCATCTTTAGTAATTCTACTTCCCAAATAACAAAATTCTTCTACCTCCATAATCTTTTCTCCTCCTATTTTCACATTCATTGGTCCATCTTTGTTATTTCTAATACATTTCATTACTTTTGTTTTCTTCTTGTTTATTTTCATGTGATAGTTCTTGCGTAGGACTTCATCTATGCCATTCATTGTTTCTTCTAAATCGTTTTTACTCTCTGCTAGAATTACTATATCATCAGCAAATCATAGCATCTTTATCTTTTCACCTTGTACTGTTACTCCGAATCTAAATTGGTTTTTAACATCATTAACTGCTAGTTCCATGTAAAGATTAAAAAGTAACGGGGATAGGGAACATCCTTGTCAGACTCCCTTTCTTATTACGGCTTCTTTCTTATGTTCTTCAATTATTACTGTTGCTGTTTGGTTCCTGTACATGTTAGCAATTGTTCTTCTATCTCTGTATTTGAACCCTAATTTTTTTTTAAATGCTGAACATTTTATTCCAGTCTACGTTATCGAATGCCTTTTCTAGGTCTATAAACGCCAAGTATGTTGGTTTGTTTTTCTTTAATCTTCCTTCTACTATTAATCTGAGGCCTAAAATTGCTTCCCTTGTCCCTATACTTTTCCTGAAACCAAATTGGTCTTCTCCTAACACTTCTTCCACTCTCCTCTCAATTCCTCTGTATAGAATTCTGTGAGAAATATGTAAAATACGTTTTAAATAACCCATTAATAAAAAATTTCACAAATTGATTTTTTCGTTCCCTAAAAATTTACAGTGGGTAGCGTATTTATATTGTTTATGTCTAAAAGATAATTTACACTATTAACGAAAAATTAACGTAGAATTTGTAAAGGACGCTGCTTGAATTTGTTTGAATTTGGCATTAGCACGCGAGCAGAGCGCTGCTTCAACTTGTGTTTGAACATGGATAGACTTGCTTATTACTTCTAATAATAAAGGATTCCATCCTTGGCTCTTGTAGTGAAAGGTTGTGTTTTGTTGTGCTCTGTGAATTGTCAGTTGTAACCAGTCCAGCCAGGTGTTCAACAGTTCTTCTACCTGCGTCGCCAGACAATGTGAGAAGGGTCTGCTAGGACATCAGCCGGGCGGCCAGCTACCTGGACTACAGGCCAGTCACATTAAGAAAAGGATAATCCTTTTCTTAATTTTACTTTTATACTATTCAATATTTCTAATAATGTAAAGTGAACTCTTGTAGTCATTGTGAATACGTTAAGTAAATAGCCTATTATTATAGGACTATTGTGCTACTTTTAAAATAATTTTATTTTTTAATTGATTTTCTTGTCAGTGATTTTATTTTACAGCAAGTGTAGATTAAGAAGTGTAAATTAAGTTTAATTTTAATTTTTAAATTTTTCTTCCTTATTTTCCTCAATGGAAGGAAAAATAAGGCCTCCTCCACCCCGTTCTCCCACCACGGAACTGTCCGACGGTGGAGAGGAAAGCGGGTCTGGCGCTAGGAAGCGCCAGAAACGCCGGGACTCCGCGCCTCCTATGGAGGCGGAGCCCGTAGCGGGCTGTAGCAAGGCTGCAGCAGCCGCCAACTCGCAGGCTGATGATGGGGCCCCATCACAGCCTGCTACCGTCAGGCGGGAGAAAATCCCGCCGATAATGCTGGACTGCCCGAAAGAGTGGCCAGCATTGGCGAGGGACATAAAGTCGAGGATTGGGGGGCGCCTGGTGGCTAAAAGCACCGGGCTCTCGATAAGGCTGCAGCTGGGCAGCGAGGCGGATTACCGGGCGGTGCAGAGTTTTCTGCACTCGAAGGGAATCGCCTTTCACTCCTTTCAGCTCCCGAAGGACAGGGAGCTGAAGGTGGTTATACGGGGGATCCCCTATGGGGCTGCCCCGGAGGAAGTAAGGGAGGAACTGACCTCCCTTGGCTATGAGGTGGTTTCGGTTAAGAAGCTCCTCACAAGGGACGGTCGGGAAACCCCGACCTGCCTAGTGGCCCTTAAGAGGACCCCTTTGGCCCGGGCCATTTATGACCTTGACAGTATTTTTTACTGCAAGGTCGCAGTGACTGCATTTGTGTCACGAGGGGGGCCACTCCAGTGCCACAGATGCCAGAAATTTGGACACTCGTCCAATTACTGCCAGAGGGCCCAGCAATGCGTAAAGTGTGGTGGAAACCACGACACTTCTGCCTGCGTCAAGCCGCGTGAGGAACCAGCCTCATGCGTCAACTGTAAGGGGCCACATCCGGCCAATTACAGGGGCTGCCCCTATTATAAGGAGCAGACAAACAAAGTCAAGGGACTTAAAAAGCCCGCGACTTTGGACGGCCGCAGCTGGGCCCGTGTTGCCGGTGGGGGAAAAACAGTCCCCAAACCGGAGGTGCCGGCACCCGTGGCCAAAGCGGTCGTGAAAAAAGGGGAGGTAACCTCCCCAACACCCGCCAAGCCAAAACCGGCGGCAACCACCAAGAAGGTGGTAAAACAAAAGGCGGCGACAAAGCCGGCCCCGGCGAAGAAGGCCAAGCCTTCCTCGACGGGAAAGGCAAAGCCGGCCCCGGCGAAGAAGGCCAAGCCTTCCTCGACGGGAAAGGCAAAGCCTGCTCCGGCTGGGAAGGCCAAGCAGGCTGTTAAAAACACCGCGGCCCCTGTGGCCCCGCGCCCCACCAAAAGGGCGGCCGCGCCAAAAGGCACCCCCAGCGGCAATCCGAAACCGGCTACCCCGTTGGAGACCACTGGCATGGACTTCCTGTCGCAGATGACAGTGAAGGATATCCTGCCAGATATCATGATGGTTTTGCCACGCCTGCTCCAGGCAAAATCTCTCAAGGACTGTATTCAGTCCTTAATAGAGTGCCTCATGGCTGTACTGTCAAGGTATGGTTAGGCCCACCCTCAGACTCTTGCAGTGGAACGCCAACTCAGTAGTAGGCCGGACGGAGGAACTATGCCGTCTGGCCGAGGATCTACTGATAGACGTGATACTGTTGTCTGAGACGTGCTTGAACCCAAACAAGCAACTGACCCTTCGGAACTATTTTACATATAGGACGGATAGGCCAGTTCGACCCGGATCTCGCACCTCTGGTGGAACTGCGGTTTTAGTCCACAGACGCCACATGCATACGCGCGTTGTTCTTCATACAAACGTGATGGAGCAAACGTGTGTGCATGTGGAGCATCTGGGCACGGTGTATCGGCTGGTTTCGGCTTATAGCAAGCCGAACGACGCGGTAACCGGCGCAGATCTGGATGCCGTGCTGGAAAATTGGGATGGACCCGTGATACTCATGGGCGACCTCAATGCCAAACACGTGTCATGGAACAGCATTCTGACAAATCCGAATGGCAGATTGCTGTACGAAAGGGCGAGAGCCCGCCGCTTGGTCGTCGTAGGCCCTGAGGTGCCCACGTTCGTGCATCGCTCAGGCAGATCTAGGCCTGACGTGCTGGATATCGCAGTCATGAAGGGGGGTACCCTCCCATTCATGATTGAAACGATAGAAGACCTCAGCTCGGACCATTCCCCTGTCCTGTTGGAACTAGGTCAGGCAGGGGGTGGCCGAGATCCCCCGCCTATACCCCGAAGGTCAGTCAACTGGAAAAGGTTCTACGAGACCCTCCAGCGGGAGTACAGGCCGGTAAATCCTGAGCTCCTGAACACCCCGGAGGAAATCGACGACACTGTCGGGCGCGTCACGTCGTCAATGACCGAGGCCTTGGCAGGCAGCTCATCGGCCAAAACTCGAGCAGTTGTTCGAAACGACCTCCCTCCTCATATCTCCGAAGCCATAACGGAGAAACGACGACTGAGGAGGAGATATCGAATCACCCTGTCCCCCGCTGATAAGCGGGCCTTTTATAATCAAACGGACAGGGTAAAACAACTGCTGACAAGCCATCGAGAGGATTCGTGGAACGAATACCTCGCCTCGGTCTCTGACGACATCTCCTCGGTGTTCAGGTTGAACAGGAGACTGCGAGAAGGGAAGAAGCCTCGCCATCCGGTTGTGGGGCAGCGAGGTTTTCTTGCATACTCGGAGGCGGAGAGGGCCGAGGTATTCGCCGATACCTTGGAGGAGCAGTTCACTCCAAACCCCCCTCCCTCCCCGAACGACGAGCACACAACCGAGGTGGAATCCTTTCTTGTAGATTATTTCTCACAGGTGGAGGACGCCCCTCTAGAGATTGACCAAGTCACTGAAGCGGAAGTTTCCGCAGCCATTAAGGCCACAAGCCCCGACAAGGCCCCGGGTGTCGACGGGATCAGCGCCCGTGCATTCCGGAACATACCGGCCTCCGTGATTACAGCAATTTCGGTGATATTCACGTCCATTTTGTACGTTGGATATTTCCCGAATTGTTGGAAAACGGCCAAAGTCGTATGTTTACCCAAACCGGGGAAAAGTTTACTTTTCCCACGGAATTATAGGCCAATCTCCCTGTTACCGGTATTGTCTAAGTTGTTCGAGAGGATTTTTCTCGAAAAACTGAGGCGATACATGGAGGGAGAAGTGCGGCCCGAGCAATTTGGGTTCAGGGAGGGTCACTCAACCACCCTCCAACTGGTAAAAATAATAGACGACCTTGTCGGAGGCCTGAACAGGAAACGGGTGACTGCAGCCGTTTTTCTGGATGTGGCCAAGGCCTTTGACAAAGTTTGGCATAGCGGGCTGCTTTATAAGCTAGCGCGATCGGCGATCCCGTACCGCTATGTCAGACTGATGCGGTCATATCTGCTAGACCGACATTTTGTCGTGCGCGTAGGGGAAACGATTTCCTCTACCAGAGAAATAGCCGCTGGGGTTCCCCAAGGAGCAGTACTTTCCCCGTTCTTGTACACTTTGTACGTGAACGATATGCCGCTGTCGGAAGGGGTCAAAACGGCCCTTTACGCAGACGACACGGCATATTTCTACGAATCCGCAAATGTGGATTACGCGGTCCGGAGGCTCCAAAGGCAGCTGGACTTAGTGGAACCGTGGCTCGACATGTGGAGAATCAGGGTCAACGGTGAAAAATCGGTGGCCGTGATGTTCACATGCAAGACACGTAAACCGACCAGAGAGCTGGAAATCTCAGGGGAGAAAATCCCTTTTGAGAAAACAGTTAAGTACCTGGGGGTGGTGTTGGACAGGCGGCTTACCTTCGGCGAACATGTAAATTATGCGACCCGGAGGGCTAAGGCCGCCAGAGCCTCGCTATACCCAGTGCTGAACAGTGCCAGCCCGTACCCACTGGCAACTAAGCTCCTCATTTTTCGGCTGTACGTACTGCCGATTCTAACATATGCTTACCCGGCATGGGGGGCAGTGTTGAGCTCCTCGCTTCAAAAGAAGATCGAGGCCGTCCAAAACATCGCGTTGCGGACGATCTTTGGAGCTCCGTGGTTCGTCAGGAACGCCACTCTCCGATCTGATGCGAGATTTCAATCCGTGTCCGAGGTGGGGGTGGCGCAGGCGCGCAGACTGTTCGGGAGAGCGGCTGTGTCCGAACACAGTCATCTTCGGGACATCTGCCGAGAGGACCCAACTCCGACAGTTGTAAGGAAGCGGCCTCACGCCGTACTGGACGAACCACCGTGATGGTGCGGTGCGGTAGCCGAAAATCGACAAACCAGGCTTAGGGGCCTCCATATCGCATGAGCCATAAACGGAATAGTGCGTCAGACGCGTTTCCGGGGTCGCGAGTGAAAAGTTTTCGCAAGTTATATAGTTTGAAGACGTCAAACACGGTAAGTCGCGCATAAAACAAAAACGCGGTCTAAATTTAAAAAAAAAACTTACAGTAAGACAAAATATCCCAGCAATTGCGACTCCTCCGGAAAAGGGGACGCATTGCTCTCTCCTTATAGCTAGTGCCCCGTTGTGGCGTATTCCTGCTAGCCTATTAAAGAGTTAGCACCGAAAGGACTTCAGTGGACGGTCTGAAGGGGAATTACGTCGGGAGGACAGGCTTTATAAGCCTAGCCTTCCGCGGTCGGCCCATGAAATGGGTTCGATAACGCTGGTTTAACAACGGATTGGAATGCAATTAAATCCGTCTTAAATTCACTAAAATAATAATAGACAAAACTTGAAAAATTAGATCCGAGATTAAAAAATAACCCTTTTAAAAACAAGCCCGATTAGAATGATCCAGCAGCAAGGGACTCTGTCCAGGTTCTGCGATAAAGTAGGGAGTAATAGACTCCTGCCAACTTTGCATTCCATTCCTAATAATAAAAGAGCGGTTTCATTACACAATAGCATTATTCTAGCGATTATTCGGTAGTGATAACAAGTGGAAGTTCATAAAATTTACTTCAGTGCGATTTCTTAATTTTTAAAGGTAAGTACATCTATTGTTACTGTTGTTTAGTTTGATAGATACTTGTGTATCGTAAATCAATTATCGAATCGAAACAACGGAAGCGTTTTTAAGTAAAATAAATATTTTATTTATGCAAAAAGGCTGTTTATTGAATCGATAAAATATTGTATCAAATGTGAATGTATTCTGTAGGTATAATTATTTATATTTTTGTTTTATAAAAATAATTATTTGACTCAAATATATATATATATATATATATATATATATATATATATATATTTATTTATTTGAGTAAAATAATTTTTTTATATATATATTTGAATAACTGTACCGAATAAAATCTCAAAATCAGGAATTATAAAATTGTTTCAATAACTATTTATGATTTGCTGAAATATTTGTTATTATAAAATATATACTAAAACTAGACTTTATTTAGGTTCAGAGGATACGAAAAATATTTTGTGTAGCGCATACATATTTTGTATGTCGATTGATGGAATATAATTTTGAAGTTACGTTAATTACTGGTTTAGCTTATTTAGAACAAGGATAAATCCTTTTTTTTGTATTATTTTATAGATTACATTGTTTAATTTGAGTTATGTGCGTGCCTCTTCCAGAGTGTCTGACGGTCAAAGAAAACTGTCAGGTTACCGGTACAAAAAAAGAAGGCTGGAAAAGGAACCCAAACAAAACAAGCTGGCGCGTTAAGAAATTATATCCAGAGCTGTACCAAAACGAATGACGACTCTGATAATCCAACATCAAGTCCAGTTAAAAAAGAAAAGACAAACAAGTGGACGAAGTTTCTAAATCGGTTGGAAATGACGACTACCGTCACCAGATGAAAGCATTGAAAAAATCGACACCAATGTGACAATCACAGAAAGCGTTTTACAAACCTTGAGTACGGATCCCGCATTGCAGCCAAAAATTTTAGGACACGCCGAAAGTAGATTTTTTGTAAGACAAGGTCCACCTAAACCGTTGGACAATTACAAATTTCCTTCCGATGACACTGCTCGACATTTTTAGCGCAAATTATTATACACGAATTTTAAGCGATGAAGAGCAAGTTTTACGAGACCGGCTAGCGTACTCTCTTTCACAAAACTGCGTTTACTGTTTCTGTCGCAAAATTTTCGGCTGTATAGTTAGGCTTCTTTTAAAGGAGGGTTTTAAAATTTGGAAGCATCTCGGCGAAACTTTAAAAGAGCATGAAATTTCCAAAAATCATATTTAGGCCCAAAAATCACGGCTAGAAATGAACTAAAGGTTAAAGTGTTGTAAAACTAGATGCAATCGCTCAAAGAATTATTAATGCCGAAACAAATCATTGGAACGAGGCGCTTCTAAGAATCGTAGAGATTACTAAAATGTTTGGTAAAAGCGGTCTGGCTTTTCAAGGTACAAACGGCAAGTTGTTTGAGAATAATAACAGTAATTTATTAAAAAATGACTATTTTTAATTCATATTGCAACTCCACTAATATGAATTAGATCCAATTATGGAAAAGCACGTCCGTAAAGTGCTAAAAAAAGAAGAGACTAAAGCTATCTCAACAAAAATATACAAAACGAGGTAAAAGATCTGCTGCATCGAAGTGTAAAATCTCATGCTAACGATGAAATAAAAAACACAAATATTTTTCTGTAATTTTAGACCGTACTCCTAACATTAGTAACGTAGAGCAAATGACTCTTGCGATCAGATATGTTTCAATCAATAAATTTAACGCTGATGTTGAAATTAAAGTTAACGAAAGCGTTTTAGGTTTCTTAACAGACGAAAGATCTAAAAGGAAAACAAATGTATGATATAATTGGAGAACTTGACAACACGGGTTTAAACTTGCACGATATCAGAGGGCCAATATGAGAGGCAATAAAAAAGAAGTGCGATAATAAGGTACATTAATAAGGTACAGTACTAATAACATCAGTTAATTAATATTGCAACTGAATATTGGCACCAACCAGTCATTAAGGTGAGAACAGTTTCTAAATATCTTATTTTACATGTACACAAAAGGTACAGTACTAATAACGTCAGTTAATTATTATTGCACCTCAAAATTGGCGACAACCAGTCAATAAGAAGAGTACAATTTCTAAATATCTTATTATAGATGCACACATAACATTCAGTACTAATAACGTCAGTTAATTAATATTGCACATCAAGGTTGGCGACAACCAGTCAATAAGGTGAGTACAGTTTCTAAATATCTTATTTTAGATGTACACATACCGTACAGTACTAATAACGTCAGTTAATTTGTATTGCAACTCAAGGTTGGCGAAAACCAGTCAATAAGGTGAGAACAGTTTCTAAATATGTTATTTTAGATGTACACATTAGGTACAGTACTAATAACATCAGTTAATTAATATTGCACCTCAAGGTTGGCGACAACCAGTCAATAAGGTGAGTAAAGTTTCTAAATATCTTATTTTAGATGTACAGATAAGGTACAGTACTAATAACGTCAGTTAAGTAATATTGCAACTCAAGGTTGGCGACAACCAGTCAATAAGATGAGAACAGTTTCTAAATATCTTATTTTAGATGTACACAACATACAGTACTAATAACGTCAGTTAATTAATATTGCAACTCAAGATTGGCGACAACCAGTCAATAAGGTGAGGACAGTTTGTAAACATCTTATTTTAGATGTACACATAAGGTACAGTACTAATAACGTCAGTTAATTAATATTTGCAACTCAAGGTTGCCGACAACCAGTCAATAAGGTGAGAACAGTTTCTAAATAACTTATTCAAGATGAACACATAAGGTACAGTAATAATAACGTCAGTTAATTATTATTGCAACACAAGATTGGCGACAACCATGTCAAAAAGTGAGGACAGTGTCTAAATATCTTATTTTGGATGTACACATAAGGTACAGTACTAATAACGTCAGGTAATTAATATTGAAACTCAACGTTGGCGAAAACCAGTCAATAAGGTGAGTACAGTTTCTAAATATCATATTATAGATGCACACATAACATTCAGTACTAATAACGTCAGTTAATTAATATTGCACATCAAGGTTGGCGACAACCAGTCAATAAGGTGAGTACAGTTTCTAAATATCTTATTTTAGATGTACACATACCGTACAGTACTAATAACGTCAGTTAATTTATATTGCAACTCAAGGTTGGCGACAACCAGTCAATAAGGTGAGTACAGTTTCTGAATATCTTATTTTCGATGTACACATAAGGTACAGTACTAACAACGTCAGTTAATTAATATTGCAACTCAAGATTGGCGGCAACCAGTCAATAAGGTGAGGACAGTTTCTAAACATCATATTTTAGATGAACACATAACGTACAGTACTAGAAACGTCAGTTAATTAATATTCAACTCAAGATTGGCAACAACCAGTCAATAAGGTGAGGACAGTTTCTAAACATCTTATTTTAGATGTACACATAACGTACATTACCAATAACGTCAGTTAATTAATATTCAACTCAAGATTGGCGACAACCAGTCAATAAGGTGAGAACAGTTTCTAAATATCTTGTTTTTGATAAACACATAAGGTACAGTACTAATAATGTCAGTTAATTAATATTGCAACACAAGATTGGTGGCAACCAGTCAATAAGGTGAGGACAGTTTCTAAATGTCTTATTTTAGATGTACACATAACGTACAGTACTAATAACGTCAGGTAATTAATATTGAAACTCAACGTTGGCGAAAACCAGTCAATAAGGTGAGTACAGTTTCTAAATATCTTGTTTTTGATATACACATAAGGTACAGTACTAATAACGTCAGTTAATTAATATTGCACCTCAAGGTTGGCGACAACCAGTCAATAAGGTGAGAACAGTTTCTAAATATCTTATTATAGATGTACACAACGTACAGTACTAATAACGTCAGGTAATTAATATTGAAACTCAACATTGGCGAAAACCAGTCAATAAGGTGAGTACAGTTTCTAAATATCTTGTTTTTGATATACACATAAGGTACAGTACTAATAACGTCAGTTAATTAATATTGCACCTCAAGGTTGGCGACAACCAGTCAATAAGGTGAGAACAGTTTCTAAATATCTTATTTTAGATGTACACATAACGTACAGTACTAATAACATCAGTTAATTAATATTGCAACTCAAGATTGGTGGCAACCAGTCAATAAGGTGAGAACAGTTTCTAAATATCTTATTTTAGATGTACACATAACGTACAGTACTAATAACGTCAGGTAATTAATATTTCAACTCAAGATTGGCGGCAACCAGTCAATAAGATGAGAACAGTTCCTAAATATCTTATTTTAGATGTACACATAACGTACAGTACTAATAACATCAGTTAATTAATATTGCAACTCAAGATTGGTGGCAACCAGTCAATAAGGTGAGAACAGTTTCTAAATATCTTATTTTAGATGTACACATAACGTACAGTACTAATAACGTCAGGTAATTAATATTGCAACTCAAGATTGGCGACAACCAGTCAATAAGGTGAGGACAGTTTCTAAATATTTTATTTTAGATGTACACATAAGGTACAGTACTAATAACGTCAGTTAATTAATATTTGCAACTCAAGGTTGCCGACAACCAGTCAATAAGGTGAGAACAGTTTCTAAATAACTTATTTAAGATGTACACATACGGTACAGTAATAATAACGTCAGTTAATTAATATTTCAACTCAAGATTGGCGAACACCAGTCAATAAGGTGAGAACAGTTTCTAAATATCTTATTTTAGATGTACACATAAGGTACACTACTAATAACGTCAGTTAATTAATATTGCATCACAAGGTTGACAACAACCAGTCAATAAGGTGAGAACAGTTTCTAAATATCTTATTTTAGATGTACACATAAAGTACAGTACTAATAACGTCAGTTAATTAATATTTCAACTCAAGATTGGCGGCAACCAGTCAATAAGGTGAGGACAGTTTCTAAATATCATATTTTAGATGTACAAATAAGGTACAGTACTAATAACGTCAGGTAATTAATATTGAAACTCAACGTTGGCGAAAACCAGTCAATAAGGTGAGTACAGTTTCTAAATATCTTATTATAGATGTACACATAACGTTCAGTACTAATAACGTCAGTTAATTAATATTGCACCTCAAGGTTGGCGACAACCAGTTAATAAGGTGGGAACAGTTTCTAAATATATTATTTTAGATGTACACATAAGGTACAGTACTAATAACATCAGTTAATTAATATTGCACCTCAAAATTGGCGACAACCAGTCAATAAAGTGAGAACAGTTTCTAAATAACTTATTTAAGATGTACACATAAGGTACAGTAATAATAACGTCAGTTAATTAATATTTCAACTCAAGATTGGCGGCAACCAGTCAATAAGGTGAGGACAGTTTCTAAATATCATATTTTAGATGTACAAATAAGGTACAGTACTAATAACGTCAGGTAATTAATATTGAAACTCAACGTTGGCGAAAACCAGTCAATAAGGTGAGTACAGTTTCTAAATATCTTATTATAGATGTACACATAACGTTCAGTACTAATAACGTCAGTTAATTAATATTGCACCTCAAGGTTGGCGACAACCAGTTAATAAGGTGGGAACAGTTTCTAAATATATTATTTTAGATGTACACATAAGGTACAGTACTAATAACATCAGTTAATTAATATTGCACCTCAAAATTGGCGACAACCAGTCAATAAGGTGAGAACAGTTTCTAAATATCTTATTTTAGATGTACACATAAGGTACAGTACTAATAACGTCAGGTAATTAATATTGCAACTCAAGGTTGGCAACAACCAGTCAATAAGGTGGGAACAGTTTCTAAATATCTTATTTTAGCTGTACACAACGTACAGTACTAATAACGTCAGTTAATTATTATTGCAACTCAAGATTGGCGACAACCAGTCAATAAGGTGAGTACAGTTTCTAAATATCTTATTTTAGCTGTACACAACGTACAGTACTAATAACGTCAGTTAATTATTATTGCAACTCAAGATTGGCGACAACCAGTCAATAAGGTGAGTACAGTTTCTAAACATCTTATTTTAGATGTACACATAACGTACATTACCAATAACGTCAGTTAATTAATATTCAACTCAAGATTGGCGACAACCAGTCAATAAGGTGAGAACAGTTTCTAAATATCTTGTTTTTGATAAACACATAAGGTACAGTACTAATAATGTCAGTTAATTAATATTGCAACACAAGATTGGTGGCAACCAGTCAATAAGGTGAGGACAGTTTCTAAATGTCTTATTTTAGATGTACACATAACGTACAGTACTAATAACGTCAGGTAATTAATATTGAAACTCAACGTTGGCGAAAACCAGTCAATAAGGTGAGTACAGTTTCTAAATATCTTGTTTTTGATATACACATAAGGTACAGTACTAATAACGTCAGTTAATTAATATTGCACCTCAAGGTTGGCGACAACCAGTCAATAAGGTGAGAACAGTTTCTAAATATCTTATTATAGATGTACACAACGTACAGTACTAATAACGTCAGGTAATTAATATTGAAACTCAACATTGGCGAAAACCAGTCAATAAGGTGAGTACAGTTTCTAAATATCTTGTTTTTGATATACACATAAGGTACAGTACTAATAACGTCAGTTAATTAATATTGCACCTCAAGGTTGGCGACAACCAGTCAATAAGGTGAGAACAGTTTCTAAATATCTTATTTTAGATGTACACATAACGTACAGTACTAATAACATCAGTTAATTAATATTGCAACTCAAGATTGGTGGCAACCAGTCAATAAGGTGAGAACAGTTTCTAAATATCTTATTTTAGATGTACACATAACGTACAGTACTAATAACGTCAGGTAATTAATATTTCAACTCAAGATTGGCGGCAACCAGTCAATAAGATGAGAACAGTTCCTAAATATCTTATTTTAGATGTACACATAACGTACAGTACTAATAACATCAGTTAATTAATATTGCAACTCAAGATTGGTGGCAACCAGTCAATAAGGTGAGAACAGTTTCTAAATATCTTATTTTAGATGTACACATAACGTACAGTACTAATAACGTCAGGTAATTAATATTGCAACTCAAGATTGGCGACAACCAGTCAATAAGGTGAGGACAGTTTCTAAATATTTTATTTTAGATGTACACATAAGGTACAGTACTAATAACGTCAGTTAATTAATATTTGCAACTCAAGGTTGCCGACAACCAGTCAATAAGGTGAGAACAGTTTCTAAATAACTTATTTAAGATGTACACATACGGTACAGTAATAATAACGTCAGTTAATTAATATTTCAACTCAAGATTGGCGAACACCAGTCAATAAGGTGAGAACAGTTTCTAAATATCTTATTTTAGATGTACACATAAGGTACACTACTAATAACGTCAGTTAATTAATATTGCATCACAAGGTTGACAACAACCAGTCAATAAGGTGAGAACAGTTTCTAAATATCTTATTTTAGATGTACACATAAAGTACAGTACTAATAACGTCAGTTAATTAATATTTCAACTCAAGATTGGCGGCAACCAGTCAATAAGGTGAGGACAGTTTCTAAATATCATATTTTAGATGTACAAATAAGGTACAGTACTAATAACGTCAGGTAATTAATATTGAAACTCAACGTTGGCGAAAACCAGTCAATAAGGTGAGTACAGTTTCTAAATATCTTATTATAGATGTACACATAACGTTCAGTACTAATAACGTCAGTTAATTAATATTGCACCTCAAGGTTGGCGACAACCAGTTAATAAGGTGGGAACAGTTTCTAAATATATTATTTTAGATGTACACATAAGGTACAGTACTAATAACATCAGTTAATTAATATTGCACCTCAAAATTGGCGACAACCAGTCAATAAAGTGAGAACAGTTTCTAAATAACTTATTTAAGATGTACACATAAGGTACAGTAATAATAACGTCAGTTAATTAATATTTCAACTCAAGATTGGCGGCAACCAGTCAATAAGGTGAGGACAGTTTCTAAATATCATATTTTAGATGTACAAATAAGGTACAGTACTAATAACGTCAGGTAATTAATATTGAAACTCAACGTTGGCGAAAACCAGTCAATAAGGTGAGTACAGTTTCTAAATATCTTATTATAGATGTACACATAACGTTCAGTACTAATAACGTCAGTTAATTAATATTGCACCTCAAGGTTGGCGACAACCAGTTAATAAGGTGGGAACAGTTTCTAAATATATTATTTTAGATGTACACATAAGGTACAGTACTAATAACATCAGTTAATTAATATTGCACCTCAAAATTGGCGACAACCAGTCAATAAGGTGAGAACAGTTTCTAAATATCTTATTTTAGATGTACACATAAGGTACAGTACTAATAACGTCAGGTAATTAATATTGCAACTCAAGGTTGGCAACAACCAGTCAATAAGGTGGGAACAGTTTCTAAATATCTTATTTTAGCTGTACACAACGTACAGTACTAATAACGTCAGTTAATTATTATTGCAACTCAAGATTGGCGACAACCAGTCAATAAGGTGAGTACAGTTTCTAAATATCTTATTTTAGATGTACACAAAAGGTACAGTACTAACAACGTCAGTTAATTAATATTGCAACTCAAGATTGGCGGAAACCAGTGAATAAGGTGAGAACAGTTTCTAAATATCTTATTTTAGATGAACACATAACGTACAGTACTAATAACGTCAGTTAATTAATATTGCAACTCAAGGTTGCCGACAACCATGTCAAAAAGGTGAGGACAGTTTCTAAATATCTTATTTTAGATGTACACATTAGGTACAGTGCTAATAACGTCAGTTAATTAATATTGAAACTCAAGGTTGGCGAAAACCACTCAATAAGGTGAGAACAGTTTCTAAATATCTTATTTTAGATGTACACATAAGGTACAGTACTAATAACGTCAGGTAATTAATATTGCAACTCAAGGTGAAGACAACCAGCCAATAAGGTGAGAACAGTTTGTAAATACCTTATTTTAGATGTACACATAAGGTACAGTACTAATAACGTCAGTTAATAAATATTGCAACTCAAGGTTGGCGACAACCAGTCAATAAGGTGAGAACAGTTTCTAAATATCTTATTTTAGATGTACACATAAGGTACAGTATTAATAACGTCAGTTAATTAATATTGCAACTCAAGGTTGCCGACAACCAGTCAATAAGGTGAGAACAGTTTGTAAATATGTTATTTTAGAAGTACACATACCGTACAGTACTAATAACGTCAGTTAATTAATATTGCAAATCAAGGTTGGCGACAACTAGTCAATAAGGTGAGGACAGTTTCTAAATATCTTATTTTAGATGTACACATAAGGTACAGTAATAATAACGTCAGTTAATTAATATTTCAACTCAAGATTGGCGGCAACCAGTCAATAAGGTAAGGACAGATTCTAAATATCTTATTTTAGATGTACAGATAACCTACAGTACTAATAACGTCAGTTAATTAATATTGCAACTCAAGATTGGCGACAACCAGTCAATAAGGTGAGGACAGTTTCTAAATATCTTATTTATGATGTACACATAAGGTACAGTACTAATAATGTCAGTTAATTAATATTGCAACTCAAGGTTGGCGAAAACCAGTCAATAAGGTGGGTACAGTTTCTAAATAACTTATTTTAGCTGTACACATAACGTACAGTACTAATAACGTCAGTTAATTAATATTGCAACTCAAGATTGGTGGCAACCAGTCAATAAGGTGAGGACAATTTCTAAATATCTTATTTTTGATGTACACATAAGGTACAGTACTAATAACGTCAGTTAATTAATATTGCACCTCAAGGTTGGCGACAACCAGTCAATAAGGTGAGAACAGTTTCTAAATATCTTATTTTAGATGTACCCATAACGTAAAGTACTAATAACGTCAGTTAACTAATATGGCAACTCAAGGTTGCCGACAACCAGTCAATAAGGTGAGTACAGTTTCTAAATATCTTATTATAGATGTACACATATTGTTCAGTACTAATAACGTTCGTTAATTAATATTGCACCTTAATGTTGGCGACAACTAGTCAATAAGGTAGAACAGTTTCTAAATATATTATTTTAGATGTACACATAAGGTACAGTACTAATAACGCCAGGTAATTAATATTGAAAATCAACGTTGGCAAAAACCAGTCAATAAGGTAAGTACAGTTTCTAAATATCTTATTATAGATGTACACAACGTACAGTACTAATAACGTCAGTTAATTAATATTGCAACTCAAGATTGGCAACAACCAGTCAATAAGGTGAGGACAGTTTCTAAATATCTTATTTTAGATGTACACATAAGGTACAGTACTAATAACGTCAGTTAATTAATATTTGCAACTCAAGGTTGCCGACAACCAGTCAATAAGGTGAGAACAGTTTCTAAATAACTTATTCAAGAGGAACACATAAGGTACAGTAATAATAACGTCAGTTAATTAATATTTCAACTCAAGATTGGCGGCAACCAGTCAATAAGGTGAGGACAGTTTCTAAATATCTTATTTTAGATGTACACATAAAGTACAGTACTAATAACGTCAGTTAATTATGATTGCAACACAAGATTGGCGACAACCATGTCAAAAAGGTAGAACAGTTACTAAATATATTATTTTAGATGTACACATAAGGTACAGTACTAATAACGCCAGGTAATTAATATTGAAAATCAACGTTGGCGAAAACCAGTCAATAAGCTGAGTACAGTTTCTAAATATCTTATTATAGCTGTACACATATTGTTCAGTACTAATAACGTCAGTTAATTAATATTGCACCTTAAGGTTGGCGACAACCAGTCAATAAGGTGAGAACAGTTTCTAAATATATTATTTTAGATGTACACATAAGGTACAGTACTAATAACATCAGTTAATTAATATTGCACCTCAAGGTTGGCGACAACCAGTCAATAAGGTGAGTACAGTTTCTAAATATCTTATTTTAGATGTACACATAAGGTACAGTACTAATAACGTTAGTTAATATATATCACCTCAAGGTTGGCGACAACCAGTCAATAAGGTGAGGACAGTTTCTAAATATCTTATTTTAGATGTACACATAAGGTACAGTACTAATAACGTCAGTTAATTAATATTTGCAACTCAAGGTTGCCGACAACCAGTCAATAAGGTGAGAACAGTTTCTAAATAACTTATTTAAGATGTACACATAAGGTACAGTAATAATAACGTCAGTTAATTAATATTTCAACTCAAGATTGGCGGCAACCAGTCAATAAGGTGAGGACAGTTTCTAAATATCATATTTTAGATGTACAAATAAGGTACAGTACTAATAACGTCAGGTAATTAATATTGAAACTCAACGTTGGCGAAAACCAGTCAATAAGGTAAGTACAGTTTCTAAATATCTTATTATAGATGTACACATAACGTTCAGTACTAATAACGTCAGTTAATTAATATTGCACCTCAAGGTTGGCGACAACCAGTTAATAAGGTGGGAACAGTTTCTAAATATATTATTTTAGATGTACACATAAGGTACAGTACTAATAACATCAGTTAATTAATATTGCACCTCAAAATTGGCGACAACCAGTCAATAAGGTGAGAACAGTTTCTAAATATCTTATTTTAGATGTACACATAAGGTACAGTACTAATAACGTCAGGTAATTAATATTGCAACTCAAGGTTGGCAACAACCAGTCAATAAGGTGGGAACAGTTTCTAAATATCTTATTTTAGCTGTACACAACGTACAGTACTAATAACGTCAGTTAATTAATATTGCAACTCAAGATTGGCGACAACCAGTCAATAAGGTGAGTACAGTTTCTAAATATCTTATTTTAGATGTACACAAAAGGTACAGTACTAACAACGTCAGTTAATCAATATTGCAACTCAAGATTGGCGGCAACCAGTGAATAAGGTGAGAACAGTTTCTAAATATCTTATTTTAGATGAACACATAACGTACAGTACTAATAACGTCAGTTAATTAATATTGCAACTCAAGGTTGCCGACAACCATGTCAAAAAGGTGAGGACAGTTTCTAAATATCTTATTTTAGATGTACACATAAGGTACAGTGCTAATAACGTCAGTTAATTAATATTGAAACTCAAGGTTGGCGAAAACCACTCAATAAGGTGAGAACAGTTTCTAAATATCTTATTTTAGATGTACACATAAGGTACAGTACTAATAACGTCAGGTAATTAATATTGCAACTCAAGGTGAAGACAACCAGCCAATAAGGTGAGAACAGTTTGTAAATACCTTATTTTAGATGTACACATAAGGTACAGTACTAATAACGTCAGTTAATAAATATTGCAACTCAAGGTTGGCGACAACCAGTCAATAAGGTGAGAACAGTTTCTAAATATCTTGTTTTAGATGTACACATAAGGTACAGTATTAATAACGTCAGTTAATTAATATTGCAACTCAAGGTTGCCGACAACCAGTCAATAAGGTGAGAACAGTTTGTAAATATGTTATTTTAGATGTACACATACCGTACAGTACTAATAACGTCAGTTAATTAATATTGCAAATCAAGGTTGGCGACAACTAGTCAATAAGGTGAGGACAGTTTCTAAATATCTTATTTTAGATGTACACATAAGTTACAGTATTAATAACGTCAGTTAATTAATATTGCAACTCAAGGTTGCCGACAACCAGTCAATAAGGTGAGAACAGTTTCTAAATATTTTATTTTAGATGTACACATAAGGTACAGTAATAATAACGTCAGTTAATTAATATTTCAACTCAAGATTGGCGGCAACCAGTCAATAAGGTAAGGACAGATTCTAAATATCTTATTTTAGATGTACAGATAACCTACAGTACTAATAACGTCAGTTAATTAATATTGCAACTCAAGATTGGCGACAACCAGTCAATAAGGTGAGGACAGTTTCTAAATATCTTATTTTTGATGTACACATAAGGTACAGTACTAATAATGTCAGTTAATTAATATTGCAACTCAAGGTTGGCGAAAACCAGTCAATAAGTTGGGTACAGTTTCTAAATAACTTATTTTAGCTGTACACATAACGTACAGTACTAATAACGTCAGTTAATTAATATTGCAACTCAAGATTGGTGGCAACCAGTCAATAAGGTGAGGACAATTTCTAAATATCTTATTTTTGATGTACACATAAGGTACAGTACTAATAACGTCAGTTAATTAATATTGCACCTCAAAATTGGCGACAACCAGTCAATAAGGTGAGTACAGTTTCTAAATATCTTATTTTAGCTGTACACAACGTACAGTACTAATAACGTCAGTTAATTAATATTGCAACTCAAGATTGGCGACAACCAGTCAATAAGGTGAGTACAGTTTCTAAATATCTTATTTTAGATGTACACAAAAGGTACAGTACTAACAACGTCAGTTAATCAATATTGCAACTCAAGATTGGCGGCAACCAGTGAATAAGGTGAGAACAGTTTCTAAATATCTTATTTTAGATGAACACATAACGTACAGTACTAATAACGTCAGTTAATTAATATTGCAACTCAAGGTTGCCGACAACCATGTCAAAAAGGTGAGGACAGTTTCTAAATATCTTATTTTAGATGTACACATAAGGTACAGTGCTAATAACGTCAGTTAATTAATATTGAAACTCAAGGTTGGCGAAAACCACTCAATAAGGTGAGAACAGTTTCTAAATATCTTATTTTAGATGTACACATAAGGTACAGTACTAATAACGTCAGTTAATTAATATTGCACCTCAAGGTTGGCGACAACCAGTTAATAAGGTGGGAACAGTTTCTAAATATATTATTTTAGATGTACACATAAGGTACAGTACTAATAACATCAGTTAATTAATATTGCACCTCAAAATTGGCGACAACCAGTCAATAAGGTGAGAACAGTTTCTAAATATCTTATTTTAGATGTACACATAAGGTACAGTACTAATAACGTCAGGTAATTAATATTGCAACTCAAGGTTGGCAACAACCAGTCAATAAGGTGGGAACAGTTTCTAAATATCTTATTTTAGCTGTACACAACGTACAGTACTAATAACGTCAGTTAATTAATATTGCAACTCACGATTGGCGACAACCAGTCAATAAGGTGAGTACAGTTTCTAAATATCTTATTTTAGATGTACACAAAAGGTACAGTACTAACAACGTCAGTTAATCAATATTGCAACTCAAGATTGGCGGCAACCAGTGAATAAGGTGAGAACAGTTTCTAAATATCTTATTTTAGATGAACACATAACGTACAGTACTAATAACGTCAGTTAATTAATATTGCAACTCAAGGTTGCCGACAACCATGTCAAAAAGGTGAGGACAGTTTCTAAATATCTTATTTTAGATGTACACATAAGGTACAGTGCTAATAACGTCAGTTAATTAATATTGAAACTCAAGGTTGGCGAAAACCACTCAATAAGGTGAGAACAGTTTCTAAATATCTTATTTTAGATGTACACATAAGGTACAGTACTAATAACGTCAGGTAATTAATATTGCAACTCAAGGTGAAGACAACCAGCCAATAAGGTGAGAACAGTTTGTAAATACCTTATTTTAGATGTACACATAAGGTACAGTACTAATAACGTCAGTTAATAAATATTGCAACTCAAGGTTGGCGACAACCAGTCAATAAGGTGAGAACAGTTTCTAAATATCTTGTTTTAGATGTACACATAAGGTACAGTATTAATAACGTCAGTTAATTAATATTGCAACTCAAGGTTGCCGACAACCAGTCAATAAGGTGAGAACAGTTTGTAAATATTTTATTTTAGATGTACACATACCGTACAGTACTAATAACGTCAGTTAATTAATATTGCAAATCAAGGTTGGCGACAACTAGTCAATAAGGTGAGGACAGTTTCTAAATATCTTATTTTAGATGTACACATAAGTTACAGTATTAATAACGTCAGTTAATTAATATTGCAACTCAAGGTTGCCGACAACCAGTCAATAAGGTGAGAACAGTTTCTAAATATTTTATTTTAGATGTACACATAAGGTACAGTAATAATAACGTCAGTTAATTAATATTTCAACTCAAGATTGGCGGCAACCAGTCAATAAGGTAAGGACAGATTCTAAATATCTTATTTTAGATGTACAGATAACCTACAGTACTAATAACGTCAGTTAATTAATATTGCAACTCAAGATTGGCGACAACCAGTCAATAAGGTGAGGACAGTTTCTAAATATCTTATTTTTGATGTACACATAAGGTACAGTACTAATAATGTCAGTTAATTAATATTGCAACTCAAGGTTGGCGAAAACCAGTCAATAAGTTGGGTACAGTTTCTAAATAACTTATTTTAGCTGTACACATAACGTACAGTACTAATAACGTCAGTTAATTAATATTGCAACTCAAGATTGGTGGCAACCAGTCAATAAGGTGAGGACAATTTCTAAATATCTTATTTTTGATGTACACATAAGGTACAGTACTAATAACGTCAGTTAATTAATATTGCACCTCAAAATTGGCGACAACCAGTCAATAAGGTGAGTACAGTTTCTAAATATCTTATTTTAGCTGTACACAACGTACAGTACTAATAACGTCAGTTAATTAATATTGCAACTCAAGATTGGCGACAACCAGTCAATAAGGTGAGTACAGTTTCTAAATATCTTATTTTAGATGTACACAAAAGGTACAGTACTAACAACGTCAGTTAATCAATATTGCAACTCAAGATTGGCGGCAACCAGTGAATAAGGTGAGAACAGTTTCTAAATATCTTATTTTAGATGAACACATAACGTACAGTACTAATAACGTCAGTTAATTAATATTGCAACTCAAGGTTGCCGACAACCATGTCAAAAAGGTGAGGACAGTTTCTAAATATCTTATTTTAGATGTACACATAAGGTACAGTGCTAATAACGTCAGTTAATTAATATTGAAACTCAAGGTTGGCGAAAACCACTCAATAAGGTGAGAACAGTTTCTAAATATCTTATTTTAGATGTACACATAAGGTACAGTACTAATAACGTCAGGTAATTAATATTGCAACTCAAGGTGAAGACAACCAGCCAATAAGTTGAGAACAGTTTGTAAATACCTTATTTTAGATGTACACATAAGGTACAGTACTAATAACGTCAGTTAATAAATATTGCAACTCAAGGTTGGCGACAACCAGTCAATAAGGTGAGAACAGTTTCTAAATATCTTGTTTTAGATGTACACATAAGGTACAGTATTAATAACGTCAGTTAATTAATATTGCAACTCAAGGTTGCCGACAACCAGTCAATAAGGTGAGAACAGTTTGTAAATATGTTATTTTAGATGTACACATACCGTACAGTACTAATAACGTCAGTTAATTAATATTGCAAATCAAGGTTGGCGACAACTAGTCAATAAGGTGAGGACAGTTTCTAAATATCTTATTTTAGATGTACACATAAGTTACAGTATTAATAACGTCAGTTAATTAATATTGCAACTCAAGGTTGCCGACAACCAGTCAATAAGGTGAGAACAGTTTCTAAATATTTTATTTTAGATGTACACATAAGGTACAGTAATAATAACGTCAGTTAATTAATATTTCAACTCAAGATTGGCGGCAACCAGTCAATAAGGTAAGGACAGATTCTAAATATCTTATTTTAGATGTACAGATAACCTACAGTACTAATAACGTCAGTTAATTAATATTGCAACTCAAGATTGGCGACAACCAGTCAATAAGGTGAGGACAGTTTCTAAATATCTTATTTTTGATGTACACATAAGGTACAGTACTAATAATGTCAGTTAATTAATATTGCAACTCAAGGTTGGCGAAAACCAGTCAATAAGTTGGGTACAGTTTCTAAATAACTTATTTTAGCTGTACACATAACGTACAGTACTAATAACGTCAGTTAATTAATATTGCAACTCAAGATTGGTGGCAACCAGTCAATAAGGTGAGGACAATTTCTAAATATCTTGTTTTTGATGTACACATAAGGTACAGTACTAATAACGTCAGTTAATTAATATTGCACCTCAAAATTGGCGACAACCAGTCAATAAGGTGAGTACAGTTTCTAAATATCTTATTATAGATGCACACATAACATTCAGTACTAATAACGTCAGTTAATTAATACTGCACATCAAGGTTGGCGACAACCAGTCAATAAGGTGAGTACAGTTTCTAAATATCTTATTTTAGATGTACACATACGGTACAGTACTAATAACGTCAGTTAATTTATATTGCAACTCAAGGTTGGCGAACACCAGTCAATAAGGTGAGAACAGTTTCTAAATATCTTATTTTAGATGTACACATAAGGTACACTACTAATAACGTCAGTTAATTAATATTGAAACTCAAGGTTGGCGAAAACCAGTCAATAAGTTGAGTACAGTTTCTAAATATCTTATTTTAGATGTACACATAAGGTACAGTACTAATAACGTCAGTTAATTAATATTTCAACTCAAGATTGGCGGCAACCAGTCAATAAGGTGAGGACAGTTTCTAAATATCTTATTTTAGATGTACACATAAAGTACAGTACTAATAACGTCAGTTAATTATTATTGCAACACAAGATTGGCGACAACCATGTCAAAAAGGTAGAACAGTTACTAAATATATTATTTTAGATGTACACATAAGGTACAGTACTAATAACGCCAGGCAATTAATATTGAAAATCAACGTTGGCGAAAACCAGTCAATAAGCTGAGTACAGTTTCTAAATATCTTATTATAGCTGTACACATATTGTTCAGTACTAATATTGTCAGTTAATTAATATTGCACCTTAAGGTTGGCGACAACCAGTCAATAAGGTGAGAACAGTTTCTAAATATATTATTTTAGATGTACACATAAGGTACAGTACTAATAACATCAGTTAATTAATATTGCACCTCAAGGTTGGCGACAACCAGTCAATAAGGTGAGTACAGTTTCTAAATATCTTATTATAGTTGTATACATAACATACAGTACTAATAACGTTAGTTAATATATATCACCTCAAGGTTGGCAACAACCAGTCAATAAGGTGAGTAAAGTTTCTAAATATCTTATTTTAGATGTACAGATAAGGTACAGTACTAATAACGTCAGTTAAGTAATATTGGAACTCAAGGTTGGCGACAACCAGTCAATAAGATGAGAACATTTTCTAAATATCTTATTTTAGATGTACACATAAGGTACAGTACTAATAACGTCAGTTAATTAATATTGCAACTCAAGATTGGCGACAACCAGTCAATAAGGTGAGGACAGTTTCTAAATATCTTATTTTAGATGTACACATAAGGTACAGTACTAATAACGTCAGTTAATTAATATTTGCAACTCAAGGTTGCCGACAACCAGTCAATAAGGTGAGAACAGTTTCTAAATAACTTATTTAAGATGTACACATAAGGTACAGTAATAATAACGTCAGTTAATTAATATTTCAACTCAAGATTGGCGGCAACCAGTCAATAAGGTGAGGACAGTTTCTAAATATCATATTTTAGATGTACAAATAAGGTACAGTACTAATAACGTCAGGTAATTAATATTGAAACTCAACGTTGGCGAAAACCAGTCAATAAGGTAACTACAGTTTCTAAATATCTTATTATAGATGTACACATAACGTTCAGTACTAATAACGTCAGTTAATTAATATTGCACCTCAAGGTTGGCGACAACCAGTTAATAAGGTGGGAACAGTTTCTAAATATATTATTTTAGATGTACACATAAGGTACAGTACTAATAACATCAGTTAATTAATATTGCACCTCAAAATTGGCGACAACCAGTCAATAAGGTGAGAACAGTTTCTAAATATCTTATTTTAGATGTACACATAAGGTACAGTACTAATAACGTCAGGTAATTAATATTGCAACTCAAGGTTGGCAACAACCAGTCAATAAGGTGGGAACAGTTTCTAAATATCTTATTTTAGCTGTACACAACGTACAGTACTAATAACGTCAGTTAATTAATATTGCAACTCAAGATTGGCGACAACCAGTCAATAAGGTGAGTACAGTTTCTAAATATCTTATTTTAGATGTACACAAAAGGTACAGTACTAACAACGTCAGTTAATCAATATTGCAACTCAAGATTGGCGGCAACCAGTGAATAAGGTGAGAACAGTTTCTAAATATCTTATTTTAGATGAACACATAACGTACAGTACTAATAACGTCAGTTAATTAATATTGCAACTCAAGGTTGCCGACAACCATGTCAAAAAGGTGAGGACAGTTTCTAAATATCTTATTTTAGATGTACACATAAGGTACAGTGCTAATAACGTCAGTTAATTAATATTGAAACTCAAGGTTGGCGAAAACCACTCAATAAGGTGAGAACAGTTTCTAAATATCTTATTTTAGATGTACACATAAGGTACAGTACTAATAACGTCAGGTAATTAATATTGCAACTCAAGGTGAAGACAACCAGCCAATAAGTTGAGAACAGTTTGTAAATACCTTATTTTAGATGTACACATAAGGTACAGTACTAATAACGTCAGTTAATAAATATTGCAACTCAAGGTTGGCGACAACCAGTCAATAAGGTGAGAACAGTTTCTAAATATCTTGTTTTAGATGTACACATAAGGTACAGTATTAATAACGTCAGTTAATTAATATTGCAACTCAAGATTGGCGACAACCAGTCAATAAGGTGAGGACAGTTTCTAAATATCTTATTTTTGATGTACACATAAGGTACAGTACTAATAATGTCAGTTAATTAATATTGCAACTCAAGGTTGGCGAAAACCAGTCAATAAGTTGGGTACAGTTTCTAAATAACTTATTTTAGCTGTACACATAACGTACAGTACTAATAACGTCAGTTAATTAATATTGCAACTCAAGATTGGTGGCAACCAGTCAATAAGGTGAGGACAATTTCTAAATATCTTGTTTTTGATGTACACATAAGGTACAGTACTAATAACGTCAGTTAATTAATATTGCACCTCAAAATTGGCGACAACCAGTCAATAAGGTGAGTACAGTTTCTAAATATCTTATTATAGATGCACACATAACATTCAGTACTAATAACGTCAGTTAATTAATACTGCACATCAAGGTTGGCGACAACCAGTCAATAAGGTGAGTACAGTTTCTAAATATCTTATTTTAGATGTACACATACGGTACAGTACTAATAACGTCAGTTAATTTATATTGCAACTCAAGGTTGGCGAACACCAGTCAATAAGGTGAGAACAGTTTCTAAATATCTTATTTTAGATGTACACATAAGGTACACTACTAATAACGTCAGTTAATTAATATTGAAACTCAAGGTTGGCGAAAACCAGTCAATAAGTTGAGTACAGTTTCTAAATATCTTATTTTAGATGTACACATAAGGTACAGTACTAATAACGTCAGTTAATTAATACTGCAACTCAAGGTTGGCGACAACCACTCAATAAGGTGAGAACAGTTTGTAAATATCTTATTTTAGATGTACACGTAACGGACAGTACTAACAACATCAGTTAATTAATATTGCAACTCAAGATTGGCGGCAACCAGTCAATAAGGTGAGGACAGTTTCTAAATATCTTATTTTAGATGTACACATAAGGTACAGTACTAATAACGTCAGTTATTTACTATTGTCACTCAAGGTTGGCAACAACCAGTCAATGAGGTGAGAACAGTTTCTTAATATGTTATTTTATATGTGTGCATAAGGTACAGTACTAATAACGCTAGTTATTAGTACTTATAAGGATCTGAATACTAGATTATGGATACCGGTGTTCTTTGGTGATTTTTTTGTTAACCTCCGGGTCACCGTTAGGTATTACATAAGAGGATTAGATGGAAAATTTGTAACGTTTGAGATAATGCTTTGCCTGTCTGGGATTCTTTGGAATCCTTTGGAACGGTCGACCTGAGACTGTAGAGGATTAAATTTCATTTACATTAATACATATCATCCTCTGAAGTAATAACTTACGGTGGTTTCAGAGGATAAACAGAAAAATAGACGGTATTGTTAATTCCAATGTAATTAATATAATAAAATATTAAGTAATTTTTTTGCAGATATTTCATGCGATGTGTAGGACTCTCTTCAATGAGAAGAGCTGATTTTACGATGGAAGAACCGTTTCAAGATACTCAACCGTATCCCTCCAGGTCAGCAAAAGGAAGGAGGCGACCTCTTTTTCTCAACGTAGAGGTGATTATTGAGTTGCAGACCCTGCTTCAACCAATGGGCAGCATCCCCCTGCAGTTGATGACACTTTTGCAGACGCGAGTTTACTGGATGTGATGTTATTGTATTACATATACGGTCTTATGGCAGGAGGCATTGGGAAGAGAAGCTGAGAAATTTCAATCCCATCGGTCACCGATTATGAAGACAAAGTTTCAAATTTTGAAAGTCTTCAATCAGAGTCTGAGAACGTCGATATTGCTGCCAGCAGCAATGGAGGATAATCAGTGATAGGTAATGCCCTTTATAACACGTTAACATGCGGCTAAGTTTTAGATGTTCAAGACCAATCGGCCAAGCAAAACTTAAACGGTTCATTAGAGCTGAAATTGATAAATTATGGTCCTTCGAGAAAGCAAACAATTGATGATATCTTTGACAAAGAGGCACCCGACAGCAAGTGAAGACACTGTTCCAGTTCCACCAGAAGCATGGACTTTAGAAGAAAGAAAATGTTGGTAATTAAGAAAGCTATGGTTACTTAGAAAGTAATGAAGAAAAAGATGATCCAGATTTCCAAGATGAGAGCACTAGACCTCACAAAATTACGCAAGCAGAACATAACGATATGATTTGTGATCTTAGTTTATCTGAAATGGAATCAGAGTTACTAGCTTCAAGGTTATCCTTATAAACTCCTTGAAAATGGCACTAAAATATGTTTTTCAGCAAGAATTTCAGTACTTGTTCTCCTTACAAGATAATATGGTGTATTGCAACGATGATGACCTTTATTGGATTTATTAGGACACAATCACAATCCTATGGAATGGAGATTGTTTATAGATTCCTCTAAAACAAATTCGAAACAGTCTTCCTGCACAATGGAAATGAAAAACCATAGAGTCCTCTTGCTTATGCAACACAAATGGTCAGAATGAAAAGTATTCTTGGCATATATGCGGAGACCTGAAACAGCCATTACTTTTTTCTGGAGACTGAAAAGGGATATTCTAAAGGCTAAATACAGGAGAAAAACAAATATTAGTTAAAATAATATCCTACTGTAGGCTATTTAATTACTTGAAAAATTAGGTTGTTTTTAAATCTAGGCTACAGATCTACGAATTTAGTACAGCCTGTACTAAAATATCCTGCTCTTGATTCAATTTTGGTTTTTAGCTTTGAAATCAGCACAAAAAATACTGTAAAACATTCCTTATTGAATTCAAAATAATTTTTTTTCTTTTGTAGACCAGTGTAATTGAAACTAATCATCTAGTTTTAGATTTATGTAAAAGCTTTTTATGCATTCCAGTTTCCAATTTTCAGTTATAACCATTTAGATTTTTAAAAAATCTACACACAATACAACCACAGGCAGTTTTTACAATTATTATTTATTAAAATTATTTTTTTTCATTAATAATTAATTAATTGCTTATTTACAAAATGAATAATGTGTGGAATGTAAATTAATATTTTTAACACATTTTAAGTAGATAATTTATTATCTTTTTTTTATTACAAAATATACATAAATTAGTAATTTATTTATCAGTCAGATATAAAATATCACAAACGTACATGATATTACCTTATAAATAAATAAGTTAAGCTAATAAATAAATAAATCATAATACATTATATATATGATAAAATAAATAGGTAATACTAATTATACGCTATAATTACAATTTTACAGGCTACTATTATAATAAATGATTCAGTTTTATGATAGCTATTTTATTTATTTATTAAAGGTATTTTCTATTTAGTTATTAACATTTATGTATTATTATATAAACATTTATTTTGTTTATTAGTGATAAAAAAGACGAAGGTCTGAATTTTCATTGGGGTGTTACAATATTTCACAACAAAAGCTATACAATAAAAAAAAATGTTTTTTTTTTTTTTAAATGTGTGTTAAAAACAAATAAGAATTAGCAGATGTTCTTAACATCTGCTAATAAGCTGAACATTAAAAATAATAGATAAGTTTTACCGATGAATTAATTTATCAAAGAAGCTTGTTCATGGGCAAATAAAAATGAAAATATTTAGCACATGAAAAATGACTGATCGCGATTCGAAGCCAGGACTGTTGGATGAAAGGCTGAGATGCTACCGTTCTGTGGTTTTAAATTTATTTTATTATTTTTTCATTTTGGATTTATTTTAAACATTCTATTTTAAAGTTTTATTATTTAAATTATTAAATTGCTTAAGATAAAAACTTATGTACAGTTTTAATTCCCTATTCTGATATGCATGAATTCATATGGAAACATTTATTAGAATTCATACTTCATATAAAGAATTAGAATTTGATATTGTATATTATTTTATCACGAATATCAGCATTACTGTATTATTATCATCACATAAATTCAATTATTTATGTATTGATCATTTGCAGGAAGCAATTCTACTCTATAGAATAAGATTTATGTTGATAATTGAAATAATCAAATGTCCATATTTACAAATTAAATATAATTTTTTTTAAAATACTAATGACGAATAATTTATTAAGATATGAACCACAACATATCTGAGCTAGAGAATTTTTTTTATGTAGTTTGTAAAACTGAAAATAATGGACACAGTACTGCAAATATTTAAAGCAAAGGGAAAATAATCTACTAGTGTCAAATACATAGCTAAGAATTAAGGAGAAATATTTGTTCAGAGACAAATATTTATGTGTATTTTACTGTAACAAAGCACAGACATTCGGAAAAAATAACAACTTTGACATCCAGTGTACAAAAGGATGTTGAAAATAGGTGGCCAATAAAATTTTAAATGAAGAGGTCTGAGTTGTAGAAAAGAGAAATCTGTGACAAAATTAATACAAAAGATAGTTTAGGTTGGTGGGCCATGTATTAATTCAGCGATGAAGTGACATGAAGAAAGTAAAAGCTATAGAGGAAGACGAAGAGGCTGTAGTAAATACATAACAGTTAAAAAATTAGCACAAAATGGATTGGAACAGATGAGAATAGCATCACCCAGCGAAGTGGACTGATGAAGCCGAAAAAAAATAGTATGAACTGAAACTACATTTTCCTCATTATTTTGCTATAGAATTACAATTGTAAGCTTCTATACTAAACTAATTTAAGTTTTTTACAAAAATATATATTTTTTTTTTAATTTGTTTAAAAAAATGAATTTACTTATGTTGGGATTTGTGAAACAATGTATTAAGACTATGCTGCTTGATAAGTTTATATCCTAAGATAACATAAACCCAGTTACAGTAACTCAACACATCAAAATATGTTACTAACAGCAATGAATAATTATACATTATTTATTCGTTATGAAACAAACTATATATATAAACAAAATATATATATATTATATAAACGTAATACAAATTTATAAAATACAAATAAATTAACCACTCTAATTAAGTCCTATGAGCCTATTCTAGTCAAAATTTATAATGGTTACACAATTTACAATATAAA
This sequence comes from Lycorma delicatula, assembly GCF_047948215.1. NCBI lineage: Eukaryota > Metazoa > Arthropoda > Insecta > Hemiptera > Fulgoridae > Lycorma > Lycorma delicatula. The sequence goes on from NC_134464.1 coordinate 5,433,196, forward strand.
TTACTTATACTTTTTAATGGAATGTCTCTACCAGCAAGATATAAATTTTCATGTAGTTTCCTGTATCACAATGGCTGTGATTAAACTGAATGTTAATACGAGATCAATGATTTTGTTTTTATTTTAGCCTAAAATACGTAAATAATTTAAATTTTTGTTTATAGAAAAATTTAATCTTGTTTTGGTTTTATTATTAATTAATAGAAATATTAAGAAGTTGATTATATTGTTTGTTAATTAAAAATATTTTTTTTCTTTAAAATCTTAATTCCTTTCATATTATTTCTCTTTATTTGTATTACTTTGTAAAAATAGAAAAATACTGATTATTTCTACTAAGAAATCGTTTTAATTTTCTTTTATTATTTATTTATAACTATTAAAAAAAAGTTCATTATATTTTAACAGACTGATGTAAGGAAATACAAGTATGATTATGCAGTTTCATTTTGGGCTTCACTTTCAGTTGATGTCAGAGTGGTTGTTGTTGACATCGTCATTGTCGTTGTTATTACTGGACGTTGAGTCATAATTTTTGGTGTTGTAGTTGATGTTATCCCCATTGTAATATCCACAATACCTGACATATTTTCAACCTGTAATAATTAAAATAATAGTTAAATACTACAGTAATACAATTTTTACGATCTCATAATATTCAACTGCTAAATTTGTTTTATGTATTTTCTCTTTTAACTGGTTGTCTATCATGATATGCATTAGTATACCTCAGGTTTTCATTATATTTAGGTTGTTAGTGTCCACATTAGTTACTCAGACATGTTTGAAAGCTACACCTTTATAGCCTGTTGACAGTACTTAATAACTTTATATGTTTAAGTATGTAGTACTTAATTAATGTTTTAATTTATATTCTTGTTTTTATATGCATGCTGGTCCCTTTTGTGTGCGACACTTTTTTGGCATGTGAAAATTTTCTTGTTGATATAATTAAATTTCTGTTGACAGTATTATTTTTCATGATTTTATGCGTTTTATAATAGTTATGTATCCAAGTGGTAATTGAAATTTATTTGTGATAAAAACCTTATCTTAAATGAATGGTAAGGCAGGCATTTAATTTCATGGTAATGGAATAAAATATCTGTTTTTGGTGGTGGGGGGGGGGGGGGGTGCTCGAACGTCACTGCTAAATACATTTTAAAAAAAAATCCCATTGTTACATTCACTTTTTATTAATATAATTATCAATATATCACATTAGGATTAGCAACCAGAATTTGTTTCTTTTTTCTTTTACAGTCCTCAGGGAACAGTTTTCCATACCTATTGCAACAAAAAACCTGAACTGGTTAATTATCATGACTTATTAATTAATTGTTAAAATTTCATGGTTTTGTTATTAAAAAATAAATTATGGTGCAGTTTTGTTAATTTATGGCATTATAGCTCCTTAATTTTAATTAAGGAAATGATTTTTGTAATCTTTATTGTATTTTCATGAATACTTTTGACATCTATCTTTTTCTAGTTATTTTATAAAACTCTTATAAAACAAAACTTTATATAGAATTTCTGGAAGACAATGTCATGCTCTTACATTACAAAATTAATAATCTCTCAAAATATTTTATAGTAAATATATAACACACCAAGTACAGAGTTGAAATGGAGTATAATACACAGATCATTTCATAAATTAAAGGAATACATTAAATTATACTTTTGTAATAATTTGTGCAGTCTTTATTAAGACTGGGAAGCTTGGAAAACACTTGAGGACAAAATTACTTTAGTCAGAGGTTCAGTATACGGCCAGTCCTGACGGTGAACAAAGTGAAAGTGTCACTTGTATGATGACAGGGCTGAATATAATCTGCTCAAAATGACCACTAAACATGATATTCAGCCCAGTAAAGAAATCACTTTCCCAGTGTCTTCTTCACAGGGTTACAGGATTCTCCCTCACATTTCCTAGTAAGCCTGGCGTGAAACTTATTATTCTTTAAGATGGTAATGCCATTTTTGGGAGTGATTTGTAATTCGTGTTAGCCTACAACCATTAAAGTTTTACTTAATGTATATAAAAACACAACTTTTCTGATGAAGTAGAGATTACTAGAAAAGTGCTTACGAGGCTATAAAATAATAAAAAAGCTTTGAGTCATTAAAAACAAAATAATTTTAATATTAATAAAATTAAATTTTTTAAATGCGTTTTTAATTTTTTAACTTTAAAGAATTACTCAGACTGGAAGAACTACATTATCCTTAAAAGGTATTTTTAAACACTTTATTAAATTCTTAAGACTTTATAAATTGTTAAACAGTCATTATCATTATCACTGTGATAGCGCATAAAAACTGTGTATATAAAAAAATAAGTTAAGTAAATAAAAAATGAAAAATCAACAAAATAAATTAACTAACAAATTTATAGCGGTTACAAAATATTATAATGGTAGAAATTTTAGCAGTAGAATAAAAATTAAAGTAGAAAATATTAACATTTATTGTTGTTTTAGTCAATGCCAACAGAATGCACAGTTTTACCTTAAAACAACAGTATTCTTTACTTTCAATTTTTTACTCTAATCTAAAGACCTACCTAACAATACTACTTTTGTTTTTTTTTTCTTATTTTCTTAAATTATTTATTTATTTTTATGTGTGCTTCTTCTTAAATAGCTACTGATGATGATTGTTTAAAAAATTGAAATGGTCATCTAGTTTTAAATTTTAAGCAGAATGTTTAAAAACAATTTTTCAACACAATCCTGTTTTTCCAGTTTATTTCAATAACTGCTTAACAAAGCTCTTTATTTTTAATTACTCATATAAATAAAAATGTGAAGTTTCCTATATAAATAATTAGTGTGTGGAAGTTCTTGATTTTACCTTTTTGTCGACCTCACAGTTTCTTCCTGTAAATCCTTCAGGACATAAACATCTATAGCTTCCATCTTCTTCTGTTAAACTGACACAGGTAGCACCATTTTCACAAATTCCTGGATTGTTTTCACAGTGAGTCAGTTCTGAAATCATTTTATAAAATTACTATATATGTCTTATTATAACTTGGTACAGCCTTGAGAGCTGATCGATTTTTAATGAAACTAACAGACCGATTTGGTTTGATTCAAACGTAGTCTACAGAACACTACAGAAACATACTTTTTTCCCTTCTTGATCAAAAATGGTTTCCTGGTATTTTCTAACTTGTATACCATTTTAATTAAACAAATAAGAATAAAATTAATTCCATAAAATTTTGAAAAACCTTTCTTAAAACTTTTTCTACACTTAACATAATATTTTTCAGTTATTTCTTTTTTTTTTTTTTTTTTAGCAATGTCATACAACAGTTTTCGCACGATTCCTATTGCTCTTATCCAGCAGTGTCGTATGTTTTTATAGAATACAACTAAATTTCAGTATGTAGGTTAAAAATTCAAAAGCTTTGTTAAGTTTTAATATATTTTTTATTCCATTACATTTAAAATTTAATAGTTTATTCAACTGTTTGTTTATTTACATTTTTGCTTCTTTACATACTTAATGTTAGTGCTTAAAGTAGATCCACATATAGACACACCAACTTGGAGGGTAATCTATTTATTATGCTTCCAGTAAATAGTTGATAAGAACAAAATGTGTTTCTTTGCAGAAAATAGATTTAAGTTTTTTAAAATCTCTCAAATTAATATATTTCCGGTGGAGATTACTAAATTGAATGTACAGACGGCACAACAAATCTTGATATATGGTACCACAGCAGTAACAGCCACAATTTACTATCTGTTTAGCATAAACTTCCTTCATTACCTAATAGTGAATGGGCCTTCATAATATGTATTGTAATGTTGGTATTGGGTTTCAGAACACAATTTTTGAAATTTTAATCACCTCAACATATAGCTAACTAATATTTTGAACATTATTACACTTTTAAATTTAATTTGATTTAATTATATATATAAATAGTGAAATTTCATTGGCCAATTGAAAAATTTTTAATTAATATCTGATCAATTTCTGTGATAAAATATGTTATGCATTTTTACTTCCTTGTATGAAGTAAAGGAAGTATTGTGATTGCAAAAAAACTCTGTTTTCAGATTTCAAAGGAAATATCCATTCTGATTATCCCTGAATCCATTTTGACTGCAATTGACTTTTGATAGCAATCAACTAAACCAAGTGTCCAAAAAAAGCCAAAATCCAAAACAAATTGGATTTTAGACTTTTTCTTAACTACAGTAATAAGCCCTCATTGAGAGCTTTTCAATAATATATCATAAGTGGTAATTATTTTCATTGGTTCCAGAGTTATAGCCAAATAAAATTTTAATTAGTGAAATATTTGGATCTTACAAGGGGAAGACACATTGGTTCAAACCAGACATCATCTCCTTTTTTTTATAATGAAATATATTGATTTGTTAATAATTATTAACCTCCGATTGTAAAAAAAATTTGCGATAATAATTCAATAACAGTAAAAAAATATATACATATGAAAAAATATCAGAAATTATTAATGAAATAAAATTTTATGTACTTTTCATTTTGAAAAAATATGTGTATGTAATTTAATAGGCATACAAGGAAATTATGTGATGTAATCAGATATTGAATACACCTAAACCTTACGTCACAGCATTTCACTCGGTGAGAACCTTTCTGTAATTTTCAGTTTTTCTCAATCTAAAGCCCAAGTCTTTAATATTTTTTTTCCAACTCATCTCTTTTCCTGAATAACCAATGTTATCGTTAAGCACTAACATTATCTTTTTCACCGTTAGTAGTTCATAAATTTTGTTTATAGACATAGTTTACTGACATCTCATCCTTAATTAGTGTACGCATTTAATAAATGAAATTACTCTGTTATTTACATCAAGGATCAATGAACACAGTCGTAAAACCCCAATCAGAGCAGAATTAAAGAGTATAAATTTATTAAAATAGTAAAAGGAAATCATTATATTTTACATTAATATATGTAAATTGTATTTATATAAGAAAACAAGTTAAGTAATAAATCTTAACAGAATGTATTAATCAATGTGAAGACATTAATTCAAAAATATTGAATTTATTTTAATCAGTACTCAATAAATGCAGATGAAAAAAAATTTAGGCTTATTTAATTTATATTAATTAAAAACTCATTAATAAAATACTAATATAGTTTCTGTATCATGAAATCTTTTAATTTAATTTTAAATTTGTCAGTACATCTTTTAAATGGTTAGTGATTTACTTACACAAACATAATAAGTCAATTGCTTATAGGCTGAAGTGTTTTTCTGTGTAACTCAAAACTACTTTCATTATTTGATTTAATAGAAGTGGACAGTGTTAATTATTGGGGATAAATGTTCTTATATGCTTTTCTTTTTTTATAAAAGAGCATATTTATACAATTAAATATGCTCTTCAAAATTTATATTTAGTGGCACCAAACATGATCTGACAGCCCTTATCATAAAACCTTGTTCTGTTTTACTGACACTGAAATTAGGTCCTGTTTTTAATTTGACCTTTTAACATTTCATGTGTTTGTGATACAGTTATGGCCTAATGAGCTTTCCAATTTTTACGTTATTTTGTTATAATTTTCGTTGTGGAGCAATATAAATGTCTGATTTTTCTTTCTATTTTCTATTTCAAAATAGGGTGCTACATTTCTTAGCCAGCAGGGAAAGTTTCTATTGCCAAGCCACATACTTGTATCTCCCTCAACTCTTCATGCACTATTTCCAATCTCTCTTAGCAGCTGCATGTTAAATATTTTAATCCATCTATAAGTTTACTGTCTCACTGAGGATATTCTTTATATTACTAAACAGCATCATGCCTTTGTCAAATTGAGAGAAATCTTTACTGTTACATTTGTTTTCATGTTATTGTGATTCCCTGTTACAAAAAAAAAACTTACAAACCTGATGTGGACATCACATTACTTCCTTGTACACCTATTAAATTACATAAACACATTCTTTTTTTATTAAAAAGTACATAAAATTTTATTTCATTAATAACTTCTGATATTTTTTCATATTTTTTTTTATTGTTATTACCGAATTATTATTTATCATAATTTTTTTTATAATCAGAGGTTAATAAAACAATAAATTTAAATTAAAAAAAAAGTTAAAAAAAAGAGGGATGAAGTCCGATTCGAACTGACATGCTATCCTCCTGTAAGACCAAATATTTCATAATTAAAATTTTACTTGGCTATAACTCTGAAAGCAATGAAAATAAGTACCACTTATTATCGTTGAAAAGCTCTCAATGAAGGCTTATTACTATTGCAGTTAAGAAAATGTCCAAAATCCTAATATTTTGGATTTTGGGCTTTTTTTGGACACTTTTGGTTCAGTTGGTTGCAATCAAAAGGGAAGGTGCACAACTAGATGTTACAACAGTCCTAAATTCAAAATTTCAACGTACTACAGCTAATCGTTTTTGAGTTATGCAAGATATGTGTGTACATATATACATACTTTTTATTCTCCTGTTTAGCCTCTAGGAATCACTGTCAGGTATTACTTCAGAGGATGATATGTATGAGTGTAAGTGAAGTGTAGTATTGTACAGTCCTCAGTTTGACCATTTCTGAGATGTGTGGTTAATTGAATGAATCACAACCACCAAAGAACACTGGTATCCACAATCTAGTATTCAAGTACATATAACAGTAACTGCCTTTACTAGGACTTGGACGCTGAAACTCTTGACTTCCACATCAGCTGATTTAGGAAAATGCATTCACCGCTAGACCAACCCAGTGGGTTATACATACATAGACGTCACACCAAAACTAGTCAAAATGGATTCAGGGATGGTCAAAATGGATATTTCCATTGAAATCTGAAAACTGAAATTTTTTGTGATCGCAATACTTCCTTTACTTCGCAAGGAAGTAAAAATGTGAAAAATAAAAATATGTATATAAGAAATTGGCAAAAGTAGCTTGTCGACAGTACTCTGTGAAAAATCGTCAGTATTCCTGGTTTTACTACTGACAGTATTCCAGTATTATAATTAAGTATTAAGTATTTTATAATTAACTTATTCCAGTGTAACAGTGTATTATAAACACTGTTTATAATACTGTTAATACAGTAAGATAATTTTTTGGGACTGACTAAACCTTCTTGGTGTGAATTATGATCGAAGATTCCATTTTGTATTTTATTTTTAAATAATTAAACTTAGTTTTAAGCTCAATTCTGCTAAATTCAGTACAAAATTAATCAGGTCTACTGATCAGAGAACTACTAATGATAAATATTTAATAATGATGATGGTTTAGTATTTTATTGAAGTACTTCAAAGTAACAAAATCAAATTATTCAGCCCACAAAAATTTATCATGTGGCAGAACATTCGCAAAAACTTTACTATGTTCACTACAGAAATATTATTATTAGTGCTAACGGGAACACTAGCCACATGATTAACAAGGATATATTTACTTAAAAAGCATATTTTTTTTTATCAAAGTTGTGTTATGCACTTCTTAAATCATATTAATTAAACTAACCTTGATCACATAACATTCCTCCCCATCCTGGTTTACAACTGCATTCCCATGGCCGTCTACATGAACCATGAACGCATCCTGGATAAGCATAACATTGATCACAGTTCTGACCCCACCATCCTACCTTGCATCTGAAATTAATAATTGGAAATTGAATCTTTTAATTAGTTCAGCTTTTCATTAAAATTAATAATTTTAATTTTAAAAATCTGTAAAATAAAATGTTAATATTAAATATTAAAATGTATACTTCACACTTTACTTAGATTAACGATTACACAACATGGCTGAGTGTGATATTGTAGAACTACATACATATAATTCTCCACTCAGTATTCCAGCTAGCAGGGTTTGAGTGAGTGAGTGAGTGAGGGTGTGTGTGTGTGTGTATGTGTATGTGCATATATATGTGTGTGTGTGTGTATATAGGCAAATGCAATTACTGCCACCAGCCTTGCCAGGACTAACTGTAGTGTATGTGTAAACGAACTGGTAAAAATGTAGTCTGGAACAGACTCAGGTCAAACACTCTGAGACGTGTGGTTAATTAAAACACAACTACCAAGAACACCAGTAGTATCCACAGTAAAGCAACTGCCTTTACAAGGACTCAAACCATAGAACTCTAAACTTCAAAAATCAGCTGATTTTGCAATGAGGAGTTTAACCACTAGGCTAACTCGGCAGGATAACTGTACTACATGTTGATCGTTTTTTAAGGTTTTATTAAAAATATACATAATTATATATAGTACTTAAGATATATTTTTATCAGTTGTATTTGATATGTTTTCAGACTTTCATTTTATCTGTTGAACTTTTCTTCTATTCATGAATTTTTTATTTATTGTTCTTACATTTTGTTTTTTATATATTTTTTGTCCTGAAAACTGTTTATTTGACAACTGAAATGTTAACTTGTTTATTGATCAATGAATTTTTTATTGCGATGTCGTTATCAGAATTGATCCACAAAAGTAACTCTAGGACTTAAACTAACACACACACACAGAGAGAGGCGAGAGTGAAAGATATATATATAAAAGTCTGTAAATCTGTAGTCACACTTGCACTCAAACTAGACTAACAAGAATCAAGACTCCATACAATCAAAACTGAAAACTATCAAGAATCTCAGTACTCAACTCCAAAGATAGATGAGGGGGAGAGGAAGAGTGAGTGAGTGAGTGAGTGAGAGTGAGTGAGTGAGTGAGTGAGAGTGAGTGAGTGAGTGAGTGAGTGTGAGTGAGTGAGTGAGTGTGAGTGAGTGAGTGAGTGAGTGAGTGAGTGAGAGTGAGTGAGTGTGAGTGAGTGAGTGAGTGAGTGAGTAAGTGAGAGAGAGAGAGAGTGAGTGAGTGAGTGAGTGAGTGAGTGAGAGTGTTAGAGAGAGAGAGAGAGAGAGTGAGAGAGTGAGAGAGTGAGAGAGAGAGAGAGAGAGCCTTAAACAGCAATTGTGCCAGTAAAATAAATATTTACTAGCAAATATATACTAATAATACCAATCTATTGCACTGAGGTAATATGTTACAGTGTGAACTGTTATTTAACATGATTACTTAAAATAAGTAACTGTAAATAAAAGTTTTTTTTACATATTTTTTATATTGAAAATATGTTTACTAACCTGCATTCACCTGGTTTTCTGCAGTATCCATGTTCCTTATGACAGTTGTCAGCACAGATTGCTGAAAAAAAAAATTAATGCACTTGCTGATTTTGAGTAGTATAGATTATGCATACATGTACACATACACACACACACACACACACACACACACACACACACACCAGTGACAATCTAGTTAAGTATGCCTTTTCCATTGATATACCAAGAGATATTGTTGGAATCTTAAGCAGATTACATTAATTCTTTGTTTCTTAATCGGTCGTCTAGGCAACTATATATAAGCAGACTTTCTGGAATTGAAACAAATATGTATGGTGCTGTATTGTTTATTGGCTAGAATCAATCATCTACTCCTTTTTTGTTTGGTTATTGCAGTCTACACAAGACAACTGGTGCACAAATAACTTCTGTGCACTTTGAGCTTTACTTACCTGATAGAGCACTATTTTATATAATAACCATTTATCTCTATAAACAAGAAAAAGCATCTTTATGAATATCCTTTTTCTTCCAGAAATACTTTTGCTTATAAAAATGGACAATAACACATATTTTGTGAATCACTCCACAAGCAGTAATTTTTTTTTTAATTGAACTGTACACACGAGTATATGTATCTGGTACCTAATGACTCCTAACAAATTTTCATGGAACTGAGTTTTAGGTAATAACATTTTTTTTAACTATTCATTATTATTTTCAGTTATACCAAATCTGTTTACAACTTTTTATTGAATTCCCCTTACGTATAAAAAATCAGCAATGAATTAACAGTTTGTAAATTTATCATATATTTTACTTGTACTTTATATGAGGTTTAATAATACATACGTGTTTGACATAATATCCCAGTCCATCCTTCATGACAACGGCATTCAAGTGGTTTTGTGCAATAACCATGTTGACATCCTGGTAAAACTTGGCATTCTTTACATGTTTCTCCAGCCCAGCCGAGACGACACCTTATAACATAATAATAATATTATAATTATTATTATACAGATACAATTTATTTTAATAAAAATTGATTTTCACCTTGTGAATAAAGAAACATGTTTGTTAAGTTCTGTAATGTAAAGTTACAGTATGAAAGCAGAAGAGTACGAACATTTTAATAACCGTGAAAATAAAAAAATGGATAAAAAATAAATAGTATAAGAACAATACTTCAAAATTTGAGCCATCACAGTTACATTAGTTATTAATGTTGATCTAAATGGCAGATATATTTTATAGAATAAATTTAGTGTAAAAAATTGTATACAAGAATGATTTAAAAAATCTTCATCAGTAACAGAGAGATAACTTATTTCAGCATTTTGTTACATATAAAAAAGCAAGTGGATTCTCTGAAAGACATTTAAGACTACTCAGTATCACACAATTACATAAAGGTCAGTCAGCTGGTGTAATAGTCTGAACTTAGCATTCGATTCCCAGAAAGTGTCTGTCTTGCTTTTTATTTTTACCTATTCTTTTTTTTATTTCATCTCCCCCATTAAAATAAGTGTGTGTGCACTTACTAAAAGTAAAAAATAGAAAAAAATCCATGCTTTTGAAGTCTACAAGATTACAGAAAATGAAAAAGCCAAATAAGCAAGTAGAAGCAAAGTTATAAGTTTTCTTTGATATAGTGAATTATGATTGAACAATAGTTTGTGTCTTCAGGATCACATGGCAATCAGAATTATTACATTAACATATTAAGAAAGCATTGAAAAAAAAAAATAAAAGTATGAAAGAAGAAACTGGTTTGTATAGACGAAGTGGATCCTATGTTAATCTCCTTTTCATAAAATGTTTTGGCTGTTAAATACAACCCAATCTTTAAGAATTCTTTATTTTCCACATTTCTCACCGAGCAACTGTATCTGCTTTTAAAAATTAAAAAAACATTGAAAGGATGGTTCACTCGACCTTGTAAGTGAAAGTTAAAATAGTTTGCATTTCAATTAATGTAATTAATAAAGATGAGAATGGCAGAATTGCTCAAAGGCTTAACCCGTAGAATTGCTTCAAGCATTGAAAAACAAATTAATAGTAGTTTGTAGGCAGAAGTAGGAGTTATACTGACTGAAGGGGAAGCATTATCATTTGCAGCTATTTCTGAAATGAAGTAAACATGTTGTACCATTCGTGCTTTCTTACAGCTGCACTTTATACATTTAATCATCTTATGTTCAATACATAACCATTTATATTGTATTTCTATGACAAACACAAAGATGTCTTTTCTAATTTTAATCTGATTTTTAGGCTATCCTGGTCAGCTTATTCAAGCCTTTAAATAAGGCTTGATAATAATGGTTTGTTTAAACCATTATTATCATTAAACAGTAAGGAGAGTTGAGATTTTTGTTAAATAGTCATTGAAATAAGACAGAAGAGAAAAGTGCTCAAAAACTGTTTGCAAAAAAAAGAATAATTTATCATTAAATGCACACTTTGATGGTTAATTATCATCAGATAGGTATAAAGGAATTGTTTTAAAATACATAAAAGAAAAAAAACGTAAAGAATAAATAAATTAATGGAAAACCAAACCTTATTACTATACTCACAGCCAGCCAGGCAGTTTTAGCAATAAATAAATAAGATTATGTAAAGTATCGTATTTCAACTCAAAATGCAGTTGTATTTTTTTTAAATTTTTATTTTATTTTACATATACAGGTAAAACGTTTTGTTTATTAATTTCTAGTCGTGTATTCTTTTCTTTATGTTTTGCTTTATAGTGTACCTAAAATGGTGGGCTGGCCAAATTTTAAATGATAGATTTTTGGATTCTACGTGAAAAAATAAACAAAAAATGTTGTATGAAAAAATGTTGATTTCCCCTTTGTTTCCTTCTGACCGCCATTTTGCATTTATTAATAAAAATTTATATCTCAAGATCGGATAAAGGAATCACAATATTATTTTTATTTAATACACACATTTATATCGATGTTATTTAATTAATAAAAAATTATTCTGTAAACACATTTACAAATTTGAAAATGGTAGCCATGTCAATTCTTAAATTCTTTATATCTCAATAATCTTTAGTTTTATCGTATTTCTTTTTTCGTAAAAAATGTCAAGCATTTTATTGTGAATTCCGCTTCAAACCTTCCACTTTCAAATGTGAAAATGCCAGGTCATCATATAAGGTATATCATCTCTTTGAAGAAATATTTGGGTATTATCCTTGATGAGAATCCTCAATTCAAGGAGCAGTTTCAATATGCTGCCAAAAAGGTTTGTAATGCTTTTTTTGGTGTTCAGAGAGTAGTTCACCCTGATTGGAAGCTTAATTTCAGAATCATGCATTTTCTATGTAAGGGTATATGCGAAGCTATAATGATTTATATAGCACCTATATATGAGGTATAAATGTGGTGCTCTATATTATAGAGCACCGCATCAAAAGAGGTACAAATGTTATAAGAATATTTTGTTGAAAGTCCCACGTCTCCTATTGTTATCTGTGACTGGTGCCTATAGGACTGTCTCTCAAGATGCAATCCTTGTTATTTCTAGTATCCCATTCATATCCTTGCGACGACTGAGCACCAGTTACATTATGATACAAAGAAGGTAGGCCAACTTACCTCAGGGCACATAAAATAAATAAACAACCAAGGTTTCCATTTATGCAGGTCAGGTGCCTGAATCGCCCAATGGCCATCGGACGATTAATTTAGGCTTGTATCCAGAGTGCAGGACCACTGATAATGTGCACCATTTCTTATAATCTGCCTCAGGTACAAAGCTGAACGAACAAAAATATGCAGAGAGCTTATGAGGATCAATTCTGGTTTTAATCTGCACGTTAATTCGAAAACCAAACGGGAATGGAACATAGTTGCTGGCTCCCTGAGATTCTTAGCCCTGTGGAGGATGGCTGAGGGGGTTTAATACTGTTATGTATGTAGAAATAAAATTGCAACCCAGCTGGCTAGAGGCCTGCCTGGGTGCTTACTTCGCCAAGATAGATGTTTTGGCACCAAGCCCCAGTTAGCTGAGATATTCACTGTTAGGATCAGAATAGATGTGTTGAGAACTCTGCGATAGAGCTGCTGTGGAGGATGCAGATATTGACCTCACTCCCAAAAGCATAGAGAGAAGGGTAAAAATTTATGAATTTGTTTTTTGGATTTTTCAATAAATCGAGAGAACTTATAATAAACTGACTTGTAGGACAAAATTGTCGTTGTTGCGAACACTTGTTTTGCGAATAGTATTTTTGGTTTTTAAAGAAACAATCAAGTAATGTGATCTAAATGCATAGTCTAATTGAAGTTAGATATGGGAAAAGTTTTTGTGCGAAATCTATAGTGTTAAGAGGAAGGCACAGGAATCGCACTACTGTGAATCAGTGAATTTATTAGTTCAGAGTTGTAAGTTATGGTATGGTAGGTGGTCATGATTGAAAGAAGCCAAAGAAGTTATGTAAATACTCTGATGAAAATATCTGCCCAGGCATTTGCATTGTGGCATCCTGAGGCCAAACTGATGTGACTATGATATGCTACCGTGTTTAGAGGGTCTAAAAGACAACCTCTGGTAAAGTCCATCAAAGCTAGGAATGGACAGGGTGGTGTAGCAAACAGGATTGTCAAAAGGCAGGTGATTCTTTCCCCTACAGGGGTAAGAATATGAACAAATTGACACCTTGGTTTTGAAAATCATTTGACAAATAACAACTATGACTAAAAATGTATGACATAATTTTCTGCTAGATCTCATCATTCCTTCTCTATTAAATCAGGTACTTGATTTATTATTAAAATTGTTACTACTTCTTCTTTAATTATTTTCAAAGTACGTAATAATTTTGTCAAGATAAAAATAAAAAACAATAATTACCAAAAATAAATTCAACAATTTCATTTCCAAAACTAGAAAATTAAGATCATTTTAATATAAGTAACTTTTATTTTTAAAATACCATTAATTATTATGACTATTTTAAAAGTAATCAAAGGAGATGTTCAAAGTGACCACCATTAGACTACTTTTCTTCTGAAAAAGTCTTACCTGCTTGAAAGTTTCTTAAGTATTCATTTATTGATTAAATCCATTCTGGGTTCTAAGATCTTCAATAATGAGGACTGGAGTAGAATAAACAAATTTTTTTTTAAATGACCTTAAAGAAGTCAAGAGGTTAAAGTCAGGTGATCTGACAGTTCACGGATACTGGTCCACCGCGACCTATCCATTTTTCAGGAAAAGTTTTCTTGTAAGTGATCTGTTATCAACCGACTAAAATGTGCTGGACCGCTATCGTGATGAAACCAAATATTTACTTTTTCTTCCAGAACCAGTGTCTTCTAACAAATCTAGAAGATTTTTTATCAAATAAATGAGGAAATTTCTTCCATTTTAGATGATTTTGTAGAACCACAGGACCCTACAGATAGTCGTAAACAATATATACGCACTTAGAAATTTAGACATGTTAGTACACATAAATGAAATATAGAAATAAACAATTGAATTAAATTACTCACCTGCATTCTGCTGGCCATTCACAATAACCTCGAGTTGCATGACAATCTAGTCGACAGATTGCTGTAAAATATTTATCATCAGTCAAAAATAATAATGATATAATATATTCTATTACATTTTATTAATAATCATTTTTTTACATACTTTACTACTTGCAAGCATTGCTAATTTTGCTAAAAAAATATATCTAAAAATGTTTAACTTAAACATTATAAGCAATCGTAGATTATATCAACCCCTTATGAAAATTTTTCAAGTTATTAAAAACAAAGAAAGGTTTTTGCAATCCAAATATATAATCAATGACAAAATATGTTACAATACTTTATTATTTACAACTAGTACTTTACAATTAAAATATAAAAGATATTAAAGTGTACTTTTCCATCTCTAAACCAGATTTAAGAAGATCAGTTGTAGTTAGGTGGCCTCTTGTTATTTTTGGTTATTCCCAAGCCAACAAAAAATCCAGACCATATTTTTCACTAATTTAAAAACACAAATTCATAGATTTTTGAGTGTGTTTCCTTACTGTTTACAAAAATACTCCTTTCAAAAATACAGTAGTGAATATTCATCAAACTTTTTATGGATTTTCAACTACCTTAATAAAATTTGATTCAATTTTTTTTTTAAATGTGTATGTCCCTAATTTGTGTCATTAACAGTTCATGAACCAAAGAATTTCAATAAAATATTAAAATTCAAAATGATTTTTTACACTTATAGAGTCGCAATTTTTTACAAATTTTGAAATTTGCGAAAAAAAAATCCTGACATTATGGAAAAAAATGAAGGTTATTTTCAAAAGAATCAATTATCAAAAACTAAAAAACACAACCATTGCAGACTTGTGTAATAAGAGTTTAATTACAATTTTAATTTTACATTTAATTAAAAAAGCTTTTGATTTTTACAGTAGCAAAAACCTTAAACCAAACTGGTTCTTGGAAACAGAAAATAACCTACAAGAATTAAATATTTATGCTGATAATATTTTAAATAGAGACTTATTTAAAAAAAAAGTTTATAATTTTGAATACTGGAAAATTATAAGAAAGAAAAGAAAAATCATAGAAGAGCATAATGAAAGACTGAGAATTAGAATGTCAAAAATGCACAGAATATGTATGAACAAGGAATCTTAAATATGGTCCACAGCTATTAGAAAAAACCAGTTACTTATTTTACATAGTTTTATCAAAATAAAATTTAAATGTATAAAAAGTAATAAACTTTATTTAGAAAGGTTTAGAAAAAGAATACAAATAAAAATAATCGTTGAAGAAATAGTTTTTGAGACTGAAACTAATCTGTCAACTTTTACATTCCCATTAATGTATTTGAATTTATAGTTAATAACTTTAATTATAATAAATATAATGCATTAGTATAAAACAAATGTTATATAAAAAAAGATTAGTAAAATAATAAGTTAGTTACAAATTATTTATATTACTTTCAAATAGGGTACTGTGATTTTGTTCCTTTAATGTTTTAATAGTTTTGGGGATTATTTTCTTTATTTTTTTTTACCCCTATTTAGTTACTTTTCTTATTTATTATGTCTATACCAGTTTGTGTGAGGCATATATAGATGCCTATGTATAATATGTATATATATACTTCGACACATAGAATAAAATTGAAAATATATTATATACTTCACCATTAAGGTGGAAGAAGAGGGAGGGTGGTTTCCAAAGGCATGACATACCTCATAAAAATAAATTAAATAGTTAATTTAAAAATTTCTTCAGACCATTCAACTGTTTAGCTGTAAGAATGCATAGTATAAGCAGTAAAAGTAAATATATTATATTAATTTACTATAAAAAATTTTCATATCTATTTTATAATATCGCATTTTCACAATTTTTAACTATTTACAAATGTTGAAATTTGCGATTAGTGAAAAATCTTTTACATGATGGAAAGAAAATATGAAGGTTATTTTTGGTTCAACGCTAAAAAATACATAGAAATCGATTATCAAAAGTTAAAAAAAAATTTTACAACCCAAATTTTTGCAGGATTGTTATCCATTTGAAAAATGTGTCCCGAAAAACATAATCATCGCTTTTTAATAATACTTTGTAAATATCTTCCTGTTCTTTTTGTAAATTTCATCATCAAATTTCAATAATCAAATCCCATCTTTGATTTTTGGGTCCAGGATATTTCTCTCTTTTTTCATATTATTTTCTAATCACCTGGCTTAAGTAGAGTTAAACATTCAGATAACTGAATACAACTGTTTTATTTAAATAAAACAAAATTATTTTGTTACTGCAACTTGCTACATTTATTTTTAGGTTACGCCTTCTGCTTCCTTCTTGTCTTATGTGTTACAAGTTAATCAACTGTATGAATTTTTGAATCTAATATATTTTTTCTTTTTGCTATTCTATGTTCTGTATGTTGTGATAATAGGTAAACTTTTATTTTATATCATTTGAATTATTAATGATTTTCATATTTAAAAAAAAAATTAAATAATAATATTTCTCATAATTAAATATGGTGTGTTATTAAATTGATTGAATGTGATATATAATAATTAAAAAATATATACTTACGATCAGAACAAAACAGACCATCCCATCCTTCTTCGCAAATGCACTCGAAACTGTTGTTACAATAACCATGTTGGCAACCAGGAAGCGCTATACATTTATTGCATAATTCTCCATAAAAACCTGTTAAAATATTTATTTTAGTTTACTACTTATAAAAATATTTTTTCTTTTTCATATAACCATAAAATAAAATTAAAGGAAATTTGGTCATCCTTTTATTTTTCCTTTTGTCATCCTTAACTTAATCCTTTAGGTCATCAGTACGTCTTTATACAAGATGGAGCAGCTCATTATATATAACAAGTTTTGTTTTTAAATTGATTTTCTGACAAGTTTTTAATTGCCAGTTAAAAAACAGTATTGGGCTTCCTTAAAGGAAATCCTCTCACCTGTTTTCATACGGTATAGTACAAGGAAGTCTCCAGCTGTAATGATATTATTGTAATTTTGGGGTACATAAAACCAACCATCTATACAGAACGTTCAATCAGTTTTCGTTTAGTTGGGTAATTTTTAAAAACATTTTAATTTATTTACTCTATTCTAGTGATTCCTAAAACTGCAGAAAAAATTTTGTCAAATCAGACTTTAGACTTAACTGAATCTATATCCATTTATTTGAGATATAGGGATGATAACACATGGATACATCATCCTAGTTATTAAGTTAGTTATATTACTTAAAAGGGGTTTTTGAGAAGTCCTTGCAAAAGTTTAGAAGAGACAATTTTTTGGAATATATCTTTTTTATTTCTCATCATAATTTCCTTTTAAGTCTATACTCTTGGTCCAATGAAGCTTAGGTTTTTCTATTCTATCCTTATATGATTTATCTAAATATTAAAAAAAAAAAGGCGATGTTTCGGCAATAACATCATTATTCTGGGTACATTTTTTTCAGCAAGCTACTTTTTCATTTTTTAGAAACAGATAAAAGCCTAAAAGGTTCTATGTCTGGTGAGTAGGAAGGATATGGAAGAATGTCGTAGTAAAAGTTGAACAATTTTGCTGTTGCAGTCACAGAACAGTGAGCTGGTGCATTGTCTTGGTGAAAAAGAACCTTCTTTTTCATCAAATCTGGTTTTCCCTCTCATTTAGAGATCCAGTAAAAATATATATTATTACCCGATTATCATTTCACTCTTTTCTTGAAAGTCAATGAAGATAATATGCCACAAACATTCAAAAATACAGTAGTGGCCTTCATATTTTTTACTCATGGAACAGTCTTTGCCTTCTTTGGAACAAGTTTCCCAACTGCAATCCATTGTTTTGTCTGTTCCTGTTCCTTAATTGTTTTGTACTGTTCCTTAAAATTCATTTTAGTAGTGATGTATTCGAGTTTCATTAACCATTATTTGTAGATATAGATTGTTTGTTCTTGCGCAGCAGCCAATCAGAGAGCAGCATTCTGATCACGTGACTTAAGAGCCGTGCACACTTTATTTTAGAGAAAAACTTACATATATACTGCAAAATTTACCTATTTCACACTCTTTTACCGGCGTTATTAATGATTCTTTAACTAATAATTAGTAGAGAGGCGTCAATGGAGAAAACACGATTACGTTACCATCTCGTATATGAACATTTTATACCACTCGCAGTCAAATAACTAATACAATATCGAATTAATTTAGCGCGCATACGACATGCTGCTTGGTTCGTACTGCTCCATATACAGATTGGCTTTTTCCACATCCTACAGTATAGGGCTGAATCCGGTAAGCAGATAAAGAGCGTCCCTGCGGCAGCTGTTGACCGCAGGCGATCGTCGAAAGGTTAGGCCCGTTCCCTCGAGCCTGAAAAAAAAAAATTTTATATTTTTCATTTTTTCAGGCCAGCCGACCCGGAAAGAGCCGACACCTATGCGACGGTAGAGTTAGCAACTTCAATCGATATCATCATTAATCAACTTACTTAAGCCGTGTACACTCTGTTTTAGAGAAAAAATTACATATATGCAGAATTTTACAGGCAAAACTCACGTATTTCGCACTCTTTTGCAAACACCATTTTTTCATTAATGATTCTTTACTGAACAACATTTGCAAAAACAATTTCATATACGTGGAATGTAACGAAAAAATAAAATATATTCACAGTTTTATATAAAAAAAACATTATATTCGTTGTTAATGTTAAATTATCTAACAGCGCGGCCTTGATTATAAATGTATCTATATGTAGGTCATTCATACGAATTAAGTAACAGATTATTGTCTCAGACCAGTCGAACCAAAACCCTTATCATTACGTTCGGTTTCATCTAATGTTTCGCTTTCCGTCCACGATATGCGTTTGTATTCGGATATTACCATTTGCGCGATTCTCATCCCTCTCTGCACCGTAAAATCTTTATCGCCCAAATTTATAAGACCGATTTTAATTTCACGTGATAGTCAGCATCGACCGTGCCCGGTGAATTCACAACTGTAATGCCATAACTCATCGCCATACCCGATCTAGGTCTTATTTGCGCTTCATACGTTTTAGGCAGCGATATAGCAATGCCGGTCGCGATTATTTTTATTTCGCCCGGTTTTAAAATCGTATCGATCGTTGAAACTAAATCTAAACCGGCGTTTTGTTCAACGAAATTATTTAATTTAGGAAAATATTTAGGAAAATCAACGAAATTATTCAATTTCTTAATTTTAAAACGTCCATCTGAAATGTCTATATTTAGAAAATAAATAATACAAAACTTAAAATCTATTGAGGGAAAAAATTATATATGTATTTATTGTATATGTTCCTTCAGATTTATGAGATGTCGCAAAATACCGATCAAACGGCAGAAATGTATCTATAAGTCATTCATACAAATAACATAATAAAGCGTGTGCATGACATCATGGGGATTCCCTCGTCTGTAGCATTGACCTTTGTTCGCGCAAAATAAATAATACAAAATTAATAATCTATTGATAATAAAAAAAAAATAAAATATCTGCGACCTTTCACTTATTATTCTTGCTTTATCACTTTACTCGTAAGCGGAGAATACGCGATTACATTATCGTATATCAATAAATAATATGCTACTGTATTTGGTTTAAAATTCTCTTCCGCTTCAACTTTAATCTTCAAATCAATTACAACAATCTTTACGGATTCATTTTGACGCGAGCAGGCTATCACATATAGGGGATATTTGGTTTTGTAATCGGAAAACGTGTACGGCGAATCTACATTTTTGTAATATGATTTTTGAAAATTAATACACATTCTATACATCAACGCTTGATTCCCTCGTAAATCTTCATATGGATATTTATTCGAATTATTCATTACACAAATATTTTTAACGTTACACGAATCGAATTCTGACGCGTCCTTCACGGCTTTATCTTCCCTATCGGTTTGAAAACCTACAATAACATAGCGCGGTTTATCTATTTGCGACAACGTTGTCACATTCCATATAAAAGAATTCGTTTGAGGAACCGCTGTATTTTCATGAAGATCTCACGCTCTGAACGCCATACGCACATCTTTATTTTGATCTCTTATTTTAGCTAGTTCCAATTCATATTCGGGTGCTACCTTAAGATATGGGACAACCCACACTATGTCTGTTAATTCTATCTTAGATTTATGGTCGGGAACCATAGCGTGTATCGCGTTTACATCACTAACAAAACGTCTCAACACCAATTCCTGTCTGTTGTTTGTGATTATTTTTTTATAGTCTTCAGCGAAACCCAACAGCATCGATAACGGTATGCATAAATTGAAATTACCATCTTCATCTAAATCGACTTTATTTTTTCCACTAATCCATCCCGCTATTTCGGCAGATGTAGACATAGAATTTGTCATTGAAAGAGAGTTTTTCATAACCGTTGTCACGCCTACATTTCTCACCGAAGCTACTTCTTGCGCGTTAATAAGATATCGTATATCCTGGAATAAGAAGGCCACACCAAAATTAACTAATTCTGAAATAGTCGATTTTTTCCGTCTGTTCCGACGAGTTTTCCGGAAACAAACAAATAACTTTCACCTGGATCGGTATACACGTACCGTTCCAGGGATTCACGTACCGTACGTGATTTATAGGGATTTTAATCTCCTTTTCGATTTTATTCGCTAAGGAATAATGATTGTGAAATTGATTATATGTTAGGGACTCATCTGAACGCGCTACTTTATTAACTGTTAAATAATTCATCTCTATAGACAAAGTTTAATTTTTTCATTTCAATAACGTAATGGTGATTTTAAGTTTCCCGTCGACGATTTCAAAACCTAAAGATTTTAATGTTTTAACGCTTTCTTCGGTCAATTTGTAACTTTTTTTAACATCAATTTCATCATCACTTTCAAATACTAGCGGCATGTCTATCTAAAATAACAAAAATAAAAAACCAAATTACAATATTCTATTCAGAAACTCCGATGGGTCCTTGATTCTTTCAAAACTAACATCATGTTTACTCGTTCGCCGCGCAAATTCAATAAATTATCATTTTCATCGGTCAACGATATAACTAAATCGTAAATTGCTCTCACATCTACCGGTAGAAATTCAATATAAGGGGTATATTCTTCAATCATATCGCCTGGATCTACACTCAGCGGAAACTCATATAGAATGCGGTCTTGATTTTCATTTCTATAACTGCCCGAAATAATGTTACATTTCACGCGTACTACATTCACGGGAACGATATTTATTATTTGATCCGAAAGATGCGTCGTATTCGCTTTGAGAACTCTCGCTCCATAACCCAACAGACTGCCGATACTGCAATCTGTATCCGAAAAGTCTATCCATACGGTGCTTTTAATTTCACACTGTAACGTATTTGGGTTTGCTTGCAATGTGATCGTTTGATTAATTTTATTCTGTATATAGTTACTGATATCTTCAATTTCATAACTGCCCGTCGGTATTGTTATGTATTGCTTTTTTGTTAACACATAATTATTATTTTCATCGTTTTTCACATCCTTTTCCAAAGCGAAACAAAATTTATTATTTTTGCGTTCCTCGACGTTCGGGATAGTGTTAGCGGTCATCAACCATTTGAGACCCAATTCGTATTGGCCTTTTGAAAGGCCGATCGGAGGAAAAAATGATTTTTTATCTCCGAACTGTTGCCATCAATCGATAATAGACACAACATATCTATTTAGAAAAAATATAAAACAAAAGACGTATATTTAATCGGATAAAAATTCTAAACATAATCGACCGCAAATCACATCGTCGTCGGTTTGATATATATTGAAATTGTACGTTACGTTGGATTTTCTGAAATAATTCATCAATTCTGGAGGTGGATGCGCATCGCCTATGCTATCAAAGCAATCTACATTTTTATCGATTTTTCGGAAACAAACCCAATGCGTACCGCGGCCGTTTGAAGTGTCTAAATTCACTATCGAGCATTCATTTTTCCAAATCTTTTTCGGTAAAGCGTCCAACATAAAAACACCGCGGAAGTGTGGAATTTTCAATTGTTTCGCGTATTCAATCATTTCGTGATCGTACAAAGCGCGATTTGGTATTGAATCGATTTTTTTTTTCATAGCCGTACCACCGCCTTTGTTAAACCTCAATCGACCACCACTTTTCAGTCTACCGCCAAATTTGGATTTAAGTTTCATCGGGTTAGTTACTGCGTAGACGGCCGCTCTTTCAGTCAAACTGCTATCCGGCGCGAGCACACGTTTCCACGCTCGTTCGGCAAGCGCTTTATCGGCTTGAGATCTTGTTTTATTATCTGAATATTTCGAATAAGCTATATCGGCAGTTTACACGCCTCATCTAATTTATTTATGCCTCTATCACCACGCTTCAACCTCTTATCCAAGTTCGTACCCGGACCGCAATAATTATAACCTGGAATATGAGCTTCAAACGGTAATAAATCTACAGCCTTATTGATTACTGACCCGATTGTACCGCATCCCCCTTTTTTCTTGAAAATATTTTTCTTATATAGAGATATGAAGGTTATATATCGTTTCATATCGCCGTTTTAAATGTAAAATATGTGAATTTTGCCTGTAAAAGGCAGCATATATGTAACTTTTTCTCTAAAATAGAGTGTGCACGGCTTAAGTCACGTGATCAGAATGCTGCTCTCTGATTGGCTGCTGCGCTAGAACGAACAATCTAAATCTACTATTATGAAACAGCATCACCCTCCCTCTCAATGACATTGAAACAGCCGCAAATTGTGCTTAGAAATGTTTACTTGTTCAAATTTCTGTTTTATTGTGAACAAATGACCTTATAACAGATTTTGAACCCACCTTGTAGACAATTTGCGCATATGTAAATATACGTTTAAAATATGATTCACCCAATTATTATCAGAGATGCCTGTTGTCTTAATGATCCCCCACTCTTTCAGTCTTCTATAATTCGTCACTATATCATTAATTTTTCAATATTCTCTCCAGTTGCAACCTCATCAGACCATCACAAACATTCAACAACATTTGTGCTCAGATGGCCACTCCAAAAAAACAAACCGCTCGTTAACTGTTCTGACTGATGTAGCTGAATTCATATTACTTAAAATATTAATCCGTATTATTCATCTAGCTTGGTTTTAGTTTCCTTTGTGATGAGAGGAATTATTTGTAGCGTGTGTGAAAATGCCATGCTTGACCGGGATTCGAACCCGGGACCTCCGGATGAAAGGCCGAGTCCCTACCACTCGCGCCATGGAGGCTGGCTCCTTTGTGATTTTGCCTTTCAATAAAGTAATGTTTGATCACCGATCAACAATTTTTTTAATGTTTTTAATACTTGATTGACTCAAACGACTGCCAACAACAACAGCATTATGCATGTATCCGACCACAATTTAGAGTATGCTTCTAGCAAAGATGCTGGAAGCTAAAAATAACCTTAAGAATGTACTATCAGGGCCATGTCTTGACTTTGCACTAACTTATCAAACACCCTTGGTGTTTATTCTTGTTGGCTCTTAACACAATCTTTTTCTTATGGTAGAATTATAACAAATTTTAGGTTATTTGTTTCTAGTACTGATGTTAAAAAATGCTAGTATTATTGTTAGGAATTTATTGCTTTCTATAAATTAAATTCACGCTTGTAAATATACAGCATGATAGTGTTTGATTTACTGGTTTTGGTTGTTATAATATCAGGTCGATACCAGACGATAGGAATATTAATTTACTATTTTAAATCTATAATCATGGAAAGAGTAGATAAATTAATAAAATGTATGCAGTTTCATACCTAATTTACAGCGGCATTCCCCAGGTCTTTTACAATAACCTTGTAATGGATCACATCCTTTTCTGCATATCGGTACATCACATAAATCACCAGTCCACCCTGGTAGACAACGAACTTCTCCGTTGTCATCACATGTATAATGACTGTGTTCATTTTGACTTACAGGTATTTCACATGCCTTAAAAAAAATAAAAATAATTTAATATAATTAATTTTTTTATCATAAATTATTTATATAGTTTCTTTTTTAAAACTATGTCATGCCAGTACTAAAGTTAAGTACCATTAAAAATAGAAATTAAACATTACATAGAGACATATGGAATATAATACTCAATACTCTTTCTTTGAAGAAACTTCAAAGTTTCTTCATATATGAAACTATTATGTGTGTACCCAGATTAGGCTGCAGACCTTCCAGAAGGATGCGTGTCATGCATTTATATAAACAACATTTTCTTATACTTGATTCATTATCCAACAGATGGTGTTGTATAATTTTAAAATACAAGGAAAACTGTTTCTTAACATATATTTTTAGTGACCATATGTGAGTGAACATCGATTCTACAACTGTGTGAAATCCAGGTGAAGAAAAAGAAGGCAAGCCTTCCTGACCTTCAAGTAGACAGATACATGTCATATCTTTATTTATCTTTAATACTGAATCTAACAAATATATAAACTAGAATGTATCCTTTATACTACTGCATAGTTTTATTGTAAAAAAAATTAAATAGAGCATTCGGTGAGTGTTTCTTTAAAGACTTCCTTCCAGAAGGACTGCAGCAGGTCAGGTAGAAAATGAAATGACATGAAATTTGAGTATACCCTATTGTTCACTGTTTAGTAAAGGTTAAAACAAGTCATTATAACATCAAATCAAAATCAACATCCAGTTACAAAGATTTTAGTTCGATTCCCATCATGTTCCTAATTAGATTTTTTTTCATAGCGCTGGGTTAAGTTTCTTTTACACCATTTTATTGATTACTCTAAACATTTGATTGCACTTTATATACCATTATATTACTGTAATTATTATTATTACTATCCTACACTTTCACAGCTTTTACTTTTGCCACTGACATTCCTTAAACATCATTATTATCTTTATTTTAGGAAACCGGTAACTTTGCATGAGCTCCTAGATATATTGGAATCAAATGAAAGTGAAATTCCCGTTAATGGTCTGGATGTTTCATTGCTACCACCTAATAATGCTACAGATGAGGACTCCGGTGATGAAGCCCTGA
Source organism: Lycorma delicatula (assembly GCF_047948215.1). Taxonomy (NCBI): domain Eukaryota; kingdom Metazoa; phylum Arthropoda; class Insecta; order Hemiptera; family Fulgoridae; genus Lycorma; species Lycorma delicatula. The sequence goes on from NC_134464.1 coordinate 5,458,904, forward strand.
CTATAGACAATATGCCAGCCAGTCAGTTAAATGCACCAGCCTTACTTGTCCCATCCGCTGAGGTTCTTGCAGCAACATTTCCAACGTCAGTTATCTCAACATCTGAATTTTCTGTTCAATACTCTAAAAGAAGACACCAGTCCACTATTAGTCTATCTGAAGGTGCAAATTCAAGATAAGTTCTTGATGAAGGGTAGTGGATAAAATGGCCTCTTGCAGTACATCCTAGTAGCTGGCCAATGCTTTGCATAGTTAAATGTCAGGAAAATACACAACTAACTTATTTTCAACTTTTCTTTGATGTAATCAGCATGATGGTCAAGCACACCAACCAGTATGCTGCAAAGACAAACCGGCTGAGAGACTGTATGGAAAATGAGATGACATGTTTCATTGCAATATTACTTCTGAGTGGATATGTTGTTTTGCCGTGAAAAGAGATGTATTGGGAGACACGTCAAATGATGTTCATAATATGCTGGTTTCAGAGACAATGTCCAGAGACAGATCATACATCATGGCAATCTTCATGTCTGCAATAATGACAAACTTGAGAAAAATGAAGTTTGCCAGTCAGGCCGCTTTTGTAACTGATAAATGAGATATGCTGGGATTTTACTCTTTTCAAGAAAGAAAATTCTGTAGACTTCGTTCGGTTCCTCATTTAAGTGATTTGAATAAAAGGAATGTTCAAGCTACAGGAACAATATGGAAGACCCGAATTAGTTATTGTGATTTACCTGTGGTTGAACTAAAGAAAGAGCCAAGAGGAACTTATAATTACAGATCAAACAGCTCGGCCGATGTACTTGCCACTGTATAGAATGACAACAGCACAGTTTGTGTGGCAAGTAATTTTGACAGGTACATCCCATTCGTCAGGTTGCACGTTTCTCGCAACAAGAGAAAAAGTGAAATTCAGTTTTACAACCACAAGTAATCAATCTATAATTACAGTTTACACACGTGTGGCATCGACAGAGCTGATCAAAAAATTTCTCCAAGTTACAATCAAGGGAAAGAAGTGGTATTTTCCAATAATTGCACACCTGATTGATGTTAGAGAACACAATTCCTGACAGTTAAATAGGCAAGATGGTGGAAGATTAGACAACCTAACATTTCATCAAAAAGTTGCCACTGCAATACTCAACGAATTCTGTCTCGAAAGGGACAACCATCTCATACATCAAAGCTGGACTCTAAGTTCAACAGAATGGAGCACTATGTGACAGATTTATATTTCATATTTTCATATTGCAGGGTGTAAAAAGTTTTTACTTGTTTAATGTATGTGTTTTGTAAGTGTCAAAAGAATGTAAATAATGTATATTCATATATTCAGTATACATGATGGTATATTAGGCTGCAATCCTTCTGGAAGGATGGGCAATATTTTGAAAAAAGAAAAATTATAATTTGCATGACATATTAACACTAATAGAAACAATTATCTAAGAAATTACAAAATTTTCAAAAAAAAATAATTCAGCCTTATCGGGTTAACCTTTATAAAGAATGAAGATATCAAAAGCATTATTCACATAAAAGAATATATTTTTAAATTATTTTTAAAGGCTTCCTCAATCAGACATAGTGGTAGATTAATACAAAAATCTTCCAAATATAAAAAAGATTGTAAAAATTATAAATCAATTAAAACATAAATAAAAATATTCTTCATTAATAATACACTATTTTCTTTCCAAAAAAGTCAGACCCTTACAAGTAATTGAATTCAAAATATTTTTGGTGATCGCTACACCTGCTTGGGTGATAATTGATGTATGTGTCTGTAGTATGAAAATTTCTTTCATGAATCAAATTGCCATATTAAGAGCCAACAATAAGAAACATTAAGCCAATAAACAACATTAAGAAATGTTGTTTATTATTGCAATAAAGTAAATGTAATTGTTTAAAATATCCTGATGGTGTAGAAAAATTTATCAACCTGAAGTCCAAATAAATATCAAAAGATGTTCCTTCCAGTCAGTAACTGAAATATTTTTTATGCGGTACTTAAATATAAAAATTGAATTATTCAAGAAATATTTAATTTCCTTGTTCTGTTGTGCTTAAATTTTATAATTAAAAATTTATTTTCTGCACTTATAGATTGCTGATAATAAACACACGCTGCTTTCAATTGATTTATTATCAATTTAGTTAACATACCTCCTCTATGAATCATGAGACCTTGCCGTTGGTGAGGGGGCTTGAGTGCTCAGGGATACAGAGTAGATGGACCGAAGGTGCAACCATATCGGAGAGGTATCTGTTGAGAGCCAGACTAAGGAATGATTCCTGAAAGAGGGCAGCAGCTCTTTCAGTAGTTGTTAGGAGCGTGAGTCACAATGACTTAAACGGCCATATCAACATCACTCAGTCCTCTGAGTACTGCGCAGCTGAAAGCAATGGAAAACTACAGCTGTTTTTTTTTCCAAGAAAATGTGGCTCTCTGCATTTTCACATAGTAATAATGGAGGCGCCTTCCTTGGTAAAATATTCCGGAGGTAAAATAGTCCCCCGTTCGGATCTCCGGGTGGGGACTACTAAGGAAGGGGTCACCAGAAAACAAAAAAATAACATTCTACGAGTCGGAGCGTGGAATGTTAGAAGCTTAAAAAAGGTTGGTAGGCTTTTTTTTTTTTTTTTGTCTTCAGTCATTTGACTGGTTTGATGCAGCTCTCCAAGATTCCCTATCTAGTGCTAGTAGTTTCATTTCAGTATACCCTCTACATCCTACATCCCCAACAATTTGTTTTACATGTTGGTAGGCTAGAAAATTTAAAAAGGGAAATGGATAGGATGAATGTGAATATAGTAGGAATTAGTGAGGTTCGGTGGGAAGAAGGCGACTTTTGGTCAGGTGATTTTAGAGTAATTAACTCAGCGTCAAATAATGGGCAGGCAGGAGTAGGTTTCGTGATGAACAAGAAGATGGGGAGGAGAGTGGAGTATTTCAAGACGCATAGCAATAGAATCATTGTAATAAGGATAAAATCAAAACCTAAACCGACAACGATTGTTAACGTCTATATGCCTACAAGCGCCCATGATGATGATGAGGTAGAGTGTGTATACGAAGAGATTGATGAAGCAATTAAACACGTTAAAGGAGATGAAAATTAAATAATAGTTGGAGATTGAAATGCAAGCATTGGAAAAGGCAAGGAAGGAAATATAGTGGGTGAATACGGGCTGGGCAAAAGGAATGAAAGAGGGGACCGACTTATAGAGTTTTGCACGAAGTATAATTTAGTAATTGCCAACACCCAATTTAAAAATCATAATAGAAGAATATACACTTGGAAAAAGCCAGGCGATACTGCAAGGTATCAGATAGATTATATCACGGTTAAGCAAAGATTTAGAAATCAACTGGTTGACTGCAAAACTTACCCTGGAGCAGACATTGATAGCGACCATAATTTGGTGATAATGAAATGTAGATTGGGGTTTAAAAACCTGAAGAAAAGGTGTCAGATGAATCTGTGGAATTTAGAGAAGCTTGAGGAAGAGGAGGTAAAGAAGATTTTTGAGGAGGACATCGCAAGAGGTCTGAGTAAAAAAGATAAGGTAGAAAATGTAGAAGAAGAATGGGAGAATGTTAAAAAGGAAATTCTTAAATCAGCAGAAGCAAACTTAGGCGGAATAAAGAGAACTGGTAGAAAACCTTGGGTTTCAGACAATATATTGCAGCTGATGGATGAACGTAGAAAATATAAGAATGATAGTGATGAAGAAAGTAAAAGGAACAATCGGCAATTAAGAAATGCTATAAACAGGAAGTGCAAACTGGCGAAAGAAGAGTGGATTAAAGAAAAGTGTTCAGAAGTGGAAAGAGAAATGAACATTGGTAAAATAGACGGAGCATACAAGAAAGTTAAGGAAAATTTTGGGGTACATAAATTAAAATCTAATAATGTGTTAAACAAAGATGGTACACCAATATATAATACGAAAGGTAAAGTCGATAGATGGGTGGAATATATTGAAGAGTTATACGGAGGAAATGAATTAGAAAATGGTGTTATAGAGGAAGAAGAGGAAGTTGAGGAGGATGAAATGGGAGAAACAATACTGAGATCTGAATTTAAGAGAGCATTAAAAGATTTAAATGGCAGAAATGCTCCTGGAATAGACGGAATACCTGTAGAATTACTGCGCAGTGCAGGTGAGGAAGCGATTGATAGATTATACAAACTGGGGTGTAATATTTATGAAAAAGGGGAATTTCCGTCAGACTTCAAAAAAAGTGTTATAGTAATGATACCAAAGAAAGCAGGGGGAGATAAATGTGAAGAATACAGAACAATTAGTTTAACTAGTCATGCAACAAAAATCTTAACTAGAATTCTATACAGAAGAATTGAGAGGAGAGTGGAGGAAGTGTTAGGAGAAGACCAATTTGGTTTCAGGAAAAGTATAGGGGCAAGGGAAGCAATTTTAGGCCCAGATTAATAGTAGAAGGAAGATTAAAGAAAAACAAACCAACATACTTGGCGTTTATAGACCTAGAAAAGGCATTCGATTACATAGACTGGAATAAAATATTCAGCATTTTAAAAAAATTAGGGTTCAAATACAGAGATAGAAGAACAATTGCTAACATGTACAGGAACCAAACAGCAACAGTAACAATTGAAGAACATAAGAAAGAAGCCGTAATAAGAAAGGGAGTCTGACAAGGATGTTCCCTATCTCTGTTACTTTTTAATCTTTACATGGAACTAGCAGTTAATGATGTTAAAGAACAATTTAGATTTGGAGTAACAGTACAAGGTGAAAAGATAAAGATGCTACGATTTGCTGATGATATAGTAATTCTAGCCGAGAGTAAAAACGATTTAGAAGAAACAATGACAAAAGTAATGAAATGTAGTAGAAATAACAAAGATGGACAACTGAATGTGAAAATAGGAGGAGAAAAGATTATGGAGGTAGAAGAATTTTGTTATTTGGGAAGTAGAATTAGTAAAGATGGACGAAGCAGGAGCGATATAAAATGCCGAATAGCACAAGCTAAACGAGCCTTCAGTAAGAAATATAATTTGTTTACATCAAAAATTAATTTAAATGTCAGGAAAAGATTTTTGAAAGTGTATGTTTGGAGTGTCGCTTTATATGGAAGTGAAACTTGGACAATCGTTGTATCTTAGAAGAAAAGATTAGAAGCTTTTGAAATGATATAGGAGAATGTTAAAAATCAGATGGGTGGATAAAGTGACAAATGAAGAGGTATTGCGGCAAATAGATGAAGAAAGAAGCATTTGGAAAAATATAGTTAAAAGAAGAGACAGACTTATAGGCCACATACTAAGGCATCCTGGAATAGTCGCTTTAATATTGGAAGGACAGGTAGAAGGGAAAAATCGTGTAGGCAGGCCACGTTTGGAATGTAAAACAAATTGTTAGGGATGTAGGATGTAGAGGGTATACTGAAATGAAACGACTAGCACTAGATAGGGAATCTTGGAGAGCTGCATCAAACCAGTCAAATGACTGAAGACAAAAAAAAAAAATAAGTTAACATAAATGAGTTAATATTTTATAGTGTCCCACGAAGAAACAGGGAAACTATCAGGAGATGTTCTACTGGTGAAAGTAATGAAAAAATTTCATATAAATATAGGTCTGTAAATGATCCTGAAATGATATGGAAAGCTACCAGAAATATTTTACTTTGGGCAGAGCACTGTGCATATTGTGAAGGTGGGAATTTTGAACACTTACTGTAACTGAGGTTTATTATTCTGTTACCGATTATCATTTCATCTAATCTATTTTTTTTTATTTTGCTTTATTAAGAGTAATTTTATTAGATACAGAATAATATGATTTTCTACCTATTTTTCGTCTCAGTAAAAAATCAATTTTTAAAAGTTTTTATGTACTTTTTATTGGCTGTATTTACATTAATTTTCTCAGAATTAAATTTTCTATAAATTACTAAATCTTCTGCATTTATTAGTCATTTAACAAAGCTATTGTATTACAGATCTAAAAAAAAAAGTTGTTTTTCGACACTGAATTTTGTGTTATACTTCAGATACCTTAAAAGCTATTACAGTTATAATTCTGGGACTTGTTTTATCCTATTTTCCGGCTCAAATTACATAAGAAACTTCCAAATTTACTGCTTACTTTGGGTCTCAAAAATGACAGTGGAACTTCTTTCTATTAGAAGAGCTGAAATCCATGCAAAATCTTTCGCTAGCTATAACTCGAAAGCAAGCATTTCGAGACATGTTTATATGAACTTTTTTCATTATTTTTTGGCAAAACTATCATTAAAATTTCTCCATTTCTTCGTGGAGAAAAGACATCATGTGTGGATTACCAATATCCATATCTTCCAAAAAATCTCTTCCCAAGGAAGAAATTTAATTAGTTAAGTGTCAGCATGGATTTTTATATTTGTTGCCTTTGCTGAGCCATTAGTTCACCAGCAACTCTAAATGTAAAATTACTTTTATATCTTGAGTCTTGTAGGCTGGATAATCTGTTTGAAGTACCTTAATGATATCATAAGATAATAATAACTGAACTGTTTATAATAAGAAAAAATGTCTAAAATCCATTTTTCATAAAACCAGTTATAATTATGCCATTATTATTACAACTGAAAGATCATCTTAAATGTAAACTGAATTTTTGAGGTCCAGGTTTTAGTCAATGAATAATGTATTAATAACTATATTTATTAATACTAATAATAAAAGGAAAAAACGATACTGTTGTGTTTGGCACATCCGTACATCACCTGGCTCGATACTTCAATACATACACTAACCAATAGATGACGCTACTTGGCCTATTATAGGAACAGTAAAAGTATCACGTACTTAACACGTATTAATAATTCAACAGCTGTATTATAACGTTTGAATTATATGGCTGGGCCCTGTTTCATAATGATGCAATGATCATATTTTTCTTTTCAACCACTATTCATTAGAAGCTGGTATCAGCTGTTTAACCTATCAACTTTTTTTTTATTTTGATTTTAATACGATTTAGAAGTTAGCAAGCAAAGGTTAATTTGAAAGTGCACTAATAGGTAACTAAGTTTCTATACTACACTGTTTACCTTTCTTAACGCTTTAAATGGTATACCGGGTATAGCTCACGTAGAGTAACGCGGATGGATTACCGAAGCTCGAGTTATACATTTAATTCTATTACAACCGGCACGCGGGCTATTCTCGTGTATATACGATACATGCAATTAACCTTAATTAATTTTGAACGGTTTTGAGTATCTCTTACCACACATCTCAGGAATGGTCGACCTCAAACTATCCACGACTACACTTCATTTACACACACATAATACACATTCATCCTCTAAAGTAATACCTTGCGGTGGTTCCGGAGGCTTAACAGAATAACATGAGAGTAACCCTTACCGCCGTCTGTTAGATATTTTGGAAACTACGTAATTTTATTCAACATGTGTTTCTTGCCGGCGAAAAGCTTGGTGATGGCACTTCGTTCATGTTAGTGCGTTACCTTGTCATGTGTTTCTATTGATATTTCACCAAGATATCTACATAATATGTTACGTTTATATTAGTGAAATGAATACTGTATTCTTTTTAGTAAGTTAGTTTGCTTACGGCGTAAAATATACGCCTTAAAGTTTTGTTTACTTTCTAGGATATTTTCTAATGTGAGTTGATGTTTTGATTTTTCCAGATGCGTTTATTGTTTTATATTCTGACATTTATTACTTGTACTAAGTAAACATAAATATGAGTGAATGTTATTGCGTAGACGATCCTAAAACTGTTAAATGATCATTCAGATTCTGATATTGATGATAATATTAGTTAAAATGAAATTCACCTTAAAATTCTAAGTGAGGTAATTTTTGATTCTGGATAAGAATTGAGAAATTGATTGAGGATAATGATGCAGATTTCGAAATAGGGTCAGATTTTTTCTGACAGTGATGGTAATGTTGATAATAGGTCTAACACTGCCAATAAAGTTTTCCTGATCAGGGTCCATCTACATCTACTTCTCAGCCTGAGGCCAATAAAAATACTAAAAGAAAGAGAAGTAGTGGGCCTGCAAACCAATCGGATGAGATGCTGGGATGTTGTTTTTTGACAATCAGCGCCTTCTGCCTGATTTAAATGAATTTAGTGGCTTAACAATTGCTATAGATGAGACAGCACCATTTGATGTCTTGTTTTTTTCTGAGTCAATTGTAAAACTCATAAAATCTGAAACTAATAAATATGCTAAATGTATAACTGATAAACTAAAAAGAAATAATAAATTTAAACCAAATAGTGTTTGGAGTAAATGGGGGACAGTTTTTATTTTTGGATAATTTTGTCATCAAATTCAAGTTATAATGTTTTTGCTAAGTACAGTAAAATTATGTTTTTTAGATTATTGAACTATTGATTGTGATGGTTCAAAGTTATGTGCTTTGAACCAAATTAATAAATCTTATATGGATTTATTAATTTATGATGAAGATAGTAATAATCTGTTCAAAATACTTCAAAAATGTTTAGGATTTGGGTACCAGGTCTTTAACATTGATCGATATTAAAGAAAAGAGAACTTATGACTAATAAAACTATTGCACAGAAAAGTATTGGGTAATGTATTTTTAGAAACATAAAAAAAAATTTCCATAAACGATATGTTGTATCATTGAATTAAACCCATAATCCCAATACCTTCTCAGCTGTAGAAAAAATACTGTATCTAACTCTATAATGGCCATTAATGCACCAATGCAAAGTGTATGACACTCATCAAGGCTCGTGTCTCAAAAAGATTTTTAATAAATTAAAAATTCTACCAATATTAGTCTGCTCTTGGCATTTAACAATGAAATTTCTCCATCATTATTGATATAGTAAGTTTCCCACTCTGTGATGTGTAGGAAATAAACAATTTGAGGCCTGAATATAAGTTGTATTTTAATGCTGAAGGCTTTTAAATGATGTCTTCCGATAACCATTTTGGTATTGTATTCTAATTAACTACAAATCAATTCATAGATGTTGTAAGCTTGTAAAGTACGTAGACTACCCAAACAAAAGATGCATAACTGCTGAGTCCCTGAAATTAGCAAAGTTGTGCTAGATAAATGGAAACTTTTGAAAAGTCATTTTAGTTAATTCTGGTTTGATATAAATTGGAAAGCAAGAAAATATTCAAAAGTTATTACAGAATGTTACTTAAAATTTAAAATTAATTTGCAATTCTGATTTTTAAAAAGACCATCATCAGTAGACAATGAGGAAATTGTATTTATATAAGAAAATAAATGAGAAATGAAAAATACAAAAAATACTTAAGAAACGTTATAAATAAAACTAGTAGTTTTTAACTGTATTTTAAAATGAGATAAAAAATTCAATCAATTTTTCTCATTTTAGGCCGTCGCAATCAAAAGTGTAAATTTAGCTAAAAAAAATCCATTAAAACTTCAAACTCAGATTGCCTACCATAACCTAATACACCCCTTTTTTATAAGGTTAATAGGTAATCTATTTTAAGAAAAATAGAGAGTGTTGCTAGAATATGTTTCCCAATTACAAAAATCTGATTTCTATTTCTAATATGCCTTTTTAAAAATGGTTACTTACTACAAATTTCAAGACCAATATCCAGGCAATGTTGGGCTACAACTAATTTCCATGATTTTTTTATATTTATATCCACTTGATTTATTTCATGTAACCCCAATTTTTATTGGCGTTACATGAAAAAGCAAGGTAAGCAAGTTAATTTTTTGTCAGTTTTCTTTTCTAGTAAAACCAATGAATTTGTTGCTTCTGTAGTAATAATTTTTTTTGTGATTAGCTTCTTGACCATATTGCTCACAGTTTGTTCTGTAAAACATTTTCATTTGACTTGATAGTTTTAGTTGTTAACTCTGATACAAGTCATTAAATTGTTTTTATACATTATCAGCACCTTAAGAACTAAAAATATATGAAGTAAATATAAAATGCCAGTACTTAAAGGCTTATATAATAAAATTTAATCAGACAAGTTAAAATCTTTTTTTGGGAAATAAAATAAGACCACCCTTGACCTATTATCGTGAAGCAAGTTATTAAGCTTCAAACACATCGGCAAATATATAATATGACTAGTATAAATACTAACAGCAAACAACTCAACAGCTTTCTGTTGCCTTTGGAAATTTCATTTCATTATTCAAGTTTATATTCAAAAACAAGAAAAACCAAACAAAAATAGCCTCAGATTATTTTTTACCCCTTAACCACAAATGCATAAAACGTGCAAAAAAAATTGTAAAAATATGCCTTGTTTCAGATTTCAGTTCTTGCCCATTCACAAGATTTTTCAATGTATGGTTTTCTGGGGCAAGGCTTAATAATGATTTAAATCAAGAAAAAAAAATAGAATGAAGTCTCTTTGTTTAAATGAATTGATACTTGTTAACAAAAATGTGATGAAATATTTCAAACTGTGCTGTTTATACTCAGTAACTCTTGCAAGAAAATAGTAAGCCAGCTTATTTTTTTGAGTAGCAGTGCAGTATAAACTACAGCTTGTAATTAATGCTGTGATGTGTCATTTATAACTTTTTATCTCCAAAACAGTTAAAAGTAGCAGTTATTTTAAAAATTCCAAAAACAAATCACCTATCCAATTGATTAAAGATGTTGGTAGAAATGCTTATGTGTAATCTGATGTAATAAGATCTATATTATTCTTCTGGATGCTGTTAATGTATTAATGATAAATTTTGTAATTTAAAAAAAAATATTTTTCTACTTGTTTAAATACAAAAAAAAAATGTATGTTGTGCTAATAACAAGTTGAAATTTGATTAGGTAATTGAGGTTAATTAAATAAAGGAGGTCACCCAGTCTATTATTTTGAAGATACTGTTTAAAAAGAAAAGAATGAAAACAACTTTCAAAAGGGTGTGGTTTATAAATCTATCATTTTTTTAACTCAGTTTTATCCTCCATTTATTTTTATCCCTTTTGTACATTATTTTATATTTCATCACACTTTTCATTATGTTTTACTTATTTTGTTATTTATTATTCGTATGTATCTTATATACTTCTGTTCATATAATATGCATTATATGAATGGAATGAAATTGAACCATTTTTGAAACGGCTTGTTTCAGGGAATGAAAATTTATCACATAACAACAATATTGTATAAACCCATAGTGATTGAAACATGATGTCGATTGATCACAAGAAAAGTGATGCTGTGCACGTGCGCATGTGTGATATGGAATTTTAAAGGAATTTTTAATTATGAGCTGTTGCCACTCGACTAAACAATGATTCTAACCTCTATAACAGCTTTAAAAATGATGCCAAACAATTGAGTTAAAGTGATCAGTAGGAAGGTGTCATCTTCCATCATGACATTGCCAGACCCCACACATTTTTGGCGACCCATCGAAAATTGAAAAAGCTTGGCCAGGAAGTTTTTGTGTATCAATCAATCTTGAAATGTATTTATATCTCATTAAAAGCTGCAGTTTATTTGATTAAATATGTTTTTATTCTTAAGATAAATCAGTATAATTTCTGCCTTTTCTCATTTGTTTTGTTGCTGTTATGTCCTTAGTCTCAAGTGTATTGTAATGCAATTAGCTCCTTTTTTTATTTTATTAAATGCTGAGTCATTCTAAACCGACAGCTTCAATGATTTCATTTTACGATCAATTTATTTTTAAATATGTAAATATTATTATAGAGTATTTATTACTTTGCTCAATGTTTGTTATTTGTGAAAAGTCAAGAGAAACTGCAATTCAAAATTTACATACAAAAATTTAAGAACAAATGAAATATTTTCTTCCCATTTTTATTTATAAACATTGTTAAACAAATAAAAACTAATGCGTATTCAGTTGAGTGATAAATTAGTTAGGTTTTAATATATTTATACATTTTAAGTTTCATTAACTCCTGTTATAGTCGTTAGCTGTCAAGCGATTAAACTGCATCCAGTAACGCATTACTTCATCGTATAATTTTATTTATCCAATATACCAGGATCCAATAGTATTGCTAATATAATTTAACAAAAGGTTGTTTTAAATTTATACTGAATAGTATGAAACTGCCTGAGAAGATGATTATTAGTTAAAATATGACGGAATTGTTTATTGATATTTTTTATATATATATATTATATATATATATATATATATATATATATATATATATATATATATATATATATATTATATATAAAGTATATATAAAGTATATATATATATATATATATATATATATATATATATACTTTCTTGGCGGTTGCAGTACTATGAATGAACAAGGAGAAAATATCGTAAATGTGACAAAAGTTGCTCTCTTTTTTTGTTGCTTCAGGCCAACAAAAAAAAAGGATGTGTGTGTCTTTATTACTGTCTGAACCAGTAACGGGAGTTAATGAAAATCTTTAGTATGTTTTTGAACTGTTCAATAAGATTCAAAATTTATCTTATACAAGTTTTCCCCAAATAAGTTTCAAATTCAAAAGTAAATATTATATTTGTTTAAAATGTTGAATTTCTCAAGATTTAGTGTTTTTCATTCAAATTTGATACATGTACATTTGCCTAGAAACCTTGGTAATGCTTTCACCGGTTTTTTAAACAAGTAATTCAGCTAGTAAGCTTAAAGATCTTTTGTGTGATATACGGTATGGATTATTTGTGGTTGACAGATGCTAAGCCCAAGAAATATTCAAAGCAAGAACCTTCTGGATGAAAGACAAAAATGTTACCGCTTTACTTCTGAGATCAACATAGGTTCAACAGTGTAAATTTTGCTCGGCTGGTAAGCTAATTATGTCAGTAATTTTATGCTTCTGAAACAAGAAGGAAGTGGACCGCTGAAAACTCTTAAGCCAAATATATCTCTCTTGTGCATTCTAGACTTTGTATATCGGTTACATATATTCCTAATTAAAATTAATTAAAGGGATATATTTCACTCTTAATCGGTTTTAATTATACATTGTAGAAATCTCAATTTGTTGTAGCAAATTAATCGGCTACATTACACTTTAATTTATCCATTTATAACAGAGGAATTCATTTGACACCGTATCCTCCCTCCAATTGTAGTAAAAAATATCTTTATACCACCTCACTAAGTGTTAGTAGTAGTACATCATATGTCCCATCTAAATACAGCTCTCTATTGAAGTGAAAGCTACAACTTCCTGCATGACTTTTTAAATGAATTTTCTATTCTAACCTTAACAAGGTTGCAGGCAAGTTCATTGACATTTGTTTGCTTAATATAATTTATATTTTTCTCTGTTTATGCTGTAGTTTTATTTTTATTTTTATTTTAAGTATTTTCTATATACGATTTAGGAATTTTTTTAACGTAAGCAAGTCATCATTCATCGAAAGAAATATCATATGTTTAGAAATATAATGAGTTGTTAGTCGCAATGGATGCATGGAACAAGGTCAGCTGACTAGTTATGTAGGTCATATTCATATAACCTACAGAATGAAAGAGACAGATATTACCGGTTTATAATTTTAGTAATTACTTTTGTTTTATATAACGTAAAATTATTTCCCCTTGTATGCAAATTTTAATGATATTACTTACCTCTATTAGCGATGATAAAGGATGTTCAACTCTTTTTCTTTTATTACAGATAAACAAGTTGGAAACTGGGAATTCCAGATTGAAATATGTATTTTAAATCTCATTAGAGGTAATTAATGACTGTTCTGTTGTTCTATTGAACTTTAAACTAGTCATGAAAGTGTATTTACCATGTCATCCCTTCCATATAATTTTGATATATATATATATTAAAATAAAATTATTGACTGTTATACAAGTATGTGGGCAGACAGAAGTGTAATTATGGTGGCTTCTTCGTGTAAATTCTAACCTGGTATTACTGGCTTTGATTTGATGTTGATCTTATTTTTAATCTATATTTAATTTAATTTTCCATACCCTATTATCTCCATTACAATCATTTAAATAAATATTTGATTCGGGTCGTAATACAAGATCACATAAGAAGTCCACAGATTATATCAGGGTCTATGGGTTATGGGCCACAGGTGTGTGTATATATATATATATATATATGTATACAGTAACTTCGCTTACGATTTTCACGGGTTCGATTTATTTTCGTTTCGAAAATTACGATTTTCAAGTGTCCGACGCAAATTAGCGTCTTAAGTGGAAAATTGTCGTAGCTGAGAAGCAGCTAAGATAACGTTTCTTTCAGAGAAGCGTTATTGAGGACGGTAGAGTGTAAAAGTTTTAACATACAAGAATTATGTGAGAAAATACGAGGGTTATTTTTTTCAAGGTCCGATCGGTCACGAAATTAAAACCAGAGTGAAAATAAAAGGTTTTTTATTTGTAACAAGCACTTACATAATTACGCTACTTCTCTACATAGTCGCCACTCCGATTTAGACGTTTGTCGTACGTAGTACCCAATTTCCAATACCCTTGTCATAGAACGGAGCCGCCTGTGTTTTCAGCCGTGTTTCTACGCCGGTCTGCAGATCGATGTCTGCGCCAAAATGTTGTCCTCCTAGCCAGCCTTTCATCCTCCGCTTATACTTTTTCGAGAGGAATGTTGTCAACAGGCATTGTCTTTCTCCATGACGATGCTCAGCCGCACATTACAGCTGTAACAAAGAAGCTCCTGCAGCGTTTTCGTCGGGAAGTCTTTGATCACCCGCTATACATCCTGGACTCGGCTCCATACGATTTTCACCTTTTTGATCACATGAAACGCTGGCTAGGAGGACAACATTGTGGCACAGACATCGAGCTGCAGAGCAGCGTAGAAACACGGCTGAAAACACAGGCGGCTCCGCTCTATGATGAGCGTATTGGAAAGTTGGTACCACCCTATGACAAATGTCTAAATCGGAGTGGCGACTATGTAGAGAAAAAGCGTAACTATGTAAATAATTGTTACAAATAAAAAAAAACTTTTATTTTCACTGAAGTTTTAATTTCATGACCGATCGGACCTTGAAAAAAAAAATAAACCCTCGTATTAATGATAGTAATTGTAAATACACGTAAGGATAAGCAAGTATGCGTACAGTGCGTACAATGAAAATAAAAGCTTGTGGTGGAGAAGATCGAGACTGCATTACTACCGAACCTGAAATCATTTACTAATAGGACAACAATAATAATAATAGTCGTAATTTTATTTATGCAAATTTAATTTATTACAGTTTTCATGTTTTATTAGTTGTAACTCATTATTAGATAATTTGATAAATAAAAATTTCATAAACAAGAATTTTAATGCGGTTGTATTTTTAATCGAAAAAATTTAAACTACTCCTTGAATGTATATTGAATCGGTAACTACACTAAATTGGATATACAGTTATTATTCTTCAATGTTTAAAATTTTCAAATTATTATTATTATTATAATTAGCAACAATTACTTGGAATTTGCATTATATGACCAGTTCAAGAGTAAGTTCATCATGTTCTCTGTCTTCATCGGAACAGTCACTTTATCCGTCCTTTCGTCGATTAGCGATTCCATCTTATAATCAGTTTCATCTTTTTTGACGTGTTGGCATTGTGGTCTCCAATCATCCTTATTCATTTTTTCTTCAGCTAATTTTGTACGGTCGGTACTTTTCGGAATGGTGAGTTGGAAGTCGCAGAACTTGAGGCCCGTATTTTTTTAATAGTTCATTGAAATACTTTATTTTTTAATTTCTATGTTTTAACTCGCTTTATTAAACGGAATATTGTTCTTTTCTAACCGGTTAATCGTGTCACTTTTCTTGTTATTTGAATTCAGAGGCTTCTCTAAAAGTGAATTGTGGTGTGGCGCATTATCGATAACAACCTCTGACTGGTGGGGAAGACCAGGAATTAATTTTTCAGATGTCCACTTCTTGACATTGTCGTAATAATCGTCAATTTTTGAACCGGTTTTCCAACTTAACATCGCGTTCGGAATGAACCCCATTTCTCCTCCAGCGTAGATTGTGGTTAACCGACCGTGTTTATTAATCGGCACACTTTACTTTTGCACCACTGTCATCCAATCGCGACTTTTTCGTCGAATTGGACTTTAAAATATACAATTCGTCTAAATAAACAATCAAAGAGTTTTTTCTGCAGTAGTTAATTTTTGTTAAATATTTTATCCTCTTCCACCGGATATCTTCATTCTTAGCCAAAAGTTTCTATTATTATCAGTTTTACACCGCTTTTCAAAATAGCTGCTAGTTAATGAACTTGTAAATAGAATACTCTTTTGAAATTCTTCAGTGTAATTTAATGTAGGCAGTTCATTTTGTTTTGCCTTACAACGCCTTGATCAAATTGTCCAATCCACTAACCGCTTTTGAACGTTGTTTGTACTTTTTTTAGTGTACTGAATGAGCACAACTGCGATTTAGATTTAAGAAGATGTTGCTTTTCTGTCAGAGTTTTTGAAGTTGTGATCTTGAGATCCCACAATCTGTTAAAAACGTATTAATTGTTTGTCATCTTCTAATTTTCCTAATTTTATAGCTTCTTCCTTCAAAAATCGTAAATATTATTAACTATTTCACGAGGCTACGGAGCTTTTTATTCTCTTCACAAAAAACAATAAATATCTTAATTTTTTCAAGACTTCCTCCCGCCGTACATAACTCAAATGAAATATTTTGATAACCTTTATTCGTATGGAGTGAACATTCGTTTTACGACTCGGTTGACGGAGGAAATATAATCGTATTTCACACAACTAAAAGCTATTCGAATCAGAAGTGTTAAAATCTTTAGCGATTTGAGTTTTTGCTTCATCATACGTTTTAAAATTTTTAATTTATCATCTACAGGTAACGCTTTTTCTTTTAATGCCGCTCAAGTTGTTCTTCACAGTCGATACCGATTTCACGACGTTTACCAAAGAAAAACAAACGATTCAAACCGTTCTTACCCGACAAAACAACAAGAGGATCAAGTCGGCCCGAATTCACACTCTGCACTGAACTGAATTCAACGATTCATATCCGCTGTTATGATGAACAGTTATTATCTGACTGTTTGTTTAGGGGAAAATTTACGGCAAACTTTCGGTGATTCACGTTTAATCTTATTTTCATTAATAAATTTTTAGACAGCCTTACGTAACTGTTAAATTTCAATTCGTCAGATATAAAACAGAGAGCGTGTTAGGCGAGATCGAGTGCATATCACACATATATACATGTGTTTTGCCTTATCGGTGTACCGACTTAATAAAAATAGTGTTTTAAGCAGAAAAGAGCTTATTAAGCGGAGTTTACTATATACGCAATCGAAAACTTTATTGTCTGATCCCGTTTAGAAGCCGAATAAAAAATTATAGAATTTTTTTAATCGTTTCATAACATGAAACGACACAACATAACGTGTTATGTTATTTTAGAGGATATTCTAATAAAAGATTGCACGATAAAGCGACATCCAATTTTTTATTGTAGCGGGACTTATAAGCAACCTAAAAGTTTCAAACTCTGTCAATTAAATTCATATCCTTAATAGCCTAAAAAGGTCTAAAATTTACAAAAAATTAACGATCAACCGCTTTGCTCATAATCCTTTACCGATCCCATCACTCTAAATGTTTCGATTACCGCTTTTACATTATGTCGTTTAGGGACCGGTGTACCTGGAAATCTAACAAAAAACTTGTTTTTCACTGTCTGTGTGTACTCACTCTTCTCACGGAATACGTATTCAACGAGAAATACATGATGTTCTAATGTTAATGCCGTTCTGAGCGTGCACGAAAAGACATTCTGCGCATTAAATTGTTCAAAGGCGACTAACACAAAAAAATGAAAAACAAAAATACACCTTCTCAAAAATACACCTTCTACCGATACACCTTCTCATCTTAAGATTCCGGCTGGATGGCTCGCAGAAACAAAATGCATACAACGCAGCATATCAACCTTTTCAGAAAACATTACTCGCAGCACGAGTTACTGTCAGAAATATGATATACAGCCAAAATATAAATAATAATAGAAGCAACACACACACACACACATATATATATATATATATATACATATATGTATGTTCAAAAACAGTTGAACGTCACAGGCCTTCGTGGTTGCCCGGACGCCTGGGTTGTGACGTCATAGGCAGGTGTAATATCACAGGCAATGTGCCTCGAGACGGTCTATCTGCCTAGATCTAAATCATATATCTTATCTAGTTCGGATGTTAGCACAGTTGAAGGTCGTTCGGTAATTGTGAGCCTGAACGTCCTCAACCTTAATCTTTTTTCAAATTGGAGTATCTTGAAAAATATTTCAAAAGTCGGAAGAGTGAAATTACGTTAGTATTCTTCCTCAGAATCTGTAATGGCCGTAGCGTTGTTATCGCCTGTTTTGAGCAACTCTTTCCGATTTTTGAAACTTGTATTTTTATTAATTATATATATTTTTCAACATAATTCAATTTGAAAAAGATTAACGTTGAGGACGTTCAGGCTCACAATTACCGGTCGTTCGACGTCAGAGGTGTGTGTTACATCTAAATCTCGTATCTTTTATAGGTCCGATGTCATAGAATTTAAGGATTTAAACTCGTATTTTATTAGGACCGATGTTAGCAGAGTTGAAGGCCGTGTGACGTCAGAACAATTGGCGCCTGCAGCCGGGGCTCGAGACACTAGCGCTGGTGGGCGAGATATGAACTAGATGAAGACAGTAGCGCCCCGGCGTGTTAGAGCGGAATTAAAGTCGATAATCGAAATAGTAATAGCGCGAAATATGATTTAGTAAATAAACGACATCAGAACTCTTGTCTGTAGCTAGGGCTCGAGACGGGATATCTAACCGACCTCGCAAGTTAGGATACGACAGCGTGTGTGTATCTGTCCCTTTAGCCGGTTGAGTTGCGCAACATTAGACTGGTACTGACTGTTAGTGGGTATCCGATCGGTGCTATTTGTTGCTACCGCTCGCGCCTCGGAGGCCGGCGATCGGTGCTGGTTGGCAAGGCATATCCGCCCTCCTATAAAAAGCAATATCTTTTTCGCGGTGGCATCGTTAGCGAGCAAGTTTAGGACGACGACATTTGATCGTTCATCATGTCATCCTTTGAGAAAATGCAATTACCGAACGATAGCGAATCGGCCCTATCGAAACTGCCAGACTAAATCTCTGCAAATCAAACGTATTCAATCTTTGGGCTACAGACGCCCAAAAATGTAACCTGAAATTATATCGATACAAACACCTTTACGACGATATCGCATTTTTGATGAACATCGGGGAAGATATAGAAAATCAATTAGAAAGACAGGCTTGATCACCTTCAGCCTTGTTCTGAAACGTGAAGCTTTTGTATAGAAATCGAATGTAATATGAAATAAAGACGATACAAAAATATGCAGCGGTAATGTTCGAGTACATGATGCAGGTGAAATAGAAGACGCGAACGAAAAGAACAAAGTAGAATTCGCCCCCTCGATAACGGTCCTCAGGAATCGGAAAAAAACGTGCTAGGTTAGAACTGTGAGAACCGTCACTATTCAACGTAATCGAAAGCGCACTCAATAACGACCTGGTTATGTGCGATAGCAATAAAATGAATGGTGAAAAAGATATATACCGATTCTTACTCGATCTAACACAAAATGTTATAAATCTACTTACCGAGCTGATTAACGAATACGACAAAAACATAAAATTCAACCTATTTTTGTAGTGCACGCGTGAAAGACATAGGAAACCGCTTGAGGAAACGAAGAAAATGAAACAAAGGATAAAAACTTTAAAACAGAAACGATACTGGTAAACAACAAAATCGATATTGACAAATCACTAGATAAAGCCTTCGATAAAATAATAAACGAAAAGACGGAATTTATAACTAAAGGAAGCGGTTGGTCTTTGCTGAGCATAGACAGTCTGTTAATCCGCATAAACAAATACTTTCCCTTATGCGATTTGACATACATCGATCTCCCTAAAGAAAGGAATCAACGATTGAAATGAAGATAACTGCTGCTTCAAATGGGCTATACTAAATAAATATGTAACTAGACCGAATCCTCATCGGGTAAATGAACGATACTACGTTTTGGAAGATGAATATGACTTTAGCGTAGTAAATATCATCTGAAATCAAAGGTATAGTGAAGTTTGAAAAAGCTAATAAGGTTTCTATAAATGTATACGCACTAAAAAAAACAAACAAGGAAATGAAACCGATACAGGTGTGTGTGTGAGGAAAAAGCCATTCCCTTCGATTTTCGGTTTATTAAGAATGAAACGATCAGTCGTTATTGTTACATATCAAATCTATCACGTCTAGTCCGATCACAGTTAACAAAACATACAGAAGCAATCAAAATATGCAAACGATGCTTCACCTTCTTCCGAAAAGACGCCGATTGTTACAGGAAAATGCAAGCTTATCTCCGACGCCCCTTTGATGAATGGACCGGCTAATGTTAAAATGCCGCAACATAGTAAAGACGGTACGCTGCCAGTACTAAAGTTTAAGAATTACCAAAACGTTTCCCGTTCTAGTCATTGCATACGCTGACTTTGAGAGTATACTAAAGCCGACTCCGTACTGTCCATCACGGACCAAAAATTACACGCATGTCGCACGGCAACATAAACCTGTGAGCTACCGACTGTACTTTGTGTTTCACAACTCTGTTGACGATGAGATAAAGTTTACCTCAAACACCGCTGCTGTGCAGAGGTCCTAACGCTGCACAGCTCTTTGTACAACAATTACTTGATTTAACGTCAAAAGTGACAGACAAACTGAAACGAAACGAAAAAATGGTATTTACAACTGAAGGCGAGTCAAGATACAATTCGGCCGATAACTGTGAGATGTGCAAGATACCGTTCGGTTCTGAAGCAAAAAAGATGAAAGACCGTTGCCATTTTACCGGAAGGTACACAGTAGTACTAACAATTGCAACCTGTGCAGGACTACAGAAACCGGTATCCCAGTCTTCATCCGCAATCTGTCAGGCTATGATTCTCACTTCGTAATAAGAGAACTGCATTATGACGGTAAAATGATATACTTGATACCGAAAATGACCGGGAAGTTCATCACGTTTACTAAGAACATCGGCAAAAACAAATCGGTAAAGTACGTGGACACATTCCAGTTTATGACGGCCAGATTAAACAAACTGGTGTCCAACAAACTAACCGAAAGACGCATTCCAGCATATCCGGAAGTGCTTCGGCAAACAAGACTTGCCGCTAGTGACAAGAAAAGGTGTATATCCTTACGACTACACTGACTCCTGGTCGAAACTCGAAGAAACGACTTTACAGTCTAAAAAACAGTTCTACAGCACACTAACCGACTTGTACACAGGCAAAGAGGATTGCAAACGTGCACAAAATGTGTGGAATCATACCTCGGTTGTCATACGTTAGGTGAATACAGCGATGAGTATCGATGTGAAACAGACATGACGTGTATATGTGTATGAGATTTGACGTTCTGTTACTGGCGGACATATTTCAAAACTTTCGCCGTGCTTGAACACATACAATCTAAATGTCCATTACGTATCGGCTCCAGGGCTGGCATTCGACGCCGTGCTTTATAAAACGCAAGTTCAATTAGAGCTGCTTACCGATCCGTACAACAAACACGCAGAGGTTAAAATCCATTTCATAAACCGACCTATGATCCAAGCCTATCCGATCGATATATCACCTATCCCGATGCTAATAATCTTTACGGTTGGAGTACATGCCGTCACCTTTCTCTTTCTCAATTCGAATGGGTGGACGAACGACAAAACCAACGCGTATTCGAAAGTCTAATACGGCATGAAAGCGATGATGAAATCGGTTGTAATCAGCACGTAAGCCGATACCGTAGTAGCCTTGCCACAAGCAGAGATGAGATCTTTTCTGTCGTTTGGCGAATTAATACACGATATTGCACCGGTATTTGGTGTACGGATGGAAATGGTAACCTACTGATTCGCTCGCTGCGGTGATGTCATTAGTCGAAATATCCGGTCGAGTAACACAACATTAACTTGGTGCTGCCTGGTAAGGAAGTATCGAGGCGATAGCGGTCGCCAAGCCGCATCGGCTAAGTGCTGGGTGACAATGCATATCCGCACTCCTACAAAAAGCAATACCGTTTAGGCGCCGGCATCATTAGCTAGCAAGTGTAGAACGAAAATAGTTAGACTTAAAAACGACGGTAAGCGCAAAAGAAATCTGTCAGCTATTTAACACCAAACAGTCTTATAAACCGACGTTAAAGTTAAGCGAACTGGAATCGAATAAGGAATATTCTGCGTTACGGTTACAAAAGTTAACGCTAGATACGGACCGCATCGGTAGCGACCTTATCGAATAACTAAGCCGAACCATTATGCGACTCGATTTACTGAGTCCCAGCCGGGACACATACCAGAGTTAAAACTAAAATTAGTATATAAAGGAGATATTAATGGAAGATATGATGTCGAATTGTTGGAGTCAACGGTCGTATGTATGTATGTATTGTATTGCGCGTAATGTATTGTAAATAAAACGTTTATAATTAAAATATATTTGTCTCGTTTATTTAAGCTTACCTATGCCGAACCGCTTAGAAATATTTCGGAGCTTTAGCCAGGCGTGTAGAAGAAAGACGAGTATAGCGGGCGGCGTATTGCTGTGCACATAGGCTAACGTCTGACTTATCGTGCTATTAACCATCCTGAACGACTGACAATGTACTGCATACTATGCAAGTATACGGAACTAAACGAGATATTTTCGTAAACGAGTGACTATCTTACTGTTCTACTCGTCCTATCGGTCTATCTCTCTCGCACGCAATGTGCACAGCTATACGTCGCCCGTAACTGCCGTCATTGTGTTACGGTAAGTAAACATCTCATGCGGTCTAGCTGTGAAGTCTGCAGAGGGGGTAAAGGCGCTTATATAAAAAGCCTTAAATTATTCACTGAAGTAGAAAACCGAAATAAAGTGTCAGTAGGTAGATGATTAAGAAAGAGATCAAATACGTATATAATTTTTTTTTTTATCTCTTGATCGTCTACTTAAAAAATATAAACGGTACAGAATTACGGTGTAATTCTCACACTGTGTGATCTTTTGACGGTACGGTACCTTTGTATACAAACTTCATTTGTAGGGTTTTAAACTTCGGCAATTCTTCATCCGTAAATACAGTAGCCGATTTAATGGGGGTGTACACGCAGAACTGGTCCTTAGCGTCGCCTTCTACAGAAACGTCATGTCGAGTCCTTACTGCTTTCATTTCTGATATTAAATACGGTTTATCGACAATCGATTCCTTAGGTTTTTCCGTCGGTAACCTTTTGTTTACTTTAGCAATAGCATCAAACCGACTCGCGAAATCTCGCTTTAGATCAGCCATTGTATCCGCATTAGCGACGATCATTCGCTAAGCTTTTTCTTCGGTAAATGCGGTTTTACGTTGCTTTTTTTCTTAACGATAGCGTGGAAACCGCTACACAAATCTATCGCTTTTAGATCGTTAATTGTCTTCTTCTTACGATACTTCTATAATAAGCGACATCTGTTGTTTATAAAAATATATAAGTTACGTTACATCGAGGTGTAGCATGAAAGGTCATACCGGCGCGCGACTCTATTTCGTAGGATGCACCTGACCGGTCAAAGGCGCATACTTCACGACTGTTTCGTACACTAATATACAGTAAGCTGTAGTATTTGCAGGTATAGCGCCATCGGTCTCAAAGGTGACTTTTAAATCGATAGGACCTGATTTCACAGATTCGTTCTGGTGAGAGCAATCGACCGCATATAAAGGTACATCCTTTCTGAAATCGGTATAACTGTATGCCGGCTCGCTTTCTTCTCGACCGTAATACGATCTCTGGAAATCTACGAACATCCTGTACATCTTACTGGAGTCTCCTTTCAAGTCATCGTACGGGTAGAAGTCTGAATTCAGATAGAATTTCAAATTCTTTAACTCGCAAGAGTCTAATTTCAACACGTCTTTGGTCACCTGTTTTTTTCTCTCGGTTTGGAAAGCCGGTATCACATAACTCGATTTCTCCTCTTGCAACGTGTTCTGCAGTGTCCACGTATTTGTATCGCTTATGTAACACCCGACCGCTCGTGCGTATCCCAAGTGCGGAAACCGATCATCACTTTCTTGTTCGAACTCACCGGGTTGGTCTAGCGGTGAACGCGTCTTCCCAAATCAGCTGATTTGGAAGTCGAGAGTTCCAGCGTTCAAGTCCTAGTAAAGCCGGTTATCTTTACACGGATTTGAATACTAGATCGTGGATACCGGTGTTCCTTTGGCGATGGGGTTTCAATTAACCACACTTCTCAGAAACGGTCGAACTGAGAACGTACAAGACTACACTTCATTTACACTCATACATATCATCCTCATTCATCCCCTGAAGTATTATCTAAACGGTAGTTACCGGAGGCTAAACTGGAAAAAGAAAAAAAGTTTCTTGTTCGACTCCAGCAGCTTGTCCAAGACGACGGCCTTTCTTAGTGCTGGTTTGAAGTAAGGAATTTCCCGTGCGATTTTTAATTATTATGGAATTTCTGTTTAATTTTATCTACATTAAGGTTAACTACAGAGCGAATGAAAAATAGATCTTCGCAAGAACAAAACATATCACTGAGGCATGTACACGCCCGATCTTTAATAAATTGCAAAAAAAGTTTATCTTTTAGTTCATCGTCGTCCAATATTCTCCCCTTTGTCGGAGTCGATGGTCATTTTGTTTGTTTGTATTTTTCTGCCGATCATTTAATCGCTCTTTGGTTTGATATAATTCTTCTAATCTTAATTTGTACACGCGTTCTCTAGTTTTCAAATTTTCTCTCTATACTCATCGTCCTCGCTTAATCTTTTCATCGTTTCCTCGGTCTTAACGTTTCCGTCCTCTTTATATTTATCTTCTCTTACTCTTTTTTCTTCGTTTGGTTTTAACGTTTTCTTCTTCTTTATATTTATCATCTTCTCTTAAATCCGATCGTAACATTTAATTTTATGTACTTTTCATTTTTCAAAAACGTGTAAATGTAATTTTATAGTCATACAAGGAAGTCGTGTGGTGTCCGGATGAGATTTTTTGTGTATGTATTCATATTGCAGTTGAAATAAATAAACGTACCCGAATTAATATTTTATACAAACAAAAGAAAATCTTAAACCGCTTAAATATATGTACGAAATAAATATACATTTACTAACGTAAACGACGATATATCAAATGACGACTACAGTCTTAATAATTTAAGGGGAAAGACACCCACCGGCGGTAACGTAAGAAGAACACAAGCTAAAACATCTTGGAAGTAAGTTTTAAAAAAAACTTTATACAGTTTGTTCAGTTTATCTGTTACAA
This sequence comes from Lycorma delicatula, assembly GCF_047948215.1. Lineage (NCBI taxonomy): Eukaryota > Metazoa > Arthropoda > Insecta > Hemiptera > Fulgoridae > Lycorma > Lycorma delicatula. Next base: position 5,484,307 of record NC_134464.1, read on the forward strand.
AAATTTATATTTAGAATTAAATATAATTTCCGTGGTCACGGGTAAGGATGTACAGCAAACAATTATTTTTAATGTTGCTCTTATATCGTGTTTGAGGTACTCTTTATCGTAGGTTTGTAATTTTACCGCAAAATAAATTTAAATATTTGAATTTCAAATTAATTTTAAAATATTTCATCTGTCTGTAATAGTATTATTTAAAAAATGTAAGCGGGAAGAAACTCCGATACTTTTAAAACGATTAAATACAGTTTTTACGAATTAAATATTCTTTAAAGTGAACAAATAATTTTTGATACGGAAAAAAGGGGAAGAAATATGTTTAAATTAAATAATTGTATTTTTTTATTAATTTTTATTTTTTGTCCTTTAGACCACCTATGAACCACGTACATCACGTTTCACAACAATTTTTTCACGTTTTTAATCGTAATTTGATTTACTTTCTTTCTGCTTTCCTCGGTCTAGTTTTTTTCACGGCCGTCTTTTAACGTTTCTTGAAACTCACGATTATAAATTAACATCCTAAAGAGATCTCTGTTTAAATTATATTTTTCTGCGACTCTGATATCTTGGAAATCTTTTTATTTGCTTCTTCCGATATATTTTTGTTTTTTCTCCGGCATAAATTTGTTAATTTTGTCAGTATTCTATTATTACTCGCGCTAAAGATGCGACCAAAGAAACAGTCTTTCTTCTCACTGCCTGGGAGAAGTTTTTCTTACGATCTTTCTTCTTTTTTTGAAAAATAAACATTCTGTATTTATTCTAATTTTTATTTGTCGGTTAGTTGAACGTTTTTATAAATGTCAGTTAGTTCTTCGTATTCATCTCATATACGATAGATAAGAATTTCTAACAAAAATTCCCTAAGGCCTCGGCGTATTTTTACATGAAAAGGGATTTTTACCCCGGTAAATTTTATTTATACGATAAATTTTAATTTATAAAACTGAAAATTTTGAATCCGTTAAGTAAGAGACTGTAAATTATTTATTCCTTCTAAACGTTATTTATAATTTTTTACAAAACTTTCATCGGTTCTTCGGTTGTTGAAATTTTTATTATGTTTAAAGCAGGTTAGTGCGGTCGTAAAATAAGGTCATTACAGGTTGTTACTACCGGTAGATTCTAATGTGAAGGTCAGTCATGGTCGTACTGTATATATACTAAACAAATATCAGTCTTTCGGTGAATAAGAGCTTTAAAGATTTTTTGATGACACTACTTTCCAGTTTTAGAAATCTTATCTTACATTTTATTTTTTCTGCTGACATGTACCTTTCTGTGTGTGTGTTTGAGTGTGCGCTTGCGCGCGCGCGCGTAGTCAAAGATGTTGGAGTCAACATTAGTTACTTTACAAAGCCTAATCTCTACTGAAGAAGTCAATCGAGCAAAAGATTTCGTTTTACTCTGGCTTTGCCGTGGAAAGGGGTTATCTTTTTTTATTTTTCCAGAATTTAAATAATACAATACGATCAGTTTAAAATTAGTTAACAAAGTTTTTCTTCGCTCGATACTTTTTCTTTTCGATAATTAATCATTTATTTAGAATAAAATCGGTAAAGAAAACAAATATAATCGAGATTCGTATTATGAAGTATTTTGGGAAGGGATGATTTCTTGGAAATTTGTTTAACAAATTCTATCTTAAATCGAAAAGGTAATAGATGAGTAAGGAAAAAATTGATTTCTTTTACGGTTTTCTCCGACCGCCCTAAACAGACTTTTTTTCAAAAATTTAACGGCATTATTGTCATATATATAAAAGCCGTTCTACCGGTTTCAAGTGTACGTTTACGTTAATCCGGTTCGGAAATGTGAAATGTAACTGAATGTCGTTAATTTTCGTACCGCCTAATTGAAAAATTCATCTGAATGAGACTAGATATCTAAAACATATTTTATATCGATAACCGACTAATAAATCACAGTGCGATTAATAAAGACCAGAATCGATTAATATTCGTATATTTGAAGGAAGGAAGGATAATATTTTGAAGAAAAAATTAACAGATTTTTGTGTCGCGCTAGTATCAAAACGGCGACTAAAATTTATAAAAAACGTTTACTCTTCGGCCATTTTTATCGAGGTATGATAATTCCTTCCCGCCATTTTCCAACTCGCTCGATGAGTTCTTCCGAAATTAATAAAATCGATGCCCTGATATAGAAGTCATCAAAGTTTGTACGTCGATCCTCAGCCGACATAGAGATACACATTACCGTATTATAAACGATTTTTGCCGGATCTCGACATCGAATAAGAAAAATATTAAAAACCACGAGCCTTTTCTGATACGATAGAAATACCTTTCCTCTAGTACCGAATAGTCGGGAAAGCGAAATTTATAGACGGTTAAAGTTTATTTGTTATTAATTGAACTTTAAAACGATATTAAAAACCGACGACACAGTATAACGTCACCTTATTGCGTTTTTAACTTAACCTTTTCCGGTTCGGTCGCCGACAGGATTGTTGTTTCCCCTACCTATCTGCGGTCGCTGTCGATCTGCTTTTTTTTAACTGAAATTCAATCCGTGAAATTAATCGTAATCGTTTAATTTCCTTCGGTATATAATATTACATTGTGTAAATCGTGTCGAACGTGTAGGTGTGCAAATTTACTGATAACCAAATAGGGACTCGACTGGCATTTCGTCTGGGAAGTACAAGGGAACCGTGAGATGAAGAGTTGATCAGCGCGGCCTCATATAATACACAACTAATTGTAAATGAAAAATTAGATCCCGTTTATGTCCGTATTAATAAAATAATTTAAATATAAATATTTGAAAATAGTAATCGGGTGTTAATGACGATTATTTAAGCAAATTTTTTCGTGGAGATATAGAAACCGCGGTTTTTTATTTCTATTATTAAAAAAAAAATTGCATCAACAGAATAATATTATACAGAATTTTTAGTCGTATTTTTAATAAGTAGAATTTTTAACGGTTCGGTAACGCCGGTCGACAGTGATTTTGTTTCACGATCGTATTTTTGGGCGCTGATAACTTTCCTATCCGCCTCAGATTTTTCGTAATTGCTCTTCCTATTTCGATGCAAGTACAACGTATTATTTATCGCAGCAGTTAAGTCGCTAAATAAACGGTAATTTATTTGAGTCGACAAATAATAACGATTATACTTATTTTTATTAACGCTACGATTACAAACGATATGGACGTGTTGACAATCGACGGATGAAACCTTTACTCGATGAAAATCCATCGTAACAAAAGAAAATAAACAAAATATGTTATTTGATTTTCACAAATATTTATTTTTAAAAATCACGACGATCTTTTCGGTAACTTCCCCGGATGTTACGAACAGAATATATCGTCGTGATTTTTTAAATAAATTTTTGTGAAAATCAAACGACATATTTTGTTTATTTTTGACGTACGATCGACGTCATATCTTTTTATAAATGTAATCGTCGCACGTCGTAAGGTATTGAGGTTAACGCGTGGAAATCTTTTTAAGCTATTTCTTTGGCGATCGTACGGCCGATACCATCTTATTAAAAACTATAAAGCGCTTGGACGCTCGAATATAATATGTCGCTAAAGATCCACTTAGACTCCCTTCTGAATTTTTCCCTACCGATCTAGGAGCTGCGAATGACGAACACGGAGAATGATTTCACCCGGAAATATCCACCAGGGAAAATGGAACCCAAGAATGCCGGTCGACTATTATTGGAATCTCAAGACCGATGTACCGACAGCAAATTGCATCAAAATATCCAAAAGAAGCAGATTTTAGGCGTGTACAAATTCCATGTGTAATATCGTTACAACAAATATCGTTTTAAGTACACCCGATAGAAAGAAACCGCTTGTGTATTTGAAATAAGCGTAAAAATACTGTTAAAATTCAGCCGTTAACATTCTTTTGACAAAGACGAACTTTTGTTGTTTATTAAAAATGCCAATAGAAGCGCATGTAAAGCCCTTTCTCGTAAGGTGTTTCGAGTTAAACGAAAAGTACTCTGTCGCCTAGTTTTATGTAGGTGGATGTTCTAATTTTTAAAATGACAATTTATTTTTTAAACGATGATCAAGTCGAAATATACTCCTGCTTTCAAATTTAACATATTCGCTAAATTCTTTTTCATAAAGTTCACGCGAACAATGTTTTTATTAATCGGTTCAGCAATACGTATATTTACGGTAACTAAACGACGATTTGAAGATTCTTTCGATCGGTAATTTAATCTTTTACCAAAAATTTAAAAAACAACCCTGAATGTTGTTTTACCACTGAAAGTGGAAACACACCTGGGGGGACGTACAGACCTCAGAATTTCTCAGTGGTATTGCGTTAAGACAATTCTTTCTCGATTTAAAAGCAAACTAAATATTAATACAAACTAATTATTAATTTGATTTAAAAGGAGTAAAAGAAAGCATCGTAAAACTTTGTCGGCGCTCTCCATTATATTCAACAGAATTTTAAAATGGAAATAATATAATAAAATAAAGTAAAATTTAATTTTAAATACAAATTGTAAATATTACTGTTACTGAAATTTTGTTATTACAGTGAACATAGTGTTTTTATTTGGTTGCAGGAAGAAGGTTCACCCGCCCGGAAAAGATAAAAAATTTAAGTCCGCTTTTACCTTAAAAATTAGGCCGTATTAAAATTATAATTGAGAAAATATCAATCCTAGAACAGATTACATTTTTATCGTTAAAATTATACTGTTTTTAAAGCGTAATTACTAAAAACAATTCAAATGTTTTAGCGATTAACTTTGGATCCGGTTTGACCCTACCCTCCTTGTTCGACAGCTACTTCGTATAAAATTTTCAATAACAGCAGCAACTTGTAAAACAATAAATTATCAGAAATCGTAAAAAAATTCATAACTTTTTTGATATTCGTAACTTCTGTCTCACTAGCCCCCTTAAAAAAAAAAAACGTTCGCCTGTCGTCTACATTAATACTAGATACAATTAGATTTTCAATTTTGAAAACTAAAGTTAAAAAAATTGATAATTTAAGTACGGGTACCGCTCGGCCTTTTTGTATTTTGGAGCTTAAAGAATTATTTACGGCAGTAATTATTTATTTTATTTACTCTTTTTTTTTAATATTGCAGTAAGTATTAGTGCAATTATTAAACGAATGAAACAAATACGGATATGGTGATGCTCCCTGGTCCGATGGTCAAAAATCAGGTCGACAGTAGAAGGCCAAAAAAAATATATATATATATATACACATACATACATATACGGTCGTAAGTACATATCGTAAATATGTGATCGTAGAAAATTGAGCTTTAATGCTATGAAAAGTACTTAATACGTTACTTAAAAATTTTATATATATATATTCGTATAATACAAAATTTCATTTTTTTGGTCTACGAGTTTGAGGTACGACGCAAAAACTGTTTAAAAATAACGCTACATATCCCCTCCGATACTAAATTCAATCGATTTAAAACTTTTTTAATTTTAAGTAACATAATAAATAATTTTATTTACTAAAGCTCAAATTTTCTACGACTAGCAAAAATAGAATAAAAAATAATTAAAAATGTTTATATCCACCTTACCGGCAAAAAAGATCTTTTGGTTTATATTGTTTCAAACCGTCATCAGGAGGTAAAAATAATATAAGTCAAAAATTAGAAATTAGAGCAGGCGTGACTGTTTGAATGTCAAAAGTATACTGTACTTTAAGAAATTTAAACCGACAAGTAAAAAATTAAAGGGAAAACTACCTCTGCCTTTTTTCCAAAATTTAATACCGTCGATACAGCATATATAAAAATTATTTTACCGTTTTCGAAGAACTTATGTCGAACAAATAGCGATGAAAATACAGGACGATAAACGTACGTTCGTATATCCAAAATTTTGGCCGATCGCTATACTTTCCGTGCTGCCGGAGATGTAAAAAGTATTATTTTTTATTTTATGAAGTTTTCTCTAAGTATTTCATTTTTATTTAAAGTAATTGAAACCTTACTCGTCATTAAACGGACTAATTCCACGACTTTTTTTTTTTCGTTTATCTGAAGTCGGCGATCGGTTGTAGGTGTTTCCTCACGATTTTTAAACGAAAATTATATAATTTTTATAGACGATTCAAAAATATTTTCCTTTTTTTTAAACGTCTTAATTCTTTACTAATACTTTGTTGCGGCTCGATAACGTTCCCGTATTCGATCTAAATTCAAGAAAATCGGTCGGAAAACCTCGAGTAAATAAATATGATAATATATTTGCCGAATTTCAGACCCTTTGCTTTTGTTTTTACCATTCCTTTTCTAATGCGACTTCCTTTCCTTTGTGGTTTTCATACGAGCACCATTTTTTCAGGTATCTCTATAATTTAACGAAAAATGAGTTTTATTTGTTAAAAAATGAATTTTATCTTCAAATTTTCAGTTTTAATTTATATAGTGAACGGCCGATAAAAAAAATCGGTTATTAAAAAGAAAACATTTACGAGAAATTTGCAAACTAAAGAACGTGCATCTTAAATAAAAATATGAAAAGAGAATTCGATTGAAACGGCGTAACGAGATTACTATAGATCGATTTAGCTAAAACCCTCTATAACATAGGAATATATATTACAATTTTCCGTTTTATTATTATTATTATTAATATATATATATATATATATATTTATATATATGATGTTCGTGTACATGCATTCTTATGTGTATGTATGCATAAATTAGTTGAAAAGTATGATTTTTTTTCTCTAACCTGCTTTTTCCATTTGGGTACGTATTTTGCGGACGCCGATTCATTCGGTAGACTTAAAAACACTGTAATGGATATTATTGTTATAATACATCGCGTATTACACATTGCTACTAACATTCTTTAAATTTTAAATTACTTATACGGTTAAAAAATAATAATAATATATTAATTTACATTTGATGATATCAAATTCTAATATTCTTTCTTACGACGATAAGAGGTGAAGACAACGGTCGAGTATTAGTCGCTTCTCCTGTCTTGGACTGTAGAACATTGACCCGCTTTACATGCATCTAACTGTACTTCTTATTTTTTCTTTTTTACCTCCCTACCTCCTTATTACTATTTAGCAGTTTCATTCTTTCTATTCGTACTTTAATTTAACCGTTTTCTCCTTTCTATTGAATCTTTTAATTATCAGTGTAATAATAATAATATATTTATATCTCGCACGCTAACTATTTTAAATGGAATTTCTTTACTCGCTTTATCATTTATTTATTTACCCGATCAAATATCGACTAATGTCTGATCGTACCCTCCTAAAAAAAGTTTTTTATTAACATTTTTTTTATAACATAACGATCGATGAGATTTATTTAAAAATATAAAAAATTACACAATTTTTTTAACGATCGCCGAAACTAGTCAAAATGGATTCAGAGGTGATCAAAATGGATATTTCCGTTGAAATCTGAAAACCGAGATTTTTCGCGATTACAATACTTCCTTGTACTAAAGCCAAATCGAATCGTTATTAGTTACTCCTCATCGCAGCTCGATAAGAAATCGATAAAGGATCAGCAGTTATTTATTAAAGCCATCTCGATGTCTTAAAACCTATCTATATTACTGATGGAAATAAAATCTGGAATTTTCTTTCGACGTTAATTATTTAGTGGAAATTTTAACTACAGATGGAAAAAAAGTTTGTCGACTTGAAATCATATTTAGCGAATATTTAAAAGATATAAACTAATTATAAATAAAAATGTAATTCGTAAAAATAAAAATAAATCGATTACAGATTTCCTGTTACGAATAGTTCGATTTAGTTTTTAAGAATATCAAGAGTTCCGCCGTAAATTAACTATTGGAGAGAGGAAATTTAAAAAATGTGTAGGATTTTAATTACCCTTTGTGCCGTTTTTTAAAAATAATAATTCAGTAAAGAGTGAAAAGTAGGAGAAATGTGAACATCGTTTTCGCACTTTTTTTTGAACGTATGTTTCAAAATCTCTCGCGTTTACTCTTCGATTCTGCGCGTTATTTGACAAGTTTTATTTTATTACACGATTCCCCAAAAAGGAGTGTAATGTATTTAGGGTATAGGTATCTATGTTCCATCGTAGCAGCTCAACGGCTGAACCGATTTAGATGTATGATCGCACGTTGGATTCCTTACATTATTAGAGCGTCATAGGCTATATAAATACATATTGTAACAAGATCGGTATAACGGACCTGACTAACGGATCCCTGCAGATTAAGAAGAAAGTAGTAGAAAAGAACAACAAAAGGAATTCAGACGGGTATTAAAACGAATTCTTTTTCTAATCCAAACGGGTCCGTTTAACAATCGTTCTTTGTAATACTGCCAATGGCACGTATGCAGTTGTTCGAGAGAAGAGTTACCGGACCAGGGTAGGAATTTATGGAAAAATGTAAGGGACAACAATTCTCACGCCTCAACAGTTAAGTAATTCGGGCCTGGTTCGACGAGTTAAGACGAGAAAGAAGCGAGTATAGGCGTAGTACTGCAAGTGTGTTCGAGATGATTGTGAAACGGCGTGTAGTAGAACGAGTAAAGTGAAGTCACAAGCATTCCAGTGCGGACGGTGGATGAATACAGGAAGTTGTTCGGTGAGTTACTGATAAACAATTAGTCGCTTTTCTGGCACAACGGGATCACTGATCGTGGCGGTAACTTAACTGAAAGTTTCATCGCGCAACATAATTTTGAGGTCTTTAATGTTGCAGACCGGTTAGCCACATACGTCAGTATGGTTGACGGGCCTATTGACATTACCATTGGTAGGAACACCTCGGCAGGATCCTTAACTGGTCTGTGGTCGACGACTGCTCTAGCGACCATCCGTTGATACTTTTTGAGATAGCGAATGAGCTACGCGATGTCTACGAGTGACACTTTCCTATTTACCAGGGGCGCTTCCTGCATAGAAAGGCGGACTGGCCGAAATTTTTTTCTTTCTTGTAGTCTGGACCGGAGGTTTTTTCTCGAGACCTTGAAGGCCTGCCATTAGATGTCTGGCAGAAACTTTCACTTCTGCGGTGGTGGCGGCGGATGAAGCCGCCATTCAAAAGGCACTGGCCGGTAACATATATCTGGTTGGTGATTTCGAAATCTGACAGTAATGAAGCAGTCTTTGAATCGATGTACACACTGATGTCCAGGATCTCGGAATTTGGCCGTGGTTGGAGAAAAATTTATGTAATGGGTCAAGCAATGTCTGTGATTTTAGTTCATAGCAATATTGTGGTGCTGAGGTTGGACAATATCTCCACCTTGCACCATGTTTGTATACGTTTATAGAAGGCTGGGATGGAAGTAGTTTTAGTATCGTCGTATTTCTAATACGCAGATCCGATACAACAGTACTTACAAGAATGGGAAAAGATATTTTGGACCTTGCCCACGGAAAATAGTTGGAGAATTGATTTCGCTGTGGAAAATCTTACTGGTGTGATTATGAGCTCGGCGGAAAGGGCAATTCCAAGAAGTACTGGCAGGGAACATACAGCTTGTTGGTGGACGGAAGACTTAACGGAAAAGCGGAGAACTATGTTACGTAACCGTCGTAAAGCCCAACGTTCAAGAGACCTACAGGCATGGGTTGATGCGTTCCGTGAATACATTGTTTAACTGGCATTTCTCCCGCCACCATCCCATTCGGTCCTAGAGCGTATGAACAAATGTCCGTGCCAAAAACGGCTACTATGCCTCAAAAACAGTTTTAGAGACCAATAATGTAATAGCTCTTAGTGAGCTTACCTAAAAGCGTGAGCGGACTAAGCGAGGTGCCATACATCACCTGCTTACGTGTCCCAACCACTTACTTGTCATGCAATAAAACTAAACCGGGGAGGCGCACCCCTTGTTATTATATTGAAAAGACAGTAATTTCCTGTCACGCCTCGGGCATTGAATGCCAGCTAGTACCTGTCTACCATTTAAAGTGCTTGGAACTTTATCTGGCTGGTGGCCAGCCATTATCTCTGGATCAGCTTCCCACAGCAGCACCGTAGGAGTAATTATACTTTACCCTTAACTAATCTACCGATGTCGATTGTACAACGCAACCTCATCGAGGAACTCCCATACGGTCCGACAATGTGGCTCTCGCCACACTGACTCGCCGTTTATGAGCGTCCAATTTTCACCTTGACCTCTAAGTTCCAGGGTGGCCTGGTCTCTGCCCCCCCCCCCCCCCCAAGAGCAGGGCAGTCAAACATCATATGCTCATTTGATTGGACCTTCCTGCAGGCGCACAGCTCATCAGCTGCCAGGTGGAACCGAAACAAATATCGGTTTAAATGTACACGGTTGGAGAGCACTCAGGCTCCCGTTGCCCTTAAAAACGAAGGAGAGGCATACCATTCCCCCAGATCCTGTATAAATCTATACAATGACTTTCCCTCAGTCGTGGCGTGCCATTATTGCTATAGGGTAGAATGATTATTTTCTTAAGTCCCTCCCGAAGCTGTCGGCGATTTTGGACGGCAAACTTTAAGGAACGATGCGCCAACATCAAATTCTGTTTCCTGTTAAAGAAAACAGCGGCAGAAGCGTTTAAATGCTTCGGGAAGCTTACGGGAAGAAAACTCTAACTCTCGCCGGGAAAGAATTTACGAGTGGTTTATTCGGTTCAAATAAATAATTTAAGTAGTACTGGCAGATAGATGGCATAAGAACCCGGACAATTCGTGTGCGGTGGTTACAGTATCAGGAAAGTTTTGGTTTGCATGGCAGTTCCCCGCCAACATCCCATTCGGTCGCCCTAAAGATTAAGACCGAATGTCTGTGCCGCAAACGATTACGGAGCCTCGAAACAGTTAAGCGACCAGTCCTAACTAGCTTCTGGAGCTAACCTAATTGCGTGAGCGAACTAAGCGTGGTGCCACACACCACCCGTTTTGTGTCCCATCGCTCACGTGTCATATACTATTAAAAATAAATAATAATAATGGGTAGGCGCAACTTGTCGACTAATAAAATATATATGACACAATAAATTAATTTACATCGTCGAGACAGCAAGCAATTCGCTGCCACGCGTAAGTCGCTGATTGCCAGCAAGTACCTGTCCACCACATTAAAGCGTCGGAGCTTTATTGGCTGGTGGCCAGCCATCATTTTTGAGTAGCTTCCCACAGCAGCAAGGTAGGAGTGATGTTTCCCCGAAAAACTACTGATTCCGATTGAACAACGCAACGGCATCAAGGAACACACACACACGGTCCGACAATGAGGCTCTCGCCACATTGACTCGCCGCTTATGAGTGGCCAATTTTCCCCTTGACTTCTAAGTTCCAGCATGGCCTGAGTTCTGCCCCCCACCCCCAAGAGCTGTGCAGTCGAACATTATGTGTTCGTTGGGACTGGACCTCCCGCAGACGCACAGCTCATCAGCTGTTAGGCGGAACCGAAACAAATATTGAATTAAGTTCGCGTGGTTGGAGAGCAGCTGGCCACCCGTTGCCCTTAAAAACAAAGGAGAGGCATACCATCCCCCCAAGTCCTGTATAAATCTATACGATGACTTTCCCTCAGTCGTGGCGTGCCGTTATTGCTGCCATGCGTCAATCGCGAAACTGTAAACCCTCCTCCGCAGATGGGAGATAGGCAACTGTTCGAAATTTAGAACCGATGCATTGAGATCACCGATCCGCTCCGGCACAGGCTCGGCCCGAAACCGCATCCCAAATACCTCGGCCACCCTGCCTCTTCGCAACTTCCACATGGCTGCCCGAACTTTCACCGCTAAATCGATTGGGAGAGCCTTCTCCAATACGATGGTAGCCTCGTAGGAAGTTATTTTAAAAACACCAGTGCATACAATTAAGGCTCTGCGCTGGGCACTCCTTAAATTTTGAAGAAGTACTCTATTCATATCCAACCTATGCGCCCAAACGGGCGTCGCATAAAGGGTCATGCTTTCAAAGACAACTCGGTACATGATATGCATCTGACGGCCCGACAAGCCATAGTCATTCCGAGCAATCCTCCTAATTTTGTGCATCACTGAGACGGCGTCCACCGCTACTTCCTTAATGTGGTTGTTAAACAGCAAATTTTCATAAAAAAAACACCTAGGTACTTATGAACTGTAACTTGGCCGATTAAACTGTCTTTATATTTAATGTGGGGGTTCCGACTGTACGATAATTTGCACCTTTGAGAAGCACTAACTTCGTCTTGGGCACACAAATTTTTTAAATTTGAAAAAGCAGGACTCATGAGGAATGTTAGAGGTCCTAGACCCTCCAAAAGAAGGATTATCGTGTGACCTTCGCAATCACGTATGCGGCACCGGTTTTGTGCTGCAAAAAAAAAGAAAGTGTAATAAAATCAAAATTAAGCGTAATAAACGTAGGATTAATAACGTCTATTGACGGCTTGCACTCGGGTGGCGCAGGCGTACAGATCAGTGCCGCCGGAGGCGGTACTGGTAATAACGGGAATGCCTCCAGTGGACCTCCAGTTGAACGTCTAGAAAGATATGAGGGTAGAGACACCGCGGTTGCCAGTCGATAGAGAAATGGCAAGAGAGATGGTCCGACGCGGTTACCGGTAGATGGACCTTCAGGTTGATTCCGCGGATCAAGACCTTGATCGAGAGGAGATACGGGGAGGTGGACCTTTGGACGGTCCAATGCCTTACGGGTTATGGATCGTTCGAGGTCTACCTCGGTGCCAAGGGCAGGCGTGGCTCACCTCTACTTCGCTACTGTGACGACCTATACTTTTCTCAGATGTTCAAGATGGCTTCGGAGCGACCCTTTGATGAGGTGATGGAGAGTATGATTGGGACAGATGCTCGAGACGGTTTAAAAGAAAAAGAAAGAGAATAGGGTAGGTACAGTCCCTAAGTGGGGGTGGAAGGCCAGACCTCGGGGGTGGCCGGTAGGGGTCCTACAGGATCGTCGCTGCTGGGTGCCCCCGGGGGACCCCGGAAGCCCTTGCGGTAGGACCACACCCGGAGTACCTGTAGGCATGCGTGGTGACCATGTATGTGTACCTCACTAGATGGTTCCGCCACCACTCCGTGGGTGAGGGAGGGTTTTTAGTGGGTCCCGCCTCACGCGAGAAACCCCCACACACCCAGACTAGAACCAGATTTTCCCTCGTCCAACGCAAAATAAAAAAAAAAAATTCGGTACGGAATTCAAATTTAAAAATCAACTTTAAAAAACATTTTTTTTTAACTTTTGAAGCGGGTTTTTTTGAAGTCGATTTGATGACTAAAAATTGTATTTTGTTATATTTTTTTAACTCACCGTGTACGTTTTCTAATGTTAATCGATAAATTGAGGTCAATCAGATTAATAGCTTTGTTCCTGTAAATTTGATGTACCCATTCTGGGATGTCACAATGCCTCCAACCATGTGTATATATAGGCCTATGCAGTTAATTTCAGAAGCATTAAAATCTACATAAAAGAAATTCTTTCAAACAGATCGGGACGCGATTGCGATAGGTCGCATTACGTTCGACTAGTATATAAATATTTAACACCGGATGATTTTTAAATCGATCTGTCTCTCCTTGCGTACATTTCATGTATGAACGGCTTATCAGATTGTAACAAAACTTTCTAAGAGATACGACCTTTGTTTCACCGGAAATATTTGTTAAAGATGCATTCCCTTCTTTAGGGTTCTGTATGTAATATTATCAACCGGTCGACTTGTAGTTTAATACTCGCGCGTATAGTTTACAATCGTATATCGTCGCTTATAATTTTTCACTTCGTGATTCTCTCTCGCACAAGCATGCACGCACATCAATAAGTAGATCGAGCCGAACGAACAGTGTTACGATAGTACCAGGCTAACTTTGACTGTCCTGGTCTACTTCGAAACCAGTTGTATTTTATAACATATCCTATAAAAATTATATCTTTTTTCACGACGTAATAATTTAAATGTACGATAATAGATATCGGGTAGGGCTTAAATATTGCGCATTAAAATATTTTTTTAATCGATATGCAAGTAATTATTATATACGGTTGTCGAATAGATAAAAAATAATCTTAACGGTTTAAAACAGGCAAAAAAGATTTATTTCACAATCATTTTTATAAAAAAAAATATTTTTAAATAACGCTTTTATTTAAAATGCAATAGAAGTTATAGAAGTTTCAGACATCAAAATAAATGTCGAACATTTTTAAAAAAAATATGGGCAAAGGGTCGCATAACTTTCTCGGCTTCACCTTCGACATACTATTATTTATAACACTTTTTTTAAAAATACTAATGATTTTATTATTTTTACTTAGAATCGATCAAATAGATCGATTCAAACAAATCGGAAACGATTTTACAGTCGTGTTTTTTAATTTTTAATATCTATCTCGTAACAATTTCAGTCGTATACCGGCTATTTGTAAATCGATTTAAATAAACGAGTTATTATTTTGTTAATAATAAAAGGCTTAAAGATTTATCTAGTAAAACATTATTCGATAAAACTAATATTTAATAACGGTTGAAAAACATTTTAGCCGTTTTTAAGGCTGTTAGTCTAGTATGCTGTAAACCAAATTTCATTAAAATACGAATCCGTTCTTAAGATATAAATTTTGATCGAATAAACACAAAATTGCGAACCGAGATTTATCTATATGAAGTTTTTGTTATTTTTATTCTCAGAGTCGGCGCTTAAGTTTGGCCAATATCTCCCTAGACACTCCGTATAGCTATTGCTGGGAGAAAAATGGCGGACAGAGGGAAAATGAAGCGAGAGGGCATTTTTTTGTTATTTTTGATGTCCCGAATCGGTCCGTTAAGTCTGACCGACATCTACCGGAACATCTCGTCGAGGAAAACAATTTTTTAAATACGGTTATTTATTATTTATCCCCCTCTTGTCCAGCGGGATGGAAAATCAGACTAAAAGCGAGATATATATATAGCCAAATATTTCAGCCAAATTTTAACCGTTTTAATCGACGAGTATTTGAGATATGAAGTGAAGACCGTTTAGAAATAATATTAAATATCTCCCACCCTTAATTTGGATCGACTTAAAATTTTGAAATTTTAAATAACTTAAGTATATTTCGTCGTACGAAAGTTCAATTTCCTACAATTACTATACTAAAGGTCAAAAATCGAAACGGTGAAAACTAGCCCTCCTGCTTTTTAAATTTTTCCAAAAATTTAACGCCATCGATTACCCGTGTATAGATTTCTTAAGCCGTTTTCGGAAAATTTATGTCGATTCGGTCCGGTGATGTTAATGAGAATACAGGCCGACACATGTACGTGCATTCATCTTCTAGAAATCTCTACGGGAATCGTGAAACATCGACGTTCGCGAAAAAACACGACATCAAAATTTGAGACCGATCTATATACTTTCCCTTTGTAGCTGCTGTATAGCAGCGATATAACTATCGCCAGAAAAATAAGGAGTAAATTAATGTGTTCCTTTACAATCTTTGAGTCTTCTTACTTCCTTGTTCGAAGTAAAGGAAGTATTGTGATCGCGAAAAATTTCGGTTTTCAAATTTCAACGGAAATATCCATTTTGACCATCCCTCCTGAATCCATTTTGACTAGTTTCAGCGTGACGTCTGTGTAAGTATGTATCTCCCATAACTCGAAAAACGATTAGCCGTAGGATGTTAAAATTTTGGATTTTAGACTGTTGTGACATCTAGTTGTGCACCCCCTTTCTGATCGCAATCGACTGAACCAAAAGCGTCCAAAAAAGCCCAAAATCCCCAAACATTTTATTTTGGACTTTTTCTTAACCGCACTAATAAGCCCTCATCGAGTGCTTTTCAACGAAATATCATAAGCGGTACTTATTTTCATCGGTTTCAGAGTTATAGCCGAATGAAATTTTAATTAATGAAATATTTGGATCTTACAAGGTGAAGGCAATCGGTTCGATCAGATTTCATCACCTTTTTTTAATTTTTCTTTTTTTTTAAATTTAAATATATTGAATTATTAATAATTATTAATCTCTGTAAAAAAAAGTTTTACGATAAATAATAATTCAATAATAACAATAAAATAAAATTCTGAAAAAATATCAGAAATTATTAATAAAATAAAATTTTTGTACTTTTCATTTAAAAAAAAATCTGCATATGTAATTTAATGGGCGTACAAGGAAGTCATGCGGTTCCCATATCGTTTTTTTTTTTTTCAATAAAAGAACCGGAACGCAGCTAATCCTCATAAATAATTATTTTTGTGTGTAAATAATATTGTATCATCTGTTAAGAAGATAACAGTGAACATACACAAACCAAAATACTGAAGAATTTTATTTCACTTCACCGAGAGAAATACACTTTCTGTTTTTTATCGTGCAAGACAACAAGAAAATAAATGTTTAGTTTGCCAAGTCTTTCCTGTTACGGTCGGTGATGAAAATTATTTAAAAGTATAAGCGATTATAACTCAAGCTTGACCGATACACGAGCAGACACCGGAAAACACAAACATAAATATTATATACTTAAAGCGAGATAAATAAAATAAAGAACATCTATATATATTATCGCATTATCGTCGTTCGGTTAGCGACTTATAAAACACGATACGATGTAACATTACTCTAAATTCAGATTATTTTATTTTACTTATTATAACCGTTCGTATTGACCGTCGAAGCAGTTATAGAACGATTCATACACGATGCGTTTACGCTAACGTAAACTCGATACTGTAAAAATCATCTTGCACTCTTAATACGAATAGTATAATTATTTCATTATACAATTTTCTGAGCTGCCGATCGAAATAATCCCAGACATTACAAAAACATTCTTAAACCGACCGCGTCTTAATGACCGCCTAAATTTATTAAGAGATTTCTCGAGGAATTATTCTTAAAGGCTATTTTCCGAGCATGAAGATTTCTTTTTGACCCAGCCTATGTACCCTCTACGGTGAGTATTGTATCCACGGGTATAGAAAATAAAATGATTTCTTACGTATGGAAGGATGAAGTGTTAGTATATAGCGATTAATAAAACACTTACAGCAGGAACCGATTGAGGTCTTAAAAAAAATATTTTTAATTAAATAATCTAAATACATCAAAATACGGCTTAACTAAAACCCAACAAACAAGCGCATTAACGTGTCTCGTAAATAATAAACATATTACTTGAGATTACAAAACTCGACCTGAAAAACTTACAATGAAGTCAATTTTCAGCATCCTACCTGAAATCTTTGTACAACATTTAAAACGCACATACTCATCAAAAAAATACTCTCTATCGGCACAGATATGCTGCTCAAACAATTCTGTTGTACCAAAGCAACAACGCAACAAGTATTATCGTTATAAATAAAAATACAGTTTACAAGTTTAAACAAAACGAATAAGTATATTTTCAATAACAGAAAAAACAAACTTTGAAATTATACGTAAAACCAACAATGACCGATAATCTCGTTCACATACATCAAATCAACCGATGTTATCTCGACTGTTTTTACCAAAACACCGAATTCCACAAATAGCAAAAGTTGTATTTTTTTTCTTACATCGATTAAAACGGAACTGTTTATTTGAAATGTATATTTGGCGGAAATGTAAAAAAATTCAGAAAAACTAAATTTAACCTAACCCGGCAAAATCTTAATACAAACCGCTTTAAAAAACAGTTATACTTTTCCGGCCAAATAACATGTATAAAACATTATTAATAAAAAATTTCATTTATTGTCGCTTTTATTTTTGTACGGAAATAACTTAAGTTTATTCAAAAATCCAGAGCCGTCTCATTTGTACTTTTTTTATTTTTTGAAACGATTCAAACAGTGCAGTCTATTCCTTTTAATCTCCATTATTGTACGGTACTTTTTTTTTAGAAATATAGAGTATAAAAAATAAAATCTTAACTACTATGCGACTGAAAACTTTATAATTTTTCTGCGTTCTTGTAAACTAAACGTACTTCATTTTACAAAATCGATTCGATTTAAATATCTTATTTAAAACTCGACGCGTTAAAAAACGTGATTTATTTTAAACGATTAAAAAACGCATAGTTCCTTTTGGTTAAAATGAAGCGAATCATTATTTTAACAAATCATAGGTACAGATATCTACAACCGATTTGTATTATAAAGTCGGTCGACTTAAAATTGTATAATAAAAAAAGGCTTCGGTAATTAGCGGAGAAATAAAAATACTTATACTGCGATGAGCTCTTAAATCCAAAAGTCGTTAAAAAAATGTTATTAAATTATATTCTATAACTTTTATCGTAGCAAAAAATTGTATCTTGAATTAGACGCAGTATACGATTAGTATTTTGAAATATGCCGGATAAAATCTTCGTATCGTTGCACTCCCTCACTAGGAACGTAATCTAGAAAGGACACTAAATTTGAGGTTATAAGGTTTTATTACTCTTCCATTATAGGTTCTTATTACTCTTAAAATTCATCAAAGATTTAATTACACGCATCAGTGTTAAACAATCGTCGGTTTTTAAACATGTGCTGTTTAGGTGCGATTCACGTGCAAATCCAAAGTTAAAAATGCTTATTAACATGTAGTATTAATAATTAAATCGTACTATTTCCTAAAATTCACAAAATCTTTTTACCGTTTCTTACTACAATTAGTGTCATGTAACTTAAAAAATCTAATCGTCGCGATGCCGTTAAAACCAAATATCATCATCAAATACGGTCCATATAATGACCGTGGCATTACGATGCACAGACCTGAAAGAATGCTGACCTTGAAAGGTATTTATTTCATTTGAGTCTCTTATTACATCTAAATACAGATTGAAAATTTTACGTTCAATCTTGAAATACATTTTTTGAAAGTATAATATTAGTAATAATACGTTCGTTTTATAATCTATTCAAAGAATTATACGAGAATTAAAAATTCCTAAACGCTTCAAGTTTTATATTATGAATTAATAATCGTAAAAAATGACTTTTAAACAAACGAAACTGTAGTTTTGAGTAACATTTTTTACAAATAACTGCCTGCTAGAAAAACATGTGGAAATTGTACCGCTTTTATACAGGTATACGCTTTTTTAAATCTAGCCGCTTTGTGTACGGTATAGTACAAAACTAAATACTTTATCAGCCACAGATACTGGTCAGGAGAAACCTCTCGAAAAAATGCAATATAAGTAAACTGTTGGGATCAATCTATTTTGTATTGCTTAATTAGTCAACCTGGTTTGTATTATATTGTATTAAGAACGTAGAATCGTATACCTTAGAATTCTTTTATGCTCGTATCCGCTTTTATATAAAGTAGCCAGAAAATTTATTTAGTTTGTGCACGATCGGAATGATGATTGAAGGTAAATCGCATCTCACGCGAAGAATTTGTTCTGGTAGGTTTGTATTCTTAAGATAAATTATATTGTTTTTTATTTACGTGAACCATTATTTCATCTTCCCATTATTATCATCGGTCTTGTTTTGCCAGTCGGCCGCTTTTCTTGAATTGTTCTGCTATTGCCTGTGAATTTTGTTAAGGAATATATTTAATATTTAATTTAACGGTCTGAGTTTCGGTCGAGTGTAACCAGATTATGATTTTCTATCATAATCACCACCTCAAAGCATCTGCACGTTCTAGAATCGTATCGGTCTCAATTTGTTCGTAAATAAAACCTGAATTCAAAGAACTTAACAAACCTGAACAAATATGTTAATGTTTTATACGATAATTTATTTTGAAACATACATCTGCCCTCGAACCCATCGCTACATAAATGAGACTACTGATTGATGGCACTGTACTAATATTTCTGGTCTTTTAGATCTATCTTGTTTTATAAATAAAATTTATAGATCGATTTTTATCGATCGGTTACCAATCTATCGCATTAAACTTTGAAGTAGCTTTTTCAAGAACTGCATTTGGTCAATATATGTAACCTTCCGCTATAACTTGTTTGATACTTATACTTGAGAAATTATAAATCTTACAGATCTTTAATTTTAAAATTTTCATTCTACTACTTCTCTTTCACTGGCACTAAAAAAGAGCAAATCAAGTTGGCAACCCAACTTATTTGCCACGCTCTTTAATATTCTAAACATTGGTAATTTTTCAACAGAAGTGTAGATATCATTCACATCATTGTCCTTCTGTAGGAAACATTTATCCACTAGCCTAGCTTTGTATTGCACATTACGCTTCCCAACTTTTATTATTATTTCTTCCTGGTACTGGTTCTATTTAAAATATTAAAAAAAATATTCATTGGTTCTACCCAAAAACATTTTTCCAGTCATTTTGCTTGTAGTATATTTTTAGGGCCTTTATCATCTCTCAACTTACCATTCTGTTCAAGAGTATAATAGCCAAATTAATTTTTCATTTATAAATTCCTTACCGTTGTCTGATCTTAAAACTTAATCTCATTATCTGTATCTTTCTGTAATATTACGTATAATTTTAATTTTTCATATACCGCACTTCTAAGAAAATACACTACTGTCGATTAAAATAATCATCTTTGATGAACATGAAATATCTAGAACTTCCATGGGATTTAACTTCCATAGGGCCACATGGAACAACATGTACAATATCACGTGTTAATCTGTTATTGCGTTACTGAATAAAAATCTATGTTTGCCTAAGCATCTTGTTCATTAGATGTCTGTAAGTTTATTATTTTTCAAAATTTTTTATGTGTTCAAAGTTTTGCCTAAACACTCATGCCATCCATATTGCTAACCTTTGTTCAAAATTTGGTTCTGCAGTAATATTAGCTATCAAAGATTTAGATGAAATGTAATGAAAATTCACAATAAGCATTTTACTTTGATGTTTGGCAATTATTTTTAGTAAATTTCTAAACCTCATACTCAAAGCATGCATGATTCACGGTAAATTTACTTATAAATCCAGTACATAAAGAACATTAATTAATGATATTGAAACCAATTCACAACTACTGAAACCCTCTAAATTTATTTTTCCAATGCCGACCTTGACATTCTGTACACATAAATCATAATTTGATTGCCAACTTTCAATAGATTTAAATAGAGGTTATTGGATGGTAGGTTTTTTAAATTGGGAACACAAAAATTATATGAAATGTAAAATTATTTATCTAATTAATAAAATCGGGTGTTTTCATGTTTAATATTTTTCAAACTGTTACTTATCTTTTTATGTTTTCGATACCCAGAAAAGTTCTCTGCAAGTTTTGTTGGTCAGTGACAACTATACGTAAATTGAACTACATGAAAAATAACCCTAACTATAAGGTACATCCTTACAATTACATAATTCACATTTTAAGCATTAAATTTCAAGCTGTTTATTTTTTTACACCCTCTGTATAACCTGTATAACAGTCATTTACAGGTGTTTATTTGAGAGTTCAAACAAGGTTCTAAGGCAACAGAAGCCTGGTGGAAGATTTGTATGACATTTGGAGAAGGTGCAGTATAGGAACAAACTAATCAAAATTAGTTTCAGATGATATTTACTTCAGTCTAAGAGAACCTTGAGAACGCACCTCATTGTAGAAGACAACTTTCCTTAAATGCGAATTTAGGACTGCTATCAAGGCAAATTCAAAATTTACTTGCAGCGAACTTGCTAGTATATTTAATGTCGATGAAAAAACCATAAAATCCCATCATGTACAATAGAGATGGAAGTTAAACAAACGGTTCCCCATAGTTTGACATCTGGGAAGAAACTGTTACAGCTCACAGTATGAGTTTTTCATCACATTTTGTAAAAAAACTGAACTTTTATTCAACCAAATTTTAATGAATAAGAGAAATGGGGATTATATTCTAGCGTCACAAGATGTCTCGTCATTGGTTTTCTCCAAATGATTGTTTCTCACAAACACCACAGGTATAATCGACTAAAAGAAAAATCTTGCTATACATTTGATTTTGAATCATTTATCACAAGTTTTTAGGAGTGGGAAAAACACCTAATACGAAAAGTTATAAAGAATGCAAGGAGAAATAAAAAAAAGAACATTGGTTAAACAGGAAGAAAGTATTGAAAGCGTGCGCGTGCACACACACACAAACACATGCACTGCATATGCACACACACCACATGCACTGCACACACAGTCAGCAAGGATAACTCTGACAGTTTCCATGTCATATCAACATTGAATAGAATGGTGTGAAGTTGGGTCTTTTGAGTTTATATTATAAGTACTGTCTTGCTATAAGTTTATTTTTAATCACTAGACAGAAGGCAGTTTTTGAGTAGCTCTAATATATACCATATATTGGTCAATCGGTCTGTCATAGTGGTTATCATTGATGGCATCTTAGCTACTCAGGTTCATTTACTGACAAGAGTCTGACATTTTTTCAGTATTACTTCTTGACCTTATTTCTTAATGTCATTTCTCTCATCCTAACAATTGCACTTCTATGATATTGACATAAGAAAACAAACTTCTTCCCTAACCCACCAGGTTGGTCTACTGGTGAACTCATTGCAAATCAGTTGATTCTGAAGAGTTCTAAGGTTCAAATTTTAGTAATGGCAATTACTACCATATTTTAATACTAGATGATGATACCGGTTGGGTTTCAATTAACTACATATCTCAGGATCGGTCAACCTGAGACTGTACAAGACTACACTTCATTTATGTTTATACATATTCATTCATATATGGCTTCATCATTCGGAAATGTTTTGTAATTCCTTTCCTTCTCATTACTTCTTCTTTTCTTCATTTCTTCTTTTTATGATGTTAATTCACAGTACTACCTCCATACACTCCTCCCCATGTAATTTAATTATCATTCACTAAAGGCCTACACCTTGTCGATTTATCACTCTCATCTCCGCTTATCTCTTCAAGTCATATAAACCAAGGCCCATCTCTTTTTTAACATATGATGGCTGCTCTTGGTCTACCTCTAGGTAGGAGGACAAAACTATCTTGCCCTCAAATATATTCATCAAGAAGGTCATGTCGTATTACATGTACTATCAATTTCACTCTTCGTATAACATTTAGCAAGGACCTCCTCTCGCTCACTGCTGCTAACACTTCAGAATTTCTTTTCCTATCCACCCAGCTTGTTCTTGTTATTCTCCTCAAAATCCACACTTTCATTGCTTCCAGTCTTCTTCTTTCTGCTTTCCCAAGCATCCATGTTTCACACTTATAAGTTAGAACACTGCGAAATGATTATCAGTCGGTATATTTTTTTTATCCTGGAAAGCTTGTTTTGCCAGCGCTATTCTTTTTTTTACTTCTGTGGCACATGTATTATCACTAGCATCTGTGCTTCCCAAATAACAAAAACTGTCAACCTTCTCTACAACAGTACTCTAATTTAATATCAACCTTTGTATCTTCCTTTGTTTTTCCTAAAATCGTAATCTTTGTCTTCTCCTTATTAATTTACAGTTTAAGTTTTGTTAGTACTTCAGATAGTGTTTCTAACATAATCTCCTTTCCTCTTGCTGATTCTGCCAGTAATACAATGTTATCTGCAAAATGGTACAATGCATGGATTTTCTATTAATTTTGATTCCTTTTGTTTTTTCTTTCATTGCTACAATAGCTTTTTCAATAAACAAATTAAACAGAAACTGTGATAGTGAGCAACCTTGCCTGACTGACTCCCCTTCTAATTTAGGCTTCTTTCTTTAAGCCATTGATTTCAACTCAGTTTTCTGCATTTTATACAGATTCAGAATTAATCTAATATCCTTCCAATCGAGCTTTATTTTTCTCATTGTTAAAATAGCAATTCCCAATCCACCTTGTCAAAGGCTTTTTCTAAGTCTACAAAAGTCAAAAAGGTCTTCCTGTTAACTCCAATTCTTCTCTGCAATAACACTCAGCGCTAGTATCACCTCTCTAGTTCCCTTCCCAGATCTGAAACCAAACTGGTCTTATCCCATATTTGCCTCAATTTTCACTTTTATTCAGTTTTAACAATGTTTAGCATTATCAAGTGTCAGATAACAGAGATTATTCTGTGATTGGTGCAATCTATTGCATTTCCTTCTTAGGAATTATTACAGTTTTGCTGTTTGTAAAATCTAGTGGCGGTATCGTTCCCTCTTCATAGCAATGTTTGATAAGCTTATACAAAACACTCCTTTGTTGACTCTTTCTTTTAATATTTCTGCCGGGATGTTATCTGTGCCTGCTACATCGCCATTATTCAGGTTATTCAAGGCGTGGACAAATTCTTCCTTAGATACAGGCTGTCTCATCATGTCTTTATCCACCCTATCTTCATCTTCCAGATATATTCCCTACTGTTAGTTTAATTTAATTTTTTGTTAACTTAAAACCCTAAAATTTAAAATGTTTCAGAAACCTATACATCAATTCTTTTTGTTATCAGGATATTTGATGTTGGAGGTAACAAAGTTTATTTCATTTATAATTTTTTTTCATCAATCGTATTACATTTTCTCGAAAAAAGTCATTTGTCATATTTTTACTAATTTTGAATAAGATAAAAATCTTGATAACAATGTGAATAGTTGAAATCTGTTGAGTATAGTTTTTTTTTATAATATATTTGTTAACGAGAGGTGGTTTTTAATTAATTAATATTTTTATATATATTATTGTGATTGAGTATGACAATATTTTATAAAAATTTTATTGTAATATTAAATATTAAGACTCATTTCTAATCAATATAATTTTGTACTATTATTTACAGAAAGACTTGAAAAAGTTGGTTATCAAGTAAGGTTAGATAAATGGGACCATTATGATCGTTTTGTAGTAAATGTTGGTGCATCACAAGTATTTGAAGGACCTGTGACATATTTACAGCTCCCAGGTTTTCCAGATCCAATTTGTAATAGAGTGTTTGAAACTGTTGAAGAGGAAACAAGTAAACAATTGAAAGAGTTAGCAGAGAGTTTGAAGAAGAATATTTCTATAAAACGATTTAATCAGTGAAATGTTTATTATAAATTTAAATGGTCATCACATGTACAAAATAGTAGTTACACTCAAATGACAATGTATTTAAAAGAAATTTTTCTATACAAAATAGAAAGCCCAGAATGACATAAAAACATTATTAATTTGCAATTTTTATAATGAAAAATCTATTGCAAAATATCTACACTTTAATAAAAAATGTAAAGTGTTTTTCTTTAGTCAATTTTTAAAAAATAACTAAGTTAAGACACACTGAACTATGTTAATCTGAATATGGATCCCACTTTCATTAGAAGAAAAAACAACTGCATGACTTCCCTGCTTTGTCCTTGAAAGAATTTTAATTCACATATGCCAAATATTAATGACTTAATTTTGCAATATTTAGAGCAATTTTCAAAAAAGATCAGAATATCCAGTAAAAAGTGTTTGGTCCCAGATGACCCCCTTTAACCAAATGACAATTTCATCAAAATTATGCTGTATTTAGAATATAATTACAAAAAAAGGAAAAAAAATTGGGTCTTATTTCATCCCATACTAAACATCTGTCTCGTATAAAATTTTTAATAACATATCAGAAATTTTAATAAATTCAAAAAGATGTTTAAATTCTCTTATTAGAATCTATCTGATCCTCAGATTTTTAAAAATTCCCATTTCATCTACATTAATACCAGATACAGTTACATTTTTAATCTTCAAAATTAAAGTTAAAAAAGATTGATTTGTACAGCTCTCATTCATTCCCCTTATTTTGTTGGACCTAAGAGTTTATTGAAGTAAATATTTACTCTGTCAACCCAGTTTGGGGCAGTGTTATTTAACAAGGCAAAAAGAATTGTGGGTACTGTGTTCGCCACTTGAGTGATAAGATCAAAACTGGGATGTATATATAGAAAAATTAACATTTTTTGGGTCTGTGGGTTTTCAAGATATGAGATAACCTTTTAGAAGTAATGTGAATATTCTTCCTCCACTCCTGAATCTGATACTTAAAACAACCACAACAAATTTTAAATTCAAAATTGCCAAAACTACCATCCTTTTTGAATTTAAGCCATTTTTGAAGAATTTATATTGAAACAGTTGAGATATGGGCCAGTGAAAGTCAAGCTTCATGGTTTTGAGGTTTATAGTCCTTTGCTGTAAATCAGAAAATTATTTTGGAATATTGTTATTTAAAAATAACAATGTTTTTTAAAAATGTCTAAAATAATGGTTTTATATTGTAAGTTTTATATTTTTTTTAAATTTGAATTTTCTTAAACATAAGAGTTATAACATTTTAAATTTCAGAATAATGAACTTCAATCAAATTAAGATAACATAAATAAATATAAAATACTCCTATTCAGTAATCATCAAAATGTTCATCTACCACAAATGGACCTTCTTCTGCTGTATCCCCATCCTCATCCATTAATTTTTTTTAAATTCATGATTAACTTGTAGTATAAATGGTAAAAGGTCAATCCTATAATTTTTTGCTTGCTGATTGTAAAAAAGATTTAGAAGAAACAATGAACGGCATGAATGAAGTCCTATGCAAGAACTACTGCGTGAAAATAAACAAGAACAAAACGAAAGTAATGAAATGTAGTAGAAATAATGAAGATGGACCGCTGAATGTACAAATAGGAAGAGAAAAGATTATGGAGGTAGAAGAATTTTGTTATTTGAGAAGTAGAATTACTAAAGATGGACGAAGCAGGAGCGATCTAAATACCGAATAGCAGAGGCGAAACGAGCCTTCAGTCAGAAATATAATTTGTTTACATCAAAGTATATGTTTGGAATGTAGCTTTATATGGAAGTGAAACTTAGACGTTTGGAGTACCTAAGAAGAAAAGATCAGAAACTTTTGAATGTGGTGCTATAGGAGAATGTTAAAAATCAGATGGGTGGATAAAGTAACTAATGAAGAGGTATAGCAGCAAACTGATGAAGAAAGAAGCATTTGGGAAAATAAAGAAGAGAAAGAAGATATATAAGTTATTATAAGAGAAAAAATTTAAGAGAGAGACTTTATAGGCCACATATTAAGACATCTTGGAATACAATTTAGCTTTAATATTGGAGGGACAGATAGAAGGGAAAAATTGTGCAGGCAGGCAATGTTTTTGAATATGTAAAACAAATTGTTAGGGATGTAGGATGTAGGAGGTATACCGAAATGTAACGACTAGCACTAGATAGGGAATCTTGGAGAGCTGCATCAAACCAGTCAAATGACTGAAGACAAAAAAAAGATGATTTACCTTTTGATTGTTCGATTTTGTTTTTTTACCTTTTCATTTTGATTGTTTGATAGGGTTTCTGTGCTTATCAATGTGGGCTTTTAAATTAAAAATAGTTTGTCAAACTCTATCGATCAGTTCTAGGCACATCATATAGTTTTCATTATCAGTGGAACCAAACAGATTGTTCTGTTCTAAAGAACATTAACATCACATGTCCACTTTGCCCCTTTTTCATTTTTTGATAAATATTGAGAGATGAGTAAGGAAATATCACATGTCCCTATGCACTCTATATGTAGTTATGGAGACTAAATAATTTTGTTTAGAATTGAAACAGCACATGTCCTGGACTTTTTTGTTACGATTCTAAACCATGTAATAATCAGTGAATAATTATTTAAATTAACATTTCTCTAGTTTGTTAGACTTTTCTGCTTTTCATGTGATGAAGCTGTCCATATGTTGTTTTTTATCTTGATATGATAGTTTTAAGAAAATGAGTGACAGTGATATTTGTGGGGTAAATCAAAATAATAAATCTAAAAAACAAAAGAAATGAGTCATGAACTCATTTCTTTTGTTTAGAGTTCATGGAAAGCAAATGTAAAAAAAAGGAAAAATTTGCAGTCCATGAGCACATTAATCAAAAAGAAAAAACTCTTTAAGCAAAAAACAAAAAGAATCACGAGAGGAAAAAGTTGTTTAAAAGGTTTTATACATTCAATAGTTTTATACTTGCAAACATTAAAGAAAATCATTATATTTCAAGAAACTGTCTAGATTGGGTTATGGTGACAAAAAGTCAAAAAGCTAAGAGTGTTTTTTCAAATATTATTTAAATAAGGAAAATAATTCTTTGATTCAGGTATGTAAGTTAGCAATTTTAAACATTTTTGACATTGGTGAATCTAGGCTTCAAAGATTTCAAAGTATTCTTCTCTTGTCAGGTGAGATATATACATATTGATGAAAGGGGACTTCATCCCAAGTTGCATGCTATGCCAGCTGAGATATGTGAACAAATCCATAATCACATATCTTCTGTTCCGGTCAAAAAAGTCATTACAGAAATACAAAAACAAAGATGCTCACTTATATGTAAAAATTATGCACAGTTTATTTAAGGGAACATTTCCAAATAGTAAAGTTAGTTATTTGTATTATTATACATATTTAAAAGAACTTTATCTTGCGGTTTGGTAGGCCACAAGTTGATGGTTTGCTCCATTTGTGAGAAGTTAGAATTAAAAATTAATAATACTGTATCAGCAGTAAATGTTAAGAGCTACTGCTGGTGAAAAAATCCTGTACTTAGAAAGAACAGATAAATTTTATGCTAAAGACAAAAAAAGTAGAGGTGAAATGTAAGGAAAGTGACTTGGCATATACATTATGCAAAATTTGTCTTTACCACAAATTTTGGTACAAGAAATATTTTATCGGCTGTTATCAGTCAACTGTTTTTGGCATACACAATTTAAAACATGGTACTGTCACATTTATGTATACCATGAAAGTATATGTAAAAACATTCAACTGAAGTAATAAATTTTAAGAATTAAATGTATTTGCAGATGCATGTGGAAGTCAAAACCGTAATCATGCTGCAACACTATTTCTTTTGAGTTTAACATTGATGAAGAGATTTAAAAATATCCACAATTTTTTCACACTTCGGGGTCACAGTTATTTGCCTTGTGACTGGCATTTTGGAGTCGTTAAACGAACAATAAAGAAAACAGATCGCAGTTACTTAATCAAGGAATACACCAAAATCATGCCTCCAATCGAAAAGTTTGTATAGTTACCGTAAATTTATGAATTAATGAAGCGGTGGAAGACTTACTTTAAACAACATGTGTTATCTGCAGAATCTTAGTAGAAAAGTGTTCCAAAAGATCAAAAGTTGTTTTCAAAATAGGTGGTTTTTTGAATATTTTCAAGGTGGGGCTGTGATTGCCAGAGAATTCATTGATGGATTACTGAAGCATATGTTCAAACTTTTAAAATCCATTGATATTTTAAAATCAATCACAATACCAACTGAAAAAGCCTTCCCCATTGGGTCAATAAATAACTCAAAAAAATTGTTGGATATATCTTAAGTGCAATAATACACTGTTGTTGATAAATTAAAAAAATCAATATACTGGCATGGGATACGGCTGAAAATGATGATGAAGTTTAGTAGATAATATGTAAAATACTATATAAGAAAATGTATAATATGCAAGGAAAATAAGTTTTTATTATATTTTTTAAATTTATTAATAAAATAAGTAAAAGTAGTGAATAAAATGAACTTCATCATTAACTAACCAAATTAATTTTTCTTAAATTTCCTAATAACAAAAATTTTGTTTAGAATTGCAACATCACATGTTTATCAACGTTTTTACCAAATGTTATTGGTATCTGTGCATGCAGTTTGGTTAACATGAAATTTTTCATTCTTTGAGAAATAAATAAATAAAAAACTTATGCGGATATGTATTGTTTCAATTCTAATTGATTCAATTTTATATAAGCGCTATCTGAAGTTTAGAAATTTGCGTTTTCTAATTTCCTTTGCTCATCACAATCTTTCCATAACTTTTTATACAAAATACCTTATTAAGAAATTAAGCTACCATGTGTGTGTAAAATTATCGTTACCAAAAAATTACTGAATCACAATGGAAGAAATTTTTACGGCTTACTGGTTTTCAAGAAAAGGTCACGAATTAAAAATACAGTTCATCGCATACTGTATTTAAAATAAAGCACCAAAGAAAAAATTGAAGAGGTAATGATTGTACAAAACAAACAAAATTCCTTTCATTATATTTTAAACATAAAATGATATAAAAATAAGGGTGTGTAAAGTGATGGTTTTTAACCACACTAGCAAACTATATCTACTACAATGGTAGTTATCACAATTAAAAAACATGAACCTGGAGGGATCATAGAAATATACAAAAGAGAACAGCATACTCCTGTCACAAAAACACCCAAAGAAATAATTCAAAATGTTATTCGACACATAATTGTTAGCCCAAGATATGAGAGCTGCTTGAAACCAAAGAAATAAATTTAGAGAAATCGAATCAAAATTCTGTGCTGAAAATAAAATAAAATTTTACACCGTGGAACTCTCAAAAAACCACCAAGAATGTAAACTTCACCGGTAGTACTTACGTAACATGTTAACATTGCACAAGAATTACAAATTAAAATCAATTAACACAAATACACCAGTAACAAATTTATGAGCATATAAATTAATTATCACCAAACATGCACTCTGACAGACAGTTAGCGATGGACTAAGAGGGTTAGGAAATTCAGCATACATACTGATTGCAAATCAGCCAAAACCAGTTAAAACAGCATCATGTACAGTCTTTAAAACTTTAACCATATGGCAATTGTTATTCTACTAACTAGTTAAATTGTAGTATGCAATAGTTTTATACACTTAAGTGAATCGGTCAGGTAATTCAGGAAACACCTAGTTATTTTATGAAATAACAGATTCCATACTCTTACTCTTACACTAAGTAGTTTGTTATCCGATACAATTAAAGTAAAACATGCAATACAAAAGAGAAAGCTAGTTTTATAAATTGTTAATGTAACTAGCAGACCCATTGCGACTTTGCCCGCACAATAAGGTTACACTAGCATTTCTCATCACAGTCAGGGAATGTTTAGTTCAACATGTCTATATAAACTTCCTCAGACAATTATTATGTGATTAAATATTATGGAACTAATGACATGTAAACACTTAGATAAGTATAAACATAAAGAATTTCATTATAAAAGTATTATTAGTTTGTCAGTATTAGGCTAATAGGAGTGGATAAACTATTAATCTTTTTTTCAATTGCAAATATATATATATTTAAAATAACACATACTGTTTTCTTTAATAATATATTTATTTATTAAATTATGATACATTAAATTACTTTGTTGAGGGTAATCTGTACCATAGTTGTTCATATGAGGTACCTAATCTGGCAATATTGAAATGTTCATTGATTTATTTTTTCTAGATTTGATACAACATATTATTTTGTATACTTTTGTATAATTGTATTATACCAATTTTTATTCAATTAAATAGTTTTGTATCGCTATTTATTTCTAAAATAAAAGAGTTGCACCATAATAATTTAGCAGAAAATATTCTTTTAAATATTCTGTAGTATCTTTAACTGAAATAATTTGTGTTTTACTAATATTTATTACTTATTAATAATAGTGAATATTATTAAAAGGGATCATTTGAATTGTAATATACTGAAAAATGTTTCTTTAATTTTTCATATTTTATTAATAATTTGATGGTTTATTATTCATATCTTTAGCGATTAAAAATGAAATCGCTCTTTTATTATTAAATTAAACAAAAAAATTCAAAATTTAATTTTGCTCTGCAAAAACCTCAGATTTTTTGTATTGTAAAACATAAAAATAATATTCAGATATTGTTTTTGTTGATCTATTTCATTCCTTTTATATTTTATGATAATTATGAAAAGAAATTATTTTATTTATTTTTTGCTACCGCACCTTTACTGTAATGATTATCTGAGCATTTTTTTTTTAAATGTAAGAAAATTTCTATTTAAAAATAAAAGCCATCAAAGAGAAGTTATAAAGTTAAAATATAAAATATATATGTATCTTATAAAATCTGTTTTCAGTTAATAATGTTTAATAATAAAATGATTAAATACTTTTATATAACTTTGTTCAATTTTATTACCTTTGACCTAATATCTTGAAAAAAAATGACAAACCACACACACTAGACTTCCTATAAAGTATTGCTTCAAACTGCTAGTAGGTTGATCCTGGTACTGAAGTACAGCTATTTTATCATTAAACGTTCTGGTATATCAAACTATTTGAGTAACAAGCCTAATTTGCTTCTGTCTAAGTAGTAAAATACCTTTTTATAGTTTATAAAAGTTTATAGTTTACCTTTTTGTTGTTGTATTTTTTCAATTATTTGCATAATAGTGAAAATATTATGTAACATCACCTGCTGCACATCAAACACAGCTACCTTGATTATCTTATAACTAGTAATTGAGACTTATCATCCGTATTTAACGACTATAATCTCTTTTTTACACGATTATTATCTATTTCTTTTTTTAACAGATGAGATTATGCAACCCTGCCAACTACTAGCAGTACAAATAAGATTTCCTACCGGTGTAGAGGGAAGAAAAATCCTAGGGGAATAAACTGTGATTTATAATAAAATTTATCATCTGTGATTTCAATATAGCAGCCATTAAGCATTTTATTACATCTTGTATGTTGTAGTCATTCAAGAAATTAATATATGAACTATTTTTTGATATGTATTTTATACATATTAAGAATTATCTTCATTAATGTGTTATTTGAGTTTGATTTTTCAAACAGAATGTTCATTTTCAAGTTACACATTTTAATATTTCAATGTATGTAGACCAAAGTGAAATATTCTCAGCATTATAAAATAAACATCTTTTACATTTAAAAAAATTGAAAAAATCAAAATAAATTTAAAAATATATACTTTAATGTTACAAAATATTATACCTGTTACATAGTTGTTAATGGCAGTTTAGCGTTATTATAATAAGTAATAGTTTAGAATCTTTTTAATAAAATTAAATTCCATTCTAGATTTAATTACAAAAAAAGCAAAAACATTCTACTTCTGATTGAGCAATAAGATCAGAAACTACTCTTCTTGATAAGATAAGTAATACTACATGCTTATCACTGCCAACAAAGAGCTGTGAAACATTTAATTTGAAGATAAATTTAGATTCTTACTTTTTTACTGCATTATGATTATTAATTATTGCATTAAAATGATATTTACATGCAATTACAGTTTTTTTAAAAATTTAATAAACCAAATAGTTCTGATGGAAATGAAAGATACTTTCATATAAAAGAATTTTATAATCCAAACCAATAAAGATTCACTGTTTTCAATTACATGAATATAATAGATTGTAATAATCTTGAATTTAATAGTATTAAGCGAGTTTTTATTTCTATTTATTTTGTTTTTACGTAAAATAAATTCTTATAAACCACATCCACTATCAAAGATTGATTTGATGATATGACTGTTTGATAAAGTTATGATTGTTTATCACTTATTCAAACAACTTAAAAGGGAATTATTTACTTTCTGGGTTACAATTGAAAGTGAAAATAATAATGTATTTTAATACCTGTAAGAGAGTTGTGGATGATAATTAAAATAACAATAAATGATTTGGTTATGTGGAGTGAACCAAACTCCTGATAAATTTCAGTCATACATATTTTACTTTTTTAAAGATAATACATTTAAATAGGTTGTATATTTATTGTTATGAATTATGAGTAGTACATTTATACAATAATATAAATAATTTTTACACACAACAATCACTTAGCACAGGGGAATGTCAGTATTAACCCTTACCTGGTATCGTAAGCAATAAGTACGTAACTGATATCAGTGATCCAGGAGACCTCTATTTTATTTTTTTTATTATTTTCACATTATTTATTCATGAGATTTATAATACATAAATTGTTTAAATATGACTATACAAACTTAAATTTACATTAAATAAAATACAGCTACAAAATATTAACATATAAGTTCCCGCCAAAACCCTTTTTTCCGTTACTTTCTCTGTAATAACAGTTTTTTATAATTTTTTCTGTTTAAGCTTTTCATAGCATTTTATAATCATAAATAAGTATTAAATAGTAAAATGATGAAAAAGTAAAATAAGAACTTACATTTTGATTCTAACGATCTTCATTTTTTAGACCCGTCTTCATTGTTGCAAAACATTAAACTACATACTTTTAAATCTATTTAATAATAAAAATCTAAAATATATATAAACATTATTTACTCGCTGTAAAAATATAACTAAGAAAAAAAAATAACCCTAAAGAACATAATTAAAAAATATAATTTTCACTTGTCATAACCACCTGGCACAAATTTTTTTTAGAACATTCCAAGCAAATTGGAGCAGCACATTTCTGACATGGATATTTGGTTTTCTTCTTCAGTTTTGGAGGGCAAAATGTACACGTCTTCCGTGTTTTAAAAAATTCAGGAATTTCTTGCGAATTTTCTGACTCACTCGAAATTTTAAGGATCCTTTTGATCGTGAACATCAGTTCGTGTAGAAAATTTTTCAAGTTAAATCTATGGTGTATTTACAGGTAAGTAAGTGACTTTGCCAAAGTCTTCATAAAGTTATGTCGAGTTATCTTATCTGATTGGGGAAATAACTGGTGAAGAATGAAAGAATTCATACCACTTCCCATGTAGACAAACATGAAGATTACCACTGTCCACCTCCGTGTCCTTCGACTGGGTATAGTTTGCACACTTTTGGTCAATTCCGTCAACACCTCCTTTAGTTAAGTTGTAAAATGAAATTATTTCAGGCTAATCAGTGTGTCACGATCATCATTCTGCAAGCGGTGCATTAATGACACTAATATAACAGCTTTCAACTTTTTTGATACATACGAAAGAAGAATAATGTTCTAACTATAACCATAGAGATGATTTCTCTGTTCACATTTTACTAGACTGAAATTGAGGAGGAATTTCCTTTTTTTTTTTTTTTTTTTTTAAAGTTCCAGCATATGTTAACTCTCTATTTAAAAGCTTGTTTACTATTTCGATTGAGCTAAACCAACTGTATGCCGTGACTTTTCAACATGTTCCTTCAATTGGTTTGATGAGCCTTAGTATAGATTGTGTTGGAATGCTGAATTTCTTGTAAGAGTTTTTCCATCACTGCCTTTCCCTGAGTAAATATATGCGTTATATAAATACTGGATCCTGGCCTCTGCCATACATAAAATTTTCACACCGTACTTTGCTGGTTTTCATGGCATGTACATGCGACTCTTCCATCGACCCCAAAAGGGTAGTAACATTTCATACATGCAGACTGTAGGACCCAACCCACCGGGTTGGTCTAGTGGTTAACGCGTCTTCCCAAATCAGCTGATTTGGAAGTCGAGAGTTACAGCGTTCAAGTCCTAGTAAAGCCAGTTAGTTTTACACGGATTTGAATATTAGATCATGGATACCGGTGTTCTTTGGTGGTTGGGTTTCAATTAACCACACATCTCAGGAATGGTTGAACTGAGAATGTACAAGACTACACTTCATTTACACTCATACATATAATCCTCATTCATTCTCTGAAGAATTATCTAAACGGTAGTCACCGGAGGCTAAACAGCAAAAAGAAAGAAGACTAGACTGTAGGACCCAGTGTATTACAAACCTGTGAATTCTCCAAAAATGTATTAAAAATTCCAAACATTGAAACTATATCATCATCTTTTTTTTTACTCTTCTCTATCTACCAAATTGTTGTCAAAGCGTAAAGACACCAAAAGAAATAAAAATTTTTTTTTCGTTTTTGTTTAAAAATCTTTTTTAAGTATTTGTGCAATAAGCACATCTCGTCCAGTTTCATCTGTTTCAAATAAGTCGTCAACAGATTCATTACTAGATCTGAAAATAGCACTATAGAGTAACAAGCCGATGAAAGCTTCAATCATATCTAGATCCTGAATGAATGATAAGTTTCTTCTTTTGTACTTTTCTCTTCTTTTCGTTTAATAATTTTGTAATTTGTCCATGTAAGAATTTTTCAGCTTCTTTCTCAATTTTTTCCTATCCCTATAATTCTTGGTTTATTTCATTTTCAGCCCTGTTTTCTACATCTTCATTATTTTCTGCTTCCAGTTCCAATTCTATATTGTGATTACTTTCGTTTATCTAGATAATCAGGATTATCTTCATTGTCATCATCCCCATCAAATTTTTCTAAAACATTAGAAACCATTTCTTCTAAATCCTTTTTGAAATTTAATCGGGTACGTACCTTGTACAACATGACACAAAGGACCTGGTAGTAGATCAATGGCCTCATTACAGCTTATTTCACTTATATCATCCATTGTTAAAAAATGTATTAGTAAGAAGTATTATACAGAACCAGAAACAAACTATTAAAATGAATAAAAAGATAAATAAAATATAGCGATAAAAATAAATAAACAGTATAAAAAGTTAAAACTGAAAGAAAAAATATATTTGCACAGAAACTATTCAAATTAACCACTGAAAGCACTGTGAAAAATGTAAAATTAAAATAAGAAAGAACTACGGCAACGATTAAGTTAGTAACAACAGAACTGATATCAAACATCTGCAAGACTGCCTCAAAAAACAAAACACAATAACTCACCACACAATGTGACAAAAGAAAATACGACCTTCACAGCAAGTAGTATGCACAACAACTGGAAGATAGGTAAAGTGGATCGACTGTTGATCCAATATTTGAGGAGGGGGTGGGAGACAAAAAATGTCAGCGGCCTGTATGACATATGATAAAAGGGTTAATGAAGTAGATGATCTATCTCTGTAGTTAGTTCTTAGATGGCGCCACTGAAACACTGTATTGAAATAAGAAAATAATTACAAAAAGAATGAATAAATGGACTAATTTAAGAATAAATGGAATTATTTTTATTAATACTGAAATTATAAATACAATCTAATTAAACTTAACCTAAGCTGGCTAGTCTAGGTTAGCGAGCGAGCATAGGTTAAGCTCGGTTAGATTATATTTATAAATTATAAGCGCATAATTGTAACATGAGCAAGGTTAATTTATTCTTAGATTAGTTCAATTATTGTATTTATTTTATTATTTCAATACAGTGTTTCTGTGGCGCCATCTAAGAACTAACAAATTAACTACCTACAGAGGTAGATTACCTTCTACATTAATATCAAAATATCCATCTTTGGTTTCCTGAGCAAAATCAAGAATAAGAATGTAATCAAATGTTCAAAGATCAAGACATCATGATTAATGGTTAAAAATATCTCATAAGAGTGTCTTGAGAGAATACTGCTTATTATAATCCATACTCAACAGACATAATATCAACTATTGAAAACAGACCCAAGGTTCTCTCTCAGTTACAACATGGGCCTTTTAGAAGAAACAAACTTCTTTTAAATCAATAATAACACTGACATCTTATAAAAACAAAATAAAAGTTTCTTCCAAAAATTGCATTAACCATCTATGTCTTTGCCTCAGTGATAATCCATATTATTCTTCAGTACAATACAAATGAACATTCTGAAGTGATCTACTGTCTTAGAAGTTTCTTGATAATGTTCATTAGACAATGAATGCGACAATTTAAACAAGCTGTCATTCAAAAAGAGAGTACTCAGATCCTTCAGTGATCTCTGAACTATCGATGACAAAGAATTATTCATTCAGTGCTAGATACATAATCCATATTTGTTCTGGTTTTGGAGATGGTTAAAAAAATAAAATTGTCATGATTTTGAAGGAAATATACAAGTATTTTGCTTGATCATATTATCCTGGAACAGTTTGATGACTAACATACTTTATATCCGTGGCATTCATCTAATACTTTACTTATCATTACAGATGTTTGTTCACACTCCTGAGTTTTTTCTAGGCATCCATACTAAATTCAATTTTGCACTTTCATAATCAATTTTCCAATTTTGGTAACCCATCGAAAGCTTTGATACAGTCTGTCAGCAAACTTCTAGCAATAGTTAAATTTCATTCTAAATTCTACTGCTTCTAGGCGTACACACACCAGATTAAATTCAACCGATGAATTATTAATCCTTGTTAAAATTCAATTTTTTTATTATAGTTTATGTGCTGAAAAAACACAAAGTAGACGAAAAAAAATTTATACATTACGTACATTCAACTTCATTTTCTTCTGGCCTTAGGACAAAATTCAGTATGATGTCACAAACAATCACTCTTACTATACGACAGTAAAATTTGAGTATAGGAAAAGAAATCAAAGACAAACTGAAGCAATAGAAATGAAATACTTGTGAGTAATCACAGGCTGCAATTAAGAAGCCGCATTAGAAATAGTAATATTAGACAGGAATCAGATGGAGAAGAACCCAACTTAGAAAAGTTGTTTAAGTTCAGAACAATGGACACAATGTATAAAAAGTATGTCATGTGATGATCACATCTCAGTTACAGCTAAGGTCCACAGGGCACAAGAAATTAGGGAAGACCCAGAAAAAGATAACTTGTAAAAGGAAAAAACAACTGAAAACTGATCTGTACGTAATAAAAGACTCCAAAAGGAAGCTTCCTTGGAAGCTTGGTAAAGCTTCCAAGGAGCTTTACCGGACCTAATACATGAAGTTCTTTACATATCTTTAAAATTAATTTGAATAAAAATAAAATACTTAATTACACAGGTAAAATATAAATTTTAAAATAGAAAAAAAAATCAAAAAATATTTTAAGTAGAAAAATTTTATTTAAGTGTATTATATACTTAACTTTATATGTGGATAATATATTTTTCAATATGCCATAAAGCATACTAAAATTTTAAGTATATTATGTTAATACTGTAATAAAGGTAATAATAAATATAATATATATTTAATAATATAGTATATTGGATGTTTTTAAAATTATAAAAGAAAAACTCAATACAATATACAGTGTAAAAGAGTTAAATAAAAAATTATTGACAAACACACAACACATAATTATGGCCATAATTCTAGTTGCTAATAATATGGCTGATCAGCACCAATTCAGTTGCTGGATTAATTGTTATATTTAAAAATAAAAAAAAACCATTAAAACAGAAATAATAATTCACTGCGGTCGAATACTTCTTTGAACAGCTTTTGGCATTGCACGTTCCTGGCATGTCTCACATAATATTCCACTATTTCCTAACACCAGACCACCAGCTGTTCGCCAACATTCTGAAAGTATTAAAAAAAAATTAAATCATTAATTTTTATATTTTTGTAAATTGGAAGACTACTCTATGGTGTGATAGATTAGGCTGCAGATAATTTTTGAGAACTATGAGGGCAGTTGAAATGTAATATTTACTGGAACATAATGGGAGAACAAAATGTCGCATAAAGCAACAGGTACTGTCATCTTGTCGTTTTATTCCCCTACTAGTAAAATTCCAAAACTTGTTAGCCCACACCCTAATTTTTTTCAG
This sequence comes from Lycorma delicatula, assembly GCF_047948215.1. Classification (NCBI taxonomy): domain Eukaryota; kingdom Metazoa; phylum Arthropoda; class Insecta; order Hemiptera; family Fulgoridae; genus Lycorma; species Lycorma delicatula. The sequence goes on from NC_134464.1 coordinate 5,523,555, forward strand.
TCACCGTTGTTATGGAGCTGGGAATGCATGATATGTCAGTGCACCTAAAATGACATGCAGTGATTGAGATTTTAGCAGTGAAAAAAGTGAATGCTAATGATATTCATCACCTGAAACCTGAAATTATTGATCAAAGTATTGAGTAGATGGGCAGTAAAATTCAGAAGCCGGTAAAACAAATATTGAGAATAAACCTTGCAGCAGTCTCTGTGACCGATGAGAAATACCAAAAGGTGAAGTGGATGAATCATTTCAAAATTACTATCACAAACAACTTATTGTCACCTTAACAGAATTATCAAAAGAATGAGTAGAACACATTATTGCTCGACCGGGCTACTGTAAAATAATTTCATGGTGGGTGCCAGGCAAACTCACAGAAAAGAACAGCAATGAAAGAAATGTGAACAGCTTCTGATAGATAATTTATAGCAGCCCACTGGGCTGTCTAGTGGTTAACTCGTCACAGTAGAAGCACTTACTTTTATACGGATTTGAATACTAGATTATGGATACCAGTGTTCTTTGGTGGCTGGGTTTCAATTAGCCATGCTTCTCAGGAATGGCCAACCTGAGACTGTATGTACAAGACTACATTTTATTTACATTCATATATATCATCCTCTGAAGTAATACCTTACAGTCGTTTCGGAGGCTAAACAGAAAAAGAGAGATAATTTACAGCGACAAGGGAGATAACTTCCATTTTAATATTCTGACAGAAGATGAAATTTGGGTTGTATCACTATGATCCAAAGGAAAATGGCAGAGCATTGAATACCGGTGCTATAGTTTGCCACAATCAAAAAAATTCAAAACGACCATTTGCAAAAATGGTTCTCTCGAAAGTATACTGGGAATTCTGAACATGTGTAGCATCTGACTACCTGGGAGGTGGGTAGACAGTAAATTCTGTGTGAAAAATACTTGTTAAAACAGCTAAGGAGACGTGTGTATCTTGTTTGACAATCCGCAGAGCTGACAGTTTTGTAACAAGGTAATTCTCAGCCACACACATTGCACGGTACTGCTGAGGCTCTTGTGAGGTTGGAATTTGAAACCATTCCACACCCTCCATAATACTTATATAATTTTGTGTCCTGCAATTTTCACTTCTTTAGGCACTTAAAGAGAGATATAAGGATGTACAGATCCTTATGTATCATTTCCTTATGTATCGGTCAATGATTTCAACACAGATGACAAACTGAAGGGCAGAATGAGGTTGCACATTAATTAAGACCACCAGAATTCTTCATTGACAAAATGAGAAAACTGGTTCACTATTAGGAGAAATCTGCGGCTGAAAAAATAAATGTAAGTTTTTTATAGTAAACGAAATGTACTATTATACCATATTTGGTTTATTTCACTACCTCTTTTCATTTATTCATAATTTATTAAAAAAAAATTATTATATAATTTATTTATTATTTCACTACCTCTTTTCATTTATTATTTATATACCCCTTGTATATAAATAATATACAACTACTAGCACCATAGTATGTTACAAGATTATTAGTATGCGTTTATAACATTAATTTACATAATCCTATCGCATTAACATATGTGACAGTTATCAAAAGTTATATTGTATATTATTTATCTTACAAAACATTTGAATAACCTGATATAAGAAAGCACTAATACAGTTGAGGGTCAAATATAAGCACTGTATTTCTCCTCCTCCTATCAAGCTAGTGATGTGGATTGCAATAAATGGTGGAGAAGCCACCTATGGACCGATGAAAAAATGTTTTCTTTATACTTATAAATGCCACTTTGTTAAGATATTAAAACATCAGAAGAAAAATTAAAGTCGTAAAAACCTTCAAAAAGAAAGCGGACTGTATTGTGTAACTGATTTTAAACTATAATTGATTAATTATTAATTTTTGCTTAAAAAACTTTTTTCAAAAAATGTGTGCAATTAATTTAGAAAACCGATCTTATTCAGAAGAAAACTCTAGTTTTGACAATAACCAATTGTTCAGAATAAAATAATGATGATTGTTATCATTATAGAATAGTACGTAACTTGATGCCCATTTTAACAACTAAATTAGTTGCCAGGTAATGGAGTAATAATGTATACAACTGGTGCAGGATTAATTATATAATAAAAATGACAAATAACATTACATACATCAAAACAAAAGGCACTCAACAGTAATTTTATTGGTACAACAAATAAAAATTAAGATTACATTTGAAAGTATTAAAAAATTAGGAAAAAAATTATTATAATACATGATTAAACTACCTAAACAATGTTTTTCAATCATACACAAAATCAAATTACCTGAGATAAATCCAAGCAATTATGTTTTACATTGATGTTATTTAGTTGAAAAAGTATATATTAATATAAAGATGAGTGAAAAGTTATACAACCCATATGACAAAAACATATATGGAACCAATATATGAAACAACTTATGCTGCTACATAAGTATTAACATGTTTCTTCACGTTAGCAGTCATTTTTTTAACGTTTCTATGTGTGACTATGTGTGAAATTGTTGACCTATTGAGTATATCTGTAAGAGAAAAAACTACGGCAGCCTTCCTGGCACTTTAAATTAATGATTACAATTTAAACTAATTCTCAAGAATAAGCGCACTGAAACGAATAAAAGACTTTTAATAGCACACCTGCCACCGACAAAAAAAAAAGGAGAGATTACTTGATTGATATGTATCCTTGCTGCAAGTCACGCATTACCAACCTACCATCGTAGGTCGGTAATGCGTGACGTGCATTAAGTCAATTTTAGTGCCAATTTAAAAACAAATTTCCCTTTTCAGCGAATTAATGAATTCAGGGTCGCATAACTTTTCAATCACTTGTATTTTGGTAGCGATTGCAAAAATAAATATTACTTGTCAAATCCACTAACACAAAACAATCTCTAACCGATTCAATAAACTTTTGATTTGGTGCAAACAAAGCTAGTTTTGTTTCTTCTATTAACTAAACTGATGAGTTGAATTTCTACTTTTTAGAATGCTGTAACTCGGTACAATGTTCTCATTCTTTTTTTTTACCCGTGTTTAAAAAGAATTTACGATTTATCTAACATATATATTTCACATGCTACATTGATAAATGTACCATCATGGACCATGCTTAATTAACAACCGTGCTTGTCCAGAAAGTGCATTATAACAACAGTTTGTTTGATCCTTCTCTTCAGGGTTAATAATGTTACTATGATTCATTATTGTGTAGCAATTTTATTTTCAACTTATTCTCCTGATACAATATACATCACTCTCAAAGGATGTACGTGGAATGAATACAACATAAAATAACACAATTTGTCATGAATACACAGACTCTACTAGCTCACATACTCACTCCCATACGATGCAACTGAACTGAGAATTCAATAAAAAACACAATTCATTATAAATGAAAAGTAATTTATAAGCAAATTAATGTTTATTAACATAGCATTTTATTTAATCGCTTATCATTTCAAAGTACCAATACAAAATCGTTACTATTACTTTATTTAAAGCCTGGCCAACCCCGTATTTCAACATATAAAATAATTCAATATTTTAAATAATATATATTTTCATAACTATTTTTGTTAAATATTACATAATAACAATGATAACTGACCGGCATGCATCCATCGATCACAAGCAGTACACTGAACCAAATCATTATCTTCCTCTGGTTTGTTACTATGACAACGTAAACAAACTTGACAGTAGCGTCCTTTACGCCACAGCCTGGTTAGTTCACACCATAACACATAAGTTAGTTTTTAAGCCATAATGCAGAAAATCAGTATTACACAAAGCATATTATAATTAAAAGAAATAACAGACAAATAACACTTATTATATTAGTAATATTTCTACTCCTACTTATGCCATACTTATGAACGGCATGTTTATGACACATGACGTCTTTCTTATTCACCCATCCTCTTGAGGATTTAACAACACACATACTCACAAAGAGATTTTTGGTAACACATCATATACAAATAAGCGCATTCAGAATCAGCTAACTCTTACTTAAGTTGTATCCATGTATTCGTTTAGCCAAAATCTTATTAAGGTTTTCTGTTAAATACGGAAGTAAAAAATAAAGTTCTTATAATTTATAGTGTTATTTGCTCAGCATAAGTAAAATTCTTGAGATTAGCTGTTATGTAGGACCTATGCCCCAGATTATTTTACATTTGGCATAGACTATCCTAACATGGACTAACAGAGTGAGAAAGGAAATGCTTTTATTATGAAATAAAATGCATTTATGATTTTGTATTATATCTCGTGTCTTGGTTTCTCTGAAGATGTAAAAAGATACCTATTTTCACTCTTCAACTGATATTTCTAACCTCTGTTGGGGCTCAATGACCACGATATAGTACAAACAACATTTTAATCAAATAAACAGAGTGGGGCAAGAAGATATGACGGTTTTTAATTAATCACAAAATTGTTAGTTTTTGCTTGGAAAAAGTTTATCGGCATACATACATTTATTATTTACATAGAATCATATTTTTGATACTGATGTTTGGAAAATCACATCTAAACGGTGTCTATTTTTATTTATGCATTGTTGTAAGCATTTCAGAAATTAGCCTCCACTAGCAGGTCTCAATTCAGTAGCAGGTCTCTGACAGTTTGAACAATTTGTTGACAAATACTGACCTTCAATTCAACTAATGTATGAGAATTGGACTCTTGTACAACAGTTACAGTAACACCATTTTGTTTTAAAAGATATGGACCGATGATGCAATTCTTCCCAAACACACACCAAACATCTTATAGGCTGTGCATTGGTTTTTGGTGGATTTCTCAGGGATTATCAGCAGCCCACCCAGTAGTAACAATTCTGCTTATTAACTGCAACACTGAGGTGAAAATGAACTTCTTCACTCATCAACAAGACAATTTTCATTTTTTCATAAAGTGACATTGCAGGTGCAAAATTCAATCACTGTGGGTAATCTGTTTCTTTCATCTCCTGCACCACCAGCAACTTGTACAGATGAAAATGTAGTTTTTCATATAAAATAAGCCTCACTGAGCAATTGCTGATTTGAAGTTCCACAGCATGTCTCTGAGCAAACCATCCTGGACTTTAAAAATACTGTTCCAACTTTTTCCATATTTTCTGGAGTGTGTACGGTCATGGGGCACCTGGTGGTTTGTTTTTCTCCAATGAGCATCCTGAATGAACATTATTAACCCGATGTAATATTGTTTTATGGGTGGGAGCAGTCATTTTGGTGGATGTGAAAGCTGCATTAAAACTCACATTGAATAATAGTCACTGATTCTTCACAAAACAGTCAAATGCAATAACATGGTGCCTAAATGGAGCCACTTTCAGACGGCTCCATGATGGTGACTTAAAAGTGAATTACTATGAACAAAGGAACAGAATGCCCCCACCTGCACTACTCTCCCACTCCTACTGGCCTAATACTAGCAATTTCAAAAACATCCTATTTCTCTGCCCCACTGTGTAATATTCATATTGCTTTTGCTTTTGTAGGCCTATACTGCCATAATAAGCTAAAAGGACATATTTTAATGTACACTACTTTTGAGTTACAGAACTGCAATATTTACTAAATTCAGTTCTCTGATGTTTATAACTGTAATAAATTTATACAAACTCAATAAATAATGAATGAAATTGAACAAGATTGACATCCAATGTTTTATATTTTTATTGTTTTGTATTAGAGTATTTAATAAAATAAATCTTTATAGCTAATTTTTTTGAGTCTGAGGACCACAAAAATGTTTGAGGTGAACCACATATTGAAGACCCATGTTCTATAAAAAAATTAATAGTACAAAACATTACATAGTAACTTAAAAATTACATTCACATAATACATTTAAAAATTAATAAGCTAAAGGTAATTTAAATAGGTTTAATATATGTAACGTGAAACATTTAATTGATAACAACTATGCAATTATTATTATCAGTGTGAAAATTAGCTATAGATTTAAAACAGCCACAAACTAATAATAAATTTCCACAATTTAAAATTTATATTAAGATGTGTAATATGAATACCAAATCTCATACATATTTACATAGATCTTTTACAAAAAACTGCCTTGCATTTTTCTTAGTACACTTAAAGACCATCTATCTTATTGAGAAATCTATAACCTAATACAACTATAAATGAATAATTGAATTAAAACTAGTACGGACAAATATCTTCTTTTTTAAAAATTAGGTTTTGTTTTACAATGAGAGCAAATATACAAAGAGCTTATTTATAAAACATACTGCCCTTTGTCATGTTCCATCAAGAGAGCAATATATATATATATATATATATATTATTTTTCTAAAATCAATCCTTTCAAGACAGTGATCCATGGATCCATGGATCACCTCTCCATAGTGCAGAGGTGATCCATGTCACCTCTGCACTAATAATATAAATTCAAATATACATAATTCAACTTATCCACCCAAGTACAGATATAAGACTTTTACCTTATTTGTACATTTATAATTTTTTAAGAAAGTACTTTCACGGAATCCCACATCATCAGTCTTGTGATATTTATAAAATTTTAATCGTTTAATTATTTACTATGTAATTTTATCAATTTCACACAACTGATGATGCAGGATTCTCCAAAAGTACTTCGTGAAAAATTACACTGATAAGACATAATTTTTGTTTTCTAACATGCAATATATGATTTTAATCTGTTTTTTGATGCTGAAAACAAATATGAACTCAGAATCTTTCTATCACTCACCATTTTTGAAACATTTAAAAATTTTAATTAAAGGATTATTTTTTTCATTTTTCAACGTATAGTTAGAATTTTAAGCTCTTATATTGTATTTTGTTAGCTCATTTTTTTATTGTTTAACTTTGTTAATATAATTTTTAAGCTATAAATAAAGAATTACTAGACAAAGAACTAAATAATATCATAGTCACATATTATGACATCATATCTAATACTGAAGAGTGAGCCTTAATGGACAAGATTAATCATGTCTGTGCAGGTCAAAACATAGCTGTGTTGTTTTTATTAAGCACTGGATTTAGGAATGAATTAATTTTGCTTTGTCTAATTGCTTTCTTAAGTTTGTTAACAGTGCAGTGTCATAATGCCCCGAAATTATGTAAGTGATGTTGATGCCTTTTGTTATGTATGTAGCGAGTTTACCGTAACATCAAATATAAAAAAAAACATTATACCTTTAATTAAAAAAGCATATCATTTGTACTTTCAGTGTAAAATTGGTGATCAGGATAAGACGTGGGCTCCTCATATAGTACGCACTAATTGTTCTATATATTTAAGAGAATGGCTGAAAGGTACGTGGAAGGCTTTGCCATTTGGTGTACCTTTGGTTTTGTATGAACCAAAGGATCATGTAACAGATCATTACTTTTGCTTAACAAGTGTGTCTGGAATTTCTAAAAAATCTAAACATACTGCAAAATATCTTTCACTGAGTCTGCAATCAGGCCTGTACCTCACAGTGAAATTATTTCAATTCCTGAGCCACCTGTGAATGTATGTTTTGAAAGCAGCTATGAAGAATTAGCAGTACTGAAGACAACAATGATTTTGATTTTAAATTATCTTCCAAAAAGCCACATCTTATATCACAAGTTGAATTAAATGGCTTGGTTAGGGATTTAAATTATCAAAAAATCAAACTGAACTGTTGGGATCAAGACTGCAAGGTTGGAATTTACTTCAAAAAAATACAAAAATTTCAGGCTTTCAAAGCTCACAAAAAGAACTTTCTTAGTACTTTATTGATGAAAATAATTTTGTTTATTGCACAAATATTGATGAGCTTATATGTTGCACTTAGGACAAGTTCATAAACTTGAGGGCTGGTGCCTTTTCACAGATTCGTCCAAGCATAGTTTATAATGGTTCTACTACACAACAGTAAAAAATATCTTTTGATACCAATCGCACATGGTATTAATTTGAAAGAAACATACAATGTGCTGAAAGACATTCTTGAAAAAATAAATTATAAAAAACATAGCTGGAACATATGTGGTGATTTGAAAGTTATAGCTATTTTGTTACGCATGCAGTTAGGTGTACATGTATTAAGTATATGTGTTTTCTTTGCGAATGGGACAGCCGAGTTAGAGATAAACATTATGTTACCAAAGAGTGAGAGAAACGAGACAACTTATCTCCAAATGGGAAAAAATATTATTCATGAAATGTTAGTTCAACCAAAAAAATATGTTTACCCCTCTTACATATCAAGCTAGGAATAATGAAAAATTTTGTGAAAACAAAGAAGAAGGCAAGTCATGGATTTTTGTAAATGAGGCAGAAATTTCTGAATGTAAGCGAGGGAAAAATTAATGAAGGAATATTTGTTGGTCCTCAAATAAGAGAGTTGGTCAAAGATGATATATTTTACTCAATGTTAAGTAATGTAGAAAGTGCAGCTCGGGCTTCATTTAAAGATGTTCACAAAAATATGACTATTATCACGATATTAATCAACTTCTTACTTCTAATCAACTTCTTACTTAATACAGAGCTGTGGTTTGTAATATGTCTTTGAAAATAAATTTCCTCCATTCACATCTGGATTTTTTCCCGGACAACCTTGGAGACCTAAGTGACGAACACGGTGGGTGAAAGTTTCCACCAAGACATTTCAGTGATGGAAAGCCCCTATAAAGGGAAATGGAATATTAACATGCTAGCCAATTACTGTTGGACATTAATTCGGGATGTGCCTGAGGCTATTCATAAAAGAGAAGCATCAGCGAAATCAATCTAACACAGGCATGGCCAAACAAAATTATAAATTTTACAGATCTTAACTATATTTTCCCTTAATTTTTTTTTAAGCATAATTTATTTAAAGCAAAGGGTGATAGCAAAATTGCATTTACAGATATGTAATGTACACAAAAAAGCAATTCTAGAAATGGTATCACACAGAGAAATTTTGAAAAAACTTTTTTTTTGTCTATCAGAGTTATAAATATACAAATAAGGTAAGAGTTGTTTTATATCTGCACTTGGGTGAATTAAGTTGAATTATATATATCTGAATATATATATATATATATATATATATATATATATATATTCTTTACTGTAAAAAAAAAACAATATTCTCACAAAAAAAAGCATAATTAACAACCTGTTACTTACTTTGAACATGCACCACACAATGTTTGAATGTAAATTCGTGAGTTTTTCTCCCCTTTCTTGTACTAAAAAAAATAAATAAAAAATAATAATAACAATAAAATAATATTATAATTAACAAAAGGATTTTACAGAAAAAGTCTCTATTGTGAAACAATATCATATTAAATAGAACATGATAACTATTTAAATGGTTAAACCAGGTAACATGATTGTAGAATACATTGGACATTTATTGGTATACAGTGGTACCTCAGTATATGTCCAATTCAGAATACATCCTATTTGGACATGACAAATTTTGCTCAGTATAAGACTTCTGTTCGGTATACAACATAAATTATTTGTGTGAATTTTGTCATTTTTAAATAATTATCAGAGAGAAAAAATTAAATTAAAAATCAATTATATTTGAAGCTGATGTATTATTAACAGACTGATCATACAAATTAGGATATCATTTTTTTTTTTTTGTCTTCATTCATTTGACTGGTTTGATGCAGCTCTCCAAGATTCCCTATCTAGTGCTAGTCGTTTCATTTCACTATACCCTCTACATCCTACATCCCTAACAATTTGTTTTACATATTCCAAAAGTGGCCTGCCTACACAATTTTTTCCTTCTACCTGTCCTTCCAATATTAAAGCGACTATTCCAGGATGCCTTAGTATGTGGCCTATAAATCTGTCGTCTCTTCTTTTAACTATATTTTTCCAAATGCTTCTTTCTTCATCTATTTGTCGCAATACCTCTTTATTTGTCACTTTATCCAACCATCTGATTTTTAACATTCTCCTATAGCACCACATTTCAAAAGCTTCTAATCTTTTCTTCTCAGATACTCCAATTGTCCAAGTTTCACTTCCATATAAAGCGACACTCCAAACATATACTTTCAAAAATCTTTTCCTGACATTTAAATTAATTTTTGACGTAAACAAATTATATTTCTTACTGAAGGCTCGTTTCGCTTGTGCTATTCGGCATTTTATATCGCTCCTGCTTCGTCCATCTTTAGTAATTTTACTTCCCAAATAACAAAATTCTCCTACCTCCATAATCTTTTCTCGTCCTACTTTTATATTCACTGATCCTACTTTATTTGTACTACATTTCATTACGTTGGTATTGTTCTTGTTTATTTTCATGCTGTAGTTTTGTGTAGGACTTCGGCCATGGCATTCACTGTTTCTTCTAAATCTTTTTACTCAGTTAGAATTACTATATCATCAGCAAATCATAGCATCTTTATCTATTCACCTTGTACTGTTACTCCGGATCTAAATTTTTCTTTAACATCATTAATTACTAGTTCTATGTAACAATTAAAAAGTAACGGGGATAGGGAACATCCTTGTCAGACTCCTTCTTTCTTACGTTCTTCAATTATTACTGTTGGCATTTGGTTCCGGTAAATGTTAGCAATTGTTCTTCTACCTTTATACTTGAACCCTAAATTTTTTAAAATGCTGAACATTTTATTCCAGGTTATGTTATCAAATTCCTTTTCTAAGTCTATAAATGCCATGTATGTTGGTTTGTTTTTCTTTAATCTTCCTTCTACTCTTAATCTGAGTGCTAAAACTGCTTCCCATGTCCTTGGTCTTCTCCTAACACTTCTTCCACTCTCCTCTCAATTCTTCTGTACAGAATTCTAGTTAAGATTTTTGATACTTAAGTAATTAAGCTAATTGTTCTGTATTCTTTACATTTATCTGCTCCTGTTTCTTTGGTATCATGACAATAACACTCTTTTTTGAAATCTGACAGAAATTCCTCTTTTTTGTAAATATTACATACCAGTTTGTACAATCTATCTACCGATTCCTCACCTGCACTGCACAGAAATTCTGCAGGTATCCCATCTATCTTAGTAGCCTTTCTAACATTCAAATCCCTGCTTTTTAATGCTGTAATAAATTTCAATCTCAGTATTATATCTCTCTTTTCATCCTCTTCAACTTCCTCTATTACACCAGTCTCTAATTCATTTCTTCCATATAACTCTTAATACATTCCATTCACCTATCAACCTTTTTTTCATATAACACATCAGTTTACCATCTTTGTTAAACACATTATTTGATTTTAATTTATGTACCCCAAAATTTTCCTTAACTTTCCTGTATGCTCCGTCTATTTTACCAATGTTCATTTCTCTTTCCACTTCTGAACACATTTCTTTAATCCACTCTTCTTTTGCCAGTTCGCAATTCCTGTTTATAGCATTTCTTAATTGCCGATAGTTCCTTTTACTTTCTTCATCACTAGCATTCTTATATTTTCTACGTTCATCCATCAGCTGCAATATATCGTCTGAAACCCAAGGTTTTCTACTAGTTCTCTTTATTCCGCCTAAGTTTGCTTCTGCTGATTTAAGAATTTCCTTTTTAACATTCTTCCATTCTTCTTCTACATTTTCTACCTTTTTTTTTTACTCAGACCTCTTGCGATGTCCTCCTCAAAAAGCTTCTTTACCTCCTCTTCCTCAAGCTTCTCTAAATTCCACCGATTCATCTCACACCTTTTCTTTAGGTTTTTAAACCCCAATCTAAATTTCATTATCACCAAATTATGGTCGCTATCAATGTCTGCTCCAGGGTAAGTTTTGCAGTCAACGAGTTGATTTCTAAATCTTTGCTTAACCGTGATATAATCTATCTGATACCTTGCAGTATCGCCTGGCTTTTTCCAAGTGTATATTCTTCTATTATGATTTTTAAATTGGGTGTTGGCAATTATTATATTATACTTCGTGCAAAACTCTATAAGTCGGTCCCCTCTTTCATTCCTTTTGCCCAGCCCGTATTCACCCACTATATTTCCTTCCTTGCCTTTTCCAATGCTTGCATTCCAATCTCCAACTATTATTAAATTTTCATCTCCTTTTACGTGTTTAATAGCTTCATCAATCTCTTCGTATACACACTCTACCTCATCATTATCATGGGCGCTTGTAGGCATATAGATGTTAACAATTTGTCAGTTTAGGTTTTGATTTTATCCTTATTACAATGATTCTATCGCTATGCGTTTTGAAATACTCTACTCTCTTCCCTATCTTCTTGTTATTATGAAACCTACTCCTGCCTGCCCATTATTTGAAGCTGAGTTAATTAATCTAAAATCACCTGACCAAAAGTCGCCTTCCTCTTTCCACCGAACCTCACTAATTCCTACTACATCTACATTTATCCTATCCATTTCCCTTTTTAAATTTTCTAGCCTACCAACCTTCTTTAAACTTCTAACATTCCACGCTCCGACTCGTAGAATGTTATTTTTTAATTTTCTGGCGACCCCTTCCTTAGTAGAGGATATCATATAACAAAATATAACCGCAAAACAGGAGGCAGTAAAGTTTATTCCATTTGGTTTGTTAATTTAGAATCTATCATTCATTAGGTTACATTTATATTTTACAAATTAATTATTTTAAATAAGCCAGTGAATATTTTTTATAAACTTCTAGGAAATCGTTTAAATGTTATTCATGACTGATTATTTGTTACATACTTTGCTTAATAATAGCTGAATTTAAACCATAAATATAATACATTGCACTGAACAGCATGCTCACATTCACGAGCACTGTATTGCAACGCATGCGCAATATTGATGATTAGGGTGAGGATATAGACGCGAGTAGGATACGGTACTGTAATCGGTTGAATGTCAGTATAGTTGGTGCTATATAAGTGAACAATATTTGTTCTATAATGTTTTGTTATTTTCTCCTGATTTTGATTTTTAAATAAAATTTTATTATTTTTATTAATCATGGAATGTAAAATGCTAAATGAAAAGAAACACAAAACTAAAAAAGACTAGGATCACTATGGAATTGAAAAAAGAGATTGCTGAAAAATATGGAGGTGGCGTATCCACAACTTAACTGCTGCATATCATGTATACTGAGAACGATGATACGGACAATTGTGAAAAATAAAAACATTATTAAATATGCTAACATTGCCAAGGAAGTTAAATCAATTTCTAAACAAAGATCGGAAACATTACAGCAAGTTGAGAAATTGCTTTTGCTTTGGATAACTGAAAAACAGTGTGGCAATAGCGTATCAGAAGCAATTACTTGCGAGAAAGCTAAAATGATACATTCCATCTCATGAAAAATCAAGCAGGAACTAGCCAGGAAAGCGAGGTATTTAAAGCCAGCCATGGTTGGTTTGTGAATTTCAAAAGGACCAGTATTCACAGTGTTGTGCAGCATAGAGAAGGAGCTAGTGACAATAAAGTTGCCGCTAATGAATTTATTAAAACAGTTTGGGGAGTTGTGGAAAGTGAGTGTTTTATTCCCCAAAAAGTTTTCAATTATGATGAAACTAGACTGTTTTAGAAGAAAATGCCAAACAGGACCAATATCACACAAGAAGAGAAGTCATTGCCAGGGCAAAAGCCAATGAAGTATAGGCTAACTCTCTTATTCTGTGGCAATGCTAGTGGGGATTGCAAAATGGAGTCTTTATTGATCTACCACTCTGAAAACCTGGGGGCATTTAAAAAACATAATGTTGTCCAGAAGTGTCAGCTGTCTGTGATGTGGAGATCAAATAGCAAGGATTGGGTAATGAGGCAATATTTCAGTGAATGGTTTAATATTGTGATTGGGCCAAGTGTAACATGTTTATTTTTTTAAAAATATTGCTGAATATCACTCCAATGGTATTTCAGCCCAATACCAACTTGCAGCTTTAATATTTTGTGTACAAGCTTTTTAAAATTTTGACTTTTCAAACATTTTCAGACCTTTATACAAAAATCGTTACATATCACCCGATAAATATAATTGAATATAATCGTTAAAGATCATATTGTAGGAATTACACCAAAAAGTGAAGTAATAATTTTTATTTAAAATTAGATTTGCCACAATTTGAGCCCAAAACAGTTTTTCTAGCTTTAATATTTTACAAAGTACAAGCTTTTTAAATTATGTCTACTAGTTACTATTTGAATCTGTAATATTTAGACAGTTTTTGTTGAATATACCCAGTTAATAATTAAATAAAATGCAGTTAACATTTAAACAAAAGTAACTTCATTAAAGATAATCTATTTGAGCGTAAAATAAAGTTTTGAAATATACTGATACATAGAAAATAATGAGAACAAAACTCTTGTTTGTATAATAACTGATAACTGTTTATAGTTCACAGACAACTTCATTGTTCACAGTGACCTTTGCAGTGACAAAGTGAAGTGCAGGCAAGTGCAATCTTTTTAGAACAACAATCTTTAAAGCAGAGGAGTTCAGCCTTTCAATTGCACTTGATTAATTCCCTGCAGTTTTTACTTGGTTCTGGAATGGACATCCAAATTGATTGCCAAGTTTCTCTATTTAGTTTTCCTCCAAATTTTGCTGGAGTAGGTGCATCTTGAAACAATTTCCAACTCTTTAGCCAGATACTGAGCTTAGCTAGATAGATTGAAAAATACACTGATTTGTGTGTTGATGAGGCCATTCTGTGTGGGTGGTAGACTATGCATCATCTTCTCTTATTGTTCTTCTGCAAAGAGATCCTCTCCGAACTTGTAGACACTTACAAGTTCTGTGATACCATCGTACATAATGCATATGAATGCAAGACACACTTTGGTATTTTTAACACTCTCTTCCATCATGTTTGAGCTATACAGCATCATTCAAACAAAATATTTTAAGGTTGTTGGTGCTGATTGCACTTCACTGTAAGCTCCACTTGTAGGCCTTTAATACTCCTACCAGCAATTGGAAAGGTTTTTGAGAAGGTACTGCATCTTCATATTAGAGAGACTGAATTCTATAAAGTTGTTGACAGATAATCAGTATGGTTTTCTACCACACAAGGACATAGAAGATGCTATTCTTAAGTTTATGAACATTGTTTCTTCTAGCGAGTCTGAGTATGTCTTAACATATATTTTTGGATACATAAGGGGGTTTTTTTATAGTTTTTAGTGGCATTCTGCTCTTTTTCAGCTGCAGAAGTGCGATTGTATGCAGAATGAGATGAATATGTTACATAGTTATTTCAGCAATCAAGATTTTGTTCTTTGAGATGGCATCTCAGAAGTAGGAAATGGATATCTAAAGCTTGTTTGCATGGTAGTGTTTTAGGATCCCTGCTCTGGGTTGTTGAATTTGATTCTTTGATGTGGTTGAGGTTACTCACTGGATGCGGCATCATCGCATATGCAGATGATGGGCTTTTACTGGTTAAAGGAGATTTGAGGAATGATATTGAATTCAGAGCAGCCCAGACTTGCAAGATACTCCATTTGTGCAGTTTGCAACATAAGATAGTGTTTAGCCCAGAGAAAACAACGATGATGCTGCTCAAGGTCAGACTAGCTATTATATGATGACCTCATATATCAATGGCAGGTCATCGAATTAGGTATTCCTGCAGTATAAATATATTGGTGTTATCCTTGATGAGAACCTTTGATCAAGAAGTACTTTAAATATGCTACCAAACAGACTTGTTCTGCTTTCTTCACTGTTCAGAGAGCAGTTCACCCCGATTTGGGGGCTTAATTTCAGAACCAGAATATAAGGGTATATGTGAAGCTATAATGCTGTATATTGCACCTGTCTTGGCTCATCGAATGAGGTACAAATGTTGTAGAAATATTTGTTGAGCACCCAGCATCTATTGCTATCTGTAACTGGTGTCTATAGCACCGTCTCTTGAGAGGTGGTCCTAGTTATTTGTGGTATTAAGATCATTGGTATCCTTGCAGCAGAGCACAAACTACATTATGATGCTAAGAAGGTAGGCAGGCAACTTACTTCTGGATACATAAAAGTAATAGAAGACAAAGTTCCATTTACAGCAACAGGTATCATTTATGGTATCAGGTGTACTGAATCATCCTATGGCCATTACACACATGGTATTTTTCCTGATGTGAGAAGTATGAAGGGAGTTAGGTGGGTTTTCTCCAATCGACATATTGCAGTTTCTTTCTGGACATAGTTAGTTCAGTTTTCAAGATAGGTGCTAAGAGTTCTGTATCTTGTAATTCACAGACCACGCTTCTCAGAGTCCTGTCAGGAGTTCCAGTTGAGCAATTATTAAGTACGCTTTCCAATTACATGCAGAAGAATATGTATGTTTTGTTAGCATTGACATTATTGTTTTGGTGGTGGTGAAATTGATATTATTTCATTAGCACTGACTGATAAGTGAATTTGTGACCGCATCACTGGATTCAAGATCACACTTTTTATTTAGCCACTTTTTCAACCGATCAAGTCTTGACTAAGAAAACATAAATCGGCACTGTTTATGCCATTTGACATGGTTCTCCAATAAAGTACTGGCACTTTTGGGTGAAGGTCTGAATCTTTACGTTGCATAAGACATCATTTTGATCGGTATGAGTGTGGTACTGATTTAACTTTAAACTCATTCGCTTTCTGAGGCATTCACAGTTACGAATGGTGCTCTCAAATCTGGACTGGACACAGGGTTCATGCTTCTGCAGTTTCAGTCAGTTAGTTTGAGGGAATCATGTTAGGTTGGATGTAAAGATGTCCGTTTGAGGACTATGTAAAGATGAAATTTGATTTGTATTTTACCAATGCAAATGTCTGCTGAGGCATTTACATTGGTGGCATCCCGGCCGAGATGTAATCAGTTACATGGTCTAAAGACGACCTCCAGTAAAAGCTCTCAGGGCTTGAACAGACGGGGTGGTGGGGTGGTGTGACGACGGGTAACGTCACAAGATGGGAGTCTTTCCCCTACGGGGTTGGGATGGCACTTTTACAAGGTGGAACAGAGGAAACGCATGTTTTTTAAACCGATAGTATTTAGCGGCGAGTGGGAATATTGATCTTTGGTGACCTCTGGCGGACAGCTCAGAATTCACAGTTTCAGTTGCTATGGAGCACTGGAGTGAGGAACATCATGTGTTTGCTGTCGAACAGTTTTTTAGAAACAATGATTCTGCGATCACAGTTCAACATCTTTTCCATAAAAATTTTAATGTTGAATGTTGAGGAGCAGTTCCAGATCGAAACACCATACTGCGAAGGGTTGAGGCATTTAGAAGTACTGCACGTGTTATGAAGAAAAAATCACCTGGCCTTCCAGGTGATTCAATCCAACCCAGAAAACGTAGACAGAGTGAGAAGGGCAGTGTTTACTGGTTTGAAACGATCCGCTAGACAACAGGCTGTAGTTCTGGGTATGTCACGTTATTTGCTTCATCGCATTTTAAATAGCGATCTCAAATTTCACCTGTACAAAATAATGATCATCCAGCAACTAACTGAAAGGGATTTTGCGCAACGTAAAGAATTTTGTGGCATAATGAACACCATTCTTACGGAAGATGCAAACACCCTAATAATGATGAGTGACGAAGTCCGTACTGTCGGGTTTGGGTGTCGGAGTATCTACTGAACTACACCAAAAACCTCCCCACAGCTCAAAAGTAACAGTGTGGTGTAGTGTCTACAAGATAGGGATTGTTTGTTGGTCCTTATTTTTTTGAAGAGGGGGGAACCGCAGTTACAGTGACATCAGTGCGCTGCACTGACATGTTAAACAACTTCCTGCATCCAGAACTGGAAAGAAATCTGATGAACATGAAAGAAATGTGGTTCCAACAGGATGGTGCTACAGCTCACATGGTGAGAGCTTGATTGAAGCAAATGTTTCCTGTACATGTCATTTCACGATTTGGTGATGTTTCTTGGCCCCTCACACTCTTCCAAACTATCAATTTGTGACCTCTTTTGGTGAGGCTACCTGAAATGATGAATGTACGTGAACAAGCAACACACAATTGAAGATCTCAAAACTTAGATTTGTCAAGAAATTGAACCTGTGTGGAATGAAATGTTAGAGAAAGCCATGCAGAGCTTTGAGGGGCGGCTCCAAATTTATGTCCGACAAGTTGTTTAAATGACAAGTTATCCAATCAAGTTGTTTAAATTCCGTTAGACGTCATAAAAACTCATCATAGCTTTTCCATGTTTTGTCAGGGGGTATGTTAACTAGAGATCTCAAATCTCTACCATGGCAAATAAAACCTGATTCCAATCCACGATTTTAGTCAGTATCTCATTTCATAATAACTGAGAGAATCAAACACTGCTATATTTTGTTTCAAAACAAGTTATATCGGTTACAACTGGACGTATAATTGTAAATTATAGTCAGAGTATAAGGCTTTAGTTAGCAACCACTCGATTTGGAATTTGAACTCTGAGTAACTTACACAAAAATGTATTCCATAAATACAAGATGAGAGAAAAAGTAAAGGTATTAATCTTCAATATAACAGAAAAAGAAAGAAAATTCAGTTCCCTCTGCCTCCCCTATTTCTTGTAATTAAGGAACGCACTGACAAGTAATTGGAGGATGTAGGAATGAGATGGCCAGGGGGCATAGGCCCATGACGTCATTTGTTATCATAAACCAGTATGACTTTCTCCACGATTCAACTGTTTGATGCGTGGGCCTTTGTCTATTACTTTCAATATACATCTCATATCTGTTTCTCCGGATATTGGCTGCTCCGAAACACATTGCTTTCACTGGTCCGGCCTTGGTTGGAAAAATTATTGCTTCATTACTGTATTTTTTGTTGTAAAAAAAAAGACAATAATGAATATGTAGTTTGACAGTGTTTATTTTAACCTTTTGTAAGTTTTTAAAATTTTCTCTTCAGAAGTTGACATTTTTTAAAAATACTTGCAGCAACTGCCCCCTTGCTTCCCCTTGAATTACGCATATGTCTATCTATTTTCTTCTTACCATTAATGATCGATGAAGATACTTTTGTTTAAACGCTAATTGCATTGGGTGTATTCAGCAAAAACCATAAAACATTACAGGTTCATATAGTAATTACAATAATCATAATTTAAAAAGCTTGTATTTCGAAAAATATTTAAGCTAAAAAAGCAGTTTTGGGCTCAAATTGTACTAAATTCAATTCTAAAACAAGTATTACTTTAATTTTTGCCATAATTCCTACTGTTAGGGTGATATTAAACAATTTTTGTAGAAAAAACTGACATTTTTTAAATAGTTATAACTTTAAGTTTGCGTCTCTAAAGATATTAAAAAAACAGTTTTGGGCTGAAATCCCAACAAATTCTATTTTAAGTAAAACATATTCTTACCATTTGTGTTGTAAACCCTACCATTGGAGTGATATTCAGTGATTTTCGAAAAAAATTGAAAAACCAAAGAAGAAAACAAAAATGGTGTTGTATTTCAAGATGGCAGACTCAAAAATTGAGTGAACCCCCATAAATTAACTTTATTGAGAGTATATATAAAAACTGTGTAAAATCTTTTGCTTTAATCGAGCAGATCATGAAAAGATGATCTTTTCATTAAGACACCACAGTAATTGCTTAAAAAACATTTTTACATTAGTCACTTAAAACTTGAAAGCGATAAAATTTTCAAAATAAATCAAATTTTCCTCAGTTACAACTCGAAAATAGAAAACTGACTCTGGTTAACAACAGGAACATAGAATACAGCAAAAAATTAGCCAAAAAAGGAAACGGCAGCGCAATTAAGAACAGTAACCAGTCATAATTGCCTTTTCACACATTGTCACTACAAGTAAGACGCTTCAAACATCAATATATAATTTGTGTAGAAGCAAAATCATAATGAACTTTGACTTCTACATTAGCATAAAAATAAACAAACTATTTAACAAATTTAACCTGTTATAATGAGAAATCTGCAAATTGCTTGCAAACAAAGTTAAAAATTTACTACAGATTTTAAAGAACATTATTAAAAAATTTAAAATAAATAACACAAAAATAAATCAGAATCTACTGTGCGCTAGAAAATTATTAAGATTACTATAAAAAAACTTACTAAGATTCATAACCTCCTCAGTTATACACACACCCTCCTTGTATGTACATGGAAGCCAATTTAATACATATTTTGATAATAAATAAACTAAACTTTATACGTGAAATTTCATTTCAGAAAGAAAGGAAGGAAGGAAGAGGAAAAGAGAGAGGTTAATTTCCACTACTTTTCGACTTGAATATAGAAGACACAACACCAAAACTGAAAGACAAATTTTGAAGTGAAGTAACTACTACGGATATGGATTGCAACATTTTATGGTGGCAAAACTTGGACAATATGAAAGGGAAAAGAATAGCTGTTGAAATTATTATAGGAGAATACTGATAATTAGGTGGACTAATAAAATATGAAATGGAACGTTACGGCGTAATATTATTATCAAAAAACTAAAAACTAGGTTGATGGGTTATAAAATATTAAAGATATCCAGCCCTTAGTTAATTTGGAAACAAGATTTGTAATCATAAAAACTGTAGAAGAAGATAAAGAGTGGAACACATTAAACAGATAACTGCGAATGTAGGATGCACTCCTACACCTTAAGTTAATGATTACGAGGGCGGTTCGAAACGTTCTCCAACCTGATACAGAGATACTGCTAGTCGGTCCAAATGGCGATTTGTAGTTAATGTAATATCCATTAGATGGCATACTAAATATTTTCCAACATATCTTCTCAGTTATTTAATTGTTATGGCCAATAGGTAGCAGATGAGTGTTGTTTTGTGCAAAATGGATAAAATTGAAATTCGACCGGTACTAAAATATTTTGTTGTGAAGGGTTAAACCTGTCAGATATAAAAAAGGAGTTACATTCTGCATTAAATGAATCTTCTCCATCCTTTTCAATGGTGAAAAAGTGGGCAGCTGAATTCAAATGCAGTCAAACCTCCATCTTTGATGATGAGCATTCAGAATGCTCTGCAACCGTCATGACCGATGAAAACATCACAAAAATCCACAATGCAGTATTAAAAGATTGATGATTGAAATAAATAAAAGATCAACACAAGCTTGCAGAGATTGAAAAAATATCAGTAGATCATATTCACAACATCTTACACAAGAATTTGATTTAGAGAAACCTATCAGCGCAATGGATGCCGCCGTGTTTGTTAACAGCTGACCAGAAACGCACTTGAATGAACATTTCTCAACAGTGTTTGGACATGTTCAACCGTAATTCAACTGAATATTTGCAACGTTTCATTACTGCTAAGGAAACGTGGATTGATTATTACAGCCCTGAAATAAAGCAACAGTCCAAACAGCGGGTTGAAACTGGTGGAAGTGCTCCAAAGAAGGCAAAAAGTGTTCAATCAGCAGGAAAAGTCATAGCCACTGTTTTTTTGGTATCTTCGTGATGTGGTTCTCATATAGACTATATGGAAAAAGGAAAAATAATCGCCGGAGAATATTACACAGCACTGGAGCGATTGAAGCTGGCCATTAAAACCAAACATCCACATCTGGGCAAGAAAAAAGTGCTTTTTCATCATGACAATGCACCTGTGCACACATCTTCTGTTGTTACTGCTAAAATTCATGAACTGCACTTCACATTGACCGTATTTACCTGATTTAGTTCCAAGTGATTATTTCCTGTTCCCAAATTACGGCTTGGTGGGAGAAGTTTTGCCTCAAATAACAAAGTTATAGCAGAGGCAGATGCCTATTTTGCAGAGCTTGAAAAATCATATTTTACAGAAGGAAAAAATAAGCTGGAAAAGCAATGGACTAAGTGTATTACTTTAAAAGGTTACTGTTGAAAAATAAAAATAAAAATCGGTTAAGAAATTTTGTGTTTTCTTTCTTAGGCTGCAAACCTTCTGAACCACCCTTGTACATTATAAGATTAGCGAACAGAAAATAACATCAAACTAGAAACCAGTTAAAAAACTAATGACAAAAGGGAACCTTACCAAATACAAAAACCTTAATAAAACAACATCAATAAATTAAAAAATAAGCACACATTATACATGGTACATAAACACAATCACCATGAGTCAACTCATGATGTAAAATAAGTCTATTAAAAACCATTATTATGAATAAATAATTTACACCGATGTAAAATCACACTTTCGTAATTTATATTATTATGTAAAATCATATTTGTGTTTTTTTTTTTTTTTAATGTATAGTGTGGAAATAGAATCTTAAGATATATTTTCATCCATCATAAAAATAAAAAAGAAATTAAAAACGTTTTTTCTCACCTCATGCTGCCAATCCGGTCCACCAGGATCAGTCGTTCCACACGAATTACAAACAGAACAAACCTGACAGTGCCATCTACCGATTGGAACTTTTCTTAGTCCAACACAATATATATGATACCTAATTGTAATAAACAAAATAACATATACATAAAACATTAAATTAGTTATATGATTTCAATGTGACAAAACAAAATACTACCAAAATCATTAATAAATACAGAACAAAGAAAAACCAAAGATGACTTTTGCCTATACACATGACTCAACAAAGTTTAAATATATTTTAAAAACTTATTCAAGATTTATACTTCAAACTTTTTCATTTCTACCTAAAAAGAATTGAAAAAATTATTTATGTAACTACAACAAATATGCACATAATACAGCAAACACTTAAAACTGAACTAAAATTAAAGAAGAAAAGTAACACATTAAAAAAGGTAAAAAATATATATATATACATATTCATATAAGTAGGCCTTTTCAAGTTTCATAGCATGAACAGTTGTTAATCTAAACTCATACTATTTATGTCTGGCCGCAGTAAACTACCAAAAAATCATCAGCATACCATTACATACTAGGAAACTGTAGTGTACTGTTCTTTACCTTGGAGGAGGAATTTTGCTAAGGAGGTGTGATAAACTCATGTATCTTCTAAGAAGATTAATAAAAAGCTTACCCATACTGAGAGGTGTCAGCTGACTATTCTACTATTCTACAGCAGCTACTTTTTTTGTTTTCAGTCATTTGATTAGTTTGATGCAGCTCTCTAAGATACCCTATCTAATGCCAATCATTTTATTTTTGTATACCCTCTACATCCTGCAACCCTAACAATTTGTTTTACATATTCCAAACCTTACCTGCTGCATGTCCATCCATGCAGCATCATGGATGGACCTGAACGAATGGCCTCACCATCATGAATGGATCATGATGGCCTGTCCATCCAGTATCAAAGCTAAGATATTCCAGGATACCTTACGATGTGGCCTATAAGTCTGTCTCTTCTTTTAGCTATATTTTTCTAAACGCTTCTTTCTTCTTCAATTTACCACCAACATCTCTTCATTTGTCACTTTATCTAATCATGTGATTTTTAACATTCTCCTCTAGCACCGCATTTCAGAAGCTTCTAATCTTTTCTTCTCAGGTACTCTGATCGTCCAACTTTCACTTCCATATAAAGTTACACACCAAACATATACTTTCAAAAATACTATCATGATGTTTACATTTATTTTTGATAAAAGAAAATTAAATTTCTAACTGAAAGCATGTTAGGCCTGTGTTATTCAGAATTTTATATCACTTCATCCATCTTTAGTAATTCAACTTCCCAAATAACAAAATTCTCCTACCTCCATAATCTTTTCTCGTCCTACTTTTATATTCACTGATCCTACTTTATTTGTACTACATTTCATTACGTTGGTATTGTTCTTGTTTATTTTCATGCTGTAGTTTTGTGTAGGACTTCGGCCATGGCATTCACTGTTTCTTCTAAATCTTTTTACTCAGTTAGAATTACTATATCATCAGCAAATCATAGCATCTTTATCTATTCACCTTGTACTGTTACTCCGGATCTAAATTTTTCTTTAACATCATTAATTACTAGTTCTATGTAACAATTAAAAAGTAACGGGGATAGGGAACATCCTTGTCAGACTCCTTCTTTCTTACGTTCTTCAATTATTACTGTTGGCATTTGGTTCCGGTAAATGTTAGCAATTGTTCTTCTACCTTTATACTTGAACCCTAAATTTTTTAAAATGCTGAACATTTTATTCCAGGTTATGTTATCAAATTCCTTTTCTAAGTCTATAAATGCCATGTATGTTGGTTTGTTTTTCTGTAATCTTCCTTCTACTCTTAATCTGAGTGCTAAAACTGCTTCCCATGTCCTTTACTTTTCCCCAAATCAGATTGGTCTTCTCCTAACACTTCTTCCACTCTCCTCTCAATTCTTCTGTACAGAATTCTAGTTAAGATTTTTGATACTTAAGTAATTAAGCTAATTGTTCTGTATTCTTTACATTTATCTGCTCCTGTTTCTTTGGTATCATGACAATAACACTCTTTTTTGAAATCTGACAGAAATTCCTCTTTTTTGTAAATATTACATACCAGTTTGTACAATCTATCTACCGATTCCTCACCTGCACTGCACAGAAATTCTGCAGGTATCCCATCTATCTTAGTAGCCTTTCTAACATTCAAATCCCTGCTTTTTAATGCTGTAATAAATTTCGATCTCAGTATTATATCTCTCTTTTCATCCTCTTCAACTTCCTCTATTACACCAGTCTCTAATTCATTTCTTCCATATAACTCTTAATACATTCCATTCACCTATCAACCTTTTTTTCATATAATACATCAGTTTACCATCTTTGTTAAACACATTATTTGATTTTAATTTATGTACCCCAAAATTTTCCTTAACTTTCCTGTATGCTCCGTCTATTTTACCAATGTTCATTTCTCTTTCCACTTCTGAACACTTTTCTTTTGCTAATTTGCTCTTCCTGTTTAAAGTAATTCTTAATATTTGATAGGTCCTTTTACCTTCTTTATTACTAGCATTCTTATACTTTATACATTTATCCATCAGCTGCGATATATCCTCTCAAGGTTTTCTACCAGTTCTATTTGTTTCGCCAAAGTTCACTTCTGCCGATTTATGAATTTCCTTTTTTAACATTCTTCCATTATTCTTCTATACTTTCTATCTATGAAAGAGGGGACCGACTTATAGAGTTTTCCATCAAGTATAATTTAGTAATTGCCAACACCCAGTTTAAAAATCATAATAGAAGAATATACACTTGGAAAAAGCCAGGCGATAGTGCAAGATATCAGATAGATTTTACCATGGTTAAGCAAAGATTTAGAAATCAACTCGACTACAAAACTTACCCTGGAGCAGACATTGATAGCGACCATAATTTGGTGATAATAAAATGTAGACTGAGGTTTAAAAACCTGAAGAAAATGTGTTAGATGAATCGGTAGAATTTAGAGAAGCTTGAGGAAGAGGAGGTAAAGAAGATTTTTGAGGACATCGCAAGAGGTCTGAGTAAAAAATATAAGGTAGAAAATGTAGAAGAAGAATGAGGGAATGTTAAAATGGAAATAAATCAGCAGAAGCGAACTTAGGCGGAACAAAGAGAACTGGTAGAAAACCTTGGGTTTCAGACGATATATTGTAGCTGATGGATGAGCGTAGAAAATATAAGAATGCTAGTGATGAAGAATGTAAAAGGAACTATCGACAATTAAGAAATACTATAAACAGAAGTGCAAACTAGCAAAAGAAGAGTGGATTAAAGAAAAGTGTTCAGAAGTGGAAAGAGAAATGAACATTGGTAAAATAGATGGAGCATACAGGAAAGTTAAGGAAAATGTTGGGTACATAAATTAAAATCCAATGTGTTAAACAAAGATGGTACACCAATTTATAATACGAAAGGTAAAGTTGATAGGTGGGTGGAATATATTGAAGAGTTATACGGAGGAAATGAATTAGAAAATGGTGTTCTAGAGTAAGAAGAGGTAGTTGAAGAGGATGAAATGGGAGAAACAATACTGAGATCTGAATTTAAGAGAGCATTAAAAGATTTGAATGGCAGAAAGGCTCTTGGAATAGACAGAATACCTGTAGTGCAGGACTGTACTGTGCAGTGCAGGTGAGCAAGTGACTGATAGATTATACAAACTGGTGTGTAATATTTATGAAAAACGGGAAGTTCCGTCAGACTTCAAAAAAAAAAGTCATGATACCAAAGAAAGCAGGAGCAGATAAATGTGAAGAATACAGAAGAATTAGTTGTAACTAGCCATGCATCAAAAATAACTAGAATTGTACAGAAGAATTGAGAGGAGAGTGGAAGAAGTGTAAGGAGAAGACCAATTTGGTTTCAGGAAAAGTATAGGGACAAGGGAAGCAATTTTAGGCCTCAGATTAATAGTAGAAGGAAGATTAAAGAAAAACAAACCAACATACTTGGCATTTATAAACTTGGAGGCAACGTTTGGAATATGTAAAACAAATTGTTAGGGATGTAGGATGTAGGGGATATACCGAAATGAAACGACTAGCACTAGATACGGAATCTTGGAGAGCTGCATCAAACCAGTCAAAAGATTGAAGACAAAAAAAAATTTTCTATCTTGTCTTTTTTCCTCAGACCTCTTGCAATGTCTTCTTCAAAAATCTTCTTTACCTCCTCTTTTTCTCAAGCTTCTCTAAATTCCACCGATTCATGTGGCACTTTTTTTTTATGTTTTTAAACTCCAATCTACATTTTATTATTACTAAATTATGGTCACTATCGATGTCAGCTCCAGGATATGCTTTGAATTGATTTCTAAATCTTTGCTTAACCATGATATATCTGATACCTTGCAGTTTCGATTGGCTTTTTCCATGTGAATATTCTTCTATTATGATTTTTAAACGGGGTGTTGGCAATTACTAAATTAAACTTCATGCAAAACTCAATAAGTCAGTGCCTTCTTTCATTTACTAAATTTCCATCCTGTTTTATGTGATTAATTGCTTTGTCAATTTCTTCGTATATCTCACCTCAAATTTCTTTGTTTACCTTACCTCATCATCATTATTGGGACTTGAAGGGTACATAGACTTAACAATTGCTGTCAGCTTAAGTTTTGATTTAATTCTGATTACAATTATTCTATTGCAATGCTTTTTGAAATACTCTTCTCTCTTCCCTTTCTTCTTGTTCATTGCAAAAGTTACTTCTACCTGCCATTTATTTGACACAGAGTTAATTTAATTATTTCTAAGTTAATCTAATTTCTAATTTAACAGTTATACTCATCATACTGCTTTTTATTGTCTTAAAAATGAGATAAGAAAATTCAAAGAAACATTCATATATCTACCTGCTGAAAACCGGTTCATTTACTTTTAAAACATGTTCTTTTTAAATGGCCCAAAATTCTAGTGTAAAAATATTTTTTTTTAATAATTTACATTACAAACCTAACAAAAAATCTGAGATATAATGAAAATTGTTAAAAAAAAAATAAAACAGTAAATTTTTTACTGTTGATCGATTTCTGAACTGGGATAGCACTGTGAAACATACTTCAGATACTGAAAAAATATAATTGAGTTTTTTAATTTCTGTTATTTAAAGAATAAGAAAAATTATGTTTTTATTAAATGGACTAATAAAAATTTTTAATTTATTTTAAATGAGAAGAAAAGTACATTATTGTTCATACCTCACAACACAGTATACATCTAAATAGCATTAGATCAAAGTTGCAATAGCATTAGCATCCAACAAAGTTGAATTTACACAAATTTAGAGACGACTTGAATGTTTGTTTGAATTTGAAGCTTATCCTAATAAGCGCCTAAGGTAAAGGTGGTGCTTTTTGTAGAGCCATAGGAAACATGAATCCTCTGATAAGACAATAGGCTGAGCTGCCTTCACCAAACCAAAAATACCAACTACACTGCAAGACTCCTAATTTAAACAGTCTGTATAACCTTATCGATGATTTAATATACTTAAAACAAAACCCAAACACCATCAGGAGAAAGGGATGAAAGACAAGGGAAAGGCTTGAATAATAAGTTAAACTCAGAGTAACTGTGAAACAAGAAAAACAATTACAACCAAAGGAGTGTTTCAGGTTCCCTTTAGGCAATTCCTATGAAAATTGGAATATCTTTCATTACCAGGACAGTTCAAATACATTACAGACTGATAATTTATGATGACCGGCTTAAATAAATGAGAGTAAATTTCCTACCAAAACACTCAGCCTTACAAAATGAGATAGATAATAAGGAAACATCCATCCCCGATCAGTCAGACCTCTATTGTTAGTTATCCTCTAATTGTTGGCAGTAAACATACTACAAAGAAATAAATCTGACATGAATTATTTATTACAACCAGCCTAACTGAAAATTAAAAAAAAATATATGCGACTTTAATATAGCGACATTAATATACCTTAATATTTAATGCCACTTCAACTGAAAATTTAATATAAATAATAATGCGATTAATTATTGTTATTACCCTCTGTCACACAGATCACAGAACAACATTTTATCCTCATCGGCTGGATCTTTACACTGGATACAAGTTTTACAATCTGTGCACTGCCAATCATACCTACGAATATGCGGAACCATTACGACTGTTAAACCGATGCAAGTGGGATGACCTGTTAAAAATGAATTACATTTAATTACTAATAAAACAATACAATTTTACTTAGAATTAACTGTATTTCAGTTAAACGTAGTAAATTCATTTCAACTGTACTTGTACGCTAAAAAGACTTACACAAAATAAGAAAATATTTTAGCACATGCATCATATATTATTAAACTAACTTAAAACAGCGTAAGAAGTCAGAATTCATTTGAATAAAATCCTTGGAAGCTAATATTCACTCTACTCCATTGAACTTAGGATTAAATGATTAAAAGGAAACTATAACATCATTTAAAAATAATTTTTTTATATTAATTCGTTAAATGAAAATCAGCGATCTCATTTTACAGTTATATACATAGATAAGAGAATAATCTGGATATTATAACAATTGACTACTTTTTAATCTAACATCAGTGTAAAGTAAATATAGACACTACACAAGATTAACATTAGAATATGACCAAACAAATAAGTAATTAAACATTTCATTATGAATTCACTTAAATGACCTTAGCTGAAATGAAACTTATAATTTTTTTGTTAGAAAACCAATTCTGAATAACTTACTTGTTCTAGCCTGATTATTATATTAAATAAAAAATAACTATTAATAGATTTTAACATTAAAAATTAAATTATTAATCAGATCGTGTATAGTTTATACTTATTTCTATTACAAAAATCTTTCAGGATAACCTATTACAGAAACCCTGAATATGTTCTGTCCTATGCTTCTAATTTGTAAGTAAATTATATTTGATGATTGTAATTTTGTCCATAACTCAGGTTATAAATGGGAAACTGTAGTACGGGTCACAGTAATAGAAAGTGTTGATTCGGTACATCACTTTTTTATCAACATCAATGAAAGAAAGAAGTTTTGAAATGCAATTAGCTTCTTCTAGTTATATAGGATTGATGAAAAAGTTTTATCCTATTTTAATACAAAAAAATAAGTTTTTTTTAATACTTCAAATACAGTTTATTTAAACAAATATGTGCTATTCTAATCGACCACATTTTGCCATTTTTTTAGACTACTTAACTCAAAACTTATAATTTCTTCACTCTAGAACTTCTGTGTTTTCTGTAAAAAAAAAACTTAAGTGATTTTCACAAGTCTCATTTGAAACCAACATTTTAGTGTTAAGAAAGTTCTGTAGAGATCGTAAGGCAAACGGTAATCTGATGGTGCAAGGTCACGGCTATAAAGTGGATGCATCAAAACTTCCTAGCCAAGTTCACTAAACTTTCAATAGGTCACCATCGACAAACAGAGTCTGGCATCATCACGATGAACGATGACACATTTCCTATCGATTAATTCTGGTTTGTTTTGATCACTGCATAATATTTCCAGTTGTTGGTAGTACAAGTTACAATCAATCATTTGACCACCCAGCAACAGCACATAGTGAAAAATTCCTTTCCAATCCTACCCCACAAATAGCATCACCTTTTTTTATATCAATCCTGGGTATTCTGCTATTTGTGGAGCTTCATCTCCCTTCAATGACAATCTTTTCCACACATTATTATCATATGCGATCAATTTTTCATTACCTTTATCTTTCATGAGGACTGAAGTGATAATTTTTTTACAAAATGACTTTTGTATGACTAGGAAATTGTTGTTAAAGGAAGAAATGTTAAGAAAGCAAAAGTTAGTTTTGTGCAAAAACGTATGTGCTTTGTGTATTTGCTTATAACTCAATACTTCTTCCAATTTCTCTTGAATAACTCAAAAGTGCAATTAAAATACAAATCAAATTGAAAAAAGTCAAAATCTTTATATTAACTATATCTATATCAATTATTTATAATAACAACTTAAGGTAATAATAATGATCATAACAATTTTGATAGCAATTATAGAAAAAGAAAAAATGCATAATTGTTCTACATCAACATTGTTTGATGACCAAGAAGGAGGTAATGACTGACTGATTTATTTACTAGAATAAATTTTGTTTACTAGGCTAGATTTTAATTATTCTAAGATCCACTATACTGCACTATTAGAATAAATATATATATATAACATTGTTCAGGGTCAAGTGTATTTAGACTAAATTTACTTTACATATACTTCTATAAAAATTATCCATTAATGAACTTCTTAGGTTTTTAATTCTGTTATCAGTTACAACGGTGTTTTACTATTATCTAGAATATTCAATTCATAAACTATACACAAGTTAAATGTATTCAGAGAGATCTAAATTAGAAAAGAAAAATATTTTTTACCAAATCTATGAATATCTTTCATTTTTGTAAATAATTTCTTCATTTATTCCAACTTGCCAGTTTGATATCAGACAATATTAAATTACTTAACAAGTAATCTTGCATACAAAAGATATACAAATATTCTAATTCAAAATGTAGGCCTAGGACCTTTATTTTTGTTATTTTTAGAAACTAGCTATTTATAAAAAAGTTAATAATAATTATGGCGATTTGTGAACTCTTACTAATTAGAGTTAAAAAGGGTTGAATTAAAAGGTTGAAAAGGGTTGAATGATTAAAATATAATTTTGGAATTTATCGATTGAGTTATGAAGATGTGATTTCAATTTAATTAACAAATTTTGGCATTTCAAGACCAAAATATACGAGTAATTTATATATATAATAAAAATCAAATTGGCAAAAGTGATACCAAAATTATTACCAAAAAAAGTGGATGACAATAATAAGCAGGTACATTTAAACCCTGTATAATTCTCATAATTTTTCCACCACTCTACCACTGACCAATAATCACTTTAAATTTTAGAGATAATCATAATGCATTCTAAGTGACTGTAGTATAGCTGTCAATACCTTTGTAAGAAAAATTCTGTTCTATCATTATCAGTCTCTTGACGATCACAGGATGTCATATGACAGTGAGACTCCCGGAAACATTAAAGTAGACTAAAAATACTTAAGAAATCAGTGTAGATCTTTATATTCCTTGACAAAAGAGTATTTTAGAATGTTAATACCCACTTCGAATTTAAAAGAGGCGTGCACCATGAATCAAACATCTGCAACTTTTTAGTTGAGATAATAACATAAAAACCATTTTAAACTATCTTTCAATCATGTTCTACAATTAAATTTCAGTATTCATAAAGATGAAATGTTCACAATTCATAAAATTACCACAAACTTGCAATGTGAATGAAGTACAGGGTCTGACAAAATGATCTGACGATTTTGTTGGCATAACTATCAGTAAGAAGGCAGGACCACTGTCCCGCCTAGCAATAGTCATACCATTTTAGTTATCATGAGTTATCAGATGAACATCATGCATTTGTGATTGAAACCTACTTTAAAAATAACGATTCCCTAACCGCTACACAGCATTTATTTTGCAGACAATTTAATTTAAATCGAAATGCATCTCTTCCCAGTCGAATACAATATTACTGTGGGTAAAAAACTTTCAAAATACATTTTCTGCTTTAAAAATGGAATCAACCTGATGAAAACAGTGTGAGAACACCCAAAAACATTGATGCTGTAAGATTAGCTGTAATGCAAGACAAGCTGCTGCACTAGGTTTTCTGATGGAAGTGTAACAACAATTCTCCAGATGACCTACAGTTCCACATCTATAAGTTGATGTTAGTACAGGAACTCAGTGAAAATGACTGGGCGTCTCATAAAGCAGCATGCAAGTTCATCCTCAAAAATGTCCACCATTATTCTTTCAAGTGAAGAGGCATATTTTCACTTCTCTGGATGCCAATAAACAGAATAACCATTACTGGGCTGCCAATAAGCCACGAGAAATTCACCAACGATCACTTCACAGTCAGTGCGTTACAGTGTGGTGTGCAGTTTCAAAATTCGGCATAATATGCCTATATTTTTTTTTTTGAGGAGTCAAATCGCAGAGTAACAATAATGGCTCAGTATGTAACGATGTTGCATGACTTTTTTCTGCCAAAACTGAACAAGCTTGCTGACAGAATTTGGTTCCAACAAGATGGTGCCACCATCCAAACAGTGAGAATTTCCATGGATGTTTTTCAAAAAACCTTTCCAGAATGTTTGATTTCACGATACACAACGTTTCCTGACCAGTGCGTGCACCTGAGCTGACCATTTGTGACTTTTTCCTTTGGAGCTATCTTAAAGAAGTTTAATACAGTCGACTATGTTCAATTGCAGAACTCAAGATAGCCATTCAATGAGAAATCACAGCAGTTCCAGAAGCAATGAAAATTTTATGAACAAGTTATATAAATGTATTAGGAAAAATGGGAAACATTTGAACGACATAATTTTGAAGTAAAATATGGAATGTTTTAAGTGGAGTATTTAAATATTTTATATGGAATATTTCATCAGATCATTCTGCTGGACCCTTAGAACATTTATTTACCCACTCTGCACCAATCAATACTGTTTCTAAAACTATTCACAGTGATATTATGAAGAAACCTGTATTACACGCTACACTCCAGCAACTGCATCAGGCTGGTGTCCGATTCCCCTACCCTATTTTAATTTTTGAAAAGAAATAAATTTACATCATGTCAAAAGTGCCAATCCTGAATTATATTAAAAAATTCTACTTAAAATCAGCTCTAATTTTCATATTTTCTGATCTTTGATTTTCTTTTTAAATGAATAATTCTAACAAATACAATATCTTAATTTTAATGCTAACAAAATTCCATACTAAGCATTATGAACCGTTAACTGTTTGTGGGTAGTTGTCATAGCACTTATTATCTCAGACTCACTGTACTACAAAGTAAACATCAAAAGACCTAATAGAATTAAAATTCAATAAAACTACATCATTATTTAAATGAAATATAAAAACATTTCCCTACTAAGTTGAGACAGTGTTGTAATACAGGCATGTCAAACACGTGGCTCAGTATAATTGTTCTGCAGCCTGCCAAGATCGATAACAAATATGTTTATTTAACTTTTGACACCATTGAATTCTTTAACTAAAATTATAAGTAAAAATTCCTTAATGAAAAATAAAAACTGTTTATAAAAAACCAGTATTGCAAAATACTGATTTTAAATGTTGTTAACTATGTATGGTGGATAAACTAACTACATGAATGCAAGAAGGTAGCTGAATTTCCACTTCTACTTAGTCCTTGAATGCATCGCACTATCTGCCCTACCATACTAGCATTGTCCACACCACTTCACATGCCACTCCCAACCAAGTTTCTGCACATCCATGTGTTTACGCTTTCTTAACTTAGAACAGTAAAAAGAACTGTCAGAATTAAGGTTGATACTTCAAAAACAAAAAAGCGTATTTGCCAAACCTATTGAAGATAACACAGCTGCTGTAAAAAGGAGCTATTTAATATTGCATTTAATTGTAACTGAATCAAAACCATTAATTGAAGGGGAATTTATTAGCAAATTTAAGATTCAGGCAGTGGAAGTATTGTGCCCAGAATAATTAAAAGAATTCAAAAACATAAGCTTAACAAGAAATACCATTGCCAGCAGAATTGATGATTTAGCTGAAAATTTACGTAATCGACTAAAATCAATAATTCTAACGTTTGAAACTTATTCCATTGGAATTGATGAAAGCACAGACGAACAAGATAAAGCTCAGCTAGCTGTTTTTATTCGCGGATGTGATGTGAACTTGATGATGGATGTTCTGAATAAATATAATTTACCATTACTAAAACTAGTTTCTCTTGCAACTGATGGTGCTCCCGCTAAGAATGATGTTACTAAAGGAGTCATTACACAAGTAAAAGAAAAATGCACAGAACAAGGTAATAATTCTCTTTAATACTTTCATTGTATTATTCATCAACAAACATTGTGCTTCAAAGTTCTAAATATCGGGCATGTTTTAGAAAATGTTACCAAAATTTTAAATTATATTCATGCACATGGACTTAATCACCATCAATTTAGTAAATTTCTAGAAGATATAAGAAGTAAATACACTGATCTACCTTATCACACAGAAATTCGATGGCGTTCCAATCATCAAATTGCTTTAAAACTTTAAAGCAATTCTTTCAATTGTTGAACAAAATTATCATTTTTTTAGAATACAAAAATTACAAATGTGAATTATTAAAAGACAATCAACGGATAAGAAGATCTTGCTTTTGCCGTTAACATTACAAATCAACTTAATCCCAAACTACAAGGTAAACAGCGTGTGGTTATCACCTTATTTGATAATATAAACTTTTTCAAACAGAAATTATTACGCTGGTAAAAAAAAATTCCAAAAAGAAAATTTATCTTACTTTGAATTTTGCCAATCATTATTACAAAAATCACGACAATTGAAGTTTTCAGAATAAGCCAACAAAATTAAATCGTTAGAAAATGAATTCGAAGAAGATATTTAGACTTGAAGAAATGTGAAAATCAATTTCAATTATTTACTTCTCGTTTGTCCATTGATGTTGAAACTGCTGATGAAAATTTACAACTGCAACTAATACAAATTCAGTGCAATTCTGTATTGAAACAAAGCTGTATGGATGTTAAGATTCACATTTCTATAATTATTTATCACTGGAGCAATTTCCCAATGTGTTATTAGCAATTAAACATATTTTACCTATGTTCAGTAGCATATATTTGTGCAAACAACTATTTTCCACTTTAAAAAATTATAAAACTGCGGAAAGATCAAAATTAACAGACAAGCATGTGCAAGCAATTTTGAAAATAACTACAGCTCAACAAATTCAACCAAATTTTGAAGATTTGGTTAATGAAAAACACTGCCAAGTTTCTTTAAAAAAAAGATGTTATTTTATTTAAATAACGTTGAATTGAAAAAAATAAACTTTCCAACACACATATGTACATTTTAATACATTTATATTATGTGTATTATTATTTTGTATGTATTTTTTTGTTTATAATAAAAGCTATGCTTCATCTTCCATTAGAATAATGCATTTATGATTTCCATTTGTTGTTTGTTTTCAGTTCGTGATTTATATAATACTTAATATGGCCCTCGGTGGTTAACTAGTTTGACATGCCTGTTGTAATATGTCATTTCTAAAAAAAAGGATACAATTATTATTGTTACTTTAAATATGGATGTGTGCAAGTGAAGCACCTAAAATAAAAGAAGCAGTAATCATTTGCTTTACATGAGAGAAATGTTGTTCATCCTACAGTAAGGCCCTGTGGTAAATCAAGTGTCCCTTGTAAAGCTGATTATCTCCAGTGTTTTAGGTTTGGCGTACTGACAAAAAAACATTACATTCAACCGGATGAAGAACAGGAAAAACTTCATGTATTTTTCAGTTTCCTTAGGAGTCTCCTAGGATGAATTAATTAACAATGGTAATACCATTTTCAGGAAAGACTTACAATTAATGTCAATTTGCCTACAACCAATACGATTATGGCACCTAATAAACAAACAAACA
The DNA here is from genome assembly GCF_047948215.1 of Lycorma delicatula. Lineage (NCBI taxonomy): Eukaryota > Metazoa > Arthropoda > Insecta > Hemiptera > Fulgoridae > Lycorma > Lycorma delicatula. The sequence continues at coordinate 5,559,456 of NC_134464.1, forward strand.
TGAGTAAAAAAAAACAATTACTCCATTATCTCAAATAAACAGGTTAGCCTCTTCCATGCTATGGGATGATTCAGTAATCTCTAAAAGTATGAGTGTCATTCAGAATGTTTTCAGCCTGACACAAGTATTACCCAAATGACTATAATATTTGCCAAGTATGATAATTTAGATGGTGTGCTGCAAAGATTCAGATGTATGGGTACAGTTGCTTGTTTGTGGCGATGTAGTAAATGTTTTGAAAATTTTCTGAAAAATGAATAAATAAGTTTGAGCTTATAAAGAACTCTGATTTTGTCCCAACAAACCTAAAAAAAAATCAGATTCTACTTTAAAGGATTCTTCCCCTTTATATTTGACGATAAAAAAAGTGAGCTGCTGAATTTTAACACGGTCAAACATCAATACAAAATTAATGAACACACAAAAACCATTATGATCGACGAAATCATCAAAAAATTCAATGCCAAATTAAATCATCTCCAAATGAAGGTTATGCAAGCTTGCTGACATTTCAAACGTCTCTATAGACCATGTCCGCTAAATTTTATACAACACTTTTTCATATGGCAAAGCGTTCTGCACGATAGGTGAAGCGATCTTAACACGTTTCGATCAAAACACTTCTGACTGGACACTTCTCAAGAATGTTTAGTCTTACTTAAGCACGATTCTGCAGAGTTTCTTTGACATTTTATAAAAGTAGATGAAACACGGGTTAACCATAACACAGAGATCAATCACCGCACGGAGAGATTACCATTACACAGATGTGAAAGTGCACCAACGAAAGAAAAAACATTTCAACTGCAGGAAAAGCCTAGGGATGCTTGTAGTGTGGTGCTCGTGGATTACCTGGAAAAAGACAGGAAAATAATCGTGAATATTGAGTTTTACTACTATCGGACAATTAAGGGATGCTACCCCAGATGAATATCCATTCTGGCCAAAAAGAAAGTGCTCTTTCACCACGTTAATGCACTGCAAACACATCTCCGTTTGTTGCTGAAAAAAAAACATGACCTATGTGTGCTTCCACATACATGTATATGCCAGATTAGCCTGCTAGCAATTATTTCCTCTTTTCAAACATGAAGAAATAGCTCGCTGGATGAAGATTCACTTTAAATGATGGGAATCAAACCTGAGACAAATCACATTAGAGTAAGGGTATTAAAAAGTTGAAAAGTCATTGATCTAAATGTATCAAATTTAAAGTGATTACACTGCAACATTTAAAAAAATGTCTGAATAATCTAGTGTTTTCTTTGACAGGCCAAGAAATTACCAAATGACCCTCGAATATGCTAAAAATAAATCTGACACGTTAGTAAAAACCATCTAAAGAGAATAAAATAAAAATCTAAATTTCCTGAAACCACAAGAAATGAAGTGAAAAATCTTAAAAATTAAGAGGAAAAGTAAGGGTCACATAATTAAAGCTATAAATGGAATTATTAAAATGGAGGGTTGTTAATGAAAGATATACTGTTACAATGAGAGTTCTTGGAGATGAAGATAAGCACCTAACTCTAGATCAATATTCCTACTGAAAAAGATAATCATATGTCAGGCAACTGTTGCAGATCATTAGCTCAACATGAATTAGGTTAATGAGGGATAAGGGAAAGGAAAGGCCTGAGTGCCTTATACTTGAGATACCTTGCACAATATCACCTTCCAAATGAATCTGATAATCTTTCTCTTTTCTTGTGTTTCAAAAATGTTTGTACAAACAAGAAAGCATAATTAAAATCCAGAGGATAGAAACCAGTCGATAAAAAATATAATAACTATTCTACTATCAATGTTACTTAACATAAGACAATTTTAAATGAATGGATCTTAAATTATTTTAAAAATGTTATTTTTACACTCCCAAAGTAGAGAAGATAGTAAACCTATAAAAATTAAAATTTGTCTCCAACCTGAATGACTAATATTTTTATTAATTAATTTTGCATGTCGGTCTTTATTCAAATGTAAGCTGTAAAGCATTTTAAAAATACGCCTAAGGCCCTACTTTTTAGAAAGGAGTAGTTTCATTTTTCCGATTAAAAAAAAGTTGTTTCATTAAATAATTAACAAAAGCCAAATATAAATCATAAAAATGTACAAAAATCGAATCATTTTTTTACATTTGAAGTATTTCTCTTATGAAACAATAGGAACAAGAAAATCAAACAATATTTGATAGTAAGACACTTTAGATCAATAATAACAGAGGATCCAAATATCACACAACCCAAAAAATACTAAATTAATCATAAATAAAAATAATTTATTTTAACAGATAATAATAAAAAATGTATTAACAGATATTTTTAAAATTTCAGAGAAGACCTTTGTAATTGTTGAAAATATCCATCACCTACCTATAGGCAAGCTTTCAGTATTTTATCACATTTGTGGATACACTTCATAATGTAGCACCTATTATTTTTTTATGTTAATTTTCAGTTCGGTAATTTGAAAACTATTTTTATTATATCAAAGAATAAAATTACTGCGAATTATGAAAGGGAGTTTTGTTTTCAAAAAGATAAAAAGAGTCTAGATATGAGATTAGGAGACCTGGTAATTCCATAATTGCCCTTGAAATCAGACAGTCATCAAAAAGTTATTTTAAGAAATTCATAGGTTTATACATATACCTTTAGATTCTAAAAGAGCCAAAATTTAATTAAAATGATGTAATCGGTTAAGTTTCGTTAGCTGTCCATCACAATTTATAATACTTAAGCTGTTTGCTGCCCACCAGACTTTACTTTAAGAACACAAGGCGACCTGATTGTAGTAATATTTTGTGTTATATAAAAAACAAATAACAATTATGCGCCTCAAAATTGTTTACTGAAAAAAAAACATAACATTAGCCTGCCTTGTATTACTACACAACTGCAAATTTACAAGACACTGTCTTTTATTACACCTCTGCTTCTCACAGTGGTCACTTATACTCAACATTTTATGCTTGCACTTGCACTGGTTTTGTTGAGGTAAAGAATTGGCGTTTACATTATAAAGATGCAATTTCTTTTTTTTGTACACGTCTCGTAGCACTCAAATAAATTATTATTAATGGTAACTCCATTATCTAACAGAACTAGCACGGTACTGGTTGTTCACAACAACGATTTTTGCAATAACAGCGCAGGCTGATCGAAACACGGTTAAACTTAAATTATCGTCGATAAAATTAGTAGTCGATAAACAGAATGCATATTATAAAAATAGCGGTGGATAGATAATGGAACCTGAATGGTATATAAGAATTCATTTGCAGATGACATTTTCAAATAAAAATTCATATTTCTAGGGAAAAATTCATTTTAAATCTCTACACAACAAGCGATTCACAAAACATATACGGTTGACTTAACTAAAGGAACATTTATCACATTATGAAAAAAATCAGAGCTCCCGAGAGCGAAACAATAATTATTTTGCATATCTCTAATGCCAAGGTACATTTTTAAATGCAGGATAACTGAATTTTTTATTACCTGTAACAGGGGCTTCATAAATACCCGATAGATGTTTTAATTTTTCAAATTTTGGAGAAAATATTTTTAATTTTATGAGTTTAGGCTTACTTTTTGAGTATTCACAGATATTTAAAATGTTTGTAAAACCAATAGATTTCTTATGTATTCATTTGACTTTGATTCATCACATAAAATAAAGTTTGTTAGTTTGAGGAATCTATCAAACTAGAGAGCGTGGCATGTTTTTATAATTTTTTTTCTTTTTATTTGGCATCATGGTACTGATTCAAACAATTTATTTTCATTTCAGAAACTTACTTAAAAACTATTTCTTACTATAATTAAATTACCTTTATTATTTATTACTTTTATAATTTTTTTAGCATTTATGCAAGTTAAGCGGGTTAACTTTCAAACAGATTTTTGGTTTATTTGTTGTTATTATGCGCTTGGTTTTAAAGTTCAACCGAGTTTGATCTGAAAGAATTGACAAATATAGATTCCCATTTTATGTGAACCCAGGTGCAACAAAATTTAGTAATAAAATAAAATTAGTTAATTTATGTTACAATTTGTTACAACTCCTCTTGCATAGATAGTCTTAAATAAATAAATAAAAATAACTATTAGCGCTCCTCAATAATGTAGTATTATAAATAATTTATTTTAAAAAATGAAAAGAATACTCATCATACATTTTTAACTATTAATAAACTTGACCAAAATTTCAACGACAAAATTGAAAAATAAAGGTAAAGAAACAAGATTTTAATTCTTAAAATTTTAACACTATAACAAAGCTATAATAATACTGTAATTCTAGATAACAACAGTGAGTATTCCCTAAGATATGAGCAGTGATTTGCTGTCTGAAATCTTTAAGGCAGGGTGCACAGAAAAGAACAAGAAAACTAGTTAAACCAACTTCCAATTAAAACATAATAAAAATAACATTAAATGTCAACAGCAGCAGTTATATAGAAGCAAAGAAAAAAGTATGATTGAAAAAAGCTTGAGAGAGAATGATAGTAATTAATGAGAAATCAAGTGACTAATAATTTCAAAGAGAAATAGAGCTGATTCATGAAATCACTCTTGTATTCAATCAAACAACTGAAAAAAATTTATATATAGCAATGAATAGTAAAGTATAAAAACAAATTCAATAATTCAGTTACTTGTTAAAAAATTTACTATAAAAAAAATACTGACAAAAGAAAAATCTGATATAGTGTTAAATAACTAGTGGCATTACAGCACACAATTAAACAAAGAATGACAAAAAAAATTAATTCTTTCATTTAAAAATGTATTAATTCACACTTTATCAATATGGAAAAAAGAAACATAAGTTACCTGTTTGTAGTTTATCAGGCTAATGAAGCCTCAATTTAAATAGCTTTTAAGAGAAGAAAGCATCAAAAAGAGTAACCAAAAGAACTTTATGATTATTATAAATTTAAGAATTAATAAGTAAAATGTAATAATTAAATTACTAAAAAAATCATTAATTTTAAAAATCATGATTATAAAAAATTCAAACATTTAATACAAAATACATAGTTAAGAAAAGAGAAAGAAAAAATATATATAAAACACACATTTAATTCATTTGTTTTTCACTCAAGATATCACAACAAAACAAGAAATGATGCTTTTTTGATTGAAAAAGAAAAACTTTTTTCAGTACAAACTAAAAATTAAATAATTAGATTATGAAAACCAAAGGTAGTCTTTAAAAGGATGTGGAAAATCACAAAGGACTAAAAGAAAAAAGTAAAAAAAATAAATAAGTCCAACAAAAATTTATTGTGCTAAAAAGGAGAGCATTTTAAAAACAAAAAAAAAAATTTCACAAATAAAAAATATATATATGTAAATATTTAAAGACAATAAGAATTACTATTAATACTTCTTTTCTTTTTTTTATGTCAATTAAATCAATTTATTTAAGTAAATAATAAATAACATCACCAAAAATGTTTTAGAAAATTTATCATTTTTTCCATCAAAATAAATACAAGAAAAGAAACTCTATATCATGCACAAAAAATCTAATAAGTAGAATATAAACTATAAATAATGAAAGTTAAATTAGAAAATATTAAATAGATTTTCAAAAACACTAACCAAAATTAAAAATAATGTTAGCTTGAAATTTGTTCTAATTTAAAAAATAAATGTAAATCCATTTGAAAGACGTCAAAAATAATTTCATTATTATTTAATAATTTTCTTTTAATAACAAATGACATAATTTTACATAAAAATAATTAAGGTACTGAAAAAAGTGATCAAGCAAGAATTCAAAGCAAAATTTTACAGATAAACAGAAAATTATGAAGCAAATTTTAAGATCCATAGATACTTTAAAAGAAAGAAAAAAAAAGAATATATGAAATGAATGAAAAACATAACTGATTAACAACTGTCACTGTTATTGAACACCCCGAATAAATATTTTCATTCTCTGGATAAAAATAACATATGGAGGGGGGAAGATTTTATTTCAAAACAAAATTTTCATTAAACTAATAAATTATTAACACATAAGTAGAAACTAAAAAAAAATATTTTTTCAATCAGTAACTCCGAAAAGGAATTTGTAGCAATGGAAAATATAAAAATTAAGGTTATGAAAAACTAAATTTAAGAAGAATTGAAACAAGTTTATGAATTTTGAATTCAATTTATGAAGTTTGAACAACATAGCATTGTTTAGCATTTCGGAATAACGTAGTTTATTTTTATAGAAAAAAAAGAAGAGTTTACTGACAAATAACATAACTCTTTTCAATATTATTATTATTATTATGATTAATTATTTTTACCTTCTCTTTTTTCTGTTATATACTTTCACAGATATCTGGTTCTTCAAGGAAATTTTTTATTTAAAAATAACTAAATAATAACAATTAAAAGCTATAGAGACAAATCATGACCTCAGCTCAATAGGGCTCCTTTAAAAAAGGAAAATTTTACCGAAGAACAATTTTAATCTTACAGGTTTGCGTTATAAGACCTCGAGCATGTTATTCATTTATAAACTTTACTTAAACAATATTTAAGGTTTTTTATAATAGCATGTCGCAAGAATCAGTTTCTTTCTTACTCCAATTTTTCATTATTTTCATTTTATTTTTGTGCTGCTCTTAAGAAAATGAATATTCTCCCCATACAGTGAATTCAATGAGGTTCCATCAACAATATTACCAGTAAAAATACTTTTTAATACACTGTTTTTCTTTTATTTTATTAAAAATTTTATATTTTACAGGCTAGTTATTATGGGTCATATAACTGACTACATAAAACTTATATTGAAAAGTATCAATAATTTTTTTTTTCGAAAACTAGACTAAAAATTAATGAAACTATTAATACAATATTTTAATTATCTTACCCCCTAGATATAGAAATTAATAATAGGAAACAAAATCGCTTAAGTAAATTGCAAGTTTCAAACTTGGGCTTATCTCACTGAAACAATTTCTTTTTCTAGTAGCCCAGTATTTCTAGTTTATATCCTAAAGAAGTCTAATTTACATGGAATTACAAAAAAAACAAAGACGCTGCTGCAGTCAAAATTACAAATTGTTAAATTAAAACTAAAGTTAAATTAATAATTAGAACTTAATACCTAACGACTCATTAACAATTATTGTTTCTTATAACTTGGTGTTTTTGGTTAACAAAGAAAATACCACAACACAAACAAAAGAAAAAAGTGACAAAAAAGATATTATATTAATTACGTTTATAAAAATGTTAATTTAAGGTTTGCAGGTTATCGTTATGATTTATTATAACACAAAAAGTCCTTACATCAGTTCGATTCATTATTACCTGAACTAAAATAAATAACACATTAAAATAGTTCTCTTATGCCAATAGAAAGAATATTTTTTAAGTTTAGCTTCAAAAAAGCCCACACCTATTTTTGACATCCACTAGTACAGACTTAATATCCTTTACTTTTGACCGAGTAATTTTTTTGAGTCAGATTTTGTGTGAGGTATAATTGGGTATGGTGAAACCTGGCCAGAAAGGCAAATTCTTGTCTGCATACTATTATGTACAAGACTACTTCAAAAGTTTATACTTTTGAAGCTATGTGATAATTTGAATTTGAACAGACAACAGTGGTCCTTGACAAAATTGCAGCCGTAAAACCTTTGAAAATAGAACAATGGTGTAATCAAATTTGTTTTGCTATTGTAAGTCTGATGCTGTCATTTGTATCATAAAAGATAGAAGAGACCAAACTTCTGATTTTCTTAATAATTTTTCAATCTAAGAGCAAACATTATCACATTCTTGTATACATGAATGCCCGGTGTTCAGTATTTCACGACAAATGTTTCTGTTTTTGTGTCTTAGTAAAAAGTTTGTAATAGCTGCAGATATTAAATTGTTTCTATTTTGTAGAAGGCAACTGTCACTTATGTAATAACTTTGATTATATGCAGATGATCGATCATTATTTTATTTAAAATCTTAATAACAGTACTAGCTAGGCATAAGAACCCAGCTCCATCCGAGAAGAACCATGACCACCCTGTAAGAACATCACTCCAGACACTACATTACACCTTGTCTACAGTATGATGTCAATCATACTGTATGTTGTAAGTTTTCTTTTATAAAATACAATACTTGTATTTGTCCTAAGTCAAAAGACATGTCCTAAGTCAAAATAAACTAATATTTGTGATCTGTCACCATTTTTAAGTTTGTTAACAATGTTTTTTTTATCATATCTATATTCTATCCTCATCAAATCTTTCGCTAAAATGTCTTCCACATTCATTCTTTTTGCTATATTCATTTTCATAACGTTTTTGCTATATTTTTCAGATTCAACCCGTATAAACGTTTTGCTCTTATTCCCAAATAACTCACACATTTTGCACCTGTGTACTTTTAAGAAGCAGGAAATTCAAATTGAATTCAAAATTAAAAATAATCACTGTATATATAGAAATCTTTAAGTTTCAAGCAATCTGTAAAAAATTATATTTCAACACACCTTTCTACATACAAATCATACATTTTTGATATCTAGTGAGGGATCTAAGTATTTTTTTGAAGGAGAGACTGGAATAGCGAGATGAAACCTTAAGAAAACATTTTATGCGATTTCTTACTACTTCCTTATGTTCAAATGGAACAATTTTTTTTTATTCCCTCTGCCATCAGATTTTGGTGTTTCAGAAATGCTTATTTTTGTGAACATTGTAGATGGGTTTTTGACTTATGCATAAAGTATTTAAAAAGAAATTCTTACATATCCTTATTTTAGTATTACTTTTTTGAAAAAAATATATTGAAAATATGTAACCGGTTTTTAGTTTTAGACTTTCTCAATAGTATTATTCAGCAGAAAGAATTTTTTTGTTCATAATCTAATTTGTAATAAGAATTAAAAATCACAGTTCTGTCATCATCAGAAATGTGATCAGAACAACTAAATTTACAAGAATTATTACAATTTTTTGTAGTCTTAATCATCTTTGCAAATTTTATCTTGCCACTGCAGCTAGAAATATAATAAATATTCCTTCCCGGCTTGGTAGTTTCTTTTATTTACATGTTTTTTCCAGTTACATGGATTGCGAGACTGTACTCTAGTTTTTTCCCTAGATTTTATTGGCATTTTCTCAGACTCTGACTCGGTATTTTCAGTGTCACTATAGGGAACCAATAGTTTGACTGAAATATTATACAAATTTCTTCTAGAACATTAGGAGATGAAAGAGTTTCTTTAGAGAGAGCGATTGCCTTCAGAATCATCAAACAGCCTAACAATAAAACAAAATTGGCAAACTACAGGGAATATTTCACTAGTCAAGATTTATTTATTTATATAAATAAGAAAATTATATAAATTATTTATTTCATTAAACAAGATTTATTAATAAATTTGAAAATGGAACTTTATTCTTTTGAATTTTTGTTAGAGTCCAAACAGAACCATAATGAACTGAGATTTTTGTAAAATTAGGTTGAAATTGACTAAAAAATTAACACTACACAGTAAGTTGTCATGGTATAGAATCTTTTACTCCTGAAATCTCATTTTCATAAAAAAAAAAAGTCAGATGAAACCCTATTGAACTGAGGTCACAATATATTCAATATTTCAGTCATTGAAGTAAATTTGAAATAAACATATGCCTGTAGTTTTTAATTTCTTAAGATTTATGTATGAAATAAATATACATTTTGACTGAAACAGTAAATGGATATCTCTGAAATTTTTAATGTTTTTATTTGTTATTTGATTAAATATTTGTTATGAAGAAGCATATACCTTCAGCACTTTAAGCAGTTATGGGAATCAGTAATTTTAAAAAAGTTAATTTTAACAAAATTATGTTTCTGCTGCTAGGTTGCAATCTGCTAAGACGTTTATTAACTTTCCAACATCTTATAAATTTATTTCAATTAAGATAAAAAATATATATATAAATGTAAAAATAAAAAAGTAAACTATTTATAATCCAAACAACATATCCAATTAAAGTTAATTAATAAATTATAAACGTTTATGACAGTAACTATATATATATATATATATATATATATATATATATATATATATATATACACATGTATACAAATAAGTAATTAATCAAAATATTTCTTTAGCAGAGGAGATGTAACAACCTTTTCAGTCTTTTAAAATTATGTAAAATAAGTTTAAAGAATATTGAAATTAAAAAAAGTATGAATTTCAACACATGTGTCCTAAATGCAATAACAAAATAATTCATACAATTTGTTGAATAACTAATGAAACAATATATAATCACAAATAGAGAATATATTAGTGTTATACAATTACATGGCTACCTACATTTTTTGATAAAAATCAACCACAGAAATGATTAAGACCTAAAGCAATTAAAATAAATACTTCCAGCACACTCAAAACATATATTACCATTATAATAATTGTAATCAATAAATACTCAATTAAATGATAAAACAATAACTGAATTATTAACATGCTATTAGTAAATATAATTTATTTCATAACTGTAACAAAGTAACTTTCTTTATCAATTTTTTTTATCGGGTAACCTATCTCACAATTATTATTATCAACAACACATATAAATCCATAATGAAGAATTTTTATTCCTGAGATGCTCTAAAATAAATACTTTTAATTATTTCAACACATCAAACATTTTTAAAGCTATTTAATAATAGATTCTAAACAACAAATAAAAACACTAAAATAAACAAAATTACTACCTCTCATGTCAACAAAACTCTAATAAGTACTAAATAATATTTTCATATAAATAAATACACCTAGATCTACTTAAATAAATAGAATAAAATAACTGAAATAGTACTAAGAAGAAATGACTAAAAATTACAGAAAAAAAAACACCTATTTAATACATAAAAGACAAAAATTACTGACAGAATGTATTACAACTATCCAAATAACCATTCAACAGCATTATCCTATATAGTCAACTTTCTTTACTGAGAATTCTCTATACTTACTAAAGACTGATTTCTTACAAAGTTAATTAAGGTAGTAACAAGTTACAGGAAAAAATTATGTCTGCAGGTAACTGAAATGCTCAATAATATATCAAAGTATAATACTCGGTCAAATATATACTCATTTTATGAGATATAAATCAAGAAGCTACGGTCAAAGGATAGAAAGTATAGGAACTGATCCTGAAAAACATACAGCATCAGCAAAAGGCTGAAAAAAGCTACAAACATTTTTAATAAAAATTATTTCTTCTGTAGAATAGTAAAGAAATTTTTTAAGATTCTCTTTCAAGTTAAATTATCCCCAGTCTTATAACCAATATTTCGGTTAAAATGACCATAAGGCACTGAGACCCTTACAGAAAGCTCCCTTGATAGTTTGATCATTCTGTAGATGTAAAGCTGAACAGCTTACACAATTCACATGGTAATTCTAGGTTTTAGAAAAGAAGGCTCCCCTCTGACTATTATGGTCAGAGATACTAACAAATGATACTGATAAATATCACCAACAGTGAATTACGGAAAACAAGTTTATTAATCTTGCCATCAAGCATTACCACTTATCTTTAAATTCCACCCTGGGTCAATCCATTTGAAATGACTCAAGGTGGTTGCTTGACCAATTCAAAAAAAATTGAAGCTTACCCACTTGTTTCCTGAATGTTTCAGGACCTTAAAACTATTTTCTTCTCAAGGTAAAAGATTGTTCCAGTGGTTTATTTACCTATCTCTCTTCTTTCTATGAGAAAATTACCGATAAAGTTGAACATGAAAAATTGTGAAATTTCACTTTTGGTCATATTTTTCAAGAGGCAACGATGACATACGCAGTTTGAATTATTTTTTTTATATATAGGTATATGTTAGTAGTTTTACCATAAATAATATTAATGACGATATACTTATCCTTAAATCTTTATGAAATTTTGTAAACTAATTTTTTGAAAAAAATTCAAATGTTGGCTTCAAATAACTTTTGAATAAATAGGTGTGTAACAAAAATGGCTGCCATAGGTAAACTGCTTAAACAAAAAATTAAGAAAAAATAATTTTAAGGTCCTCACACATGTAGGAAACAAGATGGTAAGTTTCATTTTTTTTTTAATTGGTCAAGCAACCAGCTTATGTTGTTTTGGAACACTTCAAATGGAGTGACCCCCTTTAATTATCAGTATGTTATTACCATCAGATTGTAAGGTTGCGGTCTACTAACTCAGCTATTATTTTTAATTCCTGTTTGAAGTACAATTCTCATTCAGTACCTGATAATGAAATAAACATGTCTGCAAAAAGTGATATCTCAAAGATGCTTCTAAGCAGTTCTCATACACAAAAGTATTTACAATAGAGCTTTAATAAAATATTTAGCATTTTTAAGTGTGGTCAATCAAACCAAAAAGCTTAATCATTTCCTACAGAAATAAAAAACTGGAAATAAATATAATGTTATTAACAAAAACTGATAACCCTTGAATGTATTTAGAAGAAATTACACGAGTTAAGCAATACCCAGCTAAAGTGATGTGCATATACATTACATCAGTAACACATCAAATTAACTATAATGTACTTTTTTAATATCCTTCTGATACTGAAAATCAATAACAAACCTACATCAGACCAGAAAGCTGACAACTAAGAATTGGTGCCTGCTAGGGTATTTCCACTAATAGTGATACAGACTCTTCCATCAGCAGTCAGCCAGGTGAATTTTCCCCGTTAAAAAAAAAAGTGGAATTCTGTAGACTATCAATTTTAAAAATCAAAACAAAAAATCACCAAATAAAAGCTAAAAATGGCTCCAAAGTAGCATGTGATGTAGAAAGTCTCCATACTATGGAAACAATTAATTAATGGAAACTAGAAACTGTTGGAACAGTCTACAATGCTGAGCTTTATGATATCTGCTGGTTCTTCAGCACTGCAAGTATGGTTATTTTGATGCAAGCTAATATTACATTACTTCATATATTGCAGTAATGAGGAGGCAATGCAAAACAACCTCTGATAAATCTAAAATAATATAGAGTTTTGCATATATTAACTACAAATTTATATCGATGTAACACTTTGCAAGACTGAAATAGTTGTTGCATAGATCATGAACAAGTAGAGTGATTAAGAAATGGAGTTGCCACACTCTGAAGAGGAAAACCAAGAGATTTACTGTGAAGGAAAATCACAATATGAAGAACGTTACCGTCAAAATAGACAGAATTAGAAATATACTTCACATTGTGGATTTGCTATTGAAACTAATTTTTTTTTAGTCACCATGTAAACTTGAACACTGTATGCAGGAACAGAGAATAGAAATTTAGTAGCAAATGAAAAATGCCTTGCCTAATGGGGAATTCAAACCAAATCCTTCCAAATGAAAGACTGAGACACTTCCACACTGCTGTGGAGGTTGGCATTTTCTTAATGCATCCCTTTTTACAAAATATAAATTGTATTTAATTATTTAATCCTTCCATTAACAGATGGATATTGCTTTTATACACAGCTATATTCAGGGTATTTTATACACAGTTGTTCAGTTAAAAAAATTACCCACACAGTTATGAAACTTTTCACTTTGGACACAATGTCTTTGACAATAAAGTGGGTTCAAGGTAGGCAAGTATGAACAATGTAGGCGTTTATGAAAAAAGTATGTGTTATAATGGGAAAATATCATCATTAAAAATAATTGTTTTTTTTTTTTTTTCAATGACCTCATTAAGAATATTATGTTGAAATGATTATAAAAATAATATACTGCAGATATAAATAAAAATATGTTTATTATTTCAGTTATAAAAAAAATAATTGTAAAAAAACTTCCATAGGATGTGAAAAAAATAAAAGATAAATATAACACTAACCAATCAAATGAAATATAAACATGTACTATAACACTATCCAATAATAACCTGTGCACTATATACGGATTTATATTTAATTAACCAATTTTATAATTTACCAGGTAAACAACTACAATAAGCAAAACCGCCGATCAAGCAAATGGTATTTCGTTAATTAACCTAATTTTACCATCAAAAACACCCTGATGGAACAACTCTTTTTAAGGTTAATGTCTTAATAAAATCAGGTATAAAAAATATAAATAATTTACACATCTAGGCGGGTAAATTTTAGAACATTATAGTTTTTATTGAAGTATTTTATTAAAAATAATTGTTCAATTCGTAGAATCTTTTTACATATGTTAAAAGTAAAGAATACTCCTTAAATGAAATTATACAAATGTTTACTGCCAGGGTTTCTACTGGCAAGTAAAAACTACAGAGTTTCTTCTTAGACCAGCAAGGACCTATAGAACCCTAGATGCAAAAAAACGTTAAGTACAAAATAAGCCAAGTAAATGAATTAAGCTGGATTTTTGGTGTTTAAACATTTTTTTTATATTTCAGAATTATAATTCATTTCTAAAATTAAGTCATGTAGGTTTTACCAAACAAAAAATGGATAAAACAATGCAATAAAAGCCGTTCATTCTATAAGCCAGTTATATAAAGAAAAAACTGTGAAAAACTGCCATGTACATGTTCATATACTATTTTTATCACTGTAATTTTTTTAACTAGCTGTAAAAGAATTAACCCCATTGGAAAACTATAGACCAGTACTATTGAAAATCAATAATAGTTAGATAAATTAAATTAAAATTGAAATCTGAAATTTATTACCACCAATTAAACTGTTATGTTGATATAGATGACTCTGCCATAAGGTGCAATGCATCCTTAGATTTATTTACAACTGTTTATTCAATTACTAATGATTTACTTATCTGATTACAAGAATTATAAGTGTATTCATATGTAAACAGATTGATATTCTCTGAAATTGTTGACAATGATTTGAATTAACAACCCGAATACAAGTTTTGTCCTATCTTGGAAATATATGTGTGTATATGCGTGTGCACACGCGCGCAACTCAAAGTTTAAAAACTTAAACAAGTTTTTGTTTTTTCGAATTAAGAGGTTTTTAAAACTAAATAATTCACCCTGCTGCCAATTCCCAACAACCTGTATTGTATAATACAGCTGCACTCTACCTAACTACAGCCTTACTTCAATGCCTATAGCTTGTTAATGATAAATTCAATTTTCAAACATAGAAACTTACATCAGTTGACTATAAAGGATAATATAGCTCAGTGGTAGTCAACCTTTTTATACCTACCGCCCACTTTTATATCTCTGTTAGTAGTAAAATTTTCTAACCGCCCACCAGTTCCACAGTAATGGTGATTTATAAAGTAGGGAAGTAACTTTACTTTATAGAATTTATAAAGTAATGTTACAGCAAGTTAAAGTATATAATAATAATTACTTACCAAATACTTTATGTCAGACTTTCGTTAAGTATGGTAGAATAAATCTTTATTAACAACTTACTGTAGTTTAATATATCTTTTTATTTATACTTCGCATATATAGAAGCATGAAGTCTGATGAAATTACATTTAATTAACTAAATTATTAATGAGCTCCCTGAGGCTGATGCTGTGAAACTAAATACTGGATATCTGTTCAAATCTTGTAAGGGACAAACAAAGGTTTCCTCTTTCGGAAATATTCACGCAGTTTCTTTTTTTGGTCATAATATGATTAACAGCACTAAAGCATGGTTCCACAAGTTATGAGGTAGGGAAAGGTATCAACAAACTGAATATTATTTTACGCATATCTGGATATAAAACACGCATTTTTTTATTTTGCCATAGGTTTTCATATTCACCACTATAAAATTTGTTTATTTTCTTTATCATATCTAATTTCTAACAGTTCTTGATAAGTTGTATCAGCCTCTTCAACATTTGCGGTAAAGGATTTTTGATGAAAAATCCTCATACACCTTCAATTTCAAAATATCTTCAAATCGTTTTTCCATGTCCAATTTAAGTTCATTGAGGTGGCTACTGAATCTGTCAATATCATCTGGAAGTTACATCATCTTTTATAGATGACAATTTAGGAAACTGATGAAATTCTCTCTTCAATAGATTATAACAAAGTAGTTCAAGTTTGTCAGTAAATGATAACACAATACTATAGGAATCTTATTAGCTCCTTGATGCAAGTTGACATCATTAAATCTCTTGAAAATATCTGCCAAATAAAAGGCATCATACTTTACTGTTTTTAACTGGTGACACAGACTGGTCTCATTATTACTTTCAAAAAATTATATGACACTATCATACAATGCTACAAAACAAGCCAAAGACGTACCCTTTGACAGCCACCAGACTTCTGTGTGCAAAAGTACCTACTAAAATCTTCATTATAGTCCTCGCAAAGTTGTCGAAACATTTTAACTTTTTTTGCATCGGACTTGATTTTGTTTACAGCTCAAATTATTATAGTTAATGATGAATGGAGAATTGTACTTAGATATTTTCCTGCAAGATGTTGTCTGTGCGCCACACATGAATATATAAAACATTTGGCAAATCCACAACAGCAACCACATGCAACAATATTACTCAAATAATATTATTTTTTGTAAAGTATGATTTCACAGTATTAAGTATAGATAATACTCTTGAATCTGTGATGAGATTTATTTTAAATAGGATTTCTTCTCGTAATGTATTGTCTTCATCAAAATAATGTACATACGCCATCAATAAAGTATTATTATCTCTGATGATAGACTCATCCGATTGCATGGAAAATGAAGACTTTTGGAGAATAATTATAAATTTTTTTAACATTAACTGCCATTTCTTCAATTTTTCGTTTTATTGTGCTACCGCTTAGGGGCAATATTTTTAAAATTTCAGGTATATCGTGATGCATTACTGTTGAGATTAATTCTTTTATGGAGGGTATTATTACAGTTTCTCCAATATTATAGCTTTTACCACTTTTTGCAATTAATTATGAAATGCAATAAGCAGCAATTAATCCATCTTCATTCACTGCATGTTGTTTCTTAAATGATGCAATGATTGTCAAACGACTTTGAAATTTTTTATATATTTCCTGAAAATATTCAATGGGCTTGTCCTTATCATTTGGATGCTTTGTAGAAAGACGTTCTCGTAATCGACTTGGCTTCATTGTTTCATCGGATAATGTTTTATGACAATAAATACTGTTTATTTATAACAGATTTTACGAAACACAACTTCAGGTACTTTGGCAAATAGCCACGAACGTACCTCTTTATTTGAGACACGGGGTCACAATGTTTTGTTTAAAGCTGTAGGCATATGCTCACTCTCATAAATATAACTGCATACTGACCAGATGCACGAGCTATTCTGAGATGAGACTGTTTTGTTTGCGGTTGCACTATAGCACCATTTAGTTTCACTTACATGACATGAACTAAACTTGAGCGTGGGCAATACAAATAGTATATTTTCTGAAATTTTAATTGTCACCGGGAATTTTATGAAAACCTAAGAAAAATGTTTTTAAATAATGCTATGAAAATTTTTTAAAAAGTCGATTAAATTTAAAAAAAAAGGAAAGTGCTACAAAATCGGACAAAACCCCTGCTGCCCACCATGAAAGCTGGAACACCCACTAATGAGCAGTAGGGACCAGGCTGACTACCACTGATATAGGTCAAAAAAAAAAGAAGTAATAATACATTAATCATGAAAAAAATCATTCATTGGTAGTTTTAACAGAGCACTGTGTTATATTTTGAATAAAAGAAGACTGACTGCTCTTAGTGCACTGGGCACAATGAATCAAAACTTCAGGCTGATCTTGTTTATTCCTTGTTTTATCACCACCACATACTTTACAATGAGCTTCTTCCATCTGGCGTTCTTTCACACGATCTTTATCATCTTCTTCACATGTACCTTCAGTATCTTGTGTACCTTCACTTGAAGTGTCACTAAAAAAAGAAAAGTACCATCATACTTTCTCATAATTACATTTTGTATGAAATAAATTTAAATCATGATTTAAACAAAGATCCCCGATAATACATTTCATTTTAATTCTGAAAAAAATATTTAAAATTAATCTTATTTCTGTTTTAAATTATTATAAACTTTATGTACATATTAACCCGGACGTTAAGATAGGACGTTTAATATATATATATATATATTATACGAGTGTAAGTCAATTATTATCTGCAATTTAGTTATATTTTTGTTTATGTTGGTAGTACTGTCGTGTTGCGTAGATGATGCATGCATGATTTAATTGTTATGTCTGTGCAGGTTTGATGGTGCTAGGTTAGTTCCATTATCGCTGCCATGCCGTTAACCATGGCTGCTCCGCTTTCTGTTTGCACCAAAGAAA
This sequence comes from Lycorma delicatula, assembly GCF_047948215.1. NCBI lineage: Eukaryota > Metazoa > Arthropoda > Insecta > Hemiptera > Fulgoridae > Lycorma > Lycorma delicatula. The sequence goes on from NC_134464.1 coordinate 5,577,757, forward strand.
AGCAATGTTCAGTGATCTGTTTTTTTTTGTGGTCGGAAGATTTTATCAGGGGCCGAAATTCATCGAAGACTTTCAGTACAGTATGGGAATAGTGTGTTGCCGCAACAGAATGTCTACGAATGGATTGAAAAACTCAAAAACAGTCGCACAAGTGTTACGCACAATGAAGGAGCCAGATGACCGTTTACCACCACAAATGAGGAAAACATTGAGCGTGCAGGTGACATGGTTTTCTTAGACAGACGAGTAACTATTGATGATGTGGCACATTGTCTACAAATTGGTCACGGTTCTGCAAACGAAATCAGCCACAACAGACTTAGCTTTCATAAAGTCTGTGCAAGATGGGTCCCAAAACAACTCACACAGTTGCATAAACAAACGCGCTTGGACATTTGGATAGCTATGGTAATGAACAGGACATCTTCTTAGACAGAATCATCACTGGTAACTGAACATGGATCCATCATTACGAGCAGGAGAGTAAACGGCAGAGTATGGAATGGAAACATCCAAATTCGCCCTGCAAAAAAAATGTTCAAGACCCAACCGTCAACAGGAAAACTGATGCTTATGGGTTTTTGGGACTCACAAGGCCCAGTACTGTAATACTGTGAAGAAAGGGGCACGACAATAAACAGTGCACATTACAGTGAGATGCTTACTGCCAAGCTGAAACTTGCAATTCGAAGCAAACACCGAGGACTGCTGTCGAATGGTGTTGTGTTGTTGCACGACAATGCCTGTCCGCATACTGCTGCCCACACTGCTGAAACGCTCCAGAAACTCAACTTTGAAGTACTAGCTCATCCTCCGTGTAGTCCTGATCTTGCTCCTTCTGACTACCACTTATTTGGTCCACTCAAAGAGGTATTAAGGGGCTGTCAATTTACCTTCAGACGAAACAGTTAAAAGAAGCGGTGCAATCCTGGCTCGCAGCTTAACCGAAAATCTTCTTTTATGAGGGCATCAGGAAGCTTGTGCAACGATGGACCAAGTGCGTCGAAATGCTAGCGGACTATGTTGAAAAATGATGTACATGTAAGTTTCCTATTTGTATTGTAACAAAATTTATAACTACATTGCGGATAATAATTGACTTATTACCCTCATGTATATATATATATATATATATATATATATATATACATCCTTTTCTTCATAAAATAAAAAAAGCTTTTTGAAAAGGCTAATAATTAAAAAATATATACATACTATTCATTTTATAATAATAAACATCATAATTCTGTAGGGAAAGAGTTATTCATACATCCCAGAGAATTGTTCTCTGGGAGTTCTGGTACAGTGAAGAAAGATTTTAAAGATAAATAGGTTTTATATACTGATTATTTCTTTTATAATTTTGTAAAATATATTTTCTAATTTTTAATAACTATTACATAAAATAAATATTAATTACTTCACAAAATAAAGTAACTCTTAATAATTTTAGTATAAAAAGTATATAATAAAGTATAAAAAAAATTTACGTTGACATTTTCTTTTGATTCAATCCTTTTATTAAAAAAAAGGTACTAAAGAAAAAAATACTTCAGTGAAATTTATATAAATTTTTTTAACCTGACAATATATTTATTTAGTTGACAAATACATGGTGGGCTGACTTGATGGTATCTCGATTCCTTGGAACTAAGTTTATTACATGGTGGCTGGTGTCCTAGCTTGGACACCATATATATGAAATTTAATATAGGTAGTTTAAATAAGAAACAATAAGAAAAAAGTTACTGAACTCATAAAAAAATTTCCTTTTTGGATTATGTAATATGCCGAGATTGCATACAAATATAATGTTTAATAATAACAGAATATAAAATTTAGCATTGTCGATTCAAAAAAATAGATTTATGCCAGAGTCATTTAGAAAGTTCTTGACTGACACTGAGATCGTGCAAATATGACCCAAATGACTATGATATTTATCAAACATGAACCTTTAGATGCATACTGTGGATGTGCTGTAAAGTTACAGATGCATCCATTTTGTTGCTTGTTTGTGGCAATTGAGCAAAGCAAACAAGTTTGACATTTTCTGAAAAATAAACAGAATTTGAAGTTTGAACTATAATAAAGTACTTTGTTTTAACCTTTTGCTCCCTACAAACATTCCAATACGTCAGCAGCTAAATGTCTCTGCATGGTGACACACATAATGGTATGTTACAATCTTATTTACTATGCCCATACATGAATGTTCATTTTGTTAATACTAATAATGCATGCTGTTATGAATTTAAGCATTTTTTTTTCTATTTAGAAATGATACATTCAGAAGGTTATGTTTTTTGTTACTTTCTTAAATGGTATTCACCTTGCTAATATAAGAGAAGCGTTTTGGTTATGTTTATGTTATTCCATGTGTTGTAATGGCTAGATCTTTTATTTGTTATGATGAAATAATTCTGTATCTCACTTATCCTGCATCAGATATTAAAGATTCGGGGAAAATTAATGGTAATGATATATAATATTAAACGCAAGTGATAATGACAGTTTCGACTGACAAAAACTGATTCATCCGTGTTTTCAAGATTATCACAACCTCCTGCACTTTTAGAAACTAGTTGTAAACAGATTATAACATTAATATATAATATTTGTAAACAGTGAACAGTTTAGGGTGTAAATAGAATATTATATCTTTAGAATAAGGCTAGTTATTTTATTTTTATTAGAAATTAGACTTTAATTACCATGCACAAGTTTCAAGCTTATGTGGTGATATCATCAAGCAAAAAAAAAATTTATATGGAAGCTGTTTTGTTATTAGAATGTGGTATTTTACCTCTGGTGGGGGGGGGGGTTGTTATTTTGGCTGTATTTTCTAGTTATTATGTATGTTTAGTAGGTCTATACGTAATTTTATTTTATGCTCATAACATAAAAAAAGAAAAAAACAGTACCAGTATGTACACCTGTATAAAAATATTCTACTTATCAGTGCAACCTTTATTTATAATTAGGGATTCCATCTCCTTGGTTTATTTGGGTCCTTTTGTACAATTATTTAATAATGTACAGGTTCTAAGTTAAAAAACAGTAGAAATCAGTTGCTGCTAGTGCAAATCAAGTTTTAAAAAATAAAGTATTATTAGGGGGAAAAAAAAAAACTCAGGCTGTGGACACAGTTCACTCCAGAAATATTTAGGAATTAAAAGGTTTAACTCTTATGGAGCATATACAAGGAGCATACTAAAGGGGCATACAAAATTTCTTCCACTTTAAAGAATTTTTTCCCTTTGTTTTCAGTAGTAAAAAAGTGGGCTGCTGAATTTAAACGTACTCTTATACCTATTCAAGATGAAGACTGCTCAGAACACCCAAAAATCCTATGACCAATGAAATCATCAAAAAAATTTTCATTGGCATATTAAATGATCGCCAAATGAAGTATTTGCTGACATCACAAACAACTTGATAAGATTGTGTCAACTAATTTTACATAACGTTTTGGGTATGAAAAAGCTTTTTACCCGATGGGTGTCGTGTTTGTTAACAGTCAAACGCATTTTTGTTTGAACACTTCCCGAGGGTGTTTGGACTTATTTAAATGTGTTTCCGCTGAGTTTCTCCCATGTTTCATAGCATTTATATGAAACATGAATTCATCATTATACACAGAGACCAAACAGTGGCAGCAGGTGAAAGTGCATCTAAGTGAAAATGGTTCCATCACCAGGGAGAACTATGTTTCACTAGCGGATCAATTGTAGAGAATGTTTAGAAGGCCTGTGCCCTGTGATTTCCTTTTTGAATTAATTTAACACACACATTTCAGTTATAAAATAGAGTGACTATGAACAGATATTATATTACACTTGAATTGAAAAATAAGATAAATCACTGTCGATTAAGATCCTATATTATGAATGAACAAGTTCCAAATCTGAACTTAACTGAACAATACAATACAATCTATCTTATAAGAAAGAAGAAAATTAGAGGGTCACAGGACACTTACACGAATAAAGAAATAAACTTCTTTTTTTTCTTAACATTTTGACAGGCCGATTACTTTCCGCATATCCCTCGTAATAGTATGTTATTGTTATCTCTATTAATGATCTAATAGTGATATTGAAATAAATGTACTAATGATTCTTCTATTAAACTAAAAAAAATTATTTATCACACTACAAAATTTACAGTTCAATTTACAGAAAAATGAAAAAGAGCAGATTAATCTTCACAAAATTCTAAAAGCAGTGAAATTTTAATAGTTTCAATTTTTAATTAATTTCAAGCTTCGCATAACATATGAGCAGAATGTAGAAGTGTAACCTTTTTTGCCATATAATTTACAGTCTGTTCTTGTCCGGCTTCATCTATCACTTGAATTATCATCCTCCTGATATTTTCCTATATAAAACTTTCAAGGTTTTTACAATTCTCTGATCAATTGCTGTATTAAAGCCTTCATATTTGATGGTAAAAAAAAATGATTCTATGTTTTTTAAATTATAACTCGCTGTTCAACTGTCTAAAATTAAAGCTATTTTTCTTTTCTGACTGATTAATTTTTCATTCAGGTAAATCATAACAAATCAGACCTCCACACATTTTTGTCTAAATTATAGTTTACAAGCGGCAAGGGAGCGCCATGGAAACATCTAGGGTTTTTTTATTTACCTATAACAAGGAGTTCTTTTTTATTACTTCCATTCATGTTGCAAGTGATGGGAACTGTTACGCGATCTTTCTGCTTTTTAACACCCAAGTTGTCAATTTTTTAAAAAAAGTAATGAAAAATCAGGAAGTACTGAGAAATACAACACTAGTTCATTGCAATTACAGATATCACCAAGTTTGAAGTTTTTTAAAATTTCAGAAATGTAATTTTTACTCCAATAGTCTGTAACAGAGGTTGATCAACATTCAATCTTTCACAAAATGATTTCTTGTAACAATATTGTTTTTCTCTTTCGAACGAGACAGCCAAATCTGCTGGTTTGAAATCATGATCACCAAAGTTTTCTGCAAAAAGTTTGGCTTTTACTATTAAGATTCCACGACCGATGACTGCATTTAATGTTCTTACCTCAGTGAATCTATTAAGCATATTCAACATTTTCATTCATACCATCACGTTTCCACTTACTGTTCACATTATCATTTAGGACGACTGCAGCCTGCAATTTGTTGCGGATTTTAATGATGTGGGAAAGTGAAGCCTGAGAAAGTACCAGTGTATTGCAGCTTCTTGCTGATTACATGTACAAAGTTTCATCTTATTCTTTTAAACTTCTAATTTTTCACATAAATTTAAATCCTTACATTTATGTGACATGGCTTTGAAATTCACAAAAATTTCAGTACAGTACACAAAAAATAAACAAATAGACAAAATCACAAATGATCACGATGAAACAAAAGTAATACTGAACATTAACAACGTAAAGAAAACTAAAGATTTAAACAAACATATGAATCGAACTGTATGTGCAGAGAAAGATGAAACTTACTGAAAGACGAATGAATGGCTTTAAGTGTACTGCACTGCATGTATATTTAGTCTGCCATTTTTTTACCAATGAAATTCTGGCACCGCACTATTTATCCTTAGCCAGCTAGTGGCAAGACCATGGTACAATATGACCCTTTTCCTGGAAGTAATCAACTTAAACATTAAATATGGGTACTACAGTAAAGTGACAGCATAAACAATATAATGCAATGCGATACAAATAAATAATCCATTTTGTATTATAACAAATAAACGTAAAATATTAAAATGTTGATTCAATAAACCGATTCTTGATTCCATTACGCAAAAAAATTTATACAAATTTCCTGTATTTTGGTTTGGGTTTTAGAAAACGATTCAATAATCCAGCTAATTCAATTACCCAATGATTCTAATAATCAGCACCGGTACATTAAAAATTTTTATGTTGATATTTGCTATTGTATGGTTGTTTTTTTGACATTATATGAGAATTATATGAAGTTTTTGATATGACCAACAAACCGATATAAAAATGATATAATCAACAGCTTGTTGATTTTTACTTACCTGGAATCATCAGATGAGCTTGAATCATCGCTATCAGTTTGGCTGCCATCAGATCCACCACCATGTCTTTCATTTGGCTTCATAGGGCCATAAATTACTGTGTCAAGTGGAAAATAACGTAATTCATCAGGAGTGTAACTATAACAAAAAAATACACATTATAAACTACAAAACTAAATGAAAAATTTCTTAACCAAGCAACTAATAAGCATCACGATTGCAATGCATTTACAAGTACATCTCAACCACTAAAGTTGCAATCGCAATGCATTTTATCAAGTGTACTAAATCTCTTAGTTTCTTTAATTTTGAGAAATTTTAATGTTTTATATAACCATTTTAAAATCGCTCCTCAGCCTCTGGTACCATACTGCAAACTTGCAATGCATTACCGTATGCCTTTTCAGTAAGAGCAGTGTTCTACATTTTCATTGTTGGAGCTGTATAACAATCGGTGATGGTTAGTCAATCTACATTGCTGTAGAGTGTAATACAAAACAGGGGCATAGTGTGTTGCAATAGTGCTACTGTCGGCTAAATTAGGACAATTCCTTTGTGTCAGTGTCCCTATTTTCGTAGTTCATGAGGCCAAGGAAATTTCAGTTCCTCTGCCAAGTTCAGGAAGTGATTTCAATCTGACTTCACCAGTGGTCACACATTAGGAGCATTTTCGCTTTTGACTGTTTGAGCAGGGTTGTGTAAGAACAGACAGCCTTGCTTGGATTGCATTTGCAGATGCTCACCTAGTCTTGAGTTAGGTGCTAGGTTCAATCAACCTGATAGCATAGTGCCTGGCCGCTTCAGCTGGTGCATTTATTCAACAACAGCGGTATGGAGCAGCAATCTGGAGGAGACTGCCTGGACGACTTGGGGGATCTAGCCAAGGATTTGGTAGCTGTTGACCCCTTCACACAGCGAAGGTCGATCAGCAGGTATCTGCCAAAGCCACAGGTTTTGACTAAGGACCCTAAGGTCTGCTCAGGAGGAGTACCCTTACCTGCCCAGGATAAGGAGGAATTGCACCAAAAGCCTGAGGTAGCCTCTGCATCGAATTTGCAGAGAAGGTGTTGACTGGAACTGCACGAGGAGAGTGTGGTGGCGAGAGGCAAAACATGTTGGAAGGGCGTCCCCTACCGAAGTTGAAGGTGATGAAAAGCAGCAGTGTGATGGTCTGCCCTGAGCAGGAGGTCGCCAGGGGGAGGCCTGAGAAGGTGAGCTCCAGGGCTAAAGGTATAGGACAGATTGAAGAGATACGGACCGCATGGTCCAAGCTATCAGTGAAAAAGGAGTCGAGAATTTCAGCCAAGTTTTGGCAGCTTGTCGACTCATAGCTTTTGAAATGTAGCTTGATGGTTCTGAGCTTTCATTGAAGTGCAAAGGCCACCAGAGCACTAGCCAGATTTGGTCATTGATCAACTCTCGGGCAAGGTGGGCCAAGTGGTGGAAGGAGTCAAGGACTTCAAACTGGCAACAGGGTTCTTGGTGAGATCAACACCTCCTTGGAACGGGCGGAGGAGAAGGTGGAAAAGCCTGTCTCCTTCACTGCAATAACAGCTGCACCTGGCCCATGCGGGTTAGTCCCCAGCCACCAGTCCAGGTGCCAGCTACCAAAAATAAACCGGCCACCGTCAAGGTGGTCCCAGTAATGCCTGGTCTGGGGGCTTTGTCTGCAATGATGGAGCTGACTGTGATAAAGGTCCCGGGCCTGCGGACAGAAATGTTCCAGATCTCCCAGGTCAAGAAAACATGGGGCCATGGAGTGGTCCTGGAGGTCATAAGTGAGCAGGAGGCAAAGCAGCTACTGGAGGCCAATGTTCTGAAGAAGAACAGGCTGTAGGCTAGTTGCTGGCCGAGTGGAGGCCACAAATATTGGTGTACGATTTGTCAAGGGCAATGAGGGCAGAAGAGCCTGAAATCCTCAAGGTGGTACACAGCTAAAATGCAGCATTGGATATGGCTGTCGTGGGCTTCCTAAAGGGAACCAGGGTGATCTGGAAGTTGAGGTAAGAGATCTTGCCTAAGATCTGGCAGGTCTTGGTGGCCGGTGGTCGGCTATTCTTTGGGTGGACCTCTTGCATAGTTGTCAACCATACAGAAGTACCCCAGTGCTTCAAATGTCAAGACTTTGGTCACACCTCTCTTTACTGTAGAACACAGTCGGAGATATGTGATCATTACAACTTTGCTGGGCACAGAGCAGTTAACTGCCCTAATGAGACCACGCCTGTAAAGTGCGTTCCTTGTGCCTTGGTGAAAAGTTTTGATGCATCATCCCAGCCAGCCATCAATAAAACCATGAGGATTCTTGAAGAGTACGATCTCGCGGTCCTCTTGGTCCAGGAGCCATACATGGTCAGAGATAGGGTGACTTTCATGAGGTTGGATGAAAACTAACTACCTGGATGAAAAGAAACATTCATCCTATTGAGTATTAGGCATAATGAGAATAAAGGTAGCAACATCATTCCTGGTGAACGATGACTCATAGACTCAAATCGCAACAGGCAAGGGATGCATTACTGATAAGATGCATTGTGGTAACCAGTATCTGCCTGTGTGAGTATGTCTCATTTCTTCTATACTGCACTATTCGCTTAATTGCATTTTAAGTGATATACACAACACACAGTCTAGTGAATATAAAAATATCATAACTGTACATTAATTAACTATGTGAACATTTAAAAGTAAGCAAGATGTAAGCTGTGCGTTTTGTGAATGGGGCGGCAGATGCGATAAACTTGGAAATCATTTTGTAAATAAACACCCAATTGAACAACACAAAAAAAACAAAAGATCAAGCTAATATTTCTGTATTTTTTGTATAAATTAAGTGTCTGCAACCAATGTATTTTTATTACTTCTCTTTTTATAACTCATTACATACAACAAACTGGTCGGAAAAACGTAATAAACCCTCGTCTTAGTTTTGGGGAAATATCTGACTGAAAAAAAATGTGTTGGGGGAAATTTCAGGGGTCTGAACATTTTCTGCTCCCCTGCAGTCAGTTGAAACCTAAATTGGTACTTTTCAGTTGCGGTTTGGTAATCAAATATGAGTGAGTTATCAAAAAGTATTAAAATTCATAATTATTTACATGACTTAGGCAGCAAAGAAGATAGTAATGTGGCTATAGATGATTTTGATTTTGATAATCTAAGCGATTTATCTTTGGTTAATGAAGAATTGTTTGAACCTACTGAAAGTGTTTTGGGAAGTGATGATGACAACAATTCGGAACACAAGGTAAATAATAGTGACGAAGAATCTGTGATTCAACACATAGAACCTAAATGGGTAAGAGCATACCTTTCTGAATCAGAATTAATAGTCGAAAAAGAATTCAAAGTAAGGAATCCTGTCATAAACAACTACCAACAGAGAAGCAGTTTCCCTTTGGCATATTTCTACATTTTTTCTGACACAATTTGGAATCTGCTAATAAAAGAACCACAAGATGTAGGGCATCAATAGATACACTTGCCGCAAATCAAATTGCGGTTGTATCTGGTATGTTCAACCGCCCAGAAAAAATCCCGCAGCCATCTCTACTGCCCAGGTTGTAACTGTGGTATTCATCCACAATGCTTCCATAAGTTGGAACACTTTTCGAGCCCCAATAAGGCAGACAAAAAAAGAAATTGCCCTGAAGATACAGAGGATGGATCCAATTAGGGTTCCCTAGAGCACCAAAATGTTGTATATAGTATATGAATAACTTAGTTTTATTTTTCCTAGTAATGCAAGGTAGCTAAAAGTGTACATTTTCTTAAACACCACAAAATTGTGAATGTTATATATATATATATATATATATAAGTTTGGTTATGGTTATGATAGTGTTTGTTTGGTTTATGTGGAACGAAACTTTTGAAACTGAAAATGTTTTTTTTTGGTGATATTTCATCAAGACTTTCTCAAATAAAGTACAGCTATTGTGTTACATAATTATTCATTATTTTCTGAAAAAAATTATACATAACACTTTATAATTTATGAAAGAAAAAATAATTTTTTTAAAAATTGCTTGCAAAATGCCTAAAAAAAGGTAAGCAGCTGAAGATAATATAGTCAGCAGGTTTTGAGTTAATTTAAAATCTAATCATTTTTCTCTTTAATTATTTACAGCATTAATATTTAATTAAATAAAAATTAGTAAAAATCAACTTAATAAGCAACAAATAAATACAACTTTAAAATTATGTATACACATTTTCATATTACATTAACATTTATATTATATTCATATATTCAATAAAATGTTCATCAAGATTTTTCGAAACTTTTAACGAATTAACTTTTAATCTTAATTAGAAACTGTCAATTTCTGAGAATTCCTTAAAATTCTCCTATGTTTAAAATAACAATATTTTCCTTGAAATAACAATTAAGTAGATTTAAATTTGATAAATGTTAGAATAAACTGAAACGGCATGAATTCACAATTTACATCAACTGATACAGCTTTCTTTTTTCACCTTCAACTAATCTGTCCTAACAAGCCATGCAAAATGAGTTCTTCAACCCATGATATGAAGTAAAATATGAACAGAAGAGAAAAAGATACAATAATAAAAAGATAATAAAGAGAAATAAGATAAGATAATAAAAATAAAAAGCAACAAAGTAATAAAATCTTTTATTTTCATAGAATTTTTTTTGTCTTTATTTCTCTTAAAATCTGAAGGCTCTAGACAACTCCAATCTTTGTTACTAGCATCTTGGAAATAAAAAGAAGCAAGACATAAATAATATGTTCACACTTGAAACTTTTTTTTTATTGATGCAATAACCCTTATGATAAATCTTTACAACCTTAGTTCTTAATCAATAATGTGACTGCTACGTGCAAATACTGACCAATTCCCACATAAAATAAAAAAAAAAAAAAAAAAAAACAAAATGTAACAACTGTTTTTATCAGCGTTAACACTCCCATCAGTATACTGTATTTATGACTTCAGCTTTAACTACTAAACTTGTAGGTTTACAATTATTGTACTGATCAGTGTTACGATCTATTATCAACAGAATTCAATAACAATTTTAAATTGTAGTTACTAAAAATAAATAATAACAAGTAATATAAAATTCTGCTGTGCCTGAACTTCCATCTGCATGAGTGTCTTTTAATGAATTTCTACAATTGCATCTCAAGTTTCAATTCTCCCTTTTAACTTTATTTTGATATTAATCTGAAATCATTTCTAATGATTAGTATTACTGATGATGATACTAATCTTAATGAAATGGCCAATAAGCATATGAATCATTGAAGCGAGTGATGATGATGTTGAAAAAATGGTAACTAGTTAATTACATACTAGTTGTAATGGTGAATTTAAATGAAAACTGGATAACTTTTGTTCCTAAAGGTTTAAATTTAAAATAATACATTTAAAATTCAATAACCTTTTTTTAACTCATTACAGTAGGTATAATGAAAATACTAGAACTAAATTTTTAAAACTAAATTAACAATAATAAGAAATACCTCTTATAGAAATCACTAAACTGCCCAGGAATCAATGCAACCGGATAATTACTGATACGACGTGGCTGATCTGCTGTAGGACACATTTTTAATCCTTTGGTCTTAGGATAATGTACTACTAATGACTGAAGATCTAATGAACATCGTCTATGTTCTGCTCTTGTTTTATTTAAATTACTATTCCAACTAGCTGCCGACTGGATAGCTTCTTGTTTAGAATCTGTTCTTTGTTCTAACTTCTTTTTATCTAATAAACTGCACAACGCCGCTAAACAAACAAAAAATTACAAATGGCTTGTTAAAAATAGATTTAAAATTGTTAATATTTGAATAACCTTATTTACATGTATAGTCGTAAACAGTTTAATTAATACAATGAAACAAACTAGCCAAAAGAAATCTCTTTATAAAATCAGACATAAAAAAGCCACAAAAAAAAATCAGTCTATAAATATTAATAATAAGTTATAACAACCGATGTTATTATTACAAGTTTAATTTTAATTGCTGAATCTGCATCAAGAAACCGCTTCTAAAACCGGTTTAGCTTCCAAAAAAAATGTTCCAACTTTCGGCTATTCCCAAAATATAAATTATGGATAATCAAAATCTGATAAAAAATATGCACAATCACATTTACTCTTAAACATATTTTCCATGAATAAAGTAGCAAAAAACCAATAACCATTATGTTACAACAGAAAGTAACCCAGCAAACTGCTGGTTGTTACTAAAACCCAGCAGTTTTCAGAAGCAATAAAATTTATATGATTATTCTTGTTGTTCTCATCCAAACATTTAAAAAAATATTACAGTGCATTTATAGAACCGCATTACTTACGGATAAAAAAAAACAGAGCAAAATTATTCTTTTTTTTCAGTCTGAATCAAGTTAAGCAAAATTTCAGGACAAGTTTTTTATCAAATATTATATGAAACTGTTGAATATTTTGCAATGCAAACTTTTCCCATGGATTAACTAATGTTTTATAAAAAAAAAAAAAAAAAAAAAAACTATAAAAACTGAAATAAAAATCTCATGAATATTAGCCATATAAGAAATTTAATTAAAGTAATAGGTGAGATTTTCCTCAGACAGCATTTATGCTAACTGTTCTAACATACGAAATATTTATTACAACACTAAAGTAATTACTTCTTAAAATTGGTTTGAATTTTTTTGGCATAGGATTGCAATAAAACTTTAAAATTGTACTTTTGTCAATAAAAACTGTATAAAGACTAAGATTCCAACATTTAACAGAGTACAAATAATCATACACAACTATATGCAAATACATTCTACAAATTCTTAATGACCCTCAAGAAAAATTCTGAAAGGATATCTGTCAAAAAGGCAGTACATTACATTTTTTCAAAATTTATTAACAGTTTTAGATACCATATACAAATTTTAGTAAATTAATTCATAAGTATTTTATTACTTAAAAAATATTTAAGAAACTATAATATTATTATAGTTTATATGAACATGTATTCACACCGGTATAAACCATGGCAACAAGCATAATCCTGTCACAAACTTAAGCAGATTCAATAGCAACTGCTTTTGTTAAAATTTTCTCTTTCAAGAAGCACGACTACAATTTATAAATATAAAATTATAAATAATTTTTATTTCAAATCACATATAAGAAAGTACAGGAAGTCAGTCATATGAAGTATGAAATTCAACCGAGTCGGTTTCTCCAGCATGCAGATTTAAATTCTTTAAAATTACATAACATGTAGAAATGTAATAATCAGTTAAAAATAATTACAACTCAATGATTGTCTAATTCATTTTTTACCAACAATAAGAATAATGGTGCTCAAGTACAAAACACAAAAACAAGTTTATATGAATGCTTCAGTGTCAATAGAAAAATAATACGATACAACTGCTTCCATAAAGAATTCATTCAAGATTTCCTAATTCTCATTATCAGCCTATCAACATCTTCTTCTTTTTCCTGTTTAGCCTCCGGTAACTACCATTTAGATAATTCTTCAGAGGATGAATGAGGATGATATATGTATGAGTGTAAGTGAAGTGTTAGTCTTGTACATTCTCAGTTCGACCATTCCTGAGATGTGTGGTTAATTGAAACCCAACCACCAAAGAACACCGGTATCCACGATCTAGTATTCAAATCCATGTAAAAATAGCCTATCAACATCTGCATAAACTGAAAATAACATTTGATAAAATTAGAGGTGTAAGAGATATTCCAAGATCAAATAGGCCTAGAACTAGTGCAATTTAGAAAAAAAGCAACTTGCGACAAGAGATATTAACAAAAAAAAAAACCACCAAATATCAATGAGGACTTGTATTAGCAAGAAATAACCAAAATAATTGAAATTTTAAGCATTTTCACCCATGATAGATTACTTCATGTACTTTGTGAACATGGTTTTGACAGAAGAGTGGAATTTTGTGAGGAATTTATTTCTTGTGAAGCAGATCCAATTTTCAAGCTCAGTTAAACACACTTCAAATTGAATGGCCTGGTAACAATAAGAGTGATTTATCATATACAAATTCTCACGTAATTTTTGAGAAGAAATTGAATGTACTCTGAGTTCATATGGCTGTGGGATCACAAAAAAAAGAGTAGAAAGCTTATTCTTTGAAGGAAATTGGGAATTTATAAGATGTTATTCCCTAGCTGTTCAATATCAGCCACCCCAATGCTTAACAGCAAGATGAGATGAAACTCTCCTCATTGAGTCGTCAAGTTAGCACAACCTCAAATAGCCTTTTACAGAATATTGTTCTGATGAACAACTAAGTGATCATCACATAAGGGATGATTTAAAGCCTAGTGATTTTGTGTTCTGGAGAGCCATGAAAATCACAGTACTTTTTCAAATCCAAATAATCTAAACTACTTCAAATTATCATTATTTTATAAAACTCACTGAAAATAATACGTAATTCAGCGGTTAATCACAATGGTTAATTCAGTGGTAATCAGTGGTTAATCAGGAATACAAAGTGCAATAGGATGACATTTTTGAATACTTCTCTGATGTGTATTAAACTAGTAATAATAACAAATTTTCTCAAAGCAACGGTAAGTCAAATTTACTCAATCAACAATCTAAGTCTACGACTACATTTTATTAATGTTAATCAACCATCACTATCGATGGCAATAGTAAAGTAAGAAATTTTATATCATGAATTTAAAAAATAAATATTGTACATTAAAATCTAGTTACATTAGATACTATTCAAAAGAATTTTATCAGCGATTACTTATTTGAATGTCAAGTTAAGATAAATGTAAATGTCAGTAATATTGAAATATAGCTCTTCTTAGCAAAATATTGCTGTATCCATTTAACAAACATTACATGTATTAACTACAAAGAAAAATTATATCTTTTAAAACACTTTCAGAAATATCCAAACCTGTTTTCTCTTTGTAATTACTTTTTAATGACGAATAAAATTATGTCGATTGTAAATATGTTTTATGTTGTTGCCATGTTAGAACTTTCAATTTCTGTTACTAAATATTTAAACATGATTAGATAATTTTTTGTTTTATAATTTGTTTATTCTTTGAAAATTTTTTTTAATAATGTGTTACTGTATGCTTATATGTATTAGGTGTTTTCAAGTTCGACAGATTTTATAACCAAAATATTTCATAAATTCACACCCTCTATATAATGATTATCAATGCTAATCTTGTCTTTTAGTTGTCTTATAATGATTATCAATAAATGTTATATAAAACAGGAAAAAATAAATATTAATCCCAGTACTAGCTCCAGTCAACTTAGTAAAGAAAAAAATCCACGATTCTTTAAAACAATTTTTGTCTACGTCTTAAGACTGGCATTGATGACTGCTTCCAACCTTGAAAATATTACTGAATCAGAATTTTTCTCAAAAAAGAGAACCCGCATTTCCATTTAGTTGGGCCCAGGCCTGCTACTAAGAAAATACAATCTGCTACCTGGATCCTGTACTCAAATAGAAGCCCTCGTTTAAAATTTATAATGTAGTAGTTTATAAGTCACATTAATTGTGATATTAGGTGAGATGAAAAAACACTACATAATTAATTATAAAATTTATAATCTGCACATTAATATGAAATGTGAAAATTAGTTTAAATGGCATACATAATAGGTTGATAAGGTAATTTGAGTAGAAAGGGCTCAAGAAAAAAGCCTATTAAGACAAAAAATGGTAGTGGCTGTTTCACTGCAAACAGTGGCTATTTTTAGCAACTACTAACCGACCAAAGAGTACAAAATAGACAAAATGAAAGATATATATACACAAAATGATATTTTAGTCATTAAGAATCACTGTAATTATTGTCATGTAGCTTATTATGAAGAATTTTATAATAGATATAACATGTTTATTTAATAAAAACATATCTTGCATACATTTTAGTCATTAAACCCATTACAAAATGGCTTTTAAATAAACATACATAAGTTGGTGCATACTACCGGTAGAATGGGAACTAACCACAAAATAATCATATTTGCGAGGGCTACTTTTTAAGCATGGTCCGTTTTTTTAATACGAACAAAACTGATAAAGAAATTGTCAAAAAAAATTTTTATTTCACTCTTTACACTTTATGCTACTTTACATAATTACCTTGTTTATTTAAGCATTTATCCCAACATTTTACTTAATTGTTTATGCCCACGTCATAGAAATCAGTCACCTGTGAATATAACTAGTC
This sequence comes from Lycorma delicatula, assembly GCF_047948215.1. Taxonomy (NCBI): domain Eukaryota; kingdom Metazoa; phylum Arthropoda; class Insecta; order Hemiptera; family Fulgoridae; genus Lycorma; species Lycorma delicatula. The sequence goes on from NC_134464.1 coordinate 5,594,010, forward strand.
TTCAATTGTTGTTTTCACTTCTTCATTGGTGTCAAACCGCTGACTGCCGAGAAGTCTTTCAAGCAGCAGAACAGGTGGTAATCGCTCAACGCAAGGTCCTGGCTGTACACTGGGTGATAAATTTGCTCCCATCCAAAAGAATTGATTAACTCTAGAGTTTGAGTAGCAGAATGAGGTCGTTCATTGTCATGCAACAACAAAACTCCTGATATCAGTAGGCCATTTATGTGGCCTACAGAGTAGTTGCACTTATTTAACCCTGTCAAGGTCTTGCAGTATGCATCTGAGTTTAATGCTGTTACTTTGGGCACAAAACTGATTAACAGGACACTGTCTATCCCAAAACACAGTTGCCATACATGATCTTGCGTGTGACATTGTCTGTTTGACTTTCACTTTGACTGGAGATGTTGTGTGTCGCCATTCCATTGATTGCCGCTTTGATGCTGATGTGATGTGAGAAACCCATGTCTTGTCCCCTGTGACAATGCAGTCTTAAACTTCATTGTATAGGGATAAAAATGTTAAAGCACTAACCATTCTGCTTTTTTATGTATTCTTTAGAAAGCAGTCCAGGAACCTATTGCAAAGCACACTTTTTTCAACTGCAAGATTTCAGAAACAATTTTGTAAAATTTTGTATTTTGCATCTTGAAACTTGTGGGAATATCGGTGACAAAGTGGAACGTGAATCACCAATCTTCACAAATTTTAGTGTCAACTTTGCGCACCAAATTGTCTGTGATTACAGAAGTCTGACTTTATCATGATTCATCATGAATATTGTCCACCTGTCCTTGAACAGTCTCACCCATTTAGCACTTTGCTGTCACTCACTGAATTAAGCCCGTAATTCTGGCGATGAATGTCTGCTGCTAACATATTCCTCGCGATCAAAAATCAGATCAATTACCAGATTTTATAACTGGCAAACAGCTCAATTATCTGAAACATTTGAACTTCCTAATACAAACCATACACAGTGATGCTACAACTGCAAATAGCATCTGCATTTGTGCAAGACATGTCGGAAGCCGGAGCACACGTGCATTTCAACAGCCACACAAAATTTACACAGCTGCAGCCAATCACACCTTTAAAAAATAGCACTTGCATATTATTTTTAAAAAGAGAAAACTACTAAGCGTATATTTCATTTTTATGAATACTTACATTTTGTTTAAAAAAATTAAACAAATATCTTATACTTTTATTCTACACCCTTCATATACGATGATCCTGTTACACATTACGACTAATATCAAAATAATCTTAAATCCATACTCGGAATCTGATTGACTGATTTATCTACTTTTCTTTTTTAAAGTATACCTTTCTGTTTAGAAGATAATTCACGTGCTTGTTTTTCTCGTATGTGTTTACGAAATTCTTCATACTTTTCAGGGAAATCAGCAAACATTATATCAAGAACTTCTGCACTGCTTACAGCTGTCAGTCCTGTAATATTGTACAAAAAATCATAATACTTCAAAGATCACAATACAATAGACAGATTAATTTATTGAAAAATATTGTATTTTAGGTGTTGTAAGAGAGACGGTTATAAACAATCGACCAGATATGAGATACTACTTAATCCTGAAATGGTGTAGTATCCTGAAAATGGTTATACTGGAGGATTACCATCCTCCAATATAACAATCATCCTATGTTAGTTTACTAGGGAAAATTAAGTACATAAAGATTTCTTATTTTCTCCTTCACCAAGCCAAATATCCTATCGAATATTGGCATGTCAAGCCCACATAAATACAAGTGATATTCAGGCCTATAAGTAAAGCCTTCACTGTTCAGGGATTAACTTAATAATAAACACCATAATCTAACAGAAAATAACTCTGCTTAGAACTACTTGTATCTTACAGCAGTACTAAGTACAAATCATAGTACTTGATAACTCTAGATTAGATTCCTTAAAAAGGAGTTTTTATATATGCAATATATATGTATTTGACATTTTCTTTAAGGATAAAATTTAACTTTGAGCTATTGCAAAGTATTTTGTTTCAAAAGATGGGAAAACTCAAAAGGTTTCAGAATTTTTTCGGTACATACAAAAAGCTTTACATTCTACTTTAACCTTTGCTGGTCCAATGTCAGCTGTCAGCCAAATCTGCTATTTTCCCATACAGATCCATTGTCAACTACCTGCCGACGGCTGTTACACAATGCTCAGTATAGCTCTTTTAAGTTACCCATTGAATATTTTCTAATAGTATCACTTCATACCAATAGATGTCTCTATATGCTTGCTCTTTACATGTTTGTTGGCAAAATAATGTCTCCAGAAGCCAACTTTTCTAACCAAAATCTCAACACTTGTCAGCTGTGTATTCATAGACAACAAAGATGACTTCCAGTTCCGGATTATTCCGGTGCAATAATCTCACATGTACCAGATGAGATGAGATTAGTAATTATGCGTTTGATAGTGATGATTTATTTAGCGATAAAGTAAATGTGCCAGAGGATAATTTTAGTATTTCAAATGATGATAATTACCATTCAAATATAAATAATGTGAAAGTTGATAATAGTTCTAACCTTGTTGAATGTGCACGGTCAAACTATACGGTTAATGATCCTAATCTACAAAAATTCCAATTTACTTTTATACTAAAATTTTACTTAGGCCTAAATAATAGACCGCTAAATGAATTAGGATAATTCCAATTATTTTTTACCGATGAATTGTCATTAGAAATTGTAAATGCTACAAATAAATACGTAAAAACAAAAATTCAAAGAACTGAAAGCTTTAGTAGGAGTTATTTTAAACATGGGAACTGATCCAAAACCCGAACTTACTGATTATTTTTCTGAAAACTGGTTACACCAATATCAATTTTTTAAATATGCATTCACTAGAGAAAGATTTTTTCCAGTTATTCTGGTGTCTACACTTGACTTCTCCTGAGCCTAGTCTCCAGCGTACTAGACTTAGGTGCAATAAAATAAGAAATATTAGTGAATACATTGATAAATGTAGACAGCTATTCATATCATCCTACAACATGGCTATTGATGAAAGCACTTTAGGGTACAAGGGAAGAATGCAGTGGAAGTGTTACAATCTGATGAAGCCTGCGAAATAGGGACTTTGTATTTAATGTCTTTCTGATTAAGCTACTGGATATGTCGCATCCTTATTATGGTAAACATACAACAGAAAGTTTAGTCAGGTCAGACCTTCCTTTCACTGCCAGAATAGTTATACAGCTAACTCAGACCTTACTACAAAATTCAGATGGCACCGACTTTCATGTTGTTACTGATTGTTTCTATATGACTTACAATTTAGCTTTAGCATTAAGAAAACTGAACATTTATACCGCTGGAATTGTGCGAACAATTCAGACTGCTGCATTTGGACTAATAGTTTTTAATCTACTGACAAAAGAATAACTTAAATTACAAGTGCATCAAGTCTTGGCTATGAGACATACTATGGGATATACAAACATACTGTGTGATGTACATACTGTGGAACATGCACCTTTACACGAAAAACTGTGAAGTGGTGTAATAAACTTTTTTTTAGCTTGTTGAGGTATCGGTTGTGAATAGTTTCACGTTATATAAATTAGATCTTAAGGAAAAGAGGGTACAAAAGAATGCATCCACATAAAATTTAGAAAAGCCATCATTCAGCAATTAGTGGGAGACATAAGAAATAAAACTGGTAAAAAATGAGGCAGATTTTCTTCTTTTGATGAAGAAAAAATACTAGATGGCAAACCTCATTTGCCATATGGCTGCGCCATATGCAGCAACAGGGCAGTGAATGGGAAAGAAGAGAAACTAATTTTTTTTATAAAACAAGTGACAGAAAACCAGGTCTTCCCCCTGGATAAGTGCTTTAAAAAGTACCACATTAAAAAAATGTTTAAAGACATAAAAATCAATGTATATTTAATTAAGATAGTTTTACGATACAACAATAACAACAGAACATTGGAAACAAAATAAAAGCAAGAACGTAAAAGTTGTACTTATATTGTTGGGTAAAATTAGCAAAAACAAAATGACACATAGCTCGTATTTGCCAAAAGAAATTGGACTTCAATTATCACACAAATAAACTGCATATAGGCTAATATTGAAAATCTACCATTTAACATAGCCTGAAAACAAAAGAACTTAAAACTCCTTTTTTTACAATCATATACTTAAAAAATTAAATGAAATTACGAAATAAACTTAACTTAATCCTATACAGTATTTATACAAGGAATATCAGCTGAATCAACATATCAATTATAATACTAAATGACAAATACATAAATATACATTTTTCAAAAAATCATTTTGAAAATCTTTTGTATTAAATACTAGTCTAAAAACAGTTTAATTAACTAAATACATTATTATTCAAACTACAAGATGGAATACAAAAGCAATAAATATTACTAGATCAAATCACAATATTAATTACAAAGAAGTCCAAAATCATAACTTCACTTCAGGGGTTATTTTCTTTAGATTAATTTAAGAAAAGTAATAAGAATTAAGTTCATGAATAAATAAGAGTTAATCTTTGCTCTTAACCAGTTAAATTAAATGATAGAGTCAGTATTTAAAAACATTTCAAGTAAGAACGTAATTTACCCTCAGCAACTGACTTTTAATGAACAACCAGAATATTATTAATAATAGTTGTCATAACATATAAAAGATGTCACACATGAAAAATAATAACACAACCTTTATCTAAGTCACCTTTCATGACTAGACTTGAATGAAGAAATGGTTTTTTAAGCCAATCTTGAATTTCAAATTCATAATGTACAATTAATTGAGTATTTCACTAATTTTACTAATAACATAACTGTTTAATATAGTAAATAATGAATAATTTTAATTTGCCTTAATTACACATTATTTTTTGTAAAAAATGAACTCGTGGATTAAAGTACACATATATACATACAGTTTATCCTTGGTGTGATATATAGTGGTGTATCAGAAAATACAGAGGTAACGCTTTGTTACTAGAAATTGAATACGGAACATCACAAATTTGTAATAACCAGTTTGGAAGATCTTGCTTCGATAAATTTGGCTGGTTTGTAGTAACTGAACCACTTTCAACAGAGTGCAACAAGACGATATGGCGACCAAGTATTACCACACTAAAACGAGGAAGACAACGTGACTTATTTTCAGTAACTAACTTCTGTAAGATCAAAATAAGTATAAGTCCAATATTGATTGTGTAACACATAAAAACAACGCTTCTAGTACGAACACGTTATGGTTATACGTTATAGTATATAATACGTTATGGTATCTAGTACGAACACAAAGGCGATGAGAATAGCCAAACTATACGAGAGAGAGAAACGTGAAAGCGAATCGCAGGCAACCATACATCATGAAAGTCAGGTCCACTTTAACTAAAAGAAGTGGCATGATGAGAAGAGGGGGAAACAAACTAGGCAATGGACAGAAGATTGTGTGTGTAAACAATAAGAGGTAGTGTGCTAGTATTGGTGAAAGAAATTAGCATAAACGGGAAGTTTGGGTACGAAAGAACATAACAAACGATTAATTTTATAAGCAAGCAGACCATTAAAAGGGTTACGTAAGACTGATAAAATAATTGCTGAATACGAACAAGTTGAAGAAATGACGTGATCGCAGACAAAGAAAATTAGACTTCTAGGAACTTTGACAACATTAAAATTAGAGATAACAAAAACAGTTAAGACTAGTTTGGTTAAATAGAAATTGCTTTTATGAAACATTGCAATCACAGCTGACTAAAATAATAACAAAAACATTATTGGATTAAAACCTACTTTACGCATTGGCGTAAACATACATTCCATAAATTAATTGTTGTGGAAAATCCATGTGCATGTTAAATAGGATCGGAAAGGGTTAAAGGAATCTTCCCATTTGTTTTAATGGTAAAAAATGGACGGCTGAATTTAAACATGGTCGTATATCCATTCAAGACGACAAATGTTCAAAACTTTCAAAAACAGCTACGACCAACTAAATTGTCACAAAAACTCACATTGGCATATTAAATGATCACTTACTGAAGGTATACAAGCATGCTGACATCACAAACATCTTGATAAAGCGTGTGTCCACTTCAATGATGTTTTGAATATGGAAAAGCTTTTCACTCAATAGTGCTGTGTTTGTTAACAGACAACAAAAAACATATTTGACCAAACATTTCATGAGGGTGTTTAGACTTATTTAAGTACGATTCTACTGAGTTTTTCTGATGTTTTATAACAGTAGCTGAAATATGCATTAACCCCTTATATGCTAGAAACCAAACAACGGGTTAGAGCAGGTATAAGTGTGCCAAAGAAAGCAAAAATTATTCCATTAGCAGGAAAAATCATGTTTACAATTTTTTTAGGATTCTCATGATACACTGCTCATAAACTAACTGGAAAAGGGCAGGACCATAACTGGGGAGTATTATATATTATACTTCACTACTGGACCAATTGAATGCTAATCAGGCTAAATGTCAATATCTGCCAATAAGAAAGCGCTCTTTCAGCACGATATTGTGCCTGCACACAAATCTCGAGTTATAGCAAAACTCCAGATCTATGCTTCCAAGAGCTTCCACAACCATTGTATTTGCTGGATTTGGCTCCACTGTTACTTCCTTCTCTTGAAATCTGATAAAATGGCTTGCTGGATGAAAATCCAATTCGAATGATGAGGTCAAAGCTGAGAAAACAGCTTTTTTGCAGAGATAGACAAATTGCATTTTAGTGAAGTTATCAAAACGTTGGAAAATCGGAGGTGTAAAAGTATCAAATTGCAAGGTGACTTTAAAATTTTTTAAAATATTTTTGAAAATTTTTTAAAGCTGAAAACTTTCTAAACAACCCTCGTTTTTGAACTCTACTGAGATTTTACAATTACACAATTTTAGGTTGTTATCAACAAATACTAGGCATATATATATTTTTTTTTTCTAGGCTTGGTTTCAGAAAGGGCATCTGATTGTAGAAATCCTATTCATCTAACTTCAGACAATCAAGTTGTATGTTTAAGAAAAAAAATTTGTATATTTTTTATTATGGATATAGTAAATTATACATCTGCAAGTTTTTTGAATGTTTATTTCAAATCTCATTATGCGCACACGCCCAACTGCTGAATTATTAATTAAATGATATTGTATTACATGAGTCAATCAAGATGTTTTAAAAACCTTTTATTTTCATAAAAATTTAGATAATGCAAGAACTACCAAAGAAGAAAGTGCTACTGATTTTGTTATTAAATATTTCTCTAACATCTTCTAATAAATGCCATCACTTCAGAACTAATTATTAAAGTTAACACATAAAAATATTCAAAATTTTGTTGCTTAATAATTACTATTAATAAATATTTTTCTGACTATACCTAAAAAAAATATATATATAAATATATTGTAAGTTTATATTACTGTTAACTGAACAAAATCACAACTAATTAAAAATTTACCAATTACTTACCCAAATCACACATAGATTCAGAGACAAGACCATTATCACATAGCCATTGCCTTTCCTCCATTTCAACAGCACGTCTTTTAATATCTGGATATTTACGTTTAAAACTTTTAACGCCTAAATACGTAGATATTTGTTCCTGAATCATAAATAATTCACCACCTTGTAATGGCCATTGATATTCAGCAATCTGATCTACAGTGAACTCTTTAGAGCTAGAACAAAAAGCCGATAAAGTATAATAGTAATAAACACAAAATTGTCATTAATTACACTAACATCATTTAAATGTTAACTTATAGGCTTAATATTAAGCAAAACTTAAGAAAATAGCTAAATGAAATATATTTATGCATAATAAGACATATTAATATAATAATAAAAATACTATTATGATCCCATGTGCCGATGTAGTATTGTGACATCACATGATTTGTAACTATTTCTTACAGATACGGGGGGTTTTTTTTTTATCAGACTTAACAATAATTAAAACACCATATTATTTGTGTAATATAATAATAATAATGATAATAATCAAAAATTTTTCTTCTTTTTTGAATTCTTAATGTACAATTATTATAGAAACATAATAATTGTAAAATCAACATAAAAGTAAAATTAGTTGATGAATTCACAAAATATTAAAAATTAAAAAGTTGCATCAGAATCAAAACATGGATATGAAAATAAGGGATGTTCAAATTCAGTAATCTGATCCAGAAAGAGGGTTAGGGCAAGGGTGTTGCCAACAACAACCTTGTTTAACTTATTATCAGGAAACTTAAAGCAATGAAGTCAGAAGAAAACAAGTCAACAAATGTCTGTATAAATGAATTAAGAATTGAACAAGTAAAACAATACTCGTTAATTGTAAAAAGCTGCAAAAATGAAAATGAAATAAAAACACGAATATTAACAACCGAGGAATCATTTAACATAAACAGTTACATAATAAGATGGATTTAAGAGCTGAAGAAACATCTAGAGTAAAGTGTACTTTTGTACGTGGATACAAGACCATGATACCAAAAAAAAGAGACTGGAAACCTTTGAAATGTAAGGATGAAGGAGATCGAAGAAGATTAAATGAACAATGTGAAACAAAGTAATGAGGAGAGTTAATGAGAATACAAGCTTAATCATAACGTTTAGAATATGAAGAGCGATGAAATATCATCATGTGAAGAGAAGAACCGATTAAAATAATGCTAGAAGCATTATAATGCTAGTAGCAGGTACAAAAAAGAAATGAACTAAAAGGAAGCGGGAGTTATCAATATCTAACAGGCTTAGTTGGAAATACAGGAGAATGGATATGGACATGGTGCTAAGAACCTGTCTCAAGGCAGGTAATCATATGATAAGTTAATTCATATTATTAAATTTAAATAAGAAAATAATACTATATTTATTTATTCCTTTTTAGTACACAAATACAAACACTTTGAATTTAATGAATAATAATTAAACGATAGATGAATAATAAGTCGATAGATGGGTGGAATATATTGAAGAGTTATACGGAGGAAATGAATTAGAAAATGGTGTTATAGAGGAAGAAGAGGAAGTTGAGGAGGATAAAATGGGAGAAACAATACTGAGATCTGAATTTAAGAGAGCATTAAAAGATTTAAATGGCAGAAAGGCTCCTGGAATAGACGGAATACCCGTAGAATTACTGCGCAGTGCAGGTGAGGAAGCGATTGATAGATTATACAAACTGGTGTGTAATATTTATGAAAAAGGGGAATTTCTGTCAGACTTCAAAAAAAGTGTTATAGTCATGATACCAAAGAAAGCAGGGGCAGATAAATGTGAAGAATACAGAACAATTAGTTTAACTAGTCATGCATCAAAAATCTTAACTAGAATTCTATACAGAAGAATTGAGAGGAGAGTGGAAGAAGTGTTAGGAGAAGACCAATTTGGTTTCAGGAAAAGTATAGGGGCAAGGGAAGCAATTTTAGGCCTCAGATTAATAGTAGAAGGAAGATTAAAGAAAAACAAACCAACATCCTTGGCGTTTATAGACCTAGAAAAGGCATTCGATAACGTAGACTGGAATAAAATGTTCAGCATTTTAAAAAAATTAGGGTTCAAGTACAGAGATAGAAGAACAATTGCTAACATGTACAGGAACCAAACAGCAACAGTAACAATTGAAGAACATAAGAGAGAAGCCATAATAAGAAAGGGAGTCCGACAAGGATGTTCCCTATCTCCGTTACTTTTTAATCTTTACATACTAGCAGTTAATGATGTTAAAGAACAATTTAGATTCGGAGTAACAGTACAAGGTGAAAAGATAAAGATGCTACGATTTGCTGATGATATAGTAATTCTAGCCGAGAGTAAAAAGGATTTAGAAGAAACAATGAACGGCATAGATGAAGTCCTACGCAAGAACTATTGCATGAAAATAAACAAGAACAAAACAAAAGTAATGAAATGTAGTAGAAATAACAAAGATGGACCACTGAATGTAAAAATAGGAGGAGAAAAGATTACGGAGGTAGAAGAATTTTGTTATTTGAGAAGTAGAATTACTAAAGATGGACAAAGCAGGAGCGATATAAAATGCCGAATAGCACAAGCTAAACGAGCCTTCAATAAGAAATATAATTTGTTTACATCAAAAATTAATTTAAATGTCAGGAAAAGATTTTTGAAAGTGTATGTTTGGAGTGTTGCTTTATATGGAAGTGAAACTTGGACAATCGGAGTATCTGAGAAGAAAAGATTAGAAGCTTTTGAAATGTGGTGCTATAGGAGAATGTTAAAAATCAGATGGGTGGATAAAGTGACAAATGAAGAGGTATTGCGGCAAATAGATGAAGAAAGAAGCATTTGGAAAAATATAGTTAAAAGAAGAGACAGAATTATAGGCCACATACTACGCCATCCTGGAATAGTCGCTTTAATATTGGAAGGACAGGTAGAAGGAAAAAATTGTGTAAGCAAGCCACGTTTGGAATATGTAAAACAAATTGTTAGGGATGTATGATGTAGAGGGTATAGTGAAATGAAACGACTAGCACTAGATAGGGAATCTTGGAGAGCTGCATCAAACCAGTCAAATGACTGAAGACAAAAAAAAAAAAAATTAAACGATGCAACATTCAATCCTAATTTAACGTTTTTAATATTGATAGTAACCACCAGTGAAAAACAGAAAATAAATAAAAAGGAGAAATATTTAGTAATATGAGGAACAGTTATTAAATAAGGTATTTTTTCAAATTTAATTTAAGGTCTTTTTACATTTAATTTATTACCTAAGAAAGGAAGTTTTTAGAACTATTTAAGAATGAGCAGGCTAATACTTCCTCTTGGAAAAGCCTTGAATTATCTCAGAATTGTGAGTGAATAATATCTAATACTGCAAACTACTCGGGTAGACCACCACTGTTGGTTTAAATTAGACAATAGTATTTGTTCTGAGAAGGATAAATGAATATTCAAGACAAAACATCATATTTACCCCACAGTAATGAAAAATGAGTTCATAGAAAGAATGGATATAATAATGGATTACTATACCGATCACAGAGACAAAAAGGCAATCAAAACTAAGCTAGTATTCAACATCTGCTAATACCAAAGTTTAGATGAGATCACATTTTTTTTCACAAAATTAAACAAAGTTAGGTAATAAACTATTCAAAACAGATATAGGATGATTTCCTGCACCACCCTTTTTAGAGAGATTGTGTTTTTATACAAAAACACACTGTATAAACAATGTGATGTATAAGCACAATCTAATCTTAGACCACATACATTCTGGAGCTGACCCAGGGGCTCCCTTGAGTTGATCTAGGGGATCCCTGGGGTCGACCACGGGGCTTCCCAGGGTCACAGGGCCTATCCCAGGACTGCAGAGCTTGCTTCGCTCGTCATTTCAGCCTAGCCAAAGAACTCTGCCTCCTGGTCTCTCACACCCTCACAGTGTTCGTTACCCTCATATGGTTGTGACAATAATGTTAATAAATAACAAAGTATTGAAACTTAATAGAAACCTGAAAAAAAACTAAATTATAAAAGGCAGAATAGTAGTAATTATGGTAACTAAAGTACACACACCTTTGACGATGAAAAATTCATAACTTATTCTGTTGCCGTGGTGACAAAAATAATGAAGTAAAAGGATTAATCTTTTTTTTTCTTTAATGAATATAAATTCACAACTTCACATCCAAGGGATTGCCCAATGGAAACGCTTTGATTTATAGCTTAAAACCTTCCCTGAGAAAACACGACTGTATACAACAAATTTGAAAGCAATCGGTCAGTTGGTTCTCACATGATGCCAGAATAAAAGCTTTATACATTATGAAATATATACGACAATGAAAAATTATAAATTGCTAGTAAAAGATACTTTTTTCAACAATTCAGCCTGACCTAGAGAACTGAAAAAAATTCATAATTGAATTATGAATTTAATATAAAATTACAAAAAGTAAAGGTTTCAACTTGTTTACAATTAATTTTGTGGTTCCTGCAAAATCTGATAAAAACTGGAAATATCATCAGATGGAAAAATAATAATTATAAAACTAACTCTAATGGCAACAGCACTCAAGAAAATACGCTGAATAAGAACATTACAATAAAATAAAAGTAAAATTCAATTTAATGATAATTAATTCACTCACCCAGTAACACCAGTTTGATCAGAATTTTGCAGCTCACTGGACTGAAACTCACTAACAGTGCTTTCAGTTAATTTTGCCAAAGTTTTCTTATGAGTAAATTCTGATCTACAATTCCGATGATATAATACTGTCGGTGGAATTTCTTTAGTAATATCTTCAGTTAATTTTAATATAGGTTCAAACTGACGAACAATTGCAGCCTCATAAAGAACAGTCCATGATCTGTGATCAAGTGGACTAGTAAGTTTCTTCAAAGGTGTTTCTTCTAAACAAATACAACAATAGTAATGTTCTCTTCTTCGTTTTGGTGTAGGAGCTTCATCATCACCTTCAGCAGATAATCTGATAAAAAAGAAAATAAATATAGTAAATTACATAACATAGATTCAATAATTCATTTTATTATCAGATTCAGAAGTTTCTTTTTGTATAATAAATATTATTACTGCATTAGTATATATATAATATATAATATAATATAATATAAATCAACTTAATCTACTTAAGTACACAAATAAGAAAAGTCTTAGCTTATTTTTATTTTTACTTTCTTTATAATTTTTACGATAGTAATTTTGTGGGATCCCGCATCATCAGTCGTATATAAAATTTGTGTACAATTACATATTAAACACAAAATATTAAGAGATGAAAATTACATATACATATGCAAAGGCATATGAAGTCATTACGTAAAATAAAATAAAAATATAATCTGTAATAATAAACATAACCTCTATATGTGGCTAGCCAAATAATTGTGCTATTTAAATAAATAAATAAAAAAAAAAATTTCATATATTATCTATGAAAGTGCTACTACCTATTGCAGCTTTTATGAGTATATCTCCCTCAAAATCCGACTGTAGGTTGATTAAGTTGAATCTTTGTTTATATATATATATAAAGATTTTTTTTAATATCTAAATTTTTATTTATATTTCCTTTTTTAATTTACAATATTTCTAAATTAGTATTAACATCAAAAATGGAATGTTTATTATTTATAAGGTGATCTGCAACATAAGAAAAGCCCGGTTTTTTATTTTTATAATAATACCTAAAATGTTCATAAAATCTGGCTTTAAACAACCTATTGGTTTTACCTATACAAATATCTTCACAATCATTACATTTTATCTCACAATCCCCACATAAATTGTAAAAATCAGTTTATTTGTATTTTAAATCAATTCATGTTTAATTATAAAATCAATTTATAGTATTTATAGTATGTTTTTATTTTATTTTACTTAATGACTTCATATGCCTTTGCATATGTATATGTAATTTTAATCTTTTAATCTCTTAATATTTTATGTTTAATATGTAACTGTATATAAATTTTATATACGACTGATGATGCAGGACCCTGTGAAAGTACTATCATAAAAATTATAAAGAAAAGAAAAAAAAAAAAATATAAGGTGACTTTTCTTATTTCTGTACTTAGGTGGATTAAGTTGATTTATATTACATATTTAAATTATTAGTGCAGAGGTGATACGGGTCTTGAAAGAATTGATTTTAAAACTACGTATGCATATACATTTGGTTTGGAAGTTTCAGTCTAACACAAGAGATTGCACAAGTATGACCAAGTGACTATGGTATTTGTCACGTATGATCTTCAGAGGACATGCTTCAAAGTTTCAGACATGTGTATTTCAAACTGGTTCAGACATTTTCTAAAAACTGGTTAACACTTAATTTAAGCTGTTATAAAGTACTTTGTTTTAAAATGTATAACCCCAACAGATGTATGTCTTTCTTGTGCTCAAGACTTCGTTGAAACTGCCGACAGCAGCCCGAATTTTTTGCAAACAATAGTAAGTGGGGATGAAAGCTGGTGCTTCATGTATGATCCGCAACGAAGCGTCAATCCACTGCTTGGTTGAGTCCTGGAGCACAAAGACTGGCGAAAGTCAGGCAGCAAAAATCACAAGTGAAAATGATGTTGATTGCATTCTTCGACTTAAAGGATCTGATTCAACATGAATTTGTCCCAACTGGTCAGACCGTGAATTCTAAATGCTATTTGTAAGTAATGAAACGCGTGATGCGTCACATTCGTCGAATTCCGCCTGAGTACAAGAATCCGGCAGTTAACTGAACTCTCTTACACGATAATGACCCGGCACACATGGTAACAGTTTTAACATGTTATTGTGCTGTAAATCAAATCACCGTCTTATCCCACCAGCCCTGTTCACCCAAACTGACTCCAGCAGACTATTTCCTGTTCCTGAAACTCAAGTTGAAGATGAAAGGTCACTGTTTCGATGACATTCCAGCCATCCAAAGGGCTTACACCAAGCAGTTTAGGCGATCCCACAGTGATTTCGCTAAAGCGTTGACGGGCTCTAGCGGTGCTGCAACAAGTGTATAACTAGAGATGGGTTCTATGTAGATGGCTGATGTGGGTAAATTCATTTATCTTTAAATCTATATTTTTATTTAATTCAGTTCGGCAACTTTTCAGACATACTTCAGCTGGTTCAGAAAGGTCCTGCAGTTAAAGATCTCTGAGGAGTGAAGATAAGTAGTGCAAAAGGACAGGGAAGGAATGGCCAGCCTGGAAGGAAAGGGTAGTTGGAGCCCTAGGATCGCTGCTAATGATGAAATGTGGGGATTGCTGAATCTGTCTACTTGGTGGAATGTCATTGGACTGACACCAAATTTGCACCTTCCACCTAGGTGATACCATCTGCTCGGGTGAGTTACCTGACCTGGAATACCACAAACAGAGTCCCTCCATCTGGGAGTTCCTTGGACCCCGCTATAGAGGAGAATGGACAGGAGACATGGAGAAGATTAGAGAGGAATTCCAACAATAGTCACTAGAACACATGGGAAGGGCTGGAAAGGGGAAAGTCCACAGATGGAGGTGGTTAGGAGGTCTCGGGTTGTTGCCACTGATAAGATGTGTGTGACTCCTGGCCCAGTCCTTAGCGTCCCGTGATGAAACAGCATGTCCTGAATAATGCCGGGTATTGGGGCATATTAACTTAGGGAGAGGTTGTTTAGTTTGCCCCTATCTTTGGCAGGAAACCACAAACACCCAGTGGTGCAGGCTGCTGGGCATCTGGTTACAGATTTTTCCTCCTCCTCCGACGTAAAAAAAAAGATAAACAGTAGATGGAAGCAAAAGTACACCAAAGAAACTGAAAATGTTAGGTTCTAGCAGTAGGAAAAATTATGGCCAGGGGTTTTTGGGATTCTCATGGTGCAGTGCTCACAAACTTACTAGCAAAGGGCAGAATTATTACTGGGGAGTATTATGCTTCACTAACGGACTGATTGGAGGGTATTATTCAAGGTAAAAATCCACATTTGACCAAAAAGAAAGTGCTCTTTTATCAAAATGCACCTGAATACACGTCTCAGACAGCAAAATTCCAAGAGCTATACTTCCACGTGCACATGAAAGTGATTCCATATATACTGTATCTGACAGATTTGACTCTCGGCCAATTATCCTACAGAGTTCGACAAATCACACTATACTGAGAGTATTAAAAAGTTGGAAAGTTTTTGGTCTAAATGTATCAAGTTTCAAGACTACATTGAAAAGTTAACAATCTGAGAAATCTTTTGTTTTCTTTGTCACGCCAACAACCTTTTAAAGAGCCCTAGTAAAAATGGCTAAACGTCTTAATCACATTATTAAAAATAGACACATTACAAGTAACCAGACATCATAAGTATATAAATAATAAAAAAACCAAAACCTACACTTTTTTATATTGAAAAATTTTAAAAATAATAATTTTCTTTAACAAATAAAAATGGGGAGTTTAGCTGAATTGTTATGAGAACAGATATTAATTAAAGATTAAACAATTTCATTATTTGTTATGTAAGAAATAGGTACAAACAGCGACAAACCCTGATTAATGATGTTTCTTCATAACATTACATTTTGTTGAATATTATCATCTCTTTATAAACTGTATTTATAAACGGGGTGTTCCAAGACATATTCGCCAAACTTCAGGAACTGATTCAGGACATCAAAATGAGCAGAAAAGTTCATAATGATATAAGTCCTATTTTGCTTTGTTTTCCTTCTGGATCCCATTCTGGATTTCAAAAGATAACATCATATATTGAAATTCTAATATATTTATAAAATATCAAACAAATTTTCAATCGAACATTTATTATACAAAGTAACGAAACAGTGAAGTTTTTATTTAATTTACTTAATTAAATTATTAATTAAGGAGCTGTGTCTCAACATACTGCTCGCCAAAAATCATATGCATATATATATATGTTTCTAAAATGGTGGGCTGGCTATACTTTTTCAGATTCTACTTGTAAAACTAAACAGAAAATATCCTTAGGAAAAATGGCAATTTCTCCTTTGTTCTCCTCCTGTCCGCCATTTTGTTATTTTTATATAAAAATTTATATCTCAAGTTCGGACAGAAGAAACATATTAATATTTGGTAAGCGTCTTGGTAATAATGTTTTCAAATTATTTAAAAAAATCAGGAATTAAATACCTTTGCAAATTACAAAATGGCAGCTACGTTTATTTTTCAATCTGTTATATCTCCATAAATATTAGTTTTATCAAAATTTATGTGATTTGCTTAAATACTAAGCCTTTTATTTTGAACAAAATGACATTTCATTTTTTAAAATTGGTTAACAAACAGCCGAATTATGGCAGAAAATTGATGTTGTAATTTTGTGTCTGTTTTCATGTCCACTTTACATTCAATTCGATTAAATATTAATTGTTTTATTTATTGTTAATTCTAGTATTGTAAATTAGTAGGAAGTAAAAATATATTATTAGTGTATATTTTGCATATATATGCAATATATCGATATACTTTAATATAACAAGTATACACCTGACGACCACCACAAGACGTACTAACGAATCAGGATTTTCTGCTACTAATCAGTACATTCACGTGCTAAGCTAAGGGGGGAGGGGCAGACACACATACAAATGCCCTTTCATAAGGTAGGATATATAAATATATATATATTATTAAACATGTCCTGATATATTCAAAATCAATGTCAACAAAACCACTGAAGATAAATAGATGAAAATTTGTATACCAGTTCTTCACAGTACACAAATTTCTTACCCTAAGAAAAGACTTTTTGAAATTCCAAGTATAAAGGGTTAAAATGGAATAACAATAAAATTTACTAATTTTTTAATTTCTTGGTAACAAATGAAGATAACTTAATTTTTGGTGTGTTTAATCTTCACTTGAATATCTAAAATCCAATTTCTATATTTTTCAAAATTCAATCTTCAATTTGGGTGAAGAAAGATAAAATACGTTGAACAATGATTGCACATTTTCTCCTTTCCCACTATACTAAACAAAATATTCACTAGATTTGGATTTGCAAATACTCTTCAGATAAAAAAACCACCTTAAGTTTGTTTTTAATTTTGATCTTTTAAGGGGTGCAACAGCATATGACACACAGCCACTGCCACTGTTATTGTATGTGTGATGTGATTGGCTGCACCTGCCTCTGGTTACTTGACTAAAAAGTACAAAATACAAAGATTAAAAAAAAAAATTTGAAGTACGGTCACCTCCTAGTGATGTTTATTGGGTAATGCTGAGAATTGGGCAAAATACATTTTTACCTGTACAGAGGACAAGAAATCAGCTGTAACTACTATTTTTAAGTTGGAAGCCGACTATTTTGAAACTCACATTCTTCATACCACTCAAAGTTTCAGGTCCAATACTGACCAAACTGTTGCTCTGATGAAATTACAAAACACAGATAATTTTTATAAATTGAACAGGCTTTAATTTTTATTTATCATTGTTACACTCACAAGCATGAGCGAGGTTCAGGGGCAGAGCCCCTTGGCTAGATAGAAAGACTGGCTAAACATCCCCTGACTGTGATGGGAAACACACATAATCACATGACATGAGTGAAGCCACGACAACAATGCTAGTAATACACACACACATGCACACACGCAAGTATATTTTTACTTTTTTGTCCTACATAAAACATGCAAATATATTATTTGCCATAGCCACATCTGTTGAAGGCAATCTGAGCAACATTTGCCTTAAAATGATACAGCTTTTCTCAGGAATCCCATGTCAGAATTGCCAGGGAGGGAAATTGAGGAGTAAAGTTGCTCCTACTGGCTCCTTCACTGGGCTGAATATGTTGCCATACATTACGCTAAGCCCACAAGAATGTAAAGCGATTCAGCTCTCGTGACACTTTTACTTGATTCAGCAATAATACAATCTGTATAGTGAACATCATTGATTTCAAGACAGTAACTCTGATCTTATATCTCAGGAGCTTTATATGAAACCTTACAAACAAATGAAAGGAGTAAAGCAAAATAAAAAAATAACCATTAATAATTGCATATGCAATGAACAAGCTATAACAATAATTTAAACTCCGGTAAAATTAAATAAAGCTAAAATATTTAAATGAAACTATTTCTATACTTATTTCAAAAGTAAAACAATAATAGGACAATGCAATTTTTTTTTTAATTAGCTCATTACAGCTTGGTAATTTTTCAGACAACACATGTTTCTTTTTCAACGTTAAGTTTTTTGTACTAACTTTTATTTAGTAATTGCAATCGCTTAGGAACAGTTAGCAAAAGCTTAGAACAGGCTTTCTAGCTTATCATTACGTATTCATTTCTATCATCACACAAAAGTCGGCTTAGTAGTTCTATTTCATCATCGTTGAACTATTGTACTATCTCTACACTGAATAATTTACTAGCTCGATTTGTTATCAACTCACAATTTAAAAGATATTTGTCAAAGTAAATTTCCAGATTTTTCAGAAGTAAATAAAAAGTCATCAATTTTTCCTTTAAACCGATCTTACTCCCTAGAAACTACCAAAATATCTTAAAGTGTAGCTAACCCCCATTTTATTTTATTTTATATTACATTAAAACCAATATAAAATAAACTGAAACAAAAAGTAACTTCGCTGAATATAACTACACTGAATGTTGTAACTAAATGTAACTATTTAAAACTTACTCGTTATGACTGTCATATAAAATTCACAAATATTTGTGAAAATTTTAAATCGGATATTAATTTCTATCATCACACAAAACCGTCATATAAAATGATATATAAGAAAAATTCTACAACACTCAAGGTGAATCCTGACAGACTGCGAGTACTGCTGTCTAGGTAATATGTTTCTAGAAACGGGAAGTTAAAATGGAATTTTAGTGTTGATTTGAGTTGGTTTTTTTAATTAAATTTTTTTTATTAGATATGATTTTTGTGATATTTATGATTTTTCACTCAATAGGAAGAAAAAAAGAAGTATTATTTTTTTTTTTACCTTTTCTCTAACAAATCACCATATAGACCTTCCTGTCCATCTGAAAAAAAATTTTAATTATTAATTATATCGCAATAAAATATGAGAGTACGTTTCTTAATTTTTTTTTCTATATAATATATTAACGGTACATTTTTAGCTTAAATTATACAGCTGATATTCTCCTTTACCATTAACCGCTAGGATACCGAGCACTGGCTTGAAATGTTAACCTAAGGTTAACTTAATCCTAAATGCTAAGTCCTATGTCTTTCCTTAGGACTTAGGAACTTAAAGTTGAATTTTAAAATATTTTATTTATAATACATATAAGTACTATTACTAATTTTTCTGTTGAGAGTACCAATGTTGATGTCTTAATATTTTTTTTCTAGAGACATGCCTTATTTTATGCTTTTAGAATCTTCACACGACTTTTGCATATCACAGAAAGACAACATAATACTCTTTGTAGCTTTACAACAGTTACGTTTTAATGATTTCTTAAAAACAACTAGTTTCAGAAATGGCAACTTTATAATATTTTTATTTTACACATAACATTAATGAAAAAATTTATAATTTTATGTGAAATTATTGTTTAGTGATTAGGTAGAAAATCACATTTTTATTTTTAATTTTCATATTTTTCACATCTCTACATCGGTAAAAAAAAAAGAATCACTTTATTTAACTCATAATATATGATTCTGAACAATGTAAATGATCAGAAGTTTGAATGCAACACTTAACTAAAATAATAAATTCAAATAAATCTAAAAAAGTGTAAAGGAATTTTTTTTTGTATATGTTTTGACAAATTTACATAATTTAAACAAAATCAAAATCTTTATTGCTTTTTAGACTATTCAATTTTCAAATAATAAATTATTTCTGAAAATCACAAAAAATGAGTATGAAAACTCATTTATTAGAAAATTTCATTTATTCTAATTTTTAACATTTTATTTAATGTATATTTCATACTTGTAACAATAAAACTGATGTAAAAATAATTACAAATCACCACCATCATGACATCTACATTATTTTAATAAGGAAAATGAAATGATAAATTGAAAAATGCCAAATTTTTAACCTGACAACAGAACGCTTAATGTACTACTGTTTAGAAACAAAAACAGTAGGTTAGTCATTTAAAGGAAATAATATCTAATGGTAGTATTTAATTAAATTAGGATTTAGAAAATTCTGAATGTGACAAAGATAACTTAATTATTAATTAATACAATAATATAGAATCAGTAAAATGAAATATTTCAAAAAGGTTAATAAATTTTCGAAAAAGGAAATGATAAAAAAAATAACACATGACAGAATGAATATAAAAATAAATTTTAAACGCAATAATCATAAAAGATATGTCTGAACACATTACTAGATTGTGTACAGATGATATTGCCTAAAATTAAAATAATTTTTTTTCTGAAGCAAAAGTAAATTTGTGAGCTACCTGTTAGGGGGAAAGAATTACTTGAAATGCAATATTGAAAGATTTAATACCAACAAGTACGGTCTAAAATATCAAATTAAAATATTTTTTGTGTAATATTATTAGTCTGATATAAATTAAAGTTTTCAAATGAAGTAGTCGGGCTACAATTATTTTAGAAAATCCATCAATTTCTGTATTAAGTTTATTAAACAGAATTATTACTAAAATGCACAGTATTTTTCAATGTTTGAGAATTTTTTTCTTTGAAGTAATTTATTTAATTTATAAAAGTACATGGATTACACAATTAAAAATATTTTTTACCTAGATTCAAATTTAAGTACCGGCTAGAATATAAATAGGAATCTGAATATACAATGAATTAATAAATACCAATCAACAAAAGGAAAAGTATGTAACAAACCTCTATTGCTTCCTTCCGGTGCACTCATTCTTGTTTCTTCTTCAGCTAAAGCAGATGCTATTGCAGCTGCCTTTTCTTTTTCACGAGCCTCAATTTTCATTCTTTTTTTCTCTAAAAGTCTTAATTTTCTCTCTTCTTTTCTCTTTTGTGTTCTTTCTGCTTTTGTTAGTTTTCTATCATCATCATCACTTTCTTTTCTTCCATCCCCAGATTCATCATCGTCATCATCATCATCCATCCTACTACCACCAGACAATCTTCTTCTACCAGGTATTTTATTTCTCATCATTTCTTGTTCAACATTATCAATTGTAATAATATGTTCATCATCAGTAAATCTTCTTTTATACCCCCTACCACGACCTGTTATATAATAAGAATGAATTTATAAATCAATAAGAAATAGGAAATTAAATGTTATAGCAAACAAATCACATATCAATAACAACAGTGAAACATAAAGTAATTAGAATATTGTATTCAATATTTTATTCTCTTAAAAATAAAAATTAATACAAAAAGTTTTTTTGTCATTTAAAAGCATAAACAAAAATACTTTTGAATAATCAATTTTATACATTTTCAATATTATATTAACTTATAAAAGATATATATATATATAAAATAACACAAAAGCTGGTATATATACATATATACCAGCTTTTGTGTTATATATATATATATATATATGTGTGATTATGTGTATTTCCTTATTTGGTGACTGAAATAAAGAGTAGGACACTGGAAAAAGCGATTCAAATAAACAAATAATGAAATTTAATTTTTTTATTTTCATACTTACATGGCAATCGCAGAGCTACAAAGGTCGTTCAGTAATTAAAAGACAAATGACAATTATTTAACAGAATAATCTTGAAACTGTGTGACATTCAAGTTGGCACTCTTGACATAGGAAATATCAGCTGTTCAAAAATAATTCCCATTATTTTAATCTCTTTTGTTTATTTGAAAATGTCAGCTCTGTTTAAAACATATATGGTGGAAGAACAGCAAACTACGATAAGATTTCTGTTAGGTGTAAAACTGGTCAAAATTCACTCAGATATTAAAATAGTATGATAAAAATTTATTCACTGTTGTAATTTTTAAAAGTGGATCAAACAATTTAATTTGGGTAGAACAAGTGTCACTGTAGCAGAAGACCAATGTAAATTTTGACTAATGCTTTGCAAAATTCCATTAATGATCTTTTTTGCAAGGGCAGACACAAAAATTTAGGAATTATTGGAATTTGTAGAGAATATTGACACTGTACATTCAATCACCCATAATAGGCTGAATTACTGCATAATGTGATCAAGATGGGTTCTGGTGAGTTCCAAGACAAAAGACTCAAATCACAAAGACACCCGAGTTCACAATTTTGTGGAACGTAAACAATGGTTTTTAGCACAAGATAATGCTTTTTTAGTGTTTACATTACAAGATCTGTGATGAAATTTTGATAAATAATTTTGAGCAGAATCAAACATGAGAGTATGAAATGAATCAAGAGTTCATCCACCAGGAAAGATTCAAAACCTCAAAGTACAGTTTTCATAACTAATTGTGGCTTTTATAAAATGTTTTTTCTGCAACCACATAATACGTCATGTGGTCCAACCACTTAAACAAAATTCTCCCCTTAAGCAGAAACTGAATTGTCTAGCAAACAAAATGATTTCATAACAACTATTCCAATAAACAATTCAGAATTGTCTATTACCATAAATCAATCTACAGTCACTGTTATTAAACTCAAAACAAAACAAAAAACCACTATAATTCAAACTTCACGAATCCTAGCATTCAGTTCTTTAATGCTATGCGAATATAATTGGCTTTTATATGTCCTCCAATAAAAAAAATCACACACCAAAAGTACTGGTGGAGATAAATTACATCTCTATTCCAGCAGCAACGATATTATTCACCAATGACTGTAAGTTCCATCCTGCTGAAACCACATAGTGCCCAGTTACTGTTATTAAACTCAAACAAAAACACTGCAGTTTAAATGCGTTCTTTAATATTCTACCTATTAATCTTAACAGCCACTCTGACAACTTCATCACAAAGTTATCATACGTGTCATGCTATCATCTTTTCTCATTAATTACATTTTAAATTTCAAACCAAAACTATCAGGCTTACTTTAGATTATTTAATATTTTAAGAATAGTTATAAGCTTTCAGTAACTGTAGTCTTTACGTAGGATTGCTATTGTACTAATCAATAGAGCCAATGTTAACAAATACCTGCTTCTGTTTACAACATATACCTACGGCTAAGATTCAATTTAATGAAGAAATATAAAAATGAGTTTCAGTTATTTAATTCCTATTCAATTTTACTAAAAAATAATATTTAAACAAAACCGAATTATTTATTTTGATAAAAGTATTTAATTACACTGTTTCTTTTTGGTCAGTGCATAGTTTTATTGAAAAAAAAATGTAAACAACTTTCACATGATCTGAATAAACTCATTTATATTTTTGCTTAGATTTTTTCAACCATATTACAAAGATAATTCACAATTTATACTGCAACCTTTACTTTTAAATTTTAAGGATATACTTTTATAAAACTGATATACTTCAAGTTTGAACTAATTTATAATATTAAACAACACTCAAAATGATCTGAACTGAAAAAGTCTTTATTGTCAACTTAAAGATATATTTTTTTATAAATCACACATTTCAAGTTTGAACTACTTTAACATACTGAAAGACACTCACAATGATCTAACTTAAAAAAAGTTTATTAAAAACACTGTTGTAAAAATAGATTTAAAAAGATAATTTATTTTGTTTTATACTTAATTTTATTTAAGACTGCGTAAAAAAAATATTTCACCAATATTAAAATATATATACATATAGACTGTTGTACAAACAACATTAATGCGAGCCTATCGCTTCTTAGGGTAAAACACATTCCTATAATCTTTAAATTACAGTAATAAACCATTATTTGAAAGTAAGCTGTGTATGCTAAAAGAACAAGAGAACATAATTAACAAGAGCTTCTTTAAAAATACAAAATAATCACTTTAAAGTCTTACTTTTCAATAATCTTAAACGCATTGTATCTTCTAATAAATTAAAACACATTTATACAACTTTAAATAACCAGTGGAAATACAAAGTATAAATTGAAATCAGCTGATTATATATTTTTCAAATGTCCCCATAGCAACTTAATTCTTATTACATAGAAAATATTAATATATATATTTTTTTTTAATGTGCAATGGTCAGTGGTTTTCTCTTCACATAATGATTTTCTTAACACTAACATCTTCATTCCAAATAATATATATCTGAATGTTTTAGGTTTAGTTTAATGCTATAATAAAAAAACAAACGTACAATTTAATAAGGATGAAGTATCTGACATGTAAAAAATTAAATAGAATAAAAATACTTCAGAGATATGATTACCAATAATTCAAATGATTTTACTGCAATCAAAAATTCTAATGCTGCTACTCTAATATAGAGCACAGTATAGTCATGTATATGCAGCAGCAAACAGTGATTGTCTAAGTAATCCCTAGGACCCTGTGATTGCACAACACAAGAATTATGTATCAGGACTTGAATTTAGAAGGCAAAGATGACCAAATTTTTAAGTTGAGGTTATCATTGCGAATGAGAAATGGGTGTACAACTATAATTAAGAGACTAGTTTTTGCAGTGGAAGAGCTTACACTATCTAAGACTGAAGGCAAGGCAGATCAGAAGTGTAACCACAAGCATGCTCAACATTTTCTTCAACATTCACATGGTATACTTCCAATCATAATATGAATTTACTACTGAGGGTCAGATCATTAATGTTGAGTTCTAATGTTATGTAAAAAAATATACATAGGAAGGCATTTGACACTAATCAAATAAAACTGTGACAAGAGGACAACTGAGCATGACAATAAACATACTTGTTTACATTATACTGCAGTAATAATTAAAATTATTTAATAAAAAAATAGGAAAAAAGATTATTAATGGAACTCAAAAAGAAAAATTTGTTACTTTATAAACACAGTTTAAGGAATAAAGCCTGCTTAATATCGAAATAATCAAAATATATGACAAATCAAAATAACAGAAACAAAACTACTTACCACGACCTGAAGAGCCAACTCGACCTGCCATAGAAGACCCCCTTGGCCTGCGAGTTCTGACAACAGGTAATTTAACACGACCACGGCATGAACGTTGTGGCCGTCCAGACATGGGTACAACTTGATCGGGAAAAAGAGTATGATGTCCAGGTGTTGTAAATACTGATTCTGACATATCAAACAAAGGAACAGGAAATAGACCTCCTCCATATTCTTCACCCATATGGGAACTCATTTCCATATGATGCATATCCATTGGTGGGCGAGCTTCTAGCGGTATTTTTCGAGGTCGACCTCTTCGTCTTTTAGGAGGGTCGACACGCACCATTTCTTGTTTTAAATGTAAAGTATTCATTGGATCTGCAGGAGCCGGTTCATTTTGTGTTGATACAACTTTAATAAACTGTATGTCATCTGAAGATGAATTGTGAGATTCTGATATTAGGGCATTTAATACTTTTGGTGGAGTGGATTGAATGTTAAATTTTACCCCGCTTGAAGTCGTTAAAACAGCACTTTCTTCAACTTCTGTTTTTATCTTTTGCTCCACTGTCTTTGCTAGTTCTTCATTTTTTTGTTTCTCACCGCTTTCAACAGGAACAATATTAACATCTGTTAAATGTTTCCACTGTCCAGATTGATCAGGAAGCTTGAATTCAGATTGGCTGCTACTTCTATTAACAACTCCTTTGCCAGAATTTAGGGACTCTTGAGAAATAATTGGTGTTATTGTCACATCAGAGTCTCGTAATATTTCTCCTACTTTTACAGACGTATCTTTATCTGCAACAATAGACTGATTTGAAACCTTTTTAATATCTTGTTCACTTTTTTCTTCTTTTGGTATCATTGTAGTAGAAGCTTTACCGATCTTAAGAGTATATTCAAGTTGTTTATTCTGTGAAGAGATAGGTGAACTTGCAATGTTCTTTCTTAATGGTTCTTGATACATGGTTACAGTACTACCTTCTATCAATTCGGGTGAACACTGCTCTTTTTGTTCAAGTAAAACAGTTTTTTTTACAGTTGTTAATATTTTTGCATCTGTAGCAGTAGTAGTACTAGTAGTAGTAGTAGGGGTGGTGGTGGTGGTAAGATTAGCAACAGGTTTAGTAGAAATAGTAAGATTAGAGGAAGGTTTATTAGCAGTTGAAGTAGTAGTCATAAGATTACAGTCAGATTTTGAAGAGGTTGCAGGTGTAGTAATAATATTAATAATGGGTTTAGTGGTTTGAGATTTTAAAGAACTATGTATATATGACACACTATCAGTAGCTATTTTCTTAGTCTGTTCATTACTACTTTCTTCAGCAGAAGACACTACATTTTCAATTGACAATAACTGCTGCTTTGCTGCTGGCTTTTCAAGAGAATCATCAGCTTTTCGTTTAGTAACTTTTGCAGGTTCTGGTCGTTTTTCTTCAAGTTTTTCACGTAATAAATTTGACTCTGGTAAAGACTGTAAAGAAGTAACAGTTTCTATAGGCTTCTTAGGAACTGATAATGGTCGAATAAGCTTAACTCTTTTAGGAGAATCAGGAGTTTTCACTCTTGGAATATTAATGTCGGCAGCTTCAACTTTTGTTGTAACAGGCTCTGGGTTGATTTTCTGTACATCTGCGTTTTCAACTTCCAGAGCAACTTTTCCACTTTCAGTAAAGTCAAATTCTTTGACTGATGCATCAGCTGTCAATTTTCTGTCTGTACTTTTTGATTTAGTAATATCTATCGCAGATATCTGCAACTGATGACAAGGTTTCACATTAGGACTAGTACTTTTTGTTTCTTCTGTCATTGACCCTGTAATTTTGTCCAAGTTTTCTAAATTACTACTTGTAGTATCTGATTTTGAAGAATTTGAATCCACAGATATTTTTGAAGAGTCATGAATTTTAACCGATTCAGATGTTTCTTTATTTGTATGTTTGATTTCTGGTTTTTCTGTATCAACTTCCAGGTGGGTTTTTTCAATCTCCACTGTGCTTAAAGAATCCTCTTTCTCTACTGCTTCAGGTTTAATTTCTTTAAAAGATGCTTCTTTATTTATAGATTCATGTACAATCTTAACAGCAACAGTAGACACTTTTTCTGCTTCTGTATTAATAGCTATTGTTTCCTGAGAAGATTCTTTTACTAATTTCATATTACTGGATAATTCAGCAGGCTGATTTACGACTTCATCTTTATTACTAGCTAATTTTGAAACAGGTTTCACAGTTGCATCCTTCTCTTGTGATGTTTTTTTTATATCTTTTAAATCAGACTTTTCATTTGTGCAGACAGTAGTTTGGGCTAGAAGTTTTGAAGGGAATGCTTCAATTTCTCCACTTTTTTGTTTGTTCATATCAAAAATAGGCTTTGGTGTAAAAACCGGTCTTACAAGTTTTATTCTCTTAGAAGGTTCAGGAGAATCTTTAATCTTTATCTGAGCACTCGAATCACAAGATTCAATTTTAGAGACATGAGAATCAAGCTGAATTATAGGTTTATTAATATAAATTTTACTATCAGATTTGATAATCACTGAAGAGTCTATCTTTAGTAAATCTTTCTGAGGCTTACTTGATTCTAGACTATCCGTCAATATAAAATCGGGTTTTAATTTTAAATCAACAGAGGGTATTTCATCTGATTTTATAGCAGTGACCAATGCATCAGTTTTGGGTCCTTTATGAGATTCTTCATCACAGCTTGATAGGTTTTCACTTTTGTAGACATCCGGTGTTTTTGATGATGTATTAACAGACTCTTTAACAAGTTCTTGCTCACCTGCCATAAAAGGTATAATTTCTTTTGTACATATCGGTGGAGGAATATTACTCTGACTTGCACCTTCTTCAATTAAAGAACTCATTTTAGAGGTCTTTAATTTAGGATTATCAGTAGGAATTTTCTCATCATCTTCAGCTGACTTAAAGACTTCAGTAGCTGATTCTTCAGAACTGGTTTCATTATTTTTAACAACTGAATGATCGGAAGGCTTATTAACTAATGAAGATGATTTTTCTTTTGATTCTATTTTTGTTGACTTTGCTACAGTTTCAATATTTGGCCTATTCTCCTCAAAAGTATTTTTTTTTAAAGATTCTTTAAATTTACTTTTCCTTAAATCTCTATCATACGATTCTAAGAATGTAACAGTTTTGCCAACTTCAGCTTTTAATGCTTGTTTTGAAGGAGATGAGGCTGAAACAGGTTCAACTGTCACAGATGACTGATCAGATTTTTGGTTTGAAGTATACATAACTTCTGAAGTTATCTTTTCCTCAAATTTAGCTGCAGAATTACTACTTTCATCACCATTATCAAACTCTTTAACCACATTTATATCACTAACCTTCTCCAATACTTTAATTACCTCAGAATTCACTTGTGAATTTTTATTATCATCAGACTCAACAAGCAAACCTTGTTGAGTCTGATAACCTTGGCTTACAGACTGTAATTCTTTCTGATCTTGACTGCTTTCCTGATGCGACTGCATTTTTACATCTGGATATAAATTTAAATTGTCTCTTTTCATATTTCTATCTGCAAGTTCGGATATTGCTTGCTTCTTAATGTTCAACAAGATCTTTTCAGAACTTGAACTTTCTGAATGAAATTCTGTTTTGCATTCAACAGGTGAAGGCTTTGCACCAGAATTTTCAGTTTTACTTATTTCAGAATGCACTCTAGACAGCAGTTTCTCAGACTGTTTATCATCCGGAAGTTCAGACTCTTTACCTTTTTTACTAACAAGTCTTACAGATTCACATACAATTTCAGAAGACTCATTTGCAGACTTATTTTCTGATGTAGATAAATTGGAATCATCAGATTTACTTGGATATTCACTGAATAATAGCAGAGTCTGAGTTTGTGGTATATTAACGGATTTTTGTGTACTTACAGGACCTAATTCAGATTTTTTGGTTTGTTCAAGTGATAACACACTAACACATTCTTCTTCTGACTTTTCTGAAATTGACAAAATAAGCTCCTTATCCTTATAGGAGAGATTTTTTACAGAACATGTAACATAACTTTTTCCAACAAGCTCATTACTACTAGATTCAGAAACAGTGGATTGTTCAGATACAATATCCATTTCAGTTACACGCTTGGCACCATCAGTTATAGTTAATTTATTTGGTGATTTATCATTTTCAGTTATAGAATCGATGTTTTCTATAAATTCAGATGACTTTGTAACTATTGTCTGAAGACTGGGTTTCTGACATAATTCAGACTCTCCTGTGTCAATCTTTTCTTTTAAAACTGAACAAGATTTTTCAGTAATAAATAAATTGGATTTTTTCAGAGATTCCTTATTAACATTTTTATCCGTATGATCTTTTGAAGATAGTTTTACTTCTATATCAGACACATTTTTTTTTCTGCTTAGACTGAGTTTAACCCCTTCTGGACTTCCTTCTAAATAAGATAGCATCATTGTCTGTTTTTCAAATAACACAGTATCATCTTTTCTTTCTTTACTGACTATCCTTGAAACAGATCTTTGGAGTTTATTGTCTCCCTTTAATGTATCTGACACAGATGGTTTATCTACTGGCTTGTTAATTACAACATTCTCGTTTTCTTTTAATTCACCGGAAGATTCTGGTTTCTCAGCAAGTACCTTATGTGACAAATCCGATTTTTTGCAATTTTGTAAATCCATATTCACTAACTCAATGCCTACCACTGATGTTTCTACAGTAGGATATTCATTTATTTTTTCCAAAGCCTCAGACTTACTTTGAATATTACCATCTACCGAATCTGACTGCTTTGATACATTCAGTTCTGCAACAGATAAGTTACCTTCATTTTTTGGAATATCCAGCAATTCGTTTATCTTGTTTCCATCATTTTCAGATGGAATAACTTTTGAGCAGCCATGCACTTCAGGTTCTGATTCTACTACAGCACTTTTTTTAGAACTGTCAATAACCTTGACGGACTGTACTTCCAAATTTGTTTTTATTTCTAGTGGCTTGGGTTTATTTAAAGTCAGCTCTGATTTTACAATTTCTTTCTTTTCTTCTTTATGGATATCAGAAAACTGTTTTTCCTTACTAATTACACCACATAAATTTTTCCCTGAAGTGGGAGAACTAAAACTGGTTGTACTCTTATTTACTTTTTCTTTAACTTCAATTCCTGATTCCTTTACCACCGATTCAGCAATTTTTTTTCTAACTACATCTTTAGAGAGAGTAGACAATATTTTCACACTTCCTACTCCAATCTCATTTTCAACATCATTTTTCTCAACAATTAAATCACTTTTAGCAGTTTTAACAGATTCTTCACAAGCTATTTTATCATCTGATACTACTTTATCAGTGACAATAACTGTCTGCAACATATCTGAGGTAACAGGTAAATTTTGGGTTTTGCACAATTTTTCATTATCAATATTGACTGTATCTACTGATGAATTTGATTTTTCAACAGAATTCAATAATGATGATAAAGGTAAACTCAGTAAACTTGGTAATGGACTCTCTTTTATAGTTTTCTCTGGATTTATCTTAGAAATTTTATCATTACTAACATTAGTGTCAATCTGACTGATACCTGAATTTTCATTTTTATTTAGTTTATTACTTACATCCTTATTAGTACCAGATTCATTAGCACTACGTTCACATGTGGACTTCTCTGAATCACTTTCTTTTTCTGTTTCTGCTTGAGATACAGGACTAAATTTAAGCTCCAAAATCTCTTCTTTAGACTCATCTTCATTTAAATCATCTTCAGATGATAAATTTTCTTCATCATAAGTTTCCTTCAACATTTGTAAAGCGGACTTTACTGTCTTAGTTTGTGTAGCAGTTTTAACTGAAATCTTAGAATCAGATAACTTTGATGTACCTGGTAACAAACAAGAAATCTCAGATGATCTTTGTACATCATTATCAACTATTCCTTGCAATGGTTTATCTGTTTTCTCAGAATCTAACTTTTTAACAGATTCTGTACTTTTTTTAACAACAGGTTCTTTATCAACTATCACTTTTGAGAAATCTTTTTCAGATGCAGTAACAGCCTTAACACCTAAATTTTTAGTATGAACAGCATGCACAGGTTTACAGACACTAGCATCCAAAGATGCTGATACAGTACTTTTTACTGTTTCGTCAGGTTCCGATAACTTTGAACGATCTTCCTTTGAGGATTTCATACCCATTTTATCAGATGATTTTGAAGGCTGTGCAATTTCAGAACTTTCATTTAATACCAAATGTTTTTCAGTATCAACAGAGGTACTTTGAACAATCTCTGACACTAATATTTTAAAACTGTCAGGTATCTTTTCCTTACTAGAAAGAGACTGTGATTCTGACTTAACAGATAATTTAATATCTTCTCCATTATCTGTTGGTTTGGTAGATGCTTTATCAGATGGTAAAGGTATATCAATAGGTTTAGTGGGTACCGTTTCAGGTGGCAAAGGAATATCACTAGCAATAGGGGAGATTGTGACGACAGGCAAAGGAATATCAGATGCTTTAGTTGGGACTATTTCAGAAGGTAAAGGTATATCAATTGCTTTTGTTGGAGCTATATCTGAAGGTAAAGGTATATCAATCGCTTTAGTAGAGATCGTTTCAGAAGGCAAAGGTATATCACCAACTGATAACAAAATTTCCTTCCCTTCTTGATCCATAGATGCTTTTTAACCTGTAAAAAAAAAAAAATAAATAATAAATGAAATAAAACTACAACATATGAGTAATTGATATCACTTACATTATCAACATGTTCACAAAGGAAAAAAGTACATAAATGTTGAATAATGTACAAAAAAATAATATAATTAAGCTGATGTTACTCGTTAGTAATGTTAATGCAGGTTTTATCAGTTCATATATCTCAAATTACACACAACGCAGCACTATATTATCATAAGGTGAAAAATATAAAATTGCTTACAACAAAGTTTTTTTTCAAACAAAGCATTAACTCTGATGATCTTGACATCAGTTCTTATGATCAGACTAATATAATATTTCTAATTAAATACATGCAGTACATTAAGTAATTATTCAGAACTTCTGTACAAGTAGCTATTAACAAAACTGTAAATAAATAATAGCTACTGATTAACAACTAACTGAGAATATCGTCATAATAGCTCATCTTTTAACAACAATAGTAAAATTCATCAACTGCATTTTTTATTTATTATGTGTTTCAAAGTTTTTTTCTATGTAATTTTTCTAGATAATGGTCAGTTTTAATTCCTACAGTATACATTTCTGTACTCACACATGATATTATATGTTTAAAGCCCCTTTCTTTCTGATTCTAGTTTTTATAAAACATAAGATAAAAATACTGTAAAATGTCTAAATTAAAATGTTATATAGATGGAAAACAGGATAAAATAGATATCTAATAGCTGAACAGTTCCCCAAGATTTCAGAAAATTAAAGTTATAAAGCCGTCAGAAACAGTTGAAATCTAAAGATAACACAACTCTAATAATGAACAGGCTATGGCTTTGAAGTAAGCCATAAAGTCAGTAGCTTTGCTTTAATAACCAACAATATTATCAGTACGGATATGGTGGTTTCATGTCACCGACCAATAGGTACCAGTATTTTGGTTAAGTAACACCCATGGTCTTCAAAATTCTCTTTTCCCTCATACATAGGGTCGCCAACGTAATTAATTTTTTTAACATTAAATATTAATTTGAATATTTCAAAGGTAGGTGGTAGTAATGGATCAGTATTGTCTGCTAAGTTGTGATATAACAGGTTAACAGTAGGATTAAATAAATAATATTTAAAGTATAAAAAAGGAACTGGATCGGGTAGGTTTCCAATTTAGTCACCTGATAAATGTGTGAACTGGTGCGATAAGCCTCGCAGTCACACCATCATCCAGGCTGTCTATGCGAGTTTTTTATTCACTTGAACCTTTATCTTTTTTTAAATTATAAATTAACAATTGGAGTTAGGGAAATTTGTCAAGTATGGATGTTGATAATATATTAGATATCATCAGGATAGAACCAGAACATGATCCTTATATAAATCTGCCCATAAAAAGTACCTGTAGACGAAAGATGGATACAGACAACACAAATGTCTCCAGACATATTCGGCAACAGGTTATAATGCACAAACTGTAAGAACAGCAAGCTATGAAAGACCAACATCCATCCAGGTCTTTTTTGAAATACGTAGTCCTTTTCAGGACTACCTATAACACTAAAATATAAAACAATCTCATAATAGACAAACACTTTAAACCTCCATACAGTAATGTATGACTATTGTTGGTCTTTACAATTCTAATTATTCTCATTGTAGGATGAAAAGGTTCAAGGCCTGTAATATAATCTGTTGACGGATGCACCTGCTGTCGACTATGTTGCAAATGGTGACTAATGTTTGACATAGTACATATTTTTACCTGTTCCATCTTATGGCATTTTTCTCGTTATTACATTTTCTAGTTTAAACATGAAAGGTGTGGCATTGGTGTAAGAGACTAGCTAGTGCACATGCACTAGTTCCAAAAGCCACAGTTTGATAATGTGGTACATGATGGGAAGGTTTGTTGATGAGTACACATTGGTGACGAAAACTTTGTTGGTGAACCACAACCAGGACCTCATCCATACATGAGTCGCCTCCCAATGCCATGTCCACAATGATCCAGATCATCCTAAAAGTATGTCTATATTTTATTTACAAAAACACACACACACACACACACACACACACAAATGAAATGTAATTGTTTATTTAATTATTTATTTATCATCAATTTTTTAATTTATTTGAATAAAATTTGAAATATGCTTAATCTATTAATATTATATTTTTAAATTTTACAATTTTTAACTACTTATGTAGAACAAATTTGGCGTAGATGGTCCCAGTGACAGTGTGGCCACGAGGCTTAACGCACTAGTCTACACACTTACTGAGAGATGGAGAACAAGACCTACCAAGATCAGTCACTTTTTTATACTTTAAATATTATTTATTTAACTCTACCACCAACCAGTGACATCACAACTTAACAGATGACAACAGCTGATCATCCAGTACTATTAATGTTTGAAATATTCTATTTAATATTTAAAGTGTAAAAACATAATTAGGTTGATAATCCTGCTAGAGAAAAAGGATTCCCCATAGGTAAAATGGAATTTCCAAGATGGCTACTGTCACGTGACCGAAATACTGCAATCCTATTGGTTGGTGGTGTGAAATCACCATTCCATACTGCTACTATTATTTACTGACCCAAAAAAACAATTAATTAGCTGCTGAATCAATAGAATAAAACCCTTTAAAACTTACTTTTGTCACAGAATCTCACTTAAACAATAAGCACTTTCTTTTAACAAATCACAGCCATTTTATTTTAAAAATAGGTGAGACTGCTTTAATACTTCTTCCTTATTACCCACCATCCAAATTTTTATTATAAATAAAATTTTCTATTAGTACTAGTAATAGGTGAATGGCTTAAATTATTAGAATCAGTATTTGGCTTTTATTTTTAGTATTAGACCCTCAGATATGTTGTACAAATACTTTAAAAAGAAAACTGAAGTTATGAAATTTTAAGTGGCTAACTTAACTAATTAACGATAAATTTGTAAAATTCTTCAATATAAATAATGTAATTAATTACTACATAGTTACTTTTCTTTGAGCACTAGATAATGTAGAAATTTTTTTTTATTTATATGTTGTCACTGATGGAACAATTAATAATTAACAAATCAGTTTTTCAAACACACCAAAATAGCAACAATTATATATAAACTAGCCAATTTATACAATAAGCTTTCTAACTCATAGATTTGTAATTAGGAATTGTATTATCATTGTTACAGGAAAAACTAATACTTGTCAAGATCAACTGAATCAAATATCAGTTACAATTAAGTACCTATTAAAACAGCTGTCCCAATTTAAATAATTCATAATGTTAAAAATTTATCTGTGGATTCAAATGTTTATGTATAAGTTTTATGTTTGGATCCTTTTTTTAATTTTTTACATTCTCTTAAAGCTTTTCTAAAAACCTTTGTTTAAAGGATCAATTATTTTTACCAATATTGATGGTTTACAATCATTAGAATAATTTTATAAATCCTACTACTCTTAAATTTAACTTATCATGTAATTTTATTATGATTTAAATATTTTGGTAAATTGTGTACCGATTTAGACGATACACTCTTCACTATTGTAAAATTAAGTCTAATTAATATTAATTTTTTTCTATTAATTTGTATTTTTATTAAGTCATTCCCTATTTAGGTGTATGCATCTTGTTTTATTTCAAATGAATTAGTGAAATATATTTTGTATTTTTTTAAATGTAATTTTATTTTGTTTTTTTTTTATTTTTTCAATTTGTTTTTTTAATAAAATCTTTTACTGTTGTATAATTAATATTTTCTTGGTGAAATGTTTCTGCTGATTTAATTTTTTAAAAGCAATTGCATTTGTTCATGAAGAACAAGTTATTAAGAAAACAGTAACTGGTTTGTTAATCTATAAATTAATTCAAATGTGGAGGAAGTTACCATGACAGAATTATTATATTTTGAATTACAGCAATTTGCCAAGTCAAAGATTTTTTAAACGAACTGTAATTGTAACTACATTTACAGTTGTAGGGACCGAAAATGCTAACCTATGTGGCAAAGTAACAGCATCTCCGGCTCTCTTGGTCAGGTGCGGTATTTTTCATATAATACAAAATCCAACTACTACTAAGAACTTGTATTTACGAGTCAGTCTGTTATTTTTAAAGAAAATAAATAATTAAATCTAGTTAATTTGTGTATGAATAATAAATTTAATACTTAATAAGTACACATACACAGATAGATATACTTTTCTTTTAAACAATATTGTATGTTTAGTTTTAATGAACTTACTCATTTCACACTACACAATAAAGTGATTGGTTAACAGCACACTGTTAACCATTGTTAATCATGAAATCAAGAAGAGAATACTAATTTCTCAAATCCAATCATCACAAAATAATTAAAGGATGAATTACCACAAACCACAAAATTTCATGAAAATGCCTATTATATAATTTGCCTGTCAGTTGTAATGAACTGAAGTCAGTTTTGCACTGACTGTAAAACTGAGATAATGATTCATTTCTTGACCACACCCATTCCTTAACTTGTTTGTGTAATGAAAGGTTATTTTTAAGTGGTTATTTAGTAATCTTCATGTTATAAATAGTGTTTTGTGAAAGTTTATTTCATTTTTTATTACAAAATCATATCTTTGTATTTTTTGTTCTCTGTGTCTTGAATATATAATAAGGACAACTTCAAGAAAGCACTTAAAAATTGTTTCTCTTTCTGAGCATACCAGTACGTCACAGCGACAAATAGCTTCTGAAAGTGGTGTTGGACTAGGCGGACAATTAATGCCATTTTAAAACAATTTAAAGGAACTGGTTCCTTTCAACCTCAAATGTGTCTGTAAAAGAAAAAACTACTCAAATGTTAGACGCCGGCTTCTTGCAGCTGGATGGAAATCTCGTTGGCCAACTAAAAAGCAGCTTTTAACACCAGCAATGTGCAAAAAAGGCTCTTGTGGGTTAAAAAATATGAATATAACTGACCAAAGAAGAGTGGAAAAATGTTATGTTTTCTGATGAATCACATTTTTATGTTCAAGGACAAGGGGTTCCATATTTTACAAAAGTATCAGATGAAAATATATCATTGGCTCGCATCCAACAATCAGTCAGACATCCCCAGAAAAAAATTTTTGAGGTTGTTTCACATTTGAAGGTCCTTGTTCATTACTTCCAGTGTATGGCATGTTGAAATGCGATTGATATTATAAATATTTAAAAAGCTGATATTATAAATTTAAAAAGCTGATCAATATATTATTTGACTTCCTCGGATGTTTTAGGCAATTCTGACATCTTCAGGAGGAATTTATAATAATTTAGAATTAAAAAATATAAAATTCACATAATAAAATTAGAGACATAACAATTGACATCTCAGGATTGGTCGAATTGAGAATGTGCAAGACTACACTTCATTTACACTCATACATATCATCCTCTGAAGTATTATCTAAACGGTAGTTACCGGAGGCTAAACAGGAAAAAGAAAGAGACATAACAATTGATAGTCATAAAATAAACATGTTGTAAATGTTACAGTCATAAGTTACATTAAAATAATTACATCCATTTTGCAAGAATGTCACAACTGTTACAACAATTTACAAAATTATTAAAGTAACATTTACAAAATTTTTATCTTATGACGAACAATTATGTCTAATTTTATCATGTGAATTTTATATTTTTTACATATTTTAATTCTAAATTATTATAAATTCCTCCTGAAGATGGCAGAATAGCTGAAAACATTTTAAGGAAATCAAATAATATATTGGCAAGTTGTTTTTAATATTATATTTATAATAATTATATTTTACCAATGGTGCCATGTTTGAAAAACTTAAAAGTGATGGATATATAAAGATCCTGAAGAAAAGG
The DNA here is from genome assembly GCF_047948215.1 of Lycorma delicatula. NCBI lineage: Eukaryota > Metazoa > Arthropoda > Insecta > Hemiptera > Fulgoridae > Lycorma > Lycorma delicatula. The sequence goes on from NC_134464.1 coordinate 5,632,043, forward strand.
GTTGTCACACAACTTCAAAATAAATTCTCACAAGACAAGGGAATGTTCCAACAAGATTTGGCGCAATGACATACTGCCAAAAAAGCGGAAATGGTTTTTGAAGAATGAAATATTTAAGTGCTACAGTAGCCAGACTGTAAGTATGGGGACTCCCCATACTTAACACAACTAACGTTTTGGGCAACGTTTTGGGCAAAGACAAAAAACGACTCTCAAAAATGGATTGTACAGTAATGGATGACGTCATTAAAGTAATAATATCAGTATAGATTCATGATGAAGAAATCAAAAAAATGTGTAGTACCCTTGTTGAATCGATGCCAAATTGTGAACGTGAAGTGATTAAGAATAAAGGAGAACACATTAATTACTAGATACTCACAGATAGTACAGGTATGAATTTTTTCCTAAATAAAGTTACATTTTATTATCTATTATCAGTGATCGAATTAATTTGCATGTTACTGCTATATATATATATATATATATATATATATATATTGTATTGTTACAGATCAAAAAAATTAAAAAATCTTGCATACAGTTTTAAGGTACTGACATTCATTAAAAAAAAAAATTGGAAATTAATAAATGAAACTTAGCCACTAACTAAAGGAGTAATAATAAGTTGAGAAAAACAGATAGAAAGAGTGGTTTGGGTGTAAAATTGAAGGGAAGAAAAACTGAAATACAAATGTCGAGTTAAGTCGGAAGGTTGAGAGATAATTAATGAAGTAGAAGAAAAGTATTAATATTGAAGAAAAAGAGAAAATAAGGCAGGCCAGGAAGTAGACCAGGTTTGCCTGGTCGGGACTGTCTACCGAGCATCTCGAGGAAGTCTGTGGGAAGGCAAAACGGGTGATGAACAACCTGAGAAGACTGATGGAGGCGACAAGAGGTCCTCGAGCCTTGAAACATAAGCTGTTGATGGCCGCCGCTATGGCAGTAATACTATATGTAGTTCCTGGTTTATGGCATTGAGCGTCCGTCGAAATGTCAAGAAACTGAGGGCACTGCAACAGAGGACAGCCTTGAAGATAAGCTCAAGCTACCGTACCATCTCAGCCGAGGTTGCAGAGTCACTGCTGGCATTCCACACATATATCTCCAGGCGATCTACCGGAAAAGAGTCTACGAAGGGATGCCAAAGTTGGAGGCCAGACATTTACTACTACAGGAGTGGCAGGAGGCCTGGACCGCTTTGCTAAATGGGGCACAGACATGAGTGTTGATTCCACGGCTGGAGGTTTGGCTCGATAGGAAACATGGGGAAACAACATACCATGTAACTCAGTTCCTATCGGGTCATGGAGGTTTCGGTGAGTATCTACACACATTCCGAAGACAAGATTTCCTGAACTGCATCTACTGTGGTAAAAGTGATTTCCTGGATCACACATTCTTTTGATGCGAGAGACGGACCTCGCTGAGACTGAAAATGCAGCTGGGATTCCTATCAGCACGTTGTGTGGTGAGTTACATGGTAAATGACATGAGAAACTGGAGGAGGGTGCAGGACTAAATTACCTATATCCTCTGATGTAAGGAGGAAGAATTCCTGGTGTGGGGCAACCAGCAAAAAAAAAAATTGCAGACCAGGCCACTGGTGGTTTCCTAAATCTGATATCTACAAGCTTACAGAACATTTGAGCAAATAAGAGTTCAATTTGTATCAGAATTATCTTATAAATTAAGGTAATTTAAATTATTTTTAAAGCAACGATGGTTGATTACACTTAATAAAATTATAAAGAAATTCTTATAAATATTAGTACATATTGTAGCACTTTACAAAAATAAAACTGGAGAAAAATAAAACCAAAAATAGAGGATTTTGAGATGTGCAGCTATGGAATGTTGAACATCAGAAGGGTTGGGAAAATACAAAATGAAGAATTAAGACAAATCTGAAAAGAAAGAAATCTGTGAAAGAATTTTGCCAAAAGTAAAAGCATAGCTCATACATTGAATTTTCCAGGTTGGTGAATTTGGTTCTTGAAAGAAATGTAGAACAGAACAATAAAGAAAAACAATTACTAGAATATGAAGAACAGATAATTATGGTTGCTGCTGAATGTAAGAGGTATGCTAAAGCTACAAGACTGGAACAGAATAGAAAGAAATGGAGAACTGTGTTAAACCAAAAAACAAAAGTGAAGACAAAAAACTTTTCAGCAGTATGCTTTCGTTAACCTGTGAGGAATTTCTAAGTACGTGGTTGGAAGGACTGTGGCAGCTAATTACGGCATACATATGACGATTTGATAATGTTGGTCCTGATTAAGTAAGATCGGTGGCTTTTTGTCACAACAGCGACCAATACCTATGAAGAAGTAGATTACCTGTCAGCAAAATCCAGTAATCAATGCTAAAGAATACAGCATGCATTTAATACACTGAAAAATAAATTATCCTTAATAAATATAGTGAAAAAAGTTGGTATATATCAGAAAGTAATATGATGCTATGCAAATGAATGATGATAATGACGTGCAAATGAAACTTTAGAATATTATGCCAATCCCCAAGTTTATAATACAGATGTTCAAGCATGGATTTTAAGTTGGAAACAACTGATTTTGCTGAAATGAGATTTTGAAATAGGTTAATCATAGTACTAATAAGGGCAGATGGATGGTCAGCTTATGTGTTTATTGATGCTCTTTTGCAGGATGATAGGAGGAGGTCCGTACTTAAAATTCAAAATGGGAGATTTCAGCATGGCTTCATTTTAGAGTAAAATCAAAAAAGTATTTTTAATGTGGTTCAAGTAGCTTGACAGCTTCAACAGTCGCAAGAGCCAAGTGGCAAACAGTCCAGTCTCATAACTTTGTATCAGGTTTGATCTCTGTCATTTTTGTAACCCTGATTTTTTTAAATTTCAAAACAGTTTACTAGGAACCACACCAATCTAATTTCTTTTTTTCTTTTTTTTTCTTTTTCATGTCTGTCATTTTCTCAAGTGCACCTGAACACAAGTTTTTCTTTTCTGTATATTTTATTACACGAGTTTAATAATTATATTTATAAGAATCAAAACAAAATCTGAAAGCATACGTTTTTTTAAATTATTTTACTTGAAAATAATAATTATTAACCCAAAAATAAATAAGTGTTTTACAGGGCGATCATAAATTATTCAATGTATTTTATGTCTTGATAAAAAAATAACTAAGTAATGTACTTACATACATATTTTATTGCTGAACAAAGCATTTCAAACAGTTTTCTTTACAATACTTATTAACTTCAAACAAGTTCCACATGAACACCTTTAGTGGCGCGTAAAATGTCTACATAACATTCAATTTCACACCATACATAACGAAGAATATCTGGAGTTATTCCATTAATTATATTATATTATAAATATTATATATTATTATAAATATTCAATTCTTCTTTTTAGTTCACTGATTTTGACAAACTTCCTTGCGTACACCCTGTCTTGACAAACCCCCAAAGAAAGAAGCCGAGTGGCGTAATGTCAGGGAATTAAAGTGGCCAGGGAAGTGGTCTATCACAATCAATCTAACATTGAGGAAATTGTTTATGAAGGTAGTTCCTAACACATAAAGCCCAGTGTGATGGTGTATCATCTTTTTGGATGTAAATGTTGGATTGCCGTTGTTCAATTTACGATACTGCATATTCATATAACATGTCTAGATAACTAGCGCTAGTAACTGCTGGTTCAATGAAAAAGAAAAATCCAATCATTTCATAAGCAGTCAACACACACCAAACATTAATTTTCAGGCTTCAAATTGTGTCTGTTGAACAGTATGAGGATTCTTGCTACCCAAATCTGACAATTTTGACCATTAACCTGATCAGAAGCACGGAAAGTAGCTTGATCAGACAAGATTACTTTTTCTAAAAATGCATAATCTTCATTCATTTTATTAAGAATGTTAACAGCATGATGGGGGCACGGCTACCATCATCTTCCATAGCATGAAGCGACCGAACTTTGTACGCATGAAGTTTTAAGCACTTGTGTAGAACCTTCACGATTGTGAACTGCGGTATTCCCAGTTCTAAACTTGCACAAGATTGACTTGTGCAAAAAGACTTCTCTAAAAAAATGCTCTTACTTGATCGACAACTTCCTTGAAGACAGGTCTGTCAGCACTTTTTTTATGTACTATACTTCCTGAATCCTTAAACTGCTAATTTTAATACCTAATAGTCTTTATTAGAAGGATCATGGCCGCACTCGAAATGAAAATGTCAATGAACAATAATAACAGATCTGCTATCATGAAACCATAGTATGCAAATTGCCTTTCTCCTGCATAGAAGCCACTGTTCAACTGATGATCCTCCCTGTCATTACACCACGCCAGCGTGTTCATTCAAGGCCATCAGTAACACTAGTACACTAATGTCTGAAAAAAAATCAACGACATTACTTTATTCATATTTTATTAACCCCTAAAATACGCTGAATAATTTATGTTCACCCTGTGTAAAACTTTACAAAATTAAAGTAAATGAATTATTTTAATTTTTAGCTTGCATCTGAAAATATTTACAAATACTTATTTTTTGTCTTTTTTATATAACTACTGTTGTACAGATTGAACAGGCATACTGAAAATTAAAATAAGATTTATTAAAATTTTTTAAAGTTTTACAAAACCAAATCCGTTTGTTGTCTATTTCTTAATCCTTCATTCTCCATACAATCCCTATTCCCACATGTTCATAAAGATTTTAAGATTAACGATTGCTAAATCCATATAAAATAATAATCAGAAAATATAAAATTCTGATAATTATTTCTCAGATTGGTTATAAATATTATTTAAATACTATTTAATAAAAAAAAGTGGGATATGCACATTAAAAATTAAATAAAAGAAAAAATGTTACAATGAGTTGAACCCTAGACCTTTCACCACTTGGCTGCTGTGATAGAAAATATACAAATAAGCCACTTGAAAATCTTTAAATGCAGTTTACTGCAGAATGTAGCCAAGTTGGAAGCTGCCATTTTTTATATTTAAAATAAGGATCCCCTCCTACTATCCACCAAAAGGGCATTAATAAACTCTGTTGTAGCCTGACCGCCTACTATTGTAAGATGTACAGATTAAAATAAATAAAATTTAGAAAGGAACTAAAAGCAAAAAGTATGAACAGAAGAAATAATATGAGGAAACGTAAGAGCATTTTGTTAACAGTGGAAATAATATGTTACTTATCAAATCAACCGTTTCTTATACTTTGTAAAAAAAATACTTTATGATATCTAATAGAGGAACAAATGCAGATGAATGATGTCATAACAGACCCCTCATTTAGGCAAAAAAAAGACAAGATATAGTAAGAAAAATATTAATAATTTTAAAATGATAAAAAAGATTAAAAAATGTCATTTTTAAAAAACATTTATTTTCTCATTATACTATACTATCGCACATTAAATTAAGCTAATATTTTTGTATATAAAATGAAAACTTAAAAATTAAGAAAGTAAATTACTTTATTTGTTAACAATTGTTATTCTGTAACGATCTTGATTATTTGAAAAAACTCCTTCACAGTACATACCGGTAAGACTCAAATTTTAAGATCAGTCTTATCATTAATCAGTAAATGAACAGTACTTAGAAGTAAGCAATTTTTAATCATTATGAGCCATTGTTTTTTTTTATTTTTTTTTTTACTAAAGTTATAAAAATTTATTTATAAAACATAGTTTTACAAATACTTTTAAAAAAACAGTCTGTTATAATGGAAAGTTTTATTTCAGTTCATAATATGAATAAAATGGCATAGGATGGTATGAATGAATAACATTTCTTCACGGATGTATTTATTTGTTCAACTACTCAGGTGTTTTATTTTTATTTAATAACATAAATTACCACTTATTTTTAGCCACAACTAAAATTTGTCATTCTACTTTAAAAAAGTTTGGTAATAACATATAATTATGGACTCATCTCAGATTTTGATGAAATTTATACCTTAATTATTCATTACAAATAAATTATTTGTTGGAAATGCCTTTCACCAGTTATATCCCTTGCAGGTTACACAGTACTCCACTAAAAATTATGTAATTCAGCATTGCACAAGTTTAATGCACGCTATTTTCAGATTAAATAATTGGTTATTTTATACAATTATGAACTCAGCCTAACAACCGGCCGGTTCTATATTTAAGGTTAATAAGATGAGATTGCCGAGTGAAGCGACCATTAGTTTTTTGATATTGTACAAAGTTCAGTACACATAATCATTATCTAACCTTAACCTAAACCTAACTAAACTCAATTAAATTTCTTTTAAACAAAGTTATTTACTTCATAAATAATGTATATTACACAAAAGCCACACCTTAAGCTTAATCTAACTTAAGTTCACTGAAACCAAATTATTTAGTTTGAAAATAATGTATATTAAACTTGCACAGTGCTAAAATAAAATATATTCCAAATTTAATCAAAATCAGAGTCGAGTCTGTAATTGTGTATACTTACCGAAAATTAAATCAATATATTATAAATTTAGATATTTAATGGCATCAATCAAGACTGATGAAAATTACTTGAAATGTAATTTCCTAATACATATATCTACTGTAAGATATAGTAGAACAGTGAAGTCAAAAAAAGATTAAATTACCTCTCCATACAATAATAAAATACACAACACAGCATGGCTATAAAAGTTCCTTGTACAGAATTAACCACATCTGGGATTAAATTAAATTAGCCAATTCCATGAAAGATTTAATAGCATAAATACTGCATATGCACGAGCCACTAATCAAAATTTCATAAGTATAAATTTACCTGATCTAGATATTACGTAAAAAATGTCAATATGCTAATACACACAAATTTTACTTTACATTTTTAGTTTTTGAACTCAGCTACCTGAGTAAAAAATGCTAATAAGAGTTTTGACTCATTGCAATACTTTCTCTTATTTTACAATATATAATGGCAAGAAAACAAAAATATAGAGATAACTCAAATTTAAAAATACAGGGTGAACATAAATTTCCATTTCATTGAAAACTCGATTGGTATAAAATAAAGTAAATAAAATCAAGTTATAATTCAAGAATTAAAAGAAAGATATATAATATATACTGCTTAACCTCAAAATTATTTGTCATAAAAGATTTTTCTTTAAAATAATAATTTTCACATAGAGGTGAAAAAAAATCACAATAGTGATAAAAAATATTAATGTAAATCTCATTTTTTTACATCCTTTAACTGTACATATATAGGTAAATTGATTGTTACCTGATACCAATCAATTTACCTGATATTGGCATCAAAAGGGGCAATTATAGAACTAAAACATTAATAAATACTAATCTTCTAAATTTAATCAATAATAATGATTTAAATTATTATTGATTAAATTCTTATTTAATACATTACTGATTTCTAGAGGTGATCATTAACCTGTTACATATTAGACATTCCATTAAAACTAATCTTAGTCTCTTCCATTTTGGTCCTAAGTGATTTTAGGAGACAATTTACAGTAAATGGCATGGTCAATTATAATTTATAGGCAGTTAACATGTAACTTAAGATAAAAATGCTTAGCCTCAATACTGATAAGAAAATGTTTACCATTTAGTCCTTATCACCATAATCTTCAATCAATTTTGTTTCTAAATAGTGTTTAAAATAAAAAAATAACCAGTGTTAAGTGCAGTTTATTTAGTGAGTTCCATAGGCTTCAATTCGTAAGGAATCTCAGGTTTACTTGAAGTAGATGACACTGTAACAAACGCCATAAGTTTGACTTCTTACTTTTATGTATCAAGCAAATGCTTAAGAAATCAAAATTATTTTACCCTCTTCTCTTGGAGATTGGTAAAATATTTCAATATACTGAAAAAAATATATTCAAATCATTAAGTGTCTTAAAAACATAATAACAATCTGCTCATTTACTTTAGGCTAAAAAATAAATTCACATGAAACTGTCATAATTGAGTAGCTGATAAAATAAGATTATTTAAAAAAGAAGTTCTGTATTTAATTTAAACTGAATCGATAAATTACTATTGTACTAATGATAATAAATTCATAACTATATAGTCAATAAAAATAAACTTTCAGCAGAGAACAAATAAATCTGCAAAAAATAAACTAAATCATAAAAATAATGAAGACTATGACAAAATCTGACTTTTAATTTAATTTGCTTTAATACAAAGTCTTGTGTTTATTTAACAGCCGCTTTCTATTCTCAATTGGCTGCTTCTTCTAAAGTTTCATCGAAAACATACAAAGTTAGAATTCGTTGCCGGTAATAAAACTTCAATATTTAATTACGTTCACTTTTAAAAGTACCAAATGACAAACAATAATATAAAAAATTCTAACTAGGTTTATTAAAATACAATGAGACGTATTTATACTTCATTTACCTGGAAATATATAATTATAACAGAATGATAATAACCTTAATGAGATCAGGAACAAAGAATGATTTTTGCTGTTTTCAGTCTACATGGTTAATTCGCCACCCTAAAAAGTTTTAAGCTAAATATTAAAACACGATCACCCAATAGGCATGGCTTAAAACTCGTATATTACACACAATTTTAATCAATTACACACAAAAACACATACACAAACATACCAAACACAAACACTGTAATCAGTGCAGCCAACAAATCCGAACTCATTTTAAATTGAAATTTCTCTCGTTGATACATCAAGGAAGTGATATTTATAAGATAATTTTATGTAGAAAATTAGAACCGAGCCAACTAAGTTTATTTTCAGCATCCCTAACTACATTGCTTATCTGAATTTATTTATAATTTAATTTTCCTCCCGTTAATACGTAGATAACTAGGTTTATTTTAATAATATTTTTAGTGATGTTTACAGCTTCTCAATTTGTCAGCATGCTGATGAATTCACCCAAAAGTGCGTTAGGAAGTCGATGTGCAATATGCTTTAGAATTATGTTGTGCATTCTATTCTTTCGACGTTTTAAGGTGGTTGCCCTATGAGTTCGTTGGGCGTTGTTCACTAAACCAAGATGGAATGGAACGGAATGCAAGGATAGCAGGAGATGTACGTCTCCCCCTACTTACCGCAGAGTATGGACAGAACTCCCTTGCTGCTATACCATTATTATTATCGAGCAGGTATTAGTTTATTTGGGGGTTATATTTTAGTTTGTTTAATTATGGACGGAGGTTGTGGATCGTGTTACTCCTTTAGACCAGATTGAAAACTCTACTGGGCCTGACCTTGGAAGACTAGCCGCGTATGTGCTTCGTTCTTCCGGGATGATTTCCCTTCAGTCCGACAACTGAAGTTCTTTCGGTGCTAACGCCTTCTGGTGTAACAGGAATGCATCTCTTGAGGACTCTAGTTGTTGGAGTATCCAATGCTCTTTTATCCCTGGAGGGAGTCGCATGTACCGACAGTGACCTAAATTGTAAGAGTTAGGAAAAGAGGATGGTTGGTGAAACAAAAAATGTCTTCACCTTCACAGTTTTTATCTTCATGCCTCGGCCGGATTCAATCCGTAACAGTGGGTACTTCTTTCTTCTTAATCCAAGACGTCGGTTCTTGAGTTGTGATTGAACGTGTTTCGTTTATCAGAATCACTAGTTGCGAGAGACGTAATGGTTCTTTCGATAGAGGAACGAATTTATACTTTATAAATCTTTTTTTATAATTTATACATTTTTCGTAAAGATGGTAAGTATACTAATTTCGTGAAGCACAAGTTTTCTGAAAAGTTTCCAAATACTCCTGTTCCTCACCATAATGCAGTTCAAACTCTTACTTACAGACTTATTGAAGTGGAAGACCACCTAAACTAAACAAACATAAGCTGCTTGATATTTTGGATGCTATTGCCAAAAGTCAAAGCATGTGTTAGCACAGCAGCAAGACATTGGACTTTCTACTGCATATGCTGTAAAAGAAAGAATTGAAACTTTTCACCTATAAAGTAATGTGTGTTCAGGAACTGAAACTTACAGATCATGCCAAAATTTTATCAACGGTTTAAATGTTTCATTGACCATAATTCTGTAGGCATCTTTGACATTATGTTTTTTACAGATGAAGGTTGGTTTCATTTGGGAGGGTATATTAATTCAGAAAATACATGACTGTGGTGAACAACTATATCCCATGCATTACACAAAGTAAAAATTGGAGTCTGGGTCAGTGTGAATGGAACCTACATTGTAGACTCAATCTTTTGAAAATACATAAGTGATCATTATTGTGCTGTTTTAACGAACTTCATTAGTCAGTTAACAGAAGTGGAAATTTATCACGATTGGTTCCAACAAGATGGTGCCACAGCACTTAGCTAACAGGTCAATGACCTTTTTAAAAAATTCTTTAGTGAACTAATCATTTCAGAGGGTTTTTGGCCTGCACAATCAATCAATCTGACCCCAGATTACTTTCTATTAGGGACAGTAAGACAAGAAGTGTATCACAACAGACCATGCTTGATTGACAAACTAATAACAGCATGCATACAAGATATTTCAGTATATCACCTGGTTAAAGTGTTTCAAAACTAACTGAAATGTGTGCAGTATTGTATTGATACTGGAGGAAGGCATTTTCAACACCTTTTATAAACTATTTCATTTATTATGATATGTATTTTATAGATTAATGAAATAAAAATATAAAGTAATAATTAATAAAATGTTGTCATTACACTTTCATAATTCCTGTGCATAGCACTGTATTAGCCGGAGCTGCTGTTATAAATGTGCTGAATACAGATTTAATTGTTACTTTAAGGTTTCAATTTAATAGATAACTGTTTTTACTTCCTTGTATGAAGTATTGTGATGACGAAAAATTTCAGATTTCAACAAAAATATCCATTTTGACTTCTGTACATATGTACATAGGTATCTCGCATAACTCAAAAACAATTAGCCATAGAATGTTGAAATTTTGGATTAAGAACTGTTGTAACATCTAGTTGTGCACCAGCCCTTTTGATTGCAATCGACTGGACCAAAATCCAAAGAATTAGGATTTTGGGCTTTTACTTAATTGCAGTAATAAGTCCTCGTTGTAAGCTTTTCAACGATATATCATAAGTGATACTTATTTTCATTGGTTCCAGAGTTATAGTCAAATAACATTTTAATTAATAAAATATTTGGATCTTACAAGGCACATCAGTTAAAATCCAACTTCATTTCTTTTTTTTTTTAATTTAAATATATTGATCTATTAATAATTATTAACCCCTGATTATAAAAATATTTCTACAATAAATAATAATTCAATAATAACAAAAAAGAAAAAAAAAATATGAAGAAACATCAGAAGTTATTAATGAAATAAAATTTTATACACTTTTCATTTAAAAAAAGTTTGAAATGAGAAGATACCAAGATGAGTAGGAGAAGACAGAGATTTTTGGAAGAATCTTGAGATGAGATGAACTAGGTTGATAACTAAATATTAAGACATACAAGCTAGATGCAATTAACAATTGTTTACTATCAGAGGGAGTAGACATTAAAATAGGAAGACAAAGATTGTAGCATATTTTACAAACAACTGAAAATGTAGTGAAAGAATCTTGTAAGAGATGAAATTGTTTGAAGGGCCACACATAAAGCAATACAGGTTTAATATATTTGCTAATAGAGTAACGAGTAGAAGGTAAAAACTGTATACAAAGACAAATAAATGAAGTTGACAATCAGACCCACTGAACATAATGCGGCAGGGCTAGACCAGTTGAATTTTTCTTGAGTCTCACAAAACACAGACTGAAAATCACAATTTTTGTTTTCTTTTGTATATACAGAAAATATCACAATGTTTTCCTGGAACTTTCAGAACCTATTCTACTCATGAAAATAATGGAAAAAATTCATATAAACATATGTTCTAAAATGTTTCATTTGCATGTTACAGCTAGTGAAAGAATTCGTTTGGATTTCAGCTACTCCAGTGAAATGAATTCGTACTGAAATTTTTAGGAGATTAATTAAGGAGCAGAATTAGTAATGTCTTATAATTTTTGACCTGACATATCGAATAAAATAGGTCACAGAACCATATCTGCAATAGTTTTTGAGAAATCTGGGGTGAAATCCAATAAATTGAGGTAAAAAACAATTTTTTTATGCTTGATGTACAATAACTTGTTAAATGGGTAATAAATAAAGAAAACTTTTAAACAAAAACTAGTAGTAAATTTAATTCTGAACAAAATTAACAAAGAAATGATAGAAAAATTCAAATTTTATTTGAAACAGAATACCAGTGGCATTTATCATATGTATCAGTTTATAATAAATGTTAAAAAAACGAGTCACCATATTCAACACATTTCCTGGCACAGTTTTCTTGCTCTTTTTAGTTCTTCATGACTTAAGTTGTTCAGCCACATCTATTATGCAGACAATTAATTGTTATTTCTTCACAAGAATGTATTTTTATTTTTTATAAAATATTTTTCACCCATCCTCAGCCACAAAAATCTAAAGATGCTAGATCAGGCAATCTTGATGGCTAGGAATGTGAACCTCCACGACTGATCTGTTTTTCAGGGAAATTATGATTTAAGGGAATAGAAATGGTACAAAACAAGTGGGGAAATGCACCATTGTGCTGGAGTATACTTTGCGTCTCAGTGCTAGAGGAACTTCTTCACACAACTGCGGCAATTCTTATTGAAGAAAGTGCAAGTAGACCTCAGCATTTAATATGAATAGTTCAAACAGCTGATTGTGAAGAAGGCCGGACCATACACTGATGCTAAATCGTTGAAAATTGTTTTCCACTGTTTCACGAGGATTTACTTCTGCCCATGTATGCTCAATGTTTAAGTTGTTGATGCCATCTTGAGTGAAATTTGGCTTGTCGGTAAACAAAACGTACTTGCAGAGTTGCCAATTTTTATTTCACCAATTGCATAACTCCAAGTGCAGATGTTGAACTGGCTGTTTATGGTAGGATAAAACTTGTTTTGTTTAAGCGTCCTCTAAACCATAGAATGTGAAACTCCGATCCGCTTAGAAAGGCTCATGTACTTACTCCTGGATTACATTGATAATAATTTCATCAATAACATCGTGTTGGACAGATAGTTTGTATCTAGTATGATACTAGATACTGAACCTGTTTCCTGAAGATTGGAAAAGTCGCGCTAATTGTTTTGGGAACTGGAATACTGCGATTCTGAAAACGTATTTCATATTCTATTGCACCATTACCATTACACACTCAAAATGAATATCACATCAGTGTATTTCTCTGTTGGGAACCAGTACAGCATTACTTCAATGGCAAACCGATCACATTCAAAGTAAAATCTTCACTAATGACAGCACAGATATACGGTTCACAACGCCAGATTTACTTAATGTACCTTACAGAATGATTTAAACACCAATACAATATTACACATTGTTGAACAGATGTTATTTTATTGCTAATTTTTAAATAATTTATTGCATCAAAAAAAATATCTAACTAATCTTTATATCTTTGAACCTGGAAGTTACAATTGTGTAAGTTCCAGGTTTTTTAAATTTTTAACTGTAAATTTTTTTCTAAAAATCTTTCACATCAACAAAAAAGAATTCAGTTTTTGTTTACACTAAATAATAACTTGTCTTACAAATGTAGTAATATATTGTTTCTAAATAAGATTTGATGCAGGTGATAGCTATCTTAGATCCCAATAGATGATTTCAGTGAAGTGGAAAATGGGAGGGAAAAATTACACCCACAACACTTCTAATTTGTTCAATTAATAGCACTAATATTCTGAAATATATAAAGTTTGGCTACTTGTGAATGTCAGAAATCTAGGCACAAAATAAAAATAAGTAGTATGAATTTCACAAAGAAGCAGTGCATTATTACAATGGTGTTGACTGTAAAGATACAATTATCCAGATTTCCATAACTGCCGCCCTATTTGGTTATATTTAAGGGAGAGAGAGAGAGATTTTGTAATCATTCCTTAAGAAACCAAAAAAAATTTGTAAAAGCAATTAGGAAAGTAAGTAAAAGCTTGGCTTTCTTAAACTTATATTCTTATCTAATCTATATGTTTTTATACAATGTAAATAATCTTTGTACTTCAGTCTCTTCTTTTTTTTTTTTTTTTTTTTTTTTTTTTTTTAGTTTCTGGAATCACCATAAAGTATTACTTCAGGATATATCATCCTCTGAAGTACTACATTCTTACATATCGTAAGAATGTAAACAAAGTGTAGTCTTGTACAGTCTCAGGTCAGCCATTCCTGGGATGTGTGGTTAATTGAAATCCAACCGGCAAAGAATAACGGTATCCACAATATAGTATTCAAATCTATATAAAAGTAACTGCCTTTACTAGGATTTATACACTTCAGTTTAATTTTACTTAACTCAACCTAGCTAGCGAACTAACTGATTAACATTCACTTATCAATCTATGGTTCCACAGGATCCAGGTTTAGATCCATATTACTTTAAATGTTATTTAAATCGTACTAATGTATTTTAGTGGAGTTCAAAAACCATGTGCTTCTTAGATTCAAGTTCAGGACAAAACCTCAAATTCATAGATTAACTCGTAGATTTGTCAGTGATGAAAACATTACTGGAATAAATTTTGCTATATTCCTTATTCTCAATCTGATTTCTTAATGCAGCACAGTTTAATAACTCTTCACAGTGGAAACTCTTCACTCAGCAAATTTTTACCTCCGATAGAATAGCTGACCGGTTGAATAATTTTTTATTTAATTATGTTTGGGGATGGTAAAACAACCATGCAAGTTACTACCACCTGAAAAAAATGAACAAAAAATTTTGTAGTATCACAAACTGTGGAAAAGATCTGCATAATTTGCAGGAAAACTATAAAAAGAATATATGAAGAAAAAATATGAATAAATATGTGTCCCTTCTCGTAACACAATATTGCGACGGGTAAACAACCTTCGAATAAGTGGTTCAATATTGAAGAAAAAACCACCAGGTTCCCGACGGAACTGCTAGCACTCCGGAGAACATCGAACGAGTAAGGAACCCATTGTCAGAAGCCCACGCCGCTCTATTCAGAGGCATTCAGCAGCGCTTCAAATGAGTACAAGTACGGTAAGACGAATTCTGCAAACAGACCTGCATTTCCATCCTTATAAGATAGCCGTCGTGCAGCAGTTAAACGAGCAAGATTTCACGCAGCGATTACAATTTTGTCGACAAATGCTTACCATTTTTGAAGAAAATTAAAATTTGTTATTGTTAATGAGTGACGAAGCCCATTTTCATCTGAATGGCTTCATCAACAAACAGAATTGCCGGTATTGGGCAGAAAGAAACCCACATCAGCTTCACGAGAGACCACTTCATAGTCCAAAGGTGACTGTCTGGTGTGCAATAGGAAAGGTCGGTGTTATTGGACCATATTTTTTTGAAGAAAATGACGCTGCCATAACTGTAACAGCTGATCGTTACATTGCGATGTTGAATACGTTTTTCATCCCTGAGTTACGAAACCGGGGAATCGATTTTCAAAATGTGTTATTCCAGCAAGATGGAGCTACAGTACACACAGCGAGGGGAACGATGGCTGTTCTCCGTAACTTGTTTCCGAGATGGATTGTTTCCAGATTCAGCGACATTCCTTGGCCCCCTCGGTCCCCCGACTTGAGTAGTTGTGATTTTTTTTGTGGGGGTTTCTGAAATCACGTGTGAACGGCACTAAACCGCGTACATTGGAGGATCTAATGATCGCAATTCGTCATCACGTCACCCAGATTGATCTAGACATGCTGCAAAGAATTGAGGCCAGTTACCGTGAAAGGGTACAACAATGTATTGCCCAAAATGGACATCACTTGCCGGACATAATTTTTCGTTCATGAGTAAGTAACAAATGCTTTGATTTAACAAGTGTTTCAGTACCGATAAAACTTGTTTAAAGTAAATATTCAATTTTTTATGATTATTTTTAAATCATCCGGTTCCCGTGAATGACCCTGTATAAATTTTTAAATTCATGGAATAATAAAGAAAGAGCATTTCTCAATCGGATGAGAATTTTTCTTTAGTATAATACCATCTTCTTTTACACCATTATTTTTTTTACAAAGTCAAAATAAATAAGAATACATGCTAAGAAAATAAATACTGCATTAATGGAATCACTGTTACAACTTTGAATTTCTGTTATTCCTGTTACCTATGTAACTTGATTTAGAATTAAATTTGCTATGAACAACAATAAAGACAACGGTGTATTTATAAGTTTTTACTAGAGTTTATTTTGAAAAGCAAGGTCATCTTTTTCTGGCACATAATTTTTACCTGCTTACTTTATTGGATTCAGTCAGTTTAATAATAGATATCTTATTTGGTTTTTATGTTAAGAAAATAAACTATGGAAATAACATGTACCATTTAAACAGAAAATACCTCACTATATATATTAAAATCTCCATATCAGCAAATATGTTACGATTACCTATTTACTCCTAGTAGAGAATTACAAACATTACAATGTTCCTTGAAAGAAACTTTGTATATTTTAGTTTTGATAGTCTGGTTTTCCAATTTTTTTACCTCTTTGGGAACACAGTTCCACAGATTGCTGTTCTGGCTAAAATTATGCTAACTCTATAGATGTTCAAAACCAATATACTCATATGTTTTTATTTTTTTCTTGGCCAGAAAAAAGCCCTTCCATCACCTCTTGAGTGTATACACATCCAGAATAAATTTAATTTATTGAAAATAAAAAAACTAATAATATTTTGTAGCATTGTAGCAGTATAATAACAATTAGACTGTCCTAATTGCTGCCTGATTATCTGAAACTAAGACTACAATGTAACCATGTTAATTCACCTCTCATTCATCTGGCTACACAAATTATTGATACTAATTCAGTGTAGGATGGTTTAAAAATATACATTACTTATTTTTTATGACATTTCAGAGGTCCATTTCTTTATTAATTTTGGACCGATTGTTTTATTTCAACTCTGTACAATACTATGAATCTAATTTATTATTTTTTCAAGTTAGAAAAATTTAATTTTTAATATTTACACACAGGTAAATTAAAAATTAGATTATATATTCATCAGTAAAATGTGTGGTCTTATATACAAGTATATGCTATTGTAAACACAATAGCAAGCGCAACTAACTCAAATAATTCCTGTTCAAAGAAATACGGGTGACAGAGTGACTATATTTTAAGCCTTTTTCTTACTCCATCTATATACTATTCAACACTGATCACAGTGCAGTTAAATGTTAAAGCCACTCTTATTATACATATATTAAAAAGTAAGTTCAAATAAGAACTTTGCACTTATTTTTAGTTCTGTAATTTAAACTCAAGAGTGATTTCAATACATAACACAGTTTGATATTTTTCGATTACCTACTTTCATTCACACGCCACAGCTGGTCCTGTTTAGTCTGATGAACAAGATTATATGTTTATCTACGTATCTTAAGTCAGACAAATATAAATATTACAAATATCTTGATTCGAAAGACTATAGTATATTTACTGATGATTAAACTAGGTCTAATTATGGGTGAGACATCATAAATGGGTAAGGCAAGTCATACATAAGATTCTTGCAGTATAAGCAAAGATTTTTGAGAAGTTTCTTGCAAACTGATCACCTCTTTATTCATTTAGTTCTAACTTTAAAAGATGTAAAAATCAAATCGGTTTCTATTATGGGATCATATTTAATTTAAGAGCTGATCGTTTATGTAATTGCTCTATTATGTATGAAGAAATGACATTAATTAGGATGACCCTGCTTCAAAATTTATAACGGTTTATTCTTCTGTAGGCCACACTCCTTTCCTCAACTAAATGCAAAGATCAAGCTGACTGAGCAACCCCCATATAAACTGATTTATTAAAAAAAGAAAACCTGCCTAAACAAGTCAATTTTATTTACTTTATTAACATTTTTTTCACACTGGAAGTATAATCATGGATTAGGTACAATGTTTCATTTGTTGCACTAATTTTACATAAAACGATACAAATTTACAAATATGTAAAATATTACTTATTTATATTACTAATATTATTTTTTAATTATATAGTATTTTGTTTCATTCCTAGATTTATACATAATAACAAACATAACTATTTATACAAGTATAATAATGGTAGCAGAATTCTCATAAAATTCACGTCAATATTGTGCAGCTTCATAAAATACAAAAATTATAATGCTTTGTAAAATATTGTAATAACAATATTTTATACCTAAAATATTAAATTTATTTGCTGTATATATTATAATAATACGTTACTATGAATAACAATACATTTAACTGAACATAATCTTTTTTATAAAACATTAAAAGAATGTGATAGAAATTGACAATTTTGATAAGCCACAGATTGGATAATTTAAAAGAAATATTAACTATTTACATGAATTATTTAAGATTACAAAACTTTATCTTGAAAAGAAATAAGTATAAAGCATATTTTTTAAGATAAACAATTATGTTATTTATAAATGGTTATGGAATGACCAGTTATCCAGACAAGAGTAACATAATGTTTCAGTTGATTATTCTAACCTGCGAGGAGAGAGCAATCCGTTTGGATAACTGAACTAATAGTTGTATATAGCTTTATACAGAGTGTTTCTAAAATGGTGGGCTGGCTATACTTTCTTGGATTCTACTTGTAAAACTAAACAAAAAATATATTTAGGAAAAATGGCAATTTCTCCTTCATTCTCCCCCTGTCTGCCATTTTATTTTTATATACAAAATTATATCTCAAGTTGAGATAAATGAATCGCATTAATATTTGGTAAACGTCTTGATAATAAAGTTTTGAAATTAGCAAAAAGTCAAGACTAAAATAAAATACCTTTGCAAATTACAAAATGGCGGCCATATTTATTTTTCAATTCGTTATATCTCCATAAATATTAGTTTTATCTAAATTTAAGTTTTTGCTAAAATATTAAGCCTTTTATTTTGAACAAAATGACATTTTATTTTTTTAAATCAGTTAAAAAATAGTCGCATTATGGCAGAAATCTGATGTAATTTTGTGTCACAATTATTAGATTATTGTGAGAAAATTATTAGTTAATCTGATACTAATTTATAACACTACAATTAACAATAAATAAAAACAATTAATATTTAATAAAATTGAATGTAAAGTGGAAGACATGAAAACAGACACAAAATTACAATTTTCAGCCATAACTTGGCTTTGTGAACAGATTTTAAAAAAATAAAAGGATAAAAGAATATTTGTTCAAACTAAACGGCTTAAAATTTTAGCAAATAACATAAATTTGGATAAAACTAATGTTTATGGAGATATAATGGATTGAAAAATAGACATGGCCACCATTTTTTGTAGGTATAAGTCCTGATGTTTTGCTAATTTTAAAACTTTATTACCAAGACGCTTACCAAATTTTAATGTGATTCATCTATCTGAACTTCAGATATAAATTTTTATATAAAAATAACAAAATTTTTATATACAAAATAACAGGGGGATAACGAAGGAGAAACAGCCATTTTCCTTAAGGATATATTTGTTTAGTTTTATAAGTAGAATCTGAAAAAGTATAGCCAGCCCACTATTTTAGAAACATTCTGTATATTACTTGATAAAAATTAACAAATAATTTTATGAATGATAGAAATCAAACTGCATCAGGAAAAATGTGAAATAAAGAATACTAACTCTTAATCACTGAAAAAGTTACCGTTTCATTTTCCATATTTCTATTTTGATTTTATATATTTTTGGCGATCATGGTAACCACTATTTCAGGCAGTAGTAATTTCAAAGAAACATACCATTTCATAAAATTTTTGATTTGATTTTATAATATTTTTAGGGTGATGCAATCAACTTTACATGAATAGGCAATTAGTATTATGGTAATATGAATTTTTGTAAAGGCGTAAGATTAGACGATTCTAAAAAAAAATCCCTAATAAATGTATATTTAATTAACAACCTAAATATTTTTAATCACAATAAAAAAATGGAAGATGAAGGATGTAAATACATATTTACATTTTCCATCTTTGAAATGTAGAAAATCCCAGTCCTAATACAATATGAGTAATATATATATTATATATATAATTAATAAAACAAGAATTTTAAGTAGAAACCTCAACAATATCATTTTATACATTCATACTATGCACTGAATTATATTTAATTATTTTTACTCTGTTGCAAATACACTTTCCCATAAAAGTAAATAAAGAATGTATAAAAAAAAGATCTTTAAGAGTATATGGTATAACAAAATATAAATTATAAAGGTTATATGGTATAACATATAAACATAAACTCACACTGTATTTTTCTGTAACACTACTTCTTTAATAACTAAGTATGAATATTGCCAAAATCTGACAAAAGCTTTTCAATTCTATAATTTAATTTAAAAAATTTTTTTCTAAAAATCACTACTGTTTTTGAGGTTGTTAATTTGTTAAAGGCTGTTTTTCCTTCCAAATTAGAACCTTTATTATATTTAAAATAAACAATACAAAAGAATAGAATGAAAAAAATCTTACAATTTATTTGAAAAAAAAAAAAATTGTATATAATGAAATTAATACACCATTTCATATTTATTTACATATAGAACAGTACATTAATACAAACAAGAATATGATGATGATGATTCACATATCACATATTAATAAAGAAAACAATTTTAAATGTAAAGCATATTAGATCCAATGCGAAAAAAGTTCTAAAGTAAACCACTGCTTCAAAACTGGTTCCCATTTAACAAAAATCGTCCCTATAATCTGAAGGGGTTATTGGATTATGATGATCATCATCTCTTGATTTAAAATTAATTAGATATTGTTAAATACATACATTAATTACATTATTATGAATAACTAATTTTATACAAGAAATAATATTTTTTATAACAAACAAAAACAATTTCAAATTATAATAATTAAAATTTCATTTTCCATAAAATACATTAAAAGAACAATTAAACTAACAAAATGAAATTAGTACTTAAAGACGCTAACAAATAATAAAACAGGTAATGTAGGAATTTTTTTATTCATTAAATAACTTTTTATAAATATATACTTTCACCTAAATAACATAGAATACAGGAACATATTTTTAAACAATACTGTTTTCTATAGTTTCAATCTCTTACAAACTAAAAATAAAAGAAAAATACAATAAAATAAAGATTTGAACAAAAATTATTAATCAATTTTTTTCAGAAGCATAACTGTCATTAAAAAGATAGAAAAAGGTAGCTGTAGTTTTTTTTTTTTTTAATTTGTTGCATTACAACAAATACTACCATATACGTTCACTCAATATATTGTATATGTATATTAATCTAAAAAAACCTACACTATAACACAAAACTTACGATAAATAATAAAAATGATATACAAAATATAACCATAAAGACTACACAAATTTTAATAGAATTAAAAGTAAAATATTTAAATACTCAAATATTCAAAGAGGAAAAACAAATATAATTCAATTAAACTTCCTTGAAAAGCAATAAATAAATTCTATTGATGGAAGCATTAACTAATGCTAATTTAATTCTACTCTGAAAATTTCAATGTCACGACTTGCGGTCTTTCACCTAAAGTCACTGTTACACATATTTTCCGCTGAATAAAAGTTAACTTTTTTTACCTTTGGTCTCTTAGCGATGCAGCTAGAGATACTAATCAAGACAACATGACTTTTTACATAGCCAGCAACTAATCGACTATACTGTTATCACTAAAGTCAAATGAAGCTCTTCGCTCACGTCATTTGACTATGTCAGCTATGTACAAAAAAACTCTTAAAATAAATTTCAATAAATACTAAATAGTTGGCATAGAAAACAAAGCAAATATTACTGCCTGTTTATTTTATTAAAATTATCATGTATGCTTTGATATAATCAAATTATTTTGCTCTGCGATGACTCTTATAATGTAACTTAAAATGAAACTACATTAGACCGATCTGTAATTTTATGAAAGATATTAATATCTATTAGTTTTTTAAAAATAATTAATGCAGGATTAAAACAAATACATTTATATAAAGTTATTTTTTTTTTATAAACCAAAGAAGATAAATGAATTTGTGATTATAAACAAGTGCCATAAAACTTGTCTCATACTGAACAGGTTTGGCATAATTCTACGATGTGCTACAGTTCTCAGTTCCTGAAAATGTAAAAGAAAAATAATAAGCACACTACTTTTTTAATAGACTATATTTTAATACACTACTACATTTAATAAATCATAAATATTTATTAAATTTGCAATAACATTATACTACCTCGTGGAAAGGAGAAATCATCAGGAAAATGTAAAAGGAGATAAACTTAATAAAAATATGAAATTAAACTTTTTTTTTAAATATTAAAAAAGTAATTAAATATTAAAACAAAAGAGTAATCTAGTATTAGTCTTTATGCTCATATAGTCTACATATCATAACAAATAATCTGGTTTCTCAATGTTCAAGCACTTGCTTACTTTTTTTTTTTTTTTGTCTTCAGTCATTTGACTGGTTTGATGCAGCTCTCCAAGATTCCCTATCTAGTGCTAGTCGTTTCATTTCAGTATACCCTCTACATCCTACATCCCCAACAATTTGTTTTACATACTCCAAACGTGGCCTGCCTACACAATTTTTCCCTTCAACCTGTCCTTCCAATATTAAAGCGACTATTCCAGGATGCCTTAGTATGTGGCCTATAAGTCTGTCTCTTCTTTTAACTATATTTTTCCAAATGCTTCTTTCTTCATCTATTTGCCGCAATACCTCTTCATTTGTCACTTTATCCACCCATCTGATTTTTAACATTCTCCTATAGCACCACATTTCAAAAGCTTCTAATCTTTTCTTCTCAGATACTCCGATTGTCCAAGTTTCACTTCCATATAAAGCGACACTCCAAACATACACTTTCAAAAATCTTTTCCTGACATTTAAATTAATTTTTGATGTAAACAAATTATATTTCTTATTGAAGGCTCGTTTAGCTTGTGCTATTCGGCATTTTATATCGCTCCTGCTTCGTCCATCTTTAGTAATTCTACTTCTCAAATAACAAAATTCTTCTACCTCCGTAATCTTTTCTCCTCCTATTTTTACATTCAGCGGTCCATCTTTGTTATTTCTACTACATTTCATTACTTTTGTTTTGTTCTTGTTTATTTTCATGCGATAGTTCTTGCGTAGGACTTCATCTATGCCGTTCATTGTTTCTTCTAAATCCTTTTTACTCTCGGCTAGAATTACTATATCATCAGCAAATCGTAGCATCTTTATCTTTTCACCTTGTACTGTTACTCCGAATCTAAATTGTTCTTTAACATCATTAACTGCTAGTTCCATGTAAAGATTAAAAAGTAACGGAGATAGGGAACATCCTTGTCGGACTCCCTTTCTTATTAGGGCTTCTTTCTTATGTTCTTCAATTGTTATTGTTGCTGTTTGGTTCCTGTACATGTTAGCAATTGTTCTTCTACCTCTGTATTTGAACCCTAATTTTTTTAAAATGCTGAACATTTTATTCCAGTCTACGTTATCGAAAGCCTTTTCTAGGTCTATAAACGCCAAGTATGTTGGTTTGTTTTTCTTTAATCTTCCTTCTACTATTAATCTGAGGCCTAAAATTGCTTCCCTTGTCCCTATACTTTTCCTGAAACCAAATTGGTCTTCTCCTAACACTTCTTCCACTCTCCTCTCAATTCTTCTGTATAAAATTCTAGTTAAGAGTTTTGATGCATGACTAGTTAAACTAATTGTTCTGTATTCTTCACATTTATCTGCCCCTGCTTTCTTTGGTATCATAACTATAACACTTTTTTTGAAGTCTGATGGAAATTCCCCATTTTCATAAATATTACACACCAGTTTGTATAATCTATCAATCGCTTCCTCACCTGCACTGCGCAGTTATTCTACAGGTATTCCGTCTATTCCAGGAGCCTTTCTGCCATTTAAATCTTTTAATGCTCTCTTAAATTCAGATCTCAGTATTGTTTCTCCCATTTCATCCTCCTCAACTTCCTCTTCTTCCTCTATAACAACATTTTCTAATTCATTTCCTCCGTATAACTCTTCAATATATTCCACCCATCTATCGACTTTACCTTTCGTATTATATATTGGTGTACCATCTTTGTTTAACACATTATTAGATTTTAATTTATGTACCCCAAAATTTTCCTTAACTTTCCTGTATGCTCCGTCTATTTTACCAATGTTCATTTCTCTTTCCACTTCTGAACACTTTTCTTTAATCCACTCTTCTTTCACCAGTTTGCACTTCCTGTTTATAGCATTTCTTAATTTCCGATAGTTCCTTTTACTTTCTTCATCACTAGCATTCTTATATTTTCTACGTTCATCCATCAGCTGCAACATATCGTCTGAAACCCAAGGTTTTCTACCGGTTCTCTTTATTCCGCCTAAGTTTGCTTATGCTGATTTAAGAATTTCCTTTTTAACATTCTCCCATTCTTCTTCTACATTTTCTACCTTATCTTTTTTACTCAGACCTCTTGCGATGTCCTCCTCAAAAATCTTCTTTACCTCCTCTTCCTCAAGCTTCTCTAAATTCCACCGATTCATCTGACACCTTTTCTTCAGGTTTTTAAACCCCAATCTACATTTCATTATCACCAAATTATGGTCGCTATCAATGTCTGCTTCAGGGTAAGTTTTGCAGTCAACGAGTTGATTTCTAAATCTTTGCTTAACCATGATATAATCTATCTGATACCTTCCAGTATCGCCTGGCTTTTTCCAAGTGTATATTCATCTATTATGATTAAATTCATAATAGAAGAATATACACTTGGAAAAAGCCAGGCTTTTGCCTGGCTTGCTTACTACAAAGTGATAAAATAAAATTGAATAAATTTATTTATTTATGAGATGAAGATTAGAAACCTAATCTAAGTGAAAATTCCATAGACTAACTGACCCGATGATGTAGCGATCACCTGTTTCTGGATCATCTAGTCTCAATTTCTAGCAAAGATCTGGTATTTTTTCATTTATCATCTTATTTGTATCATCTTTCTTATTAAAATAGAGATATTACTTCTAACATTATAATAATAAAGACATAAACAATTCAGTAAATTAAATATTTTATTATATGTAATTAGTACAAACAAATAAATGAGAAAGCACTAAAAATATGCATTTTATTAGATGAAGTTGTAATGTTTAATAAATTGTGTATAATAATAGTTAATTATGTTTTGTTTTGAATAATTCTTTGCAGTATGGTTTATAGATATATCATAACATCACAGACTAATATCCACATAAAAGTATTTTTATTTTTTGATCATGAAAATTAAAAATGTCTGAAAATGGCTTGGAAGTGAAACAAAGAACAATTGAATGAAATACGTTTTGTTGAGAACACAGTTGGCTAGCCAATTGTGTTTGCTTTAGTCACACGCAGATGCAATTTAAATGTGTTCTTTCAAATTCATCTATAAATCTTTATTTCCATACGTATACCATTTTTTGCAATCTTTTCTTCCAAAAAGTAGCTGATAGCGGTAAATTCACACAATAACATACGGGTCCACTTTTCTCATAACTACTTTGCCAAGGAGCATTGTATTGAGAGATTCACAGAAAGTGAATTTGATATGTCCAATACCAACCCTTGATCTTTAAATCTAGAAAAACCGATGACAATAATAAAATTTTGAACAAATAGCAAAAAGTAATAATCGAAAGTCTGCGTACTGAAATCTAATCTTGAAGAAAGAAGTCACAGATCTGCAGGTGAAACTTGAAAATTGTGAACAGTACTTCTAGGGCAAACAGAAATGAGTTATTTGGTATTCCTGATAAACCGGAGGAAAACATCTTACAAACAGTAATCAAGGTGGGAAAGGCTTTGGATAAGAAGATCAAGGAAGATATGATAGATAAATGTCAGCCAGGTCAAAAATAAAATAATCAACCTTCATCAGGTATTATCGCTGAATTCATTAGGAGACTTGACAAAGAAAATCTGTTGCAAAGAAGACAAGTAAAGAGAGATTTTTCTAAAACATATTGGGCTGGCGATGAGTAATCCAGTATAAAATCAATCATTATTGCAGGCTCATCGAATTTTATTCACAAAGTACAGGTAAGTTAAACAAGAAAAAGGTTATAAATATTTACGGATGGATAGATCAGAAAACATCAAATTTAAAAAAGATCAAAAAAGAGAAGGTTCTGGTAATATCTAGTGAAAGTGGTTAGAGAAAAATATGCTGTTAATTTTTATTTTATTACGTGTATTAATGAGTTTCTGGAGGTCACAGGTAAAAGTTTGCCGTATCAGTGTTATATGGTTGTAATATAGTTTGATATCATGGATGTTATCGATAATTTTAATCTTTGAATTTAATATCAGAACACAGATTACAAACAAAATAAAGACTTATTTGTTGTGTCACTTTATTTTAAGAATTATGTTATCATTCTGACTGAGACCTGGTTGAGTTGTAATTTTAATGGTAGTGAACTATCTGATGTTAGATATTGTGTTTACTTTTGTCATAGAAACCAAATGGTTATGGGTATGTCATGTGGTGGTATGGCCTTATCTAAATTCAAGGTCTCATTAATTTGTTCACTGTCAACGATAAAGTTTGTTATGTTACAAGTATGCAAGTATGTCTGGATATGAGAACAATCAACACGGTTCATACGAGACACGGGTCCATTTTGAAACTGAAGAAACAAAAAAACAATCCAAACAGCGGATGCATTCTCATTCTCCCAGTAAACCAAAGAACTTCAAGTGAACCTTCTCCAACAGGAAGTGTATGGCTACTGTGTTCTGGGACCGGAATGGAGTTCTCTTGGTGGAATTCATGGAACGTGGCACGATCATCACTGAAACCTCATACTAAGTGACTCTTCAACGTCTACGAAGGGCAATTCAGAATAAGTGGAGAGGAATGTTGTCATCAGGCACTGTCTTTCTCCATGGCAATGCTCGGCCGTACACTGCAGCTGTAACAAAGAAGCTCCTGCAGCGTTTTCGTCGGGAAGTGTTTTATCATCCACCATACAGCCCGGACTTGGCTCCATCCGATTTTCACCTCTTTGCTCACATGAAACGCCGGCTAGGAGGACAACATTTTGACACAGACATCGAGCTGCAGACCAGCGTAGAAACACGGCTGAAAACACAGGCGACTCCGTTCTATGACAAGGGTATTGGAAAGTTGGTATCACCCTACAACAGATGTCTAAATCGGAATGGCGACTATGTAGAAAAATAGCACAACTATGCAAGTACTTGTTACACATAAAAAATTTTTTATTTCACTGTGGTTTTAATTTCGTGACCGATCGGACCTTGAAAAAAAAATACAGATTCATTTACTTATACGAATAAGTAAATGAATCGGTAATTTTATGTCATATTTTGGTCTGAAGTCTTATAATTACATTACGAAGAGGTTGTGTTAAGTATGAAATAAAGATAGCTCCCAACTGTATTTAATTAATATACACAGGGGAAACAGAAGTTAATATCAAGCTAATTTGGAATTATGGGAATAGTAGAAGAATGAAGCGATGCCAACAAGTAAAATATGTGCGTGATGGTATTAAAATTTCTGACAATGATGTACCTCAAGCATTCACTAATTTTTTTGCTTCAGTTTATCGTTGTGATAACTGTGAGAATGACAAAATTAATGATGTTGGTGGTTCTTTGGATGGTTATTGTGATGATACTGGTTATTCTGATGAAGTGAATTACACTTGAAGAAATAAATAAAGCTATCGACCTGTCTTAAATCCAAAAGAACTTGTGAACCCAATATTCCACTGCAATGCCATCCTTTACACTATAGTCTTAATCTTCATTGAAGCAAAGCAAATTTCTGACTAAATGGAAACTAGCTAGAATTACTTCCATACATAAATCAGGTGGCATTAACGATATCTTGAATTAAAGACCAATATCTATAATTAATTGTTCGGCAAAGATATTTGAATCTATCATTTATGAAAATGTACTAGACCATGTAAAGTATTGTATTTAAAATTTTTAACAAAGCTTCCATTCGAACTACTTTACAATAACTAATCTTGTACATTTAAATCTGATATATCTTATGAGGGTGAATAAAATACAAACAGTAATCTTTTATATAAATTGATTGATGGATAATATACACAATTCATACCTTCATCGTTTCTCTGTATAATCTCCTGCATGATCTACACACTTTTGCCAACGATTTGGAAGCTTGAATCTTGTTCATAAAAAGTGTGAGAACGAGTCGTCAACCAATTGTGACGTGCTCCTCTTCATTGTTTTCAAATTGTTCCCCTCCAAGTGAATCTTTCAAGAGTGCAAAAAAAAAAATAGTCACAAGGGAACAAATCTGGACTGTAGGGAGGATGGTCGAACGTTTTCCAGTGCATTTTTCCAATTTATCTCTAGTCAAAATCACGGTGTGTGACCTAGCATTGCCATGGAGAAGGAGGACATCTCTGATGGAAATACCCGTTTTTTGTTGACTGTCGCAACTGTCAATAGTAAGCTGGATTTACTGTTAGTTGATTGTAGAAAAAATCGATGAGTAAAACTACCCTGTGTCAAAAAAAATTGTTGTAAGAACATTTCTGGCTGACAGATGGGTTTTGGTTTTCACTGGGCAGCCTACATCCTTCCTTCACTACTCCTTACTTGCCATTTTTGACTTAAAAATGTAATGATGGACCCATGTCTCATCACATGTGACAATGCACCTAAAAGAATAAAAAGTCCTCACAGATTTCCAACCTGACCTGCTTTTGATTTTCGGTCAACAATCTTGGAATACATCAAACACTACTTTTCTAAAGCCAAGATGATCAGTGATATCAGATTGAGTAGTCCCATAGCTGATACCTGCTTCTAACACAATTTCTTCAACAGTGAACTGGTGATCACGTTTGATAAGTTTTCGAACAGCACGGATGTTACAGCTGTGAAACTAGACCTTGGATGTCGACCATGACTTTCGTTTTTTACACTTTCTCGACCACCCTTAAATTGTTTGGTCCATGTATACATCTGATTCTGGGACAGTGTAGTATCCCCAAAACTGTACCTTTAAATGAGTTAAATTTTCTGCGGGTTTAATGCCTTCATTAATTAAAAACTTTATGATTATACGTTGTGCAACAGACAATGGAACCTCTTATTCAGTCATGGCTATACTAATGACAGAACAGAGCAGAGGAGCTAACCAAGCTCGTTCCCGTCTTTAACACACCAAACATTAACCCCCCCCCCCACTCCACCATCCAGCTCAGAACTGCTTTCTGCATAGAGTAGCAAAATTACCATTTAAATTTGATTCACTTTCATATCATTTGGATTGTGGATCTCACAAGGATGAAATTTACCTTGACAATAAAAAGGCATTAGACAGTGTTGACCACTCAATATTTATTATTATTAAAAAAATATTTTGGGTTTCAGATTAAGTTTATAAAATTTTCAGTATTTACTTAAGACATCATAGTAGTTTTGTGTTATTTGGAGGCTGTAGGCCAGATATGTTTTGTAATATTTCAGAAGGAAGTAACCTAGGCCCTCTTTTATTTTTTATTATTAACCAAAAATCTCCCTAGCTGCCTCAGATATTCAAGATGTTAACATAGATATATATGTTAAGCTATATGTATATATTAAGATATATATGGATGATATTAAAATTTTTTGCTTGATCCTTTCTAATAATGATTGCATTCTGCTCCAACAAGATCTTGATATGATTTAAGGTGGAGTCATAATAACGGTCTTGAATTAAGTATTAAGAAATGTAAATACATAATATTCACCAGCAAATTAAATTACCACATCTACAATTAAATTATAAATGATACAAATCTGGTAAGAGTATTTGCGATTAAAGACATTGGAATATTACTGGACTCTACATAGACTTATCCACAGATTGACTCCCTAATCAATAGTGGCAATAAATTACTTGGTTTTGTAATTAGGGGTATAAAACTATTTTCAGTTATTATCATCCCAATAATAAAATTATTTTACCGTTTTGTATAAAGCAGATTGGGAATATGAATTTGTTATCTGGAATCCACGCCAACAGATGTATTTGGATTCGATCGAGACTGTGCAGAAAAAAGTTCCAAGATTCTTTTATTACAAGAAATTAAAAAACTTTTGTCCTTAGGGTATCACACATAGGATCTGAGAAATATTTAACAACAAATCATTAAAAGTAAGGCAGGAAATCACCCCACTGGCACTTTATTTATAAATTATTTATGGATCACTTGGTAGAGCTTCTGACACTACTGGATCATATTTGTTTCTTTATGCCTCCAAATAGACCTAGACCCGTTACATTATTCATTATTCCAAGAACAAATACAGTCCTATGTTCTATGTCTTACCTCTTAGGATTTTTTCTCTTGTTAATAGATTAAATCAGACTTTTTATAAATTTAATGACAGTTTATCTCATGTTGTACAGTTGTGTCAAAATTCATTCACTGGCCATAGTAAATGTATTCTTAACTTTATATCTAGTTTATTTAGTTGTAATTTAATTAAGCTAAAAAATTTACTGAATGTCAATAAGGTTCTTATATGGAACAATGTGTTAGTATTTGTATTTCTGTTAAATAAATAAATAATTTATTAAATAATTCTACAGCGGCTAATTAAAAATATGTCGGAAATAGTTATATTCAACCTGTTAATGTAACCTGGAATAAGCTTATCGCATTGTAGACAGTTAGTTGTGTTGTTTTATATGTGCGAGCAAGTTATTGACTTGAATTTCAGTTGTTTGGTTAAAAGCATAAAAACTGAAGATGCAATCAAATTTTTTCAAGATTGTCTTTTGATTTGTGATTTCAAGATGGAGTTTTGCATAACTCATGAAAATATAGTAATGATCATCATATTGCAATTGCATACCATCAGTGATGAAGCTGTGCAAAACCATGGTGCTATGAATATCAACAATTACGGCAGAACACATGTCTATCAGGCTCAAAACTGCAGTTTCATAAAATATTTTTTTTATATATTGCTGATCAAAAAAATTGCCCACCACAAAATTTTGTGAAAAGAAACTTAAAAATTAATGTGTCTATAGTAGTAGTAATTGTTCTAACAGTAGGTTGGAACAATTATGTGAGTGAAGTGTTAGCTTGTTACTTGTTAAAAAATTTAGTTCAAATCCATGGCACTACATCAGAAATTGATAATAGCTTATTTTCTGGTAGAAAAAATCATGTTGATCTCAACTTTCAGAAGAGTGAGTTTTAGCGGCTTTTGTAGGGAAAGTAGAAATTGTTTTTTAGTGGTTGTTGATAACAGATCACTGAATTACTGTTACCTATTGTTTGGAAATTTTCTATTCTACACAGCACAATGATATCAGATGAGTGGAAAACCTACAATCAATTGCAAAACAATGGTTACAAACATTAAGTATAATTTTGTTGTCGCTGAAATGGGAGTCCATACATAAACAGTAGAAAGCACGTGGAGACTGGCAAAACATTAACAAAGTGCAGTGAGGCATGCATCGGATTACTGATTTGTATCTCTACAAGTTTATGTGGCGTTGCCTACAAAAGTTCAGTGATTTATTTGAAAGAATACTTGATGATATTGCTCCTATTTGCTTCCAGAAAAAATTATGTTAGTTCTTGGTAATTTTAAATCCTCTATTTCTAAATACAGACCCGACTGATTTACAATTTCTTGTAATATTTTTTGAAGCGTAAAAAAATTTAAAAAAACATTAACTGCACAGAGAACTTAGAGAACACAGAAAAGTATACTTTTCCAACAACCAGAATGAACAATCAGAAAAGTGATGTAGACTTGTTTTTAAAAAATAATTTTTGTAATTCTAGATGAATGAAATATAATACGAGGGCTGTCTGGAAAGTAACTTATGTTTTGGTATACAAAAAAACCAGCTGATGGAAAAAATTTATTACACAAATTTGAAAATACATCCTTAAATTACTTTTCTATGTACTCGCCAAATAAATTGAGATAGTTGTCACATCTGTGGATCAGTCTCTCTGTATTCCTTCATCAAAAAGGTTTGTTGCCTGAATTTTCAGCCACTTTTGGAACCCGTCGAGTGCAAAATGTAAGGTAACCAAATTTTTTTGTCACAACTTCATACAAAATGCTATGTGAAGTTTTTGGAAACTGATTAGCGCAAATCTTCTCATCAACTTTTGCTACCAGGCTGATCATATTGTTTTTCATCGTGAATATTTGAACAGTCATTTTTAAACATGAAACATCACTCCCTCCTTTCTGCATTTTCACTCGTGACATTTTCCCCAAAAACATCACATAGTTCCTGATAAATCTCAATGGCTATTTTTTTGCCAAAAGAAATCTATAACCGATCTCACTTCACAACCGGCAGGACTTTCTATAGTAGCGCATATTAAACACTTGTAAAAAAATCAATAAGACCTTCGTGTAGCACAGCTTGATGTGAAATGAGTCAGGGTACCAACAACCACAGAGAAGGTGCTATTGCCCCACTCCTTCACAAACAACAGCAAAATGTAAGTTACTTTATGGATCACCCTAATTCACTATAAGGTATCAAATTATCGGTCTAATTTTACTTATCGGTACAATCTGCTGTTACACATAACTTAGGCAGCATACATAATCAAGGCAGCAAGGCTAATCCTTGTTTTTTTCGGATGTAAGCATCTCAATAATTTTCAATTTACTGTTCAAAAGTCTACTTAGAAAAATTTAAGATACCTCTAAAATAACTGAAAACAGTTATTATCAATTAGTCAGTGATACGGTCTATATAAAAAAGATCTCACTAAAACAAATTACAAATTAACTGTTGTAGTATGTTATTGTCATCACCTTCCTTTATCGGTTAGTGTGAAATTATGTGCCTGTTTAGGGATACTTTTATTAGATATTTTACCTAGTTTTCCCTATATATAGCAATTTTATCACGGATAGAGAAAAATCCC
This sequence comes from Lycorma delicatula, assembly GCF_047948215.1. Lineage (NCBI taxonomy): Eukaryota > Metazoa > Arthropoda > Insecta > Hemiptera > Fulgoridae > Lycorma > Lycorma delicatula. Next base: position 5,665,103 of record NC_134464.1, read on the forward strand.
AAATTTCTCTAGATATTCTCATTCCTGACTCTATCCAATCTTACAACATCCTCAAGCCACATATAAAACTCATCGGCTGTTTATAGATCTTTAGCTGTTAAAACCAAAGTCTCACAACTAAACAAAAGGACTGAAATAAATTTAATAAATAAGGTCTTACAAAATTTTAATCTATCTAGCATGTTTTATTTCTTAGATTCTTACTAATAGCTCTGCATATTGCTCAGAACTTATTAGTCTTAGCAAGAATGTTCTCATCCATATTATATGAAAGATAGTAACTGAAATATTTGAAACTGTCATCGTATGAGTATTTCATTATCTATAAGAATTTTCAATCCTACAGGTTATTTTCCCTTAAAAGTATCACCTATATTTTCTTTACCGAAAACTTGTAATTAAAACACCTCAGCCATTTGTTAATCCTAAATCAACTAAATTGTATATTATATTCATTTTTATTCAAAATATCATCTGCAAAACTATCATATTAAAAAAATTATCCCCATTAGTGTACCAATTCTCTTTTTTCCAGAGATCAATCAAATATCAATATATAAATTAAATAAAATGGGTGATAATGGAACCCATACTGTAAATTATATCTACAAATTCACCTACACCTGTCATCCTTATAATCATACCATTCAATAGATACTTAAAATTTTTTATTAAATGATAAGGTAATACTTTATTATTCAAAATCTTTTACAACCACAAATAACAAAATTAAATGCTACACAAATTGTTAAATTACTTACCGATTATAATAAGATGGAGTATTATAAAAATATGCATAAAAAAGAATCAGGATGGACATATTTTTTAACCCTTCTGATTGCAAACAAGGGTTGTTACAACACCACCAGGACCAGGTAATGTAGTAGAACCCATAAGGAATGCATCCACTTCTCTAGCTGCTTGACGTCCCTCTGATATTGCCCATACCACAAGACTTTGACCTCGTCTGCAATCTGTGTAGGAGTTAAAAAATGTAAATTGTTATTAAAGTAAAAAAAACAAAATAACTAAAATAGAAAAAAATTTTTTTAGTAGTTTACAAAACTATATTCCCCTTTCTTTCATATTAATAAACATATTAAAACATTCATGTGATGTTCACCAGACGCTACATGAATACAGAAATTAAATAACATGAGGGGATGCGGCTTATATTTAGAGTACAATATATTTCTGGCTTCCTCTTTCAGGATGTAAATGTTAATTTTGATGTCCAGAACTGGAATGATTTAATCTGTAAAACGTACTATTTTTTTTCTCTAGTATCATTATTGCCAAATGTTAATTATATCTTTATTGTTTTTAATTAAATCATCATCTCTGAATGCGATCTGGTGTTTCATCATTTTATATTTTGTTTATAATTACAAATGTAATATTTCTTGTATACAATAATTTTTTTATCGATATTAAAAATGTCCAAAATAAATTATTTTTACAATCTGTAATACTGTTTGCATTCTAACAAATGGTCAATTACATTAGATATAGTTTTTTTGTTTTTGTATGCTGTGTAATGTTCTGTAAATCCTTTTTTAAATGATTCATTGGTTTTAATAACGTAAATATTATTACATTTGTTGCACTTAATTTTGCATATTTCTTTTAATCACTCTCTATTACTTTTATTATTGTTATTTTTGAAATATTTTATAATATGATAATTTATTTTATAATATGTTTGTTTGATTTATATGCTTTTTATATTATTTTATTTGTGTAATTATATTTTAGGTAAACGATTATTAATTTTTATGCTCCTTTTTTGCTGTTTTATTATAATATAATAATCATAGTATTTTTTATTCTTCCTTTAAATAAATGTTTTCTATAATTTCATCATCAAAACCAATAAATATTGCTATTTGGTTAATTTCATACATTTTTTTTTTTTGTAATGAATTTCTCCAATATCATGTTTATGTACGTATTAATTTTATGTGACCATGGGTGATTAGAATTTAAATGTATTGTAATATTATTTGTCATGAATTTTCTATAAACTGATATATCTATTATTTTATTTTGATTTCAATATCTAAAAAAATGTATTTTTCTGTTATTTTCCATTTCATATGTAAATTTTAAATTCTTATTGTAACTGTTAATTTTATGTAAAGTGATTTATTTATTTTTATTTATTTACAATTTAAAACTTACATGATCATCCGTCAGACCTAAGTCTGTCGACAGATATACTAAAGAATTATTATTGCATTATTAATTGGTTATTGCATTATTAATGCAATAATTATTAATTATTAATTATTAATTTTATGTAACAACAAAAGATATTATTAGTTTTTATAATAGTTATAATAGTAGTACAATTATAAAAATTAATTTAACAAAATTAAACTATATATTTAAAAACTAATGAACAAATTATTTCTTTAATATTTGTAATATATTAGATTTAGTAACTAAAACTATATTCAAGAAACAAAACTATACTTAATTACAACAATGAATTACACAATTAATATCTTGTTGCAATAATTACATAAAGAAAATAAATAACTAAGCTTTAACCATTCAACAATACATTATTTATTGATTTACAATAATTATCAACATTAAAATAATAACTATAATCATGTTATAATTGTCTGGACTGCCAGTATAAATCCAACATGAATCCTGTTAGTACCTATTACGTTATAGTTAATGCCCACTCAATGAGAGGTTTTTTTAAATCATTTTTTTTCATTTTTACATTATTGAAGTGATTCGGTAAAGGATTAAGTAATGCAGGAACAACATACTTCTTTAATCGTTTACCGTAAGTATTATTATATCTATCTGTAATAAAGCTCATTGCTCTCAAATTGTATCCACTTTCTACATTTACCCTGTATTCACTGTTGTAAAAGTTCTTAAAAATAATTAAGAATTTAAATAGACCTCTAGCTGACAGAAACCTTGTAAGATTATTTAAATCGGTGTCATAATTGTTTTCAGAATCATAACGAGCAATATCTTTGAGGACCCTATTTTGTATTAAATTTATTTTATTTATGAGATAATCTGCAGCTGATCCCCATGCTGTCAAGCCGTATCGAATAACAGATTCAAACAAGGATGAATAGAGTAAGTGTTTACAGTGAATTGGTAATAGGGGTGAGATGTGGTGGAATTTCATAGCAACCACTCTTAAATTTTTACATATGTTTTATATGGTGATCCCATCTAAAAAAAGAATCAAAATGTACACCCAAATATTTGTATTTGTCAGCATTCTGGAGATTTTCACAATTACAGTTTATGTGGTAATTTTTTATGCAGTCACATGTATGACAAATAATTTTTATTGGTCTTTGGGATCGAAGATAAGGAGATCTTACATGTAAAACAACAGTTTTTTTAGCGTTAATAATTAGGCATTTGTCATGAAGCTGCTTTAATAGATTATTAAAATCTTCTTGTATTAAAAACTCTGCTTCTTCCAATCGCTTATGTCCAAATGCTAAAACACTATCATCAGCCTATTGCAAAAGACGTGAATTAGAGATCGCGCTAGACATATCATTAACGTACAGATTAAAAAGTGTTGGGCCCAAGATAGATCCTTGAGGCATGCCACTATCCGTTTAGTATCTATCACTATATTTATCTTTAATTTTAACAATAAGTTTTCTGTTACTTAAATAGTTTTGTAGCATATTATTAAAAGGGCCATTAAACCCTAGCTTATTTAGAGCATCTAGAAGTTTATGATGGTCTAACGTATCAAAGGCTTTACGAAAATCTAAAAAAAGTAAGATTACACGGTTACATTTATTTAAGTTAATATTGACAAAATCAGATAAATCATTTATAGCATCATTAGTCCCAATCCCCTTTCTGAAACCGTATTGAGTTTCACTGATTAATTTGTTATCATCAAGGTACTTAGTAACATGCATAGAGACATACCGTTCAAAAACTTTTTCGATACATGACAGTATAGAAATTGGACGATAATTATTTAAATCTTTAAAAGAACCAGCTTTATAGATAGGTCTAACAATAGACATCTTCAGTAGATCAGGAACCTTCCTTGATTTAATTATATTGATCAAATGACTATTATACATAGTTTGATTATATATGACTAAAATATCATCTACATATCTTATCCATAATAATATTTGATGCGTATTTAATATGCCGTGAACTATTTTATTTTTAAAATGTTGTATAAAGATTTCAGACATAAGAGCATATATAGGTGATCCCATTGCTAAGTCTTCTGTTTATAAACAACAATTATTCTCATACTCAAAGTAAGTTTGAAGACTAATATCTCTTAAAATAGTGGTTAATGCACTGATGTATTCTGGGGTTTTGTTTATTTTTGATTATTTCTATAGTCTTGTCAATCTGTATATTAGGGTACATGTTAATGATATCATAACTTATAATTTTTGTGTCATTATTAGCTTTAACAGGATTTAATTTATTTATGACTTTGTAACCATTTTTCATATTATGTTTACGGGTAAGATTCATGTTTATTCTAAGTATTTTAGCACAATATTTTATTACCAGTGGTCGACATGTTAATGAATAATTTGATTTTCAAAAAACTGTTTATTTATGTAGTTAAGGCAATATCACTTGCTCTATTTACATTACTCTATATAGAGATAGTCAGTCATAGAGTGACACAGTACCTTTCATTAAATATTTACATTAAATAATCATTATTATACACCAAATACAACCAAAATTATTCCAATAAATAGATTATTAATAAGTTATGTAAAATGTATTTATATGTATTATATTGATGCGTTAATTTATCTGAACTGATGATCGATGCATTTAACACAACAATAATAGCAATGGAAGTGCTATTAGTCCACATGGTGATGTCACAGTTGGCCATTAAATTCTGCAGACTTAACTCCACTTGATTACTTGATTTCTTTTTGTGTAGTTTTTTTAAATTCTGGAGTATTCATTAAAAAAAGCATCAAACATTACAACAAATAAAAAAACATAATTAATCATGATATCCTAGTCCGATGATGTTAGATTACTAAGAAGTGTCTGTCTAGTGTACATACAATATATTGTCCAACATATAACAAATGATTGTAGCCGTTTTCAAGTATTCTAATTTTTTTAAATTTCTTTATCTTTAATAGTAAGTATGGAAACTCGGGTCAAAACTTACAAAGCTATTGAGCAACCTATTAAAAATATTTCTTTAATTTCAAGAAAAAAAATAACACTACCTAGGTTAACAGTAATATAACGACTACATTCTTTTTAGTTCCTTGTAAGAAGTAAAGGAAGTATGTAATCACAAAAAAGTTTGGTTTTCAGATTTCAATGGAAATAACCATTTTGACCATTCCTGAATCCATCTTGACTAGTTTCTGCATGATGTCTGTATGTACGTACGTACGTATTTTGCATAACTCTAAAACAATCAGCCGTACAATGTTAAATTTTATATTTATGACTGTTGTAACATCTAGTTGTGTAACTCCCCGAAGATTCAAACCGATGTTTGAATCTGACTTCATAAACATATTTTTTTTTAACTTTATTTTTTTAAATTTAAATATATTGATTTATTAATAATTATTAACCTCTGATTGTAAAAAAAAAAATAATAAATAATAATTCAATAATAATAATACAAAAGAATGAAAGAAATTGCAAGTTATTAGTGAAATAAAATTTGATGTATTTTTCATTTTAAATCAAACATTTTTACAGTCAGAGGTTAATAATTATTAATAAACCAATGTATTTAAATTAAAAAAAATGTTAAAAAAAAATATATGTATATGAAGTCGGATTTGAACCGATGTGTACATGGTTATGGATCTGACATGTTCTCACTTACACCACACATACCTACTTGAGCGACGTGAAACAAAATTAATACATAAACTAATATAAAATGCTAAGAAAATTTTTAGGGCCATTTTTCTTGAGATAATTGAATATTGTATGTTAGTATTTTGTAATGAAGACATGTAAACAGTGGACTATACACAAGGTGATGATTCACACATGCAATATGGTTCAAATCAGTGTCCCCAAGCCTATGCCTTCCCCTTGTTAGCAAGATGTGAGACAGGATGTGGGAGCTACTGAAAATTCACAAACTGTAGTAACAAGTGTTATAAATTCAGAATAAATATACAAAGACAAAAACCCACAACACCATACTACTCACTTTAAACCCAGTAAAAACATATTAAAAATGTAAACTAAAAATTTAGTAACCTTTTCCAGTTTTGTTTTTATTTTCATTGAATTTAATGAAAAAAAAAAATATATATATAATGCTGATGAAATATGATATGCATGAATAGGTAACATTTACCTGGTTCTCCATTTTTTCTATCTAAATACATACATTTTTTTTAGTCTACCTGATAATACACATCACTATAAAATTTAGTAACCTTCCCCTGTTTCATTTTTTGATGGTTACAATGTAATATTTTTAAAAAACATAGTATTAGATAGTTATAACACTTACATTTATTTAATAAAGGGACTTTTACTCTATCCTAATATTTCAGGTAAGGTTGTGAAATTAATAATCGTATAAATATTTGATGTTAATAAGAATTAATGCTTTAGCAATCGTGTAAACTGTCCACTTTATTAAAGAACTGGAGGATTGTATCTCACTTTCAAATGAAATAAATTTAAATGTAGTGCAGCAAAAAATGTGTATATATAATTTAATAGGTGTCCAAGGAAGTCATGTGGTTCCATATCAGATTTTTTATTGAAACTGAAACAATTATTATTAAATCTATTTCACTATATATATATATATACATTAATTTGTAATTAAACATTTAAAAAAAAGAAAAAAAAACAGAATATAGACCTCCAGCAGCAAAAACGTGAGGAACAGATGTACTATATTTTCCAGGAGGTGTCTGATAATTAGAACGAGGATCCAATTCCAAATCTAATTCACTAGAGATATAACGCTCTGGACCAAGGAAACCCATAGCAAGAAGAACTAGATCGCATTTATAAACCTGTAATGTAAATGATTAAACATCATTTGAAAAATATGTAATAAAAATCATAACGAATTATTTTTATTATATAAATTGTACTGAATGATTAACCCATAATTATATAAATGATAAGATGTTTAATGGCACTCTCAAATACAAATACATAATGACATATCAACAGCGTTATTTTTAATTAAATGCCAGTACTGTTCATCTGATTAAAAACTGTCCGCAGATATTATTCTTCTGTTCAGAAAAATATGGATTTTTAAGTTTCAATATTTGCATAGATGATAAATTATCACAAAAATTGTTACTTTAACGCATTTTATTTCAACAATATTAAGTAAGATTTATTCGATTCAAAATAATGTGATATAATAACAAAGCTCAAGTCTGAATTTATTAGTTTCATTTCAAGTTGTACATAATTGCGATGCAAAAGCAAAATTATTTCATAATTATAAGCAAAAGCAATTGCTTTTGCTTAATTTATTTGTATGTAGCATTAGTGAATGATTTTATTCTTGTATTTATTCATTTATTATTTTTAACAAAATTAAATTAATAAGTAAAATCCCTTTTAAAAAATGTTTAAAAATATTTTTAAACACTTTATAAAAAAAAATGTTTATCTGAAAATTTAGCGAGTAGCAATGTTTTTCCCCAAACTTCTTTCTAATAAATCACTTCTCAGTACAAATTAACTAAATATTAAAAAGGCTACTTTAATTTTGACTTAATTTTTAAAGCATTTCAAAAAAATAGAAGGTTATCATTTAACTTTTAATTGAAAGATGATTTTTTTTTTTAATTGAAAGAGTATATACATTTCCAAGTTCTATTGACATCAGAACGACGGCAGGAGATTGAAGACCGAGGGCTTGCTCTTGGCAGGTCAGGTGGGACGAATCCCTCACAGGTCGCGCTACATGCATGGTATATTTTCTATAGTGTCTGATTTAGATGCGATTAGATGAGTTTTTCCCCAATCGTAGATCACACAGTTTCTCTCCGGGCAAGTTTGGCTAGTTTCCTTTGGTGGATTCGAGTCAATGGCCAGATTGTGAGACTGATACAGTGGATCATGTTCTCTATGTCTGTCCCCGATACTAGGTCGAACGTTCACGAGCTGTTAGGAAACTTGAGAGAAGACATTCCTTTCTGGATCCACGAGGAGTGGTCTAGTGGCTGGTTTACTTTGCGCCGTTGTGGTGGTGTAGATCTGCAGAGGTAGATTAATTGAGTTACTCGATCATGGTAGGATCCCGGTTGGCTAGGGTTCCGGCTTAGGCATTGGATTGGTTGGAGGTAGGCGCTTTGATATCTTGTCATGGTTATATTGATATTGTTTGTGATTCGCTTTGGGGCTCCCACTGGTAGGGGTGGCCGCCTCGCCGTGGTATGGTGACCCGTGCGACTGGGAGCGTAGCTTCCCTCCGCCGGTGGCGGTCCTGATCGTGACTAGTTAATGCCATGCGACCACCATGGTGGAATGGGTGGGGGTGCGAGGCTTGTCCCCGGCTCCTGCACGGACCGGAATGAGGTTACTTTCCCCTTTTTAGGTGACCTAAATTGGTCGACTTATTTGAGAGTAGGTCTGAATTTCTATGTTGCGTAAGACATCATTTTGATTGATATGAGTGTAGCACTGATTTATCTTTAAACTTGTTCGTTTGCTGAGGCATTCACAGTTACGAATGGTGCTGCCAAATCTGGACTAGGCGCGGGGTCCACGCTTTCGCGATTTCAGTCAGTTAGTTTGAAGGAATCCTGTTACGTTGAATGTGAAGATGTCCGTTTGCACCCTATCTGAAGGCAAAATTTGATTTGTATTTTACTGATGGAAATGACGGGGTATTTACATCGGTGGCATCCCGACTGAGGTCTGGCTGATGATTGTGAGAAAATTCATTCTCGTGCACACTCTTTTATTGGAGCCTGAGAGTGGTGGGGCTGCAGCGCCGCTATGGTGGAAGAAGTGCGTGGTCATTTTCGCGGCGACGCTTGTACCGGCGTGAACAGGAAATGTACTCCTGCTGACGTATGAGCTGCTACCGTTGCCGTCCGCCGATATTAAGTTAAGCATATATGTGATGACAATAAATAATAGATTATAGTAATAGCATAATATATTAAATGTAAGATATATAATTACATTTATACCACTAAAAATTGTGAAATAGAATAATCTATAAAAAAATAAAAATCGACTTTATGGTACTAAAAAGTTACAAATAACTATATTTTTAATTATTAAGTAATGTAAAAGTATTAACAGTAACTAAGTCAATGCAAGCCAACACAAGTTAAGTAAAAAAAAAACTCTGATCTATACTACAAATCCTACATTAACAATGCAAAATGGGTAATAGAAGTTTTACTACAATAAAATGAGATCTAAAAAAATATGTTACAATAAAATATGACATAAAAAAATATAAGAATACTTTATAGATGCTCAAGTACATATATTATCACCAAGTACATATATATATATATATTGGTAGATTTTAGAGCGAGGTTGGACTGTATGTTCATAGGTGATGAATGAAGGTAATACCCTTGTTGCTTGTTGAATAATAGTTTAATGAATTGTCGCCTTGACAGTTAATGAAATGAATTGTAACATAACGGATAACTTGACAAATAAAATTAAATAAAACATTAAAGCTAATGTTCACCCGAACAAAGAATGGAGTCCATCTAGACTACAAGTATGATGTGACCGCCTTGGATCAGATTCGAGTGCCGAATACTAGTAACTATGAGTAACACTGATTGTCCATCTGGACGAAATGAAAAATGCGACCGCACTGCGCAGAATTCTAACGTAGAATGCTAGTACGAACTTCACTTTCTGGTTAGCGCTAGCACCCACTAGATCGCAGCACCGGACGGCTTGATGTGGAATGGAACATATATATATATATATATACATACATATTAGTGAACTGAAGATGAGGTATGATCGTGAGACATTCTTTTAAGTGCTCTTGAGATTCCATTTAAATATGGGAATGCTGTTTAGCCGCTTTAGCTGCATAGCAGTTGGTTGAAGTACTAACTGTTCGTAACTTTATGTTTAACTTGTGTTGACTGGTACAACTTAAAAGAGTTATTTGTTGTAAATACTTTTACTTTTGTTAACAGATAAAAATATAATTATTTGTAATTTTTAGTACTATTATTTTTGAAATCGGTTATTTTTATTCTTAAAATTATTTTATTTAAAATAAACAAGGTAGGAGCATTTACAAACAAATTACAAATCTGTATCTATCTGATTAATAATACTAATAATGAATTATACAGAACAAGTACCTACATTAAGTGCAGGTGCAGCCTAGTTAATTAGATTATTTACCATTTTCTGTATGTTCTACAGCAAATATGTTAACAAAATTCTTTTTTACATAAAATAAAAATCATGCCGAAATAAAACTTTTTATAACATTAATATTACAGGATTTAAAATATTACCTTTTCAGAATTTGGAACTTCATCCATTTTCCATCTGCCTGTATCATCTTTAATCCATTTCACCAGAGCGGTTTTAATTCCAGCAACATTACCTTTTCCATCAGTCAAAAATTCCTTTCAAAAGAAAGAAAAATCGATATAATCAAGTAACTAAATTATAATATTAATGAAAATTAAACAAAAATAAAATAATCTGCAACAGATTTAAAAATAATGAAAATAATTAAAACCAATTTAATGATTAAACCAAATGAAATTTAATGAAAAACCAAATTATCCTAACATATAATTTGGCATTCATTGCTTTTATTTATACAGTTTTTCAATTAATTTGTATTTATTTTTAAATGTTTTCATTATACTAAAAATATTTATTAAGGTTTTGATATTTATGACTGAATTCCCCAATGTACAGAAAAATTATTTAAAAAAAAGCGTAATTAAACCTACGTTGATAAAATGCCTATTATTGTTCTATTAACAGTAACATCATAGATCGGGTAATTTTAGTTTTACAGTCTATAGTTCAAATACTGAAAAAACTGGAAAGATATGGAGAAAAAACTGGTAATGATGTTACCAAACTATTCAAGAATTTGAATATAGTTTAAAAGTTAATCCATTCATAGATATGAATTTGGAAATTTGAAGCCCTTACAACCTTACTTTCTTACCAATGTATTTATTTTATTTTATTATTAATCAAAAAGAAATAAAAAAAATTTGTTAAAGTTATAAAATTATCAAAGATGAATTACGTCAATCGATGTTACTCTCTCTCTCTCTCTCTCTTCTCGAGTATAATGTATTTAAAATAATCATAAATAATGATATTTTGGGATATCTAAAAAAAAACATAAAATAATTTTTAAAATAATTAAAAAATTTACTGATGAACCATAAGTCAAGGCTAAGATACTATTTCCATTCTAATAAAATCTAATTACGTAAAAAAAATAAAATAAATATTTCAAGTTCATTGTTTAAAACAGTAAAACATTTTGGCGAGGGGTTTTATAACATTTCTAGAAAAAAATTTCACTTATATCCTACGGCTTCATATAATTATTTTTTTGGGTAACTTAAATCTTTCATAAATCTGACTCTTTGAGATACAGCACCTCTATCTAATTAACAAATTAGAAAACCAATTTTCATGATTGTAATACGTCTCTTCTTTTTGTTACACTCCTCCAAGAATTATAATCTTGTTCATTCATTTAAGTACTTATTTATTAGAGATTTTGTCTGTTCATCTGATTTTTAATATTTAGGAACAGCACTTCTCGAATATTTCTAAATTCTTTTTCTCTGGATTTCCAACAGTTCAACTTTTGCTCTACACAATGCTACACTACAGATGTATGATTTAAGAAACTGCTTCCTAATGTTGTTCTTGGTAGCTGCTTCTTTTTGTTGAAGACTATCTTTTTTAGATTGATTTGTTTCTGTTTCTTTTGCTTTTAATATACGGTGTTAGGATGCTTCCTAAGTATTTAAATTCCTTAAAATATAAATTTAAGCATTTGAATACTTAAATTATTCTAAAATTTCATTCCAACTATATTTGTACAAATATATATATATATATATATATTATTATTATGCTTTTACGGCTAACATGGGACCACTTAAGTCAATTTTAGTTGGATCTTTTCTGAGAAAAGCGTGTTATTTTACTCTTTCGAGCTGCCCAGTATTTCTTCATCCGTTCAGATCTTGCTTTCTTTTCTTCATCCGTAAACACCCTCTTCGTTGTATTTTGTCGTTTGTCTGTCTTTTGTTTAAATCTAATGCTTTTATCTTTTAGCTTTGTAATTTTTCCAGTTTTATTTTGTAGGTCAGTCAGGGAAATTCCCAATTCTTTCATATCTTCTCTAATTTCTTTGATCCATCCTACTTCTAGCTTTTGGAACCAGAGCTTTTCAATGATATTTCTTGACAGTCTTGTTTGTGGTGTCCTTATAGATGACCGAAGAAAGAGATTCTTTTTTTCCGCATAGTATCAGTAACAGGCTCTATTTCTCGATACACCACCTCATTTGGCACAATCCACCATTGGCCTTCTTTTTGGTGTTTTTTATTGATACACGTTCTGACAATTCTCCTCTCTATTTTCAGAATTTTTTCAATTCGGTTTTTCTGAGTGATTTTGAAAAGGGTCTCGCTTCCGTAGGTGACTTCTGGCTGTACTACAGTTTTATAATGTTTAAGTTTTGTTTTAGCAGAAAGGCATTTTTTGTTATATGTTGACCAAGTTAATTTTTGGGATTTAATCATTTTATTTGTCCTGTTTTGCCATGTCACTTTTTCATTTAAATTATAAGTTATTATTTCCCCTAGATATTTAAATTGTTTTACTATTTTAATTTTCTGATTGTTTACCGTAATGTGCTCTATTACCAGAGGATCTATGGCCATTAGTTCAGTTTTTTCGAAAGAGATATAAAGCCCTATCTTTTGTGCTAGGTTTTGAAGGCTCATGATTTGTGTTTAGGCTTCTTGAATATTATTTGCTAAAAGAGCGAGGTCATCTGCAAATCCTAGGCAATTTAGTGTGATGGAGTTTTTCTTAGTACCCATTTTTATATTTTTGGGATTTATTTCATACCATTTTCTCATGACAAATTCGAGTGCGCAGTTAAAAAGGAGTGGTGAGAGGCCGTCTCCTTGCCTCAATCCAGTTTTTATGTAGAAGGGTTGAGAGAGTTCACCTCTGAATTTCACTCTGGACTGGGTATTGGTTAAAGTTAATTTTATCATGTTTACGAGTTTAGGGTGAAGGTTTCTCAGAATATTCAGCATGGATGGTCGGTGTATACAATCATAGGCCCTTTTAAAGTCGACGAAGGTGATTATTAGTTGTTTTTCAGTCTTTTATATAAGTCCATCATAAGTTTTAAGGATATTATTTGCTCCGGGCAACCTCTCCATGGCCTAAATCCCCTTGGTATTCCCCAAGTTCCAGTTCAAGTTGGTCTATCGGTTGTATATGATTCTCGACAGGATTTTGTATGTGCAATCCAGGAGAGATATGCCTCTGTAGTTTTCAGGATTAGTTTTATCCACTTTTTTATGTAATGGATGGATGAGGGCTGTGGTCCAGTGTTCTGGAAGTTTTTCTTCGTTCCATATTTTCACGAGGCATACATGTAGGGAAGTTTTGACTGAATAAACTGATGAGTGTTTCCAGAGTTCTGCGAAAAGCTGGTCTTCTCCGCTTGCTTTGTAGTTTTTTATTTCATTTAAGGCTGCGAGAACTTCTTGAATTGTTGGCTGGTTGATATTTACCGGTGAAGTTTTAACTGGAGTTTCAGTGTCAATCTCAAAAAGCTCTGGGGGGTCGTCACAGTTGAGGAGTCTATTGAAGGTTTCTGCCAAAATTTCAGCATTTTCTTTATTGGTGTGGGCCATATTTCCTTTTTTCCTCTCAGCATAAGGGTGGGTGGTTCATATCTTTGAAGAGCCTGACCAAAAATTTTATAATAGTCTCGGAAATTAGTTTTCTTGGAACTTTCTTCTATTTGCTGAATCAAGTTTTTTTGGGCTTGTCGTTTGGTTCCTCTTATAATTTTCTGAGTTATTTTCCTTTGTTTGGTGAATTCATGGTTAGATTCTTCAGTTTTCTGGGTTGGTGGTTGATCCAAGCCCGGTGTCGGTCTTTGACTGCTTTGTCACATTCTTCATTCCACCATTGGTGTTTTTTTCTTGGGTTTATAGGGGCTAGTTCTTCAGCTATTTCTTTCAGTTGGGATGTCAGTTCTTTTAAATTATTAGTTAATTTGATTTTTTTTGTTGTTTCTTCAAAGATGGCATTGTTTATTAATTTATGTGGATCATAAGCTCTTTTGTTTTTAGGTTGGGATTTTTTCTTTTTATGCGGGGTGAATTTTATTTTAACTTTAATTAAGTAATGGTCCGATCCAGTATCTGTTCCTCTAAAGACTTTTACATTATAAATCTCCTTGTGATAATTCCGGTCCATGCAAACATGATCCAGTTGCCATTCTCCTTTTTTCCAATCTGGGTGTTTCCAAGTCCCAAGTTATATATATATATATATATATATATATATATATATATATATATATATATATATATAAATTTTAAAAGTAAAACCAAGTGCTTATGGAATTAGGTATCTCAAAATGTTACAAAAAATATAGAAATTAGTGAGGGAATAATTATTTTTTTATATAAAATATTACCTTTCCTTTGTTATACGCTAAAAAAACCTGAAAAGTAAGTTATAGAAAATTAATACCTTTAAAAAATAACAGCCTAAATACTTTTTTTTATACATCAATTTAATATGAGGTAGTATCAAAAAGTTCCCAGACTAATTTGGAGTGTGCTGATAGATGACAGCACAGAGTTTTGCAGAAACAGTAAGCCTATCCCCTAGACGTTATAATGCAGTGTAGCAAATGACATTGCATTGTGTTTACATTGGATGTTGTTAAATTGGTTTTTTTGTTGTTACGAGTGAGAGTCTGTGATTATACCGTGGATAAGAATTTAAAACAAAGAACTTACATAAAATTGTACATTTAACTACGAGGGGTGTTCAGGTCAATCCGGGATTATTAATTTTCAGTAAATGTAGTACACGCTTATAATAGTAAAAAATACTTTTATTTATTGATGTAATCCCCTGCTACATTTATCCCAGCATTTTTCACTAGTACCTGGATACCTGCCGTGTACAAAAATTTGTCGTTATGTTGAAACCAAGATAGGACTGACTACTTCACCTCATTGTTGCTGTTGAAATGCTAGCCTCCCAGGAACAATTTCAAGGGCCCAAATGGGTGAAAATCTGTGGGAGTGAGGTCTGGACCATATCGGTTGGGGATGTGGCAATAACTCTCAGCCAAGATCTTGTAGCGTGCATATCGTGTGGTGGGCTGTATGCGGTCATGCACTGTCCTGCAAAAACCGAACAACTTTAGTGATTGCACCAAGCAATTTTTTCTTTTTCTCGAGAGCATTTGCACATCTTAAAGAATTTTGCAGTAGTACTCACTATTAATACTGACTCCATAGGGTAGAAAAGCGACGTGAATGATGTCATTTTTATATCAAAAAATCTGAGGCCATATAACTTTGGTGGTTCTGAACCACTTTGACCAGGATCATCACTCAGATGTACGGACTGCTTTAAAAACTCTGCACCACTCAAAAATTTTACTGTGACTAATAAGAGTCTCATCACCATAATGAGCACGGATTCGTGAAAAATCTCACCACGTTATATGCTTCCATTCACAAGAAATTTCATTCCAGTGCACTCTTCTACATATTCATTCACTACACTGGACGCCATCTACTTTACGACTGACTGCTGTTGTTTTCAACATTGCTTCATGTCTGCACAGCCATGGGGTAATAGCTGACACTTGTACCTTACATGTACAACCAACAGAATGCACAGGAATCTCCATTTAAACTCTAGTCTAACAATAAGTTCCAGATTGACATGAACATCCCTCGTAGAAAAATCATTTACAGAGATAATCAATTTGCTTCTGAATGCTTACGGCAATGAAGCAATGGGTAGCGCAAAATGTTTTGATTGGCACATTTGCTTCAAAAGTGTATCAAATTGTACTACTTGAGATCCCTGGAAAATGATGAGCGATCCGGAAGACTTTTCACTAACATCATCTCAAAAAGTCTGGAAAAATTCACACAGAATTCATCCCCAGACTAGACTGTTAACAGAGAATTTTACTGCCAAATTCTGAGTAGCTGAGGAAGAACATTAGCGCAAGTGACAATATCTGTGAACTGAATACTCCACAATGACAATGTACCCTACCACTGAGCATTTTTTGGTTGTATTATCACCGCACTACCTTACTCTCTAGATTTAGCTCCTGCAGACTTCTTTTTTCTGAAGGTAAAGATGCAAAGAAAGGCTAGCGCTTTTACACCATTGCTGTGATCCAGACTGAATTGCAGGTTGTTCTCGATTCACTCACAAAAGATGATTTCAAGGCCGCATTTTAGAAGTTGCCAAAATGCTGGGACTGGTGGATTATTTTGCAGACTGACTACTTCAAAGAAGATGATGTTCACACTTATTGTAAATAAAGTACAATTCAAATTTTTTTTCTATACATATTAACGTCTTTAAAGATGGAAAAATAGTCTGTTTACTTACTAACCACATATTTTGCCTTCTTTGATTCAATCCATAGTAGCCATTTACAACTTTTACTTATGTTAACAGAAATTGCAATCCTTCTAAGCTATCAACTTTCTTAATAAATTAAACATTTTTAATTCAAAGATAAACAATATACCATAATACTAAGCTTAAGAGAAATTTCACCATTACTTTGAGGATTTTTTAAATTAAGAACTCCCAAGGCCCACCATAAAATTGATCTACTCTTAGTTTCTTGCACTACTTATTATTTTTTTTAACAACAATAATAATTACTACTACATCAATTTATTCAGTTATGATGAAAAATTACAACTGAATGTGATATTAGAAAAGAAAGATGCCTCTCAATTATTAGGTTCTGTTTTATTACTCTATTAGATAGTCGTAAATACTCTACATATAGTCATATAGTCTAATGTTAATACTACTAACCTTACTGAGAGTGTTAAACTGCCGAGGATCATTACCAAACTTAAGTTTAACTTCTTCATGTCCATAATCAACCTTGAATACACGAGGATACTGTGGCCATGGGTTGTCACGGCTTCTAGTTACAGGTGGTTCAGGCAATATTTCAAAAGTTGTAATACTCTTTGCACCCTATAAAGAATACACAAGTAAATTAATAAGTGTAACTTTTTTACAAATAATTATTAAATAAAACTAACAAATTCCAGGATACGATCAAGTATAGACACAGTTTCAAGTGAAATCAACTGATAAAAAAATTTTCTATGAGGCTTATGGTTCTATTGGTTGATTGTAAAGCAGAAGAAATAATATTTCTTGAAGTTTGTATTTTATAATCTTTCTTTTCTGAAAGAAATTCCTATTTTAAATTCAAAACATTTTTTAAAAGGACAATCTATAAATCAATTTAACAAAATACTCTTTAATTATATGTATATCCATAAATAATTTATTAAACTGAATTTTAGTAGCACAACATAATACTTATATATCAACTTTAATAATCAATATAATTAAGCATAATTATTTTTGACACTGAACAATTTTTCTGTAGCGATTGCTAGCTCTTCATTGGATGAGTTGAAATATCTAATATTAAAACTCCTCTAACTAAAGTTTAACTGAGAATGGATGCACTAATCTCTGTAATATAAAAACTTAAAATCTTATTTTCTTAAATGTAATGTATAGTATATGATTTTGTCATTAGAACTATTTAATTCAGTTCTTTCATGAAATAGCTTGGGGTTTCATGAAACAAGATCCAATCAGTTAGCATGTAAATTAAATCTATAACTATACACATTACTTAATTACAAGGGAGTACACCCCCCCAAAAAAAAGAGAATTATTTAAATTAAAATTTATTAATTTAAGATAACATCTTGAAAACATCAATCCCCTTCAAAATACTGCCCATTAGATGCTATGATATGTCCCAACAGTTTTTCCACTATTCAAAAAATTTTTTATATTCTTCTGAACTAATGCAGTTAAGTGTCTCGAGCGATATTTTTTTAACTTCTTCATCATCCTGAAAATACCTTCTGTTTAGGTTTTTCTTCATTCTTGGAAATAAGAAAAAGTAGCCGACTGCTAGGTGTGGTGAGTAAGGGGTTGAGAAACCACTGTTATGATGTTTTTCATAAAAAACTGGTTGATTTTCAATGCTGTGTATTTTATAATGAAGGAACCATTCCCCAATCACCAAACTTCAGATAGTTTTTTCTCATTACTTAATGCAATCGCTTCAGCACCTACAGATAATAATGTTGGTTCACTGTGGTGCCATGAGGAACAAATTCAATGTGAATCACTTCTTTGATGTTGAATAAATAAACCATCATGGATTTCACATTTACTTTCACTTGCCGTGCTTTTTTTGGTCTGGGCGATGAAGCTGTCTTCTACTGGCTGAACTGCTATTTTGTTTTGTTTCAGATCAGAGCCATAATACCAAGATTCATCCCCTGTTATGAATTTTGACAAAAAATTGAGATGAGTTTGTGCCTGTTCTTTCACTTCCTGGCACACACTCAGACAGTTCTCCCTCTGGTCATCAGAAAACAGTGATGAAACAAACTTTGCTGCGACCCCTCTCATGTTCAAATCTTCAGTTACGATTCTTTGGGATGAACTCCTGGAAATTCCACTTATTTCCTCCAATTCATAAATTTTCTGCGACAATAAAAAATGATGGCATCACACACTTTGTGAATATTTTTGTCTGTTCTGGACAATGAGGGGTGCCCTGAACAGGGTTCATCTTCAAGTGATATTTAGAAACTTCTGAAATGGGCAAACCACTCGTAAAGTCTTGCCTGTCTTAAAGCTTCCTTCACATAAGCTTTCTGAAGCATTGAAACTGTTTCTGCCACTGTTTTCTTTAACAGGAAACATAATTTAATATTGGCTCATTTCTCTGCATATCCGAACCCCGTAGGGGGAAGACACTACCTTCTGACGTTACCGGCCGCCACACCAGCCCCTCTGTTCCGAGCCCTGAGAGGCTTTACCAGAGATCATCTTTAAACCCTCTAACTGATTATAAAAGTCATCAGCCAAGCCTCGGTCGGCATGCCACCAATGTAAATGCGTCAGCAGACATTTGAATCAGTAAAATTCAAATCAAATTTTGCCTTCATGTAGGCCTCAAACGTACATTTTCACATCCAACCTAACATGTTTCCCTCAAACTCACCAAAACTGCGAACCCCACCACTAGTCCAGATTTGACAGCACCATTTGTAACAGCATATAGCATAATAACCTCACTGACACCTTTGTAAAGGATAAGCATGGTACGGTAATTCAACCCTCAATCGGAATGAATGACTATACGGATTCCATAAAAAGCATCAGCGGCCTTTTTTGCTACATACTGTAGATGTTCCTTGAACCGAAAATTCTAATCAAGGATAACAACCAGGTATTTTTGAGTCGTAATGTACAGAATGGGGAGACCAGCCATTTGAACTCGGATTCGTAGGGAAGCAGCCAATTGGCCCTTAAGCAACATCATTGTGGTTTTCTCTGGGCTGAAAATCATCTTATGTCAGAGACTCCACAGAGTGTCTCACAAATATGAGCAGCTTGGAACTCTACCTTGTTACGCCAATCCCCTTCAATCAGTAGCAACATGTCATCAGAATAAGTGACGACACGACAACCACATGGCAACCTCAAATGCAACATGGAATCAAATTCTATGATCCAAAAAAGGGGATTCAGAACACTGCCCTGACGGTATCCTTTAGTTAAGGTCTTACAAACCTCCACGCCATCACGCAGGGAAACAGTCTAATGTCTGAAATAACGTGAGAGCACTTCTAATTCATTTTGTGTAAATTTACGCTTCTGCATCTGAAACAGGGCAAAGAGCCACCATAAGTTATTAAATGCCCCGGATATGTCCAGAAAAATCCATAATACATATTTGCATGAAGAGGAAGCTATTCATCACATCACCGTTAGTGTAGCATCCTCAGTGCTCTTGTTCGGTTGGAAACCATACTAGTTTTCCATTAGCAAATGATCATTTGCTGTATATGCCAACCCAATAGGGGGAAGACACCCACCTTGTGAGGTTACCAGTTGCCACACCATCCCCTCCGTTCTGAGTCCTGAGGGGCATTACCAGAGGTCGTCTTTAAACCCTCTAACTGATTACATCTCACATTTTGTAACCACAAAATCGCTGAGAGCATTGGAAAGGGCTTAAGAAAACAATCACTCTGCTACGATGGATCATGAATGCTACTTGCTCAACTGAGCAGGGAGAGTGTCTAGTAAACATATCTAGCAAGAGAGTAAAAGCATTGCCATCTCGCTTGCTTACAGGTTTTTTGGGATATTCTATGAAATGACTACGCATTAATATATTTGTAGCAGCGATTAAGTTCTTTTATCATGGTCCCTGCTACCATTCTCAATAGGTAAGTGTTTTTATATAAAATATTGAACAAAGAATCAGCTGAATTATAAAAAAAAACTGCGTCTGGTTTTGCATCTGTTACTGGTACTATTCACCTCTTGAACTTCTGGAACCTCATAATGTTAAAGTAACCAATAATCACATTGAACTTTCTTATATGCTATTTTAGATTTCTTACACATCTACTAACAAACATGATAGCTTTTCATTAGTAAGGAGAGAACTGTCCTCTTTCACAACATACTTGCTTAGGAAAGATTCAAATCTTTCTTTCATTATGTTTTTTTTGTTCATATAAGTCAACGTAATTTACACATCAAAGCATGGAAAGATGAATAAAATTGTACACATTAATGCAATAACTCATGAAAGATGGTTAACAACTACCTAGAATGAAATAAAGTATTTAGTTGCAACATTGCTTGGGAAGCAGTGTGATTCATGCTTGTAAAATAAAACAAATTTTAATTTTGCATTTTAATGTAAAGTAGTTTGTGTTTCCCTAAACAATTAATTAAATCATAAATACAAGTATTTTATACACTTTAACTGACCAAATGGATTGTTTCAAGGAATACCTAAGTATTTCATGAAACAACTGAATTGTATACTTTAATGGTAACATATATATTAAATATTTTCTGATGAGCTGGCGATTACTATGAATGTATTTTTACTCACAGTATCAAAAATAATTAAGTAGAAAATAGCGATTACTAAAGTTGTAATAATATATATTTCACAATAATTAAAAAAAATCATCGGTTTATGCAAATAGGCTAAAGAAATAAATAATTTCAATTAATACCGAAATAAAAATTGAAAATTATCAAGGTTACCTGTCTGAGAGAAGTTGCAATGCAATCACAACCAGTATCACCACCACCTATTACTACAACATCCTTATCTTTTGCTAAAAGAGGAGGAATGTTAATATCACCCATTTGTCTTTTCTGCCACGATTCAAGAAAACTCATTGCAAAATGAATACCTTGAAGTTCACGACCAGGAATTGGTAAATCACGTGGCCAAGTAGCACCGGTGCAAAGAACAATTGCATTGTGCTCTTCGTACAATTCCTAATAAAGAATAAAATGAAACAAAATTAAAACGCATATATAAAACAGCTATTCTGAAATTCTACAAACTTAAATCTAAGAAGATGCTGATTTGTTCAGATTTAGAAAAGATAATCCATCAGTCTGAAAAGTCAATCATCAGAATACTTGCATGTAACCATAATTTTTTCTCTGGCAACAAGAACATCAAAGTTGATTTATAAGATTTCAGAAGTACAGATCAGCACATAGGGATTAAAACTGAAAGTAAGAATTCATATATTGAAACTTAGATTAAAGAAAGAAGATGATGAAAAATGATGAATTTTAATTTATCTTAAAAGCATGCAGTGCTTCCTGGATATATAAAAGAATTGGATACTTGGATTAATTATGTTCAAACATCTTTTTCACAGAAGATTATTTCTTTATAAGAAAATACTCAATCGTTACAAAATTTTTTCCATTAAAGAGGAAAATGTGGAAATAAAAATTAAAGAATTATCAACTTTTATTCTGGTAGCACAGATTAATCATTTTATTAATTAATAAGTAGATATCTGAGACCAGATAACCAGATAAACTATAAACTTTTGTGGTACTGTAAATGGACTATCAATTATGAAACAGTATGTCAAATAATGATTGATAAAGAAATAATATATTATGACAGTCATAGATAAGTCAAGATAAAAAAGCAACTAATATTCCTTCAATCTAAAAAGTGCCTCATGAAATAGAAACAGCAATCAAGAGGTTTGAAGATATATCAGTTTAGTAGAAGTGTGAACTACACTTCATGAAATCTGAAGTCGTACATTATAAAGTAAACTATAAAAAACTCACAAAATAGCTTTTTTCAAATACAGTATTTATGTTGTTTTACTGCAATTTTTTTTCCTCCTCTATGAATCATGAGACCTTGCCGTTGGTGAGGGGGCTTGAGTGCTCAGTGATACAGAGTAGCTGGACCGAAGGTGCAACCATATCGGAGAGGTATCTGTTGAGAGCCAGACTAAAGAATGATTCCTGAAAGAGGGCAGCAGCTCTTTCAGTAGTTGTTAGGGGCGTGAGTCAGGACGACTTAAACGGCCATATCAACATCACTCAGTCCTCTGAGTACTGCGCAGCTGAAAGCAATGGAAAACTACAGCTGCTTTTTTCCAAGAAAATGTGACTCTCATGTGCATTTTCATATAACAATGATGGAGACGCCTTCCTTGGTAAAATATTCCGGAGGTAAACTATTCCCCTGTTCGGATCTCCGGGTGGGGACTACTAAGGAAGGGGTCACCAGAAAATTAAAAAATTACATTCTAAGAGTTGGAGTGTGGAATGTTAGAAGTTTAAAAAAGGTTGGTAGGCTAGAAAATTTAAAAAGGGAAATGGATAGGGCAAATGTAAATGTAGTAGGAATTAGTGAGGTTCGGTGGGAAGAGAAAGGCGACTTTTGGTCAGGTGATTTTAGAATAATTAATTCAGCTTCAAATAATGGGCAGGCAGGAGTAGGTTTCATAATGAACAAGAAGATAGGGAAGAGAGTAGAGTATTTCAAAACGCATTGGGGTTTAAAAATCTGAAGAAAAGGTGCCAGATGAATCGGTGGAATTTAGAGAAGCTTGAGGAAGAGGAGGTAAAGAAGATTTTTGAGGAGGACATCGCAAGAGGTCTGAGTAAAAAAGATAAGGTAGAAAATGTAGAAGAAGAATGGGAGAATGTTAAAAAGGAATTCTTAAATCAGCAGAAGCGAACTTAGGCGGAATAAAGAGAACTGGTAGAAAACCTTGGGTTTCAGACGATATATTGCAGCTGATGGATGAACGTAGAAAATATAAGAATGCTAGTGATGAAGAAAGTAAAAGGAACTATCGACAATTAAGACATGCTATAAACAGGAAGTGCAAACTAGCGAAAGAAGAGTGGATTAAAGAAAAGTGTTCAGAAGTGGAAACAGAAATGAACATTGGTAAAATAGACGGAGCATACAGGAAAATTAAGGAAAATTTTGGGGTACATAAATTAAAATCTAATAATGTGTTAAACAAAGATGGTACACCAATATATAATACGAAAGGTAGATAGATGGGTGGAATATATTGAA
The DNA here is from genome assembly GCF_047948215.1 of Lycorma delicatula. Classification (NCBI taxonomy): domain Eukaryota; kingdom Metazoa; phylum Arthropoda; class Insecta; order Hemiptera; family Fulgoridae; genus Lycorma; species Lycorma delicatula. The sequence continues at coordinate 5,688,831 of NC_134464.1, forward strand.
GAGTTATACGGAGGAAATGAATTAGAAAATGGTGTTATAGAGGAAGAAGAGGAAGTTGAGGAGGATGAAATGGAAGAAACAATACAGAGATCTGAATTTAAGAGAGCATTAAAAGATTTAAATGGCAGAAAGGCTCCTGAAATAGACGGAATACCTGTAGAATAACTGCGCAGTGCAGGTGAGGAAGCAATTGATAGATTATACAAACTGGTGTGTAATATTTATGAAAAAGAGGAATTTCCGTCAGACTTCAAAAAAAGTGTTATAGTCATGATACCAAAGAAAGCAGCGCAGATAAATGTGAAGAATACAGAACAATTAGTTTAACTAGTCATGCATCAAAAATCTTAACTACAATTCTACACAGAAGAATTGAGAGGAGAGTGGAAGAAGTGTTAGGAGAAGACCAATTTGGTTTCAGGAAAAGTATAGGGACAAGGGAAGCAATTTTAGGCCTCAGATTAATAGTAGAAGGAAGATTAAAGAAAAACAAACCAACATCCTTGGCGTTTATAGACCTAGAAAAGGCATTCGATAACGTAGACTGGAATAAAATGTTCAGCATTTAAAAAAAATTAGGGTTCAAATACAGAGATAGAAGAACGATTACTAACATGTACAGGAACCAAACAGCAACAGTAATAATTGAAGAACATAAGAAAGAAGCCGTAATAAGAAAGGGAGTCCGACAAGGATGTTCCCTATCACAGTTACTTTTTAATCTTTACATGGAACTAGCAGTTAATGATGTTAAAGAACAATTTAGACTCGGAGTAACAGTGCAAGGTGAAAAGATAAAGATGCTACGATTTGCTGATGATATAGTAATTCTAGCCGAGAGTAAAAAGGATTTACAAGAAACAATGAATGGCATAAATGAAGTCCTACGCAAGAACTATCGCATGAAAATAAACAAGTACAAAACAAAAGTAATGAAATATAGTAGAAATAACAAAGATGGAACACTGAATGTGAAAATAGGAGGAGAAAAGATTATGGAGGTAGAAGAATTTTGTTATTTGGGAAGTAGAATTACTAAAGATGGACGGAACAGGAGCGATATAAAATGCCGAATAGCACAAGCGAAACAAGCCTTCAGTAAGAAATATAATTTGTTTACATCAAAAATTAATTTAAATGTCAGGAAAAAATTTTTGAAAGTATATGTTTGGAGTGTCGCTTTATATGGAAGTGAAACTTCGACAATCGGAGTATCTGAGAAGAAAAGATTAGTAGCTTTTGAAATGCGGTGCTATAGGAGAATGTTAAAAATCAGATGGGTGGATAAAGTGATAAATGAAGAGGTATTGTGGCAAATAGATGAAGAAAGAAGAATTTGGAAAAATATAGTTAAAAGAAGAGACAGACTTATAGGCCACATACTACGGCATCCTGGAATAGTCGCTTTAATATTGGAAGGACAGGTAGAAGGAAAAAATTGTGTAGGCAGGCCACGTTTGGAATATGTAAAACAAATTGTTAGGGATGTAGGATGTAGAGGGTATACTGAAATGAAACGATTAGCACTAGATAGGGAATCTTGGAGAGCTGCATCAAACCAGTCAAATGACTGAAGACAAAAAAAAAAAAAAAAAAAAAAACTGCAATTTAAAAAAATTGTTTACTATAAGAAAATTAACCATTTCTTCAAACTGAAATGTTATCATAAGTTTACTAAATTTATAAATGTCTTTTTGTGTGTCATTTTTGGATGTTTTAAGTAATCAAAGTATATAATATTTTTATTACCACATTATTCATTATTATTCATAAATACTGAATTTAGTATCTAATTAATCTTTATTATTGGGCTATGATTCCATTACACACTTAATATCAAAATCATGTGATATGAGATTAATATGTAAACTACTATTTTTGTTCATTGTAAAATAATTTCAGATGGAAAAAATATTTTCTAACTATATTTGTCAGCAAAATATTAAGTATATATTCATTAAAACAATTTTTTCAGCCAAATATCATACCCTGTTACAATGTGGTAAGCTTATAATGTGGATCTTGCCACATAAACCTCCCTCTTAAACGTGCAGTACAAACCAAGAAAACTATAATCAGAAATAAATACAAAATTGTTAATCGCAAAAATGTAAATAATAATTGTTGTTACCTTAGCAGTAATATCTTTGCCGACATTAATATTTGTCTTGAATGATACTCCTTCATCTGCCATTAAGCTAACTCGCCTCTGAACAACCTCTTTGCTTAATTTCATAGTTGGTATACCATATTGGAGCAAACCTCCAATTCTGTCATTTCTTTCATAAACGGTAACTTCGTGTCCAGCCTATGATAATAAATTTAAAAAGATAAATGTATCATTTTTAGATAAAAATTAGGTTTACAGAACAAAGATCTGAAAAATCAAACAAAAATAGAAAACATCATAAAATTAATCTAGTTATCTGTTCTAAATAAGGGACATTAACAGAAAAATAACTACCTAATTTATGAAAAAAAAAGAAAGTAACTATTTTAAAATACTGAAAACTGAAGCCGAATTACACTTTTGTCATCCTTGAGTTTTATTATTAATTTCACGCAGTACAATCCATACTTCAGAAAGAGAGGATAATTGAGGAGGAAAGCAGCTACGGTGGTCTTGCTCAAGAGGATCACTTCTTATAAGAATTCTTCCTTGTTCGATGCCTTACAATATCTACCAGCAACTTGGCTGAGGTCATGCAAACCACACTGGGCTGATTTACAAAGTATCAATTCTGTTGATGTGGCCTCCAAGCGGCAACAACGCTGGAATGAATGTCCGCCCGACAATGCTCATCTGGTTCAAAATCCAAGAACGAAGGTTGAGGGATTTCAACTACCACGCCAAACCTGGTCGATGCTGAACCACATTAAGATGGGTCAAGGGAGTTGTGGTTACACCTTGAAGAGGTGGGGTTTCCACCCGTCTGCTGACTGCGATGGAGAGCAGAGGAGCAGACAATAGAAGATATTGTTATGGAGAGCCCACTTCGAGCGTTTGATGGCGATCTGGGGACTTTACATCAAGTGACTTGAATGCTCTGGACTGGTGATTGTCAAATTTGGACATTTCCATCTGATTGTGGATACTTTCATGTACTTGTAAAACCAAATATATATATATGCAAGGATAATCTCAATTTTGAAGAGACCCTAAATAATTCTTAAACTGTGTACGTTAGAAATACATTATCATTAACATACCTTAGAAGTCAAATTATGCTATTTTATTTGGAAAAAAAAGAAAATATATATACATATGGAGCGTATCACAAAGTTCTTGCAGGACTTTCATACTTATTCTACTTGTGAAGATAATGGAAAAAGTTCATATAAACATATGTCCTAAAATGTTTCATTTGCAAGTTATGGCTAGTGAAAGACTTCGCTTGGATTTCAGATACCCTGGTATTTATGTGAACTTTTTCCATTATTTTCATGAGTAGAATAGGTTACGAAAGACCCAGGAGAACTTTCTTATACAGCTGTATATAATAGAAGATCGGTTTTAGTGATGGAAAAAATATTATATATATTTTTCCTTCACAATATATATAAATATATATATATATATATATTATATATTCAGGATGATTCAGGAGAAAAGGAAAATAATTTGGGAACTGATTTTGGAGCTTGAAATAAGTAAAAAGGCTCATACAAATGTATGTTTGAAATGTTTTGTTATAAAGCTACTGGAGAAAAATTTCACCCAGACTTCAATTCCCTAGAAAAATGAGGTCACACTGAAATTTATAAGGTGTGGATAAACTTGATTGTTTCTTATGTTTTTTGACCTGAAAAATTGAATAAAACAGGTCTCAGAACCGTGTCCCTGTAGTTTCCATATCAAATGTAAAACAGAAAAGTTGGTGACAAAAAACAGGTTTTTTTAGGTTTGAAGTAGAATAACTTTGTTAAATGAATAATAAACATCTAAATTTTATTAATAAAACTTGAAGAGAATTTAAATCAGAGAAAATTGATGTAATAAAATTTATAAAAAATCTGATGTGGACACCACATGACTTTCTTGTACGCCTATTAAATTACATATACAAGTGTTTTTTTTAAATGAATTTTTTTTTTTTATAATTATTAATAAATCAATATATTTAAATTAAAAAAAAAAAGGAGATGAAGTCTGATACGAACCGATGTTCCCACCCCTTCTTAAGGTCCAAATATTTCACTAATTAAAATTTTATTTGGCTACACTTGTGGAACCAATGAAAATAAGTATCACTTATGATAGATATATCATTAAAAATATCTCAATGAGGGCTTATTACTACAGTTAATAAAAGGTCCAAAATACAATTTTTTTTGGATTTTGGGCTTTTTTGGACACTTTTGGTTCAGTTGATTATAATAAAAAAGGGGGGGGGGGTGCACGACTAGATGTTACAACAGTCCTAAATCAATAATTTCAACATCCTATGGCAAATCATTTTTGAGTTATGTGAGATACAAACTTAGTACATAAATACGTACAAATGTCATGCTGAAACTAGTCAAAATGGTTATTTCTGTTGAAATCTGAAAACTGAGATTTTTCGCGATCACAATACTTCCTTTACTTTGTACAATAAAGTAAGAACAGAACAAAAAATCAACTTTTATTATTAGAAATAAAACAGAACAAAACTTAACAAAAAAATGTTATGAATTTGTTAAAATTAAAAACCGTCTTTCATCTCATTTGTTCATTATGTTGAATATACGATACAATCTCAAAAATGATTTCATAAAATGCTGACGCATGCTTACTTCTAATTTTAATCGAAAACACAACAGATACAATAATAAAAAATAAAAAATTTACCTTATTCAGTTGCTGAGCACAAGCCAACCCAGCCGGGCCAGAACCGATGACAGCAACTGTTTTTCCAGTTCGATTTAACGGAGGTTCTGGTTTGATCCATCCCTGTTCAAATGCGTGATCAATAATAGCGCATTCAATATTCTTAATAGTAACTGGAGGCTCATTAATTCCCAACACACAAGCACCTTCACACGGAGCAGGGCAAACTCTGCCTGTGAATTCTAATAAATAAAATTATGTAGATTAATAACTGTTACACAAAAATAAATACGTTTATTACAAATTAGGTTCTGAATTAATAAAGTAAATTATACTCCTTATAACCTCAAGAGTTAAAGCATCCTAGAAATTGAAGGATATGAAGTAAGGATTAAATGTTACTGCTAAGTTCACAGTTTATGTATTAATTTCCTACATCATTACTCAAGGTTAAACAATGCTAATTGCACTTTCAAGGCTGGCTGTAGACACTTATTAGTGGCTAATAACTACAGTAATTAATGCTACTTATAATTCATAAAGCAAAAACCAGATTTAGCACTTCTAATTAAGCAATCAATCTGTTTTATGTAAGGTGCCTAACATCCATGAAAATTATGTTTAAGTATGTATTTTTTTACATACATAGAGCACATGTAAAAACAGAAAAATAAATTGATATTTCTATATTATTTGATATTAATTGAAATTAATATATTAAACCAGCTGGCATTTTGGATATTTTGTAGAATGAAGTCAGTTGTATGACTAAAAGTCAAAACTCAGGAGTATGAAGTCCCAAAAAATAGCTGTTTTCAACTTGGAATAGATGGATAACAGCTTGAAATTAGATGTTTTAGCAAACACAATACAAAAGCATTCATGGGCATAAATTATCACCTTTAAGATCACCCTATCAAAAAAGATGTAATATTTAAAACTAACAACAAAACGAAGATTAAAAACCAATGTACGTTCAAATAGAAAACAATAAATATTTTCGGAATTTTCAGTTACTACCGACAAACTGGACCACTGATTTTAATTCAATCAGGTTTTAGCCATAATAAAAAGCTTAGTAATTTTAAGAATGTGTAAAATTAACTGCTACATTAAAAGTTAAAGAAGGAAAATACTGAAGCAATTCCGTTTCAATGTACATTCTGTTTACTCTTCCTAATGCAACTGTTTATGTAATGATCTAAATAAAGCATTTATTCATTTAATTTTTTCTAACTCCAAAATGTCTATATATACTTTAAATATCCAATTATATCCAGTTCATAACTTACCTAAAAATAGTTTATTAAATTTTATAAATCTAATAAAAAATTTCATAAAAATTTTCAAGAACATTCAAATACAGTTATTAACTCTTTGTAGTATACTTGAACTTTCTGTTAATATGAGTAAAATAATTTACATATAATTCTAAAAATATCATTTGCCATTAGTTAAAATTTATTAACACAATGTACATTTTCACTATAGCAGCAGTTCCCAATTAGGCCGATCCTGTGTCTTACAAATTAATTGTGTTTAAGAGTAGTGTTAGGGGATAGAAATAGAGAAAGAGATAGAAAGGGAATGTAAAGAAATATCTAAACAATACGCTAATCTCCTTGAGATGAAATCACATTTTAAAAAAGTTTGAAATTTACCACAATATCTCGTGGCAACAGAATGACCAACCGTAATCTGCTAGAGGAGGTGCAAAATTCTACTTGGCAAATTTCCATTCGGAATGTAAATTTTAGTTTTCTTATCGTCAATTTTTATTTATTTTATTTTCCTGAAGCGGTTGTGGAGCCTCTGGCAAGTGCACGCAGACATCAGGGCTCCACAATCCACAGATTAGGAACAACTGCACTACATGAATTTAATATACTGACTTAGCTCATTTGAACAAATCTACTAACTTTTTCACATACCGTTGTCAACTAATTTTTATTTGTAAATTATTTAAGGTAATTTTTTTGAGACTTTTTTAAAGTGTATATCTAAGACAGCAAAACACCTAAAAAAACATGAAATTAGTATTTTATTGTAATGCAACAAAAATTGTTATTATCAACAAGAATTTAAAATACTTTTAATATTTTGTCATAATTCTGATTACATACAAGCTTTTAATACATAGAAATAGATGTACATTAAACTAATATTTTAATATTTGTGTTCTAGTTTAAAATCATATTTATTTTAAATATATTAAAAAATACCTATGTCATCGATGAAATTTGGTCGTTTAATTATTAACTCAAGAGTGTGTTTGGACAGAATCTAAATTTCATATAAAACTATTTTCTATACATTTAAAGCACTAAAATGACAGATCTCACTTTTCAAGAACGAATTAGAATGAAAAAATTTATTTATAAATAGGAAATTACCTGGGAAATTATTAGTCTGCAATAATTGATTTAGAGCTTCCTGCCAATTATTTAAAAAGACAAGATCATTCCATTTTGGAATAATATTTCCAAGTGGACATCCATGAGAAGATTGGCAGAATGGCACACCACATTCCATACAACGAGCAGCCTGTACTCTAAGACCTTTACGCACATGTGAAAAATTATATATTTCATCCCAATCTTTAAGGCGTTTTTCAGCAGATTTGTAAGGTGCAGTTTCACGTTGATACTTAATAAAACCCCTGCATCAATCAAACAAAAAAGATATCTTAAAAACTTAATTAAAAAAAAAAAGAAAAAGAAAAAGAAAAAGGTCATATAATTCAAGTTTTATGTACTCATACAGATAAAAAATCGTATATATTTAAAATAAAAAACTGGACTTCAAAAATATGAATAAAAATTGGAAACCAAAGGTAAAGGTTTCAATTTAGTAGAAATTTATTTAAATAAAAAAATTCTAGGTAACTAGGTAGAAATTCCATATTATAAATAAGATTAGAGATACTATATGGGGAAAAAATATAATTAAAGCTTGAATCCTTGATGAATGATAAAAAAAAAACACATAAAAAAATATTTTTAGAAATCAGATATATTAAAAAAAACAAAAAAAAAACAGAAGCTGAAAAAAAATAAACAAAAATAACTGACCTTCAAATGTTTTGATAGCACATACACACACACACACACACACACACACAACCACACACATGCATGCGCACACAATGCAGACATGTTCATTTCAAATACTAGAACAGATTGTAATAATTCATAGATTCTTAATTACAAGAGGTTAGAATTAAATTAATCGTTTTAATGTTCAAAAACTAAAATAGTGATCTAAAAAAAAAACTACATTAGTGAAACTGGCTGATTTGACTCTAAGAGCCTAATTTTCCATTCTTTAAGAATGGAACTTTATAATGGAATTTCAATATAGTATGGTGACAGCTCACATAAAAAAACCTTGCTGTTAATGAAAACCAAAATTTTTCTAATATTACTGATTTTTATTATTATTGAATTACTGATGAAAACAATGTAATTATCATATTCAGTAACTTGACCTAACAATGGTTTGGATAGTCTTTGGTCATTGATGATTATATTTGATGGTTTTTTGGGAAAGTCAGATGAATAATTGGGTTGCTCCCCACTGTGGAATTTATGATTACCATGTTAACCCTGATGCAATTTGGTATAAAATTCACCAATGATATTTTCTATAAATAGACATCTTTACTATTTTTTTTTTTTTTTAGTCAAATAATCATTTTTAACAGTTAAACATGATTTTGAATACAATTTCACAATTTTTAAAACTTTAGTACAGGAGATTGGAGTCAAACATCACAATCAAGTAGCCAGTTTTTTTTTGTATTAAGTACAATATAAATAAGCACATATTAAGAAAAAAATGGCATAAAAAATAGATCTTAATATTGCGGATGAATTTGCTCATACGTGCCTAACACATATGAGCAATTCAAGGGAAATCCTCAGCACTTCTGAAGATAGCAGTAACATTGGTAGATGAAAGTAAAATGTTTACATAAAAAAAATATACTTTTCAATCACTGTTAAAAAAGGATATTAAAATTTAAAGAAATATAACATTTTTAGAGAACATTCAAATTAATTACACACACGCACACACACAAAGATTATATACATTAATAAAATAAAATTATCAACAATTATATCAATAATAATCTATAATTTACCTGTAACATGATCTTTTTTATTAATGTTGTTAATTTTTTTTTGCAGAAATATTCTAACATGTGTGACAATATTGAAATTATTACAGTTTACTTTGCAAATCTGACTTTTATATTAAGTAAAGATGTTTCAATATTTTAACAACCAATGAAAAAACATACAAAATCATTTTGTGACACTAGCTGTCAATGCAAACTGTGACTTACATTACTACCTCCTAAAATACTGATTGTTCCTCCTGAAGCTTCTTCAATAGAAAGTAACCGATAAAGCTTCTAAAACTCAATCATATCATACACCTAGCTAAAAATAAACTGAGCTTCAAAACAAAAATTATGTATGAAAATGTCTAAATTAAATACCCAAACTGACAATACAATTTTCAAAAAACTTTTTTAAATAATTATTCGTCAGAATAATGAAAACAACATAAATAAATAAGTAATTAAATATACTTACTTATTCAGTGGAAATTAAGAACTTAGAATATATACACATCAGCATTCTTTCCTACATGAACATTAATTTTACGCAATGATTATTCGATATCCTTTCCTTAGTTATAAAGAAATGATCTTTTTCTCACAAGAATCTGAATCAGAACATATTTTTGATGTAGCGTTAAAAAAAGACAATGGTCTGCACAGTTAAAGAAGACAAAAAAGCAATTATATTGTATTATGGTAAAAAACTAAATGTTTGGGTAACTCTATATGAAGAGATATTTTATCAAAATATATTAATCCTCGTAAATTTTCACATACCGAAAATGTCTTGATTGTAGTTGAAAAAACTTTTTACTTTACAAGTGAAAAGAAAAAAGTACATTAGAAGTGAAGAACTCTTGTAATAATAATAATAATTGAAAAATATGAAGGATTACCAGAAAAGGATGAAGAGAATATCAAACTTTTTACTCTCTTTATGGACTTTTGTTTGCTTATAGATAAAAAGGTGTTGTATTTCCTCCACATCTTATTCTCAATTGTTATAACTCTGCTGATACTGTTTTTTATCATCCACTATACTAAAAATATGCTTTGGTTCCACTGTGATCTTACCCTTGTAAAATCTGTTTACCTATTATCACGTAATCTATACCTAAACCTAAAAATATATATTTTTTAAATTCTAAAAAAAATATTAAGATTTTGCGTCATAAATTTTAACGATAATAATACACAACTAAAAATAAACCACACGCATACAAAATAAGAGTAGATATGATTAACACATGATAACATAATAATAATATTTTTGAAGTTTTTTTATGGATAACTCTCTTTATGTTTTCATTTTTATTTATATCATCGGAGTGTTCATGTTTTAAAATTTCTTTAACTAACTCCATAAAAACACCAAAAACAATTAAATTAATCTGTTTAGAGACAATTAATTTGTTTAGCCTCTCCAAAAACTAATTACCCCATCATATCATATGATCGAACAGCTTATCTTTTAACAACAGTTAAGGTTTTTGTTACATCTAAAGACCACCTTGTTAGAAAATAATAAAATTCTTATCTCTGGAACAGTAAGATGCGATATAATATGATGAACACATCTAAATATTTATTTGCTGTTTAAATTTCTTTTAGCTCCATTACATGAGGGTTTGTAGTATCTACTAATGATAAGTCGCCTTGCTATTATGGGACAAGATTTATCTAAAAACACAACATGGAGTTGCCATTTAGGACCAGCTTCATGCAGCTCAATCGTTTAAGAAAAAAATTCAGTTCATATACTTGGAACGTCTTTAAAAAGTTCATGGATAATTTGACTTCTGGAATTTGATTTTGCATTTTTTTTACGATTCTCTGTCGAGTAGATTAAGATAAATAAACCAGTATCAAAAGCTAGGCTATACTGGAAAGAGAGGATCTTATTGACACATCTTATGCTTATCATTAAACGTTTGTACAATGAAGAAAATATTAAAATGGTGGAGAGCAGTAAATATATTTAAATAACACAGAAAGTTTCCTAAAGTTGTGCTTTTCCCCAGTCTATTTAATATCTATTAAATATTTTGTGTTTGAAAGTAGATAGTCCCATCTATTTCTGTATGCGATGGTTATTTTCTAAACAAATTATTCTTTGTAAATGATCAAGTGATAGTCGCTAATACAGATGATACTCTCCAAAGAGTGCTGTATGAATTCTTTGCTATATAAAGAATTAGTTGGAAAAGAACCAGTTAAATCCAAAACTCTCACTGAAGATGCTCCTACAGAACAAGTATCGCATTTCAAATACATCAGGTGTGTTATTAACAAATACAGGTAATGGAGACATAAACAAGCTCAATCGATTTTTATCTAAAACAATCTGTTCATCGTTAAACTATAAAACTCACAGCAAAACTTAATAATGTCCCCACGTAAAGTTTTACAGAATTAGACATCACGATTTTTGATATACAAGTGTGAAACACAGTCAATGAAATGTTGAAAGGCAGTAACATATAGATTATTACTGTAATCCTTCCTTCACACCGATAAAGATGCTGATCTTATTAATCAGATTATTAAGAAGGAACGGAATACAAAAGGACAAAGTACATACAGATAGGAATATATGGCAAGAACATGAAAAAAGGATGCATGAATAAAGTTCCCAAACTTATGCTTACTTAAAAGCCAAAAGAACATAGTTTTTCCTTTAATCATGTCTGAAGGCTAGACTATATTTCACACTATCTATTTACAACAGTAATCTTCAATCGCTTTGCAATTTATGTTTTTTTTTTTTTTTTTTTGGATGATAATTGTTTGGATAAATAAATAAAAAAACATCTTGCTGCATTAAAAAAAATTCTAAATGCTGTAGGAAAACATTTCGAATTTTAGGTAATTCTAGTTTGACAACTGCAATTTTATTATTTACGAAATCACAATTTCATTAAAAAACATAGTTAATATTTACAATAAAATTCTTTATGGAAAATACTGCTTAGATAGGGTTCTTATCAAAAACTATAAAAATACACATCTTATATATATATATATATATATGATCCAGATAAAGCTGTAATGAACAATATTTTCCTACTTTGTTTAACAATAATTACAACTCAATTATTTGAAGAATATACTTAAGCGATTTAAGAGGATAAACAAAAATCAAACCTACAATTTCAATTGTAATATTAAAATTAAAATCAATGTGTTTAACTATTGCTGCTTATCAAAACTACACAAAATAATATAAAACAAAGATAATAAAAAAAATACCGTAGGACAGGAAAACAGTCTTACAAAAAGAAATATTATTTTTTTAATAAGAAGTAAAAAGTAAATTAGGAAAATTACTGGTCAGAAATTAACTTTCTATTGTTTACAAAAAGAAGAAGGATGGAAAAATTACAAAAAAAAGTTCTAATAGAACTGTGAATAATTAATAAATGTTATTTTTAAATAATTGCTGATTGAACAATATAAATTTGCTGTTATTGTGCTGTTGCTGTTATTTGCAAAATTGTGCTGTTATTGTAGTTTCTTTATGATGAGCAAAATAATGCTAACAGCTGAATGAAATTTAAAAAAGATTTATTCCCAGAATTCTTTGGGTCAGGTTCACTATAGTGTTTATTTATTTTTTATTAAGCTGCTTTTACATAAGATTAATAAAGAGGATATAAATTCTCTTTTAAACACAAGAAAATCCTGCACTGATGAAATAAACATGAAAGATAGGTATTTATAGTGTTCAATCATTTAAGTGACTTTTTTTAAAAAGGAGAAAAGATGTTAAAAAATGAATACAAAGACCGCTTTGAAAAGTTGTAATTTTAACTGCAGGAGAAATAGTTAATTAACAACAATTTAAGCGTGAAAGAATTTACTGCAGTTTAAATTTTTAAATAAATTAAAGTCTGCTAAACTGACATTAAGTCAAGTAAATTAAAATACTAAGTAAGTTAATTAAGTTAAAATAATTAAATGTAGATAGACTGTTATTAAAATCTAATCTGTTTGTGAATTAATGTTTTTTTAAAATGTATAAGAACCATGAAATATGTTTTACGACTGCAACTTTAATTAACAAAATTGAGGGTCATTTCATTCATGATGTCAAAATTAGTGGCACCACTCTTATGCAATTAACATGGTACAATTAGAAGAAAACTTGAAAAAAAGAAAAAAGGAATCTGTTAAAAATTGTTCATTATTCTCCTCATAAGAAGTGGTCAACTGTCCCATCGCCCTTGTCGAATTGTGTAAAGGATTTAGGGTTGGTGCGGAGGGGGGTGTGAAAATCCAGTAAAATGTTTTTTTTTAGTTTTTTCTGAATATCTCAAAAACTATTCATTCTACCTCTATCACTTTACACAAAATTAAAGAACATCAAATTCCAAACAAAAATGGTCCTATATATATTTTTTGCTAATCAGTGGTTGTGGAGATATGAAGGTGGTAAAAATTTCATTGAATTTTCACTATATATTAAGTTTCTCTCTACTGTTATAAGAGTGCTATGTGACTGTTACAATTCTTAATAACACTGTTTGTAAGAACCCAAACCAGCTTTTACAATGGATAGTGTAAAATGAGAATTCCCTGCAAATAATAAAAACAAGATATAATTGATTCTTTACTGACGAGACACTTATAGGAAGCAGGTTGAAACTTACAGGAATTTCTCCAGACAACCGTAGATGCTGACACAATAATAGTTTCTACAGCTATTACAGAGTCAGAAAAAAGAATTGAAGTAGTAATAATTGGTGATGACACTGATCTTTGGTTCTGTTGATCACCCGTGCTCCACCCAACAACCTATTAAAGATTGGTTTGCAGTACTCAACCATGTGCACAAACTGTGCAGGGTATGGCTGCAGCATAAGAGATCTTTCTGAAGAGGATCGTGATCTCAAAGATTATTTCCTTGAAGAGGAAGGGGCCCTACTGAGGATATCGACAATCCTGATGAGTTAATTGCTTAAATGACACATAATCCCATAACTGAATGTACTGCACATACTGTGGTTTAATTATAAATTTTGGTTGTGATTTAAATTGTACGTTGTTTTTTTTTTATTTTATTGAATGTAATTTTTTGTTTTTACCTGTTTCTCATATGGAACAATTAGGTAGTACGAATAAACATACATACATGTATCTCTCAAAAAACAAGTACCTTCTTATAATGCATAAGTAGTTGCTGAAAAATAGCTAAGAATAAACATCCACCTAAATTGAGCTGATTTGAAGGTACTTTGAGTAATATTTACAAATGTGGAAATTTGATGAATTTATCTCTGCAACCATTGACTTTAACAAAAAAAACTGTGTAGGATCATTTTGATAGAAATTTAATTTTGTATAGAATGATGTTTGCAATAGAACGCATAGCTTTTGAGATATTTGGACAAAATAAAAATATACCCGTTTACTGACACCCCCTCCTCGCAAAACATGTCATACAATTCAGTGGGACTTTTTACAAGGAGGGTAAAAAACAATCTGTGACAGGAGGTTTTTTTGGATGTTAGGGTTACAGCCCTACTTGTACTGCACTGTATGAGGTGCGATAATAAAGTAACGAGACTGATTTTTCTTTGCAAGATGTGGCAACCCTGCAGCTTACGTAGGCACACAATCTTTGACCTTGGTCTATAAGCTACTTCTAGTCCAAGCGGCACATTGATGCAACTGCTCAGTCGTGAGTTGTGGTGTAATAAGCGAACAGGTGTTTGTGTCTTTCGTTACAGAAATGAAACCGCAAAATATTGCGTAATGATATGCCTTTTCTTTTTGCGTTAAATCGGGTGAAAACGCGACAACTTATAGTAAGCTTCAGAAGGCTTTTGGAGAGGAGGTTATGTCAAGAGCTCAAGTTTTTCGGTGGCATAAAATTTTTAGTGAAGGCAGAACGAATGTTGAAGATGAAGACCGCAGTGGATGATCATCAACCTCATGGACAGATGTCAACTTGACCAGGGACAGATGTCAACTTGACCAGAGTGCGTGAAATCGTACGTTCTGATCGAAGATTATCCGTGAAAATGATTGCAGAAGAACTCAACATCGATCGAGAAACGGTTTGTTTAATATTAACTGAAGATCTTGGTATGAGAAAGATTTGTGCAAAACTGGTCCCCAAAAATCTCACACAACAGCGAGAAACACAGAAAAATGTGGCAGCCGATCTGTTAGAGCAAACGGAAATCAATCCAGATTTGTTGAGCCGTGTTATCACTGGTGATGAAGGTTGGTTTTTTCAATACGATCCAGAGACAAAACGCCAAAGTTCGCAACGGTGCTCAAAGGGATCACCCAGACCAAAAAAAGCTAGCATGTCAAAGTCAAAAGTGAAATGCATGCTTGTGTGCTTCTTCGATTCCAAGGGAATTGTTCATAAAGAGTGGGTGCCTCCTGGACAAACAGTTAACCAATACTTCTACAAAGAAATTTTAGAAAGACTTCGTAAACGAGTTCTTCGTGTCCGTGCCAACATTGCTGATAATTGGATTCTGCATCACGATAATGCGCCATCCCATACTGCTCTGTCAGTACAGCAATTTTTAACCTCAAAACAAATTTCAGTACTACCACAGCCACCTTATTCACCAGATATCGCTCCGTGCGACTTTTTTCTATTTCCAAGAGTCAAAATGGCGGTCAAGGGACACCATTTTCAAACAACACAAGATGTCCAAAAAGCTGTGATGAGGGTCTTGGAGGATATTACAGAAGATGAGTTACAGAAATGTTACCATCAATGGCAGAAGCGCTGGAATAAGTGTATGCAATCAGAGGGGAACTACTTTGAAGGAGACAACACTAAACATGACTAAAACGGTAAGCAACATTTTTTTTCACATCAGTCTCATTATTTTATTGTCGCACCTCGTATGTCTTAAGTTAAACTACAATTATTAAAATTACCTTGTAAAGAAATTTGCCATTTTTATTTGACAAACTGAGATCTGCTAAGACATGACTTTTAAAATGGTGAATTAAGGGCCAAGTTAGATCTCAATACATGCATTAACTTGAGTTAAACTAAGCAGTCTTGCTATTTTGTTGAGATTTCAGTGGACCCTCTGCTTAAAAAAAAATAAACTTGCAATGATGAAAAAAATTACACGGTAAATTTTCAGTTAAAAAAAAATTCTGTTTCTTACAAAAATTGGGTTTTGATAAGTGCCATTCTAATTCTGCCAATTTGATATCATATAGCAAAGCACAAAAAAGTACTAAGTATGATAAATCTTTAATTTCAGGATTAAATTATGGTTAACAGTTTGATTTAGTAATAAAAAAATAATTATTAATTAATCGATTTATTTTGGAAATTATTAAAATGGTCCTGCCAATTTGAGTTAAGTTCTTAAAAGATAAAATGATCAGTCACAGATGATTTCATAATCTGAAAACGATCTAATCTCTAAATGTATCTAAAAATTAAATGAGAAATAAATTCCAGTATAATTTTATGAATGAAAAATTCTCTAATATTAAAAATCAAATAAAAAATTCTCCTGATTTTATTTCTGAGTTCTTCCATTAATACCAGAGACCAGGGCAAAATCTTAAGTATGATCCCTTAATTCAACAATAAGCTGAAAAAAGAGCAAATATCAGCTTTGCATGAAAAGTTACATTCAACTGAGTAAAGTATATGGAAATAACATATAAATAATTTTACTACAATCTAAGACTAATGCAGGAATCAAAACAATCTAAGAGCTGTGGAAGGCAAAAAGGGGAAAATATTTTTTTTTATATCTGTTTTTTGGCAACTTTTTGGACAAAGAAAGTTTTTCTAGCATTGTTTTATAGAAACAATATATAATTTCCAACTGAATCATTTAAATGATATTTTGGAGGTTTCTGAATATCACACAACCAACCTCTGTGGCAGAGTGGTGATGTGTCTCTCTGCCTTTCATGTTGAAGGAAGGTTCTCTGTTTAAATTCCCATCAGGTTTGGATTTCTTCACATGCTACAAAAATAATTTATTATCATAGAACAGAAATAACAATGACAGCTGTACTGGATACAGGCCTACTAGTTTCTGGAGAAAGAATAAATAAACATCTATGAAAACAATATAACTTACCATAATGTTTAATAAGAAAATAAAAGATTACAAGAACATTGATAGTAAAGTCTATAGAAATGTAGAGTAATAATTGAATGAACTAAAAAACAATTTAATTACAATTTTTTCCCTTTTTATGAATATACTATCAGTAATTCTAAGAGTTTCATAGTAGATTCTTTTCATAAATAATTAATTCCAGTGATTAAACAAAAGTGAAGATAAATAATCTATTATTTCATTATTTATTACCATACTTACAGAGGTTTTTTCAACTAAGTACCGTAACTGTGACACTTGATTTTCTTCGGCCAAAAATTTCGAAAGTCCAGTCACCGAATGCAGTTTTCGTATCGCACCTGTGAAGAATTTTTTGTGGAAGCACACAATTTTCCCCCTAACTAAGCTCACATTTTATTTACATACAATTATATAAATTTTATTCAAAATATATGTATATATATATTTTTTTTCAGTTCTCATTAATACATTATATAAAAGAAATGTTGCACCAATATTGCATCACCTCTTTTATAAATTGACTTAATAAATAAATAAGGAAAAAGTTTTCATAATTAAAGCATTAAAATGATGAGTTGTAAATTATTTAATATATTTATATTAATTTGTTTGATATTAAGATGCATGATATCCACTACAAAAAAATTAATGCATACAGTATGCACATTAACTCATACATGCATACAAAATTAATTTATAAAATATAAAAATTAAGAAATCTAACATTAAAAGAGTAAACTACATCACAGTCTCATATAGGAATGAAATATTCACAACAAATGTGTGGCATCAGGAAAAAATAAAAATATGAAATCAATGTTTCTACATCATCTCATTAAATGTTATATTTTAATATTCTCTTATTAAGGTTCTATGGAATAAACTTTGGAAATTCTTTGAGAAACAAAGTAATGAATTTAAATATTTTTATGAAAATCTTCAATCCTGAACTTTCACCAATGATCTAAAAGAAATAACCTTTATCACAAAAAAGTCGATCAAAAGTGAAAAGCATAATATGCAGGTAAGTTAATTTTATCAAATTATTTTTAAAAAGTAGAATGATTGTACATACTAATTTAATGATTAAATAATTTACAGTAAGTATATGTAACGAAAGGGTTTTGGATGTAAAATTAAACTGGAATAAATGTATAAGGAGAATTGGAAATAAATCATAAATTGCAGAAAATCAAGAAAAGAACTTTTAAGCTAAGTCTAAGAACTTTTTGACAGCACATCTTAGTTAAGAAGGGGCTATTTTAATTTTGTATTAAAATGAAAAAAAAAAATTAATCAATAATAAAGACTCAAAAATCTTAACAAATGAGAGGGAAAAATCTTGTTTGAATTTTTGAATGTTTACGATTATTGAAATTCATTTACGGGCTATATAATAACTATAAAAATAAATAACTACAAATTCAAGCGACAAGGAACACGTGCTGAACAAATGAAACAAGTTTCTTTATATGATGAAAGCATTTTAGAACTAATTATTACATGTATGTGCTAAATATTACACGTGAACAAAAATGTAACTAGATGAAATACACTTACTTCCATATCTTAGAAGTGCCATAGTCAGATAGTGAAAAAGACAGTGATGAAAGAAACCTTTAAAAAAATAATAAATAAGACTATTTGTTTTTTCCTCAACCCAAAGATCGGTGGACCTTATAGTTTGTTATTTAAAACCAGCTTCTTAAATTCTTGTAATATTTTCTTCCTTCACTTCATCCATGAACCCTTTTCTAGGTCCTCTTACCTTTCTTCCCTCAATAACCCTCTACCGACACAGTAAACCCGCTGTAATGTCAAAAGTAAGTGACCTATTATATTTCTTCTTCTGCTACTATCGCTAGTAATTTTCTTATTACATCTACTCTTCTTAGTACCTTCTCATTTTTCACTCTGCTTGAGAAACCTTAAAAATTTTTCTACAAGACCACATCTTGAAACTTTTAAGTTTTATTTTTTTCTGTTTTTCTTATAGTCCATGTCTCTAAGGCGTATATAAAAATATTCCAAATTAAACTTTTCACTAGGTGTTTCCTTGTTATAAGCGCAATACCACATCAACATTAGTAAACTTGTCTTTCTGTACAAAGCTTCTTTAGCCTGTGCTACTCTCCTTTAAACATCTACAAAGCATCTTTCATCCGATGAAATATTACTTCCCAGGTACTTAAATGTAGTAATTTGTGTTAGTTTTCTCCTTCTAACCGAACCTTAGCTCTGTGTTTTCCCTCTCATACGCTTCAGAATTTTTGTTTCTCTTCTATTTATTTTTACTACTTACTCACTAAAATAATGTTAATATTGAGTAAGCTGTCTAGTAGTTCTACTTTATTATTACCCATTAAGGCATGGAAAAATCAAACGATTTAGTAGTACTCGCCGCTTATCTTTATTCCATTCCTGCTGATTTCCATAAATTCTTTCATACCCAATTAGATATATAAGTTAAACAATAAGGGTGACAATCCACATCCTTTTCTTATGCCTTTCAAAATACGAAAGGTTTCTGATTTCTATATAGCTATAGAATAATTCTTCAATCTCTGAAATCTACTTTAACACTTCTAAACATTTTAAGTATGGTATTCATATCATCGCCAAAAGCTTTTGATGTTTAAAAAGCGATATCCATGAAAGCTATCGCAATCCCTTTATTTAATCGCAAAGATTTTCCAATATGACATACAGCCCAAGAATAGTTTCCTCAGTTTTATCTAAAGGCGACTTCCTGTAAGTTTTCCCTATTTTCTTTTTATTTAGAGATAGACGATTTTACTTAATATTTTACAGGCATGTGACTCAAAGTTCTACATTCTTTACATTTCATGGAATGCTAATGTTGGGGATACAAATCATACGCATTTGTTAAAATTCTTATGCTAACTCACTTTTTGTGTCCATTTTATTGTATAGCTTTTCTTTATCCTTTAATTCTAGTGCCTAGAGGATTGAAAGACATTCAAATTACACTCCCTGGTATCTTAACATACAACAGTTATTTAATGTAAACAAATAAATATAAATAACTAAAATTTCAAAAAATAACTAATTAATTTAAATAATGAAAAATAAATTAACAGAAATTCACAGTATTAAACAAAAGATTATTATTATTATATTGACTTCATTTAAATAGGAAATTTTATCTTCAATTTAAGTATGAGCATATATTCCCGTAAAAAATATTTAGCTATGCAAAGTTGATTTATCCTATACATTGAACAGGGAATAATAAAAATTACTAGTCGACAAAAATATGATTAAAAAAAATTCTAAAATCAAAATTAGATCTTTAATGTAGAAGAGCGAGTAATATGAATATAAATTTGAAAAAATACTTAAATAAATCTTTTACACAATAAAGAAAACTACTAATTACCAAGAAAAATTAATAATTTGTTAATTACTCAAAGTAGTTACAAAGAACTAGGGAGAAAGAATTTATTACAACTAAACAAATTATTGTTATGAAATGAAAGCCAAAAGATAAAAAAGTAAAATTAGCTGTTGAGGTTTGCAAGATTCTGGTATATATATTATTAAAAATTTAGTTTGATTTGAACGCTATCAATATTAATGTACTTAAGTGACAAGAGTACATACAATTAATGATTATTTCAGGATTAGTTGATCTGAGAATAAAAGAGACTGCCAAAGTATAATTGGACTGACTACTTTCATCACTCATATAATTCAGGAGTAAAGGATGCGATTATAAAATATTAAGGATGTATAAAACAATTTTGTTTAGGGGAAGATTAACTGAAAACAAATAGAAATGTCAAATTTTGAAAACTCATACAAGACAAGTTGAGATCATGATCGATTGATTAAACTTTAGCCAAGCAATTAAGAAAATAATGTAGCATCTACTGATATAATGAAAAGAAAGGAGCCACACATTATACACTGATATCACACTGACAAGAGAAATGATCAAAAAAACATAATGGAACCAACAAACAAGTAAAAGAGGTTAACAAACTGAAGACTGACAAATAAATTAATTAATATGAACCAGAATTAAGTGGTTTCATTAAACAAGCAACAATTTTTTTAACCGATTAAGCAAAACAAAAAAAAGTTAAAGAATGTTGGAAAAATGAGTGATAAGCCAATCGATAGGATGAACGAATATAATATAGTTTTCAGTGGATTAGACAATTAAAAAAAGGATAATAACAAGAAATTAAAGATGACTGCAAAGCTGCAATAAAAAAATAATTATAAGATAGATCTAATAAAGGAAGAAAGAAAAAAAATAGTAACAATACTAACATAAAAGTCAATATAAAAAAACCAACAAATTCACACACACCTTTCACTGAAATAAATAACACGAAAGCTTTAATCTTACAAAAAAGGGTAGAAAGACAAAAGAACATAATTTAACCAATAAAGTTATTTACTTATATTTTAATCCTAAGCAAGCCTAAAATTAAGGCTTGTCCGATGCAAGATAAACACTTTAGGAATTAAAATTACCAGTAATTTAATTTAATATAAAAAAAGTATATGTCATTTTTTTGAGTTTCCCCTTTTTATAATAACAAGAAAACGAATCGCTGGAATTAAATTGAATTAATTTGATTAGAGTG
Organism: Lycorma delicatula; assembly: GCF_047948215.1. NCBI lineage: Eukaryota > Metazoa > Arthropoda > Insecta > Hemiptera > Fulgoridae > Lycorma > Lycorma delicatula. The sequence continues at coordinate 5,710,476 of NC_134464.1, forward strand.
GGTGCCACAAAGAAAATGCAAGACTTAATACCTCTGAACTATATCTTATGAACCGTAAGTTTTATACTATATTAAAACTTTTTTTTCTGTGCTGTTATTTAAAGGTGTAATTTTTTATTTAAAGAAAGCTATGGATAGAATAGAAAATATATATAAAAAGTACTCTGCACTAACCCTCATTCACAGTGATGCACAATAAGATACGAGGTCTTGTATGCTACAATTACATGAGGCGACTTTACTCTTTTCCAACAATCTTGGGAGTTTTAATGGAGTCTTTCTTTCTTTCATGATTCTTAAATCATTCTAATGCCAACTGCAATTATATAAATATATATATATATATATCATAATATTGTTGTTAAAATATATGATTTAGTGCAAAAAACTTCCTAACTGAAAGTTTTTGGCATAATAGCGATAACTGAAATAAGAAATGTTACCTATACTAGATAACTAATTAGATAACTAATTATTTATCTATACTAGATTTGTTTAATTACACCAATGGCAAGTAAAATTCTATTCTTAAATTCATTTAAAACCATTTGCTTTGTATTATCATCTCTTAACAAAGTTATGGAAAGATGAAATGACATTACTAGGAAAACATGTGAAAATGGATACTTTTTTATATGTAATTCTGTTTAATCTCTACAGGCTTTTATAAAAAAAAATGGTAACAGAATAATAATATAGAAAAGGTGAAGTTTTAATAAGGTATAGCTGCCGCAATGAATTTTGAAGCTTGGAGAATGACGGCTAACATGGTGCCTGTTATCCAAACTGAAAACATTTAATTTAGTTTTCACACACAAAAGCAAACTGCTTTCTTGCAAATACAACTTATTATTTTATGTTACTGGATGGTATTATGGATTACTTTTAAATATTTTCTAATTCTGCTGTTTATACTTTATAAATGATTAAATATCTTGCCATAAAAAGAAATGTTATGATATATTTTTAAATGTTATAAAAAATGTAGGCCTATTCTCAACAAGTATTATAACTGCATCAACAGACAATGCTAAATGATAAATTAACTAGTATTATAATTGTCTGCTATATATAAACATAATTTATAATCTATTGTGATTTTATTTATTGTAAAGATAAATGCGAACAAGCCAAATATTATAACTATGAAAATGAGTTAATTACCTTTCTTAAAATCATATCAAGAAATAAAATAGCTATGTTTTTTGTTATGTGCACATAAATTTCAAATACAGCCAGGCCAATATAAAAATAAATAATTACCCATAAGCCTACATTATTGAATACTTGAAAATAATCCAATAACCCAGTGATTCCCAAACTGTGTGCCGCAGCACCTTGGGGAGCCACAGCCTCTTCACAGGGGTGTCTTGACATATTGTAAAAGCTTTATAGGTGAAACAAGACATTTATAATTATTAATTTAATGTTAATAAAGTAAGAAAATAATGAAGATGCACAAGCTTTATTTATTTTTATCTCTTACTTACAAGTAGTCATACTTTTACTTAGGGTAGGGCACCATAAAAAAAATTTAATTGAAAAAGGGCACTATGATTCGGAAGCGTTTGGGAACCATTGCAATAACGTATTTATTCTGTATTTATTGATCCTCTAAGAGCATTTGTGCAAATTACATTTCTTTTCTTTCGAGTTTTGATTGAGAAACGTAATCACATTTTATAATCGGTTGTGTATTTTTATTCTTTTATAGTTGATTGAATTCAAGTCTATTGTAAAAACCAAAAACTAATACGGCAGGTGCAGGAAATAATAAGTACTATCAGTTTATGAAACAAGAAGTGATTGATTTTTGAAGTTGGAAAAAAGATAAATACCTGATCATATTAAAAAATATGAAAAAAGAACAGCAGTTCTGAGTGGGGATTTGCGATTCCAAATCCAAAGAGTGAATTGGGCTCCATGGAGCGGATGGTAGTGTCTTGGCTTTTCATCTGCAGGTTCTGGGTTTGAATCCCAGAGGGACTCAAACCCGGAGAACCTGCAGATGGCATTAGGGGTTACGAATTAGGGATGGCATTTTCACACATGCTACAAATCATTCATCTCATCCTCTGAAGTAATACCTAACGGTAGTCCCAAAGGTTAAAAAAAAAAAAATCCAACAAGTGAGAAAAGAGAAAAAGTGTTAGAAAAATTAGTCGAAAATTCGATGGAGACTTTGTTCTCTACTCCAATAAAATACAAACCCCGTGAAATGCCCGCGACGGGACTAGATGACTTTGACAGTGTATGGTGAGATGGACTACAAACGAATTTCACGAAATTCATAATCAACTGCTGATTGTGAAAAAGATAACATTATCGCTTAAAGATGTCATTGGTTACTAAGAAAGAGAGGCAACTTTGAGAATAATATAAAAAAAAATTGGGCTTCAGGAGGAAAAAAACCGAAAATAACAGGAAGGTTCTCACTGAACGACGTGACATAAGGTTTAAGCGTATTCAGTATCCGAAAATAAGCCGACAGTGTACCCTGATGAATCATACACATTATTTTCTAACACTACAAATAAATCATGGTGTAGTGATTCAAATGATGGGCTACTTCAAAAGATATGATTTATTATTTCTTTACAAGATAGTGAAAGTGACAGTGATGATTACAATGATTGTGATAACAGTAACCTTGGAAATTCTAATATTTCTTGCAAATTAAATGGATTCACACTCTTTAATTAAAATTATTTTATTTTGTTCTAATATTTTAAAATTAGCTTCTGCTGCAATTTCCATTATTTAGTATTTTTAATTTTTATCTTGCATTAACTTTTGAATATCTGTTAGACATTAAAGTGGAACACCAGCACTCAATGAAGGTAGTAATTATATTTGACCTGCACGTTACGTCATTTTATGTGTAGGCCTGCTATTGTACTATTCCCAGCTTCACTTAAGCAATTAATTCTTGTCATGTTTACCATTTTGAAAAATGCGTAACATTTTTTTTACAGAAAATGGTTGGATATTAATTAAACATTTTTCAGTGAGTCAATTAAATTTACATAACTTAATTTACATAGAGAGAGAGAGAGAGAGAGAGAGAGAGACAGATAATTAATTAGTTTAAATTAAATTAAAAAATGTAATAATGTTCAAAATATTAGCTATACATTGAGGTAATTAAAATTTCAAAAAAATTGTGTTCTGCAATCCTACACTAACACCACAATACATCTTACAAAGGCCCATTTGTTGTTAGGTAATGAATGAAATATTATGCTAAAAGGATAGTAGAATGATTTGAATTGCAGCTGTCACTGCCATGGCACCAAGCATCAAGATTTGTTGCGAGCCTATATAAACCTTAATTTTTTCACAGAGTTTTAGAAAGAACTGATTAACTTATCAAATATAAGTTTTTCTTAAAAGAAAAAGAAGTTATAGTTTGGCTCTCAGCACATGGATCAGACAAAAAATGACTGTACCTAATCTTGGTGCAGGCAGTCCGAGGATGTGATTATGCGAGTTTATTGACTCTTAATTACAGCATTCTTTTACACATCAATATGGTGGTGTATATATTAATTAATCTTTAAATATTTTAAAGCATATATTCGAGTTAGCCAAGCTAAACCAGGGTATACAATTTATCGGAAAAATGGTTTAAAATTTGGTCAGTGAATTCTCATTAATCAACTCTTCAGGTTTGTTTACGACACAATACTGTTTACTTTAATTGTATTTTATTGTAATTTATGTATTATGTAATAAACTAAATAGAAAATTATAAATCATTAAAATTATTCAGGATCAGTTTATTATAATTATGATGCAATTTTTTTGTTTTTCTATGATACTATATTTTTGGTACTTGAGTTTGAGTATATTTTATTGTATTAAATTTTTTTATTAAAAAAATGGATGACATCTACAATCCTAAATTATTCTTAAAATAATAATAAAAACAACAACAATAATAATAATAATATCCCAATCCAAGAAGGGTAGGAGTCTCTGGCTTTCATGTGGAAGGTTCTATGTTCAAATACTATTTTAGTCTTTGTATGTTTCACATACTAAAAAATTCATTTCTCATTATAAAAAAAAATTGTGGGTAGGTAGCTATAACTGTGGATAAGCCTACAGTTGTGGAGTGTGAATTAAATAATAACAGATTTGTGAATCTTTTTGACTTTGTAATATCATTTTCAGTACTTTACAATTTTTGCTGATAATTAAAACAACAAAGTAACTTACAAATCAGCATTTTATGGTTATTTCTTATATTCTCTAACATTCTATTATTCATTTACAATCTTTTAGCTTTCATTTCAAGAGGTAATGCTTAGTTTTATATATAACTTAATGCTTTTGTCTTTTTTTTAAAGTAACAACATTTTGATTAAACATGAATAGAAAATGATTTTAATAATGATAAACAAAATATTATCATTAATAATATCCAAGCACCGTGTAGTAATAAGTCCAAAATTTTCTCTGATGCAAAATAATGGAATTTATTCAAAATAAAATAAGACACAATTTGTATTTAATCAAACTACTTTGTCAAATTTTATTTACTAGTCAAACTTTAGCGACCCATATTGGTTTTTAAATTAAGATAAAACTGCACAGACTGTTTTTTGTTTTATAATTTGTTTTAGAATGTTTTTTGTAGTAAAAGAAATACAGAAACACAAAATACAAAAATTGAAGATATGTAATTATTTATTAAATGTGCTATAATATGTTCAGAATTTTATTTTTAATTTGATATGTGACAGTTAATCTTGCTTTAAAGTAACTGCCATTCTAGTCATACCATTGCTACTAACAGGATTAAATTACCCCTTTTTACTGAGTAGCAGGATCTAATTAAAGACACCGACTTAAAGAGTTTTCCATATAAAATAATGATTTCACGGATCTATATTCAGAATGAATAGAAATGGAAGTGTCAGTTCAGAACATATTACAAGGATTTGTGTCATTTTTTTCAGGTGTTCTCAATCGGTTATTTTTTTAAATTGAGTATTTAAAAAAAATGATTCATAACATTATTATTACTATTAACAGCAATATATTGAGTGTTAATTGGGTGTTTAAAAGGTTCAATCTATCAAAAAAATTAATTTTGCCTAATTCTTACACAATAATAATTTAGAAACCTTTATAAAGTTATTATATTTCTAGTAGTTAAAATGCCTTGAAGTAATTACATCATTATATATCTTGCATGAGACAAGCTTACACAGTACACTTTTCAACTTAAAATAAATTAAATAGCGATTGAAAACATAAGTAAATAATAATATTAAAATAAAAGTAGAATATAATTACTCTGATCGACAAATGAAATACTATCAGTTGGCTTATGAAACTTGAAAATAATAATAATAATAAAAAAACAGAAATAAAATCATGATCTCAGATAAATTAAACAATTTTTTTTTTCATTTGAAATATTAAATGACTGATGATTAAAAGAAGATATTAAAAGATTGTACCTTTGTTTATCTAAAATTTTCTCCAGTCTTTTTTTCTCAACTGCTGTATCAGTAATAGTTTCTTCAATATCTCTTATCGGTGCTGACACTGTAGTAACAGGCAAAATAGAATCAGTTTTAGCTGGTGTAGTTGCAGTTTGTTTCTCCTCTGCTAATTGCCTTAGTGCTCTTTGATATTCATATGGGAATACCTAGAAAGAAAGTAATACTTTTTGTAGAAGACACAGAAGAAAAGATATATTTATAAGTAATGACTGCATGTTTAGATAACTATATGGTTAATCACCTCTGGCTAAAGTTACCTGGTCTTGAATACTTTAAATTACTGATAGAGATTTTTTTACAGCCTTCCGAACGGTTATGTAAACCAAAATTAGTTGTTAAATAGAAATACTTTCAGGGAACACTTTCCAGTATCAATTTTGGTCGGTCTTCTGCACTAAATTCTGTTATGGACGCACGTTGTCCATTTCTTTGCCTGTTCTTAATTTCATATTATTGATCAGTGTTTGTAAATTTGTACTGTAATTATCTGTGGATGTGTCAATTCGACCGAGTTAAGTATTCTCATGACAAAATTATTTAGAGAACTTCTTCCCAAAAATACAGTGTTTCAAAATGAATATTGGGGTTTGTATTATTTCTCAAGTTTCATGTACATTGATTAATTATACGTTAAATGAAAGAGCAACTTAAACAGTTTTAGCTGTGTGCAAGTTCATAAACTGTTGGCAAAGATGGCATTCCTCAACAGAAAGTGTTTTGTGTTTTGCAGTTTGCAAAGTGAGAATCTGTTATTACTGTTCAACATGCATTCCATTGTGATCCCCTGAGTGACGGTAACATGCCTAGATGGTGTAAACAATTTGAAACTACTGGTTGTATTTGTAAAGGAAAGCATACAGGATGACCAAGTGTGTCTGAATACAATATTGAACGTGTAAAAAAGTCTTTTGCGCGTAGTCCTAAGAAATCCATTAGGAAGGCTAGCCGTGAATTAGCAATTCCAGTGATGTCTGTGTGGAAGTTTAAAGGAAATGTTTACAACAGCAACCATATTGATTACAGATGTAAGTTCTTATGTCTACAGATTATGGTTTGTGTGCCAGCTTTATAAATGAAATTATGCACTATGACGATGAAGACTTTCTTCATCGTGTCATATTCAATAAACATTCAAAATGTGCATATCTGGGGATCAGAAAATCCTCATGAAATATTGTAGTATGAATGAGACTGGCCAAAACTGAATTTTTTTGTGCCGTATCCTGACGGAAAGTTTACACGCCATTCTTTTTCTCAGAAACAAGTATGTCTGGAATGAATTATCTTGATATGCTATAACTAACTATAGCTCTCTTTTCAACTGCAATAAGAACCACATAACTTTATTTAGTAACAAGATCATGCGCCTCCTGACTGGCATAATGCTGTATATGATTGGTAGAATGAAATTCTCCCTGACCGCCGGATCAGTCGCCAGGGACCACAAAACAGGGTTTTATGCCACGGCCTCCATATTCACCATATTCTCCATATTCACCTGATCTGGCTCTGTGCGATTTTTTTCTTTGGGGTTTATAAAGAATCAAGTGCATGTGCCACCACTACCAGCTAACCTACTCGATTTGAGACTCACGATTGAAGCAACTGTCGCATTAATTACTCCAGACTTGCTGATTAAAGTAAGGGATGAATTCTCCTAATGGCTGGATGTGTGTTGAATATTTTTCTTATGTGCATATATGTGGCGCGTGTCTGTGTGTATGGTTTAGTGGGGAGTCTCCCACTCCCTTGCTCATGTGTGTTGCTTGCTCAGTTGGGTTCATGAAATGGAGACGACATTTGGTCAATTATGTTTTGTTTTATCACAAGTTTTCTTTTAGCGTAGCGGTAATCAATTACTATCAGTGTCAATTTAATACACTAAAGATGTCATAATTTTTAGTTACATTAGAAACTGTGTCATTTTATTATACAGTCCACTTAACCATTTTATAACCAGCATCCATTGATCACTCAGGTCGGATCTCTTTTTACCAAAACAGATGTGCAAATTGTTATTTTCAAGTGCAAACAAAACAGTGTAAATTTGTGACAATGTAATAATTTACGATTAATTTTTCAAAGCTATGTTTGGTATACTCTGTGATCTTTTCTAAAGCGTCAATTTATAATAATTAAGACATATAAATTTACGGACAGTTTCTATTATTGCTGAAATGAATTACATCGTTACTCTCGTATATGTACATGCGTAACATAACGCTGTGTAAATTAGTAAAGCATGATATTTTTTAATCTGTTCCCAAACATTACTATAGTGAATCATAATCTTTATTCCAAATTTCCTGTATTATTCACTTTATCCTACCACAAATTTAATTCCGTTAAGTACTTATTCATATTATTTATTCTTGTTTGTTTAGTTAGCCTACATAGTCGGTATATTATTCAGTCCAATCCCTTATCATATGTCTCGATAAATTAGTTCATACTTAACAAAAATACAATTTATATAATATTAATATTTTTTTTTTTTCATTTGCAAAAATGACAAATTAAACAATTAATTAAAGAACGTGGCTTATTTATAGCTAAGTTAACTATGTTCAAAACTTATTTTGCTGCTGTATCAAATGTAAATGAAATTACACAATTAAAATTAAAGGATGACTCCAAGAGTCAGACTGAAGAAAAGGAAAATTTAGAGTCCAAATTTTTCTCATTAATGTCTGCAGCACAAGACTTTAAATTATATGAAACTCCACTTAGCAGTGAAATCAAACCAACAAAAACTCAATCCGTGTCAGTTAAACTTCCAGATATAAAACTTCCCATGTTCAGCGAAAATTACAATGAATGGGTGTCACTCATTCATTCTAAAGAAATATCAGAAATTCATAAATTTCATTACCTCCGATGTTCATTAAAGGGTAAAGCAGCTGAAATTTTATCGTCTTTAGAGAGTTTAAAGGCCTGATATGGCAATAAAAGTTAATATAGTTATAAAGTAATATGGTAATAAGGTTATATGGTTAATAAACATGCAAGTGCACTATTAAACTTCTCTAAAAACGATACAGAAAATTATGTCATTACAAAAGCTTTTAGACAGCGCATTAAAACACATACGTGCTCAAGAAGATTAGGACAACCAACTCGGCAATGGGATACACTCTTAACTCATGTAATTACTACCAAATTAGATTCGGCTACCATACACAAATGGGAAAATTTCTTAAAAATAAATCAGTTGCCAACAATGTCCGCCATGAATATCAAGTTGCGGAATCAGTTGAAACTAGCAAGTCTCATAAATCGCTTATGAACAATCAATTACAAAATAAAGTGCAACTACCAAAATTTAAATCATTTTCAAAAAATAATACATTATCAAAAATTGTCATGTGTCTACAAAAAATTGTTCTTTATGAAATCAACCACAACACCCAATTTATTTTTGTTAAGCTTTCAAAACGTTATCAGTTCCTGACTGTAAACTTGAGATTAAAAAATGTGGTCTGTACTTCAACTGTCTAAACAGCCAGCATAAAACTGCGGTCTGTCAAGCAGGCTCATGCAAACATTGTGGCAAAAAACATAATGGTTTGCTACATTACATCAGACCTAATTCTAGTGTTATTCAAAATAAGATTTCTGCCAATGACGATGAATTTTCCCCAGTGGTAATTCCACAACAAACAACAGTATCCATGTCAAATGTTAGTTCGAGGCAATCCAACCCTGTTGTCATGCTGTCAACAGCCATTGCTTTAGTATTAGATATACATGGTAATTCTCAATATTGTAGCATGTTACTTGACAGTGGTTCGCAGACAAATTTTATCACTGAGAAAGCTGCTAAGTTTTTAAAACTACCGTCAAAGAAAATAATGTTACAAGTTAATGGTGTAGGCAAGGCCACAACCATTACAACTCATTCCGTGGAGTGTGTTATTAAATCAAGAATGAACGAATTCACAGTGAATATAGAGTGTGCAGTTTTACCAACCATCATTCAATTAACCACAATTCAAATCAGAAAATCAAGTTTGCCATTACCACAGAATTTGCTACTGGCCGATCCAGATTTCCACAAACCAAATGTCATTGACATGCTTCTTGGTACAGAATTATTTTATGATGTCTTATGTGAAGGAAACATTAAAGCAAGTAAATCAAATCCAACATTTCAAAATACCCAGTTTGGCTGAGTAATTTCCATTAAAATATCTATCGATCAGCCTTCAACAGTTTTAACATCTGTATGCAATCTGCTTTAGATCACATCAATGAAAACATTAAAAAATGTTGGGAATTAGAACACTGCAGCTCTACCAAAAAACAATTAACAGGAAATGACAAACTTTGTGAAAAATTGTATGAAAATAATATGACATCTCTGGGTGGAAGATCCTTTTGAAAGGTGACGTAAACCAACTTGGTGAATCAAGTACTACTGCAGTGCAAAGGTTTCTTTCACTTGAGAAACGTCTGAATTCAAACACTTAATTGAAATCACAATACATAAACTTCATGAGGAAATACAAAAACCTAGAGCACATGACAGAAATATCAGATGAAGAAGTTGCAGCGTCTAAATCATATTACATTCTACACCATTGTGTTATACGAGAAGATTCATCCACGATCAATGTAAGGGTAGTTTTTGACGCTTCCAGTAAGACAACATCTGAGATTTTACTAAACGACTTATCCATTGCTGGACCTACAGTACAGTCAGATTTAATCAGCATTATCATCAGATTCAGAACACATGTATGTATGTACTACGACAGCTGACATAGAAAAGATGTATAGACAAATTGAAAATCCAAGCTTCTCAAATAAATCTTTAGTTAATTTTATGGCGTGAAAACTTCAATGAAGAAATAAAAACATACAAGTTGTTAACCGTGACGTATGGGACTTCAAGTGCACTGTATTTAGCAATAAGAACTTTAAAGCAACTAACTCTAGATGAAAAGGAAATATTTCCAAAGGCGTCTCTTGTAATGATAGACGAATTTTATGCACATGATCTTATGACAGGTGCATCTTCACTTCAAGAAGTAAAACAACTTCAGAGAGAACTAATTGATTTTGCTAGTTGTGGAGGATTTCACCTCAAAAAATGGTGCACAAATAATCAAGAACTAGTGTCCAATATTCCATGTGAAGATGTACATCAGACGGATTACAACATCCTACAGTTAAGACTTTGCGACTAATTTGGAGAATCCTGTGAAAGATGCATTTCAGTTCTTATTCCACAAGAAAAGCCAAAGTCAAATATCAACAAAACAAACAATCTTAGCTGGGATCGAACGAATATTTGATCCTTTGGGATTACTCAGGCCTGTCATTGCAAAACTTATTAAGCAAAATATATGGTCATGCAAGATTGGTTGGGATGATGAGATTCCAAAGGACTTGCTAAACAAATGAAATTCATTTCAAGAATCCATTTGGTCACTGGCTACTCTGGAAATTCCCAGATGCCTCACAAACAAGACAGAACCAATTCTGTCAAGTTGAAATACATGGTTTTTTAGATGCATATGGTGCATGTATTTATCTGATATCCATTGATACATCAAAGATCACGGTAAACTTAATTACATCAAGTCTAGAGTAGCTCAATTAAAAGGTATCATTACTGAGGTCAGAATTATGTGATGTGTTGCTTTTATCTGAAACAACAAACGTTACAAGTTCATTACTACTTCAGATCAGTTCTATATATTTGTAAATGGATTCTACAATCGTACTTGCTTGGATTAAAGTACCAGCTTCACGTTGGGCAACATTCATCGCAAATAGAGGGCAAAAATTCAAGACAACTCCAACATTGTCATGGAACTACGTCCCTTCAGATGAAAATCCAGCTGATTTCTTATCAAGGGGCTTATTGCCTCATCAACTTGTTGATAAAAATTGAATTGGCACGGCCCAAAGTGTTTGTTGGAAGGCAACACACACTAGGATGTTTCTGAAAATATATCCAGCGAAATTCCTGATCATCAACTTCAAGTTTCTTCTCATTCCGCTGTGATGGACAATACAATTTTCAGTAAATTTTCAAGTTTTACAAAGGTAACTAGAGTAACTGAATATAGTTCACATTTTATCAACAATTGTCAAAACCACAACAATCATCTTAAGGGGCCACTCTCTGTACAAGAATTGAATAAGGCAGAAACTACGATATTGAAATTACTACAACATAATGCCTTCTCCAAGGAAATCAGTGATCTCAAATCCTTGAAACCAATTCCAAACAAAAGTCAACTAACACCATTAAATCCATATCTCAATGATAATGATACATTAAGAGTCAGAGGCCATTTACAGAATTCCAGCCTCCATTCTGATCAAAGGAACCCCATCATTTTACCAAAGGATCACACCTTGACTGATCTGATAACACAACACGTCCATGTCAAAAATCTGCGTATTGGACCACAATCACTACTGAACGTGATTAGACAAAAATATTGGCCTATTGGAGGAAAAAATTTAGTTCGTAAAATTTTTTTTATTTAATTTTATTTTTTTTATTTTTCATAAGTGTGTAAAATATTTCAAAGTAAATCCAAAGGGGATCAGCCACAAATGGGAAACCTACCCAAATCACATGTAAATACAAGTCTTAGACCATTTGTAAGCAATGGGATTGGTTATTGCAGACAATTTTGGGTAATGCTATCCAGAAAAGGTGAAGTCATAGCTCAGAAGTGTTATGTTTCATTATTTGTTTGTTTCAGCAATAAAGCCAGCCATTCATTTAGAGTCGGATGAAGATTTATCATCAGATTCTTTCATCTCAGCACTGAAACACTTCATCATGAGAAGGGGCAAATCTACTGAAATATATTCTGATAATGGAACAAATTTTTTCAGGGTCCAAAGAGAGTTGATTCAGTTAGCAGATCATTCATCAAGTAAGTGTTGTAGAAGTTTCATCCATTGAAGGTATTCAATGGCACTTTCAACCTTCCAGTGCTCCACACTTTGGCAGACTCTGGGAATCATCATGTCAAACTTGTTAAGAGTCACATGAAAAGAGTAAGGTACTAACAAAAGTCTGACAATAGTAGAGTTTATTACTCTACTGACTCAAATCGAGGCATGTGTAAATTCCTGATCCTTAACTCCAATGTTGGACAATCCTTCTGATGTTCTTCCTCTAACACCAGCATATTTCCTAATAGGTGATACGTTTAGCAGCCTTCCAGAACCAAATTTGCAACCCTTTCCTGTAAATAGACTTAAATCACTGGCAACAAGTGCAGCACTTCTGGTCTCGTTGGTCCAATGAGTACCTGAACAATCTTCAACAATGATCAAAATGCAAAACTCTACTTCAGATCTGCAAGAAAACGATTTGGTTGTCATCAAAGAGGACAAACTGCCTCCACTCCAATGGAAAATGGCTTGTGTCATCAATATACATCCTGGAAATGATGGAAAAGTGCATGTGATGACTCTTAAAACTTCAACCAGAAAATTAAAAAGACCAATTTAAAAAATTTGCCCATTACCAAAACAAGTTCATTGTTACATTATGATTTTCTTGTGTATTATGTGCATATTTTACTTTGTTTTTTTTATTTTATTTTATATATTTAAAACGTGTATGTAGTCTCATATATTACTGACATTTATGTAATTAATTTTTTAGACTGTCTATATTTTTATTAATTTTATTTTTTGAAGGTGTTCCTTCAAGGTGGAGGGCATGTTGGATATTTTTCAGTATGTGCATACATGTGTGTATAGTGTAGTGGGGAGTTCTTCCACTCCCTTGTTCATGTGTTGCTCATTCAGTTGGGTTCATGAAATGGACATGAAGTAAGTCAATTATGTTTTATCACAAGTTTTCTTTTAGTGTACCAGTATTCAATTAATATTAGTGTCAATCTAATACAATAAAGATATAATTTTTAGTTACATTAGAAACTGTGTCATTTTATTACACGGTTCACTTAACCGTTTTATAACCAGCATCCAATGTGTGCCATGTGACTAATGGTGCTCACATTAAACACTTATAGGAAAAGCTGTTTGAGCTGCTCTTTCATTTCATGTGTAATTTATCAATGTAAGTAAAATTTCATAAATGTTACATAACTTTAAAACTCAGATATTCATTTTGAAACACCTGGTATACCACACAGCAAGTTGAATTTACTTCATTATAGATAATCCTTCTTAATAAAACAATATTTTTATTCACTAACAATGATATATACATAAAACAACAACAAACAACTTGATTAGATTTACTTGTACGATTCAATTAATGGAAAAAAGTAGATATTACCAGAGAGACAAAACAGGTTCATATCTAACAATGTAGTAAAAATTTTCTTCATCAAAAACATAATAAAAGATTTTAAATTGATCTGCTTTATATCTAATTAAAAATTTAGTTTTTAAACCATTATTCAATAAATTATAAAAAATAGGAACAACTATACCTTAACAAATTGAATAGTCGGTTCTGGCCAAGAAGACAAAAGATCAGCCGCAATGAGTGAGCCTGTTTTTTTGTGAAATTCTTGCAGTAAATTTTTAACATACTCAACATCTTCAGGCTGATCTAATGGAAGCAATTCAACCATTTCCAAGTTACATTTGCTGGAAAAAAATTGTGTTAATAATTAAAATCTGATACGTATATATTATTCTAAACCGGCAGTTCCCAACCTTTATATTTGTGGAATTATTTTTAGAATCAATTTCTATTGTGGTGTCCCTTAGGGTTACCCATGTCTTATAAGTTAATGGTGCTTAGAATTAGTGTTACAGGAGGTAAGATAAGAGGGGATAGATAATAAGAAAGGATAAAGAGATATCTAAACAACTGCACAATGTCCTTGCGATGAGATTATATTTTTAAAATTCAAAATTTAGCATAACAACTAAATTTATTCTAAATTACCACAAACTTCTGGGAAGTACACTTGGAACCCGTAGGGCTCTGCAGGGCACAGATTGGAAACTAATGTTAAAAACAAATACTGTGAAAATTAATTTAAAGAAATTTTCTTCAAAAGTACTTTAGAGAAGTGACGGTAAATGAAACATTTAAATATAGTTGTACAAAGTATACAATTCTTTTCATTGAACAGTTTATATAATACCATACAATATTATATTCCCTTAATCAATAATAATTCACTAACGTCAGGAAACATATCTATTTAGAAATAAAAAATGAAATCTTTTTTTGTCTGTTCAGAATAACAATGAAAAGGATAATAAATTGCATTATATTGCAAACTATTTATTAATTAATTTACAATATAACCGGTAAATTTATCCGATAAAAAAATAGCCAAAAAGTCCTTACAACACAACCTAAACATAAAAATTACAAATAAGATTTTTGCAAACTTAAATCGGTACTTATTTCTAAACTGCTTTGTAAAAATTAGAATTTACAGAGCATCTGCTATGTTGTCAAATGTTTTTGACTAATAACTAGTTCAGCTAATAATCTAATACTATTGCTTTCCACATAACATACTGCTGATTTATACATAATGCGACACTATGTATGACTACATCCTCTGTGTTCAGCATAAGAGTTATCCTTTGTTTGTAGAAGTCAGAATTTTACTGCAGCGTGTGCGATTTTGTTAATGCATTAATGTTCCGGGTGACTCAATTTGTTACAGTCCTCATCAGTATTTATAATACTTTATTGTCTATCGTTTTTCTGCCAACAGTGATAAAACTTAAAATGTAACTGTCAAATAATTAATTCGTAAATAAATCAATTCAGTCAGAGCCAAATGAAAACATCAAACATTAAATGAATCTTCTTATATTATTTACCATTGTATTTACAATAAGAATGTTAAACATTTTTACATTATTTACTGTAGTATAAGGAGAGTTTTATAATTTGTACACATAACGTTTGCGATACATCTATTACAACGCCACGAAATTTGTTTACAATAGGATAGCTCTAAAGTGAATCGAGTACACAGACAATTTGTAGTCCTTATGGGCTGCTACTACAAAAAAATTTCAGGATAATTTTTTTTTTTTTTAATCGACTATTCGATGGATAAATACTAATCATTAAAAGCAAATATTACAGATATTTAAAAAAAATTAAATTTATCATATGGTTGTAAGAAATATATGATTAAATATTCAAATTAAGAACAAGTAAAGTTTGAGTTTTAAGCATGATGTTATTCTGTTAAAAAAATTAAATATTGCTCATAGTACACTTTATTTTAAGGTGAAAGTTTTAAAAACTTCCATTGATTGAGCTAGTTTTCACTCTTAAATTAAGCATTTCAGATATTGCTGCTGTAAGCATTGAGTATTGTAGTGTTGCTAGATATAGTACTGGTGTTTGATATTAATAGAACTTGTAAATTGCTTCACCACTGTCTATACTTTTTCTTTGCTTATGGCTTCACGAAAGGGGTTGGCACCAAGAAATGCTTTTGCCAAGGTGGAAAGCATCAACTGTAAATATGTTTTGACAATTTTTATATACATAGAGGAAGCATTTCCTTCTTTGTGTTGGAGTTCTGTCCCCTACGAGTTGGAATGCTGCAATGTTCCCGTAACCCTACCGGCTGTGGTAGTGACTACTTGTCTAACTATATGGCTCTGTTTAAGGATTTGCACCTAGTTGTGGAAAGATGTCTTACCAGGGGAAGCCTACAGGGTTCCGTTCTCAGTCCCCTGATGTAGAACCTGGTATTCAACGTTGGTATTGACGTTTCCAGAAGGGATCACAACCCAGGCTTTCGCCGATGACCGTCTCCTTTTAGTTCGTGGTAATTCACGACCATAGCTAGAAGACCGGGCGCAGGTAGTCTGTCAACCACAGAGGGCTAGATGGACATTAAAAATTTAAAGATTTCTGTGCCCAAGATGAAGTTTATGCTTCTCAAGGATGCAGACAAATTATTGTACAGTCGTAACCCTCATATTAAATAAAGGATGTGTAATCAGCTGAGTTAGAGTTCATAAGCACCTAGGTGTTTTGTCTGATAAAAAGTTGCTGTAGAGCAACCACATTAGGCAAGCAGCGGCAGATGCTGTCTCAGTGATGCACAAACTTGGAGGACTGCTCGGAAAGACTATGGGTATCAAGCCGTCAAATGTACATGTTGTACAGAGGTGTCTTTGAAAGCATCACCTCTTACGCGGTGCTCGTTTGGGCACATAGGTTGGACATGAATAGAGCACTTCTTCCAAATTTAAGGAGTGCGCAACACAGAGCCTTAATTGTATGCAATGGTGTTTTTAAAACAACCTCCTACGAGGCTACCACCACATTGGGAAAGGCTCTCCCAATCCATTTAGTGGTCAAAGTTAGGTTTAGTTCGGTTTAGTGGTTTTTAGTTTGGTTTGTGGTTTTTAGTTTGGTTTGTGGTTTAGTTCGGTTTAGTTAACAGCCATGTGGAGGTTGTGAAGAGGCCGGGAGGCCGAGGTATTTGGGGTGCAGTTATGAGCTGGGCCAGCACTAGAACGGAACAGTGATCACAACGTACTGAATCTTAAATTTCATTCAGTTGCCCATCTCCTGCCTGTGGAAGAGGCTACAGAGCCTTGCGATGGAAGCATGGCAGTTGAAATGGAACACAACAACTAAGGGAAGATTTATATAGGAAGTTTATAGAGGATTTGGGGGGATGGTATGCCTCAAGTTTGATTTTAAGGACAACAGGTATCTGGGTAACCAACCACGTTAACTTGAACTAATATCTGTTTCAGTTCCACCTGGCAGCTGATGAGCTGTGCGTCTGCAGGGAGGTCCAGTCAAATGAACACCTGATGTTTGACTGCCCTGCTCTTGGGGGCTAGAGACCAGGCCACCCTGGAACAGAGGTCAAGGAGAAAATTGGCCACTTACAAGCGGCGAGTCAATGTGGCGAGAGCCGCATTGTTTTACAATGTGGGAGTTCCTAGATACGGTTGCTTTGTTCAATCAGCATCCATAGTTTTCTTAAGGGAAAGACTCTTACCTCATTGCCAAGGAAGCTAACCCTGAGTATAGCTGACCACCAGCCAATTATTATGGCTCTAAGCATTACAAAATGGTGGACAGGTATTTGGTGGCATTCAGCGATCTAGGTGTGGCAGTGAATTGCTGCCTAGACGAAATAAATTTTATTGTGGATGTCATATTTATTTTTAGTAGTTGACAGGGTGCGCATACCCATTTTAGCAAATATATGACAAGTGAGCGGTTGGGACATGTAAGCCGGTGGTGTATGGCACTGCGCTTAGTTCGCTCACACTGTTAGGTAAACTCTAGGAGCTCTGTTAGGATACCGGTTGCTAAACTGTTCGAGGCTCGGTTGCCATTTACGGCACAGATAGATTCGGTCTTATGCTTTAGGGCGATCAAATGGGGTGGTGGTGGGAGAAATGCCAAGCAAACCAAATGTTAAACTTTTGCTAACCGCCTCACTGAAACAAACCACACATACATGGAAAAACATGAAAATCTAATTCATAAACAACAAAAGATGCAAACTGTATTTTCAGTAACGCAGAATATACAAACACATAAAACAATATTCTGAATGAATGAATGCAATTTAAATCGTATACACAGTTTTGAACAAATCATTAAAAAAAATCCAATTTGAATTCCAGTTTCAGAATTAGGATCGTTCCAAAACCGAAACTTTTCAAACAATACCGGTGCTACAATTCAAACATCGTACAACATTTATTGATCCTGACAACAATCTGTGAAGAAGCTTAATTAAGACTCAAACAAAAGAAAAACTTTTTTTAATAAATCTTACTTTAAAAGATGTTCTTACTGTAGTCGATGTTAAATCTTTTAGATTAAATCATTAATTAAAAGTACGCGTATATTAATAATACCTTTTGAATGATCCATCAATATCAAGTACATATGCTATACCACCAGACATACCAGCAGCAAAATTACGTCCAGTTAACCCTAATACTACAGCACAACCACCAGTCATATATTCACAACCATGGTCACCAACACCCTGATAAAAAATGAAAATATAATTAAAAAATTAAAATTATCAAAACTCACACGAAGAGCAAATCAAATCTTATAATGGAAACATTTATTCTTCTATTAATAACAGACTAACAGCCAACTGAGAAATCATGTAACATCCATTTTGTTTTTTAGCGGGTGAAAAATTCTGAGTTGGCCAGGATTTGAAAAGATATCTTCCAGATGAAAAGTAAAAACACTACCGTTCCATACAGTAGTTATGGTCATTGATATTCTGCTTTCATTTAAGATTATCAAAATCTGGTAAAAATTATTTTTCAAAATAAATATATTCTGAAGATATTTGCAAAATATTATTTCAAATCCTTATTCTGGTAGTAATTCCAAACATGCATGTAAACACACAATAACACTCAATGTAAAGAAATAATGTAACAGCTTTTAAACACCGTTAAGAATGATTTGTTTCATCTGCATATACAGATCATCAGTCTAATCATTACCAATCCAACTATAAAAAGTTAAACAACTCCTAGGCAGTGGCAAGATGTAATACACAAAGAAATCTTGAAATAAAGAGGAATTCTTTCTTCACTTACATGTCTGTACTTAATAATAGCAAATTAACTTGCTCCACAGAGAGTACATAAAGAATCTACATATTTCTACCATGTATGGCCAATAATGACTGAACAATCTTGAATGTGGTTCGAGGATATATTATACTTAGAAAACAACATGATAAAAATTTGTAATTCACATAAAAATATTCTTTTCATGAGAAATTACTTTTTTTGAGAAATCCTCTTCTTATAATCTTAATTCCTTAGAAATATTCTTGAATGAAGATCGACAAAAAACTAATTAACTAAGATAATAATACATGCACCAAGAATTTTGTTAATATAGTTAAAACATTTCATAATTCATAGTTAATACAGTTAACACAAAAAAGCTTTTTTTTTGACGTGTGAAAAGATTTTTCACACTTCTGTTTGTAATAACAATCACAAGGTTGCATTTCAATGAAACACTAACGTAATTTTAATAACTTGTATAATAAAAAGTATAATGTTTTAAAATTTTTTACTATGTACAAAAATAAAATATGGCTTTTGAAGTTAAACATGGAAAAGACAGTAGCAGAATCATACATCATTTATTGCAATGGTTAATGATAATATTTTATTAACATATCATCTTCCTGAAATCGAATACATACCTCAACAACCGCAACAACTCCTGAATTACGTACAGAGAATCGTTCTGCAGCAATACCTCTAAAAAATGCTTTACCAGATGTAGCTCCATAAAGACAAACATTACCTACAATAACACTCTTTTCAGATTCAAAAGTTGAATTCTTTGGCGGGTAAATAACTATTTCACCACCAGACAAACCCTGAAAGATGAAAGAGGAAAGTCATAAAAAAATCTGTATATAAAATATTAGCATAAAATATATTTAATTATTTTAATTCAAAAAATAAAATTATTTAATTTTTATTATAAGATGTATTTTAATTAATAAGTTCCTGTAAAAACTTCTAAACATGTGATGTAGAACAAAAGTCTAACAAATAAATGTAACTTGAAAAATATTAACAAAAATGCTTCTCTCAAAAAACGAATGAAACAAAGTTTTCATTAACTTTTATTAAAAACAAAAAATCAAATCGTGTAATAATCAAGATTTTATGTTTCAATTAAGCTAATATGAAGAAATGGCAATAACTTCTTTCACTTATTTCACATATTTTTCTCTTTGAAATGCAGGGAAATATCTTTTTTTAAAAACATTAACTAAAGATTTCAATCTTGAATTCTTTGTACGCCTTAAAAATTTATTCATTTTTTCCCTACATCCAACTCATTAATTTACAATATAAACAGAAAAGAAGTCTCAATAATGGGTTTGTTCTGGACCGATGTAAAGTATATAAGAATTATTTTTAATCGTTAAGGTAGTAAATAAATAGAAATGTATAAATTAAACAAATTTATTTAAACGAATTATTTATAATCGTTCAAAGTACGGTACTTTTTAAAACATTCTTCTTATTCAAGACCAGGTTTCCTATCATAAATATCACACAATAGAGTGCAGTTTCTTTTCTTTCTTCTTTGACCTTCTGATTGGAACACAACATACAGTCCTTGTGTTTTTTATGTGAAAAAATTAAACGACTCTTCCCATACAAACACTGGATAATATCGTAGTGTCATCTGTGTAAAGTTGGCCCAATTTTTATATGGATGCACGAAAGTCAATAATTGATTAGATTCATCAATAATGTTTCTCTAAATTTTTTATGTGACACTGTTTGCGTATTTTCTTTCATAACATATTCATTGAATAAAATGTATGGATTCACAACAGAAGTTTCCAACCCCCCAGGAAAATAATTTTCTCCACCACTTCAATGTCTTCCACATAAAGCAACAGGATGTCGCATATTGATCAACAACATCCACTCCACCCGTATTTTTTTTGTAATCTAACATGATGGCTGGTTTATTTATTTTATCACTGGCACTTCCAGTCCCGGTTAGTCTTTTTCTTACAGATTGCTAAACAGAAGTATGTTTTGTACTGACATTGTAACCACCCTTTTGTCATGCCATACTAAAACTAATGTATTTCCTTTCTTGTATGCTATTTTCTGTCCCAACAGATAGTTCTGGTTTTATACATTCTTCTGGCAATCATTTTCAATCGTTTATAATTGTTTCAGTAAGAAAACAATCAGCTTTTAAAAGTTCTGCAGTTAAAGAAGGAATATATAAAACTTGTCAGAAATATATATCCTTTTTTTTCAGTTATTGAATCTCATAAATTTTGATAATTTGCAACATAATTTTGCTAGTGAAAGCAGATCCAGTCTTATCAAGAAATCTGTTGTAATTTTTTCATAATATGGAATAAATGGATAAATGTAACTTGGCATATGCATTAGTTTCTGTCACTATTTTTTGTTTTGGTTTTTTTTTTCAGACTCAGAGTGAAAAATAACTCAAAAATCTCAAGAGGTGATTTAAAACTGTTTGGAACTTTTCATCATACTACATTTTCACAGACTGAGAAATTTATAACTTGAAGATAATTGTTGTTCTCAAAGACATTTGTCTATGTTTTGTAATTCTGAACATAGTAACTAGAAGTAGATTGATTGGTACTATCCACATCCTCATCGTCACTTATAATTCTCGTAACTCTTCTTTTACAATAATCTCTTCATCAGAATCTGATGAAGAGGATGAAAATTGTGGTTTGGGAGTTTTGTTAAATTACACATCATCTTCTAATAAACCAAGTTCATTATCTATTTGAGCCATATATTTACGGTTACTACTTTGATACTTATTGGTTACTACTTTCATATTCATCGGTTACTAATTGTCTTCTCATTCGGGGCATCTTCAATTTTAAATTATTTACTATGTAAAACAAATGAAATAATGTCAGAGTTAAATTATTATTATTATGAAAATAATTTGAAAAACACTGTCACATAACACTAATAAGAAATTTGAATCATCACAAAACATAAAATATTTTTTTTCTAAATCATACTGCACTTCTTTTCGAGACACAGACACTTTACTACTAATAACAGCGATAACAGATAGTATATATATATATATATATATATATATATATATATATATATATATACATAGCAAACTACTTGTGAACATCGTAAAAGTATCCCTTGTACTTTGAATTCGTTGAATACCACTATATTTATTGTTATTTACTGTGACTACAAATAACTGAGTTGGTTCTATTGCAATAATAATAACAATGTAAACTGCATATAAAATCAAAACATGACAAATCCAGTTCTTGTTGAGATATTAAAAAGTATTTGAAAAAAAACAATTAAGATTTAATAATTAAATTATTTTAGAAATTGAGTCATATAATGTCAAGCTAGATTTGACATAACAGGAGTCTGCATATAAAATAAAATGGGGAGTCACGCTTAACATACAAGTGGTAAGTGCAAACTCTTACACTGGGCTGTCAAATTGTCTCCACTACTTAACTTTTGGAATTATCCAATACTATATTTGTATTTTTCATAACTCAACTGTAGTAAGACTAATACATTTTCTAAATTTTTTATTTGTTTGTAAAAATAAACATCTGTAGTCAAAATTCAATTTCTATTCAGAACTATGTGTTTTAATAAATATCACACTAAAAAGTTGTAAATATAATATGCTACAAACATTTCAAAAGAATATAAGGTAAAAATTAAAATAAGATGAAAAAGACATGAGAGAAAGTGCTAGAAGGAAGATGTAAAAGTATACCTGATAAACTTATGGTAGCCAGTTTGATAAAAATACAAGAGCTAAGGATAAAGACTGTTTGTTTAAGCTGTATACAAGATATAACTTATTAAAATTAAAAATTTACAAAAATATTTTGTTTGTTATGAATTTTCTAACGGTTTGAAGATTACCGAGTTTTGATTTATCTGCATCCATTAGTTCTTATTTCAACTTTTATTGTACTGACTGTAAATTAAGTTTATTGGCATTATTCAGGAAGAATGGTCAGATAATGAGTCAACAAATATAATTAGGATTTCTTTAAGTTTATAAAAAAAGAAATTGGGTTTTACAGCATTTTACCGAACTAAAACTTTCAGAATCAAGATGAAAAATTTGATTAACTTTTTTACAGTGAAGTACAATTCAGAAAATTTTGTAGTTGTTTATATACAAAAATAATTAGTTGAGTTTTTTGATATCTGATTAGGTTAGGAGATTTGATGTTTTTCTTCGGAAAGATAAGCTTTATAAATTTAATGTTTTAATGTAACAAATTATTAAATGAAAAATCAAACATTTAATCATACAAACTATCAAGACGCCAAAAATACTGATAATCTTCAGTTAGGTAGCACTTTCACTATTATTTATATTGTGAGTTTAAGATAAAAAAATCTTACAAATATTAATTATTACAAAACATTTAAATTTACTAATCTGAAATATTGCACTGCAGAATTGTATAAACAAATAAATAATTATTATTCTGATCTTGCAGGAACTTGTATTTCATAGAACACATGAGATATTATCCAAAACGTCCAATATGGACTCTCGGAAAAGCAGGATATCCTTAATACCTTGAATACCACATAATAATTAGGATGTATTATTTGTATCTTACATTCTCTGAGGATATCCAGACAACATCTTAAAAATCCCAGAAAAAAAAACAGTGTTATTTTACATTTTATGTAAAATAAGAAAACGAATAATATGAATGCTAAATAATATATTACAATACCAACATAACTGATAGATCTGCAGCTATAAATAGCAGTTTAAATGGTAATAAGCACATAAACCTTTCTGCTTTCCTAAGAAGGGGTTTAATTTTTCTTACTGGTAAATGGACGTGAGCATTATATAATAAAAGCAAAATAATATTATATCTGCACTTCTGATTTGCTTGCCACATCGATTACAGTAGAAGCTAATTCAACACTCCTGCTGTATCCAGGTAACTGATGGCAACTATCACCTCATCTGTCTTAATCTGCTTTTTTTCTGATTATGTTTCTTGTTCTAGACATTTTGCTCAACTATGTTAATGTATTTACACCTCTAACGATTAATTAAAAGTATTATATAAACTATTGAAACTCATCAATATGTAATATAATTTTAATATTGGGGAATGATTTTTATGACTTTTTACAACCAGGAATTTTGTTACATAAATACCATTAGTTACATAATCTACATCTGTATTTTAGTGCACTAACCGTTTAATTTCACTTTAGTGCAAATGTAGTAGCTTGAGCATGTGCATGGAATGATCCAAGCAGATCCCAGCTGATCT
Organism: Lycorma delicatula; assembly: GCF_047948215.1. Lineage (NCBI taxonomy): Eukaryota > Metazoa > Arthropoda > Insecta > Hemiptera > Fulgoridae > Lycorma > Lycorma delicatula. Next base: position 5,734,810 of record NC_134464.1, read on the forward strand.
TTAGGATAACTTGAATAACAAATTCTTCATACAAAAGGGATAAACCTTGCTCATCTAAACATAGTATATCCCTCAGATATTACTAAAAATTGACATTTTTATATTCTACGAATTTCTTAATTATGGAATTTATCAGGAAACATCAAGGATATACTACATAATCTCCTATGATATTGTATTGGCTATCTTGAGAATGTTCTGGTGATATGGTTTCCCTCAATAAACTGATTTCCTCTCCTTCTGTCCTTCCAATATCATTATTCTTGATCCCTTTTGACTGCTACACTAGCTTTGTCCCGTTTGTTGCCTAAGCTAACTTAATGGAGAATGGTAGAATAGAAATTCTGTCCACTGGTTTCTCTCAGAACTCTGTTCCCTACGTGGTTGAAAAAAGAAATTAAAGCTCAGCATCTTTCAGGTAAAGCTGAGTTTTCTACTACTTTTCAATCTGAATTTAAGTAAATTATATAAACATACATACCTTTCCTACATAATCATTAGCATCGCCTTCAAGAGTTACATGCACACCTTTTGACATGAACGCACAAAAACTCTGACCAGCAGAACCCTTCAAAAATATATTAATACTTTTTGCAGGTAACCCTTCATCACCGTGCTTCCTACAAAAAATAAATAAAATAAAAAACAACACTATAATTATAACTGTTAAAATGATATTTCAGTGTTATTAAATAAATTATAAAATAATAACATGCCATTCGTTATTATGGAAATCAAAATGTTAAACAACTCTCTGCCACATGAGAATAAAGTATAACATTTTTTAATGAAAACTGTTGTGAAAGCAACAAAAAATCAGTATTAATCACCTAATACAGTCAAGTCATTATAACTTGACAATGTTTTCTTTTGATTTAGAGGGCTGATCAGTGGAATTCTATCAAATAATAACCATCCTAAATAAATTATATTTGATCTTGTATACATATGCCATTCATAAAATCTTGTCATTACTTGACAACAAAATACAATTTAATTTTGCGTATGATTTTCACTATTAGTGTCTGTCTTATTACATTGAGTATATTTATTATTTGAACATGTGTAGTACATGTACATCTTAATGTTTTTATTTGTATAATTTTTAATAAATATTTTAAATCATTTCACTGACACTTTTAAAATATTGTGATAAAGTTATTTCAAACTAGGCAGAATAACAACTGAAAAATATAAAATCTGGAACTTACACTCACTTTATTTTTTAAGATACATAAAGTATCATAAAAAATAAAAATAAAATCAAATAGTTATATTATGTTCACAAATGAATTGAGATTATTTATTCATGAATGTACATTCGTATGTTCACGAATGAATCATTTAATATGTTTCATTCATGAACATCAACTGACAATCTGACAATGGTTATATTGAAATAGTTTTTACCAATTCTTATTTTTAAAATAAGATTTGGTTAAACGCCACTATAAAGGAAGGAAACATCTAGAGCAGGGGTTCTCAATTTTTTGTGGTGCAGGTCCATTTGAGATTGCAAAAAATTGCGGTGGCACAATCAGATTAAAAAATAAATAAATAAAAAAGTATTATGTCCTTTATTTTACATACATTTTGTAACAAATATTTACTATAATATATTACGCATTTATTATAAAAGTCGAATTAGTGTGATTTTTGACACTATTTTTGACATTTGCTAATTTCTCATAGTTGGGAGTGCAAGATCAAAATCCTAATTGTAAACAACCATCAAGGCTGGCGTTAGTAAGCTGAGATCTGATTTTTGATTTTATAATATTCATGGTGGAAAATAATGATTTGCACAAATATGTGGAACCAAAACAGGATTTGATTTTATAGGCTCCTTTTTTATTTCCTTGTAGGAAGTAAAGGAAGTATTCCTTATTTTATCGCGAAAAATTTCAAGTTTTCAGATTTCAAAGGAAAAATCCATTTTGACCATCCCTGAATCCATTTTGATGAGTTTCGGTGTGACGTCTGTGCATATATATCTCTCATAACTCAAAAATGAATGTGGAAATTTTGGATTTAGGACTGTTGTAACATGTAGTTGTGCACCGCCCCTTTCGATTGCAATTGACTGGATCAAAAGTGTTAAAAAAAGCCCAAAATATTTGGATTTTGGACTTTTCTTTACTGCAGTAATAAGCCCTCAGTGAGAGCTTTTCAATGATATATCAAGTAGTACTTTATTTGGCTTTGAATGCTTTTATAGAGCAATCGTTTCAGTTAAATGTTTATTTTTCCCTGGAGATCCAGGTTTAAGCTGTTCAATTTTTCACATATGTCAGTTAAAAAAGCAAAGTCCTTTAAAATAAGAAATTTCTTAATTTTTTCCAAAAGATCAAAAAGTCAGGCAGAAACAAAAACAAGAATAATAAAAATAAGAAACAAAAAAATAATAATAAACGACCGTGCAAGTAGCAAACGTACAAAAATAAATTACATTTTTAAATAAATAAATCAAATAACAAAAATGAATATTATATTGATTAAAAAAATTTTTATTGCAGACATTTTAGCAGTCTTTATATGTGTGTATTTTTAACTTTGTTTTTATATTAATAATTTAAGTTTTGTTAAAAAATATCAAATTATGTCTGCTATTTTCAGAATATATAGTAATTATAAAATTTATTATTATTAAATTAATAATTATTATTTTACTAACAACAAATAATAATTACTTTTGAAAGTTAACCTCAAATCTTCAACTAATTAAAATTTATGTACAGAATAGATATTATTAAGAGTAAATAAATAAGTTTATATGAACAACAATATTTACAATATAAAATATTAATCATGTCAGCCTCTTATGAGAAAACTCAGCTAACATATATACAAACTGTTTAACAGCTTACTTAATTATATTTATGTTTTTCGTGGGACGGTGTGCGAGGACATGTTAAAATTTTACTCTTATTTTTTTCCCTAATCGCGTAAAAGAAGTATAATTTAAAAAAAAACAAACACAAAGACAGCATGTCATGACAACAGTATAAGATTACAACAATAGCATGTGGTGACAACTAATACAATAACTACTAATATATCAAAGACGTCGATGAAGGTATGATTATATTAGGCAGTCAATGTAGCCAGTTTAGTGAATTTCTCACTAGCAAAATTTTAAAAACTTAAGTAACTTTTTAATTATTTTCTTTAATTTTAAAATTTAATTTTTTTCATTATTTCAACACTTTGTTGCAGGTGCATGTAAACAGCTCTGAGGGCGCATGTGCACCTGCGGACACAAGGTTGAGAACCCCTGATCTAGATTATGTATAAAACAAATGGAGAACTGAGGTTTTTTATATACAGTGTGTTCGGAAAGTTGCTGTGCAGTATGCTTTAGAATTATGTGGTGCATTTTGTTCTTTCAACGTTACGTCGGTTACGCTATGGGTTCGTTGGGCATTGTTCAGTAATAAACCAAGATGTCGATTGTTGAGTTGTGACTGAACGTGCTTAGTTTCATGTTTTTTTTTGTTTATCGAAATCAATAGTTAGAAGAAACGTAATGGTTCTTTTAGTAGAGGAATGCATTTTTTGTGTTGAACATGTCTTTTGTGAAGGCGACAAGATTTAGCGAGGCATAAGTTTTCTTAAAAGTTTCATAGTATTCCCTTTCCTCATCGCAATGCAGTTTAAACTTTTTTTAAACAAAAGATTTCAGATAACAGGCTCTGTTGAAGATGCTGGTTGAAATGAAAGACCACCTAGACTAAACATACAGAAGCTGCTTTATATTTCGTATGCTATGGCCAAAAGTCCATCAAAGTCAATGAGTGAGTTAGCACAGCAGCATAATATCAGATTTGCAACCGTACATAAAGTTGTAAGAAAAGAACTGAAACTTTTCCCTTACAAAGTAATCTGCATTCAAGAATGTAACCTACAGATTATGCCAAAAGACTAAATTACTGACGACGGTTTAAATATTTTATCGACCAAAATTACCTAAGTGTCCTAGACATTATGTTTTTTACAGATGAAGCGTGGTTTCATTCGGGATGATATATTAATTCACAAAATAGACGACTGATCAACAACTAACCTTCATGAATTACACAAAGCAAAAATTGGAGTCTGGGTCAGTGTGAGTAGAACGTGCAAAGCGGGTCCAATCTTTTTTGAAAATACAGTTAATAGTGACCATTATTGTGCTGTATTAATAAACTTTACTAGTAAGTTAACTGAAGTGGAAATCAATCACAGTTTGTTCCAACAAGATGCTGCCATAATAGCGTTCACAGCTAACAGGTCAATGATTTTTTTTACAAAGTGTCTTCGGTGAACAAATCATTTTGAGGAGTTTGTGGCCTGCATGATTGCCTAATCTGACTCACCCAGATTACTTTATACAGGGAGCTGTATTAATTTCCAAACAGACTGTATATGTGTTACGGCTAAAAGAACAAAATACATAAATCTCTTACAAAAACTTATATAGAATAGACAATGAAATGGCAAAAAAGTAAAATATATTATTAATTGCTTATATAGTTGAAATCACGGTTAAATAGTAACTAACTGTCATTTCATGTATTAATATTTTAGGTTAATACGTACCGATCCGAATAAAAAATTTATTTATTTTGTTTAATCGAATATAAATTGAATGCTGAATTATATGATATCATATAGCATCCTTTTATTAGATTCTCATATACTGCCGTTATTGTGTAAGGATTAAATTAAAAAATTAGTATATAAATAAAAGAACATTTTTTTAACAATTGCTTAGTCAATAATATAGCAACCGTCATGATACTTTTAAATTACTTTTATTGTGATCTCTGAAGGGAATACATCTATCTTTTAACTAAAACTAATAGAAGTTAAATTGAATAAAGCAGCACTTTTATTGAAAGTTTTATTAAAAGGCACCTTTAAAGGATATAAACAATTTTTTAAGAGTAAAAAAATAACCTTAGAATTCAGAAACTCAGCAAATTTCTTCTTTAGTAAAAATAAACAGAAGCAGGAAGAAAAGTTTAGTTTAACATCAAGAATAGATAAAAGAAAAAGCAACAACAGAACAAAGTAAAAGGCATTAATAGCTGACAGAATTGTAATACAAAGAAATAATTATATAACTAAACAAAAAAAAAATAAGTTAAATAAAAAGAAACGGTTGAACCATAACATTAAGGGTGGGGTGGGATTAGGCAGGGTGAGTTGGAGGATCCATCCCGAAAAATTGTATTTTCTTTTTGATTATTCATTATTTAAAAATCTGAAAGTAATTAACAGAGAAACTAATATGACTGGTTACATATATTTATTTACAATGTAAAAATTATTTGTACAAAAAAAAGTTTTTAAACAAAATTTTGAAATTCAATGACTTTTCTATTATTTTTAGAGAATTATTTTTACTTAGTAAATATACTACTTCAGTCAATCAGGTATTTCTAAAAATATAATGCAGGAGATCTTTCAAAGAAGAGATTCATAACGAAGAAAAATGTATTGGAGGAAATTTTTATATAATAGTATTTAATATTTATATTATAATAATCGATATGTTATTTTTTTTAAATAAAATTCTTTAGATGACCACCAGTCTGCTGGAGGCACTTAATAAATCTGTTGTATTGTTCACCAATTACTTTCTACATCTTATAAGAATTTTATCAGTTTAATGGTAATTAAAGTTGAAAAGTTTTAGGGAAAACATTAAACATATTTACATCTGCAAATATTTGCCTTTAAAGATTATGAACAGAAACAAATTTTTTTTCTCTTCTTTTTTATTCCATAAATCTATTTTTAAATTTACTAACAGTTCACCTGATTAAGGAGCAAAAGATTTTAATATTAAAAAATAATTAATTTAAAGCTACAATAAGTGTATTTTACAATAAAACTGAGTGTAGAGAAAGAAATTTAAACTTACATTGCAATATGGTAACTGAGAGTTGAAGCAAATGCTCTGCACTCATTATTAATAATAAGATTAATATCTACTTGCTTTATCTCCCCGTTGATAACAGGTAATGCCTCAGTAATTAATTGATTGTCCAACCGCTTCTCCAGTTGGAAATCCTAAAAAAGAAAAAAATACACTAATGTAGTTCATAAAGAAAACCGATTATATTAAGTCAGGAAAAGAAAAAGGTTACCTATATTAATAATTATAAAATATTATATAATATCAACCGTGAAAGATCTTTTAAGAAATATTTCACCGGCTGAACCAAGCAACACCAGAGTTCAGAGAAGGCAGAATTCACATATAGTAAGCTGCCACTTAGAAGATAACATGCAATCGGAAGCACTGGAATGTCCCAGCACTACACATACGAACAAGAAAAATACAAAGTCCAAAATCAAACCAAAGCAAATTACCTAAATTTCCACACACAATGCAAACTTGCTCATGCAGACTGGTAAGTTAAAAATAATTGACCTAATGGAAAGACACAAAATTCTCATCATGGGTCTGCAGGAAATAAGAAACACTGACCAGGGCACCATGGAATCTCAAGAAGATAGGTTCTACAAAGGTATACCTGGGAAGAGTGATGAATAATGTCTGACAGTTTGGAATAGGCTTTTCAGTTAAACAGCCACAAAATAATAAACTCCAAACAAGAATTCAAGTCACAATCCCCAAGAAGCTCAACACTCACCCTAAAAGCATCTAATAAAGCTACATTATAATAAACGCCCATGGACCCACTAATAAAAATAACTCTCCAAAAGACCGTAAAGAAACAGAAAAGTTCTGGGATCTACTCTACCTGACTGTAAATAACATCCCCAAAAACCATGTTAAACAATTAATCGGAGACTACAATGCTCAACTAGGCAGAGAAAGAAAATACTGCAACATCATCAGAAAATGAGAACTACCAGATCAATGGACAACAGTTCTCAACAATCAGCTACACAAAAAAAGGGGACAAAACAGACCCTAACAATTACAGGGGAATCTCACTTCTAGACAAAATTCTTTCAAGAATCATCCTCAACAGGATCAATCCACAACTCGAGAAAAAACTAGGAGAATACCAGGGAGGTTTCAGATCGTGAATGATCTGTCCAGACCAGATCACGAGTCTCAAGCTAATAATGGGTTAGTTACAACAGGAAAAGAAACAGAGACATGGTGATAACATTTTAGATTTCAAGAAAGCTTATGACCGTATCCACAGAGAATTCCTACTAAAAATTTTAAGACACCTCGGACTATATATCAAATTATTAAACATGATAAAACTGATCCTCACAAACACTAAGTCAAAGGTAAAATTCAGAGATAAGCTTTAGGAACCTTTTGATATTAAAACAGGACTGTGCAAAGGTGATGGGCTCTCACTGCTATTATTCAACTGCGCTCTAGGAATAGTAATGAGGGAATTGTTAAAAAAAATACCCCCAAAAGTAAAAATAGGCCGAAAAATCAAAACAAACTGTCTTGGTTTCGCTGACAACTTGGCACTGCTAACAAACAACATCAATGAAGCTAAATCACAGATATTAGCACTTCAAAATATTGTGAAAACTGGGCTCAAAATTTAATTTGAAAAGACAGGAATTATGCCCCAAAAACCAAGACAATTAAAAGAAGTAAACCTAAATAATAATAAAATCAAAACTGTAACCTAAATACCTCAGAGAAATAGTAACAAACAACCTAAAAGAAAAAAACCTCAATCCAAAACTAGCTAAAGCTCAAAAATGTACTTGGTACACTTACAATTGCCTATCAATAAACGCACTGTCTATCAATAAATGCAAAAGTAACACATAGTGTGTTATTTTTGCATTCTGTGTATACTACACAGTTATAAAACCATAAGCCACTTATGCAGCAAATACAGTTCTAATTGAATAAACAATCAAAGACAGAAAAACTTCAGAAAATCGAAAGAAGAATTGGAAGGATCTGCATCAATAAAATGTACCAGAAAGATGAGCAGTGGTAGACTGCGCCCAACAAAGTCATGTACAAAGAATTGGAACCCATCACTGATACTATGCATAAGAGGAGACTAAAATTCTTTGGACGTATTATGAGGATGCAAGATTCAAGACTTTTGAAATAACTAGTACAATACATTCTCGAGTTGAAAAATACTAAGCCAGGAATCAGATGGATCAGAGAATAAAAGAGGATCTGAAGGAAATTGGTCTTACGCTAGTAGATACCACAGATAACATAAAATTAAACAAGAAAATCAAGACCAAAAACACTCACTTCACACTCACAAGATGAACATTTCCAACACTAGAAAGGACACAAAGATCAGAACATATGAAAAAGTACTAGTTCTAGTGACATTCATCATTATCTAAGAGTCATTAATGGCGATGAAACAGTTGATCTAAGTACAGTGAGTAGGTGGGCAGTAAACTTTTATACTTCAGAAGCTGAGAAATGAATATTGAGGAGGAACCTCACATGGTCAACCAGTTTCTGTAACTGATGAAAAACACCAAAAGGAGATAGATGAATTGATTCAATTTAACTATCGCATCACACAACAATGTATCACCACTCAGATAACCAAACTGAAAGAACAAGTAGAACACGTTTTGCATGAGTGGACTACTGTATAATCTATTTGTGGAGGATGCCAAGCAAACTCACAGAAAAGAACAAACAATAACAAAAGGAATGTTGTGAACAAATTCTGAAACACTATTGTGACGAGGGAGGTGACTTCCTTTTTAATATTCTGATGTCTGCTGATGAGAGAGACAGACAAAACTTATATACATCATTACAGTCCAGAAGAAACATGAAATAATAGTGTCAGTATATGAAATACTGACACTGCGGTTCACCACAATCAAAAAAATTCAAAACAATTCTCTGCAAAAAAAATTCTCTTTTGACAGTGTTCTGAGATTCCAAACACATGTACATGTCTGACTGCTTGGTTGACTGTATGATGGGTTCAGTGTGTTCTGTATGACTCTTAAACATGTTAAAATACCTTAAAAGATGTCATGTTTAACAACCCACAGAGCTGATAATTCTGCAACACAATAATGCTTGACCATACACATTGTGTGGAACTGTGAGGTTCTTGTGAAGTTGAAATTTTATCATACTCTACACCATCTATACTCACCAGATTTGGGACCCAACAATTTTCATCTCTTTCTACAATAAAATAGAGATAACAAGGGGTATCTTTTCTCCACGGATGATGAACTGAAGGACATAGTGAAATCATGGATTAAGGAAAGACTACCAACATTCTTCATTGATGGAATGAGAAAACGGTATAGCTGTGAATGGTAACAAAGTAAAAAATAAAAAAAAAGTTTTTACAGTACATAAAATGTACTTTTATGCCATATTTTTTCATCTGACAATCTCTTTTTGTCTGCACGTAATGAGCAACTGTGCATTATATTTCAGCCATTCACTTAGAATTATTTTTCCTGAAGGAATTTTTTTTTTTAAATGAGGCCATTTAAAAAAAGGCTCATTTTACCTCTACCTCTTTATTGAAAATTTTTAAGTATAACAATTTTTTTTAATAGGGTTCTACATTTGTTAATCAGGAACTTTTAATAAAATTAAAAGTTACAGATTAATAAATGTAATCCATCCAAAGTAATCAGATAAAAACTTTACTGATAATGAGGTACATAATGGGAAAAAAATTAATTCTAGAATAAAAATTGTGAATTTCACATATTAAATGTTACTCTAAATTTAAAAAAAAAAATCATTAGGTGGTTACTGTAGATAAAATGAGGCAGTTTTTCAAATTTCCCCATATGTAAAAAAAAAGATGAAGAGAAATCTACACATATCAAAGAAGGAAATCGCTGGAAGCATGAACTGTAATTCAATTTCAATCTGTTTTAAAAAGGAGGACATTCTTAATTCAGTCTTTTGTTTTCTATTTTTACATTTTACATTAAATAATTGATGACAATGATTTATTTTGTGAAGAACAAGTACCTCCAGCAGTGGAACACAATCGGAAGAGCAAGTTTTACAAAATACTTAAATGGAAGATTTTTAAAACAAAAAATGCATAATCTAAGTCATTAAACTAAATATGAATTTACTTTTCATTTTTTTTGCAGTCATCGTGGTTTAATGTTGTATTATAATAAACCTTGATGTCACTATGATATTTAAGTTATTTATTTAGGAAAAATCAAATTAATTACCTGGAAAACTTCAGGTAAAAAAAAGAAAACATTCCTTCATTCCAGAGCATGCACACATTCACTGTTATCTGCTTACTTTGTCTTTCTGCATACCTATCCTTATTTTTATAATGATAACAATTTTTTTCTTTTCATTTCTCACAAATACATTTTTTCATATGGCCACTATATTTTTTTGTAATCAAAATAGTATTACTTTTTTAAATTTTTTGTGTGATTTTATTTTAGTCAGTTTACCATGAGATCAACAGGAAAAAAGAGCAGAGAAAATTTGTTGTTTCCTTTAATCTGTAAGTCTGCTACACTGAAAATATTCAGTCACAGGTATTCACGTGATAACTAGCAAAATGAGTACATAAGAAACTAATTTATAACTACACTTTTAGATAAAATTTTTTTTTTTTTTTTTTTAAACTGATTTCATACTATTGGTTTTCAGCAATGTAAACTGCTATATGATGTCAAGTATATATCAATGGTGTAATAATTTTAAATTAAATTAATTCACCACCAAGTGCTATTACTTTGCATATGAGAAACAAGTTTTGTTTTGAATAATAAATATACGAGGGTTATTTTTTTTTCAAGGTCCGATCGGTCACAAAATTAAAACCACAGTGAAAATAAAAAATTTTTTATTTGTAACAAGTACTTACATAGTTACACTATTTTTCTACATAGTCGCCACTCCGATTTAGACATCTGTCGTAGCGTTGTACCAACTTTCCAATAACCTCGTCATAGAACGGAGCCACCTGTGTTTTCAGCAGTGTTTCTACGCTGGTCTGCAGCTCGATGTCTGTGCCAAAATGTTGTCCTCCTAGCCGGTGTTTCATGTGAGCAAAGAGGTAAAAATCGGATGGAGCCAAGTCCGGGCTGTATGGTGGGTGATGAAACACTTCCTGACGAAAACGCTGCAGGAGCTTCTTTGTTACAGCTGCAGTGTGCGGCCGAGCATTGCCATGGAGAAAGACAATACCTGATGTCAACATTCCTCTCCGCTTATTCTGAATTGCCCTTCGTAGACGTTGAAGAGTCACGCAGTATGAGGTTGCAGTGATGGTCGTGCCATGTTCCATGAATTCCACCAAGAGAACTCCATTCCAGTCCCAGAACACAGTAGCCATACACTTCCTGCTGGAGAAGGTTCGCTTGAACTTCTTTGGTTTACTGGGAGAATGAGAAAGCATCCGCTGTTTGGATTGTTTTTTTGTTTCTTCAGTTTCGAAATGGACCCGTGTCTCGTCCCCTGTGACAATTTTGTTCAAAAATCTTCTCCTTCATTATGGTAGCGCTGGAGAAACATTAGGGAAGCATCCATTCTCATTTTTTGTGATTGTCGGACAGCATCTTGGGTACCCATCTTGCACATAGTTTGCGGTACTGAAGTCTCTCTCTCACAATGGTGTAGAGAGCTGACCTTGAAATTTCAGGAAAAGAATCACTCAATACAGAAATTGTGAACCGATGATTTTCTCGAATTGCCTCATTCACTAGCTCAATGAGATCATCGGTTGACACACGCTTCCTTCCCTGACCGCCTGCATCATGAACATCTGCAGGTCCTACTTTAAAGTTCCTGCACCATTGTCGCACTTTGCTGTCATTCATTGAAGTTTCACTGTACACATTACTTATTTGTTTATGAATTTCAGCTGCATTACACCTCTCAGCCTGAAGAAATCGAATTACCGCATGTACTTCACACTTGGGGGGAGATATTATTGTTGTAGACATGTTTAGGTGCTAGCAGCGTGTTCAGAACTAAACGAAGTGATGCAGCGTGATTGAAGGCCATACTAGAGACGCTGTGCAACACATATGTGCAAAGGTTCATCTGATTTTTGCGCGGGTTTTTATTTTGTGACCGATCACACCTTGCAAAAAAAATAACCCTTGTATCTCTCATTCTTTGCTACAGCAACAATTTAAAAAAAATTAAAATTGATTATTCACTTTTATTGTTCAAAACTGCAAAATATTTTAAACATTCAAACTGAATATTACAGCTGTTAATATAATTACGATCATAAATCCTGACACTCATGACTCGTTTGTAGAATCTACAGTAATTCTTATTCTACATAAGATGGAATATATTTCATTTTCACTTGTAAAAGCAGTTGCTTTTTATATGGATTTGACTGTGGACACCGATGTTCTTTGGTGGTTGGATTTCAATTAACCACACATCTCCGAAGTGGTCGACCTGACTACACAGGTTGAACAGACTACTATGTGGTGTAAGCCGCATTGTTAGACCGTGTGGAAGTTCCTTGATGCCATTGTTTGTAGCCGTTTGTGGCACGGACATTCGATCTTATGCTTTAGGGTGACCGAATGGAGTGGTAGTGGGAGAAATGCCAGACAAACCAAGACTAATGTTCACATGAAAATATATATTCTAGAAACATTTATATAACTTAACAAACGGAAGAGAATTTCTATGGAACCAAACCAAATTAATTACCTTAGAGATGTGAAAATTGCATTACATAATTTTATGTATTAATTTACAATTAATTACTTTTTTTATTAATTGCTATATAAAATTTTTTTTTTTTAAATATAAACAAAAACATTTCCAAAATACTGGAAATGGAAATGGAAAAATTAAAATTAAAATTAATTAAATTAAAATTAAATACTACAAACCTGTTTTTCAGATCCACCAATTATATTAACACCAGGTCTCATATGTAAAGCATTTTTAAGAATCAAACTAAGATTTAACATTTTAGCTTTGGAATTTTTATCATTTTCTCTAGTTCGTATTAAATCAGTTCTTCCGACAAGATCTTGGAATTTTCTAATACCTAAAGATGCCATATGTTGACGAACCTTGCAAAGAAATAAACAAAAAATACATAGTGAAATGAATGTGATTCATATATATATATTGTACTGTGCTTATGTAACATCATATTTTGATTGCTTAACAGTTCTACAAAAAACAAGGCAACACAGTTACTACAACATAGGTCAAGAACTTGGGATTTTTTCTTTTATGAAGGATTTTGTGAAACAACTTTATTGAATGTAGATTACCATGATAAAAATGTGGCATTTTTATAGATATTAAAAATTTAAATGTTTTATCTTACTTTCAAAATTACATGGAACTATTCTTCTAAAAGATCATTTTAAACCAAATTATGCAGCACCTTCTTTAATAGTTAGTTATATGTCATATATTAAGCAGCAGCTTCCTTTAATGTGGTTAGGGAACCCTCTTTAAAATTTAGCTATACAACATATTTGATTTACACGGTGTAATCAAAAAATAACAACAATTTTAATTTTTATTAAAAAGAACTTATTTATTCTATTACACTCATACTGCCCCCTTTAAAGTAAAATACCCCAAACATGAAACACACTTATACCACCATTCTTCCAAGCTTCAAAAGTAGCCTTTTTCATTCACTTAGTGACTTTTTCTTTATTTCATTTAGTGAGGTTGAGCTTGAGCATTATCATTGAGCAAAATCCTAGAATTGTTTGGTCACAGTTCCCATTTTCTTCAGATTGCCTCACATAAACAGCGTAAAACTGTTCTTAAGAAATATTGATTGTTGACTACAATCTTGAGATAAGAATTCATATTGGATAACACCATTGTAATAAAAAAAACACCAATGAGAACCTTAATACTGATTGAACTTTACATAAAAGTTCAATCAGTATTAAGGTTCTTTAACTTAGTTAAACTTTTTATCTTTTTAAATCGGTTTAACTTTTTTCATTCTTGGTTCTTCAGTAAGCTTCCACTGGGATGATTGAACCTTCGTTTCAGTATCATAACCATATTCCCGTGTTTTGTTAACTGTTATGATACATTTGAGTAATTCTAAATCATCTGATTTGAGGTTACGTTGGTGAAGGCCGGACGTATTTCTTTTTGGCTCCTGAAAAGTTCTTTCGTATAACCATGTTTGGTTTCTATTATTGTATTTGTTTGTTTATTTTGTGTTATTTTTGCTGTTTGAGTGGTTTTTTTTACTGTGTTCTTGTATTTTTATCTTGAGTTATGGGTGTCATGTCAGACATTATCCAGTTTGTACTTTTGAGTCCCTATTTTCATGGGGTTATCTGTGATTTATGCTATATTTGAATTTATTGAGTTTTTTTGAGTTATTTATTTTTTGCTTTTTTTATTAATTATAAGCCTTAAAATTATTTATTTTGAACTCTAGCCTACGGTTGCCAAGACGCGTTCATGACAGTTTCAGCTGTTCACTTATTTGTTTACTTTTTTGTTTACATTTTAAACTTTGTATTTTTTATATATTTATTATATATGGTCTTTTCAGAGCATTTGGCATAATATTTTGATAATATGACTGATCTGAATAACGATACAGTAACCAAGAAATCTGCTGCTCAGTCTTGAAAACCAAGAATGAGGAGTGCTCTCACAAGAATGGTTAAGGCTAGTGGTTTAGACAGAAATCCTGCAACCACCAATGAGGGGGCATGCTTGAGGCTGTGGGTTGGCCTCTCAGGTATGTCAAAAACGTCCCACTCAGGATTCAGGCGTGGCTGAACTTAACCAGTGTTGATTCTGAGGAGAAGATGGAGCTGTTGGCTGCCACTTGTAAACGAGCTATAGACGAATCTCGTGCTACTGATTGGGAATCATGCTGTGATGCAGAGCGGGTGGGACAGCCCATCATTCTGATTAAAATAAGTAGTCCTCCAATTAAAAAAATGGAAAGGCATGACTGGCACTACAGCTGATGGTAGGATGCAGTTTGATTGAGAAAGACGGTCTGAATTTGCTAAACACAATTGATGATCTTCTTTCGTCATTCACAGATGAACATTTTACAGGCAAGAATTTATGTAAACTGATCAGGGATGTGCGACATTTGACGCAGGACTTTGTTGAACTCAGTTTGGAACTGACTACTAGCATTAGCGATGGCTGTGATAAGGAGACTTAGATGTCCAAGATTACCCATGATGCTATTGAACGAGTTCTTGAATCTGGTGACATTGAAGATCTTGTTGAGGTGGCCGGCTCTCGCTGGAATAAGAACCTGTATTAAAGGTGGACGTCAGGAAAGGATTACTCGAAAAAGATGTAGAGGGATATCATGTCTTCCTCCTCAATGGGTCACTGGCTAAGAGAGCACCTATCTTTCAATGGTTTGTAGTCATGTGCCTGGGGTATGTCAGAGACTGAAAGGCTCCATTCCAAGGCTGCCATTCCCAGCAGCACTGTGCTCAGAGATTGTCAGAGCACTGATATCTTTAATGATGAGGATTAGGACTCAGATAACTCGAAGGTATATTTCCTTATGGATTGAGGACATGGACTTAATTGGGCACATGTTTGCGGCTCTCTCAAAGATTCAGCGAGCGAAGGGTGGGAAGCTGGTGTTTCTTGTGCCTAACAACATGGCTGGAGATCGTTTTCTGAAAGTCTTGGAATACTTGGTCCAGGAGGGAGGCGGCGCCACCAACTGCTCTATTGTTACACATGGTTAAGGTTTCTACACCCAAGGTGGATGTGCCCAGAAGCCCTAAAACGGCTGTTGATACAGTCCATCAAGATGGCACCAGCTAAACAGACCTCCTCAAACAGGTCAAAGGAGGGATCAGCAATGACATGGCTGAGGACATCCTATCCATCCGCAGCGGTTGTGCAAAGTGCTTGGAAATTAGATTTCAAGATGTTGACTTGAAACACAATGATGTAAAGAAGAGATTGGGGGAAACATCGTGCGTAACATCGTCCCAGGAGGTCTTGCCCGCCAAACATTATGGTCTTCACCTTACACTGAGGTACTAGAGGATACTGTTAAGCAGGTTATTGCTCAGTTGGGTGTTAGGCATCGCCATCATTGACTGGCTTACAAGTGGACCCCCGAGATCAGCAGTCTGAGGATGGATCTCCAGTAGCACAGAAGGACCATGCAACGACAGGCGTTGTGGTGAAGATGGCTATGACCTCGCATTTCAGCACTATGTGTAATGTAGGAGAGTCCTTCAGAATGCCATCAAGACCTCGAAGAAGAGAAAATTGTAGGAACTCTGTGCTGAACTGCACGATGATCCTTGGGGCCGGGCATACCGAATGGTTATGAAACGCTTTGGCAGACGGTTACCGATCTTGACAGAGGAACGTGCTAGGGCAGAGCTGAAACAGCTGTTCTCATATGCCGAATGGATGTTGCTGGGCCCTGCTGACTTTGAGCAGCGGCGGTGGTATATGTTACATGTGATGGCTACGGGCATGTGTCGACTCCACAACAACCGCAGTCCTGGCCCTGATGGAATATCTGCTGTGATCCTTAAGGGTCTCTTGCTACAGGCTCTGTGGGACATGGTCGATGTTGCCACTCAAGGGCTGCAGACAGGAGTTTTCCCAGCATGCTGGAAGGAGGCCTGGTTGGTCTTCCTTCTGAAACCGAATATTGGTAGCCAGATTATCACCTACCGGCCACTATGCCCTCTTAACAACATGGGTAAGATCATTGAACATATGTTGGTCATACGGCTTGTTGCCGAAATTAACTGGCCGGGTAAATGGCAGTCTGGACGAGTCTTAATACCGGACCTACGATAGTGGTGATTGAGAAAACACGGTGATCTTGACTATTACACCGCAAATGTTCACAAGCCAAGGCAATTTTGGAAGTTATCTTCATCATACTAGGAGGTGGTGATACCCCCAATTTTATGTACTGCATGGAATGTGACACCATTGAACACACCTTGTTTCAGTGCTCTGAATGGGAGGAACAAAGGGCTCAGTGGAGATTACTGGCTATCTTAAGGTAGCATCCCTACTACCTTATATCATCACTTCTGCAGCTTGCTGGCATGCGTTCAGCCTCTTTTCTCAGACGATGCTTTGAGCCAAGGATGATGAGGAACAAAGGAGGAGTTTCTAGTAGGAGGTGTTGGACAGCCCCAGCTGTGAGGGCTGGTATGGCCTGGTGTGCTGGCTCCGATGATCAGCTGGGGACTCCATGTGTGAAGTGTGACACTTTCTGCTGTGATGATGATCATCTGGACCTGCCTGACATCTTTTAGGGGGGAGTCAAGACCAAAGTCCTGGTGTGGGATCCCCTTGGAGACACCTCATTTGAGGCATAAGGAACTCAAAAGATCAATACCTGACCCCTGGGGTGGGGATGAAGGTTTTATTTAAAACCTAAATAAAACTTTTTATTTACAATCCAGTCACCTTTGAAATAGTTCCTTTGGGAAGCCACGCAATGCTTTCCCACTCTTCACAGCAGTGTTGGAACTCAGAAACCGGAATATCCTTCAGATGGTTGGTTACATTTTTTTAATGTTTCTTACAGTTCCAAAATGGTGTCCTTTGAGGTGTTGTTTTAAAGTCACGAACAGGAAAAAGTCGCAGGGACTCAAGTCAGGTGAATAAGGTGGTTGAGGAACTACAGGAATGTTTTTCTTTGTCAAAAACTCATTAATTGAGAGTGCAGTGTGACAAGGTGCATTGTCATGGTGCAGCATCCAGTTGTCTTTGAAGGCTGGTCTAACGTGGCTAACTCTTTTTCGCAGTCTTTCAGAATTTCTCAGTAAACATATTGATTTACAGTCTGTTCTGTAGACAAAAATTCCAAAAATCTCTGATCGCTCAACATTGTTGTCACTTTATGATGTTAACGATCTTCCAGAGTGTGGATCATCTGCAACTGATTCCCGGCCATCTGAAAATACTTTAAACCACCTAAAAACTTGGGCTTGTGACAGAGCATCATCTCCATATAGTCTTTTCAATTTTGAAAAAGTTTCAATAGCGCTTTCACAGAGTTTAAATCAAAACATGATTGCACAACGTTGCTCATAATTAGTATCACTCATGTTTGTAACGCACAACAAAAACTTGTTTCACGAAAAGTTTGTTTACGTCTCACATGGCGACAATAGACTAAAAATATTAATCTGTAATATAAATTAGCTGTTCATATAACCATATGTTTACTAGTAACTTTACAGTGTTGCCACTTTGGCTGCCAAAAAAATTAGTTTCATTACTTTATTTACAGACCTCATTCGTATATTATAAACAATGCTGCCATTGCATGGAAAAAATGAACTCATTTTGTTAAATATCGTGCCCAGAATTAAAAAATTTTGCTTATTTTTATTACGTCTCAAACGTTATGTTTGTTTTACACGTTTTGTTTATTTCATATCTGATGTGCTTCTAAATTTCATATTGTTTAAGTGAATTGAGATCTTAGTTTTTTGTGCTACATCTAAAACTTGTAATATAAATAGCTTTGTGGATCCTATCTCTATAGATCATTTGCAAAGTCAATTCAATAGTATGTAGTGCCCGCATGTACCGTCACATACATTATATTGGTTAAGTAATGCACATCCAGTCAGATCTACCAACTGTTTATTCCAATAACTGGAGTTTAATCTTTATAATTTTGCATTTGTTTATGTTGCTTGAGTTACGTCGGCATTAATTATTTTTTCTCAAATAAATATGTTTTGGATTTTGTTAGATATTTTATATACCATGTTGCATATTAATAGGTGATGAAAAAGAATAAGATTATAAATAATGCCATTAAGGAAACACTTGCAATCACTAAGATATTAAGAAATGTCAAAAAAGTAAACCTCAGTGGTATAGAAAAATGATAACATGAATTTGTATTTAAAATAAATATTTTTCAGGCCATGTTTTCAAAACTGTTTCTAGCATTGTAAATTTTATTTTTATTTATCTTTTGATTTAATATAATCAGATCGCTTGTATTTCATATAATTTTTATTTTTAACCAAATCGTAAATGAAATCAGCATTACTTTCACTGCAAAAATAGATTAAATGTTGGATTCAATCAAAACAATTTTTACCATTTTTCAGTGGCAAACACTAAGTTCCAAATTACTATCGCAATGTACCTCAAATAAAGTAATATCAAATCAATCAGAAAAATAATTAGCAAATAGATGCTAATAGTATACTAACTTAGCAGTTAAGAGGTAAATATGAGACTACCATTTTTTCATTTACTAATTTATATTTTGAACTGCTGCTTCGATTAAGTTTCCTCATATCTTTACTTGATCCTTCTACAAAAATGCTGCAATAGTTCCTTTTTTATTAATGAGCAATTCTATCTGTTATGGATATGATTTCATAATCTGTAAATTATACACTGATCTAATCAAATATGATCTGATCATATTGGAAAGCAGATGTACAATTTTATTATGGAGGGAAGAAAAGCAAGGAGCAAGACAAGAAGGACATCTTAGAATAAAAACATACAGAGGGTGAAATTCAAGACAGAAAGGAGTAGAGAAAACAATACAGAATATATATAAGTTAGGTAAAGCTAAAAAAAGAATGAAATTTTAATTTAAAATTGTACAATGTAATATAAATTTATTTTTTCGTAACGACATTAAAATATGAACTTCTGGATCTAGCAAAGAAATATAATTTAAGAGTAAGTTTAAGATTGCAGCAAGTGATAGATACATTGTATAAGAATGATTACTTGTTGATAGGAGTTGATATAAATGCAAGAGTAGGGAACCAAGCCTGTTAGTGATGTTGTGGGTCCACATGTTGAAACGTGTTTAAATAGAAATGGAAAGAGGTTATGAGATTTTGCAAGTTTTAACGGATTACGTATTGAAAACACATTTTAAAAATACAAAGAAATTCACAAATATACTTGGACTAATAGAGGATATAAGTCACTTATTGATTATTTCTTGGCTAATGAAAGACTGTCAAAGTTGTTCCATGATGTTAAAGTCTTTAGAGGATCAGATATCGGTTCTGATCATTATCTGGTATGTAGCGAAGTAGCTTTGAGACAGAAATGGTTTAAGGCTAACCCGAAAAATGAAAATGTAGGACGCAGCAGTGGAAGAAACACCTTCTGATGAATCTCTCTAGAAGATCTTTGTAACAAACTTGTGTATGCGCTCATCTCAGATAACTTATATATATGTTTGGATGTAAATGATGTAGAAAAAGAATAGATTTATATTAAAACAGTAATTGAAAGGTTGGCATTTGAAGCCAACCTTTCCTAAGGTTCCTAAGACCTAAGACCTAACTTTCCTAAGACCTAAGACTTATTCCTTTCCTAAGACCTAAGGAATAAGTCTTTGAAGAAGTGAGGGTTATACTTCTGAAATGACGATCTTGAAAGAAAAATTAATACAAAAAACAATTGTACCTAACGTGGCTTTCAACGCAATCAGAGATCAAACTCAAGCAAGGAAGATAAAACAGTTAGTGAAGAAAGTTAAATGGGAATCTTGGGATGGGTATATTGCCAGCATAGAACATGATCTTCATGGTAGACAGAGTAAGACTTATAAGATTATGAAGCATCTCAATACAGATGTACGAGATTAAAACAGGAATTCATTCTGTTGATGTTGAGAAATGGTTGGAATATTGTCTGCAATATTGGTCAATGGACATAAAGGTTCATCCAATTGATGATCCACGGGTACTCATACCTGGCATAGACAACATAGGCCTTAAGGAATTGCAAACGGCTCTTGCTTGTAGTCATAATAAGAAAGTGCCAGGGACGGACAACTTGAACATGGAATTGTTTAAATATGCATCATTGGAACTTTACATCCAGTTAGCAAGTTTCTTTGACGTATGCTGGAAGCAGAGAAGAATACCAGAGGAATTGAGGTACGCATTTGTGGTACCTATTTTTAAGAGAGGTAATAGAGAAGATCTTAGTAATTGTAGAGGAATAAGTTTGTTAAATTCTGGTTATAAGTTATTTTCCCAGATTTTGATTAATTGAATTACTCATTGTAGAGATTGTGCTGCTGGAAGAACAAATTTGTTTCTTGAAGGGACATCATGCAAGGATAATATCTTTGTATTAAAACAGATTATAGAGAAGAGAAGAGGAATCTAACTGCAGTACTTATGTAGAGTTTACTGATTATGAAAAGGCCTTCGATAGAGTATTGACAGGTAAATTATGTAATATAATGGTGGAAAGAGGAATTCCTTTACAAATTATAAAGATATTGAAAACTTTATACCGACACACAAGAGTAACAGTTAGATTGCAAAATGGAAAGGTTGAATACAGGAAGGTGAATATGGGCATAAGACAAGGGTGTGTAGTTTCACCTATATTGTTTGATATTTATTTAGATGACGCCATTATAGAATGGAAAAATAGGTTAAGAATTTTAAAAGTTGACGATGAAATTTATCAGAATAATTCTGTAATGACACATTTGTTTGCCGATGATCAAGTTATTATATCCAACAGAGATAACTACAACGTGCTTTGTTTGAATTGAATAAAAATAATTATAATTAACATATAATTTTAATATCTTGCTGGGTAAAATGGTTTCCATGGCCTTTTCTGGATTAAATTCGCTGAGATGTAAATTAGTAAAGGAGAATAAATTCATTGACCAAGTGAATGAATTTAAATTTCTGGGTTGCAGTTATCATCTTTTGTGGAAACGGATGTAAAAAATAAGATAGAAAAGTTTAATAAAATGTGCGGTACTATTAGAACATTGCGTGGCAGGGTGAGGACTGATATAATGAAACTTTATAAAAGCATAGTTGTTCTGGTAGGTTTGTATGGTAGTGAAACGTGAGTTTTGACATAAGCTGATAAAAGCCAATTACAGGCTGCTGAGATGCATTTTCTTAGATCTGTTATAGAAATTACCCAAAGGGATAGAGTATGAAATGAAGTGTGACAACCGCTGAACATTTTCAACTTGAACGACAAAATTATTGAATATAGACATAATTGGGAACAACATGTAGATTGAATGGATAATTATTGTTTTACAAAGAAGATAATGGAATACAGACTGGTAAGATACAGGAATATTAGAAGACCCAAGAAGGATGGGAAGAAAATTGACTTTAAGTTCACAACAGGTCGAAAGACCTAAGGCTTGAAGTAGATGATGATGACGATGAGTTATAATAGTATCTCAAAATAAGATAGCTGAGAGTGTACTGACAATTAAAATGTTAGGTTAATTTTAATAATCACTGCTATTTTAATGTCAGAAGTAAAATAATCTAATTACAACATAATAACAACTTAAAAATCATTATTAAAAGTAAATAGTTAACATTTACCTCTTCGGCAAGCATAAATAAATAATTAATAACATGTTCTGGTTTTCCAGCAAATTTTGCACGTAAAACTGGATCCTGAGTTGCAATACCCACAGGACAAGTGTTTAAATGGCATTTACGCATCATTGTACATCCCATTACAATCAATGGTGCTGTACTAAAACCAAATTCATCAGCACCAAGTAAGGCAGCCACCACCACATCAAAACCTAAAAATAGAAAAACAATAATTTTTTTTAAAACATCCAAGAAACTTCCAAATCATGCAAGTCAAAAAATTGAAAAATAACTTGTGAACATGTAAAAGTGTAAATATTGTAACAAGATTGGTATAACAAGCCTGAGTAATGGATTCCTACCGATTATTATGAAATTAATAGAAAATATAATAACTGAAGTAATCCAGAAAGGGACAAAACGGAGAACCCTTTTTCTAAAGATAAGTCCATTTAACAATTGTCTTTTGTTATACTATCTGCTAACATACAACAAACACCTATTGCACAGTAAGAAGAGATCAGGTTTGGAATTCATGGAAACAAAAGACTCGGTCAACTGTTCTCATGCTTCAACTTGGGTCCGGTCGGACAGGTAAAGCGGCTAGCAGTATAAATAGCCCAATAAGACCAGCTAAAAATGAGTTCTATTAGAACCAGTGTGCGAGATGTTACGGTGTCAGTCCTGCACGGGAAGTTCAGCGAGGAGAGGCTTCGAGTTGTGCGAAGTCATGTGTTCGGTGGAGTTCTACAAACCAGTCCAGCGAGACGTTACAACGACGGTTCAGCAAGGAGAATTACAAGTGTGAGTCTGTGAGACATCAGTCCAGTGAGGAGAATCTCCAATTAAGTTCAATATGACAAAGATGATGCCACAAGTAAATCCAAGTATATAAGAAACACTACTGGTGAGTTACAGTAAAATTATAAGTGTATAAGTGAAAGAAATAATAATACAATAAATTTCATTCATAAACTGTTAGGGTAGACACCAAAGATATTTGCAAGTGAATATTTATACAATTGTTTGTTAATATGAGACTAGTGGTTAAAAAGGGTTAAGACTAGTGATTTCTTTTGTTAATGGGTCTGTGACTTCTAGTTTTCTATTTATCTACCTGAAATAAATTCTGAACGATTATTTATTTTGAACTCTGTCTTGTGTATCTGTATTGATTATTTACTACTGACATTTATCACATTTGATGTGTAATATTATGATTGTTATTCTTTGTTGATTACGTTATGTATTATGGCATGTACTATGTTATGTATTATTTTTATTTGATTTGTTGTCATTGAAATATCGTTTACTACTATTATCCTGATTATTACTGTGGTTGTAATTACTATATTAATATTTGTGTTCGTTAATTGTTTTACTACTGTTACTTATTATTTATTATTAGCATTATTGTATTTATCACCATTGTTAGTATTATTAATTTCTCTGGTTGTAATTATGAACATTTTAAACCAATAAACTGTAATTATATAAACATTCTAAATTGTCAACCTCTCAATATCCTGATCAAGTCGCAAACCACACGACAATATGTTTATATACGGTCCAGTACAATGTTTTAAATGTTGAATATAATATTTATAAAATCCTACTTTTAAGACAAAAGAAATGCATCTGTTCAACAGAATGCATTAACTAAACCATCTGGTAACCTGTAATTTTAATGGGTGAATTTGTTCTAAAAATGTGAGAAAAAAATAAGAATGGACACACCATGTACCCGCTAGCAGAGATATGAAAATGTACTTAGTTCAGAAATTCCAGAACAGCTCTTAATGTTGCTTTTTTTTTTGAGAATATAATCTATTACACTTTCTGACATTTTTCCACTCTACTGACATCAATTTTTACTATGTATATGATTTTTCATAGTACTATTTTCTTTTAAGATGTAATAAGCAGTTTGATTGCGCTTTTTATTTTATAATTTTTTTAACTCTAATTTTCTTTAACTAGTGTGAATTGGTTGAAACTCAAAATTTATTTAGTACATTTCATTTTAAAAGCCTAATTAGGACAGTACTATTAATAAGTAAATTAATATAATAATTACTCAGATTTATTCAAGTAATCTATTTTAAAATGATACCTTCAGTAGTAACTTTACTGCATGGCAATTAGTTGAGAAAAAAGACAAACTATAGACATGTATTATTCAAAGGAAAAAATCTGCGTAAAAAAATTCACGGAAAAATCAATGAATAAATGGATTAAATAAAAATTTCTTTATAATCAATACAGACTTTGATTTTTAAAACCCCTTTTCATTATTAAACATTTGCAAAGATTCCACCCCCCATAATAATTAAATAATATTTAATGTTATTAGTATCTTTAATTCCTTTTATTACGATTATCGAATTCATATTTAGTGTTGATTAATAGCATTCTTTTTAATATCCAATTTTTAGATTGTTCACTGATTACATCAGAAAGGAATATCACAGAAATTTTAGGTATGATTCATAATTATTTCATATCAAACTACTGAACTTAATTAATTTTTATTCAAATGAAACAATATTTATTATAATCTTAGAAAGAATATTTTATTTTGTTCTTTAATTTTCTTTTGCAAATGAGACATAACTGAAAGCATTATTAAAATTATGTTAGTTTTAATTTGATTAAACTTCTAAAATGCAATAAAAAAATAAGAATTGAACATTTTTTAATTTAAAAATGTTAAAAGTTGTTTATTGACATGATGAAATGAGGTTTAAGTTTAAAAAATAATAATAAAATAAAAATTAACTTTAGATGATTTATTTACTGGATAATACATGGAACTACCTTCCTGAAGATCTTTTTTGAACTGTTGTTAGTTCTATCATCAGATTGATGAACTTGATAATAATAGGTGTTTCACAAAGGGTGCAACCCCCCCTTTATTTGATGACGTGCATTTTTTACAAAAATATTAATGTTAATAAAATACTTATCCAACAATATTCAAATTCCCTTTAATAACTTTACAATAGATGTTCAAAATGATTTCCTGTGATCCCCATGCAGGTTTGTATACGTTTCATACCATTTGCAGCTACTTTTCATAATGTTTGCTCAGTAATTTTGAAATCTCACCTTCAATATAATAGCTTTCAATTCATAAAGTGTATGAGGATTGTTTTTAAAAACTACACTTTTTAAATATCCCCAAAGGAAAAAGTCTGCTGGTGTAAGATCTTGGGATCTTGGAGGCCACAAAAGGATTGTGGCCTCCAAAAAATTCCCAAAAAAATAGCCAAAAAATTCCCGTAATACATATGGCGTTTCGTTACCAGTACGACGTGTTGCGTTATTCTGCTGGAACCAACATTCTCATTCATGTTAATGTAAGACAGCAATAAACTGTTTGATTAAGCTGCAATAAACCACCATCTACAGATTTGTCAAAAAATAAAGGCCGTATTACACAATGCTGGGAGATCGCACACCAATTTTATGTGCGTATAACAGTCGTTCATGAAACGTGTGAGGATTTTCAGCGCTCCATATTTTTGGCTGTTAATGTAGCCATATCTGTGTGAAACCATACCCTGTCACCAAAATAAACACGATCCAAAATTTCAATACCACTGTTGTCAACAAGAGAAAGAAACTAACAACAATACTGTAAATGTTTTCCACGGTCTACTTCTTTCAGTTCTTGAACATCAATGCGATAAGCATGCAATTGTAATTTTTTAATAACCCTGAAAGCTGTAGACAATGAAAATCAAGCCTGTGAAGTTAAGTTTCTGAGTGATTTACTGGGTGAGCGAGTCAAATGTTCCTTCACATCTAACAGAACTTCTACTATTAACAGTGACGATTGACCTATGCTTTTCAGATCATGTACATTCCTGGTCTCATGACATTTATTAATTGAATGCGATGTTGTCGACTAATTAGGGACTGAAGAATTGGAAAAATTTATCCGAAACTCATCTTTCACTTGTTTGTAAGATTTATACGTGCAACAAGTCTCAATAACAAACACACGTTCATTCTTGAAAACAAAATAGTTAACACAATAGAGACGAATTTATACTGGTGTAGCATTACAGCATAAGAAGGACATTTCAACTGTTACAAATTGATAACTTTGAGTTCATTGTTGCCAACTGAATGTAGGGAGAAATAAGATTTACCTATGCGTGACATCAACCTTCTTAATCTTAGGATTGCATCCTTTTTGAAACACCTATTAGAACTCGACATTAATTTTTTTTTTTAAATCTTTGAAAAGTATTTCCAAATAATTTTCCAAGGAATATTTTTTTTTTTTTTATTTAATATTAAAATATATTTTCTGTTTGTAAGAAAATTAAATTATTGTAACTGTAATTTGATGAAATAATTAAAAAAGAGTAGATGCTACATACAAGCATCAAGTTTAAACTTGCTCACCACTGATTCACTGCATGAATGTGTATGAGAAATACACAAAATCAACAAAATCTCAAATTGAGAATATGTTATCTATTGTTGATCTTAAATTGAGCATAACTGAAGAACGACTAAACCAATCTCCATCAAATTTTCACATGCATAACCTCAGATATAGTACTACAGCATATAAAAATTTCAATAAAACTGATTTGGTAGTTTTGGAGATTTTTGAGCCACAAAACTTTATACATGAATGTATTTTCGTACTCACACCTAAAAATAAAGAAAATTCAATTTTTCCCCCAACCCACCATGCGACCAAAAGCATTATTGTATTATTTTTTGAAAAGTCAGTAGAAAAGAAGATCATTATATTCAAAAAATTATTTTACCTGTTCTTATTTGACCATCAGCTTGTACAACAACTCTTGACCGAAGATTATTCAAAACTAAAACTTGATGAGTTTCTGCTATACCCAATTCCCATGGTAAACCAGCATTTTTGACTCCAGTCCATGAACTGGCTCCAGTACCACCATCATGACCAGATATCACAATATGTTCTGCTTTACCCTAGCAACAGTCATGAAAGGTAGTATTTAATAAATAGGATGTTCATTAAAGATTAATTATTAGAAAAAACCACCTAAAAAGTAAATAAATACTTTTTCAATTCTTTAGTAAATTCTAAATTGTTGGAATTTCTTTCTATCAAATTAAAAGCAAACATCAAATTTCTAAACCTCATTCTAGTACTGGAAAAAATTATGAAATATTGAAACATTATTATTTATTTGAAGATTTATATTTTATATTTTTTAGTTTAATTAAAAATATGGATAGGCCAAAAAACTCTATGTGGAAAAAAGCTGTTCACAAAAAAAAAATAAAAACCTTCATTTTGATAAAAAAAAAAAAAAATCAAAATATACAAAAAAAAGATAAATTGACTACTATCTACAAAGAGCTTAAGCTTTCTGGAACACAAACTTTTTTTAAACCTATATTTACCAAATTTTCCTAATAAATTCTTGAACTTTCATACAAAAGAAAGAAAATACTTTTAATATTAGAATAACATCAAGATAAATACCATCAAATATCAAAATCTAATATTAAACATACTAAAAAAGAAAAATAACTGTTAATTACCGTATTTATTTGAGTACCCCCCGCATTTTTTTTCTTGGAATTGGAGAGAAAAATAAGGGTGCAGGGCTTACTTGAATATAAATTATCCTGGCTAAAGGCTATGTTAAATAAACGTTTAAAGTACCTAAATTCAATCACATAAATATAGTTACATTAGGCTTTCGTTTATCAATACCGGATGCCGCTTATAAAGAATACATCCTTCATTATTAACATCCTGCTAATATTATCGATAGGAACGAAGTTATTTTTATAAAACTGATTCATTCTGTATAGGCTGCATCTGGTTCTAATGACACTACAGTTACAGTATCAGTTACCCATCGTCATCTTGTCTATTCGCCATAGTCATTGTACTGTTTGTATATGTGTATGGTTATGTGCATTTTATCTGTTTAGTTTATCTTGTAAAGTTTACTACGGTGATTTATTTTAATTACGGCATTAAAATGAGTACAAAAGGACAGCGTTTACAATCTTTTACAGTAAATGAAAAACTGTGTTATAGAACTGTGTTATGAAAAACTGTGTTTCTGAAAAAATTGGAAATCGGGCGGCAGGAAGAAAATTTGACGTAGATGAAAGCTGCATTCGAGAGTGGCGGCAGAAACAACTTCTGGTGAAAGGCACTGGTAATAAAAGGGCTTTTTGTGGCTTAAAAACCAAAATATACAGACACAGAAAAAAAGTTGTATGACTTTGTTATGGAAAAAAGGAAATGCGGTTATGCTGTCACGACAGAAATATGTCAATCATATGCTCGTGAAATCGCTAAATCATTGAATAAAGTTGATTTTAAAGCAAGCCGTGGATGGATAACACGATTTTTTGCACAAAATGATTTGTCAATAAGACGAAAGACGACCATTTCTCAACGACTTCCAGATGCTTATGAACAAAAAGTATTACATTTTCACAAATACATAATAAATCTTAGAAAAGATAAAGGTTATTTGCCTTCTCAAATAGGAAATGCTGATCAAACCCTCGTATATTTTGAAATATCATTTGACAAAACTGTAAACAAAAAAGGTGAAAAAATTTTACGATTCACACTGGTAGTAATGAAAAACAAAGGGGTAGTGTTATGCTTTTCATTATTTCTGATGGATCAAAATTACCTTCGTACATTATTTTTAAAAGAAAAACTCTTCCTACCGTACAGGTAAATGGAGTTATTATCAGAGCACAGGAATCAGGTAGGATGGACGAAACCTTAATTTTAGATTGGATCAGTTGTGTATGACAAAAGCGATCAGGAGATTTACTTAATAAAAAAAAATACTGGTAGGCTAGTAATGGATAGTTATCAGGGGTATACAACTGATAAAGTAAAAGATATTTTAAAAAAAGGTATGACAGACCAAGTAATAATTTCAGGCGGACTGCCATCTCTATTGCAACCACTAGATGTCTGCATTAATAAACCGTTCAAATCTGCATTAAAACAACGTGAGAAAGATTTCTTTCTCACGCCTACAGGAAGAATCAAATGCCCAGATTTTAACCGGATTTGTGTTTGGATAAAAGATGTTTGGGAAGGTCTTTCCATGGAATTAGTAAGGAAAAGTTTTTAAAAATGCGGAATATCTAATGAACTTGATGGTAGTGAAGATGATCACCTTTGGCAGAGCGACGTGGAGACTACCGGTAAGTCTTCTATAGACATTGACAGTGACAGTGATTAATTAAAAATAAAATCCCATATTAAAAAGTGTATTGAAATGATCCTTTTCAACATGATACTTTCTTTTCGTTTTACTGGCCTTCTTCTTTTTCCTGTTTAGCCTCCGGTAACTACCGTTTAGATAATTCCTCAGAGAATGATATGTATGAGTGTAAATGAAGTGTTAGTCTTGTACATTCTCAGTTCGACCATTCCTGAGATGTGTGGTTAATTGAAACCCAACCACCAAAGAAAACCGGTATCCACGATCTAGTATTCAAATCCATGTAAAAATATCTGGCTTTACTAGGACTTGAATGCTGTAACTTTCGACTTCCAAATCAGCTGATTTGGGAAGACGCGTTAACCACTAGACCAACCCGGTGGGTTTCGTTTTACTGGCCTACTGATTCTGAACTAAACTATTACTTACGGTAATTAATTATTAATGTAATAGTAATATTAATATTGTAATTAAAAGGAACGAATTAAATGCTTTACTTTCTGAATATTTTTGTATTTACGTATTTTTTTATCCTATCTGCTGCACTTTAAAATACTGATATATACTGGATTTTTTTTAGATTTTCAGCCTGGAAAATCGAGGTTCTCGAATAAATACGGTATCTTCAAACTGCTTTAAGATAATTCCGACATTGCCATCTGTTTGGGGGCAGGTGGCAGCTTTTCTCTTCACATATGGAAAAAAAAATTGCTTTTATGACAATTTAATTTTTTCAATGAAAATAGCTTCCGTTTCAGTTATCTTATATATCAGAACCATCAAAGAAACTAATTCTACAAAATAAAATAAAAATTGGTTCATTGGTTGAAAATATTAAAACAAATACATACATTTTTTAAAATTAAAATCTGCTTACAAGAGATAAATATTAAAATTTAAAAAAAACATGATTTCCAAAAAAAACCGTTGCTGACAAACATTGCTCTTTTTTATAGAACAATTAAAGAGCGTGTAGCAGGTGACAATTTTGTATAAATCTTTTTTCTAATCTTTTAAATTTATTTAAACATATTTATATAGCCTATAACACAACACAAGAATTCCAACATGGGGTCATACGTCTAAACTGGTTCTGTCATTGAGCTGCTACAATGGAACAAACACCCTAATACATACACCCATATACCCAATATGCATACACCCTAAGTACATTACACTCCTTTTTGGGCAGTCGTGTAACAATTAAAATCTAAATGAAATAAGAGATGACAAAAATTTCTTGGCACTCTACCACTGAGATGTTTGATAGCATCTTTATTGTAGAAATGTACTTTTTTTGTTTTTAATTAGAAAAAATTAAATATAACACAATAATTATAAACAGTAAAACATATTTATAACAAAAACTGAATTCATAAATTCCTGGTCACAACTGAAGGTTTTCTTAGTCATGTGAATTTCTGCTTATTTAATGTAACGAGAAAACAAAAGATAAATCTTTTATGAAACAAATTTTTGTTAAATTTGCAATATTTCTATGAATTATAAATATTTAATGGATCAAGTACATACAAATATTATGTTTTAATTTTACGTTTACCAAGTAGATAAAAAATTAATTGGTGCAGTTTTAATTAATTAGTTTGTTTTGTTTGAATCTGCATTGAACAGATTTTTATAAATTTAACTGGCACCTAACTATATATTATTATTAACAATTACACGTGATGAGGATAAACAAAACAATATTAAAATATTTTCAACATTTTGATTAAAATAATGTTTTTTTTTTTGGAATCACAAGTTTTACTGGTTTCATGCTATTCTCCATCACTTTCTGTTCTATTCAAATCTTTTAACAGCAACATAATTTCTACATTTTACATTCTAGTAATCTATTTTTTATTTTATGAATCCTAATCATTGTCTTCCTCTATGGTTTTCATCCTCTATACATCTTTCTATTACCAAATTAAATAAAGCTGGATATCTTAATGCATGATCAATAAGGTTTGTCTCTTCACAAAATTCAATCACAAATTTCTTTACTTTCTTAATCATTTTAAGATTTCATATTTAATCAACTCATCAAAACATTCAAACAACAAAAATTACTCGGGTAAATCATTATTACTTCTACACATTTTGCAAATGATAACCAAAATTATGAGGTAGAAAGCTGAACTAACATATTAAAACAAAAGTGAATTCTGTATAGTAACATTATCCAGCAAGATAAATTACAAATATCAAACAATCTTAATATTACATCTTGTTTAACTGTAAGATCTGTTTTATTAAAATAGTTAATTTTTTTTTATAAGGTTAAAAGTAGTTAATGGAATATTGTTCATAACGGAAAGATTTTCCATATCAATTAATTAACTTATGTAAATTACACATACAATAATATTTGATATTCTTCATGAAATTTATGTAAAACATCTTTCGATTATAACAAATAAGGAATCCTAATTTGAAAGGACAATGCTGTCATAATAGAATCTTTAACATAATAGTACAGCTCACAATGTAAAAATAATCATGCTAAAAATAAATACTTTACTATGTACATGTTTGTAAGTATAATTTATAAATACAAACATAGATACATTAGTTAGGGGAAAAACATTTATAGAAATTCCCACCTTTGCGACACCAGAAGCAACAACACCTACACCGACTTCAGAAACCAGTTTTACTGATACTCGAGCATTTGGATTAGCACATTTCAAATCATATATAAGTTCAGCAAGATCTTCAATAGAGTAGATGTCGTGATGAGGTGGTGGTGAAATTAAACCCACACCGGGTACAGAATGTCTAGTTTCTGCAATATCTTTTGTAACCTGTTGCAGATAAACAGAAATGAAAAAATAACAATTATTACTGAAAAGTACAATAATACAATCGATCAACTTCTAAATTATTTGTATATAGAATAAAGCAAAGGTTTTGAAAATTTTTAGTATTTAAAAGTCTTTTTTACCTACAAGAACAAAAATGTAATCAAATCCTACTAACAAAATGAAAAATAAGCACCTAATTTCCATACAAAAATTAATAACTGCCAGTTAAAAAGAAAATGTTACTAGATTTTAGTGTGGTACTTAACTTCACAATTATAATTACAGTATTATTATTATTATTATTATGCATTTACGGCCAACATGGGACCACTTAAGTCAATTTTAGTTGGATCTTTTCTGAGAAAAGCGTGTTATTTTACTCTTTCGAGCTGCCCAGTATTTCTTCATCCGTTCAGATCTTGCTTTCTTTTCTTCATCCGTAAACACCCTCTTCGTTGTATTTTGTAGTTTGTCTGTCTTTTGTTTAAATCTAATGCTCTTATCTTTTAGCTTTGTAATTTTTCCAGTTTTATTCTGTAGGTCAGTCAGGGAAATTCCCAATTCTTTCATATCTTCTCTAATTTCTTTGATCCATCCTACTTCTAGCTTTTGGAACCAGAGCTTTTCAATGATATTTCTTGACAGTCTTGTTTGCGGTGTCCTTATGAGATGACCGAAGAAAGAGATTCTTTTTTTCCGCATAGTATCAATAACAGGCTCTATTTCTCGATACACCACCTCATTTGGCACAATCCACCATTGGCCTTCTTTTTGGTGTTTTTTATTGATACACGTTCTGACAATTCTCCTCTCTATTTTCAGAATTTTTTCAATTCGGTTTTTCTGAGTGATTTTGAAAAGGCTCTCGCTTCCGTAGGTGACTTCTGGCTGTACTACAGTTTTATAATGTTTAAGTTTTGTTTTAGCAGAAAGGCATTTTTTGTTATATGTTGACCAAGTTAATTTTTGGGATTTAATCATTTTATTTGTCCTGTTTTGCCATGTCACTTTTTCATTTAAATTATAAGTTATTATTTCCCCTAGATATTTAAATTGTTTTACTATTTTAATTTTCTGATTGTTTACCGTAATGTGCTCTATTACCAGAGGATCTATGGCCATTAGTTCAGTTTTTTCGAAAGAGATATAAAGCCCTATCTTTTGTGCTAGGTTTTGAAGGCTCATGATTTGTGTTTTGGCTTCTTGAATATTATTTGCTAAAAGAGCGAGGTCATCTGCAAATCCTAGGCAATTTAGTGTGATGGAGTTTTTCTTAGTACCCATTTTTATATTTTTGGGATTTATTTCATACCATTTTCTCATGACAAATTCGAGTGCGCAGTTAAAAAGGAGTGGTGAGAGGCCGTCTCCTTGCCTCAATCCAGTTTTTATGTAGAAGGGTTGAGAGAGTTCACCTCTGAATTTCACTCTGGACTGGGTATTGGTTAAAGTTAATTTTATCATGTTTACGAGTTTAGGGTGAAGGCCCAGGTTTCTCAGAATATTCAGCATGGATGGTCGGTGTATACAATCATAGGCCCTTTTAAAGTCGACGAAGGTGATTATTAGTTGTTTTTTCCGTCTTTTATATAAGTCCATCATAAGTTTTAGGGATATTATTTGTTCCGGGCAACCTCTCCATGGCCTAAATCCCCCTTGGTATTTTCCCCAAGTTCCAGTTCAAGTTGGTCTTTGCATCGGTTGTATATGATTCTCGACAGGATTTTGTATGTGCAATCCAGGAGAGATATGCCTCTGTAGTTTTCCGGATTAGTTTTATCCCCTTTTTTATGTAATGGATGGATGAGGGCTGTGGTCCAGTGTTCTGGAAGTTTTTCTTCGTTCCATATTTTCACGAGGCATACATGTAGGGAAGTTTTGACTGAATAAACTGATGAGTGTTTCCAGAGTTCTGCGAAAAGCTGGTCTTCTCCGCTTGCTTTGTAGTTTTTTATTTCATTTAAGGCTGCGAGAACTTCTTGAATTGTTGGTGGGTTGATATTTACCGGTGAAGTTTTAACTGGAGTTTCAGTGTCAATCTCAAAAAGCTCTGGGGGGTCGTCACAGTTGAGGAGTCTATTGAAGGTTTCTGCCAAAATTTCAGCATTTCTTTATTGGTGTGGGCCATATTTCCTTTTTTTCCTCTCAGCATAAGGGTGGGTGGTTCATATCTTTGAAGAGCCTGACCAAAAATTTTATAATAGTCTCGGAAATTAGTTTTCTTGGAAGTTTCTTCTATTTGCTGAATCAAGTTTTTTTGGGCTTGTCGTTTGGTTCCTCTTATAATTTTCTGAGTTATTTTCCTTTGTTTGGTGAATTCATGGTTAGATTCTTCAGTTTTCTGGGTTTGGTGGTTGATCCAAGCCCGGTGTCGGTCTTTGACTGCTTTGTCACATTCTTCATTCCACCATTGGTGTTTTTTTCTTGGGTTTATAGGGGCTAGTTCTTCAGCTATTTCTTTCAGTTGGGATGTCAGTTCTTTTAAATTATTAGTTAATTTGATTTTTTTTGTTGTTTCTTCAAAGATGGCA
Source organism: Lycorma delicatula (assembly GCF_047948215.1). Taxonomy (NCBI): domain Eukaryota; kingdom Metazoa; phylum Arthropoda; class Insecta; order Hemiptera; family Fulgoridae; genus Lycorma; species Lycorma delicatula. The sequence continues at coordinate 5,769,640 of NC_134464.1, forward strand.
TTGCTTATTAATTTATGTGGATCATAAGCTCTTTTGTTTTTAGGTTGGGATTTTTTCTTTTTATGCGGGGTGAATTTTATTTTAACTTTAATTAAGTAATGGTCCGATCCAGTATCTGTTCCTCTCAAGACTTTTACATTATAAATCTCCTTGTGATAATTCCGGTCCATGCAAACATGATCCAGTTGCCATTCTCCTTTTTTCCAATCTGGGTGTTTCCAAGTCTTCAATTTGTTTGGTTTTCTCATAAAATAGGTGGATTTTGAGATCATATTATGGTTTCTGCAAAATTCGACAAGTCTTTGGCCGTTCTTGTTAGTTTTCTTTTGGGCAGGCCATTTTTCGATAATATCACGATATCTTCGTTCTTTACCAAGTTGGGCATAACAGTCCCCTATTAAAATCTTCGTGTGGGTCTTATTTATGTTGTTTGCAGTTTGGTCAAGAAGTTCCCAGAATTTGTCCATCTCTTCTCTATCTTTTTTAAGATTGTTTTTGTCATTGGTGAGAGCATGGACATTTATTATGGTGTAGAATTTATTGGCTGATTTTGGGGTTAAGGTTGAAATCCTGGGGGAGTAAGACTTAAATTCTACGACTGAGTCAATTATTTTAAGATTGATTGCAAATCCTGTTCCGAACTGTGGGCAATTCTTCATCACACGTTTCCCGGGGATTCCTTTGTAAATTCTGTAACCCTGAGATTCAAACGGCTCTCGATCGGTGTTTCTCATTTCTTGAAGTCCTGCGATTTGGATATTTTGTTTGTCCATTATGTCTGTTAGAGTTTTTAGTTTGCCGGGTTGAGTTAGAGAATTAATGTTGTGAGTGGCAATGTAGTTTATTTGCTTGTGTCTTATCCTCAATTTTGAAGTTGTGTTGTTTTTGGGTGTTTCCAAACGCTCCGATTCATTGTTATCTTTTAAGCAGCTGCCCACCGGATCCGAGTGCAGCCTTCTCTGGTATTTACCAGACGGTGGATTTTTTCTTAAAAGACCTTCCATATTTGACTTTCAAAGGCAAGTCAGCCTTGGGTGGGAATAAATTCCCGAGTTACAACTCTGGATGTGATCCAGAGAGGTGATTCCGATTTAGTTCACCAGTAGAAATCTCCACGTTTCTAACTGGTTATCCAGACGAACCAACGTGGAGGCGCAAACCGATTTTCTTAATTGAGATTTTAAGTATGGAGAAAGTTTAAATCGGTTCCGGAATCATTTCGTCCAATTACAGTATTATAATAAAGTCCAAACTAGGCATTATAAATTTACGGGAAGAATAGATTCCTGAAAATTGGAGACTTTGACTCATTGATGTTTTCAGATAAAAATGTAACACGGCTCAAAATATTTCTAGTGAAACAGAATACTAGAATGATTTAATGTAACACTATATGCTTTATGTGACAAATTATCACTCGCGCATTATATCAACATATTTTTTCTTGCAGAATTTACCAAAAAAATCAAAGAAAACAAAAAAGAATTGTACAAAATTTCATGTAACATCCACGGCTGAAGCTTTGAAGTAGCAAGATTATACAGGATTATTTCAAAATATAGAGGCTTTCTTTAAATTAAAAAAATTTAATAAACTCTCAAATGAATCATGCTGATAAGGCCTTGTAAAATTTCATAGTTAATTTCTATTTTATTTTGAATATAAGAAGTCTTTCTAAGAGAGAAATAAAACTAAAAATTAGTAAGTTTTAAAAGGTAGAAGCAATATTACGAAGGTAGAAGCATTAAGTACGAGTAATACTGAGAAGATTAAAATACAAACATTAAAAACCAATACCTTATAACCAGGCAATTCACCGCCTTCTCCTGGTTTAGCTCCTTGAGCCATTTTGATCTGTAAATCATCAGCATGTGCCAGATACGAGATGGTAACACCAAATCTACCAGATGCAACCTGTTTTATAGCAGATCGTTTGCTGAATTCTGGATCCTGATTTAAATAACGATCAGCATTTTCACCTGAAAGTAAACTTATATTTTGATTGGTGATCGACCAATGTTCTGTAATAACTAATTACATCATTAAGAATAGCCAAATTAACATATTTTAGGATACACTTTTTCCTATAAGGTGATAAATATTTTTTTAAACGCATCAAAGAAGTAGAATAAATTGATAAATAAATCCAAATCAAACTAATTATTATTTTTTTTATTGTTATAGCACTTTCATCGTGTATACCTCCTCATCAGCAATTAATACATATTTTTTGTGATAAAATATTAAAAGTTATGTAATTTAAAGGACCAGTGTAAAGAATGATCTCTAAGTAAGTCAATGTGATTAAAAAGACAAACGTTTCAATAACAAAAAAAAAAAAAACAATTGCTATAAATGCTAAAAAAAAATATATATAAACTAAAAATCAAAATTATATATATAATAAACCTTACATACACCAAATTTATATGTTAAGTAAGATTACCAGTTAAATAAAATAACAGGATCATACAATAATTTATGCAGGTACAAACAACTTTAGTTAGTTTGGTCCTTTGGGACAACTAAATAAAATACTATGGTCATGAGTTATCCTAATTTAACTGAAAATTTAAATTAAATATATTTATAAACCATCTTTAAATCGGCCTAATATACTAGATCATAGATTCACCATAAAAAGATTATACATTAGCTGAGGCAAGAAAATATAACTGGTTATTGTTCAAACTGTGTTGTTCAAGTGCTCAACACTGAAGAAACTAGTTTAGTTTAACTAATCACACTGAAAAACAATAGTTTACATATTTGCAAGACACATTAAACTGTACTTTGGTTATTAGAATTAAGTTCTGACTCAAATCTGGTTGGCCTGAGACTGACAATACCAACTGTCAAATGTGAGGTTTGGGAGTTTATTTTCAAAATAGTAATATATATACTTTTTTACAGGAGTACTGTAAAGGTAGTCCTGACAACAGGAGTTACCCCCCTCTCACTCTCACTATCTATGTGTGTGTGTGAATGCATGTGTGTGTATGCATATGCGTGTGGATATAAGGCAAGCATCAAAAATCATTAACAGATATTCATTGTTTAAAATTAAGACAAACCTCCTTCTCCAGTATTAGATTTTCCTCCGATTCGATTCATAGCAATAGCCAGTGTTGAATGAGCTTCTAATGAAATACTACCAAAACTCATAGCACCTGAAAATAAAAATTATAAAACAAAAATCAATGCAAAGAAATTAGTGAAGGAAATGAAAATTAATAGAAAAGTATTAAACTTGTCAAAATATTATGAATACATTAAATGCTTTTAGCATGCAAAACTTTCTATATCTTTTTCATTATGACATACTAACAAACATTCTTACGCTTTTAAATGAAAGAGAATAAAATAGTTTTCAACCTGTAGCAAATCTTTTAACAATTTCACTCGCCGGTTCAACTTCATTAATATCAATGGGACTATCAGATGGAACAAGTTCCAACTGACCACGTATTGTACAAGCTTGTACACTTTCCAATGTCGATTCACGGAACTTGTCGTACGCATTCTTACTTTTATTCACAGCTGCTTCCTGTAGAAAGAAAAAAATATTTTTAAATAAAAAACTGGAGTCTCAAACACATTAAGATTTTTTTTCCATAAACAACTATAATAAAAGAATTACCTGGAGATTGGCAATACTGAGTGGATCATTTATGTGCTTTTCACCGCCACTACGCCAGTGATATTGCCCAGGATTCCTTAAAACAAGATTATCCTTATCAGTATATGCTAGATGATGTCTTTCATAAGCTTCTTTGGCAATTACTTCAAATGTCACACCTCCAATTCTAGATTGTGTACCCTGTTAACAAAGTAATATATATATTTATATAATTTTAATTAAATAATTCATAACCGAACATAAAAATGAAAATTATCAAGTTGATACCTAGTATCCATTAACCAAACTAATCAACATAAACAAAAATAATTTCTTTTTATATATTTTTTTTAAGTTTAATTAAAGTGAATAATACATTTTAACTTATTGTTATATAAATTTTAATAACTGTTGTCTATAATATTTTTTTCAATTTCAAATATTTTAATAGCCTTTTTTATTAGGCATAGTTTTTTTTTTTGGTATTTATTTGTTGCAACAAAAATGACATAATTATGATGGCCATAATTACTTATTTATTTATGCAGTAACAACAGACTTGCACCCCTTACAGTTCTAATGGTGATAAATGAATTTTGTAGCACGTGAAAAAATGCCATGCCCGACTGGGATTCAAATTCGAGACCTCCAGATGAAAGATAGATATGCTACCACCAATCAGCCACAGAGATCGGCAATAATAACATATAATAACAATACATTATGAACACAATATATTGATTTAAAGTATACTTCTTTTAGAAGTATTCCTTTCGTTTTCTATTGTAATTAGCTTGAGACAGATCCCTCTGTAGATTCCAGCAGCAGTCACCTAGCATTTTTACTAATGTTCCTGTATGGATATTTCCTGATGAAAACTTTCTTTTTATACATCACTCAAACTACAAAGATTGTTGCAGAAAAATCCAAATGTAAAAGTAAAAAATGAGTTTTGAAAGAAAAGTCTAAGATGTCTCCAGTTAGAAGCTTACTTACAACTTTATAGTTATGCTTTATGGTTTCTCGGGAAGTATTTTTACCACATTTTGAAATGATTTAAATGCAACAATGTTGAAATCATTCTAAATTTCTTTAAATGCAGAACCAATTATTAACTTTCTTATCCATTCTCCCACAAATTTGCATTCTAGAGACACTTAATTCAGAAAATGTAATTCTGCACTATTATGATTCATCGGCTAAACAAAATTTTTCATCAAACCTAGTTTAATGTAAAGCGGTGGAAGAATAACTTTTTAAGATGTTGCTACTGTCTAATTTATTACAATCTTATCTCCCCCAGTTAAACGCTCTCTCTTTAGCCAGTGTTTTTTTTTACATAATAATTTGTTCTATCATTGGTGTCCCACTTACACAAGAAACAACAAGAGTTTATTTAACAAAGTTGCAATCCAAATAAAAACACAATCACTTTTAGATTTTCACAAACATACCATGAATATTTCTCATACTTAATTCTCTTCAATACAAAATAATATTTTCATATGACTCCATGTGAGCAGCATAAATTAAAGGATATATAATTGATATTTATTTCTAGTAAAAAGTAGGACCACTTTCAAACCAAGCTTAGAGGAGTCTAAAAAAAGACTCCTTTTTATATCTTTTATATAGGAGTCTACACAAAAGATAATGCAAACCTTGTGCATGTATCCCAAGGTCAGAAAGAAATTTACAACATTGCAATATACTAGGTCCTCATGCTGAGGAATTTAAACTGCCTGCCATAGAAAATTTATTTTTAATATTCTATTGTAAAAGATTTATTTTTTCAATGTTGATACCAATATTTCTGACTTTCTGAAAAAAATTTTCACAAATAACAATATTTAATTATGACTGATTAAGAGAGGTTCATATATATATATATATATATATATATATATATATATATTTCCAGAAAATCTAGATCTCTTTCATCATCACTGATAAAGTCTGCACAAGAAAAAATAAAAATTTCACAGGAATTTATCTTATATAATTAATAACACTAAGAATATACCTTAAAACATTTATCAATAACTTCTTCAGATATTCCAACAGCTTCAAAAATTTGAGCACCTTTATAAGACTGCAAAGTTGAAATTCCCATTTTTGCCATAACTTTTGCAATTCCTCTTTCCATAGCTTCACTGTAATTCTGAAATTAATTACTTCAAATATATTAACTAAGAACAGAAAACATTATTTGCTATTTAAGAATAAATCTAGATTTACATTTAAGCAGACTAAAGAGATTGATATCTCAGAGAGAGATTAACTGTTCTTTGGCTTATTCTGAAGAACATGAATGATCTTACTTCAAAAACACGCCTCATATATATATATATATACACGAAGACAAGTCAAAAATTATCTACACTTTTCATTTGACAATTTATTTACACAGAGGTAGAGGTTCAACATGTACATAATTTTTCTACAAAAACTCCCTTGTCGATGCAATAGGTCCAGCAGTCCATAAGCTTGCATAGAAGCAAGCTAGGAAGCTGCTTCCAAGAAGCAGGTTTTTGAATAGTAATGAAGCCACTTTTGTGCTGCTTCTTGCAAAATTAAGTCTAAGCCTGCATGAAAATTGATAACCTTGCAAAGCATCCTTGAGTAGCGCAAATAAATGAAAGTCTAGTGAAGCAAGGTTTGGGTTATAAGGAGGGTGTTCTAGTATCCCAAAATTCAACTTGTTGATGGTTAAAATGGTGTAACAAGCTATGTGCAGGCAAATGTTATCAGTAGTATAGAAACCTTACATACAAACACATCCCCATCATGACCCCCTGTGCTTGTATGTAAGGTTCTTTCACAAGCACTGATTGGTCAATACAAACACACCCCCACATTGACCCCCTGTGCTTGTATGTAAGGTTTTTTTTCACGAGAGCTGATTGGTCAATAACCTGAGGTCTTTTTTTATAAGAGCAACCCCTTCTTTCTAGTTATATTTTCACCACGAAAGCATGTAGTAAGCACAATTCTGCATCACAAAAAAAATAAAAATAAAAAAACAAATAATTAAAAATTTCATGAAATAAACTAATTATTAAGGTTGTTTTGTTACTTTGCTGGTTAATGGTGAGTAAGCCACTATATTTTCATACATTAATAAAAAATACGCGATTGTTACCAGAATGAAACAATTAATTTAAGAATATGTATAAAACTTTAATTTGAAATTTTTACTGATTTGCCTTACTTTTTGTATATTGTGTAAGATTTTAAGATGGTCAGAATTGTCAGATGGTCATGCATTGTTATATTTTAATTATTAGTCATACAATTATTATTTATAATATTGTACCTTCTTGTATTAAGAGAAGTGAGTCTTTTTTGAAAATTATATTTTGTTCTTAATTATGTTTTACACTTGAATTTTTTAGATCATTTAAAAATGTATGAGATTGATGGTTTTACTTAAAATTATCAAATTAATTTCACTTTTAAGCATAAAGTGTAATGATTTTCAACCTCATTTTGACTTAATATTGATTGCAGTCTTGTTATAAAACTAATTAGAAATGTTTAGAAAAGTAAATTTTGCTGAAACATTGACACACATTTTATTTTTTATCTCCTGATCCCAAAGCAGGCCCAGTTTCAAATTTTCTCAACTGCTTCATAGTATAATGAAGAATAACATAAAATGGAACACCTGATTTTTCTGAAATTCAAGATCAAAGGTAGTGATCTTGAAATCCAAATTTATGTAAAGATTGTTGTATATCATATCAAAGAGTATCAAATAAGTTTAAAATGAGATCATGCTTATCATTCACCTTAATAAATAACAAAGTTTTTTAATTTTTTTCTCCTTTCTTTCCCTGCCCCTCAGAGCTGGATCTGCAACTAACAAACTCGGCTCCAAGGGGTGCCATAGTCTCTAACTACCTCATCGGGAACAAAGTACCTGCCAGATAGCCGGAACTCGGTCTTTTAGGTGCCATACCTCTAATGAGAGGACTCCAAAGGATCCCCCACCAGGACTATGCCTTACCTCTAATGGGGAACCCTGAAAAGGATCCCCTACTAGGACTAGGTCTTACTTTCCCCCAACAGCATTGCAAGGGAGTCCCCACTCTATCACCATAAGCAGGAAACCGAGGACTCCACCTCCTCCTGGACGGGGCTGTCCCTCAGAAATACCATAATGTTCCTACGAAGAAGAAGTTGCAGAAGCTGATGGAACCATCTTACACACCCAAACCCTCGGGCGCATGTCCATGTGACTTGCATGATTAGTACCCAGGGACCTTCTGGCAGTCCTAGCATAAATGGCCAGCCTTACCACATGTAAAACAGTGGCTGCTTCTGTCTGTGGCAGAATAGAACTTGGCCCTGTGGCCTGGATTACAACATCTGAAGAAAAGGTCGTCGCGCCACTCGACAGACCACCCACCAAATCTGAACTCGCCCATCAGAGAGTAGTTTGTCCACCAGGATTGGTGGCCCTGCCAGTGTAACCACCTGAGTGGAGCCATAAGCTGACCGCATTGACAGGACGTCAACAGTGACTGACTCACTTGTCATTTTGTGAAGCTGCCAAAGAAACTCATCCTGTGACATTAGGATATCCACGTCCTAAACCAGAACATGAGCTCTTCTGCCACCCCTACCAGCCAGAGCCATAGTAGCACTCCACTTTTTCAGCAATATCCTTGCTGAATTGGTCTGCCTCGCCACTGTCCACCTGAACCCGTAGGTGGAGGTCCTCCCCTTGGCCCTGCCGAATGAAGAGGACTATGGTTTCTCCTGGTGAAAATGATTCTTTCACTGAGTGGAGAAGATCTGCAAAGGTACACTCCTCCACCTTGACCACAACTGTAGTAGTCGGCGGACCCGCGGGTTGCTTCTTGCCTGCCAGCATCGATGATGGTGATGCCCATGTCAGATGAACGAGAAGGCATTTCCCCATCCTTCTCAATGCATACTCTATGGACCACCATAAGACTTGTCCAACCCGTCCTTGTGGACCACAGAAGTACACCCGCTGATCTTGTCCATTCTTTTTAACACATGTTGGATGGACCTGCAACTAGCAGTGACCACTCCACGATCCTCCACCGCAGAATCGACGACCAGAGCATAATCAGTCTGCCCAAGTGCGACCTCACAGCTGCTATTCTCTTTGGAGCGGTCCCAAGTAGTTGACTGCTAAAGGAGGACCAGGCTTCAATCTGCCAGCAGTGGCCAAGTCCCGAAGCCACGGAGGTTTCTGAAGCACTGTCATATGCTGAAAATGCTCAATTCCAACCGTACTGTCAAAAATCCAGGTGGAGTCAACTCCTTCGTAAAAACTGTCAGTAACCTCAACTAGGGTGGAGGACCAGATAATATCCTCAAGCCAGCCCATAAGGGCCAGTTGTTCAGGATTGGCATCAGGGTCCCCATCTTCGACCGCCCGCCGCAGCTCCTCAAGCGACCAAGTCATAGCTCGTTTCAATCCACCATCTGGAGTTTGAGTTGCCTCATCAGAGATTAGTAAGTGTGTGGCCTCGTCCTTCACACTTGGCCGAACATGTTGCCGTCCTTGAAGCCCCTCTTCTAGCCAGTTTAAAGCTTCCTCAAAAGACTCCAACATACAAACGTTGTGATCCATGTCTCTGGAGTATTTCTTAATCTTGATCTTAGCTGTTGAGTGTTGTCAGACCAACACATTCAGTTCCCTCACATTATGAAAGAGAAGCCTCATATTGTGGGCAAAAGACTTCTTCTGTTTTACAAGAGCCAACTCTGTACTTATTACACGTTATTGTCCTGCAGATCCTTCTCCCCCCCCCCCTGAATGCATCCTACTCTACTCCTACTGGTATCCTAATGGATACATCCATCAAGGACTCATACCTCTCCAAGTTAGAGGCCTCCTCCGTCAAATACAGGGAACTCCAACCAGCCCAAGACTTCTTTTTCCCTGGAGGCTGGAGGAGAACCACGTAGTCGATGCTTCCCTCCATGCTTAATCGACCGCTGTCCATCATCCTGGTCATCACCCAACCCTGTCGAGAGATGGAAAATCTATTTTGTAGTCCCTAGCGGAAGAACCACACGAGCTAATAACCCTCTTCTGATGGTAAACCTAACCCTCTCCAGTCTTCTTTGAAAGCAAGTGAACAGCATGCTAAATCTCCGCTATAATCATCTCTTCAATACTCTACCACCACTGCTGTCAGATAGAACTTCCTGCACGGTGACTCCTTTCACCTGCAGGATCTTCGACCCGGAACAGAAGAAATTCGCTCCTCATCGATAAGGATGTTGCCCCCAAGTCCACCTGGATCTGCCATATCAATTAATTATAATCCAAATATCTATCAAGTAATATATACATGTTATATAAATAAAAAAAATAATTTAAATAAAATTATTCTTAAAAAATTTGAATTAATAGATCATATAAGCTTAAGGTAAACAGAGATCCAAACTGTCTTTGAGTAAATCAATACTGTGGTCAACCAAGCAAACAGTACTTGCTTGGTTAAGATAGGTAAATACCAGCAAATAACAAAATGAATGGAAAAAAAAACAGTAAACAACAGAAAAACAACTAACAACACAAAACCCTAGTAAAAACTTAAAAATACAGAGCACGAGAAAAACACGTGCAAACGCATTCACAGCTGATTCATCTCAGGTCAAATAACAAAGTTATGTTGACTTAATACTACTGCCACAAGTCAAAATTTAGCAAATTTGAAGGGCTCTAAAAACAAAACAGTTTATGACAATAGATCTGAAATTCAATATTTCCTCATACCTTTTTCAACAGTAATTCATACCAAATTTCATGAAAATCCCAGTTGGTCAGGTTGTGTGCTCCTTGTTGATTTAACACAGAATGACCAATGTCATTGCATCAAACTTGTGCATCTGATTTTTGTTTCAATAAACTACTCTGCGCATTGTGCTTTCATGTGTGGATTCATGGCGACTGACATATGTGGTTTCATATGCCATCACACCGCTGAGGGAAATTTTATGAAATACCTGTTAAAGAGAGCTCAACCATTCATTGACTATTACTTTTTTCTAATAAAACATCAAAGTTGTTCAGATAATTCTTTATAAATATATAATATATTTATAATTCCCATTATATTAAGACTGAGAATGCAGGATCCTGCGAAAAGTACTTCCATGAAACATTAAGGTAACATATATCTTACCTTAATAATCCCATTATATTAAGACTGAGAATGCAGGATCCTGCGAAAAGTACTTCCATGAAACATTAAGGTAACATATATCTTACCTTAATAATCTGTACTAGGTAGATTATTTAATAAAATTTATACAAAATATTTGGAATACATAATCTATATATATATATATATATATATATATAAAACATCTAAATAAACTGGACATATTTCTTTTGCGAAATAAATATTTCATACAACAATACACATACATGTAAGCGCTTGTGCGCACACACAAACAAAATATTTAATTTTAAATAATATAAAAAAATCTCTAAAAATATTTTATATATTCTAATAACCCCCAAAAAATAATTTTTCAATTCTTTAAATTTTGACTATTTGCAAAATTAAAAGGCAGTAACTAACAGTTAATTGTGTTAAACTCAAAAAAATAAAAAAATTGAAAAGTATTACCTTTTCCTTTTAGAGCAATTTTTTGAAGTTAGTTTCATCTCTTTTTTAAACGATCTCTTTTTATTTTACTTTATTTTAATTAAGGGTAAGCCTACTAAAATCAATTCTCAAAGGAAAAAACTCATACAAATGACCAAAAACTTGAATTTTTATAAAAATAAGAGATTTAGACAAAAAAGCATTATTACTAAGAATGAGGTAAGGCTTTCTAGAATGCAGAAGTGTGTAAAATCCAGCTTAATTTCCATCCAGCAAATTATAAATTTCCCTTAATAAGCTAATTTTAGTCTAGTTAATATTTTAATTTAAGATTTACTGTTAATTAAAATTTAAAGAAATATAATTTTTAATTTATTACTTTAAGAAATATTACTAGTACATTATTAATTTTCATTACAAAAGTTATCTGCTGATAAAGAATATTATATAAAAAAATTTACTCACTTCATAAAGAACTTGATCGGTCATTGAATTATCTAAAACATTTTCATTGCGTAAACTGCTAGCCATTTCAAACACAAGATAAGGGCAGATAGCATCAGCCCCATAACCAAGTAATACACACATATGATGCACTTCCCTGAAAAAAATTAAATTATTAAATATGAGATATATTAATAATTAATATTAATAAGATTATTATATATTTATAATTTTAGAAAATGAACATAATGCATACCAACTTGATGAATATTTTTTTGATAATTCAAAATTAATACTCTCCAATTTTTATTATCATAATACATAACAAATGAAAAATTTTTCTTCCATTATTATTACCTAAGGAAAGGAAGAATTTTGTAGAGGGATGCAAAATCATACCAGATATAATCAACATATATTTTATTTTCTAAGTTATCTTACAACTGTTAAAAACATGATAATGCAATAAAAAAATGTATCATTCATCTTTTTGGCTTAGTAAAATTTTAACATAAATCAAAACATTAAAAAGTTATTTCAATGTTTATAGAAAATCTAAATTAGTTAAAAAAATCCAATAATGTTTTTCTTTAACAATGATAATTACAAAACCAGCCATCAGAAAACAATGAAATTTCATAAGTATTTTCGTAACTAACCAAGAAAGATAACAGAATAAATATGGTTTTTTTATTTATGAAACTGAAAGTAACAGCAGTAAGCCCCAGCATTCTGATAATCTCAATCTAGCTGGTATCAGAGTCGAAGAAAAGATCAACAGTTAATACTTTCTTATAGCATAAAAAGTTATATCTATTTTTTTATGAAAAATATTTTCAAATCTGACTATTAGTATGGAGACAGCAGGAACATAAATATAATCACTAAAAAAAACTCATATTGATCTGTATTTTACATATGTATACTTATCGAAAGATGAGTGTTTTATATAATTTAGGAAATACAGACAATAATGAAATATGACAATAATTTTGTAAATTAAATGGGGAACACTTCTTAAGGAGAGAAATAACAGCAGAAGTCTAAAAGGTAGTAGGGAAATATTCCATTACTATGAAACTTGTAAAAGAGACAATAATAGCAATTTCTTCTAAAATACTGGTAGGAATTTTATTAATATCTATTTAATGTTTACTCTTTATATTTAATATACAAGTTTTAACTTCCAAGATATCAATGGAAATTAAAAATTCTGATTCAGCAAAAAACCATTCAAGGTGAGTGGTTTTGTTTCAAATACTGGAAAAAAATTATTAAATCCTTTGACTATTTGAATAGGGGATGAGATAACTTAAGTTTAGTCCTTTTGCACTTTTTTTTAAGCTTCTGCAAGATATGTTTTGTTGCTTCAGGGGATGAGATGAAATGGAAATTTTTTAGTGTGTGAAAATGCCATGCCTGACTCGGATTCGATCCCCAGACCTCCAGATGAAAGACCAAGATGCTACTACTCGCCCAAGGAGACCAACCCTTTTGTACACTTGAATTTATCTGGATTTCCAAATCCACTTTCATTTTTGATAACCTCCCTGATTTTTTAGTTCAAAGTTTTAGAATTACAAATAACTTTGGTGTAAATTCATTTGTAATTTTTCAAGTAATTAGATATTTATAAAGATATCAATCTTTAGACATTTCACAAAGATTCTCCTTAGTGTAAGGCTAGATTATAAAATTCCTTTATAATCTATACATTTTTCTTTTAATACTGGTATTTAAATTTTTTTTTAATTAAAGGATCGTCTATAAAAAAGGCCTTTTGTAGATTAGCCTTTTGCAGTTTTGTTAAAGAACTGTCAAATTTTCCTCAACACTGTTATTATTTTCCCAATTTGTTTCTGGCTATATGGTTCTCATATTTCTAATTAAGTCTTTGCATTAACTTGTTTCATGTTTTTATTAATAAATTATGCTCTTACAATTTGACAGTTGTGAACTGAAAGATTGTGTGTACAAGGCGTGGTTCAAAAGCAAGGCCAATCGAGTTATAAATAGTGATTGGCAACACTTATTGGTTTAGCTTTAAGTGGTGTTGGATACACATTTAACTCTCACATTGCCATCAGTCCATTGTTGTTTGCCTCTGTGAAAAAACAAGTTGTTAAAATGAGTGCAGTTGTTAAAATAACAAACATCGTATGTTGTTAAGTTTGATCAGCGATTAGATTTTTAAACACAAGATGACATAATGCTGTTGAAATTCACTGTCAATTGTGTGATACATCTGGGCCTACCGCACTGAGTGAAGGAAAATTGAGGCAATGGTGTGGAGAATTTAAGGAAGCTGTTCAAATGTTCATGACGAACAGAGAAGTGGCAGGTCAATGTCCAGACTGATGACTATCTCACTGAATATGTGAATGTAAAAAGTTGAGAGAAAACAATCACTTTACAATTAACAATCTTTCCGTAGAATTTCTATAAGTTTTAAGGATGACAATGTTGAGAATCATGACTGATAGTCTAGGCTATTGCAAACTGTGTGCTGAAAATGCTCACAAATATCACTAAATATTATCTGCACTTGCTTTTCTTGACTGCTTTCACCGAGAGAGAGACAATTTTTTTCCCATATTGTCACTGGTGATGAAACATGGATTTCATACATCAATGCTGAAACATCAATCTATGTAGTGGCCATTCTGCTTCACCTAGACTGAAAAAATTCAAACAAGCCCAGTCTCAAAGAAAATCATGGTAACCATATTCTGGGACCAAAAGACCATCTTTTTTATTGATTTCATGGAACCTGGAACATCTATCACATCGCAACTCTATTGTGAAACACTTTCTAAACTGTGTTGTGCCATTCAAAACCGACGATGGGGAATGCTGAGATCAGGAATTATTCTTCTTCACAATAACACACGTCAACTCTTGGCTGCATGTACAACAGAAATAATTCAAAAATTTTGAAGGGAGATTTTACGCCCAGTGACTACCACCTCTTCCTGCACCTCAAAAACTGGCTTGCATCTCGATTTGAGGAAAGTGAAAAGGTGAAAATTTTGGTATAAAAGCGGCTACAATCCCAGGCGACAGATTTTTATGCAGCGGGTTTGAAGAAGCTTGTTTTACAATATCAAAAGTATTTGGAATGAAATTGTCATTATGTAGAAAAAGGTATTTGAAAACTCTAGTAGATTTTTCATTTTTTCAACTGTTTTCATTTTGTTACCGATCTGACGTTCATTTGAACCATTCCTTGTAATTTATTTCCTATTTTTAAGAGAATAACAATTTACATAAAAAGATCCCAAAAAAACTACGATGTCAATACAAATGCAAAACAAATGCCTACAAGTAGAAAACCATTACATAAAAGAAAATCAAAAACATTATTTAATAATAATTATTAATATATAACTAACATAATTGAATATTAATAACAAAAATAATACACAGAAGATTTACCTTGCTTCACCAGTTTCTAACAGAAGTCCAACTTTCATACGTTGGCGTTCCTCAATTAAATGATGATGTGTAGCACCCAATGCCAATAAAGTACCAGATGGTACCCTAAAACAAAAAATTAACTCCAAATAAAAGGAATAAAATCATGGAATTTATATAATATATAAATAATACTAGCTTCAGGGTGTGCCTACAGCATGCTTCCACAGCTAGGCCCTCTGAGCAAGTTGCCCTGTTGGGCGGTGTCTCAGAATGGGATTATTAGGTATCCAAAACTGATTACCTCTTCTGTAAAAATATTTTTTTTGAATGATGAAAATTGGTATAACGGAACTCTAGAAATGGAAACTAACAAATCAGAATTTTCTGCTAGTGATCATTATATTCCGGTGCCTACTTTTTGGTTATAGTTCATTATTTTATGAAGGAAAACAATCACATAAATAAAAAAATATGTAAAAAAAAGTTTTAGAAACTTTTGTTTGCACCCTACTCTTTAAGCCATTCATCATGCATAAGAAAAAATTGCCAAAAACATCTAATTTTTAATTTGAAGCTTTGACTTTCAAATAATCGTATATATCACCATCAAAGCTTGTTGTCAAATCCATTCTGAGATATTATCCTAAAATTATTTTTTTACATTTTAGTACGTTTAATTTAACAGTGGTGTTTTAAAATTTTTTAAATATTTTTTTTCTTTTCTACTTTTTAGTGCATTTACTGTAAGAGCAGTGTTTAAAAAGTGTTTTACATATTTTTATTTTCTACTTTTTAGTCTTCATAAGGTTAACAGCTGCGCTAGCACACAGGTTTGAGCGTATTTAGCGAAAGAATGGATCGGTACGTTTCACGGTGGGTGAGTGCAGCAATCAAAACATAGGGTTAAATAATTTAATTTCTGAATAACCTAGTTCTGGTCGATCAAGAGTTACCTGATGCATTAAACAATTAGCACTCGACCTGCTGATACATATGTCGTTTGAATCATGAAAATTGGACAAGCGGTTGCCGAAATATGGCAACCCATCACACCCCCTCACCGATTTCCAAAAGCGCCCCAGGGACACTTGGAAATATTATAATCTGATGATACCACTGTGAATAGATGGGGCATAATCAAGGGGGGTCGAAAAACATTTTCAGAGCACTAGAACCAACCGTTTTTGAGATATTTGTGATTTTCATCTGAAAATTCAGATCCGGTTTAAAGAACTAAAATTCCCAAAATTTCAATATATATTTTGCATATATATATCGATATACCAGAGGTGGATCAAAAAATAAGTTACACCGTGTTCTTGAACTAAAAGAGATATTTTCATGTTTTGTGGTGGCAGCACTGGTTGTGTTGTCTTTACACTCCCTTAGCAGCAATTCTGCATGACATTCAGTATGTGTGTAGTGTCGTTGTCAATATGGCATGTTCTCTAGAGGTTTCATCCAACACAGAAGTGTGTTCAGTAATCCGATTCTTGTGGGCAAAAAATTACAATTATTATGAAATTCATTGTCAAATTGTTGAGGTATACTGTGAGAATGTAATGTCACACCCCATGATCACAAACGGTGCCAAATGTTCAGAAACAGAAGAATAAATGTGAGCGGTGAGTGACGAACTGTGCGCTGGATGTCCTTCAACTGCAAACATGGCGGGTAACCCGGAACACATAAATTAAATGACATTGAATAACCAGTGCATTAAAATCAGAGAGATTGTAAGTGAACTTAACATCAGCTATGGTAGTGTGTTTGCGATTATTCACGATCAGCTTGGTTACTGTAAGATGTGTGCACGATGGTGCCATATCTGTTGACCGATAACCACAAACATCAATGTTTTGCATCTGCTTTTTCTTTCTCTTCTTCAACGTTATTCCAGGACTGGTCCACAGTTTTTGAAGCAAACCATCATACAGGATGAGAACTGGGTGCTTCATTACACTCCTGAGACTAAACGAGCATCACATGAATAGACACAAAAATTTGACACAGCCAAAAAAAATGAAAACATCCCCACATGTTTGAAAGGTTATGTTGACAGTCTTTATCGATTCTGAGGAAGTTGCTTACAGTGAATTTATGCCCCAAGGAACAACAATCAATGCCAAAGCTTACTGTGAGGCTTTAAAAAAATTGTGTAAAGCCATTAAAATTGAAGACCAGGAAGATTGAGTGATGGGATCGTTTTTTTTTTAACAACAATGCTACTCTCATTCAACTCATGTGACAAAGGAGTTAGTGTGGAGGAAGTGGTTCTTAAATGGTTGATGGAAATTGGATGAAATTTTTATGAGAGTGGAACTGAAAAACTTATCACAAGGTATGAAAAGTGTTTAGTAAAACTAGGTGACTATGTCGAAAAATAGATAAAATAATGTAGATTTTTGTTCAATAAAAAAAAATTGTCTTATAAATATGTGTTTGTTTCATAGAGGGGGTGTAACTTACTTTCTGATCATCCCTCATATATATGATGTATCAATATATAATAGTATACAAGTATACACCTGACCACCACAAGACGTACTAACGAATCGGGATTTTCCGCTAGTGATCGGTATATTCCAGGGCTAAGCTAAGGAGGATGCACACATATACAAATGCCAGTCAGTAGGGTAGGATATTTATTTTCTGATGAGAATGTTAAGCAGCTATAATAAAAAAGACACACCTCTTAGCTCCTGATCTTCGATCTGATAAAACAATCAATTGATAACCACTCTGGGCAGCTGCAGATGCCTCTTCACATATTCTGTTTAATGATTTTAATAGACCACTAGGACCTTCTTCTTTGTCAAATGTCATATCGATGACATGTGTCTGAAATTATGCAAATAATAATATAATGAATGTTAAATCTAAGTTATACATTTTTTATATAACAAATATACATTAGATAAATCTTCATACAGTTAGGTAAATGGGAATCCACACAAATAACAAGTGACTTTTGAAAATGGCATAGCTATTCTCAGGACAACATGAATCCTACATAAGACTTACTAAGAGAAATGATGACTGAAGTGATTTTTTTACTGCCTTCTTCATCAAGCCAAAGGTACTACTGCGCATCAATGTACAAACTCGATTAAAATTCTGATGTTCAGCTCTGTGATTGAGAGTTACACTACAGGAACTAGATGTGTAATGAACATTATTACTCTCAGAGAAAGAAACTTTTGACTTTTATCTCTTGTAATTCAGGTAATTTACATGTTCATGCGTGCAAAACAAAGCTCTCTTAAGGGAGCTTGAGACATATGATTAAGCAACAATCAGTGAATCCATTGTGTAGAGATAAAAGTATTATAAATATTGCCTCTACTCAGTAGGGGATGATCTTAATAGCATTATAAATTAGTGAATACTACATCCCAATTTGACTGATTAATGAAAATAAAAACAAGGAGTATATTAATCTTATCACTGCTATTTCAATAACATAAATACTGCATAAGGAAATCTTAAAAACCACAGAAAAACTGGATATCTATTCCAAGGATCTATTGTTCTGATAATAATGTTTTGTTTATTATGTACCTTACATCGTAATTAGCCAGCGTGTAAATTTTAAAACAAGTTATTACTTGTTTTAAAATATATATATTTAAAGGTTCAAGTTAATTTAATTTCTTATGTTCATAAATTTTTAACAACTGATTCCAAATACATCATAGAAAATGCTATAATTATTTTATAATACTGTAATTTTCAGAAAAATTCAATTTATAATTTTTAAAAAACTTTTGTTGATAAATTTATTTTTTAGAATTGATTTTTCATATGTTATATTCTGATATACAAGAATGTAACTAGGTGTGATAGTTATATAATAAATTATACTCTTCTGGATGTGATACATCCAGAATAGTAGTAGACAATCTGATATGAAATATCATTCACCCACAAAGATGACAAAGCCATTTTAAAGAATTAAGAGTAACCTAAGCCAAACTTCATTATAACAATGGGGAATGAGTGGTTTCCTACAGTCCTCGACATCGAGATAAATATGTGGTAGAGGATCTCAGCATGTTAAGCCCAACACATTATATATATTCAACCCTACAAGTGATACCTTCACTCTGTCAACTTTAGGTACTGGCTACATAATAAATATAATGCTGGCAAAGAAACTAGCTCTTTAACTAGTATCACTTATACTTCAAATATCACAGATATAAAAAAGCCTGAGACACTGGATAAATCAATAAACTTCTTTCAATAAGACAGCCCATATTATTCTCTTTCTTCAATTATTAACAGAAAAAGTTATATTACTATGCTATCTAAATATTTTAGAAAATAATGAATCTCCCTGCTAAATCAGTTTACTTTTATAGTCATGAAGAATCTAAAATATCATGCTAATTGACGGAAGACTCAGCCAATATGACATGTAACCTCCTCAAGAGATGAAAACCATATTTTTTTCCTTTTTTTTTTTATAAAATAAAGATAAGCTGATAAATAAATCATTACAGGATAACAAATTATCTGGCTTTTGAGTTGAGATGACAAACAATATAATAATGATTTGATTGCATTAAGCATATCCGTTAGCTAAATACAAAGAGTACTAGGTAAGTTTTGCAATACGACTTTATTTTTTACAATTTTTCAAAATAATTTCCACCATATAGTATACACGTCTTCATCCTTTGAAATCAGTCTTTAAAGAAACACCGCCATGTTTAGTAGGAAATCTGGACGCAAACATCATCCCAAGCACTCAAGAGGTCATCATCGCTTGAAAAAGAACTCCCTTTCAGTCTGTTCTTCACTTGAGGGAACAGTACGATATCAGTACTGTAGGTACGGTGTCCTAACAGTTTTATTCCAGCGCTGGCCAAATACTCACAGCAAACTTTGGAACGATGTGCTGGAGTATTATCACAGTGAAGAAACCTTGCACCCAACCTTGAGTTTGGACTCAATTTCTCGAGAGCTTTGAAAACTTTAGTTATTCCTCTGTAAACCACTTACCTGCAACTCTCTAATGATTTTCCAACACAACTTGTTCTAAAACTCTCGACTTGGCTAAAAAATACGGCCACCATTCTCTTGTTCACCGATCTGAATTTTTGAATAACCACAAGGTCTCCTCATCTTCAAACACCCACACTTTGTTCTGAGCCTTGAACAGGATGTCACAGTACAGCCAAGTTTCATAATCTGTTATGATACTGTTCACACAGGGAATTTCCCATTTTCAAACTTCTTCAGCGTTTCAAGGCGCTAACAAATACAACATGCTATCTGAATGTCAGTCATGTTAAACGGCACCTAAAGGGTACAAAAGCTTTTTAACTCGAATGTGAACTCACAGAATAGCACAAACTGCTGATACATTAATACCCAAGGACACCTTTTTTTTGGTGGTAGGTAACACACCTGTCTGTCTCAAGCATTTTTCATACTGCAGCAATGTTTCCCTCGGTCACAGACAAAGACAGTCAAATTGACCTTGGAACCTTCAAGGTCAAAATTTCCTCTTTAAAATTCTCAGTACTGCATAAATATTGCCGCATGATGAGGAATATCCTCTTAAACGCAGAAGCCATTTCCTCTAAACGCGATCAATACATAACCCTGTGCAAAATTGCTCGGGGTATTCAGTTTTAGGGCATGATGACATCATTTCCCCTTTTTACCAACGCAGCTAAAAAGCAAATGACATCAAGACAGTGACTAGAGCGGCTACAGCACAGGTTGGAACCTGTCTAAACATGTGCTTACTTGTAACCACCTGTGAAGATCTGTTCAATCGTATAGCAAAACTCTCCTACTGCCCTTTGTACAAAGAAAGATATAAATATAATATACCTTCCAACCACGATGAGTATTATTTTTCAATATTTCCATATCGGTCTTAGAAAGAATCGGATGAGGCAGAAATAATCTATGACACTGTTTTGCACTAGGATCCAAAATGTTTGCTTCAGGTCCAATCGGACACATAAGTGACATGACAATCTTCTCACGGAATGGATCAATCGGTGGGTTTGTAACCTGTAAGAAAACAAATAGAATTATAAAATAAGCAAAAATAGGATCCAAGGAGACAAGTATAGAGTTTTTTGCCTGTTTCTATTTTCTCCATGCATGTAATAAAAATTATTAATAATAATAGTAAATTAATAAAAACTATCAGCTTACATTACGGTGTGTAAGTGTACTGCTGGGTTAATTGTCTGCAATAATTCAATTGTTTGTCAGTGATTTTTACAAATGAGGTGTTATTTTGTTCAAAATAAAAAATGCTTAATAAAATTTGTAATAAGTAAAAATTTGATCAAACAAAGATATTGAAAATTAAAAAATTAAGCTGGCCTTCATTTTGAACTTTTAAATATGACATTTTCAAAATTTTTTATTTGTAGAATAAGACACTAGTCTTAGATTTGCCAAGTTTAATAAAGTAGGTTTACCCGTTCCTGAGAAATAATTTTTTTATTGAAAATCACAAAATTGAGTTCAGAAAGAAAACTAAGCAAAATAGGACTTACATCAATATGAATGTTTTTGCTTATTTTTGTGTCCTGAATCTTGATTTTTGTTTGGCGAATACTTCCTGGAACGCTATGTATATATATATATATATATATATTTTTTTTTCTTAAGTCAATAAGACTCATATTCCTCAGTACCAATATATTGCATTTTTATAGTCATCAGTTACATATAAGATATATTTATATAAAATTACATATCAAACATAAGCTTTTTTTTTTTTAAATTAAAATTACAATAATATATACAAAAACATATGAAGTCAATTAAATAAAATAACTACATGCATATAAATATATCATCATAATAAAAAAATTAAATTTAAAATAAAATTAATAGAAAATTTATACTATGTAACCTGGCCAGCCAATGTTACATTACTCAGTGGATTTGAATTAAATTATTTGTATACATTATAATTACATCCACTTTTATCTAAAAACGTGCTGCTATCTTGCCGCTTTTATAAGTGTCATCTTCAAATTCTGTCTGAAAGTTGATCAAGTTGGAAATTCTTTTGTACTCGTATTTATATATATATATATATATATATATATATATATATATATATTGTAGTTTATATATAAAATTATTTTATTTAATTGACTTCATATGTTTTTGTATACGATTATAATTTTAATACTTTAATCTTAATTTAAACATTTTTATGTTGATATGAAATTTTATATAAATATATATTATATACAACTGATGATGCGAGATCCTGCAAAAGTGCTTTTGGAATAAAAAAATAAGGTGAGGTAAATAAGGTAATTTCATTTACTTTGTAATTCTGTACTTGGGTTGTTCAAGTTGGGTTTTGATTATAAAAATTCAATATCTAAATATATATAGTTTAAAATAAACTTATGTATTGCCGGCCTCCGTGGTGCAAGTGGTAGTGTCTCAGAATTTCATCCG
The DNA here is from genome assembly GCF_047948215.1 of Lycorma delicatula. Taxonomy (NCBI): domain Eukaryota; kingdom Metazoa; phylum Arthropoda; class Insecta; order Hemiptera; family Fulgoridae; genus Lycorma; species Lycorma delicatula. Next base: position 5,792,179 of record NC_134464.1, read on the forward strand.
GAGGTCCTGGGTTCAAATCCCGGTCAGGCATAGCATTTTCACACCCGCTACAAATCATTCATCTCATCCTCTGAAGAATGCCTAACGGTGGATCCACAGGTTAAAGAAAAACACTTATGTATCGATAAATAAAAGTAGTATACGTAAAGTAAGTAATGAATAAAGTATACAAAAAACTGCAGACTAAAAAATGTAATTAACAGAAAGTGCAGAACAGTAAAGGAAAACTGATTGATGGTTAGATGTAGTGTAGTAGAAAAATATAATTCATAGTGCTGTGAAAGAACTTGTAAAGAGTAACAGTAAGAAGAGATACATACTATACCATTACTATACAGATATAATAGTACTGAATAAAATATACTTATTACTTTTTAAAAAAGGATCGCAACAGAAAAGACGCCTTTTTAAAAATGGAGTATGACAGAAAAGATTTTATTACATTAAAATAGACTTATATTTCCCACAGTTTCACTGAAATGTATTTTACATTCTCTTTTACCCTAGCTTTAGTTTTAAACAAATTTTCCCATCGGCGATTTAAACAGATTACTTGTTTTGTCTTTCAGTCCTAATTTTTTAATCTCTGTAATGCAAGCGATTCTTTTAAAGGAAGAAAAAGGTAATAATCACTAGGTGTGAGATCAGTAAGGAATGATGGATGTATGAAGATTTCCAAAAAAGTTGCTTTAATTCTTAAACTGTTTTTGTTGCAATGTGCAGCATGCGGTTGAGCTAACATAAAATCAGTCAGCTTTTCATATCTTTCTTTCTGAACATCACATCAACATTTTTATTTGCAATTATTGCACATCCACAACCAAGAAACTCAGTCATCTCAAGAAAATGATCATAAACTTGCCGTATCAATGTTCTTGCTTAAATCTCTTGGGTCTTGGAGATAATGAATGCCATCGCTGCATTGACTGCTATATCATCTCCAGTCATAATATTATTACGCAATTCATTTCCTTCATTTTGGTAGTGCAGCAGAAATGATTGAGCTGCAGCAAAATGTTATCCCTTAAATTCATCTGTATACATTTATTGCACCCACCTGCTTTACAACTTTCTGTAACCAATTTTTCTATTAATATTTTATAAATTACTGAACATGAAATATTCGGAAATTCATACGATTGTATGTTTTGTGAATTTTTTCTTCACATTTTCCAACAGACAGGTGGCCACTATATTCTTCATCATAAACATTTGTGCTGTCTTCTCATAAAAAAGTCACCATTTTCAACAATGTTATCTTTTGTCGATAAACAAAACTTCTTTGCGGGCTTACTGAACAAATAGTTGCTCAGAAAATGTGTTTTTCAGTGTTGAGAAACAAATTACTGCTTAAACTTCACACTTCATGGTACTATTTATTTTATTACTCATTTCAATCACGTTATGTATAGCAATTCATGTGAATGTAAGAGAACTATTGTTACCCACATATGAGTACTGATTTAAATAAATATGTTTTGCAAGCGCCATCTATTTCCCAAGTATAAATAGGCGGCAAAGTTGAAATATTCTTGACATTGTCTGAGATAACAATTCAAAGAAAAAAATAAAATAACTGTATTGTGGATAATATTGTTTAAACTGCACCAGGAAGTTAAACATTAAGATAGAATAAAATATCTGAAGTGAGGTTGTGGAGAAGAATAGAAAAGAATGTGAGACAGAATAGGAGGAAGATATAGATAAAAAAATCTTGATCGGGTCACATACTATATAGGAACTGTAGCGGTAAAGGATTATGGGTGGGGGAATAGAAGTAAAAAAATTGTGAAAAATGTAGCAAAATTCTCATAATTAAAATGAACATCTATTTGAGTCCACTATCACAAGATAACTTAACAAAAACTTAATTCTAAAGAAACTATAATTGTTTAACGACACAACAAATACAACAAACCTGGGCAAAGAGCTGTTTAAAATAATCATACAATAATGGCTGGAACTGTGACAAACATGCTAGTGGAGCATCATTACCCATAGAGCCAAGTGCTTCTTTCCTAAATAAGAAAATGTTGTATATTAACAATTTGTATACCAAGTAATCCACCAATTTTTGATTTCTATACAGAGGTGATAATTTGAGAAAATACTTTTATACGAGGGTTATTTTTTTTCAAGGTCCAATTGGTCCCAAAACAAAAACCCGCGCAAAAATCGGATGAACCTTTGCGCGTATGTGTTGCACAGCATTAGTATAGCCTTCAATCACACCGCGTCACTTTATTTAGTTCTGAACATGCAGCTAGCACGTAAACTTGTCTACAACAATAGCATCTCCCGCCAAGTGTGAAGTGCGTGCGGTAATTCGATTTCTTCAGGCTGTCAGGTGTAATACGGCTGAAATTCATAGATGAATAAATAATGTGTACGATGAAACTTGAATGAGCAACAGCAAAGTGTGACAATGGTGCAGGAACTTTAAAGCAGGATGTACAGATGTTCATGATGGAGGCGGTCAGGCCGCACACTGCAGCTGTGACAAAGAAGCTCCTGCAGCGTTTTCGTTGGGCAGTGTTTGATCACCCACCATAAAGCCCGGACTTGGCTCCATCCGATTTTCACCTCTTTGCTCACATGAAACGCCGGCTAGAAGGACAACATTTTGGCACAGACATCGAGCTGCAGACCAGCGTAGAAACACGGCTGAAAACACAGGCAGCTGCGTTCTATGACGAGGGTATTGGAAAGTTGGCACCACGCTACGACAAATGTCTAAATCGGAGTGGCGGCTATGTAGAGAAATAGCGTTAACTATGTAAGTACTTGTTACAAATAAAAAATTTTTTATTTTCACTGTGGTTTTAATTTCATGACCGATCGGACCTTGAAAAAAAATAACCCTCGTAATTAAGATCAAACCGTAGATTTAAGAATTAGATTCCAACACAACTATAACTACACATACCTTGAATCTGAAGGCATCTAAATAAATCTAATATTTTACAAAATATTTGTACGAGGAGTAGATGAAATGTAATTCAAAGTTGTTCATAACTCAAAAATGAGAGGAAATAGTCAAATCAAACAAATACGGCATAAAAGTTTTTTTATTTACTATAACTCATTAATTTATTTTTCCATCTCGTCACCATTTACAGCTACACATTTCTCCCAACGGTAAACCAGTTTCTTGATTCTACAATTAACAACAACACTGTTAATTGTTGGTGGTCTTTCCTTGATCCATGAGCTCACTTAATCATCCATAGTGAAATGAATACCCTTAATATCCCTTTTTAATTACAGAAGGCCACTATTCACAACAGTCCTTTCGTTGTTGTTAATTCTTTTCTATGAGTTTGCATGGCACCTACCACTAATAAACTTTACAGTAGCCCAGTTGTGAAATAATTTGTTCTTGTAATATGCCTATCTGGGTGACAATATATCGTGGTTTGGAATCAGTCATTTGGAATCAATCCACTTACCTCCTTTTGGTGCTTCTCAAACAACGAAACCTGTCAACCACTGAGAGTTTCATTCTCAATATTCGCTTCACCAGCTTCTGATGCATGAAATTTGTTGCCCACCTACTCACAGTTCAATCAACCGATTCAATCATGATAAATGGCTTTTAGATGATGATAAATGCACTATGTTTATTTTTCCACTGTTAAAAATCTAATCACTGCATGTGTTTTTAGAGGGGTTGACATAGCAGGAACAGCAACACGGTGCGCACTCAACTCCATAACAATGGTGACTGACAGAAAATGAGAGGCCATCGATCAATGAGTTTTGTAATGTGGTAGGGAAATGTAACAGGAGAACAAAATGTCATATAAAGTGACAGGTGCAACCGCTTTGTAGTCAGGATGGCAGCATCTGTCACCTGATATGACATTTTGTTCTCCTGTTACATTTCAGTATGCATTATATTTCAGCCATCCTTCATAATCAACATGTTAAAAATTTGATAAGATACTGTAATTTGAATAATAAATACTTTTTAAACATCTCATACTAATTGTTTTCTTAAAAGAAAATACTATTACAAGTACGCTTACTTGTAGACCACCAAATTATCATATGACTCACCAGTCATGTGATAATTTGGTGGTCTCCAGGATATCTTGAATAGTTTTAATTAAAAACAATTCACAGGTTGATGCAACCCAAACTAATAACAAATTGTAGTTAGGAGTCAATACTGAGGAACTTTAATACTACAAAGTGGGCCACATAAAACTACCCCAGGAAATAAAAATTTAAAAATGAAAAGCAAAAAGTAATATTAAATTACTTACATTTATTGATTCTAGATTACAGTGCTTTTGAAAAAAGAAATGTTTACAATGTAATTCCTCCTCTATGAATCATGAGACCTTGCTGTTGGTGAGGGGGCTTGAGTACTCAGTGATACAGAGTAGCTGGACCAAAGGTGCAAACATATCGGAGAGGTATCTGTTGAGAGCCTAAGGAATGATTCCTGAAAGAGGGCAGCAGCTCTTTCAGTAGTTGTTAGGGGCGTGAATCAGGACGACTTAAACGGCCATATCAACATCACTCAGTCCTCTGAGTACTGTGCAGCTGAAAGCAATGGAAAACTACAGCTGCTTTTTTTCCAAGAAAATGTGGCTCTCTATATTTTCATATAGCAATGATGGAGGCGCCTTCCTTGGTAAAATATTCCCCTGTTCGGATCTCCGGGTGGGGACTACTAAGGAGGAGGTCACCAGAAAATTAAAAAATAACATTCTACGAGTCGGAGCGTGGAATGTTAGAAGTTTAAAAAAGGTTGGTAGGGTGGAAAATTTAAAAAGAGAAATGGATAGGATAAATGTGGATGTAGTAGGAATTAGTGAGGTTCAGTGGAAAGAGGAAGGTGACTTTTGGTCAGGTGATTTTAGAATAATAAACTCAGCTTCAAATAATGGGCAGGCAGGAGTAGGTTTCACAATGAACAAGAAGATAGGGAAGAGAGTAGAATATTTCAAAATGCATAGCAATAGAATCATTGTAATAAGGATAAAATCAAAACCTAAACCGACAACGATTGTTAACGTCTATATGACTACAAGCGTCCATGATGATGATAAGGTAGAGTGTGTATACAAAGAGATTGATGAAGCAATTAAACACGTAAAAGGAGATGAAAATTTAATAATAGTTGGAGATTGGAATGCAAGCATTGGAAAGGGCAAGGAAGGAAATATAGTAGGTGAATACGGGCTGGGCAAAAGGAATGAAAGAGGGGACAGACTTATAGAGTTTTGCATGAAGTATAATTTAGTAATTGCCAACAGCCAATTTAAAAATCATAATAGAAGAATATACACTTGGAAAAAGCCAGGCGATACTGCAAGGTATCAGATAGATTATATCATGGTTAAGCAAAGATTTAGGGATCAACTCGTTGACTGCAAAACTTACCCTGGAGCAGACATTGATAGCGACCATAATTTGGTGATAATGAAATGTAAATTGGGATTTAAAAACCTGAAGAAAAGGTGTCAGATGAATCGGTGGAATTTAGAGAAGCTTAAGGAAGAGGAGGTAAGGAAGATTTTTAAGGAGGACATCGCAAGAGGTCTGAGTAAAAAAGATAAGGTAGAAAATGTAGAAGAAGAATGGGAGAATGTTAAAAAGGAAATTATTAAATCAGCAGAAGCGAACTTAGGCGGAACAAAGAGAACTGGTAGAAAACCTTGGGTTTCAGACGATATATTGCAGCTGATGGATGAACATAGAAAATATAAGAATGCTAGTGATGAACAAAGTAAAAGGAACTACCGACAATTAAGAAATGCTATAAACAGGAAGTGCAAACTAGCGAAAGAAGAGTGGATTAAAGAAAAGTGTTCAGAAGTGGAAAGAGAAATGAACAATGGTAAAATAGACGGAGCATACAGGAAAGTTAAGGAAAATTTTGGGGTACATAAATTAAAATCTAATAATGTGTTAAACAAAGATGGTATACCAATATGTAATACGAAAGGTAAAGTTGATGGATGGGTGGAATATACTGAAGAGTTATACGGAGGAAATTAATTAGAAAATGGTGTTATAGAGGAAGAAGAGGAAGTTGAGGAGGATGAAATGGGAGAAACAATACTGAGATCTGAATTTAAGAGAGCATTAAAAGATTTAAATGGCAGAAAGGCTCCTGGAATAGACGGAATACCTGTAAAATTACTGCGCAGTGCAGGTGAGGAAGCGATTGATAGATTATACAAGCTGGTGTGTAATATTTATGAAAAAGGGGAAGTTTTGTCAGACTTCAAAAAAAGTGTTATAGTCATGATACCAAAGAAAGCAGGGGCAGATAAATGTGAAGAATACAGAACAATTAGTTTAACTAGTCATGCATCAAAAATCTTAACTAGAATTCTATAGAGAAGAATTGAGAGGAGAGTGGAAGAAATGTTAGGAGAAGACCAATTTGGTTTCAGGAAAAGTATAGGGACAAGGGAAGCAATTTTAGGCCTCAGATTAATAGTAGAAGAAAGATTAAAGAAAAACAAACCAACATACTTGGCGTTTATAGACCTAGAAAAGGCATTCGATAACGTAGACTGGAATAAAATGTTCAGCATTTTAAAAAAATTACAGTTCAAATACAAAGATACAACAATTGCTAACATGTACAGGAACCAAACAGCAACAGTAATAATCGAAGAACATAAGAAAGAAGCCGTAATAAGAAAGGGAGTCTGACAAGGATGTTCCCTATCCCCGTTACTTTTTAATCTTTACATGGAACTTGCAGTTAATGATGTTAAAGAACAATTTAGATTCGGAGTAACAGTACAAGGTGAAAAGATAAAGATGCTACGATTTGCTGATGATATAGTAATTCTAGCCGAGAGTAAAAAGGATTTAGAAGAAACAATGAATAGCATAGATAGTCCTATGCAAGAACTATCGCATGAAAATAAACAAATACAAAACAAAAGTAATGAAATGTATTAGAAATAACAAAGATGGACCAATGAATGTGAAAATAGGAGGAGAAAAGATTATGGAGGTAGAAGAATTTTGTTATTTGGGAAGTAGAATTACTAAAGATGGACGAAGCAAGAGCGATATAAAATGCCGAATAGCACAAGCAAAACAAGCCTTCAGCCAGAAATATAATTTGTTTACATCAAAAATTAATTTAAATGTCAGGAAAAAATTTTTGAAAGTATATGTTTGGAGATGTCACTTTATATGGAAGTGAAGCTTGGACAATCGGAGTATCTGAGAAGAAAAGATTAGAAGCCTTTGAAATGTGGTGCTATAGGAGAATGTTAAAACCAGATGGGTGGATAAAGTGACAAATGAAGTGGTATTGCGGCAAATAGATGAAGAAAGAAGCATTTGGAAAAAAATAGTTAAAAGAAGAGACAGACTTACAGGCCACATACTAAGGCATCCTGGAATAGTCGCTTTAATATTGGAAGGACAGGTAGAAGGAAAAAATTGTGTAGGCAGGCCACGCTTGGAATATGTAAAACAAATTGTTAGGGATGTAGGATGTAGGGGGTATACTGAAATGAAACGACTAGCACTAGATAGGGAATCTTGGAGAGCTGCATCAAACCAGTCAAATGACTGAAGACAAAAAAAAAACAATGTAATTTTGAAGTCTCTATTCAAAATACTCATCACCAGCTGCTATATAAAGTTCAGTGTGGCGAATCATGTTCAGAAAAGCTTTCTGTAATTCCAAGTGGAATCCTGGCAATCTCTTGCCATATGTTATCTTTTAACTCTTCCAACATCTGTGGGAGTTATTCTTGTAAATTATCCCTTTCAGATAAGCCCAGAGGTAAGAATCGCACGGCAATATGTATGGAGATCAGGGTAGCTACAAGGCCTTACTGATTGTTCTATCCTTCACAAAATTTTGGTGGATTTGAGTGAGAGACTGATTAAAAGTGTGACAAGTCGCTTTGTCTTATTGAAAGAAATTTTTTTCTGGAGTCAAGTTACGCATAAATTCTTCATACAGTCATAAATAGACGACAGTATTGACAGTCTCCTCAAAGAATAGTGGTTCGATGATCCTGCTTCTAGAAATTGCACACCAAACACCAATTTTTAAAACATGGAGTGGTTTCTGATGGGTTTCATTTGGATTTTGTGTAGCCCAGTGTCATGAATTCTGAGAATTAACGTAGCGTGATAAATGGAACCAGGCTTCATCTGTTGAAATGAAGAGAAAAGAATCAAGGAATCCTTCGCTAAAATTTCGTAAGAGCCGCTGGCAGTAATTTACTTGTTTTCCCTTACCATGCTGTTTTAATTCATGCACAATACTTACACAATAGGCCTTCATTTGTAAACCGTGAAGTATACGCCAAAATGATGTTTGAGAAACTCCTGTTTGTTAGGCTAATCATCATGCTGACTTGTAAGAACTCCTTCCAATATGATTCACTTTTTCACTAAATCTTGAATTGTTGGTTTTGTAGGAATACTACTTCTTGGATACATCTCTTGAAACCTTTCACAAACTAAATTTTGTTGAAGTTATGCAATAATCATATTCCTCTACAATGCTCAATTGAATACACCATGATGCACAAATGCTAAAGACTCACTGAATAGGAGGGTACGTATGAAGGCTTATGAGTGAATCAATGACCTTCAACTAATACACATGCGTGACAAACATACCATCTTCTGACACATACTGTGTTAAATAGCTGAGACCGGTTTTATATGGCCAACCCGGTAATACAGCAAGAAATTGTCTGTTAATTTTTTACTATTAAAAATACAGGCGCTAAAAACACAAACTATTATAAAAAACAAAATAATAATTAATTACAAATGTCAACTGTGGAATGCAAATTTTATAATGTATGAATAGTTTCATTTTGGAAAGAATGAACTGTTTAAAACAATCAAGACCCGATTAAAGACATACGTATACACAAAATAATGTTTTGAGTATTAATAATAATAAACTAACTTTGTGCGAATCATAGGTAGTATCAACATGTTGATAGTCTCAATTGTATATCCAAACAGTGATAATCTTCTGTCACCACCCCAAATACGTGTATATTCTTGATCATCTGGATGTATTTCAAAATTGGGGCTTCCATTACAAACAACATTAGTTTTGATATTACCATTTAAATTCATATCACATTTTTCTACTTTTTTTGAAGCAGCTAGTCTTAAATCTTCCATTGTTATCTGCACAAAGAAAAAGTTGTTCTAAGAAATTATACAAATGAAAAGAATTACTTAAAACAGACATGTATTTAAAAGAAAATAATTCATAATTACAAACAGAATAGATTAATTACATTTTTTTAAAGATACAAATTATATTCATAAAAATAAATAAGAATACAATATTCCCAATATCCACAGGTGATTTGTTCCAAGACCTGTCACAGATTCAATGATGACCCTGCTTACCGACATAGCTATTTTTCATTTAAGCAAAACTTATAATCATGTTTAACTGATAAATTACACACATTAAGACAATAATATATTTTAATAACATCCAAAATTTATGCACAATTTTTTTATCAACAACCAGTAACTGTGAATTATCCACAAAAGTTGTGTTCGATTAATTATATAAGCAAATATAATTACTTCATATTTTAGAAATTTATAATTTTTATGTAATAATAATCAAGCAAGAGTATTCATTTTAAATAAACAACAATTAATCAGAAAATAAAATAATCCTTTCATTTAAAAATCTATCTGACTATCTACTCTGCGGCACATCCCTTGCACCAAGTCCATGTCTCCAGTTCCTTCTATTTCCATATAAGCTTTCCAATAGTTCCCACTTTTACTAAGATTATCTACAATTTTTACTCTTTTCTATGATCTCGACTTTTTGGATGTTTAACAATTATTTTAAACACTTTCCTCCTCTTATGATACATCCCAGAGCCAGTTAGCTTATATATTTTGAATTTTTTAAAATTGTGTTTCTATTCTCATTCACTCTCCTCGATATTCCTTCATTTTTCATTTTGTCTACCTGTTTAAACTTCTCAAATATCCTTCACTATTGTACCTCAAATTCCTTCAACCTTTCTTTTTACTTAGTGTCTGTCTATCATTCCGTATATAAGTACACTAAATTTACTTCTTTACATGAGGCTTTTTCAAATCCAAATCAAACTCCAAATCCATCTATTATTATTTCTTTCTATTAAATATTTCCTAAGCTACTGTTATTCTCGTTTGTATATTGTTTTGACTTTTGCAATCCTCAGTTATCATGGTAATTACCTATTCTGTTTTAGTTTTTCAATTACTCCTTCAAATGTATAAACATTTATGGGCTCAAAGTCTCCTATCCTCATTAAGTTAGTTTTCCTAAAATTTATTTCCATTCCGTATTCTGTCATAATGTCATCAAATTTGGAAATTATGTATCGAATATCCTGCGCTTCATATCCTAGAAACATTTCACTTAGAAACCATAAATAAATTCTCCTTTTATCTACACTGGTGCTTTCACATACTTTAAGAGCATTTATAATACCTTCAATATGGGAGATTGTAAATTGTCCACATTTTGTTACCTGAAGCGCACATTAATTTACAGGTTATAAAATTTCTTTTCTCTAGGCTTAAAAATTCTCTTTAGATTAAAACATTATGTTTAACATCATTGCAGTGCAATGTTAAAAAAAATCTTTAAAAAATCTCACAATAAACAACAAAGTGATTTACTTGCTTATTTATTATAAGACGTTGGCTATACATTCAAAATTATATAATTTAAATAAGTATTTATTCTTGAAATTTTAAAAATATTTTTAGCGAGACAAACTGTTGATGACTAAAACTGTGATACCGACTCTTCAAATACAGGAGATCTGCTGTATTATTTAATAAGTATTATAGGTAAGAATAAATTAATCATAAATGTGCGTAACAGAAAAAAAAATTCACTACAAATTATGTCATTTCAAACAAGAAAATAAAAATACGTACAGCAATATTTTAATAAATAATCAATCAAACTACACAAAGCGGTTACATCTTATAATTTTTTTAATAGTTTGCAGAGATCTTTAAATTAATAAGATCAAATTAAAATTATATTTTTCAAATTCTATACACTGCATAACAAGGTTTCTTACATCAATCAGTATTTTACATATTTTATTTACCGTACTTTTCAAGATGTTAAACTTATTTATTAAACAAATACGTAAAATTAAAAATCAAAATTTGTATTTGACCAAAGGTTCTAAGCTATACTAAATCACTAACTGTCAAGGTAAATATTAATAATTCATAATGACTAATTAAACACACAAAAATTAAACCTTACCCAAATTTTAAATTAACACAAAAATTCATAAAACTGATTGCTTACACCATCATCAAGCACATTTCAATTAATTGAGTGATACGTATCAACTGATAGCTTGTCTAATAGCATTCTTACAAGTTTTTTACATTGTACTTATGAACAGCAATCTTCTAAAATTAGTGAAAAATTCATCAAAATGTTCTCAATTTTAAGAAATTATTTTTTCTTTAATAATGCTTCTGTTAAAAACAGCTTTAGCGAATAGTAATGAAAAAAGTGTAATCAAGAATGAAGTGGAGCTCTGGAAAACATTTCAAACACAGATTTTACATTTTTAATTTTTAATCTAGCTTATGTTAAAGGGATAACATCCTGATCTGTTGAGTTGAATCCCCGATTCATTACTCATTTTTTCACTAATAGTTTTTAGTAAGAACTGTAAAATACATTACTTTCAAATTTTTTGGGTTCTATTTTCCAAGTCTAATTTTCTCAGTGATATTGAATTGAAAAAAAACCAGTAAAAATTGAATTGATAAAAATTGAAAAAAATTGATAATTAATTATTAATTAATAATAATTAATTTAAAATTAATTATTAATAAAAAAATAAACCTCTAATTATTTACATAAAATTAAATATGTACAATGTTCAAATTGGCGATTTTGTTTGAACAAGTATCTTTGTAAGTATAAAGATATCTTCAAAAAATAAAAATTATCTCAAATGTAATTCAATTAGTAATAACATTGTAATGGGTTAATGAATATAAAAGGATTAAATTTGCAGGATTACCAAATAAAATTACTTACATTTTATCCAACCAATACATTTCAACCGATTAGAAAAGTTATTGTCTTTCTTAATGTAACATAAATGTGTAGCCAACTGTCTACTGTCTAGCCACCACAAATTAAATGAGAAAATGCGCTGGAAATGACTTGTAGCAATTTCATGGGGATTTTCTTTGCCCAAGCGTGAATGTTTCAATAATTTACAATGCCATTTCTTGTAAAACAGGATTCATCAGTAACTAGTTCAGTACTTAGGAAATCAGGATGATGTTCACACTTTCTAATTAACAATCAGGTGGGAGTAACTCTTGGGCACATGTTGTATGTAATGGGGATAATGCTGCTCTCATAATGTTTGCCACATACACGATTGCAAAACATGAAAGCAATGCGACAAACTTCTGGTGCTTGAGATGGGAGATAATTGTGCCGCATTCAACATTGCTTCTTCAGCACTGGTATTTCTCACAAAATGTTCACGACCAAACATATGGTCGAGATATGGTTTAAGCATATCTCTTTCTAGAAGTCACCTCTCCAAAGCCTCAAATATTTTACAATCTGGTACTTTTCGATCTGGATAATTTCCCTGGTATTCACGCATAGCAGTCAATCCATTTTTACTTACTTTACCATAAATTAACAACATGTCTATCAACTCTCCAAATGAAAACAAGTTTGTGGTATTATCCATTGTGAATGACTGACCGAACAATAAAAGTACAAACACCACTCAAATGAATATTCAAATGCTAGATGCTAAACTTAATCGTTGATCATATGTTATTGTCAATCTATGAAAAAATATAAACTTTTAATATGTTTTACAAGAATGTCTTTCAAATTTATTTTTATAATTTTTAGCGTTTATAAGTAATTTTTAGCGTTTACTTATCAGGTTTATATGTTTTGTTTCTAATTAAAGTTGAATTTCTCAAATTTGTGTTTAATTTTAATAGATATTTACATAAATTTTCTCAGAATTAAATTCTTTACAAAGTTAACTAGAAATCTGTATTTGTTTAATGATAAATTAACAAAGTTATTTTATTCCAAACCTAAAAAAGTGTATTTTCTGACGAAACTTTTCATGTTTTTCCCCAGTTTTCTTAAAACCTAAGCGAGATAAGATGTCTGGGACCACTTTTATTTCATTTCTTACATCAAAAATCATAAGGAAGCACCAAATTTAACCCTTGATTTGTACCCCAAAAATTTTAATATTCTTTAATTTGTGGAGTAGAAAGCAGGGATAAATGTTTCGTGAGCCAATAATAAACCGTTTTCTGAGCTATGTATACACGAATGTTTTTTCTTATTTTTGGCTATAGAATCATCTCCTGAGAGATTGTTATACGATTTAGAATCTCTTGTATAAAAATGGATGTAACTCCAAGAAAGCGTTCAAAAATTGTTTCACTTCCCAAGTATTCCAATATGACAATCATAAACTTCTGAGTACGGTGTTGGATTAGAAACAGCGAATACTATTTTTAAGAAATTAAAGAAACAGATTCCTTTTTAGGAGAGTGACTATAAAGAAAAACACCAGGATCTCCAACACAGGATCACTTATTAGTGAAAAAAGTAAACTTGATACAAAATCATCTGCTGTAGACTTGAATCGAGAATTAGCAGCCTGTGAAATATATTTACACGTGACTACTGTTAGACGTTGTCTTCTTGCAATTGGATGTAAAGCCGGTTTGGCCAGCTAAAGAACAGCTATTAACACCATTCAAAGTACTTGCAAACTGGTCCAAAGAAAGCTGGAAAAATGTTATATTTTCTGACACGTCACAGTTTTAAGTTCAGGAGCAAAGCTTTCCATATGTTAGAAAAGTATCATATGAAAATACATCACTGTCTCATATCCAGCGATCAATTAAACATTCCCAGAAAAAAATGTTTTGGGGTTGTTTCCAATTTGAAGGTCCTTGTTCATTAATTCCAGAACAGAAGATGGTACGTTAAAACGCGAAGGATATATCAAGATTCTGAAGGAAAGGGTATGACACAACTTCAAAACAAATTCCGACAAGATAACAGAGTACATTCTAACAAGATTTGGCACCATGCCATACTGCCAAAAAAAGTGGAAAAAGATTTTGAAGAATGAAGTATTAAAATGCTTCAATGGCCATGCAACTCCTGAGACTTACTTAACCCGATTAAAAATCTTTGGGTGATAATCAAAAAATGATTCGTACACAAATTTGATTTCATAAAGACAGTAATATCGGTATGGTTTCATAACGAAGAAATAAAAAAAACCATGTGTAGTACACTTGTTGAATCGTTGCCAAATTGTGCACATGAAATGATTAACAATAAAGTACATATAAATTATTACATATTCAAAAACTGTATATAGTTATCAACTTTTTTTTTTTTTTAAATAAGGTTACTTTTTATTAAATAACATCTGTGTTCAGATTAATTTGTTTGCTACTATTTTGTACTATTATTGTACTATCATTGTACTATTTTAAATAGCACCATTTTATGCATCTATCGTGATTTTTAATATGAGGGCTTTGATTGTGATTTTTTTAGTGGGCTTTGGTTGATTTACTGTGATAATTTGGTATGGTTTCAAGATCATATTCATAGACCCACACTTTCTAACGGCTAATGATTCAATTAATGAAAGTTTCAGTCCCATCTTTGTGATCCTATTTGCCGAGGATTTACCAAGTTAATACAAGATTTAATTTTGAAACACATTACTTGCTATAGACAGCTGTTTCAAAAGTCACTAAACATGATACAACTAAAAGACTGATCAATGATTAATGTTGATTATCTGGTATGACAAACATCAATTATCTTGGCAACATCAAGGCTATGCATCAACTACATCATGTAACAGTAATTCTTGTATACGAATCATATCTAAAATTTACTGAATATACACATTACAATATACGAATCAAATCCCACAGATAAAAATATAAATGCCGCGTATATATAAAAAAAATTAACAGTTAAACTTAAAAAATAAATTATGCATTCATCAAGTTTTATATTTCTTTTTTATAATATATTTATTAAAATTATATTTTACTTATTTTATATATATCTGATTTTGTATTTTTTTTTTTTATTATATTTTTTACTTCATGATTTATTATTATTGTGGAATAAACCCAAAAATAACACTTAAAAATTAAATAGAATTATTATTAACAATAATAATAACTTGTAGTAGTAGTAGTAGTAGTAAACAAATATAATGATACTATCTTCTAAAAAATTATTTGATTATAAAAATATATTTAAAAAAGAATAAAACAATAGTACAGTCATGAGAGAAAAAATGATTTACTGTTATCAGCAAAAGGTGAAAGATAAAACGTAACGATGATGAATATATTATAATGAACGTTAATAGCGCTAATAAAATATATAAAACCCATTAATAAAAACAAATAAAACTGATTATGTAGAAAAAAAAATTTCAATTCTTTTATTGCAATAACTACAAGATATGACTAGATGGTAAAATTATATACTTGTGTAAGACGAAAAACAAGTTGTGTAGGAGTAACTAGATGGCAGCAACAATGTTGTGTTGAATATTCATACTCATTACACTCTGCTAGATTTTGTTCTTATATACATATTTATTAGAATGCAGCATTTAAAATTCCACAAAATATGAGTGGCTTACTGTTATCAAACAAAATTTAAAAAATGAATTCAATATAGCAGACCCAGTTTGTGATCCAGTTTATAATGGGTTTTCACAATTATTAAACAGTGTATTTTTAAAAACTACTTGGCTAAGCTACAACAATATGGGTTTTACATTATCAGGATACAGTCTATTAAAAATTGCACAGATGAAAATACTGAAATGACATCAAAAGGCAAAGGAAACACTCCATCTTTAGTCCTTTGCCGATTTACAACTCAAAAGTCTGGACCCTGGTTATCTTGCAACTGCAAAATAAGCTGTTACAAAAATAACAAAGTGATTTAACGCTTATTCACAACTGATTCGGTAAAACGCTTGAGACGAACTTACCGATGAATAAATTATTGTAATTGTGCAACAAGTAAAAGTTGCTGAGAAACAGAGTAGAAGATGCAACCAAAATAGAATCCACCGCTGACTGGCATGATAAAAAAACTATCCAAAGTTATAGATTAAGTAATCTAGGATATATTAAATATTTTAAAATGCGGCTGTTCAAATTTCATGAGTAGAATCAGAGTTAATAAAGAGGTATAGATGACATAACATTGCAACAAGGAAATACGCAAGAGAATAAAGAAAGATACTACAGCATAGATGCCACCAGATTTCAATACTTTGTTTTGATTATCTCATCGATTTCTTTTTCAAGATGTTACAAAACACACACACAAATCACATTTTTGTTGTGTTTGCAGTTGGTCGTATAAAACCGATTACCAACCGAGTATACTACCACTACATGTTAAAAAAAAAACTAAAGCGTATTTTGTAAATCAGATTTTAGTCCTTTTTAATGCAGCATTCTGAATAGCTTGCCAAAATACTATCAAGAAGTTGCGTTGGGGATCATCCACCCCAGTTCTTGTACATGAAAAGTTTTCATTTAGGAACACTCAATTTGAAATTCATCTTCTGAACCGATTATTATCATTATAACAGGGATCTAATGAATAGCTGCAATAAAAAAGCAGAAGATCATGATTGATCAATAATGAAATGAGCTTCTACTGAAATTTTAAGAAGTTATTTATATGGAAACAAACTTTGATGACACTCAACTGCAAGGAATGATACTTATTTGCTCCAAACTATTGGTTCATAAGATTGTAAATTTAATGTTATACATATCCTCTGAATAAGTTACACAAAGGATAAAAAGTCCACTGCTCTAGTATTTTTCATCCACTATTCTGAAATATGTGACAGTAACTTTAACTTCATAGTTAAAAGAAATAAAACATATACCGCTTTAAATATGAGAGTAAGCAACAGTGGAAGGAGTAGCCACATAATACCACACAAAGATAAAAAAATTCTCTAGTCTTCAAGGATTGAAAGAGGAATTTTAATTTATTTTTTATAACACAAAACCACAGTAAAAGCTTTACACAGTATAAATCAAGAAGTTTTGATGATCCAGCTAACACATACCTGCATTTCAAATGATATCAAACACAAGCTAGGTAATTAAAGAATGAAAATCAGTCACTACACATACAGCACAGCATAATAATTTTCTGTTTCTAAATAACACTACAAAAAATGTTTTAAAGCTACTTATCACATCAAATGAATTGATTGTTTTACAATCTTTCTTCAAGTATTTTTGAAAAATTACATTTTTGCTCTTTTTTAACGCTCAATTATAAAATAATTTACACAGATATAAAAAAAAATTATTATTTTAAAACATAATTGTATAATCGCAAAATACCAATAAGTAACAAAATTTAAAACCTCTTCATTTATAGGCATAATTAGAAAAATAAAATAAGAAAAAGTTAATATACAATATACGCAAACAAATTAATAAATTAAAAAGAAGAGAAGTTGGTTCATAAAGATAAAAATTTAATACAAGGTTTCCAAAAAAAAAACCTTAAAATAACAATGATTTCTAAGGAAATTAAGACTAATAAATTGGAAAGCCGATAATTTTGGAAAAACATATGTAAATAAACAAGTATTTTAGAAAAGTTCTTTCATTCATTTTATTTAGGATAAATCATAATTTATTATTAAACAGATATTCAAAATTTTAGATATTTAGGATACATATCAACATATCGTTTAGAGGTAAATACAGGTCATTGAAAAAGGTTGTAACAATAAAAAAAAATCAATATCTCTCTGTGTAATTGAGATAAAGCATTAATTAAGCATTAATTAAGAAAATAATCAGGATATCATCATGTTTTTTAGACGTGACCGGCTGTGATATTGAGCTGATGTGCACAGCAGCACAACAAACATTGCCCGGGTGCCACTGTCAGTCGATGCAATAGCAACAGAAAACAGTGCATTTTGTGGTTAGCAAAGTATAAATCGGTTATCTGTTCAATGGACTTTCCGGCACGTTCATGGCAATGATCCTCCTTATGCAAACAGCATTAAACAGTGGTATGAGCAGTTTAAGGAATCTGGCAACATGGAAGTGAAAAAGCTCCCCCCCCCCAGATTGCCCAAAACGAGAGATGATGCAGTTGAGCATATACACTAAAGTTGTTGATCAAACTGAACAAGAAAGTAATGTTTCAACAGGATGGTGTACCACCCCACACTTTAGCCTAAGTGTTCAATGCATTCTCAATGAAAGATTTCATAATAGTTTGGTTGGTAGGGCTGATCCTGTGCTTTGACCTCTGAGAAGCCCAGATTTCACACCCCTAGACAATTTTCAGGGATAACGTTAAAAACACTGTCTACAGTGAAAAAATCAGGGATGTACCAACATTTAAGACAACAGATCACTGCTGCTATTGCCACAGTTACACCAGTGATGAACCAGTGGATCTGGGCAGAAGTTGATAATCAGCTGCATGTTTGCAGAGCGACCAACGGAGCTCATATTGAAACATTTAAGGTATATAAAAAACCTTTTTAAGTTGGTGAATTTACTTGTTTGATTATCTCTAGTAGTTTCTAAGATTTTTTTTTTTTTAAATTGCTGAAACCTTTTTCAATGATCCTGTATATCGATAATGAAAGAACAGAACACAATAAAACAGATGACTGAGATGAAGTTTTTAAAAATCATGGTAGGAAAGACAAGAATAGATAGAATAAAAAAAGCTGCCAATAAGAGAAGGTATACAGTACTATAAAAGATAATCTAACAAGGTAGATTATGATGATTTGAGCCCATACATAGAATGCCAAGTGAAAAACTAGCAAAAGAAATAATTTTAATACAATAGGAAAAAGATTTAGTAGAAAAGATGTTTAAACTACATAAAAGAAGACTAGAAGAGAATAGAAATGGAGAAAGATTTTGAAAAGCAATTGTGAAGACAGAATTAAATGGGAGGTCTGTGGTCTACAGCTTGATCCAATAAATAACAAACTGATCAAGGGAAAGAATGAATGATAATTTATGTTAAAAAAATATATTTTTTTTAGAAATTTTTCATCACAGTCTGGCTCATTTAAAAGTCAAACAACCTGATAACATCACATAAAAACTGCCATGGAAATATTTACATACCAATTTTAATGGAATCTACATTCCAATCAGAAAGTAAAAGAGGTAGACGACATATGTACAAAAAAGGCAGTTGTAAAAATTATATAATAAAAATGATACGTGGCATTTTCTTAAAAAAATGATAATAAAATTATTTAGATGAAGAATATAAACATAAATTTTACATGCATTAATTTTTCGTTAAAACGAAGAAATAAAAGAAACGATACAAAACATGTTTCTATAAAATTATCTCCAATAGAGATAAAAAAATTAATAAAAAACATATCGTACTTAACGGGTAGGTATAGTCAGAATACATTAAGCTGCAGACAACTTGACTCAACTTTCCAACTTCCATCAGTAAAAGAGGAATTCCGAATTGAAAGATTTGAAGTAACCCGTAACCAGATCCATGCAGAAAGCTGACAGGAAATTTATAGGGAAGAAGAAGCAGACTTGAGACAAAAAATGAAAGTGCTTTGGAGGAGACAAAATTGAATATGACAAAGCAAATAACGTGATTTTTAATGCTGGTGATATAACAGCGATTAAAAAAGATAAAATAGTATTTAAAAGTAACCCACAAAGTAAAATACATAAGCACCTACATAAAATGTATAATTTGTTGAGAAATAAATTACTGAAGTGAGTAAACAGAAATTATCGCGTACATTTGAGAAAAATAAAATGCACATGAATGTCTTGTGACATAACATATTAATTGTTTTATTTTAATCCTGTAATATGTTTAATTGTTTTCCAAAATGGAAATATGAACTGCATTTGACCATGACATGCACAACTAAATAAAAATATGTAATAATTAACATATAGTTAATTTAATTATTTAACTATAAAGAAATTTTTCCACGGATTATTTGAAGCATTATAAAACATAAAACTGAAGAATACAAGCCCAGATGGAGGTCCATTAATATAAGAAACACTTCAAAATAAATTACACTTAAATGGAAAAATATACATGCACAAAAAAGAAAGAAGTAGATATTACATTTATGAAATAGAATTATATAATCTTTTTATAAAACAAAGAAAATATACAAAAAAAGCATTTTTAAATCTTCAACAAACTATCTATTCCACCTTTTTTAAAATAAGCAACAAAAAATAATCAACTGAAGCAAAAAAATAAAAATATTTAACAGAAAAGATGAAGAAGCAAAACTAAAAATATATATATATATATATATATAAAATGCTTTTTACTCCTTAGTGATAGAGTATATAAAAAAACATATATAAATACAAGCAAATATACATACAACTACACACATGTAACAGAAAATGTTTTCGATTGTTTTAAAAACTCACCGCCTGAAGAAATTCATACAGCCACACAATATAAATAAACATAAAAATAAAATTAGTCACATATGGAAACAAAAACAACACAATAAAAATTTTATTATATTAATTAAATTTTTAATAAAATACTAAAAGAATTATTAAACACAGACATTATGTATGTTATAAATAGTCTTAGGTTAAAAAATGATTGATCAAACAGATTTCTTTTTTAAAAATAAAAAAATTATGTATATTTTTAAAATTTCAATAATATATAAAAACACAAGTACAAAAATATGTTATAAAAACACAAGCAATATGTTAAACAGTCTTTTCACTACTTCATAACTTATTGAAAATTTTTCATTTCTATTATAATTAGTATACATAAAAATATTATCTGAAAAAGTTTAATTAAAATTATAACTGTTGTTAATAAAAAAAAAAAGTTCCTTAACCAATGCAAAAAAAAGAAATGATCTTATGCACCAAACTACTATGTTGGTTCTTGGCTTTCAAACATTCTACTTCTGAACAATTCAGTCAACCAAATACTCCTTACTCCTAAATACGCCATTTGAGATTCAAACAGCCCAAAAGTTGCCGTAAGTAAATATATACATATTATGCTGTTTCCTCTCAACTAATCATTGATACATACTAATATTGTACATAAATCTTTCCACTCATGAGTTCAACAACACTATGCATGATTAATATGAATTATTAAACAGTAACATGCTTCTTTTCAGAATCTGAGCTACATTTTGGTTGACTGGGCATATGCCTTGGTCATTTCTTTATAGTAACAGTTTCTTATAAAATTTAGATTTATATTTCACATGGTTATTTAACCTTACATTTTTTCTCTTTATCTTTCTTAAATTTCATTTTCAGCTATACGTCGTAATTTACATTTACATTTTCTGTTTCTACTATTCAATAAGTAGAAACACAGCTGAAAATTTATTTATTATAGCTGAAAATTTCATTTTCAGCTATACGTCGTAATTTACATTTACATTTTCTGTTTCTACTATTCAATAAGTAGAAACACAGTGAAATTTGATAAATAAAAAGCAGTATACTTGTACAACTGAAGAAAAAATCAAGTTATTAAACAATAAAAAGTGGGAAAACTTATATGCTTAATCGGTATAGTCTAAATCCTAAATGTTATTTTCTGTTTAAAAAAGACAAAATAAGATAACATTAAAAATACCAATAGTTTGATAAATATTTCAAAAGGCAAGATTAACAAACCGAATAAATGGAACGACTGTTGCATTACAAGATTGGTCCAGCGTAAGAAGAATTGTTCTAAACTGGTTTTTCATAATTCAAGAAAATGTCAGTTTATTTAATGGCTGGAAATTGCATTCAGTAAGATATCGTGAAGTACTTCAGTCACTAATTCAAGTAAACAGCTCGTTTACAAAATATTAAATTAAAAGATGAATTGGCTAAATATGTGTTAAAAATAGTAAATAAATACTGCTGTACATCCAATTAATAGAAAATAAATTTTATAACAAAAAGGTGTTAAATATTTATTTCTAATCGAACACTTGCTTTAACAAGAGAGTATAATACTAAACTTTTGAATTAGAATCTAGAAATGAATTATATGAAAGTCGAAGATTGCCTGTACATTGAAATTAGAGATATCTTCTCATGATGGAACATTTTGCTATTCCAAAGAAAAAAATTATGTACATATATTTCCTTCCATTAGAAGTAACTTTTAATAATTAATGCAAAAGTAACAAATCTTTCTGTAATAAAAAAATCTTCCTAATTAATATACCAAACTTATTTTTATTGTATTTATATCTTATTTTATCCACTTGGAAATTTATTTAAGTAGCTTCCCTTTCCACAGTAAATTTAACTATCTGATATTAATGAACTTTTTTTTTTAATTATAAGACAAATTGGAAAAAAAATTGTTGGAATCCATTAGAAAGAAATTGGCTATTTTCAATTAACAGAGAGTCACACTTTGATCCAAGATAAGGGGCTTTTTATGATTTCAATGCCAGTTTTTAATAAATTACTGATCTTCCTACCGATCCATCTTATTTATTTTAAATGAAAAAATGTTCTTTTAAAATATTAATATTGATGTGTTTTTAATACTAAATTAAATCCTAACATTTTTCATATGCTACAAAATGTTCATTTTCATACTCCCACACACAAGCACTATGTAGTAATTAATTCGTTAATTGATTCATTAATTCATTTTCACCCTCATCTAATGTGTACAAGTAATCTCAATAAACAATTTCATGATTGTTATTCTTTCTGTACTGGTTTTAATAATCTATTTATTATCTTCACATACACTTCCTTTTTCTATTATTTCCAGTACTATTTTTACACATTAATTTGGGATATAATCACTTGTACTTGTTAACTATAATATTATATTTTTTGGCATTTCTGTTCAAGGTTTCCACCGAACTCCTTCATCATTCATGGCAAATATAAAGGCAGAGCATTTTGTTAATCACAAATAATACATCTACCATTCCTGACACGATCCATATAATATTATTATGTACTGAAGTGATTAAGATAACTTAGAGTAGAATAATATACTTACAGCACTGATTAAATAATGAAATTTATTTAACTTGTATGGTTACGTTAAAAATAAAATTAATCATAATAATAAAGGAACTAGAAGAAAAATCTGATCTCTCAGAATTCTATTTCACTTGAAACTAAAAACGTGTTGGAAAGTAATGAACAAATGGATTCATAATCAGGAGAGAAAATAAAATAAAAATTTTATTTTATTTATTTATTTTCAAATTAAGTTATGTAAAACAAGAGAACATAATATATTAGAAAAGCAGAAGGAATTTAAAATTTAAGGAGTAAAATTTCAAAAAATGAATTATGTAAGACATCAAAAGCAGGTACAAATGTAAATATATAATCGTGCAATAAGAAATTTGCTGATAACAGATTTAGATGATTTTATTAAGAAAAAATTCTTTAAAATGTTAAGTTACATTTTATGGTACTGAAACGTGGACTAAAAATAGGAAAACTAGAGGCTTTCAAAAATTGTGATGCTACAGAATAATTGTGAAATTAAATAACTTAAAAAAAGAAGAATGAAAAGGTTTTAAAATGAATTACAAAATTGAGAAGTTCATTTTCAGAATCTTGTGGAAAGAATAAGGCCGCTTCTTACTGGGCTTTAAAAAGAATGATATCCAGTGATAATTAATTTGGTAATAAAAGGAAGGATATGGCAAAAACTAAACACTTCTTTATGTAAATTAGAAAAGACATATCTGATGGCATAATATAGAAAGATAAGCTATAAAGTTTTAAGCAGAACAGGAAGTAAAAGAGAAGTTCATCAAATTAGACGACTGACAAAAATTAAAAAATTAATTTTAAAGAATTAATTTAAATAATAGATTTGTAAACTGAAGACTTGCCTATGAAAAACAGAACATTCTAGAAAAGAAGAATTTAGAAACAGGATTAAATCTTAACCGGTTGATTCTATTCAATGAGTAATTAATTACAACTGGAAGGTGATGCAAGCTCTGCAGTAATTAAGGCTACCAATATCACAAATCAGGTAATGAAAAACATAACCCATCAACAGTTTGAAATGATCATTTCAGTACAAAAGTACAAGTACTTTTAAGTCATTTAAATACAAAACTACTGCTAAGCATTTAGTTTTTAAATTAAATTATGCAGATCATGAAACACATAACATATATAAAATAAATAAATTTGTCTAATATTGGTTATTATTTTCATAATTTTCCTTCATAATTATATTGAAATAAATCAAATGTTAGTTTTTCATTTATCATCTGTTAATTTTATATTTTATTTTGATAAAATAAGACTCAATTCATTAACACTTAGAAATTCTTTTAGCAATACACTATGCATAATGTATTATTGATAATAATTTTAAAAATACTACATCACTATTACTAATTTTAAACATATAAATATTATTAGTCTCTTAAATAACAATAGGCCTACTTTTAAGTTGAACACCTTCTATGAATATTATGTAAGCTTTTGTATCTATAGATTGAACTAATAAATAAAATATTAATAACAGAACAATTTTATTTAACATGTACAATCTTATGGTAGTGACACAACACAGACACCAAGACAAATTTCATTCTGTTATAAAATTAGAGTTTAAATACAAATCATGTAAATTACTCGATGACTACAGTGTTAACAACATTATTTCAGAATAATTATAACAAGTAGATGTTTAAAATAGCCTAAAAACAAGTTATCATTAACACAAAACAAAAAATTCACACTACAAAAGATAACAACAGTACATGGAGATCTAAAAAATTTCATAAAGAAAGTATATTGCAATCACAATATCAACTTTCAGATCTCATTAACAAAGTATATGCATTTTCCTTGTAAGTAACAATATGCATTGCTTACTTCAATAAAAGCAGATCATCCACAGGAATTATTTCAAATTTCTTTGACAGTAATATTCCTAACAATTTATTAAAAACAATTAATACACTTCAATAAATGAGTAGAAAAAAATTTGAATGAGAAATATAATAATAAAACAAATAAACCACCAGATTTATTATAATTAATTACAGGTTATTATTCAAAATAGATTTAAAATTTCTCACCTGTTCTTTTAACCAATCAGAATGGGGTCGACTGCGAGAAATTTTCATTTTTAATTCAACATCTTGTATAATTGTTTTTTCTTTAGTATCAACTAACAACATTCGACCAGGTTTCAATCGGCTCTATAACAAAAAACATAAAACCTTGATAATAAATTAGAAGTCTAACAAAATCATCAAAACCTTTTTCATACGAATGTATAATAGCTGACCACGTTTCAATCCGGTAAAGCCCCTCAGGGCTCAGAACGGAAGGGGTGGTGTGGCGACCGGTAACGTCACAAGATGGGTGCCTTCACCTATGGGGTTGGAATGACCACGTTTCAAGCAAAAAACATTATCTACGCTTTTTATTACCAATAAATTATACAATTTAAAATATAAACAATACTACAAAACATTTGTAATTTTTTAAGTTCTTAATTCTATTTATTACAAATTTTCTTTAGCCAATAAATTAAAAAAAAAAGCTTTACCATTATACAACCAATTATCCAGGCCATAAGCATGAAGGAAAAGGAGAGTAGACCAGTGCACTAGTGTCTAAATGAAAACACAGAATACAATTGAATTATTACCAATAAAATTATAAGGTAACATAGTCGGTGTCTTTACCAGAATAAAAACATTTTCTTACTTTACGGCAGCTTGTCCACAGTCAACCATTAATAAAAGACGACTAATATATCAACACATTGCTAACATTTTTCTAAAAATTCCATTTCAATCGTAAGGCAAAAAGCCTCCTGCAGGAATAGTTATTTATTTATTTGTTTATTCAGTAAATGGAAAATTAAATACCAAATCAGTAATTTACTTATAATATAATATTAAAAATAAAATTATACAGTAAAGAAAACGCAATGAATTAAACCCAGCACGTGATAAGCCAGTGAATTGATCTTTACCTAAAGCCAAATAAATCAAGATTTGATAAAAAATTCTGACACTACATTTCTTAAAAAATACACAAAGCACAGTGTAGCTGAGCATTCACAGCGGCAACGAGCAGTTGCCTATATGAGTTATGCCTCTCAACCTGAGCAGCGGGAGCACGTGTTGAAATTTATCAGGATCTCCATCATCAGGCTTTGGAGCTATGGTTGTCAAACTTCATATCAAGGGTCATCACTAGTGACTAAGAGTTAGATGTGCGTCTAAAATCGAGAAACTAAACGGAAGTCTTTACAGAGAAATATCACACCTAGATTGAAAAGGTTGAGAGTAAGTCAGGAGCATGATCAATAGTTTTTTCAATATTTTTAAATAGTGTAATGTCAACTCACCCCAGAAAGTCAGCCAAGTTCTACTATGACATTCTGAGGCATCAGAGGTAAATAAACAACCCAAATCGTAATTGATGATGTAGCACCCGATTGTAAGACCAATCGGGTGCTACATCATCACTATGTTTCTCCTACACAACTTAAAAATTGTGTTTCGCAGGTGAAATAACTGATTATCATTCCAACCCCTCTAACTGCCATATTTGGCCCATCATTCTCACCCCTTCCACAAGAAGCTCAAACTAAATTCACCCATTTGATATCATACAGAACATTTAATGTGAGATATAAAAGATGCTTGACTTGCTTAAAGAACAGGATTTCTTCAGAAGATTCCACATGCGGGCAAAGTACTTAGAGTTGTTCAACATTGAAAAAGAAAACTTCTTTAAAGAAAATGATATCCAAATTTAAAACAGCAGTTTTTCTTATAGGCCTAGTCTCAGAGGTTTTTTTATCACTCCTTGTATAATGTGTAAATAAAACCTTGTGTACACTACCTTGTAAATAAAGGTAGTGTAAAACTACCTTTTTTTTTAAGAAAAAAAGTTTTTAAGACAATCCTACTTGATTATACTTAACAAAAATTTCCATAATATTTTTTTTAAGTTAAATCTTTTTAAACTTTTAAGCTCCCTAATATTTTGAATATTATTATAAAGAAAGTTAATTCTTAAAATTTCTTAAAATTACACAAGTAATTTGATTAATAAATCAGTCAAAACTTTCAGAAATGAAGTGGATTATTGTTCAAAAGTTTGTTTTATAACATCTTCCTGCAATTTGTTGTAAGTGCACTTACTTTTATCATTCATGAAAGAGTGGAGGATATTCAGAATTCTACGTAAGTGACATTTCAGAATGGTTCAAGAAAGAGGTAAATGTAATTCCAAGTGGCACAAGACAAAACAAGAATGACGGTCAAGAGGAAATTTGAAAATAAAAGATTTTAGTAATGTCATTAAATGCACCTTGAGTTTTTTTTTAACACTAAGACCTTAAACAAGGAACTGATTATTTTAAAAAAGACTCTGGCCTTAAATTCCAGTCACACTCAAATATCCTGAAACTGAATTTATTTATATAATAAAAATGGTGTACACTTCTGTTACTTGAACTGAAAAGAATTGGTGTGTCTAGCAAAAGGAAAATCTGTCACCACAGCTATGTATAACAGCAATTAAAATTTTCAAGATTTTTTTTAAAATGAAATTCAACATCAAATTTTTCCTTTTTCCTTCCTACTACTGACTGATACTATTCATAACCGAGGAATAAATACTAATCAAATGTAAATAGCTACAATAAATACATACCTTAAGCGACACATTTTCTGGTTCAGTATCATAAACACCAACTTCTGAGGCCATAACCATAATGTTATCTTTCAGAACATAAAATCGAGAAGGACGCAAACCATTTCTGTTAACAAAAATGATAAGTATATTGTATAAGTCTATTAAGTACAAAAATATGCACACAATAAAATAACAAAATAACAACTTACCTGTCAAGAATGGCACCAATATAACGTCCATCAGTGAATGTGAGAAGTGCAGGGCCATCCCATGGTTCCATAGCACATGCAGACCAATGGTAAAAATCTCTTTTCTCCACTGGCATTGTTTGGTCATTCTGCCAAGCCTCAGGCACCATTGTCATCACGGCCTAATAACACAGTAATGAGTAAAATAATAATAAATAAAAAAATAATTGTATGAAACAAAGTTCACTATATTACAAGTTTATAATATTGTAACAGGACCAGTATAATGGAAAAGAGTTCCAATTAAGAAGAAAGAAAGTAAGAAAAAATAATAATGAAAAGAAGAATCCAAAAGGAACTAAAAGATATTTTTTTCTCTGACTAACAGCTTCATTTAACACTATGTTCTTTGTAATACACACAAATTAACCTTCAAAAGCTGTTGTTCGACCAGAAAAGTTACTGAACCGAAATAAGAATTTACAGGAAAATGTAAGGGTCCTGACGATGAAAATTATTATGCTTCTACAGTTTACAGTTAAGGGATGAGGCGGGTACTGCTTCTGCAGGCCAGGTTATATAAATACTGCAGGAACAGCGGAGAGAGTCAGTAGCTCTGTGAGGCCTGTTCGGCATAGTCATGACAACAGACAAGAGTAGTTTTCAACCCTGAGTTTGACCCAGTTGTGGTGGTGGCAATATCAATAAGCATGTAGTAACGAGTGAAGAGTATGACATGAACATTCCATTGTGGACAGTGCGTGAATGCAGGTAGTTGTTCAGTAAGCTATCAGTGGAAGTGACAGTATTAAATTCATTTATAAAGTGTAAGGATAGTTCTACTGTAGTCAGTAAAAGTAATATTCACAGAAATTGAATCGTATGAACTTTAGACTTTTCTAGTGTTATCTTGTTGTTAATGAAATACTAGGTATTAATATTAGCGGTTATTATAACAATTTCTGTAAATTGGACTATTTTCTGGTTTTTATACAAGGCTCTACTGATAAATTTTGCAAAATAGCATGCTACATAGAGACAAAAGGTACTATCGAGTTGGGCGTGACAGCACATGATAGCTAAAATCCCCCTCTACAAACCTGCAATGCATTGAACTCCATTTACCGATTTCTTTTCAGTAGTAGTTAAAATGGAGTCGAGTATGTTCAATACATCACCGTGGTTAAAACAGCGTGTAGTAATCAAATTTTTAACAGCAGAAAATGTGAATCCTACAAATATATTTCATCGTTTAAAAGCGGTTTATGGTAGTAAAATTTATAATATGGCGTTGAAATTTCACGAATGTGAAGCTGGTAAAGTGACAATTGAGGACGCACCTCACAGTAGTGACCAGTTTCTGTGACTGACAAGAGACATTGAAAGGAGGTGGTCGATTTGCTTCAAAGTGACCAGCGAATCACCCGGCAACAAACTGGTATTCAGTTAGGCATATCTAAAGAACGAGTTTTTTTTTTTGTCTTCAGTCATTTGACTGGTTTGATGCAGCTCTCCAAGATTCCCTATCTAAAGATAGAGTAAGCCATATTATTGAGCAACCGGGTTACCGTAAAATCTGTGCATGATGGGTACTGCACAAACTGACGGTGAACACAGGAGTGTCATGTCGAATGTTGTGAAGAACTTTTATAGCGCTATCATGCTGAAGAAAAACAACTTCCTTTTCAATATTGTGACTGGGGATGAGAGTTGGGTACATCATTACGACCTGGAGAAAAAAGGCAAAGCATGGAATACAGACATTATGAATTAACAAAATCCAAAATATTCAAAACTCAAGCCTCTGTGAAGAAACTCCTTTTGACAATATTTTGGGATGCCAAACACGTTTATGTGACTCAGTATCCAGAACATGGAATGACTGTAAACTCTGAACGGTACATTGAGACGTTAAGAGACCTCAGACAACGAGTGTTGCATTTGAAAGATCACCATGCCCATAATCTTGCAACATGATAACGTGCAGCCTCACAACATTGCATGTCACTACAGAGGCCGCAAGCTGAAGTTTGAGCCTATTCTGTATCCACCATACTTGCCAAATTTGGCTCTGTGCAACTTCCACTTCTTCCGTCATCTCAAGAGCGATCTCAAAAGTAATCAATACACCACCGATGATGAGATGAAGGAAGCTCTGGCCAATTGGATCCAAGAAAGCCCGCCAGAATTTTTCAGTGATGGAATGTAAAAACATCACATGTTGGAAAAAGTGTAACAGTGTAAACGGGGATTATTTTAAAAAACAAATATTGCATTTTGTAGCTAAGGTATTGTACTTTTATTCATTTTGTATTTCATGCCAATATCTCTTTTCGTTCCCATGCTATGCATATATGTGCAAAATTTATAAGCCGAGCCTCGTAATTTAATTGTCTTTAAACAAATCTTGTCCTTATTTGAATTACTATTTTGTATATCATATATTCATTATTATTGTTGTTGTTATTTAGAGTAATAAACTGCATTTATAAGAAATTTTAGTTTGTTAGTCTCTCAATATCCTGGTTGAGCCACAACATTGGACAATATGTACACAAATGTCAAGACAGATTCATACAGCTAAAATCAAACAAATCCCAATTGACAATGCATGCAAAAATTATTTTACAGATAAATTATTTAGAGACTAAACTATTAAAAAGAAAGTATTTACATAATCAAACCTACTAAACATTAATAAAAAAAAGTGACATAAGAGTATCTTTGGGATATCAGTGTACGCTACATACAGACATACATTCAAATAAAAGTAATGCAAGTGTGTTCAACATAAATAAATATTCAATAGCTTATAGACTTAATAAATTGATAATAATACATGCACTACTAAAAAAAAGTTCCCAAATAATTAATAAATAAAATCTATCTGGAATTCAAAAAAATAAAATTTAATGTTTAAATACGTAACAAGACTACTAAATCACTGATTATGAGGTTTTTAGAATAATACAATTACTATAAAAATGGCAAAAAAAGCTAAGTTTTTAAATATATCTAAACTCTTAAATAAAAGATAAACAAGTTATAAAAGTATTTTACGAATAATAAATTCCTAATATTGGCTGAACTTTTACAACTACAGAAAGTTTAAATCTTTTCATTATGTCATTTTAATTATAGAATTTATAACATTTTTACCTAATACATTTATACCATATACATGTGTTTACAATAATTTTGGATTAATAAAGAGAGAACACTACATTTTGCTGACTGTTCTTACTTTTCACTAAACTCTGGCATTTTTAACAAATAATATATATAAAATCAGATTAAGACAGTAAGAGAAATTTTCATTCTTATTCAACTGGAAATAAAGACATGTTTCATAGAACTGCCAAAAATAGTAATGACATTCCTTATATATAACAGCTTATTGGTTGACTTAAAATAAATTTAATATTTTTAAGATTATGAAATATTTTTTTACTAACAATTGCTTTTATAAGATTGAAAAATTCATGAAACTTGCTCATTTCTATTGAGGGTATCATATAGCGTGTGAGGATTAAGAAAGAAAGTACAACAAAATTATCATCGACTAATTAAATTTTAGATCTTTATTTCTTAAATAATTATTTTAAATGTACAGATTTTTATAAAAATTGTCAGTTTTATTCAATAGAAAGATTCACGATATTTTACTGTTCTTGCTTGGGCATTTTTTGGGATGCGGTGGGGGAATCGATGAACTATTATCAAGGTTATATTTGAAGTCAGCTTTAATCTTAAATGTAATTATTTATATATTTCTTTAAACATTATCGAACCTCTTTTTGTTATTAAATAACATCGACCACCCGAATAGAACAATACAGTTTTATTACTGAAACTAGCTTAACTGAAACCTCGGTTATCCAAAACAACTGAAAAAATATTTAAAAGATTTTCAACACCAAAGGAACAATTTATCTGCTGATTTTTGCCTTATTTAAATCAACATGTCATATACATATATACACAGATATCGGCAATCTATAACAGTACCGTCTAACTATAATGGATAACACCATAACCGACGACGGTTAGTTTTGCTTCAGCTAGTGTCACAATATGCTTTGTTCTACGATATTTGCATTTTACCTAGAATAAAGTGATATTTCACAGTACCATGTAAACACCATACTGTTTTAATATTTTAACAACTGGTAAAAAAATTGGAGGCTGTAAGAAGGGTTAATAATAGTGGGATTTTGTGCAATGTTATGTGAATCTTTTTTTTTTTATACTAGTATTTCAATGTTTCAGACACGTTAAAAGGGAAAACCCAAATACAGCAGTACTAAAGTATCCAACAACAAATCAATAAAAACGTTCTAGTATGAAAAAGTTAATGGATATTTTTATTTTGCGGTTCATACAATGCAGGAAAAAAGTACTTTTGTTACCTGATATTCTAATTTAGGAAAGTTTTCAAGTAAAATAACTCACTCTAAGAAATAAAATTCTTTCTAATAACTGTAATTAAAGAGAAATGGAAGTACATTAATACAGAATATATTAATAAAAATATTTTTTTTCTAATACAATTTCAAAAATTTCTATCACATAAATAACCTAATTTTTAGAGATCAAACTAAATTTTATGCTGTAGTTTAATTTAGAAAAGTATCAAATCGGCCAATTTTTATAACGTGAAACAAAACACATATATGTAACAGAATATACATCGTTTGATTGTTTGCATACAGTAGAAAAAAATAATCGTAAGAATCACGAACAAGGCTTGGAATGAATGGAATAGTAACAAAATGTAGAATAAGTATTTAAATATTGGTGTGTATTAACTACTTTTTCTGTGGATGATTTTACTCTTAAAACAATAAAAAATTAAAAAAATTAGACTTTTTTTTAAAAATATTACTTGATTAACTAACTTATGATCAATTTCAACTCGCTATTACCTCTGGTAAAGATCTTCCACCTGCATTGACTAAAAATTCAAGAACACAATCCAGAGAACCAGAATCAGATAAGTTAGGTTCCACAACTGGATAAAGCTTTTTAAGCGACTCAAAATTAATAAAAGGGCTCTTCATGACACCCTCACGAGCCTTCATAAAATTTACATTACCACGTAGTGTGTTGATTTCTCCATTGTGAGCTACATACCTACAAAATAAAAGAAAGTTATTTCATTACACAACCTTTTCTCAAGTATAGTAAAAAATAAAGCCAAGAACAAGTTAACACAGGAAAACAAATTTAATAGCATAGAATTTAACACAAACCGATAACGTAATAGAAATATAAAAAAATAAACAGCCTTATAGAGAAAAGTATTTCACCATTCTAATGCTAACTTAAAAAATAGGATCAAGAAAAAATATAATTCTGTAATTTACAAGTTGCTACTTCTGTAACAAAATTTGTTTGATAATAATTAGCACATCCCTTTCAAATTTCAATTCCATAGGAGCACGAATTCAATTTTTGCCAAGAAACCTTTAGGATTTTTAAATGTAGTAAGAAAAATTGTTAACTATACTAAATTCATAAAGGGCAAGTAAAAGATTTTGTTTAAATATAGCACCTCAAAAACTTTAATTTGAATAAAAACAAAAATTACACAAATTAATTAAAATGAGTTCAATATGAAAGTCAAATCAATATAATTATTTAGCAGATCGGTTAATTCAACTAAAAATAATACACTTAATATAGGTATTGTATACCTTATTAAAAAAATATATACCGATTGTATCCTTCAAACAAAAATATAACTGACAACAGAAAACATTTTTATTATTATAGTTAAAGAAAAATAATTCTAACCGGATAGAATTAATGTAAAAGAAAAAACCTTTATCGATTAACTTAATTAGAAACTGTAACTAAAATGTTATATTTTCATGAACTTTTTTGTTTATAAACATGTACTTACATAACCAATGTTGTGTTATTATGTTTTTAATCAACTAACCTTAAAGGATGAGCTCTTTCCCAACTAGGAAATGTATTTGTAGAAAATCTTGTATGAACAAGAGCCAAATATGTATCAAATTCTGGAGACTGAAAAAAATTAAGAATTTTTATTATTACAAAATAAAAAAAATACTATATAATACAATATAGATTGATTTATTATCTATACAAAATCCATGTTTTTATACTATTTTATAAAAGCATTTTTGTAGCAAAAAATAATACTAATTAAATTTTAACAGACAAACAACAGAATAGCCTAAGAAAGCAATCAGTTGCAATGAATAATACATTTAAAAATCATACTTTCATTTGTTAAAAAAATACTAATTATGTTTTCAACTTATTAAATAAGTAGTTTCTAATCAGAACAAGAGCAGAAAGTCATTAGTTAGCAACATTATCTGCATTTAATATACCTAATAACTGGAAAACTATACAAACTAGCATTTTGTATACTAATATAAAATTTAACATAGATGTGTAAAATAATGTTAAAATATGTAAATAAAGAAAAAACAATTATGATTTGTCTCAACACAAGAAGTACAAGATATTAGAAAATAGCCCATTCACTTAGTTGGTGTCCCATCTTAATTTCAAAACAGACATCTCTAAACATCATTTATAACTTGATTCTTGTGTAGCCCTGAATAAAAGAAATAATTTTAATAAAAAAGAATTAAGGACTTTGAATGCTGATGTTACAGGAGGGCACTGAAAATTACACGAGTTGATAAAATTTCAAACAAAGAGAACCTTAAAAACAATATCAGAGAAGAGAAATTTGTGGTAAAATTTAAAAAAGTAATCAGTCTGGTTGGGTTTATATTAAAGAAGGTAAAAGCCACAGAGAAAGCCAAAAATTGGAATATATATAACAGAAAGTGAGAATTAGTAAGCACGATGAAGTTTAAAGATCAGTCCAGAACATAAAGTAATGGAGAACAGAATCAGTCAACTGACTGATGATCAGTGGCAGTTCATAGCTAAAATTAGTGGAAGTGCTGCTCCAGAAAATTTTTTCTGAGCCTTTTCTAGCCCACGGTTAAAGTTTTCTGTAAAATAAAAGAACCAAAAAAAATGAATCGTATCAGAATAGCTGAAAGCAGGATAATAATATAACTCTGACACTATATCACATTCAAGAATAAGGTACACAGTTTTCAAGCATAACACACGCGGAGTAAAAAAAAAACTACCTTCCACCAACATGCTAGGGTTGGCACCCTGTTTGCAGGAGTGACAGTGCTCTCTCTCCCTCACAGCCTCACATGCAGCAGCTTCCTATGCGCATGCGTACAATAGCCAAACAGTTCCATACAAAGATTTTTGTGTCTTTTTCATAAACTGGAGGATAGCTACTGACATTAAGCTTAAGGATTATATATTATACAAATATAAAGAAAGAATTAAAGAAAAAAGGACTCATTATATTAATGTTATCGATAATATCAAGTGGTAATAGTTGGTATGCAGTTCCAGAGTACCTATATGTGAGCCACCATTGCTGATGATTCTAAAAAATAATAATATGAAGGCTGGTTGGAATATAATATCCAGTTGCTCATAACTTACAAATAAAAAGAAATAGTCAAACAAAATAAATATAGCATAAAAGTCCTTTTTATTTGCTACAAATCTTAAACTTATTTTTCCATGTAGTCACCATTTACAGCTACACATTTCTTCTAATGGTGAACTAGTTTTCTAATTCCATATATGAAGAAAGCAGTCTTTCCTTTAACTCACTGCATCCTTAGTTCATTATCCATGGTGAAATGAATACACTTAATATTGTTCTTTAACTGCGAATGAAGGGAAAATTGTAAAGCACCAAATCTACTGAATATGGAGAGTGTGGAATAGATTCAGATTTTAACTTTACAAGGACCTTGGTGGTTGCATGCGATGTGTGTGGACGATTGTTATCATTTGCAGAATTATTATGAGGTGTTACTCATCGATCACAGAAATCGGTTAACCACTGAAAGATTCATCCAAATATTCATTTTACCAGTTTCTGATAAATTAAATTATACTGCCCACCTATTCACAGTACAGTAAAAAACTCTTCATCCGGACTTAATGGGGCTCAAGGTTGTATAGATTAACATGAATATTTGAGAATTATGGGTTTAAAACACAAAAACGCCAACTTTATTGTAAAATACACTTATTGAGTTTACAGTAGTTACATTATTTATATTATTTAGTTACAGAATTACACATTTCTACTTGTTTGGCTTAAAAATTGTATACAAAAATACAACTTCAAAAAATAATTGATTAATGTGTTCAAAATGTAAAAAAAATAAAATTACAACATAAAGTAATCTATCAACAACAATTTAGTAAAAATGAAATGTTTAAATAAATGAATTACTCTATGTAAAAAAAAAGAACAAAGAACCTTTTATCACTCACATACTTTCTGCTGAAATTAGTTTTTAGGCAAATTGTTTGAAGAACACGGCCCAGATTTGGGAGCATGAGATGTGCAATCAGCAGATTTAATTCCAGAAGGCACTTTGAAAAAAACTGATAATTTTTTTTGTACATAGCACTTAGTACGCATTTCATTTGAAACCAAAAGCCTAAGATGTCACAAGTATTCGTAAGAAGCAGAAATTTTTTTATTTTTACTTTTTTCCATGAAGTCAATCACATAATTTAGATACTCTTTTGGTTTTCCAAGTATTACTGTCAGTGACCATCATTATTAGCATCTTCATCTAAACCCTCACAATTTGAGTCTCCCACATGTTCCATAATTTCTTCCTTAGTTAAATTTTTTAACCAGGATCATACTCATCGGCCTCCAACGACAATTTGATATCTTCATGGGTGGCATCACATTCTCCTGTTTTTAATAAATAATTTCTGTAATCTTCAAGTTCTAATCCCACACTGTAGTCCTCAATCTCTTTGCTCTCTGTTGTCTTCGCTCGTTGGTAAATCATAAAGTATTTTATTCCATGGCTTTACTAATGTAGAACTTTTTACTTTCTTCACTGCAGCTGCAAAATTGAAAATCATTGATCTTAAATCATACGATTTAATGTTCTGAAGTGTATGCTTACCCTGTTATCTTCTTCCTTGTCATCGCTTGTTTCAATTACTTACAAAACTTCGTTTAAGAATAGCTTTTTGTAACGTCATTTCACACTAGAAATTACAGCCTGATCCACGGATTGTATTAACACTGTATTTTTCCATCCTCACTACGAAGGAAAGAAGGATGGCATGGAGCACTGTCAATAACTGCCTTTACGTTATTTCAGGAGGAAATTTGAGCATATTTATTTGATAACTTTTTATTCCCAGAACAGCACAATTGTTGAACTAGTCTGTGAAGATATCTGCTGTAAACCAAGCATTTCTGTTACTGAAATAATGTATCTGTAACATATATTCTTAATTGCACAAGGGTTTTTACTCACTCCGACTATTACTGGCTTTAATATGCAATTACTTTCGGCATTACCATACATTACGGGAGATGATACTCAATCCTTATCAATTATATGGCCAGAAATATTTTTTTTAGACCTTGATGCTTCAGTATTTTCAGATATTGCTTGTCAATTTAATCCAGTCTCATCTGCGTTGCACACCTGACAGAATATTAGACCTATTTAATCATTTCAATTTCCTTTTTAAATGTTTCAACGACCTTAATATTTCTGCTTAGATTATCTCCATGGATTACTTTGTTAACAATATTGTGCTGTTGGTGATATCTTACAGCTTGCTGAAAAGTTCTCATCACCTAAATAACTGGCTAATCTTTCAGCAGCAGCCTGTATTTCAACACCTCTTACAGCTACACCATTCGAATGATGTTGCTGATACTATTTGTACACAGCTTCTTCGAGATTGTCATTTGTAGCAGAATGCATACACTTGATGTCGGGTATTTTATTAACATTAAAGTCAAATTTCAGAGCATAACTCACAAATTGTTGTTTTTTTCTTTTTTATGTCAGACACCGTTAGTTTAGCGATTTCATATTCCCTGCAAACACTAGCTACTGACGCACCTTATTCCAGTTTTTTTATCAATTGTGACTTTTGTTGTAACAGAAGAGACATGTGTTTTAGTTTTTGGACTAACATCTGGCTTACTAAATGACATATTAAATTTTAATTTTATGAAAACTCAAAGAAAATCAACAGTTAAAAAATTTAGGAAATTTTGAAAATGACAGTACAGATTAAAAAATTATGAGCTATTTTGTTAACACGTAAAACTAACAAACAACACAACTAATTATTAACAACTATAGATAGTATGGTACTGTATAATAAGAAGCCAGACAATGTACGCATTCCTCATACGTGACAGCCAACTAGAACGCGGATCAAACCGGTTTTTAACTGGTAATCTAGAAACTCTGTAGTATTTATGTACTATACTATACTGTACTGTAGTTCATACTATACTGTAATACTATAACTGTATTTCATTGCACCGGGCAAATCCAGCATCCATTTCACAATAAGGTACAAACTACTATTTTATTATTAGGACTACCGTATTTATAATTTTTCTACTGCACTTGAGTTCATATACTTTTCTAAAACTACGGTCTTTACTGCAATAATTGCATTCGTAGATGTTTAAAACCTTCATAAATAGAAAAAATGTTACTGAACATGTACAGTCTGTATAAGTGAAATACGGATTAAAGAGGTCCAGATTAATGAGGTTTTACTGTACAGTTGGTCATCAAGTTTTGGAATGTTAGTAGTTGGAGAATGAGATTACAAGATGGCAACATCTGTCACTTTTTGTGACAATTTGTTCTTCCGTTTCATTCCAGTGTGCATTACACCTCAACTGCCTTTCATGATACTTTTCTGAACAAAAGGATATTTATTTAATTACTTTTTAGTTTTATTTTAGCCTTCATCATCATTGTTGTTAAAGTGCTTTTAATACATCAGTCAAAGACAGAAACAGGCATCTCTTTGGTACAAAAAGCAGTTTGGGAATAAATAAAAAAAATTAGCAGCTAATACATTATCATAACCTCTGTGAGAAACAAAAGAAGATCCACATTTATAATCATTAACAGTGAAAATATACTAAGAGGCAATGTGAAAATTGCTTGTATATACTATAAAAACTTGTTAGTCCTGTGTAGTAATAAGTGTTATTTTCTGAAAATACCTTTAATTTTATTAATAATCTGACCAAGTTCACTAGGAATAGAGGCAAAATAATGGAAATTTTATTTCAAGAATAAATATGAACTGACATGGAGGAATTCTAATGAAATGACATGGTTTGAACGTTGAGAATGATGACTAATTTTGAATCTTATGATGCAATCATGTCTGAATTATTACATTTTCAGAAAAATATACTTTGTACAAACTTTCATAAACTTTCTGGTGAGAATTGTTTATTATGATCCATCCGTGTACTACAATGAACTGGGAAGTTTGGAAATACAAACTGTAAATGAACCCCAGCTTCCACTGCACTTGCTTTTGGAGTGAAAAGTATATCTTACAATTATGAGGGCAATTGAAATGTAATGTACACTGGAATGTAACAGGAGAATAAAATGCTGCACAAAGCGACATGAGCTTTCATCTTGTAGTTCCCATTTTACTGTTGCCCTACTACTAACATTCCCAAACTTATTGACCTGTACCTCATTTTCTGTCAGTTGCCATTGTTATTGTGTCAAGTGTGCCAGCTTTGTCAACCCATCTAAAATAATATACATTGATTGAATCTTTTTTTTTCAATATTATGTGGGAGACGATACTTGGTTGCATCATTATAATAACCCATAAAAAAATGCAGAGCATGGAATATCAGCTCTTGGTTTGTCACAATCAAATAAATTTAAAAACAACCTTCTACAAAAAAAATTCTGTTGACAATGTTTTCGGATTCCCAGCACTTGCACTTGAGCCCTGGCAACTCAGAACCCACATTGATGGTGAATTCTGTGCGATACAGAAAGATGATAAAAAAACCTTAAAAGACATGACAATCCACAAAGCCAACAATTCTGCAACATAATAATGCTCTTGACCAGACCACATATATCACATGTAACCACCAAAGCTCTTGTGGAAGTTGAAATTTAAATCTATTCTACATTTTTTATACTTACCAGATTTGGCACCCTGCAATTTTCACTTCTTTCCACAATTAGAGAAGGCTATTAAGGGTATTTCTTAATATCATTTCATAATCACAGATGGAACAAAGCGTTCACCCACATTGATGGTGAATTCTGTGCGATACAGAAAGATGATAAAAAAACCTTAAAAGACATGACAATCCACAAAGCCAACAATTCTGCAACATAATAATGCTCTTGACCAGACCACATATATCACATGTAACCACCAAAGCTCTTGTGGAAGTTGAAATTTAAATCTATTCTACATTTTTTATACTTACCAGATTTGGCACCCTGCAATTTTCACTTCTTTCCACAATTAGAGAAGGCTATTAAGGGTATTTCTTAATATCATTTCATAATCACAGATGGAACAAAGCGTGTAGTAAAGTTGTGGATCAAGGAAAGACCACTGGCATTCTGCATTGATGAAATGAGAAAACTAGATGCAACACTGGCAAAATAAATGTAATTTTTTGTAGTAACTAAAATGTACATTTATACCTACTGATTTTTTCTACTTCTTTTCATTTGTGAGTTATGAGTGGCTGTGCATTACATTTCAGCATTTACTTAGACATTGGATAGGAGTTAACTGACTAAATTAATTGGCTTAAATTTCCATCTGCAATGTCAGAGCTATGCAAATTTCACATAAGTGAACAGTAATAAGATTAAAAAATATTCAATACTCATTTTTTTTTTAAAATATTTATTACCTTATTGAATGATGTTGACTTTATTACAAAAACACTGGTGACAATTTTTTTTTGGAAATAACTGCTGTTACTTCTATTAATTTCAATAGAAGTATTACAGTTCTCTTTTGATATGTTCATATTTGTCACACTGTATAGTTTTAACAGTTTCTTATTTTAAAATACAACAAATGAGAAAATTAAAATTTTTTGTCACTTCATCTAGTTTCATTATAAAAATATAATTTTACGATGGAATTAGTTACTTTTAATCGGTTATAACAGAAAAAGCATTACCACTTCTAAGTGATACTTTTTAAGTTTGTAATTATTATTATTATTATTATTATTAAACAAGCAATCCTTCTCTTTGTCTTTTATCAATGTATAGATCGGCAATAAAACATTCCCCGCATTTTATCCATTCCCTTCTCTAGAACCCTCTATAGATCCTTACATCTCTTGCTTATACCCACCCCCACATTACCTAACCCTTTCATTCCTGAGCTAACTCTATCTCTCTCCTGCCATACCACTCAGTCCTTTTCATCCTATTCAAGTGTCCAAACCTTCTTTACCTGTATCTCTCAATTCTCTTTCCTAAATATTTCATACCAGAATCTCATCTAACTGTCATTTTTCACCACTGTGCTGGTAAGAAATTCAATTTTTATGGCCCACTTTCTGCTTTCCTACTTTCTTGTTGTCATCTCCATAAAAAAAAATTTGTGACAGAATATCTTACAGTTTTAATAAAGGTCTACTAAAAATCTTTGGAAACCTTTTCCTTCTATAACAATTCCCGTAATTAAACAATATAACACAATTCTCTGTTTTCTTTACCATCTTACAGATTTATTTTTATATTTAATTATTTTAATTTAATATTTAAAGCATCACGAATATCTGGATTAAATTTTTATTTTCATTATCCATTTTTTATAATTTTAAAATTAACAATAATTTATATCTTAAAAATAAAAATTGTTTAAATGCCAATTAAAATTTAAATTGGCAAAACACAGGTACAGAAAAAATCAAATGAGAGAAAAATACATACACCCATTCATATATATTTTACTATATATATATATATTTTATATTATATTAGTTTCATCTTATTTCAAATCAGATAAAACTAATACACTGCTCATCATGTATTCTGATAAATATAAAAATTTGATAGAACAATACATAATGGAGAATGATTTCAAGGGAGTAAAGGACCCTACTAAAAAATTTCTAAGAATTACCAAAAGTTTAATAATAAAATACTGCAACATTTTCAATTATGAGAATAATTTAACATATCACTCTAGGTTGTACACTTACAAACTAAGTGCACCTGTATTAAACTTTTTTCTTTCTTTTTCCTGTTTAGCCTCTGGAAATTACCGTTCAGGTATTTCTTCAGAGGATGAATGAAGATGATATGGATAAGTGTAATGATATGATATGAAGTGTAGTCTTGTACAGTCTCAGTTCGACCGTTCCTGAGATGTGTGGTTAATTGAAACCCAACTGCCAAAGAACACCAGTATCCACGATCTAGTATTCAAATTCGTATAAAAGTAACTGCCTTTACTAGGACTTGAATGCTGGAACTCTCGACTTCCAAATCAGCTGATTTGCAAAGACGTGTTCACCACTAGAACAACCTAGTAGGTTGCATCCATATTAACTGGACTACCAAAAATAAAAAAACTAGGTATACCTATGCTACCTTTAATTAACTTCAAAACCGTTTCTTCTTACATTATCTCCAAAATAATTGATAAAATACTTAGAAACAAAATAAATTTAGGTTACAAATATAATATAAAAAATGGATACGAATTAGTAAATAAATTAAAAGATTTATTAGTGATAAAACTAGGATGGTTAGTTATGATATTTGTAATTTGTATCCTAGTATACCCATAGAAAAAACTATTAACATAAAAAAAATCATGAAGATCCTTTAGTTATTGAAAATATTATTGTTATTATAAGAAATATATGCAAACACAACACAATTATTTTAAATTTGATGACAAATATTACACCCAGGAAAACACTCTACCGATGGGGTTTCGTTTGTCATCCATTTTATCTGAGATTTATATACAGAGTTTGAAAGTAAAGTTGTTTATGGGATAACTCATATGCATGATACTTGTCTTTTATTATAGACTAGATACGTTGACGACATTTTTGTAGTCTATAATACAGTTATATCTAATGAGCACTTCATCATTTTGAACAAATTAAATTCCTACTATAGTGAATTGAAATTTACCTTTGAAATTGTTAATAAAAAAATTTATTATTTAGATGTTAATACTGAAAGTAATAATAACTTTAATAAAGAGGAAACCCACACTTAACAAAACCACTATACATAATTTTCAAAACACCCTTGTTCACACAAAATTAGTACTTACAGAAACATGGTAAATAGAGCAATTAATTATACAAAGTATAATGAAAATAAAAGTAAATTAAACAGAAAAATAGGTATTATAAAATAAATTGTCATATATAATGGTTATGATTAGAGACTGGATTATATGAATTTGCATATTAAGCCCATTCTCACCGGTTATTGTATATTTTCCTTAAAATCTAGAGATGATGCATATTTTCGCTATATTTACATTATTTTTCGGTAGGGTACCTAGTAAATAAATGAAACCTTACGTTGTAACCAACCAAACCTATTAGCCATACGGCTCTTAGTGCACATAGCAGCTGTGCGTCTATGGTTTTGGTAGTATAAT
Source organism: Lycorma delicatula (assembly GCF_047948215.1). Lineage (NCBI taxonomy): Eukaryota > Metazoa > Arthropoda > Insecta > Hemiptera > Fulgoridae > Lycorma > Lycorma delicatula. The sequence continues at coordinate 5,835,702 of NC_134464.1, forward strand.
ATTATTGAGGCCAAATAAAGCACAGACTCACTCGAAACAAAGATGGATGATATCTGTGTCGCACACGCCTACTGCAGAACTCCTCCCACTAAATAATTAAATTATGCAAGTTATTGTTGACATGCTCATTGCATCGGTTTAGTTTTTTGTTTATTTGAGCGAGGTTTAATGTGTTCCATGACTCCCAAAAAAAAGGGCCTCTTTGTAGATAGCTGACTTCAAGGCTATCTTGGAACGCGACGGAAATGTTTTATATTGTCGAGTTTGAGAGAAAAATATTTCGTGCACAAAAAAGTTTCAAATAAACCAGCATGTCAAGACAAGTGTTCATATTGCAGTATTGCAAAAGAAAGGGCCACGAGAACAACTTATAAAAGCAGCAAGTAGTACTGATTTCACTTCCAAAGGCAAACAAAGAAAACTAGTTGACCATATTCCTCTTCACAAACTTACAAATCCTACCTTCAAAGATTTTCTGCGAAAATATTGCTTGAATCAAAATATACCAGATGAATCAACGTAAAGATTACATACCAACAATTTACCTACATGTTCTGGAAGAAAAATTATGCAATGAACTCAAGGATAGCATTATTTGGATTTCAGCTGACGAAACTACTGACAGATGAACGAATTTAATTGTCTGTGCATTAAAACTAGAGCCTTATTCTTCCTATCTGGTGGCCTACAGAGACCTTGAAACGACAAATCATTCTTTGATCACCAGATTTGTGAATGAGTGTATTAAAAAAAATATTTCCTGAATCTTCTGCAGATGAAAGAGTGTTTATATTTCTCTCAGATGCAGCTTCCTAAATGATGAAGGCAGCCAAAGCCCTCCAAGTATTTTATCCCAATCTAATTCATCTGACATGCTTTGCTCAAAGAGTACATCAATTTGCTCAAGAAGATCCACGTTTGGGAATGTAAATAAAACAATTTCATCAACACAGAAACTGTTTATTAAAGCACCTACTTGAAATAAGGCTTATAAAGAAAAGCTGCCAAATGTGCCTTTACCTCCCGAACCAGTGGTAACTTGATGAGGAACGTGGATTGAAGCTGTACTGTTTTACAATGAATATTTTAAGGCCATCAAAGGTATAGTAGTCGACTTTGATAGTGCAGAGGCTATGGCAGTTTGTCAGTCCAAGGAAGCATTTAAAGATTCTAGTATAAAAAAAAAACATAGCTATGATTAGCACTCATTTTTCCCACATACCTGCGAGTATTAAAAAGCATGAAACTCAAGGTTTGGTGTCGACTGAATCTATTTAGTTAATGAATAAAATCCACCAAATGAACTCCACATTGCCAGAGGTATTACCGTGTGTGTAAACTTAAAGAAAAATTTGAAAACATTTTGAACAATAACCCAGGCTTTGAACATTTGTGTAAAACTGATAGTTTTATTAATTGGATGGGTGAACTTTTGCCAAAGACAATAAGTGCTAACATAGCACCCAAATTCAAATACTGCCCAGTTACCTTAGTGGATGTGGAACAATCCTTTTAAATATTTTGAGTGATCGAACACACAATCTTACTACTGAACATTTGGAACAATACCTGATTGTTTACGTTTGCAAAAGTAACAAAATGTTAAATAATTGTTAATTATCAAAATGATCGATCTGTTATTCAACTACTTACTAATTGTATGCAGATTTTGAAATAAAATAACCAAAATTTACTATTTTTTTTATTACTTAAAGAAGCATTCTTCAAGTGTTTTATGTTGCATACAATCCGGTTTCTAGTTATGATAATTCTTTAGTATATATATATATATATATAATAAACAATGTCAAAAATTAAAAATAATACACATTTAACAGCATTAAACAGCACACAAAAAGTTGACAATGTATATTTAAAATACGTGTATACTGATAAAATAGTTGAACATATTACAAAGGTTTATAATAATAATAAATTTAAACCCACGTACCAGACAAATAACCACATCATAAAACACCTAAGTAATAAACATAATGATTCATCTGATTTATATAATTTGGGTGGTATTTATAAAGTTGAATGTAATGATTGTGACCATATGTATATAGGAAAGACCACTAGATTCTTGGAACATTTTATAAATTATAAAAAAAGGTAAACTGGGTTTCTTTAATGTATCTGATCATCTGATTAGGAATAAACATACAATATCTGATATTAGGACAAATTTCAAAATACTGGAAATTAAATAATATAATATGAATACAAATAGTAAGGGATTAAACATTTTAGAAAGATACTATATATATGTATACAAATAAAAACATAAAAATAAATTTAATATGATCAACATTCAGACAGGACAGTATTCTGAAAGTTGCAGTAGATGACACTATCGTCTAGTTTGATAGTAATGTATAATTTAGTATATTTCAATCAGTATAGTAAAGTAAGTTCAGTTGAATGAACAACGTGCTTAATTGCTTTACTTAAAATTATATTTATTTGATTTAAATTTTAATTTTTGATTTTTTAATTTTTAATTTTAATTTGATATGCCTTGACATCGTATTTTTACATATGTAAAAATTTTTACCATTTCACTTTTAATGTTAATTTTAATTAATTTTCATATTAATTTTTAATTTAACTGAATAAAGGTTTAAATTTTTTAAATAAAATGATTAAAGGTTTTTAAATTTTAAATAGAATAAATAATTGCACGATATGTTATTACAGCTTATGAAGTCTGTAATGTAATTTGAAATGAATATACAAGTATGCAATGCAGCTGATGACACAAGTAAAACATGAAAGCGCTCCTGCATATATAGTGGAATAAGGTGTCATCCTACTTTATTTATTCTGTACTTTGGTTGAGCTAATAAAACAAATAAATATATGTATATATATGTATATATTTGTATATATATATATATATATGTGTGTGTGTGTGTGTGTGTGTGTGTGTGTGTGTGTGTGTGTGTGTGTGTGTGTGCGTGTGTGTGTGTGTGTGTGTACTTTATTTTTTTTAGTACTGAAATAAGACATACTCACCTTAATTTAATGAAAATACTTTCACGGCATTCTGTATCCTCAGTCATGATTGAATTCATTTTATTAATCGCACATTAAATGAAGATATTAAAAAATTAATAAAATGCTATGTTACTAAAATGAACCGTGTACATGGTGTAATGTCTGGTACAATACTGTAAAATTATAATAAAAATGCTGCTATATGTTAGTTTTTATAAGAATAACATTCTCAAATACTGTCTGATGGTTTATCAAATTGAAATTCTGTTTCTATTTATATATGTAACAGTTTTCTAATATATTTAATTTTTTGTCATCTTTATTGATTTCTAATATTTCTAAATTTGTGTTAATATCAGAAATTGATTAACTTTTTAATTCTATAATGTTCAAGAAATCTAGTTTTAAAGGATTTATTTGTTTTTCCTAAATAAATATCATCACAACCATTACATTTAATTTTATAGATTGCACATAAATTAATTATTTTAGTATTACTAATAATATTTTACAGTAATACTAAAATAAACATCTGCAAAAAAAATTAAACAGTAATTTAAAAAACCATTTAATATTACCTACTAAAAAAAAAAAAAATAACTGATATAACAGTAAAAAAAAGTTTTAATACTTTCAAGCTTTCAGGCTAAAAACTTATTTAATCATTAAACTCATTTTTAAATCATGAAAAGCTACTTTGTACAAGTCACTTAAATGTTTTATATGCATCAAAAAGTGAAGATCTAATAAATTGTTCATAGAATTGCTGCTCACATAAGGCAACTTCCTTACAGAGAGAGATTTAAATTTAGCATCATTGAAAATACTGAGCCGCTACTTTATTAGTAGTTGGTACTTATAATTAAATTTTTCTGTTCAAATATAAAATTATTTGTACTTTTGATAAACTTCTTTAAGTTAAATTTTTTTCAAATCGCATTTATCACATACATATACTCTGTCACCTTCTTCAAATATTAAATTAAACCCTCACTTTAAAAATCTGATGTTAAAAATTATATAAAGATTCTGCAACAAATAAATGCTGTTTAAGTAACAGCATTATCTCCTCGTACATGGATAGTAAACGATGAAACGCTGTCACAATAAAAACTAAAATACCCAATAATTAAATTATTACCTTAAGATCAGTAAAGTATGTCCATAATTGATCAGAAGTTAATTGACCTTTATAAACAACAGTAGTCAATGACAATGAACAAATGTAGAAACGAACACCAGGCTTCGGTATAGTATGGGTAGCCCTCTTCCTTAAAATCCAAACCTGTAAAATGAAAATTTCTTTAATCAAAATTAAGATTAAAACAAAAAATAAGAAACTGTATGAAACAGTTATTCTGAAACCCTATTACCAATAGGGTTTCAGAATGAATCGATTCGAATCTAAATTTTTAAAGTTTATAAAAAATATAATGAATTGCAAAAATTTCTTTGTAAAACATTGTGAATTATATAAATTATATAAAAACACTCAACAATGATATAATAAATGAATACACTTAATGGCTACATTCTTAATATAAGTGTGCCTAATTAAAAAATACCACTGGTTATCGGGTTTGATTTCAAAGATGACTGAGAATGTTTTCACATATATTTTTTAAAAACATTTTATTATGCAATTTTGTTCGTGTGCTGTCATTTTTTTTTGTCTTCAGTCATTTGTCTGGTTTGATGCAGCTCTCCAAGATTCCTTATCAAGTGCTAGTCGTTTCATTTCAGTATACCCCCTACATCCTACATTCCTAACAATTTGTTTTACATATTCCAAATGTTGCCTGCCTACATAATTTTTTCCTTCTACCTCTCCCTCCAATATTAAAGCGACTATTCCAGGATGCCTTAATATGTGGCCTAAAAGTCTGTATTTTCTGTTGTCGTAAATTTAAATTATAAATTATTTATAACTTTAACTGAACAGCACGGACAAGAATATAGCAATGTATTTATTTTCTTATGTATTTCTCTTTTGTAGGTTTTTTTAACTTCCAATTGATGAATGATAATCAGTTAAGTTTCTATAAGCGATAAAATAAATTTTTGGTTATCGTTAGGGCTTCAAAGAAATTAACTCACTTTTAAGAACACAATACAATGGAAGCAAAAATTAATGAAATATTAAAAAAATAAATACGGTACAATACTAATCAAAAGTGGTCTCCTTAACATAAAAGGTATATAAAAATTAAAATTAATAAGCTGATAAAGTAAAAAAGCAGAAAATGTAAGAGTACCGGGCAAACAAAGAAACGAAAAACAGAAAATCAAAATTAATCGTTGTCCTTAGTTGGCCATAATGTAAAACAAAATACTGTAATTTAGTAAAAATAACATGTTAAATTCAAAGGAATAGTTAATGTAGCGGTTATATATTATTTATTTTTCTCACTTAGGAGCTGAACTGTTTTATTCATTCTGTAATCTGTGTACCGCTTGCTTTATAAATAGTTGTAATTTATGTTTTAACATGGATTAAGAAAACTTGCTTTCACTGAATACAAAAGTTTAAAAAACTTCACCAGACAGTTTAACCCCATCAGACAACAACAAGATATCAACTCTAAAAATTGTATCATCAACACGGAACATTTAGACTCGCATCAACATTTTGGACCCAAAATGGAAAAGAAGTGACAACAAAAATTACATATATATGCTATACAAAATAGCATTTCCATTTCCCTTGCGTAAGTTTTAAGCTTATGTGGTGATATCAAGAAAAACAAGAAAAAAAGGGCTGTGAAAGAAAGGAAGTAAGGAACTGCTGCCTATCCTGTTTTCAATCTCTGGAGTAACTAAAACTGTATACACCTATCAATAATTTTGCATTTACTATCTCAAATTATGCCGCGACAAAAATTTATTTTCCTTTAAAAATTAAGAAGTTATACATTTCTAAAGGAACAACTTCCTCCATACTCCAAATTATTTAGCTTGTTGAAGTACCCGACTGAATTATAATCTGTTCAATCATGTCCTTTCTCGGTGTTATAACAGTTACAATTTGAAGTCAAGTAACAATTTTTTCAGTTGAAATTTTCCAGTTTCAGGCTCACCCTTTCCGAGGAATAAACTGAATTTGTATTACCTAAGTACACTGATAGTGCATAATTATCCTATTTTCAAATATATAAAGGAATTACAATATTTTTAATTGCAATTTCCTCTGTGTGCTATGCATCACAAAAGAGCTTCACCAAACCTTTTTCCAATGAAATGATTCTGGTATATATTAAGTTATAAGATCACTGGAGTAACACAAAAAATATTTATCAATCAATACGATATATATAAAGTAGCTTTCACGATTACTTTCTTGAAATAAAGAATATCAGATAAAATTTTGACAATAACACAAAACAAAATTATCAGTTTTTAAGATTAGTAACAAAATGATAAAACAATTAATATTATTGGCATTTATATAATTTTCATGTCGCTTACATCCGTGTCATAATAATACAATATTTAGTACAATGTCTGATGAATTTGTAATCTTAATTACAAAATAATAAATTCGTACATGTAATGTTAATATTTCTTGGAAAAAAATATACAAATGGAAAACTTCTTTAAATGTATCACAAATATATTAATTATATTATATTATACATACATTATATTATATACATATGATACTAGTGTATCACATATGTATGACATCAGATTTAATAAAAAAATTAAAATAAATAAATAAATAGGAAAAATGTACCAAGTATCTTGGCTAGTCAATGTTATAGTGTACTACAACATGGAGCACTATATAATTTTTTATCGAATCTGATGTCATACTTTTACATGTGTAGCTTTTAATAATCTTTTAAAAATTTTTAAATTTTAAAAATTCTAAAATTTTTAATTTCTATAATTTAAATATTTTAAAAAAGGATTTTAATTTGTGATTTTTAAAAGAATTTTTTTATATTTTAATTCCTGCATTTCAATTTTAATTAATAAAAAAAGATTTTTTATACATTATTAAATATTTTTTATGTATATTTAACTGCATTTGAGTGTGATATGAAGTTTGATATAAATATTTAAAAAGTAAATTACAACTGAAGATGTGGGTTGCCATGAAAGCGCTATGTAAGATATGAAAAAAAGGTAAATGTTATCTTATTTAATTCATAATTTCAGTACTTAGGTTGATCAAGTTGGAGTATATATATATATATATAAAGCTTAATGTAGGATATACAAATAAATAAATCTTTTATCCTGAGCAGTACACAATATGCATACTACATATGCTATATCTATCATATGACAGATATGCTACACCACGAATAAAAAAAAAGAGCTGTTCCAGCATGATCAAGGGAAACCACAGTAAAACCTTGATTACAGCAGCATCAGAGAATATGCAATTAATTATAAAAGACAGATATGATTAAAGTTCATACTAATTATTTGAAATATGAACACATGAAATAAAGTTAAGGTAAATACATTCAGATACTAATATTAAAAAAACAACTACAAAATAAATCACACTTCAGAAGATGTTAATGAAAATTATTTCTGCCGTAAAATGGGAGGGGTTTTAAAACTTTTTAATTAGTATTATTTAAAAATTCATCAGAGAAATACTGTTTCTGTAAGAGAGAATTTTTTAATTGTATTTTAAATAAATTGGGGAAAGATATTTTTATGGTTTGTTAATTTATTAAAAATATTAACAGAAATCAAAATAAAGGCTTTCTTGTAAGCTAAAGTATTTGTGTTGAATAATATGTTTTTTAAACAGTTCTGTTGCCCGGTTTAATTGAGGTGGATAATGTTATTTTTTATTAACCTATTGTTTTTAGCAAAGACTGCATTTTCATAAAACAGGGATAATTTAACACTGTTAAGTTGTAGAACGACTATGGACTGTAATTGGTTGAAATGACGGTTGAGATTATGAAATGAACTAAAACATATTCTTCTTGACTCGTTAAAGTTTAATTTGTCACATTAGACATATTATTTGAATTTCAAAAATACAAGTCGCATTAGACCGATGAATAAATGATACGTTAGTCAAAATTATAAAATTGAATATTATCAATAAACACTATAAGCCACATTAGACTTTAACTACAAAATAAAACTATTCTGCACTAGAATGAAATATTACATTAAACAAATCATGACCGCTCCAAGCGGGATCCGACTCTTGAATGGTCCTATTAGACTAACTCGCCGGCCAGCGCTAGTAGATGCTAGAGTGCAGCACCAACCAGCTCAACATGGAACGGAACAAACTTACATATTTCATTTTCTATAAAACGGTCTATGTGATTCATACATATAGTGCCAAAAAATGATTCTAATAGCCTGTTTTTATGCATTCATGCCCTTTTGAAAACTCATTCTGACTTTTTAAGAGAGCCCCTGGAAATAATATTATAATTAAGGCAAAGAAATAAACATAACCACAATTACAAAGTACAGTGTGCATTTGTAAACACAAACACATATATATCATTGTCAAACAGTTTTGAATAGCAGTTAAACAAAACATTAAAAAAAAAATCAAGAAAAAACTTATAGAATAAACTGTTAGCAATATCAGCAATAATACTTAGTAAAAAAAATGTAATTTAAATAAACTGCATTGAAATACAAAAAAAAAGCTCTGGCATTCTTAACTTAAATATTGAGCCACAAAATGAAGTCAAAGATGATAGTAAATGTAATTTGTCAACAGATTTTTATTTTGATATTTATCCGTGGCTTAGACACAAAAACAAAATAACTAATATTATGTACATAAAAATGAGATTTTCATACAATTTATAGATATTTATATTTATTACCGTTAGATAAATGCGGTAAAAATAAGTAACTTCTAATATGAAGCAGTATGAAATTATCATAAATTTATTCTTTATTTCAGCATTCTTGAATGCTAGCTGTTGGTAATATGTCACAGATTGTAAATAATTTTTCAACTTCAATTGATTACAGGCCATTTCAAAAGAAGACAATCTCTTTTTTGATGAAAAGTAAAATTTCTTGATTTATATTATGAATCAAGATCATTATGTTTTATCAACAAAATTTAAGGATATACCGAAAATGTAATTTAAGAAAACAATCATAATCTATCTTAACTTTCAGTTAAGATAAAATTTTACAACTCCATATTAGAAAATTTGAAAATAAGTTTGTTCTACAAGAAAGTAACTTTCATTACAAGCCGGCTTTTGAATCACAATTCAGTCACTCTGTTAAACTTCAAAAAAAGTATGACCAATATAAGGAATAAGGAAACTTCTTTGGTAGCGATATCCAAAATGAAAGAAAGTACTTCGGGAATTAACATCCTACAACTGATTTACATTTTACAGATTCGCAATCTTATATTTAAATGCGAAAGTTTGTCTGTTTGTTTGCAATGCATCATGCAAGAACCAATCGACCGATTTCTTTCAAATTTTCTACACACATTCGTGTTATTCTAGGTAAGTTTTTAAAGCCCTAGTCCCCTTAGAAGTGAATTAAAAATATTCATTAAAGCAACAAAAATATAATGAAGTAAAATGACTAATTCTTTTTTCCTTAATGAACACCTGTAAAATATTTAATATTCATACCACTCTACTTACTATTATTCTGTCTTTCTTTTGTAATTTAGTTTTTTTTTTTTTAAGTACTCATATTTATAGTCTGAATACTTCCTTCTTTGTCGTTTTCTCTTTTTTCACTCCCTTTCATTATTAATTTTTCTTCTTCTGCTTCCTACCATGTAGCTTTTTAATCGTTTTCATTATTCCCTCTAAGAAGAGATCAAATCTAGGATGATAATCAATTGTAGATGAGTTTGATGAGAACAAAAAACTAAAGAGGAAAGAGATCAGCACTTGGAGGTTGAACAAGCATATAAATGTGAATATTTCTCACAACCACGAGTATAACAAACTCTTTGAGATTTCAAGTGACAAGTGCAAATTGACAGTTGGACAAGTGAAGCAAGCCCTGACCGGCTAGTATTTTATAAATTTTTTAATGTCACAAATGAAAAGAAGAAAGTATGAGAGAAATCATGCATGCATTTCCAATAGGTTTCATTTTTAAAAACTATATTACATTTTATCTTTAAAAATACATTTTATGAAATTAAATTTTATTTATTTATTATTTTATATACTATTTCCAGGGAAAAATTATACTTATTTCAAGTACAATTTAATATTTCCTACAGAGATAAATATGTTACCTGTACGTACGATTGGAAAATACAATATAAAACACAAAATAAAAGTACAAAAACTTCTTACAAAACAAAATTTTAGTACACTAAAACTTATAAAAATACATAAATATTACATAAAATTAAAATTTTCATCACAATTTAATGAAAATAAAAGACTCTTTCATTTTAATTTTAAGCTCCTTATCTGTTATTAACCTTTATAAAAAGGCATGTCTCTTAATAGCTCAGGTTTTGCTAGCATTATTAAAGATTAGAAGTATCAACAATATTAATCAGTTTTTAAATTAAATTAAAATGACATTAATACTAATATATAATTAAAAACAATGTAAATTAATTAATTTTTTTAATAAGTACTAACAATAATATTTTTTAAATATAAAATTTACATTAAAACAATTTGTTTTTTTTATTTATTTTTTTTTATAATGTTTTCTTAAGATAATTGAATTGTATCAAATAAATAATGTATATAAAACGTTTTCAAAATTATTATTTTTACATCATTTAATTACCTTTTATAATTCAGCACTAAACAATTATTTACATAAAGATAGTCGTTATCTAAACTATAATATTTTTATTTTGTTTAAAACAATTTTCAGTAGCTATAATTTTATTGTTTTATTACTCTTCTGCTATCTATCGCTACTTAAAGATAAGTGTGTGTATATATATACACACACACATAAAAAATCATTACTTACTATCAACTACTGCTTTTTTTAAGTACCTAAATATCTATCAATATTATTATCATCATTCAAATTTAATTTTTTTTTAATCTTTTATTTTTGTTGTAATCAAAATTTGTTTACATAAAGATTAATTTTTTTTCAAAGATTAATATTAAATAAATTAAAGACTTAAAACACAAAATTTTATTAAAAATATTATTGCACCCGGTTTTTTATTTACAATTAAATTATTATTACTTAATTTTTATGCGTTATTATTTTAAATCAAAATGGTATTATTACATTATGATTTAAAGTTTGCAATATATATTTTTTCTAAAAAAATTTATTTTTAATAAATATGAGTATAATTGTAATCAAAATCCTACAATTTAAAAATACTAATATTAAATTAAAATTTTTTAGGTCAGACCCAAATTAAAACAAAAAATAATTAATAACTTATTAATCCTTAATCTGATGCCCGCTACAAAAAGTTGAAATTTAGAGAAGTTAAATTATTTTACACTTAAGTGTAAATTGTTTTTCACTTTTACTCTTTTTTTATTAATTTTAAGTTATAGGAAATTTATTTTTATTTAAATTATGGTAAGGTTACAAAATAAATGATACCTTTTTGAAAAAAAAATATTGAAAAGCTCTTGACAAGAAACAAAAATGGTGAGAAAGGAGTACGTTGACAAAATTGAGAAAAGAAACAAGAGAAAACTGACATTAATTAAGATCCATAAAAGTATTTCACATGAAAATACTTTGAAAAAAAAACAGCTGAAGATCACTTTGTTGATAACTAGTTTTGAAAGTAAAAGAAGTAGTCCAGAATTAAAGATGCCCATTCCCATCTCAATCATATTCACTGAAGCTGGGTTTTAATTTACAGAATTTTTTTAATAATGATCAATTCTGCCACTAAGCTCCACTATCACCTATTTTCCTAAACACCTGATCATTAGTCCTTCTTCAGTAATGAACTATGAACAAAATGCTGTTATTTACTAACTATGTTAATGATGACTTCCTATTTTAAAGTTTGCTGACAGTGAATATAATTTAATGTAAAATATAACACCAAAATACAATACAACTCTTTTTAAGATAAATTGTTGAAAATATGGCAGCCACAACAACAGTCAAAATGGATTATTTGAAATTATATAAAACAAATCATCTTGCGGTATATACACTACATGAGAACATTAAAAAACAAGCGAAAACAACCTTGTGGAGTTGACCAGATTATATCGTCGTATAATCCTTATTTTCTTCCATTTCTGTTGTATAATTGAAACTTTAACAGAGTGCACATCAAGTACTGTAAGAGTCGATAATAATACATCACGCGAAAGGGTTTCCATTCAATTATGTTTTTTGGCGAACCGAAACTCCAGTTTTTGGGAATTTTAGAGGAGAAAAAAAGTGCAGATTAATAGTTCTCTTACTTACATAAATGAAATGTGTTATCTTGATGTACAATTTCAGCCAGGTTTGATATCCATAGTTAATTGAAAAAAATAATAAATGTATTTTAATTTAAAAAGATTAAAAATCTCTTTTACCGACAACATTTCTCTTTTGCCAGAAATAAGTTAAAATAATACTGAATAGGATATATTTATTATTAAGAAAAAAGGATGTAATGAAATATGACAGAAAAGTGAATAAAGAGGAGTAGTAAATGTTAGAAGCAGAATTTACCAGAAATTGCAGAATTTTCATTTAGGTAGAAAAATTACAAAGGATTAAAACAACGCCATACATCAAAACCAGACAGTCACGATCAACGAGAGCTGTCGTGCAAAAATAAAATTGCTAGTACCAAACACATATTTAAAATTATCAGAGAGATTCTTTAATATATTTAATATTTTTTTACGATAGAAAAACAAAATTAACAAGTAAAGCAGAAAGGAAAAAGTCTGAGGACTTTAAAATTTGGTTTTACAGGAGTAAGTTGAATTAATTGAGAGCGCAAAGTAGAGGAATTAAGACTAAGACAACTAGAAGAGAAAAATTTATGGTTGCAATTATTATAGGAGGAATCATAATAACAATAACAATATTATGTCAAGAATAAATTAAAGAAATAAGAAAAAATATAAAAAAAAGCAGACAACATTTATTTACTTATTACAGTTATTATAATCGGACTGATATTAAAATAATGGAGCTCCGTTACAATTTAAACTTAATCTAATAAAAGAAGAATTAAATAGCATATCAAAACATGTCAAGCCTACATCTGAAATAAACATCAGTATCTGCTATATATCAGCCAGTAACTATTCTAATTGAGCTATAGTGGTGACTAACACAAAAAAAAAATCTTAATTTAATAATATATGTCTCGCAAATTAATAAAAAATAGCTCATTTATATATTATCTCTTGGCAAACTGTAGATACGAGCAAAAATATAATTCAGTTAAGTGAATGTAGTTCAAAGTTGGATGATCTCAGTATTATTTCTTATTAACTGTTTGTGTTTTTATGTAAGCATGTTTTAATACAAATATTATATATTAATGTTCACATCAATTTCTTCTTTTTTTTTAAGTAGAAAGTGATATTCTATTTTTAGTTTGCAGGGGTTACAACCTTAAGTAATTGGTTAAGATGCCAATTTTTTTCTATTTATTTCATGCGGTTAAATATTTTACAAATAAGATTGTGCCTTGCCAAGAAAAATTACATTTATCAAAAGAGTATATCCTCATAATCTAAACCTGTAACAATTAACTTTAAAACATTCTCTCAGAATAAAATTTTTATATAAAATTCACTGAGTTTTTTACAGAACTTTGTTATTTCACTTAAATAAAAACAAAAAAAACTTATTTTTATAATTTTAAATAATATATGTTTGCCAATAATATTGTATATACATCGTAATATTTCTAAAAATATCTAATGTTTTTACTTTGGTTTATTCGGTTATATGAATTTTACAGAACTTTAGTTCAAATCTAGTAGATTAGATAGTAACTGGTTTACTTTAGATGTTGGTGTTGGCGTTAACGCTACTAGTTATGTAACAAGTTTTATAAGACAGAATTTATAAACAGTTGCTAAGAACAGAATCTTAAGATTAATGTTTTAGCAAACAATTAACACATTTTAATAAATGTAACATCTGGAATTTATGCTGAACGAGTACGTTCCATTAAGCAATAATAACACTAGCTCATTATAAATGTCTTTCTTAAGACTTTTCATTATCAGTGAAATTATGCTTTTATAAACTCTGTTTATATACGACAAACTTATGTTAATAATTCAAGAACTATATTCTAACTGTTTAACGTAAAAGATTTGACATAAAAATTACACCAAAGTTTAACATAAAATCAACCCATTATCATGGATAAAAAACTATATATATATATTTAAAATAAATAGTGCTTTATATTCCAGTTTGAAGTTAACAGTTGTTATAAATATAAAGAGAAAATATTAAAATGACTTTTTTGTTGTTTAAAAGACATTTATGAGAATTCAATGATAAAATGAAACTCTTGGTGTGAACAATACGAATATATTACAAATTGTGCAGTTATTCAAAATTTCCAAGCCTTCAGAATTAAAAGTGATATAAAGCATCTCAACTTTTGCACACTTGGATTTCAATAGTTAACTGTTTTATAATGTCTCTTGATGAAGTACGGCTAAGGTTTTGAAATAAAATGGCCAGTAAAGATGTCATGAGTACAAAATGCTAAAAAACTGTTCGCAAATGAATAAAAATTTAAAACTACATATATACTTTAATCGTTAAAAATTCATCATCAGTAGATATAGCAGAATACATAAAGGTATGTATAATTTTGTTTTAAAATACTGAAATAAAAAGAGTGGTCTCTGGCCTCCCCAAGAGCAGGGCAGTCAATAATCAGGTGTTCATTTGACTGGACCTCCCTGCAGACACACAGCTCATCAGCTGCCAGGCGGAACCGAAACAGATATTGCTTTAAATTAACATGGTGGTGAAAAGTGTTGTGACTTCCAAGATCCCTAGATCTTACACCAGCAAACGTTTTCCTTAGGGGTTATTTAAAAAATGTAATTTTTAAAAACAATCCTCACAGACTTGACAAATTGAAGGCTAACTTTGAAAGTGAGATTTCAAACATTGCTGAGGAAGCATTACAAAAAGTGCTGCAAATGTTATGAAACGTGTATGAACCTGCATCCGGACCGCAGGAAATTGTTTTAAACATCTATTGTAAAATTATTAAAGGTAAAACGAATACTGCTGTATAAGTTACCTCAACAATACACGATGGACCCTTCACCTTCCACATGGGGTCTAGATGGACCCCATACACACTATTTTTCTTCTTTATTGTGACATCTTTCTGCAAGAGCCCCTGGGCTTTGAGTACTTTCCTTCTCAGTTGTGCTCCAGAGGTTGGCAAGAGCACAACCATCTGTGAGGTATGTAGCCTGTTGTTCTTTTCTTAGGTTTATTTTTGAGTAATGTGTTTGGGGTCCAAGTGAAATCCATATGGTGGTTTTTGTAACAAAAAAAGTGGTATTTTAGGAAACTATTCTTTGATTTTCTATCATTTTAGCTTTGCATAAGTTTATATAATGTTGTATGTTTTTGTAGAGGATAAAATAAGTTACCTCTACTATCCGAGTCATATTATGGATAGAATTGGGCATGATAACCACAACAAAGAGTTTTTACTTCTTTTCTATGTTGATCCATTACTTTTCTCCTACAAATTTGAAGAATATTTTTTGTTTCAGGTTCTTTTGCAAAAGATTCACGTATAAGGAGAGGTTCTCATTTCATTGCTGAAGAGCAGATTAGATTAGGGTTAGATTGACAAGAGAGAGAGAGACAATTGAAGGTTGTAATACAGAACAAGAAGTACACAATGAAGATGATGATTCAACTTTGTCGAACGATGATACAGATAATGACAAGTTCTTGCTTGATGGTGATGAGGAAGAATATGGAGATCCCTTATAACTTCAGTCTCAGCCAGATTCAGACTCAGAAGATGAAAACAGTAACTTGTTTTGGAGAAAGATGAAGAGAACTTTTGGAACATAAACTTTGAGAAAAAGGGGACAAGCAGAACTCCACAAAGAAACATCATTACCAATCTTCTGGGTGCAAGAAAGGATGTCTGAACATGTGAAACTGCACTCTCCTTCTTTGAATTATTTATGAGTGAAGATATTATTAAAAAGATTGTAATTCACACTAATGAAGAAGTCACAAGAAGACAAACTGAGATACCAAGTTCAGAGAGGTACACTGGACCAACTGATGACAGAAATAAAAGGACTTCTTGACTTTTTCCTTAATTGTGGAGCTACCTAGAACTCCAATTTGAACCTTGTTGATATTTTTTTCTGAAAATTCGGTCCTCTAATTTTCAGATGTGTGATATCCAAAAATAAATTGGAATTCCTTCTTTCACATTTAAGGTTCGATTCAAAAGAAACACGCACCCAGAGAAAAAGAACTGATAAATTTGCGCCCTTTTGTAAAGTGTGGGAAGTTTTCAATGCCAACTGTTATAAGTACTATACACTTCAGAGTATTTGACTACTGATGAGACCCTTCTTAGTTTAAGAGGGAGATGTCCCTTCAAAATGTACATCCCGAATAACCGGATAAATACAATTTGAAGATTATTTCACTTTGCAATACTTGCACATTTTACTTTTGTGGCCACAAAAATTTCCTTACACGGGTAAAAATACATTGGAGAGAGAAGGTTTCCTTCTTTTACCAACATGCAATGTCATTCGTCTGCATGAAAATATTAAAAATACCAACCATAATGTAACAACCGACAATTGGTTCTCTTCATACAAATTGGCAGAAGAGCTGACTAAACGTAAAATCACTTACATTGGCATCCTGCAAAAGAACAAGAGAGAGAGAGAGAGAGTGAGAGAGAGATCTCCTGGAATGATTATTGTGAAAAGATTACCCCCTATGACATCAAGATTTGTTTATCAACTTGATAAAATGTTCACGTCCTTCTCTGAAAAGAACAACAAACAACAACGTAATATTTCTGTCCACGATGCATGATTCAGGAACCATAAATTCAAAGACAAAAAAACTCTATGTAATTGAGTTCTATAATTTGATGAAGGGAGGAGTTGATTGCATGGACAAAATGTGTCACTCATACACAACAGAGTTACTCTCGTCGTTGGCCCATGAGATATCTTTATGGTACACTTCACATAAGTGAAATAAACAGCTATTTTTTGTACTCCTTAGCTGGAGTGTACTTGAGCAGATTTTTTTGAATCTGTTGTTGCCTAGAGCTTGGTTGAACCTCAAATGAAACGTGGGCTTCTAGTGAGAAGATTAGCAAAAAACTATGTTTTGAAATAGGACTGATTCTTGAAATTGAAGAAACTAATCGCCCAATTGGTAAACCACCCAAAAAGCAAATTAGATGCCGCATATGCAATAGAAAAAAGGATAAGAAAACCAACAACAGATGCGTCAAATGTAACCAACCAGTTCGTAAGGAACATGAAAAACTCATTCGCTCATGTTTGATCTGTGATAAAAGTGATGTAGAACCCAAAGAAGACTGAATTTGTGATAACATTTTGCAATAATTTTAACTATATGAGAAAAAATAAATCTGTGTTTATTTTCAAAGTTCGTTATGAAAAGTCCAGGTTTACATTTTTGAAGTTTAATTCTCATTTTGTTATAGGCAGTGTATAATAAGTTATCTCTAATGTCTGATAAGAATTGAATTAGTTATAAAAGTTTCTATTTTTTTTTTATGCTTGTTCAAGTTTACATTTTCAAAGTTTGATGTTTGCTGAATGGATTGAAAGTTTACAAAAAATAAATTCCTGGTCCAGATATTCGATAATTCCATTGTATCTAATGAAATTTCACAGATTTTTTTCTAATAAAAAAAAATTAAACAAAAGAAGACAATTTTGGTGTTTGTAATTTTAGTGTTTTATAAGTTTACCATATTCTTGCTTTATTAATGAGATTAAAAAATTGTAATAATGCCAATGATTAAAAAAGTTTAAAAAAATAATGTATCTTATTTAGAAAAATAATAAAAAATTGTTTTTAAACAATTTAATGTTACTTTTTAGTGATAACCAATAAAAACATGATGGGATCAGTGCAGACCCCACGTGGTGAACGGTGTTCCAAATCCCCACGTGGTGGATGTAGGGTTAACATTAATAAAATATTTTCATATTTTATCACTTTATTTTTATATTTTATCAATAATATATTTTTATATTTATTTATTTTCATATTTTTGTAATAAATTGAAATCGTCAAACAAAGAATTGCGTTCTTTTTGAAACACCTGTTATAATAAGATATTTCTTCATCATATAGTTTAGTTATTATGAGACCATCCATAATCTTGAAACAGTGTTCTGAATAGAGATTGGTCTGAAGTTTTTAACAATGGTTTTATTGCTCGATTTATATATCAGGATGATAAAACAAACTTTCCATTTATCAGGAAAAACTCTGTGTTTCAGTGAAGAATTGAATATGTAGGCTAATGGATTGGAAAGAATGAAAGAGAAATGTTTTATGTTCAAATTGTTTATGATCTCTAGTTATTTATGCAATAGGACTCAATATATGAGATTTGTTATGAGATGTTCTAGCAATTTTACCAATCCTAATATCATCAAATACTTATATACCACCTTAGTTAGACGTATCTTAGAATATGGCTCAGTATTATTGAATCCTTATTATAATTCTAATAATATGTTAATTGAAAAAAATAACATTATTTCTTTACTGCAGGCTCAACCAGTGGCCTACAATGAGCATGATTTTAGCTTAGCACTAAATTTGACTAATCTAAAAGCTCTAGAGAATAGAAGAATATACTCCGATATACTATTTTTATATAGGATATAAATGGGAAAGATGATAATCCTTCAGTACCGAGTGATATTGGCTTTTATGCACCTATTAGGATGTTCAGAAATATCTCCCTTTTTTCGATGCCTAGCTACAAAATTAATATGAGCAATAATTATCCGGCATCAAGAATTTGTAAGATCGGTAATCTAATTAATTCCTCTCATAATATTGGCTTTTTTTAACTTAGATAGGGATACTTTTGTAAATACCGCTTTTTATATGTAAACAACATATAAATTTGTAAACTTTTAATGTATACCATCTATCTATCTTAGACTATAATACACCCAGATTTATGACTTAAGATATTTTAAACATAACATATATTTTGATATTTGTTTATGTAATGATTTTTTTATGTAATGAATGTAATGTTCTTTGTATACCGTACCTTAAGGAGGTTTAACTTCTTTTGTTAAACTTTCAAAAATTTGTATTAGGGGTTGAACCCATTAATCTTGAATGAATAAATATATATATATATATATATATATATATATATTATGTAGAGAAGATTAAAATTATTTTTCTTATTTAATATAATTATTTGTAAAAAATAAAATTCTGTCGGCACATGATTAACCAAAATTACAATTATTACACAAAAATAATATAGTAATTAAACATTGTAACAGTAAATAAGTACTGAATAAATCATAAAGGGTAGATTAAAAATAGATTGAGCAAAAGAAATTGTGAATTTATTGGAATTCCGCCAATAAATGAGGTTTACAAAACTTGACGCCAAACTCAATTATCTAATAATAATAAAGAAAAAGAATAATTAAAAAATACTAAAAATAAATCATAATTCTAGTTTTAGTACATAACTACTACGAACACAAATATATCAGTAATTTGTGAAACATTGAACTTGAAAAATCACAAAAAATATATTCAGTTTAAAAATACACACTAGACAAATTGTGATAATTAAATTCTTCAAAAACAAATATAAATTGTTATTTTGATAAATACTTTTTATAGCTAAAAAAAAGTAAATAAATAATAATACAGACAAACAACACAATGTTGTAATAATTTACAACATGTATTTTAGAGCCGATTTTAAAATTTCAAAATTTAAAGAAAGAATTACCATAAATACATTTTTTTTTTTAATTTTTAAGTTGTTTGTTCATTAGTCAGTTTAAACTTTTTAAAAAAGCTAATTTGGTTTAAAATTTTTAGTTTAATTTTTATTTCAAATAAAGAAGAATGGCCTACAAAAAGTAACAGCCCTTACAAAAAACAAGAAATGGGAATTTTTATAAAAAGGAATACACAGAAAAAACTACCGCCAAACAGGAGCTAAGTCTCTCTAAGAGTGGGGGAATATGTATTATTTTTACATTAACTTGACCTGCATGTTAAAATAAAGATCATGAATTTTGTTAAATAGTTATTAAATTTAACTATAAAACAGTCATAGGCAATCTGAAATAAGTGACAAATCACTCCTGAAAACATCATAGCCACCTTAAACAACAACAAGCACCCCACGGCAGGCTTACTCATAAAAGTGTTGAGTGAAGTAGTATCTTCTTCAATGAGCCAAATAAACAGTTGTGTGTCAGCATGCCAAGCCTGCTGAAATGCAGGTGACATTTAACCGTGCAATTGATATATTTACTCTATTCATCACAAGGACTGACTGTATAGTGAATATCTTTACCCTCGAAGAAAGTAACTCTGATCGGTGCTTTTTGGATTTCAAATCCTTATATATCAGAACCAAAAACCATAAGAAAAAATGGGATAGTGTAAAGAAACACATTAATTTTATTTTTTTAATCGCTTTTCTTGAAGTTCAGTATGAAAACATTTGGATTTTATTTCAAGGCTTTTTCCCTATTCTTTTCCATTTTGTAAAAAATCTTTCTTCTTTTACATAACTACGACATCAGTTTTCTACATTGCAGTTGTCTTCTAATACAGTTTCTTACTTCCGCACTCGTTTGTAATCAAACTAAACTAGACCTGTGAGTCTTAATACGTGTCCTAGAAACCTACTTCATGTCTTTAAAAGATTCTGTCACACTTTCTCTCTTCACAAACTAATCCCGTACTTCGTCAACTCACTAATATTCAACATTTCTTGTAATAAAACATTTCAAAGGCTTCTACCATTTCCCTTTCTACTTTTCTTATTTTCTATCATAATGCCATATCTATTATGTTTAGTTACCTAAAAATACTTTCTGCAACATCACCGGAGAAACTTCCTCTTTAAAATAAAAAAAATTATCTAAAACAGGGAATTTGATAAAAACTAAGGCTTGACACAATAAAAAAATCCTAGATTGATCGAG
Organism: Lycorma delicatula; assembly: GCF_047948215.1. Lineage (NCBI taxonomy): Eukaryota > Metazoa > Arthropoda > Insecta > Hemiptera > Fulgoridae > Lycorma > Lycorma delicatula. Next base: position 5,856,845 of record NC_134464.1, read on the forward strand.
GATCTCCAATTATTTTTTTTAAATGCATTAAAAATATTTTATTTATGAATCCCTTAACTTCACCTACACCAATAATTCCACAGAGAATATTTAATTATATCATTTATATGAATCGACATTGATGTAAATTAATTAAAAATTATAATCAATCGATAAAAATAAACATACAGGTAAATAAATTTTGTTAATCCATTAACAAACTCATAATCATGTTATCAATAATTGCTGTTATAATAAATGAAAAAAATTATTTTTTTATAAATAACATTTTATTTTAATGGAATGTGATGACTCAATCAGCCGATTAAATTAAATGAAACTGCAGATTAATATAACAGTGCAATCAGCCTTTTTTTCTTTTTTTACATAAAATGCTTTCAAGGCTAATATTTTTAACGCTCTTTTTCTATTAAACTTGTACAAAAATAAATTAATCTTTCTCAACATACAGAAATAAATTTCATCTTTTATTATGAGAAAAACTAATAACCGAGAAAGATGCAGTGTTGATGAAAAAGATAAAAAAATATTTTTCAATGCCTAACAACAAGTATTTCAGCATGCTTCTTGAAAAAAAGTTTGAATTGAATGCCTTCAGTCATTAAGGGCAAATAAGAAAAAATAAACTTATGAAGAGACCCCTGATTTAAAAAAAAGAAAGTAAAACCGATTTCAAAAATATTCTAAAAATTTTTTAAATAATACAATTCAATTCACGTTTATACTCACAACTCTAAATTAAAAACGATGTTAACTTGATTATTTATGTTTAGTCAAGCGTTTATTTTTCTGTAAATTCAATTTGCATTCAACCATAAAACTTTGGCAGTAGTTAAAAACTGTCAGTAGTTATTTGTTTTTTAATTTAATGTGGACTTCAAAAAATCAAGACTAAAAACAAGAATTGAATAGTATTGTCTTCCACTTCTTCGTACATTTTTAAGCAATTTATACATTTTTTAAAGATTTATTTTATTTTATTTTTTTTTAAACAGGTTTGTCTTTTGATAAGAAAACCGATCCATAAAAAAACCATTTGCAAAAAATACAAAAAATAAACTTGAATTCTGATAACGATAAGAAAAAGAACCTACAGAAATGATATTAAGAAAGTACTGCCGAGTTGGAATTTGAGAATACATACAATATTTCTTTTTTACTTCAGGTTCTGTATCATTATGCTATAAAATATGAATTATAACAATAAAGAAAAAACCTTCAAATTGTGTGATGGGAAATTTTACATTAATAAAAACCTTCTACTGATGTAACAGTTAAAACTTCCCAGAGGAAGAGGAATTTCCTGTATATGATAAAAATTAACCACTGAAATTCAAATATTTCCAGCAGAATTACCGAATTTGTCATAAGGTAAGATTTTTAATTTGAAGAAAAATACATCAATTGAATCGAGAACTGTTTTTTAATACTGTTTTTAATATTTTTAAACAAGATTGTATGTCAAAAATATTATTAATATATTATGAATACAAATCGATAAAAAAAAAAATCTAAAAAAATGCAATAAATAGAATCTTCACTAGCAAAAAATCAAGTAACAAAACAAAATCATGTAACCTCATCAACATAGTACAATTTACTTTATAATTACTAAAAATGAACAAATATTTCAATATAAAAAACCGACTGAAGAAATTTGGAATTTAATACAAAAAGAAAGTAACTGTGATGAATTTACCAAAGCAAAATAAAATGAAACTATTTATAACTTTTTACATTAGTTTAAAACAGCAAACTCCTCTTAAATTGGCCAACTTCCAACAAAAAGCTTGTTATGAAAAATATTTATTTTACATTTACAAAAGTTATTTATATAGAAAAAATTGTTGCAACATAAAATGTAATTCTGCTTCTGTTTCAATTTGTTTCAACTTATTATCGAAAATTTACTTCAACTTACATACCTGTCGTTTAAGAGTTTCTTCATCAAATTCTACTTCTGATTTTGGAATAATAAAAACTTGACGCATGAGTGGTTCACTATTTCGTGCAACTTCACCGATTCCCGATCTATTCGTAGGTACGGTACGCCAACAAAGTATCTGAAAAATATTAATGAGAAACATTAAAATTATTTTTAAATCAAAATTAAATCTGAATGAAAAAACAAATTAATATGTATTTAACGGGATAAAAAAAATCCTTCTTGATGAATAATAATGAATGATCATATTTAAGTTCACTTTTCTGCAAATTTTGGCATAAATTGCTAATAAATAAAATTGGTCCTAGTCTAGTGATTAACATCAGTAATCCTTTACAAATTCAAGAATCTGCTATGCCTACAATAGAAGAATTAGCATTAAAAAATATAAATCAAAGTGAGAAATAAGCATAAAATTCCAATAGCCAAATGTATTCAATAAAACAATTCCTTAAGACAAGCAAAGAACAATTTCATTTATTTATTAGCAACAGTACAATGTTGTTTACTTTTACCGAATAATAATCACAGCATCTAATACGATTAAATATCAAAAAATAAATAAATAATGATATCACGGTGTGTTAAGAAATTTGCCAAAACATATCAGCATAACACCTGGAGAGTGGTAAAAATAAACTATTCTAAAAGTTACATTTCATAACCAATAACATTATTTTGTTCTACAATATTTTAGATAACATTGCATCTCTTTAATGTTCTTCTATGCAGTCTTCCTGCTTTTCAATGAAAACTTCACAATGTTTGGAGAGATTTGTATTCCAATGAGATCACTGCTTTCATTAAGTCCTTAGATTTGCTGAGTATCCTCTGCAGAAAGCTCTTCTAGCAAGGAAAAATACTGACTGCACATGGGCTTGCAAGGTGAAGAAGCAAACCGATGGATTCATGTCTGCACTGTATATAACACTTCCTATTTGTACTTACTCACCGGATCCCTAAGTGCAGACATGTATTGCCAGTTTTGCATGGCAATAAATGTCTGTCCCTTGAAGGGACAGGTTACTCAAGAAATTAAGTCGCTATCTCTCGAACTACTCGGGTCAGTTTTATGAATTTTTCTGCATCATTTTTTCTTGAAGTCATGTTAATATGCTCATGTACCTTATTTCATATAGAACTCTTTTACGATGATTCCTTAGTAATCATCATCTTTGTTTCTATACCGATCAACTTCTCCATTTGTTAAACTTGACTTTCAACTCCAGTTCCAAGTCCTAACCCGCATTTCATCAATATTGATGATGAACAACAACAAATTTTTGTTTCAATACAGTCCAGGTGAACGTGATTCTGTTCAGCAAATATTGAGGGACCCATCAGGCTGAAATTTTTCTTAAGCATATCATTTTTCAAAATAAAAGAATACCTATGTTATCCGAGTAGTTTGTGATATTTCTGCAAACATCTTCCTCAAGAAAATCCAACTCGAGTTTCAGACTTAATTCATTTATTGAAAATTTTATTAATATCTTCAACTTTCACAGCATCCAAGGCACCTGCAGACATTATTCTAAACATCTGTAAATTTAAAAACTATGCACACCATGGGAATAGTGAATATATATATATAGATTCTTCATGTCTTCAACTTGACTGTGCCACTTTTCACTGGAATTGCATCACTTCTACAGCATTATTATCAAATATCCCTGGTAGCATAAATCTGACAAAGAAGTAGGTTTTTGTAAAAAAAAAAAATCTCTTCCAGGACTTCCTACTTATAGTCCTTTCTTCATTTTCACAAGGAGATCCTCTAGGAAATTTGGGTTTTAAAATGGATGCTTTCACAATGCTTTCTAAATATCCATACTTACAAATTCTATACTTCCTTGAAATGGTTATTCTAGTTTCACTCTCTCCTTCTGATGAAAGAAGAAATGTCCTTATTAAATACAGACATAAATAAATTTGCTTTCAAAACAGCTTTTGTCAATTAGATCTGAATAATAATGATGAAACTTTAAATTAAAACCGAATCGCATTATAAAATTCAGCTAATTTACATACAGTACATCCACATTTGCATAAACTAATGGATATTATACATCTTACAGTCTATTTATGTAAATATTTAAGATTTTAGTATACTTTAACTTGCGGTATTTAATGTGTAACTTGTAACCTTTTTATATAGACTTTACGAATGAATTTATTATAAAAATAATGTTAAAAGTCAGGTTAAACATCAGGACCAACTGTCTTAAGGTAATGATTAATGATGCCCAGAGAACTTGAAAATGTCAGTACGCAAAAGAATTTTGACTGCTCATTTACTGAATTTTGACAAATTTTTTTTACAGATTTTAAATAAAACAATCATTTTACATTATTTAATTCAACAGAGAAATTTATAAATAAGTTTATAATTAATAATATGATATATTGAAATTTGCTGTTATTATTTTCTTACAGCAGAAACAAAAAAACTGAAAATTTATCGCTAGTAAAAAATAAAGATACAGTAATTAGCAATGCAGCAGAAAGGGAGATAACGGGGAATTCACTACATCAAAAGGAAACACATTTACCAGAAGTTGCATTTAGTTGTTTAGACAGTAAAACCATAAAAGATAGAAGAGCTTTCATGCAGAAAAGAGCGTCTGCTATTATCAAAACACAGCACAAGAGAAATTCTTGCTATTCTCTGCTATTATTAAAGAGAAATTCTTTAATTAATCGTGTATCTGTGTGAAATTTAATGTTTTACGGTAGCGAAATATAATTGTCAGGAAAAGCAGAAAGGAAAAAGTTACAAGAAACAAAATGAAACAAAAGCAAATAAAAAATCTACTGCAGAATTTCTTAGGAGTTAACCAAGTTTACGGGTTGTACGTTAAGATATATAGGTTTAATTTATTTGGTAATAGAAAAATATGTAAGTAAACAGGTAAAGATGTAAAAAAAGGTATAAATTGGGATATACGAGTATATAAAAGTGATTTCTGAGGGTGTAAAACGTAGTAAATATGCTGAAGTTAAAAGATTAGTACAGAAAAGAAAGGAATAGAGAATAGCATCAAATCATTGAACTAATGATGACAACCCCGCCCCCCCCCAAAAAAAGATACAGAAATTTAACCTGGAATCTTCTGAGTTAGAATGATATTAATATGCGATAAAGGCCATAAGAAAAATTACAATACTATTTATTTTTATTTTAAGCCGATATAAAAACAGAATAATAAAATATTATACAGCAGATATTTTTCTGTAATGCAGTTTTGTTAAAAGAAAATATTCTGCTACTTGTTAAGCATTTTTAACCCATATACTAAAATCTAGCTTAAAAAATAACTTTGTAGAAACTCAAACTATTGGATTTGAATTCTACAAGTTCTGGCCTTTTTTCCCCCCAATATTATCCGTTTATTTCCTCTAGCAATTATCACATAACTCTTACATAACCATAGTATTGAGCAGAATTTTAGAAGATAAAGATTAATTACAAAGAAAAGTGCAATAAGGAAAACTGTTCTACATAATAGGTAAAAATCCACGGTTAGGAAAGAAGCCCCAAATAATTATGTTACAACAAATTCATACATTCTCCTTTTTTAAAGCAAGATGTAATGCTTAGAATTATATAAATATTAATTTGTTGGTTTTAAGTAATGTAAGTTTATAAACTTAAAAAAAAATAAAAATGAAAATATACAAAACAGAAACTTATGAAAATATAACAAAATAAATATTATACATTATATATGTATTAGATACCGTACACTAGAAGCACTAATCTACATTAAATGCAATTACTTCTTTCACGATCAGAATAGTTGATCTTTTCATATAAATTTCACACAAATCTGCATTTAATAAATAACTTTTTAATAGGAATTTAAAATCCTTTCTAACAACCACAGAACAAAGTTTTTCTAGCAAGAGATTAAAAGTTTGTTTCATCTATCATCCTTCCTCGTTAAAATACATGCAATACAATGTCAAAGGTCAAAATAATAATAATTAATTTTTTTCACTCAAATATTTATAATTATTAAAAGGTGCTACCTACAGTGCGTGCGTGCGCGCGCGTGTGTGTATAATAAAACAATAAAAAGGTTTTTAATACACAACAAAAAAATATGCTTGTTAAATAAAGATTCTGTAAAATAATTATACTTAAACCTGCCAGTTTGTAAAAATATTCAAAAAAGAATATTCGTTAATTATAAATTCAAATTAAAACGGGCAATTTAAGAAAGACAAGTAGAATGTTCAAAATTAATAAAACATCAAAAAAAAATACATTACAGTATGTATATTTTTACAAAATTATGTCAACACATCTATCCAGAGGAGTCATGGGCAAGGCTAATCATCAACCTGCCAAACTGTACTAATCAACTTTCTCAAAGGCAATCTGTTTATGGATTGATCATTCCCCATTCTTCCTTTGCTTTCCCTTATCCTTAATTTCTTGAAAATTTCCTAAAATTTTCACATACATTTTTTTTAGAAGGGGGCTTGGCTTGTTTATGTTTTTAATTTATTTACTTTTATTTACAGAATGAACCGTTCTGCAAAAATATATATCGTTATAAAAAAAGTCCTTCGCATGGAGTTTGAAAACACTTTGATAAAATTACTGAGTTTCTTAACTTAATACTTTTCTCTTTTTTAATGCAGAAAAATGTCTACTATTTTTATCATTTTTGGACATAGATTAAGTTTGCCCTTGGCAAAATGTGTACCTGTTCCCAAGAGCTCTTAAATTTCTAGATAAAAACCAATCTTTGACGCACCATATACTCCCACTTAAAAATCTCTGATAACTAATATCCCTATGTCCTGAATAAATATACGAATAAGTTCCCTGATTTCTTTAGGGACTGTGGATAGAATAGTGGCCCTCTTATGCCTATAATTATCACGTACACGGGATTAATTCTCTCAAGCAGCAGTTCCTCCACGGGTATATCACGATTTACCAACATCAACTCCTTTTCACTACCTTTGATCACCTTCATTTCATCGATATTGATCATTTGGATTGTAAACTTAAATACTAAAAATATTAAAAATGAATTGGCCAGGTCTTGTTGGCTAATGCACCTTTAATGTGATCTGTGTGATCTGGTGAAAGAGGAGATGCATGGTGCCCGATCCTAGAACTCTTTCTCCGTTCCGGTGGGTGCATAAGAAATCAAATATCTATTGTATAAACTATGCCCTCCTAAAATACAAAATATTTCATCCTTACTACAGTTACCTGATTGCATCCCCCCCTTTTAGTAGATTGTATGACTGCACGTTTTCTTTATTCTTTGCTTCTTCTTGCTTGAGAAACTATCAGGGAACTATGTCAGCCACTAGTCGGACTTTGTTTGCTAGTCCTAGTAACTTCTGGTAGACAGCAGGGCAATTTATTCTCAATATAGCTTAGTAGGAATGGTAACATCATCTCTACATAATCTAACATAATCTAAGACTATTTTCTGTTTGAGAGTTGCACAAACATAAAACTATGGTAAAAATGAGGCATCTATATCCACTACTCCTAAAATCTAAATCTGGTACCATTATTATTATTTATTTACTTTTACAACAACAACAGACTGATGTCCTATGAAAACATTTCATGCCTGACTGGAACTGAAGCCTGGAATAACTGAATTCAGTTAATTAAATTAAAATTAACGCTAATTAAAATTCATAGACGCATCAAATTAATTTAAATCCCATCTATTTTGTGTAAAAGAACGTAAAAATGTTTATCGGTAAATGTTCAAATGCTCATGTTACAAAGGTGTTTTGATAATATTAAATTAAAATCACAATCTAGGAAAAAGCACCGGTAGACCTGGGACCAAAGAAAATCATACTATTATTATACTAATCACTTCTTGTATGAAAGTGTAAATAAGCAAAAAAAAAGGAATGCAGACAATGCATAATGACTATTTTCAGATATTTTATCTGCAATAAATAACAATGTGATATTGGCGAAGAAATTTGTACAAATCACAAGCATCTATTAAATAAAAACATATAAAAAGGCATGTAATATAATTAAATCTGTCTCTTATCTTTATCTTGTAAAAATTTAATTGATAATCTCATAAAAACAAAATTATACAATACTTTTTGATCCAGTTATCGACAAACTAAATCATATTTAAAAAGAAATATTAATATTAGAAATCCATAACCTCTTATAAGATTTTTTTTATTGATTATAATAATGAAACTTTTGAAATCAGTTTCTTATCAACGATTATGATTAATAAGAATATTCTTTTTTTTATTATTCCCATAACATAAATAAGCAAATATTTTTATTACAAAATAAAAAAAATTATTACGCACACTATAAAAATTCTTTTATTGTAGTTTTAATAAAAATTAATTTCATTACGCAGTTAAGTTGTTGAATACTTTAAACTTAAACACAGTTTCAAAACATCAGACTGCACATCTAAACCGGTTAAAAAGTTATACGACCCAAAATTTGCATCTGCTAGAACAAAAACCAAGGCTTGTAAGATATTTCAGTCTGGAGGAGGGAATTTAAGATAAATTTTAAAATTTCAATGAAATGTCAGATGAAACTGCTCAAATTTTGATTCATTATATTTTGCAAGGTGTAAAAAAATACAAACTGGAAGAAAATTCGGTTTGTTATACCAATTCTGTTAATTATAATAATTCTGGAGATGTGAAGGAAAAGCGAAATTGGTTTGCGTGGCATTTCTCCCGCCACCATCCCATTCGGTTGCCCTAAAACATAAGATCGAATGTCTGTGCCACAAATAGCTACTGACCCTCAAATTAGTTTAGCGACCAGTATACTAAAAAGCTACTAGAACGTACCTAACAGCATGAGAGGACTAAGTGCGGTGGCATTCACCACCAGCTTACATGTCCCAACCGCTCACTTATCATAAATTTCTCAAAATGGGTAGGCGCATCCCGACAACTACTAAAAATATATATGATGTCCATAAATTAAAATTTATTTCGCTGGACAGAAATTCGCTACCACGCCAAGGTCTCCGAGTGACAGAAAGTACCTGTCCACCATATTAAAGCGCTTGGAGCGGTAATTGGCTGATGGCCAGTCATAACAGGTAGCGTCTCACAACAGCGAGGAAGGAGTCTTTCTCTTAAATAAACTACTGATGCCGATTGAACAAAGCAACGGCATCAAGGAACACCCACACGGTCCGACAATACAGCTCACGCCACATTGACTCGCTGCTTATGAGTAGCCAATTTTCCCCTTGACCACTAAGTTCCAATATGACCTGAGTTATGGCCCTCCCTCTAAGAGCTGGGTAGTCAAACATCATATGTTCATTTGACTGGACCTCCTCGCAGACGCACAGCTCATCAGCTGCCAGGTGGAATCGAAATAAATATTGGTTCAAGTTCGCCTGGTTGGAGTGCACGTGGGCACCCGTTGCCCTTAAAAACGATGGAGAAGCATATTATCCCCCGCCAGGTTCTGTATAAACCTATTCAAGGACCTTCCCTTAGTCGTGGTGTGCCATTCTTGCTGCCACGCATCCATCGCGAGGCTGTAAAGCCTCCTCCGCAGGCGGGAGATGGGCAACTGAACGAAGTTTAGAACTGGTGCACAGTGATCACCGTTCCGCTCTGGTACAGGCCTGGCTCGTTACTGCATCCGCAATACGTCGGCCTCCCTGCCTCTTCGCAACTTCCACATGGCCGCCCGAACTTTAACCACTAAATCGATTGGGAGAGCCTTTCCCAATACGGTGGTAGCCTTGTAGGGGTTTTTAAAAAAAAACAATAGTGCATATATTAAGGCTCTGCGCTGGGTGCTCCTTAAATTCTGAATACGTGCTTTATTTCTGTCCATCCTATGCGCCCAAACAGAGGTAGCATAAGAGGCCATTCTTTCGAAGACACCTCGGTACACCATGTACAAATGACGGCCCGACAGCCCGTGATCCTTCCGAGCAATCCTTCTAAGCTTGTGCATTACAGAGACGGCGTCCGCCGCTTTTGGTGTGCTGTTGGTGTTTGACTGTCGGTAGAAGGTGTACCTCCGAGAGTTCGAGATTTTCTGATTGCATACGGTGGTTGCTGTTTAGCAACATTTTAAGTAGACTCATTGCGTGCCCTTTTTTGTGATGTACAAGGCTCGGATTTCTACGAATGTGTACCCGCCTCATCGCGGCGAATAGGTGGCAACTGTTTCTGGTCGTAAGTCCCCGTTACGAGTAAGGAATAGTCCCTTTAGTCGTTTAAGAACGAGGCCGTAATCCGTAGTTTTATAACTGATCCAGAAGCGGCTAAGAGGTACGAAGAGTGGCAGGAAAATACTTAAGGTCTCCTGCTGCCCGTGCTCGCTGCGGGCAGTTGTCACATTTGTAAGCTAGCCCGTACTAGAGAGTAGGAGGAAGACGGCAAGAGTATCGTTTTTATGTCCATTCAGGGTAGGGAATCTTCGGCCATAGAAGGTTTCCAGCTTGTTTCTAGTAAGCCCAGGCGGAAGAGGAAGGCGGAGCCAGTGCCTTCAACTTCCTCTGAGGACGAGATATCTGAGATGGAGACAGGGACAACCATCCCGGTCAAGCAGATCCCTGTGATGGAGGCGGTCAAAAAAGCGAAGGGCAGACCTTGCCCTTGTAGTTCAGAAAAACCTGGACTACTTATTTGAATTCTTGGTCCTTCGCGTTGTTAGCTCAGGCGCAAGGAAGACTATTCTTTCTCGGCTGACCAAGTTAAAAGATGCGTTTTCTGCGCAAGTTAGAAAACTGCAGAACTGCAGAAGGTTTTGAGAACCTAGCCTACCAGCCCAAGGAGGTTAATACCCTTCCGAAGGTGATCCAGGCTCCAGCGCAACCCAGGCGCTACGCTGATGTACTGAAGAACAAGCAAGAGGCCAGCAAGGCGGCTAAAAAAGTAGAGGTGATCTTCGTAAACACGGCGGAGGATTGAAAGTCACCAGTCAGAAGCTAAACGGGACCTCCAGGTTGCCCTTTGCGACAACTGGAAGCAGCTGAAGATCAGACATATCAAGGAGACCAGCAAAGGGCTGATAATGGTTGTAGAGAATAAGGGGACGGTCTGCATCATCACGGAGTCTCCAGCTGTCCGGAAGCTTGAGGTTAAGGTCGACCCCAAGCGAATGCGTAGGCCCCGAGTCATACATATGACATCGATCGGAGCCTTTCTGTTTCTCATTCGAGAGCAGAACACCGACTTGGATGAGATCCCGTTCAAGCAACAGTGCAGGCTGAACTTCAAAACTGGTAAGCATGAACCCCACTGTATCACAGAGTCTTTGAATTAGTTGCTGGTCTCCACCAAAGTTCGTGTCCAAGGGATGAATCTTCGTGGATTTTGCATTCTGTCCCGTCAAGGAATACTTTGACGGGTAGCGTTGCTTCAAATGTTGTCGTTTCGGCCGTAGGGCTAAGTTCTGCAGTATGCGTCGGTCTGCGCGTATTGGCACAAGCGTAACGACTGTCCGCAAAAGAAAGAGGTTCCGTCTTGCGTCAATTGCAAAAGGTTGCGCAAAAATCATAGGCCCTCGATTAATAGTAAGCGAGTGCGGTTGTTACTTAACAGCTGTTGAGATTTATTTGAACTCTCTTGATGGTTAAGTTCGGTCAACTAAATGCACAGGGTGTCTGTGTAGTCCACATTGAGTAAGGTGAAGTTGTCGAAAAACGGAGCCTCGATGTTGTTCCTCTGTAACACCCGTACGTGGTCAAGAGTGATCTGCCAGGATTTCCAGGTTGGAAGAAGTTTTTCGTTGGTGATATCAAATCCGCCGTACTATCTTCCGCAGGAAGTCTTTAGATAGCGTCTTCATACGGCAGGCCTCTGACACGCATAACGTCGTTATCGAGCTTGCCGTGGATGGTTTGAGCCTAGTTGTCGTTAGTTCGTACTTTCAATACAGGTATCCCACAGCACAGCATTTGGAGATATGGGATAGGATTGTTAGGTTGGTAGCGGGTCGTCCTATTTTTATAGGAATTGATGCGAATGCCAAATCGCTTCTTTGGCAACGTGGAATCACGAATGATGGCAGCGAATTGATCGAGGGTTTCATCGCGCAGCATCTTTTGATTTTTTTAATGTAGCTGGCGAATTTTTTAACTTCGCCGGTGCAGTTGGGTTGCGGAGGGCCTTTTATGGTTGTTACCGTTGGTAAGGATATCCCTGGTAGGATTCTGAACTGGACAGTAGTCGATGATTGCGCGAGTGATCATCGGCTAATAGTTTTGAGTTGGTAGGTGGGCTGCACGATGTCTTTAGGGGGAACGTTCCTGTTCAGCAGGGGCGCTTCCTGCACAGTCGTGCGGATTGGCCTAGATTTAAAAATATTCTTGCGGCCAGGCTCCGAGTTTTTGCTCGAAGTCTAGACGAGTCCCCGTTAGACAACCTGGCAGAAAATGTTTCTTCTGTGGTGGTTGAAGCCGCTGAACAGTCGATTCCCAGAAGAACGAGTCGAGAGAGAATATCTGGATGGTGGACTCGTGACTTGACCGCGATGAAACGGACTGTGGGGTGGCTCAAGAGAGCCGCACAACGTGAAGGTCATCCTGATCGGCGTGCAGTTTTGATTGCGGATTATCGTCGGAAGAGGACCAAGTATTTTCACAAGGTTATGTCTTCTAAACGTGATTCCTGGCGCTCTTTTGTGCAAGAGCAAGGAAATAAAGACCCATGGAGGTGTTGTCTGTAGAGTACTTGGTCATAAGCGGAAAAAAAACATTCTTCTGCCGGCTCTCTCACCCAGGATGAAGTTGTTATAGATAAAAATCGTGTCCTCAATCCTCTGATGAACGATCTCCTTCCAGATGATACCGAGGTTGGTGAAACCTCGTATCATCGACGTGTTCGAAGGGAAGTTGTAAGTTTTCGCTCTGAGAATTTATCTTCTGAAATTACTGAGGCCGAAGTCTGCCAAGTAATTTGTAGCCTGGCTAAGAATAACGCCACGGATATGATGGTACAGTAGAGATACGTTCGCACGTTGCCGGTGATTGCTGGTCCTTTAACTAGAGTTTTTAATAGGATGCTCTTTGTTGGTTTTTTCCCAGCGTTTTGGAAACATGGTGTGTTGAAATTGCTCTTCAAAGGTGCGACAAGGATCCCACTGTAAGTTCTTCTTATCGTCCTCTGACGCTAAGTAAGGTTTTCGAGAAGGTCTTGTACCTCCGCATTAATTGTAGGTTGACTTCTAACCATATGCTGATGGACGACCAGTATGATTTTCGCCCCGGCACAGGCACAAAGGACGCAATTCTTATGGTAATGGATCTGGCTTCGTCCAGCGAGTGCAAATATGTACTCGGCGTCTTTTTGGACATATCCGTGGCCTTCAATAACTTTGTGGTGGCCCTCTACCTTGCTACATCTTCAGTAGCATGGGTGCATGCTATATGAGATTAGAACTCTCTCGAGCTACTTCAGCGACAGAACTGTCGTCCTTCGTAACGGAAGTAGGAAATACCCTGTCAAAAGGTTGTCCACAGGGCAGTATTCTAAGTCTACTCGTCTGGGTCGTTGAGTTCGACTCTCTCATGCGACTGCGCATGCCCAGTGGCTGCCGTATCCTGGCTTATACCGACGATTGGTTGCTGCTGGTCGAGGGCAACTTGCGTGTCGAGATAGTCCTCAGAGCGAAGCAGGTATGTAAGGTTCTCAGGTTGTGGAGTCTTCAGCATAAGATGGTTTTCAGTGCGGAGAAATCCACTATGATGTTTCTTAAAGGTCGTCTAGCCCCGACCCTTTACCCGCGGGTTATGATGGACGGCCTTCTGTTTAGGTATATTACCGTTCAGAAATATCTGGTGTCATCCTTGATGAGAGGCTTCAATTCAAGGAGCACCTTCAATTTCTTGCAAAGAAGGCCATCGATGCCTTCTTTGGTGTTCGTAGTGTCATCCATCCTGATCGGGGATTGAATTATCGTAACATGCGTATTCTTTACAAAGGTGTCTGTGAGGCTGTAATGTTATACGCTGCGAACGTCTGGGCTCATCGTATACAATTCCAAAGTTATCGGGATATTCTATTGCGAGCCCAGCGTCTTCTATTGTTAGCTGTTGTCGGTGGCTACAGAACTGTCTCGAGAGAGGCAGTCTCCATGATCGCCGGCATTAAACCCATTGATATTCTAGCTACGGAATGTAGCAAGCGGTATATTTCCAAGAATGTAGGCCTTCTTACTTCCGGGCGTATGCAAGAAATTGAAGACCAAGGTTTTGACTCTTGGCAAGCTAAGCGGGACGATACTTGGCAAGCTAAGCACGGTATCTTTCCAAACGTTAGGGAGCTGCAAGCAATTAGGCGGGTCTCCCCCGATCGGTATACAACTCAATTCCTTTCAGAATACGGTGCCTTTAGGAATAGTCTGGCTATGTTTGGTTTGGTTGACTCCGGCTTGTCTCCGGACTGTAGGGTCGATGACACTGCGAACCATGTCCTTTATGTTTGTCCTCAGTACGAGGCTGAACGTACCAGAGTTAACGAAGAACTCGAGCTAGTGGATTCCTTCTTTGATCTGCGGGTCAAATGGAAGATTCGCAGAGAATGGACAATTGTTGCTGGCTTCCTCCTTTTCGTCGCCCTGAGCAGGACGACTGAAGGGGTATAGTAGAGTAGCACCACAGGTGGCTGGGGACCGCCTGGGCAGTTTATTGGCCGAAGGTAAGCGTATTGGCATCAAGCCACGGTCAGATAGAATTTGTGGTGATTATTTTGAATGTTAGCTGTCGGCGGAACGGCGACTGCACTGCCGAAGGTATGGGTTACCGTGCAGCCTGAGGTGTAGCCGCATCTCGACGATAATAGAAGCAAGTAAATGTCACGCGGGACTCTGCAATGGAGGCGAGTGAGAGTAGGAGGTCTGCCCACCTCTCCCTTGTAGAACAGACCGGAGTCCGTAAATTAACCTAAGTCTGGGGTATGAACCGAAAGGTTGAGTTCACTAAGGGAACTAGGACTAAATTTCGTTGTTGCGAACATTTTTGGTGCTATTTTGTTGTTTAATTTGCCTCAAATTTACGAGACATTTACAAGAATCGGCTCAGTAAATGTATAACTAGGCGCAGGGTTCGTACTTACTCGAACCCCGAGCTAGTTCAGAAGGCAACGATATAGAGCATTCAGGATGCACGGACGAGGCCTACAGCGAAGGCAAAAGCTGTGTTTGAAAATCACCAGTGTAAAAGTCTACCGACGCATTTACATCGGTGGCATCCCAACGGCCTGGCTTATGCCTATGAGATGTAAAAATGTTAAAGGGCGAAAGACGACTCCCGTTAAAGCCCATCAGGGCTAGGAACGGGGGCGGGTGGTGTGGCGACCGGAAGCGTCACAAGGAGGGTGTCTTCCCCTACGGAGTTGGGATGTACAAAATTCAGTACAAACAGCATGCGATTCTCTACCCCTGGACATAGAAATTATTGTTATAAAAATTTATAAATATTTTCACATATATACAGTAAGAGTAACTTTTGCGAATAGTATGAAAGTTTTGTGAACGTGTGGAAACAGGTTACAAAAAAGTATTATCTCATAGCGACACAAGGTTCCTTAGTTTGTTACCGGCAATAGAAAGAATTCTTTCCCTTTTTGAAGACAAGAATCGTACTTCTTATCTTGTGACATTACCAAAATTATTACTGATTTTTTGAAAATCTAGAAAGCGAACTGTTTTTGAAATTTTTATACGGTACTCTACAGTTATTTAATAATGTAATTCTGAAATCGGAAGCTAATTCTATCACAGCAACATAAGGATTTCTGACATATTCCGAATTAATTTGTCAACCGGAAAGCAATTTTTAAGGTGTTTCAAAAGACTGATATTTCGTGTTGCAATGTTGCTAAAACGGTTGAGTTTGCGATGTCTTTACCCGAGACATCTCTCCAGTTGAGAGAGTTTTTTCAATTACGGGGTCTGCAGAAAGGAGTAGACTTTCAGTATCTACTGTTAAACATCTGTTAAATGTTAAAATTAATTCAGAACTTTCTTGATGTGAATTTTACGATATAATTAAAACAAACAAACCGTTTCTGAAAAAAGTCATCTCTAAAAATACAACTGAATAAATAAAGTTTAACGAGAAACTGTTAAGACGTTTAAGTAATTTCAAAAATATTTCCTGGATCGGACCCACAAATATACGGTAATTCGCTAAACGTTTGGCACCGTTGGTATTAATACAATCGTATAAAATAAAGTTCCACTTACCAGCAATTTTAAAAGTACACACCCGAGTACTTTGGGAACCGATACTCATTCATCACGGATTTCCCAAAAGATGTTAATTGAAATTCAAATGTATTAAAACTGTTACATTCATAATAGTCGGTCGTCAAGAAATAAAATGAAATTGTAAGTCGATAAGACCATAACGTCACAGTAAGGTGACACTGTCACTATAACGATAATAGTAGTTAAATGTAATAATAAATAATAGTTATGACATAGTTACTATAATAGTCACACGCATCTTACGAACATGATGTTACGGTCTTATTGACGTACAATTTAATTTTATTTTGACGACCCACTATTACGAACGTAATAATTTTAATTTAAATAAAATTACATATTTTAATTAACACCTTTGGGAAATCCCTGATGATGGAGTAATAGCTCCAAAAGTACTTGGATATATACTTTTAAAATTGTTGATAAAAGAAACTTTATTTTGTACAAAACTATGATAAGCCTAAGTCTGATGTTAAAACAAAAAAAAAAACAGAAATCCAAAATTCGATACGCAAGAAAATATTGTCGATCTTTTTTAAACGATTAAATGCAGCGATAAAAAAGGAGAGGGGCTTTGCCTGAATATAGTTATATTACGTATTGTGGAATTATTTATAATTTCCCGACTATAAGAGTGAAAAATATAATATCATATTTCTATTGTAAAAGTTTAAATTGCACGGCTCATTTCATTTTGTTATAAACGGTCGATGATAATTTTATTAAAATCAGCAGAAGAAATTAAAAATAACAAAAATTGTATTTCGATAGTTAAACACTCCTCCAGTAGATACAAGATAAGTATAACAAATAAATAAACGATAACAAAACAAAAAAAAAGTTTTCTACCGGCGTTCATAAAATAAACAAAAATAAATACAACTACGTTCTTATTTTTGGAGAAGTGCATAAAGCAAATGAAACGACTAAAGATATCGACAACAAATATTCCTATTCCTCTGAACCCAAATATCTTTACGCGTCAGAATCTTTAAAACTAAACTAAAAAGAGGAATAGAAAAGATAGAAAAATTTTTGGATCCGTGAAAAAGAAAGAAACTTACAGAGTAAAAAATAATTACAAAATATACTACAAAACTAAAAAAATTTTCTAATTCAATTAGTAAGAGAAGATGAATGTTTTACGAGTACGTACGGTAAGCCGTTAAACATAAAATAAATGGTTACATTAAAAGTAAACAAAATTTTATTAATTTACAAGCAAAAATTTTGATTTATTTATTTTCAGGTTTAACTTACTTTAAAATTTTTAAGCTGAATATGCATTTAACACAAATTAATAAAACACGAATGAGATGTCAGTTAGTTGTTTATATTTCAAATAATACATATAGTATATACACGTGTATATATTAATTAAATATTTATAAATCATTCGTAAAACGTCACGCAACCTAAAGCAGACCTCGATCCTAAACATAAGTTTGATGTTGCAGGGTTTCAGGTGAGGCAGATATTTTGTTGGACCTGTATTAGATAAGATCAAAATACATAGCACAACCCACAGTATATTTATTGTGCGATATTGTTTCATCACTTGGTGCTGTTCTGAACGCCATAGGGTTGTTATAGCTTATCTCCCGATAGTGCAGTACTAAATAAATCGATTATTTGTTTTCGGTGAAATGAAATAGGAAATGTAGCCGATCGTAAAACGTAGCGATCATCTGTTAGTGTTACACGATCGCAGTTTACACGACATATATCAGTCGCTTATAAGTTCTCCAGGAAAGCGATTAAGGAAACTTTCTCCGGTCGGAACCGTTCACAAGGCTACAAAAAAAGTAATACCCTTAACAAACGCTTGATTTTAACGGATGACTTCAGTACTACAAGTAGTTCGAACATTTCGTGCGAGACGGTGTGAGTTTTGGACGATATTTTTTATTTTGATAAAGTGTGGTCTCATCTTTCCGGATTTATTAAAAGCAAAAACAGTAAGAGAATGAAGTTCTGAGAAGACTCACGCTTATCATAGAAGACTACTGTACTCTCAAAAAGTTTATGTTTAGCGTGCGATATCGCGATAAAGAATAGTCGGACCGGTTTTTTTCACTGCAACATTAAATGAGGAATGTCATTCAAAAATTATTACAAATTTCATAACCTTACTTGAAACTGAAGAGTAAGACTGCTGTGGACAGTAATGCGGTGCTACATGCCGCACTGCTGATTTGGGTATATGCAATTTTTACGTGAACTGACCGTGTAATTTTCCACAGTCACCAGATTTCTGACCGATAGATTTTATTTACGGGATCATCAGAAAGGTATTGTTTCCAAGAACCCGAGACTGAAAGAAAATATTGAAAGAGCATCTCTTTCACCGCAGCAAGGAAAGTTGCACTGAACAAGAAGAAATAATTTTGCATCAACCGTCAAGACGGGTGCTGTTTTAAACATTAATTTGACAAGCGAGTGGAAAAAATTAAATATAGCCTCCTTAATTCCCTGTATCACATAATTAAATTATTTTTTTTGTTAAATAAATATAGTTTGTTTTACGCAGAGAGGGGTGAGACTTCAAGAACGCTTTATATAATTAAACAGTAGTTTATTAAACTCGCACTAATCACGATAATTAATAATAAATCGTATCGGGATAATTAATCACGTTAAGTCACAGTTAATCGCCTTGAAATTGTAATTTGCAACATCTTGTGAAACTTCAATTATAAGTACTCGCTTGATTTCCACAGCTACATAGTCTTACTAATTCTATTCTTAAAATTAGCGCTTTATCTCGATAATACGTTATTATCAAATAACAAT
Source organism: Lycorma delicatula (assembly GCF_047948215.1). NCBI lineage: Eukaryota > Metazoa > Arthropoda > Insecta > Hemiptera > Fulgoridae > Lycorma > Lycorma delicatula. Next base: position 5,875,816 of record NC_134464.1, read on the forward strand.
GTTTTCAGAGTACATAAGCGATAAATTAGATAAGCCATTTAAAAACTGAATATACAGTATTATTCACAAGACAATGTTAAACAAAGGTGATAAAAATTTACACTATTTAGCGAGTAAATGATTAACCAAAAGCACGGAAGGTGTTACTACGAAGTTTGTTTGGAAAGTAAGTTACAACTTTTTACTAAAGTTGAAAAATGAATATTTATTAATGAAATTATATACATATCACTCAAGTACGCCGCTATTTTTTTATGTATCCTCACGCACCCCTATGCGCACGATACATAGCCACATGACTGTGCACCACATACTTATAGATTGCATATGTTATGCAGCGTTACGTCGAAAATTTAAACTACCCAAACACATCCGTGATGTCTTGAGCAATGATAATGAAGTTTTAAACTGGATGTTTCTATTTTTGCGTAGTGCTAGGTTAATACAAAAAATGTAATATTGTTACGTATATGTTTTGTATTGGAAGAGTTTTTAATAAGTTTGTTTTTTGTTTAAATCTCTGTCGTTCTGTGTTTTTATTCTTTTATCCGAGTACGATATATTGGAGCTGGTGGAAGAACAGAGAAAGTATAAGAATGCTAGTGATGAAGAAGGTAAAAGGAACTACCAACAATTAAGAAATATTACAAACAGGAAGTGCAAAGAAGAGTGGATTAAATAAAAGTGTTCAGAAAAGCGGAAAGCGAAATGATCATTGCTAAAATAGATGGAGCATACAGGAAAGTTAAGGAGAATTTTGCGGTACATAAATTAAAATCTAATAATATGTTAAACAAAGGTGGTACACCAATTTATAATAAGAAAGAAAAGGTTCGGGTGGGTGGAATATATTGAAAAGTTATACGGAGGAAATGAATTAGAAACTGGTGTTATAGAGGAAGAAGAGGAGGTTGAAGAGGATGAAAAGGGAGATACAATACCGAGATCTGAAATTTAAGAGAGCATCAAAACATCTGAATGGCAGAAAGACTCCTGGGATACCTACAGAATTACTACGCAGTGCAGGTGAGGAAGCAATTGATAGATTATAAAAGCTGGGGTGTAATATCTACGAAAAAGGGAAGTTCCATCAGACATCAAAAAGAGTGCTATTGTCACGATACCAAAGAAAGCAGGAGCAAATAAATGAGAAAAATACAAAACAATTAGTTTAACTAGTCATGCATCAAAAATCTTAACTAGAATTCTGTACAGACGAATTAAGAGAAGAGTGGAAGTGTTAGGAGAAGACCAATTCAGTTTCAGAAAAAGTATACAGACAAGGGAAGCAATTTTAGCATTCAGATTAATAGTAGAAGAAAGATTAAATAAAAACAAACTGAGATACTTGGCATTATAGACTTAGAAAAGGCATTTGATAATGTAGACTGGAATAAAATGTTCAGCATTTTAAAAAATTAAGGGTTCAAGCATAGAGGTAGAACAATTGCTAACATTTACAGGAACCATACTGCAAGAATAATAATCAAACATAAGAAAGAAACAGTAATAAAAAAGGGAGTCTGACAAGGATGTTCCCTATCACTGTTACTTTTTAATCTTTACATAATTAATGATGATAAAGAACAATTTAGAATTTAGGAGTAACAGTTCAAAGTGAAAAGATAAAGATGTTACGATTTGCTGGTGATATAGTAATTCTTGCAAAGAGTAAAAAAGATTTACAAGAAACAGTGTGTAGCATGGATGAAGTCCTACGCAAGAATTGCCACATGAAAATAAACAAGAACAAAACAAAAGAAATTAAATATAGTAGAAATAATGTAGAAGGACCAGTGAATATAAAAGTAGGAAGAAAAAAGATTACAGAAGTAGAAGAATTTTTTCATTTGAGAAACAGAATTACTAAAGATGGACGAAGTAGAAGCGATATAAAATGCTGCATAGCACAGGCGAAACGAGCTTCCAGTCAAAAATATAATTTGCTTACATCAAAAATTAATTTAAACGTCAGAAAAACATTTTTGAAAGTATATGTTTTGAAAGTATATATATATATATATATATGTTGGAGTGTAGCTTTTATGGAAGTGAAACTTGGACAGTCAGAGTACCTGAGAAGAAAAGAATTAGAAGCTTTAGAAATTTGGTGCTATAGGAGAATGTTAAAAATCAGACGGGTGGATAAAGTGACAAATGGAAAAGTGTTGCGGCAAATTGATGAAAAGAGAAGCATTTGGAAGAGTATTGATAAAAGAAGAGACAGACTTATAGGCCACGTATTAAGGCATCCTGGAATAGTCACTTTAATATTGGAGGGACATGTAGATGGGAAAAATTGTGCAGGCAGGCAACGTTTGGAATATGTAAAACAAATTGTGAGAGATGTAGAATCTAGGGGTATACTGAAATGAAACGACTGGCACTAGATAGGAGATCTTGGAGAGCTGCATCAAACCAGTCAAGTTGGTTTTGTTGAACACAAAAAAAAATGACAACCAGATTTTTAGCAAACTTATCACCCCTTTAATCACTTATCAATATTTTTATACTATATATAGTACTATATAAAATTATACTATATAGTACTGTATATATAAAAAAATTTAGTATCTATAACTCTGAATTTGCTCTTACTTCTGAGCAGCTGTAAATATCGTTATATAATTCACATCACAATATTCCTAGCCAGAAACACACATTAATTACAAAAATCCATGAGCAGTGATCAATCAAAATCTAACTAACTGTTTGAATGTCTGTTCACAGTTTCAACAGTTCTATGAAAGAACTTAAGACAAAATGATAGTACTAATTATAACAAACAACTTTTTATAATCAAAATTCAAGAAAACTCCTTTTAAAAAGCCAAAATGATTTTCGTATTAAAAGATCGATTCAAATCAGACAGTATTTGTTGTATGGAAGGGAAACATATGGAATGAGAAAACTCTCAAATGCTGAAGTGTTAGAATGAAAAAAATGTATAAGCATGAACATAAAAATCTTATTTATTTTTATTTTTCAATAAAATTAAAAGTATATAAAACCATTCATATACATGACAAAACCAAATAAAATTTAAACTTGAAAACAACACTCAAAAATCATTTACACACATTTTTTTTTGATTTGGCCACTACATTTACTTTGGCTTATTCGAAACTTTTCTCTTTTTCAAATATTTCTTAATCATTCCCTGTGCCATTTCTTTCTTTCTTTTGAGCGCTTGGTCTTAATTTGCGGTTTCTTGATTTTGACTTGGAAACCTAATTTTTCCCAAAAATTTTCTATGCTAGGTTTACTCTTAAGAGATATGTTTTTCTCTCAAATTTTTTCTGTGATATGAAAACCAAATTAATTCAGTTTATCTGCTGTTTTTAATTTATTTATTTATTTGAAAATTTTCCATTGTGTTTAGTGATATTAACGGTTTCAATAATCAAAATTACCGTCTCAATAAGTGATAATTGTAAAGATTTTTTGAGCATAATTCTGTTTTCAAACAACCATTTATCATAGTTCTTTATTTTTATCAGATGAAATTTACTTCGAAATACAATTTTTTTTTTATCAAATAACATTAAAAATCACATTTATGAATATCTTCATTGGTATTTAATCAATATATCACCAAAAGCAACTGAAAATATTGTAATGTAATTATAAAAAAGGAATTTAAAAAAAAATTACTTGGTTTGTTTTAAAAATTTTCTAATTTTCCCATCAATTGTCATCGACATCATTGTAAAAAGAGATATCTTAAATGCAGATTTTAAAGCACAATGTATCAACGAGTTATAAGATTAAAAAAAAAACATTAACAAAAAAAACAGTGATAAACAATCAACTTACAACTTACAGAAGCATAGAAAAGAGTAATAATTATTACCAATGTCACTGAATGCAGAAAATTTAATTAATTAGATTAATTCAGGATCTCAAATAAACAAACTAATTAAATAATATTGATACTTACCTGTAAATTACATTCTTCTGCAAGAGTAGCAATAGCAGCTTCTGATTCGGCATGATGTGTTTTATCTTCGTAAATTATCCCTGTAGCATATTTTCCAAATTCTGGCAATTCAATATTTTGTTGTTGCCTAAGAAATAAAAAGAAAACAAAACATATAATACTGCTAGCAGTAACAAAAATTTCAAATTAATATTATGTAAAATGACAATATACAGGAAATCAGGTTGTTTAAAAGAAAAAAACAACAACCAGCAAATGTTTTAGTAAAAGCATTTACTAAATTATGTCAAAATTCATTACGGTATTACTGAATGGTTACCGATTCATTCACAAATTTATTTAAACATAAATAATGAACCAAACAGTAAAGACAAATATAATAAAGTAGATATTTAGAAAGGAAGTGTAAAAAAAAAAAAAATAGGCACTAAATGGCAAATAACAAGACAAGAAAGCAGAATACTGAAAGTACAACATAATAAACAGATTCTTTTAGAAAATAAAATAGACTTTTTCAAAAATAATTAAACCAACTACAAATAAACTGTACTAAAAATTAAAGCAAATTGTACCAATTCTTTTTAAATTTTGAGTTTTCGGAAGTCAGTGCTAAATTAAATACACTCATCAAACAATAAAGTTGTGCACATTTTCGGTAAACTGCTGAGATCTATTAAGGTTCTCCTGGCATCCTGCAGCATGAAAAACCTGGCAATGTCAAATCTACACTCACAGAATTAATAACTTGGGGAGAAGAGATCAAGAATAATAAAAAGGGGTGGGCGATTAGAAACTACTAATATCTACCATCAATATAGTTTAGCATCTTGCCTATGCCTCAAAGGAGTGTTAATATTAATGTTATAAATCCAAAAAATTAACATGAGTAATAAAAAAAAGAGATTAACAAATAAAGAAATTTGAAAAAGATATAAATGAGATTAAAAAGAATACATAAACTTGAGTTAACGACTGCACTACTGAACTTCATATGATGATGCGTTATTCAAACTACAAGGTGCATTTATGCTTTTCACTGATAGGAAAATGTTGCAAATTAATGGAAAGATCGCATTTTAAAAGTAACTCAATTCAGGTTGACAGTGTAGTTTAAAAATATGTCATTTTGTAGCATGTCAGAAATAACCAGACCTGGATTGAAAGTAAGAACATTTCAAATGGAAGGTGTCGTTTCATTACAACTACAAAACTATCATTATAATAAATACTATTATAATATTGAACAACTGTAGGTAAGTGATATGGACTATAAAATCACTCTCAAATACTGCAAAACCACTTTCAATATGATACCTGTTTATTGCCAAGTGTAATAATAAAAATAAGGTGGATGTAATTACATCACTAAACGACAACGGGAACCGGATTTTTGATTAGACTAATTTAGATTTAAAGATTTTTTAAATATAATATTTTTTGTTGATCTATTTAAAAAAACACTTTTTTAAAAAAGTGTTATAGTCATGATACCAAAGAAAGCAGGAGCAGATAAATGTGAAGAATACAGAACAATTAGCTAAACTAATCATACATCAAAAATCTTAACTAGAATTCTGTACAGAAGAATTGAGAGGAGAGTGGAAGAAGTGTTAGGAGAAGACCAATTTGGTTTCAGGAAAAGTATAGGGACAAGGGAAGCAATTTTAGGCCTCAGATTAATAGTAGAAGGAAGATTAAAGAAAAACAAACCGACGACATACTTGGCATTTTTATAGACCTACAAAAGGCATTCGATAATGTAGACTGGAATAAAATGTTCAGCATTTAAAAAAAATTAGGGTTCAACTACAGAGATAGAAGAACAATTGCTAACATTTACAGGAACCAAACAGCAACAGTAATAATTGAAGAACATAAGAAAGAATCTGTAATAAGAGAGTCCGACAAGGATGTTCCCTATCCCCGTTACTTTTTAATCTTTACATAGAACTAACAGTTATTGATGTTAACTTACAATTTGCTGATGATACGAGTAATTCTAGCTGTGAGTAAAAAGGATTTAGAAGAAACAATGAATGCCATGGATGAAGTTCTACGCAAGAACTACCGCATGAAAATATAAACATGAACAAAACGAAAGTAATGAAATGTAGTAGAAATAACGAGGATGGACCACCACTGAATGTGAAAATAGGAGGAGAAAAGATTATGGAGGTAGAAGAATTTTGTTATTTGGGAAGTAGAATTACTAAAGATAGATGAAGCAGGAGCGACATAAAATGTCGAATAGCACAGGCCAAATGAGCCTTCAGTCAGAAATATAAGTTGTTTACATCAAAAATTAATTTAAATGTCAGGAAAAGATTTTTGAAAGTATATGTTTGGAGATGTCGCTTTATATGGAAGTGAAACTTGGACAATTGGAGTATCTGAGAAGAAAAGATTAGAAGCTTTTGAAATGCGGTGCTATAGGAGAATGTTAAAAATCAAATGGGTGGATAAAGTGACAAATGAAGAGGTGTTGCGGCAAATACATGAAGAAAGAAGCATTTGGAAAAATATAGCTAAAAGAAAAGACAGACTTATAGGCCACATTATTAAGGCATCCTGAAATAGTCGCTTTAATATTGGAGGGGCAGGTAGAAGGAAAAAATTGTGCAGGCAGGCAACGTTTGGAATATGTAAAACAAATTGTTAGGGATGTAGGATGTAGGGGGTATACCAAAATGAAACGACTAGCACTAGATAGGGAATCTTGGAGAGCTGCATCAAATCAGTCAAAATGACTGAAGACAAAAAAAATAAAAAATTTATTTACTTACTTAAGTTCACGTGCATAATATGCATGAGGAATAGCAGTAAGAACACCAGCTCCATCACCAGTATCATTATCACAAGCACAAGCACCTCTATGATTCATACGCATAGCAAGCTTCTCTGCATCTCGAACAATCTGTAAAAAAAAAAAAAATATAATATGTATGAATGTTAAGTGCCGTAATGTAACAATTTTAAGTGACCAGGTCTTACTCACTGCTGAAAATGACAGTCGTTCTCAAAAACAAAAAGCATCCTATGCCAAGATATTCTATACTTAAAATACATATTCCACTAACTATTAACAAAAAAAAAAAAAATTAAGTCTTTTTACTGACATACTGAAGACTACTCACAAACATTTTCAAGAACGTTCCACAAATATTAATTTGATAAAATGAAAAATGTGGAGGCACTATGATTCATGTACATAAGATAAAAAGTGCATACATCCTTTCATTTAAAAATATCTGTCTTTTAATGGTTGTTTTACTGATATTATTTTTTAGCCAATAAGTGTTTTCAATCTGTTAATTTTACAACTAAATCCCTTCCTTTATGTTACAGGTTACTTTGCTATCGCTTTACGGTTTATCATGATTCTTCTGGTCATATTGTTATAAATGAACTGCAGATTAATACTGATGAACCCACCTGGTTGGTCTAGTGGTCTTCCAAAAAGTGACATTCCCAAATCAGCCGATTTGGAAGTCAAGAGTTGCATGGTTCAAGTCCTAGTAAAGGCAGTTACTTTTACACGGATTTGAATACTAGATCGTGGATACCGGTGTTCTTTGGCGGTTGGGTTTCGATTAACCAGACATCTCAGGAATAGCCGAACTGAGAATGTACAAGACTACACTTCATTTACACTCGTACTTTTCATCCTCTGAAGTAATACCTAGATGTTAATTACTGGAGGCTAAACAGAAAAAGGTTGTCAAATGAATACTGATGAAAGTTCTTGAAAATTAAAATTCCCCATCGATTTATGTACTCGGCATTTTTCATTAGTAGTAGTTTACATATTTTTTTATCCACCTAACCACTAAAAAAAAAAACATCCATAAAATCAGGCAAAATGCAGGATGACCACTTTGAGACGCACCACTACTATCTTATCCCAGATGCAATCTGATGAAAAGTTTACAGACATTTTTAAGGAGAATTAGTAATAGTATATAAAATTTTATAAAAATGGAAAACACCTACCCCCCTTCGTCCCATCTTCAAACCAATAAAATTAAAATAAATCTTCAGGTAAAATTATTCAACATTTGTAACTAAAAATACATTTAAACACATTTACCGGAGAATTTACAATTACACAACAAACTGTGCACAGATGCCTTGGCATCTACTGTTGATATCATGTCACTGTGCTGTTATTCTGTAACATGGTATACATAAATAAACAACTAAATAAATAATAATACAACAGTAGAATAAGAATAGAAAAGGGCACACATTAATAAATAAATAAGAAAACAATATAAAGGCCAAAGATAAACAAAAACTTTCAGCTGTATCGCTTGGAAACTAATTAAATTTTAATCACTATTTATGTAATGGGAAAATTTAGATGCCAGTTTTTTTATTTTAGCTTGCTTGAAACAAATTAAAGTGCATATATAAATAGTACATGACAAAAAAAAAAGTTATTTCATGTCAAGTGGAACAGGGTCCCCAGTCGACCATCTCCAAACTTCGTCAAATTTTGATTGGACAATCGCTGTGGTCTTAAACGCCATTATACCAAATAGTAGGTATATATCTGGTATTGCTGATTTTCTGTGATCTTTTCAAAAAGGATACTTACTGTCAGTTGAGCATACATGCAAAAGGTGGGGGTGGCCGCGGCGCCGGGGTATGGTACCCGTGCGACCGGGGCGTGGCGTGGCTTCCCTCCGCCGGTGGCGGTCCTGATCGTGACTAAATAATGCCACACGAGACATCATGATTGGACCGGGGGGGGGGGGTTTGTCCGCGGCTCCTGCGCGGACCGGAATAGAGTCTACCCCCTCTTGTTTGCTCATTCATCGGCTCTGAGTTTTCTTCAACAATTCTCTTCTCGTTCTCCCTAATCGACTTTGCTTCTTTCTTATTAATATCCCGTTCTTTAATCGCTTCCGATACACGTAACTTAACATCGTACATGAAGTTCTTCGTTTTACTTTCTATGTACGTTGTGAGAGTAGCTTGCAACAGATCTCGGGTGACTAAATCTTTCACTTCCACTTCCATTAATCCCCGTTTGAATGAACACGTCGCACCGCTTATACGTCAATCGATATTGACGGTTTGTTTATATATTGTTCGGTAAAGTACTTCTTAATGAGCGTGTCGTAATCCTCTAATTTTGCACCGAATGTTTGCCAGAACTGTTTGTTCAAACGGTTAACGGCTTCAGTAAGCATATCTACGAATCGGAAATTGACAGCATCCTCCTGTTTATCAAGATCACCAACGTTGCGTATCATAATAATCGATCGGAATCAAAGGAAAGCCACACCTGGTGGGCCGCGAGAACCCTTACCGTCTTTGCGATTACCGCTCCCACTACCAATCTTTAATCTCGGCATCTTCTACATATAAAAAAATAAATAAATACAAACAGAAATCAATATACTATTACTACCGCCGGTGATGGAGTGTAGTCACTTATGATACCGTGCTCTTTCAACTTCTCCACTATGGCAACGATTTCGTTGTTCACCCGTATTACTGTATGCCGGTAAGACCAGCCCTATATTCGTCGTTTAAACCTCAAAGTCTATCGACCGCTTCATTTGGATATCCGAGTAAATGTATTCAGGTCACGGATTGGAATGGAGTCTTAGTAATCAAGAGCCGCACGATACTGTATCATTATCGTGCATTTTTCTTTTAGGCAATTTTTCGGTGGTAGTAGATGATCATCTAAATGATAGATCTATAATTTCCTGGAGAGTCGATTCATCATGCAGTTTATCCGAGGCTGCAGAGCCTCGCGATGGAAGCATGGCAGCTGGAAAGACACCACGACTAAGGAAAGATCCTTGTATACGTTTATACAGGATCTGGCATGATGGTATGCCTCGAGCTCGTTTTTAAGGGAAACGGATGCCCAGATGCTCACCAAGCACGCTAACTTGAACCAATATCTGTTTCGGTTCCGCCTGACAGCTGATGAGCTGTCAGTCGGCGGGGAGGTCCAGTCAAATGAACACCTGATGTTTGACTGCCCTGCTCTTGCGGGGGGGGGGGCAGAAACCGAGCCACTCTGGAACTTAAGAGATCAAGGTGACAATTAGCCACTCACGCGGCGAGTCAACGGGGCGAGAGCCGCATTGTCGGACCGTATGGGAGTTCCTAGATGCGGTTGCTTTGTTCAACCGACATCTGAGTTTATTTAAGGGAAAGACGCTTACCGCATTGCTGTGGGAAGCTAACCCTGAGTATGGCTGACCACTAGCCAATTACTATGGCTTCAAGCGCTACAAAATAATGGAAAAGTACTTGTTGGTATTCAGCGATCTAGGCGTTGCAGGGAATTGCCGCCTAGACGAAATAAATTTTATTACGGATGTCATATATATTTTTAGTAGTTCATGGGGTGCGCCAACCTATTTTAGTAAATATATAACATGTGAGCGGTTGGGACACGTAAGCCGGTGGTATATCGCACCGCGCTTAGTCCGCTCACGCTGTTAGGTAAGCTGTAGAGTTATGTTAGGATACCGGTCGGTAAACTGTTCGAGGCTGAGTTGCCGTTTGTGAGAAAGCCGTTTTCAGAGCTTAGAGCTACAAAGCAAAAGATACTTTTTGTTAATAATTGCGCTTCTCACCCAAATGTTAAATCGCTTCTGTCAATTAAACTTATTTTTCTACCACCAAATGCAACCTCTGTTTTACAACCGTTATTAGACCAGGGGGTCATTCATTCACTGAAGGTTCATTTCTGTAAAAGTTTGGTGTTAAAGATGTTGGAAAACGTACAATTAAAGTCGGAAAATAATGTTAATGCGCTTCAAGCGATTTTAATTCTTTCCGCAGCACGGAATAGAGGGCAAAAGTCACAATACGAAACCGTTTCGCACACGCCGGTTTTTTTCAAGAAAATTTAAATTTATAATAGTCGTAAAGATCTTACGGACACGACGTTATTTTTTATTTCTTGACGACCGACCATTGTGAACGTTACAATTTTAATTTAAATATATGAATTAACATAAGAAATCCCTGATGATGGAGTAGCACCTCCGAAAGTACGTGGAAATATATTTTGAAATTGTCGGTAAGTAGTACTTTTATTTATACAATTTTATTAATACCGACGGTGATAAAAGCTTAGAAAATTAAACATAAATTTAACTTTAACAACGAATGAAAACGATTTTAACCGGTGGATTATCGAGTTAGATTTTCCTGAAAATATGAAAGTTACTGGCTTCAATGCCTTTGTTACGATCGATGATCGGATAGAAACAGCTCTATCGCTAACAGATAACGACATGCCGAAACCGGGAGAAAAACGGAAAAGTGTGACGACGCCGAAGAAGAATTAAAGCTGCCGACTGTTACGGAAGCTTTTTTGCTATTTTGACTTTTCAGCGTCTTTTTCTATCTGCCGATACAAAATCAAAACTTAAAGAAGACTGAAAACCGTAAATAAAAATATTGTACTTGCCATTTACAACAAACATTCAAAAAGAAGACAGATATCTACCGCAAACCTTTTTATTAAAAACGTTTGAATCGGTAGTTGTTAAGTATATTTTTGTAGTTTCTCCCACGTTACTGATTTTTATAAAAACTTCTTTTGTAATTGTATCGTTAATATCATATTTTTCATACTGTACTGTTTTATTTTAACCGTTATGTATTAAAGATTTTTAAATCGCTTAACGGTAAACGATGTTAAATTTTCTAATGAACCTTACTGTAAAATATAATTGTACTTTTATTCTATCGTTCCATTTTATAAGAAATATAATTCCGAAAAATAAAAAACCTATACGCAATATAAAAATTATATTAAATACTTTACTATGTCGGTAGATTTTAGAGCGAGTTTGGATTGTATGTTCGTAGGTGATGACACGCCTTGTTGCTTGTTGAATAACGGTTTATGAATTGTCCGTCAACCATATCGACGTAAGTAGCCAACCGGTCTGCAACATTAAAGACCTCAAAATTATGCTGCGCGATGAAACTTTCAATTCACCACCACGATCGATTATCCTACAGCGCCAGAAAAGCGACTTCGCATTAACATCGGCACCGATAAGAATTCGGCCATTACCCGCAATACGAAGGATCCTATCCCATCTCGATAAATGTTCCTCAGTGGGATCGCTGTATTGAAAATATGAACAAACGACTGTAAGGTTCTGTCCACGAACGGCAAGTCTGACCGCAATATGATGCGCGTCAGAAATCTGCCGCATAAAGACACTATCAAGCGACTTCCTGCACAGAATAGCGGAACCATACAGGTGTGCCTTACTCATAACCTTTTCCAACTACGAAAGCCTGGCAGATACCCCGAATTGCATATGGGTGCTGCAGAAGGAAAACATCGAGGCTCCGTCTCTCTACAACTCAAATTTTGACATCAACTTCACTATAGCCGACTAAAAATTACTAATCTAAAAATAAATACGGTCGTTACTGCCGGTTTCGTTGTAGCAGGTTTTTTACCTATAAACGGTATTAAATTCAACGCAAACCAAACGGGGACCGGTTTTTTCGTCGTTACAGTAGATTCGTTGTTATAAGCAAAGTCGTTATAAAACGTTTTCACTGTACCTAATCGTGCAAAATTATTTTAATATCAAATTACGGATGACGAACCGTTAAAATACTTTATAACAGTCTATTAAACGGATCGATAATTTTAAAATTAATAATAAAACAAGCGTTAAGAAATAAATATTTTTTTATTATTATTTCTTCTTTACACGCATTTTTAAATAATTTTATTAATAATTTATTATCAAAACGAATAAATCTGAAACGCGTAGTTCTTACGTGATTATTCATAACCGTGCAATTTTAAAATATTACACGCACAACATAGGTAAAACTACAAACACATTAGTTAGATAACAGCATATCTCTTTCGATTATTTTCAACGACCATGATATTAATCTTCTTATAACTAGTTATAGAATTAAACGTGAAACCGTTCACGTAAGACGTTCGGTCTGTAGGAATACAAACAGGTAATGGCAGCGTAACAGATTAAAAATAATAATAACCGTTATCTAAAAACAAAGACTTTATTGACAGATAAGCGAACGAGAATACGTAGTAAGCTGTTTATACGAGAAAGTCGTTCTCAAAATCTTTACTACAGAAACAGAGGCATAATAATAATAATAATAATAACACGTTTATTTTTGAAAAACAATAAAAATACTAGATATAAATACAATTTAAAAAAAATAAAAAATACACAAATACGCTTAAATATTCGAGAGAAATGATCCAAATCAACGGTTCAGATAAAGAAGTCGATCAAACAAACAGGGGCAAAATAAATGGGCCTATCGACTAACAAAAGTAAGTAATACAACAAAAAGGATAAATCGATAAAATATAAAATCAAACATTACAATACGATAACCAAACCTATACGCATCAGACTGACTGCAGCATCTACAGTTTTAAATCGGGTGAAATAAATGTATTAGACGTAATTAAAAAAAAGAAAAAGAAAAATGGAACCGACATCAAAATGTGCTAAAAAAATAAGAAATAATTTCGTCCAAATTCCTTAATCGGTTTTTTAGTTCGGCGCCAAAATACACAATCGTACTTATGCGGTACTTGAATTTGATCTATAGACGGACTCTATAAAAAGACGTAATAATAGCAAACGGAAAAGCAATCGAAGCATACGAATATGAATTCCACCGATATAATATCGAATACGTACATAGTTTTATAGAACAAATTTATATTATATCTAGAAATTAATATTGTAGAAGCAGGCACCGATTCAAAGGAATTAAGTATTTGGACGAAATTATTTCTTACATTTTAGCACGTTTTGATGTCGGTTCCATTTAAAAAAAAAATTATTTCGTATTTTTCTGCGTGCGATTAATAACGATAAGTTATTCGGCGGAGTCGTGTTTTTTAGCGATATAATGCAGCTGCCTCCAGTCAAAGGCCACTGGTATTTCGTTCAACCTCCTTGGTGTGAAACAAAAATAAATTTGCATCGGTTTTCATTTTGTGAGCTACCGACAAACACGAGACGAAGAAATGACAATAGAGCTCATCGACTTGTTAGATAACCTGCGTTTTGGCGAAATTATAACCGGCCGATCGGAAATGCTTTCTGAAAGAAGAGTACCTTGACAGACGAATTCGCATATAACCTATGTAATAACTCACGGAGGCAGTCTAAGAGCTCCAGATTCAGGTCGATATAACCTTAGGGGTCTGGATAAAAATAGGTTGCGGCGCAAGTGCGCAGCTGCACTACAGGGATTGGAATGGCGCACGGTGCACAGCGAGCAGGTGGAATTGGCGGCTGAGCGATTCGGCCAAACCGTTACGACCGGTTGCGACAAAGTCTTACAGCGGCCTAGGCCGATAGACGAAGCGTTATCAGACAGCCGGTCCACTGATCGAAGAGTGCCCGGAGCCGTCATGACCGCTGCTAACCGAAGGCGGAAACGCGGAGAAAGGTAGCAGTCCGCTGACCTTACCGTGCTGCGCGCAACTTAAATGCGCTAGGTAACGATACCAGTGTCACCCCGTATCAGGGATATGCGCGCGGAATATCTTCGGATCTACGTTCATGTCATCAAGGAAGCCAAACTCGCATGCTGGCAAGACTCCGTGCGCGAAATGCAACGATATCCCGGGCAGCTCGCAAGATCTTGTTACCGACCAAAACCATTGCACGTCCTATTCGGTGTTCGTTAACACCTGTGGCGACTTACCGGGCGTTTTTTGATACTCTGTTTCCAGATGCTCCGGACGGTGAAGCAGAAGTTGGCGTTAAAGCGGGGGTGATACACCATTCCCTGTCGTAAGGGCTGTGGATCCCGTGTATATCGAATTGTCTCTCTAACGGCACTGAGAAAAGCACCGGAAATCGACCGACTTGACCCGGATATTATACCATCTGCTGCCTGTCATAAGAGACAGCCACTTGGTAAACTGTTCTCGGGGTGCTTAAGCTGGGGTGTCTTTCCGACTTGTTGGAATACTGCCTTGGTGAGGGTGCTCTTAAAACCTGGAACGGATCCGTGTGAGGTCAGCAGTTAACACCGATCAGTCTCTTGCCGGTTTTCAATAAGTTGCTGGAAAGGCTGGTTGTGGAACGGCTACAGAGCATCGAGATGAAAGGTTTTCTAAATCGAGAACAATAAGGCTTCATGAAAGGGGTTGGCAACGAGGATTACATCTTAAATGGTCTTGCAGAGGTAGAAAGCGCCGACTGTAAATATGTTTTAGCTTTTTTTTTATAAATAGAAGCAGCATTTCCATCCTTGTGTTGGAGTTCCGTCCTCTATGAGTTGGAAAACCGCAATGTTACCGAAGCCCTACAGGACGTTTGCGTGACTATTTGTTTAACCGCACGGCTCTGTTCAAAGATACGCGCTTAGTTGTGGAAAAGTCCGTCACCAGGAAAAGGCTGCAGGGCTGTTTACGATCCTCTTTTTTGACTGTGATTTCTGGGATTGACATTCCCAGAAGGGGTCACGGCCCAGGCGTTCTCCAATGACTGCCTCCTTAGTTCGTGAAATTCTCGACCGCAGCTGGAAGAACTAGCGCAAGCAGCCTTGTCAACTGCAGAGGGCTGGATAGACAATCAAAATTTAATGATTTCTGCGCCCATCTCTTCCCCCCTCGAGGGAGAAGAACACCCGCCTCGTAGCGTGTCTGGTCGCTACACCTCCCCCCGTTCATAGCCATGAGTGGCTTGATCGGAGGACGTCTTCTTGCGCCTAAACTGATCACATTCCAGAGTCATCATGCGGCCTCGTGGGATGCCACCGATGCAGATCTCTCGAATTGACATGCACATCGGTAAATTCCGCCCTAGTCAAGTTTGCCTTCAAAAAAGACATCAGACACCTAACTCTACCAACTAGCCTTCAGGAACTACTAAACTAACAGCCTACACGCGGAAAATCAAAGAGCCCGCGCCTAACTCCATACATTTTATCACCGCCTAAAACAGTGTGTACCCACTTTAAAAATGATTGCAATAAAGTTTATGCCACGACAGCATATAATTAAATTAGTGACTGGAGTACTACCAGCGAAAATAATTTCCCAGAGGACCTCAGGTCTGGTCCGTTCGGGAGCTGAGTATAACCTCTAGCCTTCCACTTCGGCTCCAACTTTGAGGACCGCTTGGATTTGCAACTCGGTTGATCGCAGCCAACATTAACTTATTTACCCGTTAATAAGTGAGCACTCATTCAACAAACCGCCATGCTAAGTCAGTAAATCATACGGGAGAATGAAAATCACACTCCTGGGCACGACCCCCATTGAAACTTGAACAACTCTAACCGAGACATGGTGCCAAGCACTCCTACCTCTGGCCAATTAAACTGCCCAGGCAAAACCCGAGGTACCAACATTAACATAACGCACTATGACGCCAGTGCAGGTTATGAGAAGTAAGCTAGCCAAAAACTGGTTGTGGAATCACAGCTGTAGAAACTGCAAAAAAATAAAAATTCTACCAGGTCTCACACTACTAAACTACAGCACTCAGTCGAAGATTGAGGCTGACGCAACTACAGGCAGAGATCCCTTCGAGTCCGATGCAAAGGCGACCCTACAACCAGAATCAACAGCCCGCAAGAAATGCCCACAATCACCTAACTGTTGCCAAAGAAGCGATTTGGCAATCGCATAAAAAACCTAAAATCAAAGGGCCTCCGCATCGAAGAGCAAATGGATCACATTAAACGATACAGAAAACCACATCCCCTCTTCACCCACCCTTAATGACGAAGAGTCTAAAATACTTACAATTTTACTCCATGTGCCGAAGTTTCCTTGGACGGCTTAAACTCTGCTTCGCACTTTCCTTTTATGTTCTCTATGGCGTTCATCTCGGTGTAACATCCAGTAATTGTCTGCCATCATCGTAGTAATCCGTTTTCATTGATACCTCTTTTCCATTTATTTCATGTCCTGATGAAATCTTTCACCCATCTCTTCGCTAACAACACCCAGATTTTCAGGAAAATAGTACACATGTGAATTTAGGAAGAGAACCCTCAAGCTCATGGAACAGCCTAAATTTTTGTACTTCTGCAGCACGTTCTTAACCATCGATCTGAAGTTCGGATCCTTCTTATCGTCCAGAAACTTGGTTACGACTTTAAAGGCTCCAGCAGGCTTCTTCTTCAGCAACTTCCATTTTTCTCATAATTACCATCTTTGAGAAGTTTTTTAATGTCAGGACCAGTAGAAACCCTCTTTTAGTTTGACGGTTGATAATACTGGAAATTTGTCGCAGATACATAAAAAATTTACCTTCTTTTGGTAAGGCTTTGACAAATCGCTTCATCAAGCCTACCTTGATATACAAAGATGGAAGGAGAACTTTATTCGGCTCTACGAGAGCTTTTCGGAGCACATTTTTCTTTCCGGGTCCTAACGAAGCTCTTTTTGACCGATGATTTTCTCTGTCTCTGCTATCTCATTCACACAAAAAAGCAAGGAAACTTTGTGTATCCTCCTTGGAGTCCTAGAAGCATCGATATTATTTTGAGATCGCCACACGTAATTCACTTGATTGTCCGTTTAACTTTATCGGGAACGAATTCCAAATTATTGTAAACCTCTTTTAAACGGACAGAATATCCGACGGGTATTGCTCGATACGTATTCCCGTCGTGAAGAAGGACAACTCTGAGACTTCTTTTGGACGAATCTACGAACAGTCTCCAATCGGCACTTTCATACGGAATATTAAATGTCTTTACGTACATCAATACAGAAGACTAATTCTCCTTCTTCCGAAAAATATGGAAGAAAATCCATTTCTCTGTACCTAAACCGGGAAACGAGGTGCTAGCTGCTAACAGGTTCTTCTCTTCAGTAATTTTTCAGTAATCGGTGGTATAATGGGCATCGGACTCTCATCGACAAGTGAACCGTGTTATATTATAACTTGCACTGCACGAAACAATTTGTTTTAATTTACGAAAAATTCACTATTGTCACATCGTACGATGCCGTCTAGCGATTAATAAATAATACTGTATTCGTTTGAAAACTTTGTTCATAATGGACGAAAATATTTTACGATATATTTGAAACGGAGATCAATTATGACGTGTACCAGACGCATTTTTATTTTCACATAACAGTACGGTTACGGTAAAAAAATAATAGTGTTATATAAATTAAGCAATTACTCGTGTAAAAAATAAGTCGAACGACCTGAACAGTAAAGCAACTTAATAATATAAATGTACATACATAAGGTTACAAACAGCGGTATATAAAAACAAATACCTATAATCGGTACTAAAAGAAACATATATTTTATCTTATCGAGTAAAGTAAAAAAATTAAAGGACAGAAATAATGTATTTATCTTATTTAATAACGTAATAGACTTTGTCATTCGATTCACGACTCGGCAACACAATATATTTATTAATGACGGTTGAAAACAAACATCAAGTTACGCTGTGTATTTGAAGTTCAATAACTTACTAATCTTCTGTCAATGTACGCAAAATTTAATTTCACGGCTGATATTTTTCTTTAAAAAAATTAAGTAAAAAACTATCCGTTATGTTTTACCTACCGTATGATTACATCAACCCTGGCGTGAAACGCGCAAAAAAAGTTTATAAAAACATTACTTCCTTAATAGCTAACTTTTTTTCATTACCCGATAAAAATTATAACCAGGTATATTGCAGTTATCGATAATCTTTATAAAGAAATTAGACAAGAAAGGAACGTCTACTTTTAAAAATTACCATTTTTAAAAAAAAGGATTTTTTTGTTTATAAATAACGCGTTTAGTACAAGGTAAAGAAAAAATTAACGCTACAATTACGGAACGTAGACAGACACTTGTTCTAAACGATCGCCGTCCGCACTAGCAGAATCGCATTTTTATTTAGAAATATCGCTTCAAAGTTCAGCATAACGGTTATAATTCATTACTCTACACATTTTTTTAACACATCAAATCGAATACAGCTTTTTTTTTAGATCATCACCGACACCGGTCGGTGTAGACTATTAACTGAAAAAACATTTGATCCAACGCCAAAACTAAACGAGAACAATACTGAAAAAGATTAATTATTAAGCGGTTAAAAGAATATATTTTTTAAATTATAAGTCAATTCGGGTTAAAAAGGAGTAAAATTTATTCTTTTTCCAGTTTTTTGAAGACAAATTTCAGAAATGAAATGAAACTAAATACCTGAACAAAATATCGATCCGGGAAATAAAATAAATAAATTACTCTGTTTTTTTTTTGTATCTTTAATACGAAGCAAATTAATAAGTTTCATACTTATAATCGAAGAAGCAACATGATCGATTAACATATATCTACAATTTTTATGAGTCTTCTTCTACCCAAATTTTGAAGTATTTCTGGTTCTCAAAATTATGCAGTCGATATCATTTTAAAGCTGTACTTAATCCGCTAAAAAATTATCGGAATAAACACGTACAAAGATAAACAATTTGAACTTTAAGTAATCTTTCTAAGCCCTTGTATACTGATACTAAAAATTTACGACCGTATTTTGAAATTTTCACGAAAAATGATAAAAATATAAGGTATACTTTTTTAAATCAGATTCGACTTTTTTTTTTAATTACTCCTTTCTTTACAACTACAATGAATTTCTACCTTTGATTTTTTTAACAGTTCCTAGGATAAAGGCAATCTCTTATACATAAAAAAGCAAGTAAAGCGGGCACTTCATTGCATTATCCATCGAAACCTTAACAACTTGAATCGGTAGGTTAAATTCTCGGACCGATACTGTATTCAACTTACAGAGTGAAGGATAAAACGCTGCCTTTGAGCGAACGAGTTCGTCATGATTCTGCCGAGTCACGTCCTTTAAATCGATGCCGATTCACAACGCGGCCTTATCTATATACAACATTACTCGTATATACTCACCGTACGATTAATTTGTCACATAGCGGTCGATGTAATCAAACGTTTATATAAGAGATTACCTTCTCGGTTCTATTAAAACCCCTTTTTTGTCCCTTCCCCTCAAAGCCGGACCCGTGTTCCCGTATAACGCAGCCTTGAGGGTGCCAGTTGCCTCTAACCTCCAGATGACCGTGCCAGGCTCAGCTATGCCGTCCCTGACAGCAACACCCAGAAGTCGGGATCGGTCTTTTGTAACGCCATGCCTCTAATCTGAGGTTTCCGAAGGGATCCCAAAACCGGAACTGCGGTCTTTGATTGTCCTCCTATGAACCCTTCAAGTCCCCCGTTCGATCGTTAAAAATGGAACACCGAAGCTTCCAACCCGCTCCTGAACAGAACTGTTCGCCCTGCCCTACTGCTAAGCCCTCTTTCATACATCTTCTACCTATTCCAATGTCTTCTTCCGTATGATGTTTCCGATCACCCCGCTTATTAACTTCCGGTTTTTGTCGCCGTGGAGCATCACCTCCACTACACTGTCCGGTTACACATCACGTTTATGAAACCTCTCTTGAGCGACACACTCGTAACGCTCACACCGTCCAATTTGGTCAACATTTTTTGTCGGACCGCTGCGATCTCGTTCTTGTGGACTCTCACCTTCGCGTACAAGGACTTCCCACCACCTGTCCTGATAAGACAGGTTATCGTCTATATACTCCTTGTCCACTCGCTTCATAACCTTCCTAAGGAGGGCCGCGTATGTTGTCCCGGCAGACTTAAGCGCAATAGTACTGGAGGGCTCCACCGGATGTTGCGCTCTTTTACCCGCGGCATCATCCGTTTCACCTCCTCTAGGTACACCACCTTATTACCTCCGCTTCTCCTACACAAGAATTCGAGGGTTTTCTTATAAACTAAACCCGCTTTGTTTGCCGTAGCGCCATACTTGACTCCAACCTTAGGCTCCTGAATTTTTTAAGGGCCCTACAGAGGTCCTCCACGACCCCTCTCCCCAGCCTTCGTGTCCACGACTACGGTTTACAACACACCCGGCTTGTCTTCTTCGATGTCCCCTAGCAGCACTTTTGCTAGACCTTGGTATGCCGGTAGTCGACTCCTCTTCAGTTAGGACTGACGCGCCAGTCTCCGCACGGTAGAGACCCTGTTCGATATCCCATAGCTCCCATAGCTCCGCCTGTTATCCTCCGCGAGATCTTACGTTACCGAAATGTTATCGTTGGCGTCAAATGACCCTTTTACCTCTTTCCAGTTCTAGAAGAACTCACCCGACAATTTCTTCGAGACTAAATCAGGAGTTTATTCCAGGAGAACACCCTCCTCGATCTGGGCCAAGAGCTCTCTGTTAATAGCTCTTGCCATTTCTGTCGCAGCGTCCTTCCGCAGTCCGCTACTACTACCTACCCCTGTCAATCTAGGATGCGACAGCTTGTACAGCTCTTCGTTACAATTTCGACATCTCTGGCTCTTTCACTAACCAGCACAGCGCGATCTTTAATTTCCTTCTTTGTATTTACATTTTTCCGGCAGAGCTCCACAGTCTACGGATCGCTTCCAGAACGTGATTCATGTCCGTCCCTTCTGTGATGTCAACGTCAACTACTGCTTTCTGTGGCTCTATCTTTCTCTTAGTCGCTTCCCTATGTTCTCAGCTCCCACCGACAACTCGATCATACTGGACGCAGGTGTTTGCCTAGGTAACCTTGCTGTCTTCTAGCTTCCAGAAAAAGTAAATTCCACCTCCGTTCCTTCTTCTTTCCGCGAACCCGGTTGTGACAGCGTGGTTTTCGACATCTAAATCCTCTTCTGCTCTGAATCCCGAGTTAAACAAGCACCCGCACGTCAAATTTGGGGGATTCGGGGGGGGGGGGGGGGTCAGAGGAAAAGGTAAATTTATCGACCCAAAAAGGGGTAAAAAATTTGGGAGATCTGAGGGGGTCAAAGGGACAAAAATTTACATAAAACCCAAACCGAAAGAGTTATCCGATAAAGAACACCCTTATAAAAGGGTGTTTACGACACAATTTCACGACTTGGAATATTTTCACGTACCTTCTCAGACGACAAAAAATTGTTCTAAGTCGTTTACGTAAACCCTTGATCTTTCATACGATCACTCTTTTGGGTCTCGTGTTTAATTTTTGTGTTTTTTGTTATTTAACGTTAATATACCGGTAATCCGATTTATTTAACTTTACTGTAAGGCGAGTTAGTATATTCCTAGATTTGCGTCTGTACGACTCGAGTTATATACCACCGTTATTTTCATACCGTGTCTGATACCGATTCGACCGATAATAGTACATGATTACCGATATCCCCTCCGAAAAAAGTTCGCGAAAAAAGCGAACGTTTTTTCGCGAAGTCGTGCGGAAGTTTCACTTTTTTCCAAAGCGAAGTCGTGCGGAAAACCGCATAATTTTAAACGCTTAAAAAAGCGAATTACAAAGTAATCCGACGGCGTCGGTTTCGGATGTCGTTAATAAACTTCTAACATAAGCGGAAGTCGTTCTGCTTCAACGTACAATCTGATTCGCGAGTACGAATCGACTAATGAATTAAGGTCTCCTAAAAAACACAAAACCGCGCAGATCAATCGAGGAAAAGGTTGACATTTCTATAAAAACGCGATTCGTAAACAAGTACACAAATTTTATTGAGAAATAATTTAGCGATTACCTTCTCTAGAAGATAATTCGGTTATCGTCTTAGACGACGCTCCTTATCGTTCGTGTAAAAAGGAAAAAATTCCAGCCGCGTCTCGGAACAAAAGCGATATTAAAATACGGCTTAGTTCAAAAGGAGTGATTTTTGAAGAGGATGAACTTAAGATCCGATTATTGTATTTATCGTATTATCGATTTCTCGTATTAATAGTAATTTTAACGTGTATATCGTAAAATCGATGAGTTAACAAGATTCAGCGGCAAAACCGTGCTTCGATTACAACCCGATGGAGTTAATTTGGGGCAAATCAAAAGTCAGGTAGCATCAGATAACACCGCTTTTAAAATACCCGATGTTAAAAACGTACGCTAAAAAGCCACGTATAAAACAGGCCGGCAGGAACGGAAAACCCGTATAACATACGTAACGGATTCTGTCGAATCGGATAATATAATAGAAAACAAAATTGAGCCTCCGATGTTATTTCTTAATACCGACAGCGCTACGGGTTTCCCTCGATCGGATGACGAAATCCGAATTGAATTTATCGTTTGTTTATTATCGTAGAAATTTAATCTCGGATATTAGTGAAATTTTACTGTTTGTGGACGTTCGACAATTTGATAACTCAAATAAAACGTTTCTATTTCTTTAAACTTAAAATATAATAGCCCGTGGTTACTGAATATTAAAGTCGCGTAATTTATTTTATACGAATCAGGATTTACAGGAGCTGCTTGTGAACGGGCCGCCTGAACACTGGTACGCGCAGCTAAACGAATAAGATATAGATCAAGACTGCCATCCCAGATTTATAAATAACACGATATATATATATATATATATATATATATATATATATATATATATATATATATATATATATATATATATATATATATTTACAAGGATCTCTTAAATAATTAAATAAATTTTAGTTAATCTAACAAATAAAATAAACCGTCGAATATTTATTTTAAAAACCGACCTAAAAAATTAAAAATAGTAAACTACGATTCTTTTTTAAACTTAAAAACAACAACTTATTTATTAACTCCGTAATTTGGCGCTTATTACAAAAAATAACATTTAAAGAAAATCGAAGAGTATTTTTTTCGGTGCCATTTTTAAGTAAATATATTTTGTTATATTTAAAGTTTATTTTATTTAATAATAACGTACGAGAACAAGAAACAATATTACAAAAAATCGTACAAAACCGTACGCCAAAAATTAAAAAACCATAAACTTTCGACTTGCAAATTTATTTTAAGATTACAAATAGACAACTACTGAGTGTGAGCTAAGGCTAACTGAAATAATAGAATAAGTTTTATTTTTAATACTATTTTAATCGCCTCGAATTTTCTAGCGAAAAACTACTTTGAACATCAGATAAATAATCGTTTTATTGTGCGATAATAATTCAAAATGAAACGACGCGGCAAAAATAACACTCAGCTCAAAATTAAAAAAAAATCTGATGCGGACACCACAAATTACATATACAAATATTTTTTAACTGAAAAGTTCTTAAAATTTTATTTCATTAATAACATATTTTTTCTTTTTTTTTTTATTGCTAATATCGAATTATCATTTCTCATAAAAAATGTTTACGATCGAAGGTTAATTATTAATAAATCGATATATTTAAATTAAAAAAAAAAAGTTAAAAAAAAGGGAGACGAAGTCTGATTCGAACGGATGTACCTTCCCCTTGTAAGTCCAAATATTTAATCGATTAAAATTCTATTCGGCTATAACTCTGGAACCGATTAAAATAAGTACCGTTTACGATATATCGTTGAAAAGCTCTCGATCAGGGCTTATTACTGCGGTTAAGAAAAAGTCCGAAATCCAATAGTTTTGGATTTCGGGCTTTTTCGGAAGCTATCGGTTTACTTGATCGCAATCAAAAGGGAGATGCGCGACTAGGTATTAAGACAGTCCTAAATTCAAAATTTCGTTTTTGGGTTATACGAGATGCGTATGTACAGACGTCGCGTCAAAACTAGTCGAAATGGATTCGGCTGATTTCAATGATTTCGGATTTCAATGATTTCCATTGAAATCTGAAAACCGAAATTTTCCGCGATCGCAATAATTCCTTTACTTCGTATAAGGAACTAAAAATTAATACGTTCTCGATTCTTTTTTAAATTTCAACTCTTTTTTAAATTATATTAACGTTCGATAAATTATCGATATGCATTCGTTTTTAATTTACAACCGATTTTTTCATAATTTTTAATTTCGTTTAAAATTCGTATAAGCCCGAAAAAAATCGAGGAAAACCGCGATCCGTATAAATAAAATTACCAAATACGCGCGAGCCGATGAAATTCTACGACGAAAGAATAAATATAACGTTTTTCCTTCATTTTAAGATTAGTTTTCACGAGTCTTCCTGTAAGAATACTCCGTTCGCTAGAATAACATCGGCTAAAAAATTATAAATTATTTTTTTTTTTTATAAATAAAATGTAGTAGAAAAAGCAAACGTTGTTTTTTCCTAGAAACGTCCGGTAATAAGTAACGACGAATAAATAATTGAAAAATACTGCCCGCACAGATAATGAAGTTTTCATTTTAAAAAATTAAACGTACGTTGTACGGAAAAACTTAACGTCGGTAAAACTTCTGTCCGCGATAAAAAAAACCCGATGAAATCGGTCCGTCTGGCAAAGAATAACATCTTGTTACGAATAAATTAAAATACGTTTAAAAAATACGATTTGATACGATCGTTAATCGCATCGAAATAGTTTTAGACAAAAGATCGACTTGTTTACAATTACTGTTATTCGTTTGCAGATACGTAAAATATTGAACTTCAGTCGGTAATAAAAACAGCCGACAATCGTTTTAAAGATGTTCAGTAGGCCAAGGTCACTTTAATTATAATTTAGAAAAGAAGGTCATCCGGCGTATATTAGAACTACAAACTACACGCAGTATTTTTAAAAGGTAGTATAAATCGCATCGGTTTTACGGGTTTTTCACTTTAATCGGTTCAAGTATTCTGTACGTAAAACAATATTTATTAATTAATGCAATTATTTATTAAAAAATGCAATACTTTAAACGTCGATCACACAAATATAAATTTTAAAAAAGATAACAAAAATCCTCTAAAAACCAAACTTAATCGATCTTTACAAAATTAAATCGAAGAAATTATGTTAAATAAAAACGGTTATAAAAATAAAAAAATAAATCGAACTACAAAAAAGAGAACAAGTATGGAAATAAAGGACAAAATTTTCTTATCGATGTAAGGCCCGGTAAGAACTTAATCGTTTGCCTGTATTTCTACAGCGTGAAAAATATATTTAAACAAATTAAAACCGTCTGAAAGTTGATCGGTCACCCGTTATTTTTTTTAATTAAATACCGCATGACGATGTCAGTCCTTTATTTCCACCGTACCTTGTTTTCTTTTTTTTAGTTCGATTTATTTATTTATTTATTGGCAGTCGTGTTTTTAAATTTTTATAATTGTTTTTATTACTGGGCAGTCGAGTAAAAACCAAACTTAATCGAAAAAAATAATTTATCAAAAGAGAAAATTAATTGGTTTCACGATTTAAAAAAAAAATAAGAAAAGAAACCGCGTGATTACTGAAGCCGGAAATCTGTAGCCCTGAAATAGCACTATAGAGGCTTCCCAAATAGCCTACAAAATAATAAAGTTAAGAACGATTTTCATATTGGCAACCACCCAATATCACTAGATGTACAATATGAATCCTTAATCGCGAACTATTTTTAATTTTCTAAAATAGTAAAATCGAATTATTATTTTTTATTTATAACTTGCGGTCATTTTTTTACCGGTGCCAATTTAAAATTATTTTTTATTAAAATTTCTCATTTCACAGGTCTCATTTCGACCAGAAATGTACACCATTTTTACGTAGCAGAATCCCTAATCGTGATCAAACCGACCGATTTTACTTTGTTTTTTTTTTCATCGTTAGGACTTTAAATCTGAATAAAATCGCCGAGAAAAGAAATCGGCTTTGGAAAACAGTAGAAAGTGAAAACCTTTGGCTTTTGTACAGTCATAATTTCACCGGATGAATGGCCATCATATCAGATTCCACGTACCTTATGAAGTGTACAAGGTAAAGATTTTACGTGAAGAAAGACATAAAAATATTTTATCGTTAAAAAAATCTAGGCGCGACAAGTACGATAAAAAATAGATAACTATAAAAACACGGAGAACGAACGAAAAGTTAAGTAATCGATATGTAAAAAAAATAAGTGGAAACCGATATACGAAAACTTTTATTAGATTTTAAGAAATAAATACTAAATAAATTCATAATTTGGAGTAATTTTGTTATAATAAACGTTTGATATGTTCTCCATCAGCAGATGAAAACATCATATCAATCAACATCATATTTTCTTCATATTAGCAGTCAGTTTTTTTTTGGGTTTTTTTTTTCACGGATACAGCGCAGATACGAGATACTTTGATTTTAATGTTCCGTTTGAGTCGATCGAGACTTATGCGAGAATTATTCTTGAACATTTTTTTTTTAAATCACCCCAAAGAAAAAAATCAGCGGGTGATAAATCCAAGACCTACATTATAAGTCCGTAAAAAACGGAAATGACTCTTCTCCAAAGAATTCACACGATCGCAACACTGTGGTAATCGCTGTGCGCTAGCCGACACGGCTATTACAATCGCGTTCGACTTCTAGCAGCGTTAAGTTGATTATAATCGACCGGAAAGACGCAGATGAAAAATATTGGATCCGTTACTCTCTTCCAAAAAATCGCGCACCAAACTCCGATCTTTGCTGAAAGTAAGATAGTCTCCTGAATGAAACTACTCTGCACTCCAATATCGATTTTTCTAGCCGTTTACATAGCCGCAACTCCGATCTCCTGAAGTGTGTCCAGAGTCGCCTGCTAAAACTAGTAGGCAACTTAAGGAGGATTTTCAGGTCGCTCTTCGCAGTGACCGGAAAGAACTCAGGATTAGGAAATTAAAAAGACAAGCGGTTGCAAACGACAAGGAGACAGGTCCAAATCATCTCGGAGTCTGCTGAAGTAAAGAAGCTCTCTTACGTGAATTCCTATATTGCCGCTAACAAAACGGATAAATCATTTACAATAATCGAGTATTTTTCGGCGATCGGTCTCGAAATTTGTGGAAGACTTGAATACGCTACGTATCTAATTATAATTTCTTTGTGGTTTTGCGAGTACTCCTGTACGACATTCCGATCTGCTGAGAAAGCCTTCTTATTCGCTTTCGAGGTGATCGTTCAAATGATTCGCGGACAAATTCTAAATGACTTTGTCGTTTAAAACTGTCGGCCGGCCGGACCGTTTTCTTTCATCTACACTATCGGTTTCACTAAAACGAGCACTACCCGTAAAACTATCGACTTATCGGGTAAGTTTGACGAGAAAAGCTACGACACAGTATTACGATGCTTTAAAATATTTCTCAAGAATAAATTTACGTAAATTTATCGATCGTGTAAAACGCATTTAGTTTTTCTACAGCACACCTGTCACCGATAGCCAAAACAGAAAGAGAGATTACTTGATCGGTGTGTATACATTATCGGTACAAAATCAAGCGTTACCGACCGGGCCGATTTTGATGATACGGCACTGAGACTCGTCTATATGGAACAATTAGTCGGTAAACGTTTGGGGTCAATATCTCCAAGGGATCGGAGCGGGGTAGATAGTTTTTTGAGTCGATTTTCTCAGAGTTCTGCAAACATAACCCGGCTTTATATTAAGCTCAGTGCATCCGTACATGCTTTTTACCATTAAAAAAATTGCCCCGACTATTAACTTTTAATAATATATTTAAAAATTTTTTTTTTTAATTTCTCCCATTTAACATAGTAAACTTAGAAAAACCAAAATATTTGGTTTGGGGGTGGGGGAGCAGAGAAAGTAAAAACTTATCGATTTTTTTGTAATTTTTTAAACTTTTTTTGAGTATCATATCCACTCACTACCGATGCCAGGACAGTATAACGATTTTATTGTCAGATTCTTTTTATTTACTACTAACAACATGTACGTATGAAATATTTTGATTTTGTTTCTGTATTCCGTTTTGTTTTTAGTAAAAGTCAAATTTATTTCAGTCGATGTTGGCGTATTTTTTTCGGAATTAAATCGATTACAAATTATACTGCAAAATCTTTGATTTTATTCGTTAACTGGCAATTTTACGAAGTTGAAAAATATAAAAAAACTGAAGTTAATATACATATAAGCGTAAAAAATGTTGTTAATTTACACTGTTTTTTTTATTGTTTTACAATTTAAAAACAAAATTACAAGATATCACAATACTGAAAATTGTAACTGAAGAGATTACAATTAGGTAATCTCTTGATTGCCTGATCGTAATTTTCAGATTAAAAATTTACCCTTTAATTTAAGTTCCAAGAATTTCAACACGGTTTAATTTTATCTTCGGTGCAAAAATTAGGGTGAAATTTTTCGCAAGCTACGAAAAGCGAAAAGAGTATTCGTAATTACAAGAAATGTTTTTTTTTTATATTTTCGTTTGTAGAATACGTACGCTGACATTTTTTTCCGTTTCTTTCATCAAGCAACAAATATATTAATTTTTAACTGAATTACTTCCATTTTGGTAGTAATATTTATTTTTATAATTTCAATGTATCTAATAATGATGATACATCGTTCAAGAATCGAGATACCCGCCCGCCTGATATACAGAAAATAATCTCGTAAAAAAATATAAAACTGACTTTTCACCTTAATTTAAAATACTAGTCCCATTACTGTTTTAACTAATTTCATTTTACATAACGTCCTACGTAAAGAAATTAATATTTTATTTTTTAAGAACCTATCAAAAGACGTCATCGACAATGTGTGATACTTTTCTATAATTAAAGTTTTTAAATTCACTGTTACAAAGGTAGTAAAAACGACAACCGCATTTATAATTTTGGAAAGTTTACCCGATTACTGTTACGATACATAACTGCAGTACAAATTATTGTATGGAATAACAAACGTTACGTGACGTGACACTAATTATAACTTATCTGTTGGAAAATTGTGACTAATTACGTATTTTTAACATCACATCATACGTAAATTATTGTTAACGAACTTGGCCAGTTTTAAAATTAAAAAAAAAGATTTTACACACACACACACACCACACTATACCATGAAACTGGTTACATAAAAATACCTGAAATAATGTTAATGATCTGAATATACCAAGAAAAATTTTGCATTTTAAAAAAAGTAAATTTTTATTATGTCTGACGTCAACTTTCCACAATCTAAATTGCAAAAAGTACAGAAAAAATTATAAATCTATCAAATCAAGTATTTAAAAAAAACCCCCTACAAAAGACCACCATATTCTGTAAATTAAATATACAATGTGTGTAATAAATACATATAGTCGCGTGTTCGCGGTTCGATCAGGATTTTGAGAGACTGACAATTTAAAATGTTTAAATAATTAATAATTAACAATTAATTAGTTTAATATAAAACATAAATAAAATTAGGCTAATCAATAATAATAACAAAAATAGTAATCGCAATCCCGATAATAACAATAAACAAGGATTAAATATAAAATAGAATTTCAAGTAAGGATAGGATTTATTTACAGGTAGTTAATCATAAAAACCAGAATTCAGTCCCATTAACATAAGACATTACAATGACCGCTAGTATTTAAACGTTAACAACCGGTATTGTATTACTACGATTATAAGATTAGCCAAAAGATCTTTCACGGCAAATACACTTCCTTTTCAGAAATAAAACTACCCTATAGTTTATGAATGAATTTATTACTTTAACCCTTTCACTGATTGTTTTAACAGTAAATCACCGAACAACATTCTTGCTTGTGACATCACGTTTAACACACCGTTCAGCACTACGGTTGGCAAATTTCGCCGTCTTGCAATCGCGTCGAACACATACTCGCTTCTTCAAACTGTTCTTAACTCGTGTTTCCTGGAGTATTTATACTCCTACCCTCTTGACCAGAAGAACCAGACCAAAGTTGAAGCGTGAGAACGATTGTCCAAGTCCTTACAGTTTCCCAAACATTCCTACTCCGGTCGGGTAATTTTTCTCATTAAACAACATCTGTTCAAGTGTGTCAGCGGGCAGTATTACAAAGAACGATTGTTAAACGGATCTGTTAGCCTAAGAAAAAGGATTCCTTTTAGTCCTCTTCTGGATTCCTTCCAAGGTAATATTTTATACTACTTTCTTCTTAATTGGCAGGAATCCGTTACTGAGATCCGTTATACCAGTCTTATTAAAATAAATAAATAAATAAATATATATATATATATATATATATATATATATATATATAGAGAGAGAGAGAGAGAGAGAGAGAGAGAGAGAGAGAGAGAGAGAAAGAGAGAGAGGGATTAAATGAATAAAACCCAAAATAAATTTTCAGAAAAGACTGTTCATAATTAATAATAAGAAAATATTATGTGTTTTAAGTTCTTGATCCCCTGAATGTTTTATTAAAATTCATCTCAAACGGGAAAATAACAAAAGATTAAAAAGGAGCCTTCCGTTTGAAAAATCAAAAATGTTCCCAAGAGAATTATGTAGGATTCCATTTAATTTTTTTTTATAC
This sequence comes from Lycorma delicatula, assembly GCF_047948215.1. Classification (NCBI taxonomy): domain Eukaryota; kingdom Metazoa; phylum Arthropoda; class Insecta; order Hemiptera; family Fulgoridae; genus Lycorma; species Lycorma delicatula. The sequence goes on from NC_134464.1 coordinate 5,907,002, forward strand.
CTTGAAATGTTTTTTCTTTAACGCATCCTTGATATTTAAATGAAAACAGAAAAGCGGGTTCAATATTTTATAAAGTCCATCTAAAGTAAATAAATATAAATAAAACCAGCAGGATTGCATTACTTCCCGGCTTTGTCCTCGACAGATTTTTATTTTAAATACGTCATATTTAAATATTATTCATTTAATTATACAATATTTAGAGTACAACTGTAACAAAGATCAAAATATTGGGGGAAAAATTTGAATATAATTTGATCCCCTTCCTCAAATTAAGTTTTTAGCTTAAAAATTACGCCCAATTAAAATTATAATTGACAAAAAAGTCAAAATTGTTAGGAAAAAATTTTGATCGACACTAAATGACGTTTTTTCATCAAAATTATACTGTATTTAGAGTAAAATAGTTCTTAAATATATATATATATATATATATATAAAAATACAACATTTTTAACAAAAACTTTCAGGTCCCAATCGACCACTTACTCGATAACTAGTTCATCTAACATTTTTAATAACAGCCACAACTTGAAAAATATATCAGAAATTATCAAGAATTCCAAAAAAATTAAAACCCAGTTGTACGAGTGCCTTATTTAGAAAAAATTAAGTCCCCTAAGAAAATTGCGCGCTTTATATTTGAAATGTGAAACCGTCTTACCCGTTCATCGGTAGGAGTGCAGATAGTAAATTAATTAAGCAGTCCGAAAATTTTGTGCCTGTTTTCACGTATGATTTTTGCGATCTTCTTAAACAATTTCGGCTAAATCTCAATTATCTGAAAACCGATTTGAACAAATGAGGTGTCATTCGGTTCAAAATAAAAGCATAATTCGATCAAATTAATCCGAACACGGGCAATTTTTTTCTTTATTTCTACCGTGTGGCTACACTGATTGACCACACCCGTTCTTTAAGTTATCAGTGTAATTTGAAATTATTATTCGTCGGTTATTTAGGAATCTACTTATAAAAACGTTTGTGAAATGTTATTTCATCGTTTATTAAAAAATCATTTTTTCGTATTTTTGTTCTGCGCGTCTTGAATAATATAATAATGGACATAACTACAAGAAAGCGATCGAATACAATTTTCTTTCTGAGAATACCGATTTGACACAACGAAAAATGGCTTCTGAGTGATGTTGAACTAGAGACAGTGAATGCAATTTTAGAACAATTTTTTGAAATCGGTTCCTTTTTGCCTCAAAGTAAAGGCAAATACGGTCGTAAAAGAAAAACTACTCCAACATAGGATCGGTTATTAGTTAAAAAATTAAACTTGATCCAAAATTATCTGCTACGACTTAAATCGACAATTACCAGCCGGTGGAACAATTTACATGTGACGACTGTTAGACGCAGATTTGTTGCAGGTGGACGGAAAGCTCGTCGGCTAGCTAAAAAGCAGCTTTAACAACAACGTGCAAGAAAAGCTCTTGCAAAAGCGGGCCGTAGAACCGAAAAAGACTGAAATGATGTTACGGTTTTCGTCAAGTCGCATTTTTACGTGAAGGGGCAAAGGATTGTACGAGTATACATTAGAAAAGCATCAGATAAAAATAAATCACCGGCTCGTGTTCGGCGATCGGTTAAACGTCCCCAGAAAATAATATTTAGGGGTTGTTTCCCGACTAAGGCCCGTTTTTTAAGTCCGGTAGACGGTATGTTGAAAAGCGATGGATATACCGAGATTCTGAAGGAAAGGGTTGTCACACGACTTCAAAATAAATTCCCACAAGGCAACGGAGTGTTCCAACAAGATTTGGCGTCGTGCCGTACTGCCGATAAACCGGAACAACTTTTCGAACAACGAAACATTAAAGCGCTTCCGTGGCCAGGCAACTCCCCAGACTGAAAATCTTTGGGGAATAGTAAGTAAAAAACGATTCAAAAAATGGATTACAAAAAAAAAATGATTGTACAATTTCACGATGAACAAAATATGTAGTACACTTGCTGAATCGATATCAGATCGCGTACGTGAAGCGATTAAGAATACAGATACAGATATGATTTTTTTTTCTAAATCACATCTGTGTTCGGATTAATTTTCACGATACTGTAACTATAAATAATTAGAAACTCTTAATTATCGCCGTTCTTTAATTTTCAAAAGTTAAGTTAAATTTTTAACCTCGGTTATTTCGTTTAAGATGTTGTCGAGTACGTACATTAAATTTCATTAAAATATCTCCATCCGTTTTTAAGATATAAATTTTTTATAAAAACACAGAACGGTGAACAGACGGGAAAAGAAGCAAAATAGGGCAGTTGTCTAGATGAACTTTTTTTATTTTGTTTTCCTCAAAACGAGTCGCGAAAGAAAATTTATCCGCATAAATTTTTACTTGTAGAAAATGTCCTGAATTCTTTCAGTTTGTTCGACGAGACATTTAGTAAATATTACGGTTATTATTACAGTTAAAATGTAACTGACCTTTGGCTTTGTTTAAATCTAGATACTGCAACTTCACACCACGGCCGATTAAAGACCATATTTACCCTCCGACACGATTTAAACATCAAACAATATCCGCATTATAAAAACACGTCGATTTCTAACAATAAGACCTTTATCATTTTTTACAATTTAAAAAAAACCCGTTTTTCTCAAGAGAATAAAGAATTAATCAGAAAATGTTTTCATTCCACGGTCCTAAATTAATTATATACGTAACTAATGGAAATTATGTTTTATTTCAATAGAGGAATAATAACGGTACTATTTATCTGAAGGAATTAATCGATTTTCAAGATCAGAGTACTCGAAATTAATAATAAAAAAACATTAAAAATTATCTACTTATTGAATGAAAATGTTTATACGCTATCGATAATCATTTTACTATTATCAACTAATACGCTTTTAATTACTAATATTACAGATTATGAATGTTAGAAATTTATTACATTTTATGGAGGTTATAAATATAATTAAATCACAGTCTACTTATACATTTATAAAAACAGTGAAAAGTACACCGTGGAAAAAAATATTTTCAAATTTAATTTAACTAAATAATTTTTATTTAAACGATAAGTTCTATATTGTGAAACCGCAAATATGTCGCTTCAGATTACTAAAAGAGCCGGGAAACGGCAAAGTCATTTAAGTTCCCGAAAAGCCGGTTGTTCATTTGCGAGTTGATTTTCTGAAAAGGAACAGTAATAGTTTATTTTTACCGCCTAAATTTATTTTTAAAGACACTTATATCGTTAATAATTTAATCCTGTATATAGATGTGGCTTTTCGATGTAGATTCACGATGCGAAATTTCAAAATCGTACGATAAACCGCTACAGAGATAGTTTATGTGTTTTCTTGACGCGTGAAAAAAATTTTATTAATTCAAAGTTTGATGAGAGACGACGACACGAAAAAAGGCATAACGCCTATAAGGTTCCTAAGAGATGTCGAATTATGTAAAAAAATTATTCGTGTCGAGTAAAATTTTGAAATACGGACACTACGGCGACCCTATCTTTTCATCTTCTTGACAAAATACAACCGAAATTAAATTTAGTTATAAATTCAACCGAATATTACATTTACATGTAATCGACCGAGGTAGAAGTAACCTATACGCGGTAGTTTTACAATAGAAAACTGACAAACTAAAAATACTAATAAAATTTGAAAATAAAATACAATAGTGCGTATATAACGCATTTCTATTTCGTAGGAATCATTTTTATTCGGCAGCCAAACCGACAAAATAAAACTATTTCTTCCGCTAACAGTTTTAGTAACTTTCGGCATCAATATATTCTTGTTTGTAGTTACGCCATTAGAACTTAAGCAATCGTCTTTGCGATCAAAGTAAAGTAAAGCTTCTCGACCGAAAGCCGTACTAGATTTATCCGATGAAAATTGATTTTTAATAATCTATTCGGCAATTTTTGTAAAAGATCCAGATTATTTCTAAAAGCAACATCCCAAGCGATTATCCCTTATTTTATAATAAAGGGTGCCTCTATTTAACGCAGGATTTAAATCGCGCGCCATTTCTTTTCGCCGGGTTGGCAACGCTTTCTGAAGCGCATGTAGTATAATTGCGCCTCAAATCTGCGAAAATGTGATTTGTCAAAAGACTGCGCGAGTTAGGTGTGAAACGTGGAAAACATTTACCGGATATTATTTTCTACATTTAATCGAAGCGTTTACTCTTTCGAAGTATATCGTAACTTTTCCGATTCGTGCGTAAATAAAGGTTAATTTTGTAAATTTAAATCCCGCGTTACTTTTGGGATATCCTATACTATGAAATGCAGGCGTACCACCTGTTAAATTAAGGGCAAGAATGTTATAGAGGGTTTTTAACGGCACGCCTAGGACTGAGGCTAGAAGGTCCTTATTATAAGAATGTCAAGCAGAGTAGGAGGCACCCCGCACAGGCGGCTGGACGAGGACAATCATTCCAAGTGTAGATGGATGGGTGTTAAGGAAATTTGGTGCGGCCTAAGAATAAACCCTCGCCCCGGATCAGGTAAGAGTATCTAAGCGCGTTTCTAAAGCTCACGCCTACGGAATAGTACGGCAAAAGGAAACAACCAACTATACCGTCATACGTTAAGCCAGACCTCAAAAAGAGGAATAAAAGCGGTTAAAAATTAACTTTTATGCGTGCCGAGTCGGCGTAGTATTGAGAATAAACACGAAATATTTCAGTTATTTGGTAATCGATTACTACTATTTTCCCGTTACTTACGTTTATTTTTTCGATCGTTCACTCGTCGTCTTTCCTTAAGAGTTATAGAATCACATACCTTATGGGAACGACGTCCATCAATAGCGACGATGAAACCGACGCCACAAGCGTCCCTTTCAGCTTCAGGATCGTAAAGGCCATCCTTGGCGGGTAAGGAGAAGGCCTCACTTTTCCACATCGGACCTGCAAAAAAAGAAGAATAAAATAATTCACAGCGCTATAGCCCAGTATTTTTTATTTTTTTTTGTAAGTTTATTTCCCAGTCGTATTTATCAGACAGACTATATTCGTAAGATTATCGCCGCTCGTATAATTCCATCTGTCAATATATTCCTTACTCTAAATATATTCCTCTCTCGCGCATATTCTTTTGTTTCGACGTAAAGGTAGTAAAGCTTGTCGACTTATAAAACTCAAACACGATTTAGGAAAACGGACCGGCCTTCGCGGATTGAAACAAGATTACATAATAGTACGGTTAAGAAAACAAAAATATACGTAGAAGTAACTCAGAATTTTCGCCGGTTTAACTTAGATGTAATGTGCATGTTAAGTTAAATATACCTTAAAATTTTACACGTTAAAAGTAGATGATTACAGCCGCTTACAACTATTACAAAAATATTTTATTTTTGTAATAAAATAAACACGAAGAAAACAAATACGAGATAAAGATTAAAGGAGAGGTAATTTTTTTTCAAATGTGACGTCTTAACATCGATTCATAAGGCTCGCGCTACACGATTAAATAACAAAACAATACATAAGAATACGTATTCACATCGTACAGTCGCGGGTGAAGATAAGAAAAGAGACGGATAATATTAGATCGATTGAAAATAATAGTAATATTTTGCGATGTCATCATCAATCGGTACCCGATACGAACAAAACTCGAGGGCAATTAAGATGCGGTGAATCCTTACAAACCGAACAAATTGTGAAAATTAAAGCTATAAACTGTAAATTAAATTAAATACAAACTACAGATCTTTAAAATTATTCTTTATTATTATTTTTGGATTTTCTAGTTTAATTTTATCTACATTAAAGTTAACTACAGAAACTGAAAAACAGACCCTCACAAGAACAATGTATACGAGTACACTGAGGCATACATGCCCGATCTTTAATAAATTACAAAAAATTCTTATCTTTTAGTTCATTACTACTCTGATATTGTCGGACAATATTCATTTCTTTATTTTTTTTAATGTATATATATTGATTTATTAATAATTATTGACCTCCGATTGTAAAAAAGTTGACAATAAATAATTCAATAATAACTACGTAAAAAAATAATTTAAAAAATCAGAAGTTATTAGTGAAATAACATTTTACGCACTTTTAAATATGTGTATATGAAAGTTAATGGGCGTACAAGGAAGTCATGTGGTATCCACATCGGATTTTTTAGGTTTAAGTTAATTTTACTCTTTGGGTTGGTTTGTTTCTCCCTAGTAACAGTAGGTTACATCGGAATTATCATATTTTACTGCGTTACTGTTTTGGGGTTTCTGGAACTATTTTCTTGTGTACAATTACACTTCGACCCTGAGTGCATGTTTTTGTGTGCTATTTCCATCCGAATTAATTTAAAAAAATTATTATCTTGTGCGAGTCTCGTCGCTAAGGTTTGTTGACCCTCACAACCGTGGGCCACGGAGTAATTTTTTTATATTATTTCAAGCATCTATGTACTTTTGTTGTTAGACGGGTTTATTTGACTTTGACCTAACGGTTTACTCTCAGAACCTTTTTTCACGCGTTTAAGTGATTTAGACCCTGATTAATTCTGTAATTTCATTTCTTGATGGTTTGTATATAACGGCTGAATAAGTTTGTTTACCTTTCGAGTTAGATAATTTTCGTTAGTGTAAATTCAACATGTCCGATTTTGAAAACTACAGGTCTTGTGACGATCATTCTCAGACCTAGGCGGGTAGAGAAGGACCTGCGGAGAGCAGTTAGTTAGTTCTGTGAAACTTTATCTGGTGAAGGTGAGCCCGGAGAAACGGTGCGACGCACCGTTTACCTTCGCCGTCGACACGTGGTTCACGTTCTTCCGTGGCGATAGCTGGAGTTGGCGGTCGTGCGACGGACTCTTCACCGGTTGGTTTGCGTGGTTTTCTCCCGCCACCAGCCCATTCGGTCGCCCTAAAACATAAGACCGAATGTCTGTGCCACAAACGGCTACTGCGTCTCGAAACAGTTAAGCGACCAGTGCTAACGCTTAACTGTAGGAGCTATCCTACAGTTAACCTAATTGCGTGAGCGGACTAATCGTAGTGCCACACACCACTCACTTGAAATATATTATATAAAAAAATGGGTAGAGGCGAACCCCGGCGACTAATAAAATATATGACACGAAATATATTAATTTACATCGTCAAGGCACCAATTCGCTGCCACGCCTAGGTCGCTGAATGCCACAAAGTACCAATACACCATATTAAAGCGCTTGGAGCTTTATTGGCTGGTGACCAGCCATCACTCTCGGGTAGCTTCCCACGGCAGCACGCTAGGATCATTTTTTCCCGATAAACTACTGATGCCGACTGAACAACGCAACGGCATCAAAAAAATCCACACGGTCCGACAATAAGGTTCTCGCCACACTGATTGGCCAATTTTCCCTTTGACCTGTAAGTTCCAGGGTGGTCTGAGTTCTCCCACCCCCCCTACCAAAGCTGGGCAGTCGAACATCATGTGTTCGTTCGACAGGACCTCCCCCCCCCCCACAGATGCACAGCTCATCAGCTGCCAGGCGGAACCGAAACAAATATTGATTCAAATTGACATAGTTGTGAGCACCTGGGCACCCGTTGTCCATAAATACAAACTCGAGGCATACCATCCCCCCAGATTCCGTATAAACTTGTACAGGTATCTTCCCTTAGTCGTGGTGTCCTATTCCAGCTGCCGTGCTTCCATCGCGAGGCTCTGCAGCCTCTTCCGTAGGCGAAGGATAGGCGACTGAACGAAATTTAGATCCGGTACATTGTGATCACCGTTCCGCTCCGGTACTGGCCCGGCTCGAAACCGCATCCCAAATTCCACGGCCTCCCGGCCTCTTTGTAATTTCCACACGGCTGCTCGAACTTTCACCGCTAAATCGTTTGGGAGAGCCTTTCTCAATACGGCGGGTGCCTCGTAGGAGGTTGTTTTAAAAACACCAGTGCATACAATTAAGGCTCTGCGCTGGGCATCCTTAAATTTGGAAGAAGTGCTCTCTCTATTCATATCCGACTGTCATGTTGAGCCAAAAGGGTCTTCGGGCCACACAGGAGTTGTCTTCCCTTGAACCAGGTTTACTCGGGTCTCGTAAAAAGAGTCGGCCTCTGACACGAGCTTGCGGAGACGCGCTGGGAAAAGAATTGAATGACTGTGACCTCATCAGACTTTCGGAGAAGAAATGGCCAGCGAATATGACAAGGGGCCTTCGTCGAATCCGCAATATCTTTTCTGTAGAAGAGAACGTGGTGAAGTTTGTTCATTTGTCCGGGCGGCACCAGGACGGACACTGCAATGCAGTCTACCTTAGCTATTGATTTAATTCGTCTCCAGGGGATTAAGGCCGGCGAACTCACCAAGGAGGACATGATGATTACGGGGAGCACTTCTTCGGTGCCGAGTGCGAAACGCTATGCAGTTCACTTCGCATCGGTGGAGGGTGGACCGGCTTTCCTGAAGGCGATATTGACGGACATCTGGGTGGTAATGAATGCGTCGGTGACGTTGTAGTTTATTCTTCCGAAGGGGAAGCTAGGACAGAATATCTTCAACCTGGTGGCCTACGTCGGCAGAGGACACGGTGAGTCGGTGAAGGTTCTAGCTCCCTCCCAAGCGAGCAATACTCTGGTATCATCGACGCCTAGGATTGCGAAGTCTACCCCGGCGATTGATGAAAGCCGCACTATGGTAGTGAGAACAGTCACATGCCGACCTGCTCAAGCAAATGACGGGACGGAGACTGTCACCACGGAAGAAGGGGGTCAGGTTCTCTCTCTCCATCGGGGTAAGGATGAAGAACTCTGCATCTTTGGAACTTCGGGTCACGGGGGAGACGCAGGGCAGTAGTCCATATTAACAGCGATAAGGCAGGCACATCAGAACATGACACGGCAAGCGGTGGCTTGAGTGCCGGGCGAGCCGGCGGAGTTTAAGATAACATCGCTGCGTCCCGCATTTGGAAACAACATGAGTGTTACAATCATTACTAGTCACCGAGTGCCGGTTAAACTAACGGAAGGACGGATCAAGATCGGTTAGGTCCACTGCCGGGCTCTGATACGGGAGGCTACTGACAGATGTTTCAGATACTGAGCGGTGGGCCATATGGTCGCGACGTGTACTGGTACGAACAAGTCGGGACTTTGTTACAACTGCGACAAGCTAAATCATCGGCGGTCGCATTGTGCGGCTCCCGCCGCCTGTTCTGTTTGTGGATTGGAGGGCCACAGAGCGAATAGATGCAACACTAACATGAAGTTCCTGCAGTTTAATTCATACAGATGCCGGAGAGCTATGGACCTCTGTTGGGAGTCAGCCGTTAGGAATATTGTTGATGTGGTCTTGCGAAATCCAATGTGATGTCTGTGGAGGGTGACAGAAGGCTGCAGACAGTTCAGCCTCTACAGCTATTGGATTTCCAGCTGCAGGAATACCGCTTACAGAAAGTGAGGCCGGAGAAGGGTACGTATGAGACGACCTGGGTGAATTGGTGATGTACAGCTGTTACCACTCGCCAAATGCTAGCATTCATTGCTTTGTTGACTTCCTGGATGTCTTGGTTGAGGAAATCAGCAGACGTACAGGACGAAATGTGTTGATGGCAGGGAACTTCAACGCGAAGAACCATGACTTCTCAGGTGCTGTCACATCGCTCAGACACCTGAGCGAGAGGGCTAGCTCACTTGGATTAGTGCGCATCAACAGAGAGGATACATTCACTCGGGGCAGTTAAGGTTCAGCGATAGATTTGGCATTTGTTGGAGATGAAAGAGTTAATGTTTAAGGGGCTGGAGGATTTTGCAGGAGAAGTCCCTGTCAGACCACTCACATGATTCAATTCAAATCCAAGGCTCAGTCCAGACTCGTCCACTGAACAAGGTTGGGCACCTCGAAAAGGGGGTGCGAGTGGTTTGCGGAGGAGCTGATACGTGTCGTATCTCGGATGTCATGTATGGACTCAAGACGGAAGACACACACGTACTGCAGTAGCTCAGCCATAGACCTTCTACACAAGCGGTCCTGGGCCAAGAAGAGGGTCAATCAGCGGGCCAATAGGCGAGGGGACCTCGCAAGAATCGCCACCTCATATGGTGATTATGCCGAGGCAAGGACTGAAGGAAACGATCAAGAATGCCAAAAAAGACTTGCTGGCGCAAACTCTGCAATGACATAGACAATGAACCCTAAGGTAGGGGTTACCAGTTAGTGACTGGGAGGTTTGTTCGACCCCTCCCTGTACTACAGAGGCCAGGCGGGATGCCCCAGGGCTGGGTCCTGGGCTCTCTGCTGTGGAACACTGTCTATGACGGAGTACTAAACTAGAATACCCGGCGGGGGCGACCGCCATCGCTACGCCGATGACCTGGCGTTGGTGGTGTTGGTGGCGCAGACGGAGGAACAGGCAGTGCTCGCTGCGAATGATACTATCACCACTGTCTCTAGTTGGATGGACAGCAAAGGGCTACTGATTTTTCATGAGAAGAGCAATTTCATCATTATAGCAGGGAGGCGCCACCTAAGAACAATCTCTATCACAGTCATAGGGAAAATGGTCCAGCCACGGACTACCGCCAAGTACTTGGGAAATATGGCTGGACCGTCGAAGGAACTTTGCTCCTCACATCCGGGAGATGTGTGAGAAAACGGGTCAGATGATCACACCCCTTAGTAGACTGCTTGCGAATACTGGGGAACCCCACTCGTCCAAACGCAGACTGTATGCTCATATTACCAACAGCGATACGGGGCTCCGGTGTGGTGCAAAGCGGTCGCAATTGGAAGGAAGAGGCAGCGCCTTGAAAGCATGCAGACGCGGATGGCCTTGAGAGTGGCGTCAGCGTCGCCTTTGTCTCGACCGAGGCAGTCATGGTCATTACGGGTATGCCTCCTTTCAAAAACTGGTGAAGGCCCGTTCCCTAATATATCAAGGAGTATCCAAGGAAACCGCGTTCGCTGCGGTGCTACAGGATTGGCAAGACGGTGGGATGCGTCCACCAAAGGCAGGTGGACCCATCATCTTATTCCGCGGATTGGACCGTGGTCCGGGAGGCGGTACGGTGAGCTAAATCTTTGGCTCACGCAGTTCCTGACCGCCCACGGAACCTTCCGGGCTTAACTGCACTGGTGGAGAAGGGTAGACAACCCGGGTTGCCACTACTGTGGAGAGATCAAGACGTTGTCTTCCACTGCCCAAGGTGGGAGGAAGAAGGGCGTGCTTACGCGGTGGCCATAGGGTTAACCGATGAGGACGGTGTTACAGCGTTAATTCTTACTAGCGAGGCGAGGTATAACGCGTAGCTGACTTCATAACGAGGATTCTGCGCCGGAAGGACAGAAGCAAGGGGTTAGGGACAACCTCGGGTGGAGCTGCCGTCGTCGTGTCTTCACGGATGGGTGGTGGCGAGGAAGTCCGGGAACTCCTGATCCCCTGCGGTAGCAAGACTGGGTCCTGGCGGTGCTTCCCTTCGGGGTTGCTCCGCTTGATGCAGGCAATAAAGGCCGAGTCTCGATTCCGGAGGTAGGCGGGTGGTCGGGAACGGCATAGCCAGACCGCTCACTATTCCTCTCCCGTGATTTGAGACGGTGGCACCTGCCGGAGCTGTTCTACGCTTAATTGCGGATCCGGTTCCAGAAGGCGGAAAAAAAAATATCTCTGCGTAATGCCTCTACCATAATATAATAGGGTCGTTCGGAAGATTCTCGCCTGACAGAGATGGTGCAAGTACGACCAAATAACTGTGCTATTTGTCAAGTATTATCCTTTAAGTGGCACGGTGCTAAGTTTCAGACGCATAAGTTTAGTTACTTGTTTGTACCGATCCGATGAAGTAAAGCATATCTTGACGTTTTATGAATAACCGATAAATCGTTGTAGTCGATACGGTTATATGTCGTTACAAATTTTTTTATTTTAAAAGGTTCAATCCCAACGGAGATACGAAAAGAGATAGATTCCATTTTAAAAGGATTCTTCTCTTCTTTTTTGACGGTAAAAAAGCGGGCTGCTGAATTTTAACGCGGTTGTACATCCGTTCAAGATGCTCGCACACACGTCTCGGGATGTTGATGTATAACTCCTCCACCTTCTGTGCTTCTATGCGCACCACATTCACTGGATTCGGCTCCCAGCGGTTGTTTCCTTTTCCCAAATCTGAAGAAATTGCTCGCTGGAGGCAGATTCACTTCAAACGATGAGTCAACGTCGAGACTTCATCGTTCGGCTGAACCGTTGAGCCGAAACAGCCGAGAACATTCCGAATTATATTGCTATATTCCTTTTGTTTTTCAAAAAAAAAATTTAACATCAAATGACGTTAACGACGAACAAATCTGCAAATCACATTAATTTCGTATCGGACAATATTTTTTTAAACAAAACATCAACGAAATGATAAATCGAGAAAGTACTTCCCAATTAAATACCGTGCATATAAAGAATAATAATAATACTATAATAACTGTAGTTTGACAAAGATAAATAATCCTACCGACTGAGCGACTCGGTCGGTTACAGGTGAGCGAATCAAATTCACATATAACCTCTTTTTAATAAAATAAATAGATCGTAAGAAGTTTTGACTAGATTTAAAAAAGTTTAATATTATCGGCAGAAAACCAAAGATACTGTTGAAGCGAGTAACAAGAGGACGAAATATTATCGGGTAAATTTTACAAGGAAAAACGGAAGGAAGTACAAAGAAAAGAAGACACGAGTAGAGTTCAGAGAAAAACTGCTAGAACTTATAACAAAAAATCGAAGGATCGCTTCAACTTAAAAACCACAATCGCTAGACAGGTACCCTAAACTACTTTATAATTAGAGATTGATTTTCAGTCGGATCTTATTATTACTAACCCCTTTCGTTTTTATTAACGGTCTTAAATTACGTTAATGAGCTAGGAAATACTTACAACGAACGGGATGACGGTGGAAATATTTCGGCGACCGTAAGACATTGCTGTACTATAATTTACAAATATTTTAAACTAGTTTTCTGATTTTTAGATATTTTATATACAGAATATAATAAATTACAGGAGACGTTTTAATCGATTCTATGTCATTCACCGTAAATTTAATACTTATCGTTTAATATAACGTATACTAGATATGAGAATATCGCAGATAACAGAAGCCACAGACATGTAACAATTAAAACCGTAGCGGTGAAACGATCACGATCACGTGACTTTGAAATATGACGTCAAAAAGCCTGGCAAAATATCAAAGACAAATTCTCTCCCCAAATTTCTCCCCGCTATATTTTATTTTTCACCCGCACGTATTCTAAGTAAAACTATTAAAGCTTTTCGTTACGTAAACGTTAATAGATCAACTAAAATTGTATTTAGAGCAGACGCAATGTATTTTGATTAATCAACCGATTGTATAAATTGAAAAGGAGCTTATAAACTGATTTATATATGCGACATATAATTCGGTTAATTAAACGATATGACATAGAATCGATGAAAACGTCGTTAAGTATATAAAATAGTAGTCGCTGTTCGATAACTTATTATCATATTTATTCAGAATTTCCCATCGTTCTAGCGTGAAACTGGGACTATATTTTTCAACACGCGATACCACGTCGTGAAATTCGGATCGTAGCAGCAAAACACTGACGTACATATTTTTATATTACAAAATAAATACTTATCTATTAATTATATTAAAATAATAAACCTCAATAGATCACGCAAATTAAACGCTACAAATTTCCAAATTCACAACCGAACATTTTCAAACCGATAACTTATTTCCTTTTACTTCGCGGATATAATACGTCTCTATGCAGGTACAGCTGCAAAGCTAAGAACAGCAAGAACGGCGACGTTTCTCATAAATTTCGACGTTTCATGACCCTTTCAAAACAAAAAATATAGAAATTAGTGGAAGATGTACGTACATCTTTTAATCGCCACAAGTCGACAGAAAATTTGTATCTAACATCTTACACGCCTTTTCGTACATTAGTTTGAGAGCCGATTTCAAATACGGTATCGAAATTGTGTTACCGCGTTAAGGTTTTACGTAAATCGTAATTTGTAAAAAAAGTTTTTAAATAAACTCATTTTGATCGACTACCGGTTACAATTAATAATACTTCCTGTATTTTTACCGGTAGCGGGGGCGAGAAAAAGAATCGTTGAATCGGACGAACGATTCTTTTTTACGAATCCTTTCTTAAAATCGAATCGAAAGAATCGATTCCAGAAAAAGAATCGTTTATCCCACCGCTACTACCCGAGTAATAGGCGGAATATGAAGCGATCATTGTGGCTCCCGTCAGATCGCGATTTCCTAAGTACTGCGAACGACGGATAGTGAAACGACTTAAGACGCCCACAAAACGATAAGAATGGGAACGGAATCGACTTCTCTTCAGCGATACCACAATAAAGGAAGTGAATTTCTTGAAAGCATTGTTATTCGGAAGACGACGTGGAGATTCGGCTCATCGATATCGAGATGAAACAACAGTCCGAACAGTATATGCAAACACACAGACACACACACACACTCGCCGAGCAAGCCTAAAAAAATCCAAACAAATTCGAATAACAAGATTATGGCTACCGTGTTTTGGGGCCGAAAAAGAGTTTTGTTGGCAGAATTTATGAAGCCAGGTACGACAACACTGAAAGCTTAGAAAAGCGATAAAAAATAAACCAGCGAGCGAAAATAACAGATGGGATCATTTTTTTGTACGGCAGTGCACAACCTCCCGCCGTGCACTGGGCGGGGTCTAAGTCAAGAAGTAATATAAAAATGTATATAACGTTTTAAAACGCGTTGGAAATTCCTTTTTATAAATAACATTAACAAAAAAAATCCCTTCCGGTAGACCTATATAAAAAAAAAACGGTAAATATTATTTCAATAATACAGGTAGAAAAGATTCTTCAATGCATAAAACTTAGGTAGATAAAGAAAAAAACACATTCGAATTATTTTTCTTTGAACCAAAAAGGGAAACAGAAATAGAACAACCGAGACAAGATAGATGCACAAAAATAAACACAGCTGAAGAAATAAAAAAAATCGGCGACAACAATATATTTTAGAAAGAGAAAAATACATTATAGATTAGGCCTAAATCATAGAACAAAATAACTCGATTAATGGCAAAATAAATTAAATACGCTAAATAATAATAATAATCGGAAGTAAAACGTAACTGTTTTTTTCTTCAATTACAATAATTAAATTACTGATTTTTTTAAATTACAAATTAAGAAAAATTAGTTTTGAAGATCGATTTAAAAATTCAAATATATTTTTATTTCTTTCAAATTTACGAACGATCTCATAACATTTAACTAAGTTGTTAATTTACTTGATAAAATAAATGAATTTATTACAATAACTAAAAAACAAAAAGGCTCGATGGAGTTGGATTTTCGAGGGATCACACAATTTTAATATAGCCCTTCTTCCGATAATAAAATTTTCTTATTTAAAAAAAGTACATAATTTGTTTAACTTTACGATTTGTTAATACGGTAGAAATAAATTAGCATAAAATCAAATATATTGAATCTAAAGGCGTTATAAAATTATTTATTTACTTAGCGAATAAGGGTAATCTGCCCGATTACAGTTACTTAAAAGAGATGAAAACTTCCATACCTCACTATAATCAAGAACTTTCCGGATGAAAGTTAGAAACCCTCTCGCTCCGCCATGAACGACGGCAAAAGTTTAGATAAAAAAACATAATATTTTGGCAAATTCAGACATAAACGCAAGAAATATTTAAAAATAATATAAACGAAGTACCAAAATTGAATAGCAGTAACTTAGAAAAATTAGACGGAACCCTAACTTAATCGTAAAGTTATAAAACAGATACCGCCACTGTTTAAGGAAAAAATAATAATTTGAAATTCTTTCTAGGATGAAAAAGTAAAAACGTTAACGCAACTACTTTTTTTAAAATGCGGGATGTATTAGACAGTAAGATTATTTCCATCCGGAAAACTTATCGTATTTTGATCCGTCTTTTAAGTCCAACTTCAAATCCTAGTAAAGGCGGTTACTTTTATAGGGATTTGAATACTATATCGTGGATATCGGTGTTCTTTGGCGCGGTCGGGTTTCAATTAACCACACATCTCAGAAACGGTTGACCTGAGACTGTGGAAGACTACACTTCACTTACACTCATACATATCATCCTCTGAAATAATACCAGACGGTGATTCCTGGAGGCTAAACAGGAAAGACAAACAGAAGTAATTAAAATAATATTTTAACAATCGTTCGCAAATATTAGGATATAAATCTTCACGCCAAAACCAAAAAGGTTGTAGGAAACCCGACACGAAATATAAATGACTTATTATTCACCGCAGAGAATTGGTGAATAATAAAGGTCGTAACTCACACAGAAAGTAACGCTGTTTAGTGAATTATATCTCAGGTGCTTTTTCATGTCAGTCATAAGAAAAGTGGTACAAACAGTGTAAGCCAACAAATTAATGTCATGAAATAGTGTTTTATATATATATATATCACGGTTCCACACATTAAGTTGTCTCAGTCGATTCGTTCGAGAGTTCAAAGAAACTTGTTAGAAGAAAATCCTCTTCTAAAGATCGTTTGTAAATCGTTTCATTTCGAGAAACAGTAACATTCCACGGCCTCCAAGATCCCTTGATCTTATAACCTATGACATACGATTTATTTTTCTACGGTCACCTTAAAAGCGGTTATGTTGCGATATATCTGCTACAACGGAAGAACTGAAAATCAATATGCGAAAAGGAAATCGTCAAAATCCCCGCGCAGAATGTCACGAAGGAACTGCATGAATGTCTGGTAAGAGATTGACCTCGCCCGAAATAGTCATCTTCATGAAATAAATTTAGGGTACCATCTTACGACTTTAAAATATATTGAAGAACGCCTTAAACAAATGTCGAATGACAATTTTTATCTTAAATGTACGTTATGTAGTATTTTGTACTATTAAATTTCATAATGAAATATTTTTTGAAAATATTTTTACGGCTAAATTTTCCCGTTTCCCTGATATTTTCCTACGGAAAATTGCGGGTATACTCAAGATAAAAAAACGTAACGCAAAAATTATAATTAAAAGATCCAAATAAGCAACTAAAACGTAGCAAAATAATTAACGACTTGTATATTAAATACACAGACGAAGATAGCGTTCAACGAAATAAATAATACATCGATCGAAATTCACGTAACAGTTTAACAGAATATAATTTATAATATAGATATTTCTAATTTATTTTTTTTAGTAAAAAATAGCCGTCTATAATTTTAAACTAAGTCGTTACCTGTTTTTTAAATAAAAAAAGTTTATGATCACAAATAAGATTGAATAAAAACTACGAATAGTTCGTAGTAACAACTACGATAATAAAAATGTTGAACGAGTCGATTCAAATTACGATTTACATCATTTAAAGCGATAAACTAATTACTTTTTTACAGAATCAATCAAATTCGATGCTACTCTTCGTTTTTTGTGCGTTTTTTTTAACCTCAGCACGTTTACAATATCCTACGATACGATAGTTTAGGACGGCGTTTCTTAACCTGGGGGTCACGGTGATGTGATAAGAGGGGTAGTGAAATTAGCCTGTAACTTTACACATAAACAATAACGAAATCATTTTACGAGGAAAAAATCGTTGGTTATAAAAATTTTACTTAAATTTGTAAGTACATACATATAGAAAATAAATTATCGAGATAATCGCATTTGTTTTTCGTGTAAAAGTTTCTCCATACGCGACTCCATGTTAGAAACACACAAAAGCAAATGTTTTTAAGTAAAAGAGGATTCCTACATTTCGTATTTAGCGCAACCGTAGACGCAATACCCTTTTCATACAGAAGTAAGAGAGGACGAAAGGGATTAATATTTTCAACGCTTCTGCGACTAAATTTCCGCACTCACTTCGACTAGCAAACCAAAATGTACGTAAATCTTCAGATGTGAATTGTAGTCGTAACATTTTATCGGCAGACATTTCGACGAGCCGGTCGTGAATATCATCGGTAACTTAGCGGCTCGTTTTCATTTAAATGGATTCGGTACCGGTTTCTTCGAGAAATCATTTTTATCTTCCGAGATATAGTCGGCCGACTGAATTTTTTTTACGTTCGAACAAGACGCTCTCACAGCGAATATTATGCGAGGAGGCCAAATTACAAGCAGCGGATACACGTCAAGTCGGAACCAATAAATCGCTCGTGTTTGTACGCATCATATGTGCACGTTCATACCCGTCGCTATCAACGAAGCTAAATAGTTTTTACTAGTTTTCATCGGCTTTGGGGTTGGAGGGTCGCGGAATATTCATTATTAATTTTTTTTTAACTTTTTGGAGTTCGTGGAGCTAATAAGCTTGAGAACGATCGGTTTAGGATGTCGTAAATATCGTATACGATGTGTAAATAACGAAAGTATGTATGTCGTAAATATCGTATATCTTTCGTACATTCCAATCTTTGTCTTCCACTACGATCGTTTATCTTTTACACGTCCGTTTATCGCTAAATAAATTAAATCCGTTTGCCTTAACGCAAAGAACGCTAACTAGTTCCTCTGCTTAAATTTTAACGCGCATTTCAAACTCCATTATTATCTTTCTTTCTGGTTTTTCAATGTCCAAAGTGCTATAATGTTTTCAAGGATGTCCATTACTTTTTGCACATTCTCCTTGTTAAAGCAGACCTGCTTTTGAAAATTGCACTTTACAACTGAAATTCCCGCTTCTGTGAATTCGTTTTTTCCATCTTTACATTTTACTTTTCATCATCTTCTTTGCGATTAAATTTCATTACGTTTATTAATTTTCAAAGTAAATTTCTCTCTTAACTGTAAATTTATCCTATCTATATTTTCTGTAATTCATCCGTTAGTTTTTGCCAAAAGAATAGCGTTTTGGCAGCGAATTTTTTATATTTTTGGGTTTTTTCCTCGGTAAGTTAATCTATTTTCATATTTTTCATTAAATTCCTTTATCGTTTCTACTATGAACTTATCGAAAAGCAATTAAAACCTGCATTTCTTCGCCTTCCCTTTTCCTCATCACTGCCTCTTGATTCTTCCCTATATTTCGGTCAAATTTTCTTAAATTTTTTTAGCGCGTACAGTTTCCTTCTAATTAAATGCTTTTAATTATAAAATTATATTTATACGTATACAGGATAACGCACGAAACGATCCGACATTTATTTTGGCGATAATCGTTTAGGATTATAATACTTAATATGTTTTCGCATTATAATAGTTAATAATGCGTTTCACGTTGGCAGAAGCGACGGCAGTTCATGAATACTCCGAGTGCGCAGTTCGTGTATCGTTCCAAGATGGCTGACAAAGGAAGACTGACTGTTGAACAGCGCGTAGAAACTGTGTTTTTTTTAATGAAATGAAAGGAGTGGTCTTTACTCAAAGACGATTTCGTGCTCGTTTTTAAACTCGGTGGTCACCATCGTTTAAAACAATGCAGACTTTACGAAAAATTTAATAGCGACGGTTCAGTATTTGAGTAAGCGCGAACGGCCGGCCGATGTCCGTTCTCCACAGATGTGGAAACTGTCAGACCGGCGTCGCGGAGGAGCATGGCCAAATTAACAAGAAAAGCAGCAGCACAACTTGGGATTTGCACGACGAATTTTAAAAACAGATTAGCAAAAATGACAGCTCCTAAATTAACGGTCGACAACAAATATTAAAGAATGGCATTCGCTGAACGGGCTGTGAACCAAAACGTATTGTCGAACGATGTTTGGTTTTCAGATGACGTCTGATAATTTCACAGAGACGAGGTTGTTAATAATAGAATGTGCGTTTTTGGGCTTCCGAAAATCCACACGTGCTTCATGAAAAGGTGCATCACGCTCCAAAAATTACGCTACGGGTCGCAACCTCAAGTCGCGGGTAATAGGGCCATTCTTTTTGAACAGACAGTGAACAGTGAACGTTACCTAAACGTGCTTCGTAATAATTTTGTTCCCCGGCTTCTTGCAAAATGGTTTCGATTAGAAAAGGAGTGGTTCGTGCAGATTGGAGCCAGACCGCACTCGACTAATGTTGTTTTAGATATTCTGCGTGAAACTTTTAACGCAAATGTCTCTTCAAACCGATCTCCTAATCGTTTTGCGTGCCGACAGAACCGGCTCCCGAACAGTCCTGATTTGAATCCGTGTGATTATTTTCTTTGGGGATTTCTAAAGGTAAAGATTTTCCCTAAACATCTTCGTACAGTGACGGTGCTGCGAGGGCTGATCGCTGAGGCGTGCGACGAGATAACCGAGGAATGTGTCGTCGAGTTAACATAGGAGTTACTGTTGAAGAAGTTGCTAGACGTGATGGTGGTCGTATTGAAAATGTGATAAACAGAACATAATCTCCAGGTATATATAGTAAAACATTATATTTTAGTTTTGTGTATTAAGATGCAGATAATTTTTTTTAACAAAACCAAATGTCGGATCATTTCGTACGCCACCCCATAAATAATTACAAAATATATATATATACAAAAAGTGTTTTTATTACATTACTTCTTTACCTTATTATCAGATTTCACTAAAACCAAATACGGAAGTAATTCATTTACTTTATATTTTATTTTAAGTGCTATCTGTCAGGCAGTGATTATCTCTTTAAAATGTTTGTTGCACTTATATCGGTTTAAATTAATTTTAGATCGAATCTAAAATTAATGTATTTTGCGATTAGTAAAACCGTTTATAATTTAAACCGATATAAGTACAACAAACATTTTAAAGAGATAATAACTACCCGACGGATAGCATTTAAAAGAAAACGTAAACTAAACGTATTACATCCGTATTTGGTTATAGTGAAAATCGTAAAGAAATAAGATGAATACAACCGGTTAGTTAAATAAAGGTTCAGCGGCACTTAAAACCAGTTAGGGTTGTCGATCGTGGCAGGGCGAGAAGCTGGAAGCGCTTTCTAGTCTTACACTAAACGTTTAATCAAATTGCAAACGTCCTTGCCCTATAAATTTTATTTCGCTCGTCGTATTAGATCTAAAAGGATTTGATGTACACAGTTATAATCGCATTAATATTTAACAGCTTTCAATTTTACGTACAGGGAGAAAATAAAAAAGATATATATAAATAATATTTTTAAAAAACGTACAATTATTAATTTTTTTATAACCTCTCACCAATAATCTACCTCGTTTGTTAAAAATTGATTTTTAAAGGAAAAATTGATTTTTTAGATTAAAAATGTTAACTTTTTATCGTTCTTAAGGTAATTATATCGGACAAACGATTAATCGATCGATTAATTTTTTTTTTATATTAAAAAGAAATCATTAATCTAGCTTTAAACTAGCTTAATTAACTTAATTTAAAAGACATGATACACTAAAATTTTCTTTACGTATTAAATTTCGATTTTAAATTATGAATTTTTTATAATACCTAACATTAGTCTGTGCAATTCGCGAGATAAAATTTACTTTTTTACGAAATATAACAACAGAAATTTGTAAAAAACGTATTTCGTTGCAATATCATATTTACTACCTACAATTCTTCATTTCGTAACCGACGTAAGAAAAATATTAACGTATAGCCGATATCATAACCGGGAGAGGTAAATTCTGCATCTGAGCGGACCGACTTTCTTTTTTTAACGATTAAAAATTCGCCGCATAAGCTTCGAAGCTTGCGCATGAGAATACGAAACGGAAATTTGTAGGCGTATGAAAAACGCTACGCCTGACCGGGATTCGAACCGGGGACCTCCGAAGGAAACCCGATTAATTAAAAAAAAAACTATATCGTTATTATTTTAGCTAAAAAAACCCGTCGTTTGGGAAAAGTGTAATCTACAAATAACAATCGTATAATTAATTCGTAATAACCGTAAGTTATAATCTTACACGTAATTACATCTTATACGTAAATCGATATATCTAAATGCGCTAAACCGAAGCTCGCTTAAAAAACACAAACCGTTGGACCGACTGAAAAATTAATTTTTAATGTACTTATCGAGCTTTTAGGAAGATTTATAGACGTAAACTTATCCGGATAGCTCTATGTGTTAACAGTACAGGAGTCGTAATTTACATCGTTATTTTTCGCGCGATAATGTTTTGAATCTACAACAAAAATAATATTCTGTAACGGACAGTCGCACGGCTCCTGCAAGCGAAAAGGCAAACAAATTTCGTATTTCATTTGTAAACGAATAATAAATAATGTCAGAATAAAAAACTCGATCGAAGAATGATTTGTAAACGGATATTATTAGAGTATATTCGCAATAATCGGGGATTCAGTAATCCGAAACGATTTAAGATTAAGAAATTATGTTTTCGATATCGTAAAAAATATCGGATAGACCTATTCCGAAGACTGGGGATTTTGATCCCCAGTCTTTTCGCTACGTAGGCTTAACGATGATTGAATTTTACCGAAGTAAGAAAAACTACAAAACGAAAGACGCTTACGTATACGCCGGGAAAAGAGAGTCGAATGCCGTAAATCGAACAGATTTAAAAGAAAAGAATTAAAGTAAAAGGTGTTACGTATTAGATAGTGGATACCAGGTGTGAAATTAAAATAAAAACCCTAAAAAAAAAATAATAAAACATTATTCCTTCTGAAGGGGCAGATATATTATCTGTTAAGATATTTCTATGAATACCGCTACTATGAACTCGACCGCTTTAATAAAAAAAAAATACCATGTTAAGAATAACGGCTATATTTTGATGACAACATAACAATAATGAATTATGGTGAATTATCAGGTAACAAGCGATGCAGATCACGGGAAGAAAGAAGGATATTATAACAAAAGGCGACTGATGTTAGTATAACAGTAGCCCGAAGTGACGCCAAGTAACATTTTAATTTCTTAAAATTAACGGCGTCATCTTAGAGGCATCTTAAGGCCTA
The DNA here is from genome assembly GCF_047948215.1 of Lycorma delicatula. Lineage (NCBI taxonomy): Eukaryota > Metazoa > Arthropoda > Insecta > Hemiptera > Fulgoridae > Lycorma > Lycorma delicatula. Next base: position 5,929,904 of record NC_134464.1, read on the forward strand.
TTACTATTACAATTTGATTTACGTAACTTAGTATAAGGTACTATTGTCAAGCAAGTTAAAAGTATAAATTTGCATAATAATAGCGGCTTAAAAACATTTTTTAATTTTCCAATCGTCCGAATCGGTGTAACCGACGATTCAAATTAACTCGAATTACCGAGACGCTATTGCAAAGTTATTTCTTGTTAAGAAATGTAAATAAAATGCGTCTCGTTTTTACGTTATACTTTTGTTTGAGGAATTTTCTTTTAACGGATTTATCGACTTCTGAGCTATTTTAACTAGACGCAAATAATTTGCACGGTTGAAACTTTAACGACGGAAGCTAAATTAGCGGCGGGCCTAAATCTACGATCAGAAAATAGATTTGCGGTATTCGCAACTTAGAATTTACGGAAAAAAAGTAATAGGAGAAATAACTAAACCCGATCCCTTTTGAAAAACCTTTACCGATCGACAACTTAACATACGCATCGGAAAAATCATTCGAGCGACGATTTTCACTCGCTAATTTTTTGAAATTTTTAAAGCGCATTCAACTTCCACGGAAAATCGACATTGTTATTTATACGATCGAGAATGAATTTTATTAGAATTTCTAGGAAGTACTTCAAAATTTGAAACGGCTTTTGTAGAAAATAAGTTTTGGAATTTTAATCTCTAATAACGAATAAGATCTTATACCTGAAGGAAAACCGACGGAATGAAAACGAGCCTTCCACAACGAGCTATTTAGATTTCTACCGATTAAAAGTAACATTTTACGAATTATATCGTAACAAAATGTAAAATTTAATAAAAGGACGGAACAGATAACTAAAGCGAACAAGTACGTAACAAGCAAAGAAAAAGAAATTTAAAGCTTTCGACGTAAATTTATGAATTAGAAAGAAATCTAAAAAGCGTTTGTACCGACAATAATCGCTTTATAGTAGGAAAAATAGATGGGTTTTAAATACGGTTGGAAAACGTTCAAAATTATTTCAGTCGACCGAATGTGAGAAGAAAGGTTTCTAACAGGACCGAAGAAAAAAGAAATCTTTTAAAAAAACGAAGAACAAGAGTTTTAGCGAATCCGGTTCTAAAAGGAAGTAGAAAAAAGTTAACAAACACGTATATTAAGAAGATTACGAAGCGCATTAAACTAGCAAAACGACGGATGGCAAAATGGAAATTAATAAAATGACAAAAAAGTACGATATATTTGAACGAGTGAAAAACAACTTGAACAATAAATTAAGAACACATATCTACAAAAAAAGAAAAGGAAAACCGCCGATTAATTTTCATGTAAATGAAGACGGAATATTCCTACTGTAAGATCGTAGATACCGCTTATGACAAAACAGATTTTCCCAGAGCCCGTAAAGATATAGAGTTAGAACGACATATTTTTTCTTACATTACGTTCGTAAACCTCGTTCAAGGACGATACAGAATGCGATCGGGGTAACGAGGAGTACATTTTTTCTTACGACCTAATCGTCCTCGTTCGATATCGTCGAGTGAGGAGTACATATCCTTTAACAGGTCGACAGAATTTTTTGTGCACCGACACGTCAAAAATATACAAACACGTGAAATTTTGTAATGCGGAGATACATTTTTATACAGCTATTACGATTAAGAAACTACACGTACCGTTAAGCGGCGGAAACTAAAAGCGACATCTATACGATCCCTACGTGATCCCTTAATCGGAACTTTTTGAATTCGTCCTGAAGAAACTATTTTACCGTAAGTCTTAGATATATATATAGCCTATATATTGTTTTACACTACAGCCGCAATTACGATACCCTTAATCAACTATATTGTATTTTACATACAAATTATGTTTTATCGATTTTACGGCAAATTAACTGTAATTGCGTTCAGCCTCGTAAAATCAATCTTTACAATTCTAAAGTCTGTTTATCTCGTTTTAAAATCTCCAACGTTTCTGTTCCGTCTATCGATTATAGTTTGCCTCATTTTCCTTTTTTTTTAATTTCCTTCCGATTTTGTTCGACTACACGATCGCATTTAGTTTATTTATCGCCCGATTAGCTCGATTAATCGTTAGCTTGCGTTCAAAAACCCGATCTGCTTGCGCATTATTTAACTAAGGAAATAATCCAAGAAAACTTACGATGGATTTTTCTCCGATTGAAAATCTACCGTGAACTATAATTTCGGTAACACCGTGCGTCCGATTATGTGAAATTATCGCGTTACTATTTTTAAGTAGGATAATTAAAATTTCGGTCACCTCATATCCTTAATAAGCCGTTAAAATCAGAAAAAAAAATGAATGCGAAATCGTTTCTTAAAACTAAATTTCGTTTGACCCGTTACAACAGATTGTAGATATCGATTTCCTAAAATGGAAACGGTTAGATCCTCGCTAGAAAAACAAGCATCTCTTACCAGGATTTATTACCGAGCCGAATATATTTCAAAAAAATCGGTATGCCGTATCCACCAAAATACAAATGATATTTAAAAAAACCGTGAATTTTTCTTGTAACTCGGGTACTTTACACGTGAAACACCAAAACCAAAATCTACAACGGATAGTGTAAAGTATCAAGCGACAAACTAAATATTCGTTTCTATCGATTTATTAAACCGATAGATTAATAAATATACAGAGTGTATCACGAAGTGCTCCCGGTACTTACATCTCTCGTGAAAATAATGTAAAAAGTTCAAATAAACGTACGTCCTAAAACGCTTACTTTGTGAGTTACGGCTAACGAAAGTTTTCGCTCGGATTTCAGCTAGCCCGGTGAAATGACGTCGTACAAAAGTTTTAGGGCGTTAATTAAGGGACAAAATTAGCGATTTCTTATAGGTTTTGACCTGAAAAATCGAATAAAGTAGGTCCCAGAACCGTATCTGCAGTAGTTTTTCATAAATCTGGGGTAAAAACCAGTAAATTGGGGTAAAGTCCCTGTGTTTTTCGCTTGATGTACAACGCCTTTCTTAACGGTTAATAAATACATAAACATTGTAAACAAAATAGTAGAGCGTTTAATTCTGAACAAAACTGTGTAAGTTCAATATAACAAAGAAAACTTGGAAAAACTCGAATCGTATTTAGAAACACGACGTTACTACGTTTGTCAGAAAGCGCTTATTTAATATAACAAAAACCAATTTTTTTTGGTCGTGTGAAAAATTAGAAAAACAAAATTAAATAACGGCGTTCGTAGCCGATACGAATACTGCGTGCATCAAGACCGTTCCCGTTGCAAAAGCCTTCTTCTCTCATGTCAGTACGTTCGCCGTGACGGTGACGATTTCCGAAAACGCACAAACAAGTCGTTCATAATGTATTCCGATGTTTTACCATTGTGTGCACGCTCGTGAACCCACACGCAAGCTAACAAACGTTCTTAGACGGTGGACGCACTCGCATCCGCCATCGTTCCACACTCGACTACGACTAAGATCATTCCGCCACGAATAAAGGCACCAGCAGCAGTGAACGATATCAGCGGTGAGAATTGGTAGCGGCTAGTGTAAACAGACTTCACGCCCGTCCCGGTACGTTATCACACAATTATGTAACTTGTTATTATAGCGTATGTAATTAAGGGAAAATATAGTTAAAATCTGTAAAATTTATAATTTTGCACGGCGTACCTGCGTTAGAATGATTTCGCTGATGCTTTTTTTTATATAAATAGCCTCGGGTACATCCCGAATTAATATCCGACAGTAATCGGCTAGCACGGTAGTAGTATTCCATTTCCCTTTATAGCGGCTTTCCGTCGTCGAATTGTCTTGCTGGAAATGTTCACCGTGTTCGTCACTTAAGTCTCCGAGGTTGTCCGGGGAAAAATCCAGATGCGAGTGGAGGAAATGCATTTTCAAAGACATATTACACCCCACAGCTCTGTATGAAGTAAGAAGTCGATTAACAATATCGTGGCAATCGTCGGATTTTTGTTTGCCGAGAAAGTTTTGCAAACGTCTTTAAACGAAGCCCAAGCTGCACTTTCTACATTATTTAACATCGAGTTAAATACATCATCTTTGACCGACTTTCTTATCTGAGGACCGGCAAATATTCCTTCTTTAATTTTTCCTTCGCTTACATTCGGAAATTTCTGCCTGATGTACAAAAATCCGGGACTATCCTTTTTCATTGTTTTTACAAAATTCTTCATTAGTCCTATCTTGATATGGAGAGGGAGTAAAAATATTTTTTTGTACTGTCCGATTCTTCATCGCTGCTTTTGAAACGTACATTCACAGATACCTTAGGAACCGGATTAATTTCACTGTGAGGTACAGGCCTGATTGCCGATTCCAATGGATATTTTACAGTACGTTTAGATTTTTTAAAATTCCAGACGCACTTCTTAAACCAAAGTAACAATCGGTTACACGATTCTTTGATTCACGCAAAACCAATAGGTACGCGAAACAGCAAAGCCTTCCGTGTACCTTTCAGGCATCCTCTTAAATACACAAAACAATTAGCGCATACTATATGAGGATGCGTCTTATCCTGATCATCAATTTTACACTGAAAGTACAAACGACATGCTTTTTTAATTAAAGGTGTAATGTTTTTTCTATTTGATTTTACGGTAAACTCACGACATACATAACAAAAGGCATCCATATCGTTTACACAATTTCGAGGCGTTACGACATTGCCCTGTTAACAAACTTAAGACGGCAATAAAGACTGAACAAAAATTCATTCCTAAATCCGATGCTTAATATAAACACAGCTGTGATTTCAGCTACATGTTTTGACCTGCACAGACATGATTAATCTTGTCCATGAAGGCTCATTATTCAGTATTAGATACGATGTCATAATATATGATTACGATACGATTTTATTCTTTGCCTAGTATTGTTTATTTATAGTTTACAAATTACGTTAACAAATTAAACAATAAAAAAGCAGCTATCAAAATACAATATAGGAGCTTAAAATGCTACGTTGAAAAGTAAAAAATCCCTTTAATTGAAATTAAAAAAGTTTTCAAAACCGGTGGGCGAAAGAAAGATTCTGAGTTCGTATTCGTTTTCCGCATCAAAAAATCAGATTAAAATGTTTATCGGTGTAACAATTAAAATCATTAATTTTGTTAAGATGTACGTGACGTAATTTTTTTTTTTTGAAAGTATGTTTTATTTAAGTACGACTTTGTTAAACTAAGGTTTTGCGATATTAAATAGTAATAAAGACGCGATACAAAAGTATATGAAACGAGTTGTTTATTTATTATAGGCTATAACGCTATGATTTTCTTTGACGTGGCGCAGTTATTTACGAAAATTATTTCCAAATAGCACGTACGCACCAGTAACTAAAATTCTTTTGAGCTTTGTAGGCCTGCAAAATTACAAAATAAAAATATTAAATTGCACAAAAAAATACATAAAAATAATAAAGAGTTAAAGAAACACGAGTAAAAGTAATATAATTATAATCATTATTAAAGTTATTCTAATAAAAATTACGAATACTATATTAACTTCGTGCTATATTGAACGTAAAATTAATTTAAGTAATCAAAACGTTAATTCGTACTATATTTTATAAACGTAAAACATAAAACGATTTCATACAAAATAATTTATATAGCGGCTCAAATATATATACAGTAGAATAAATAAATCACAATAAGTCAACAAAATTAAGGAATTTAAAAGCCGTTTGTAATCTGATAACTGATTTTAATTATGTTACTTTATACGCTGATTTCAAACACACGGCCACCGTTTTTTTTATCGCGTAAGAACTTTTCACAATACTAACATAATGCATGTATATATTCCTCTTGCTTGGAAAACGTTTATTTATAAAAAAAAGAATAGGATTTAAAAGAATTTTTGTACATTTTCTTACCTCAACGAAGACTTGTACTGCCTGCCTTTTTCTTTTCCTTTCAACGCTTCTCGGGCCACATTTTCTGTTGTAGTCAGCTTGCGGATCGTCTCTACGGATGCCCAAAAAGTAGTCTGCAATCAAGTTCAAATTCCACCTTCCCTGATATCTGCGTTCCATTTCCTTTATCTCTCTTTATTTCTTCCTTTATAACTTTCACCCTGTTCTTCACTTACGGTACCGAGATTTTCGGGGAAGTAATCGATATTAGAATGCAGAAAATGTATCTTCAAGCTTATCCAACAACCCGAGCCTTGGAATTTCACTAGAATATTTTCCACTACACGCATAAGATTCGGGTCCTTATTGTTCCCGAGAAATTTCTTTACGACTTCTTTAAACGCTTTTCATCGTCTTTTTCGATGTACTCCAGTCGGTTTGAAATCTTTAAAAAGTTTACGAATATCTGGACCGATGAAAACAACTTCTTTCACCTTGGCTTCTGTTATGGCATTTGTATTTAAAATATTCTCCTTCTTTAGATAGATTTTATAAATCGTTTCGTCGATCCTCCCTGCTGCCCAAGAAGCATAAAAATTTCCTTTAGGTCACCGCATATCCAATCACGATCGCGATATTTCAGTTTACACAGAACCGCAATTCTAAATTCTCGTAGCACGGACTGTCCTACCGGCACCGATGCATATTTGTTGTCGTTATAAAGAAAAACAGCTTTGAAGCTTCTTTTGGACGAAATAAACGTCTTCCGTTTACTCACGTCATCCTTTACGTTCGACTGCTCCATTACACCAGGAATATTGTTACGATAAATTAATCTTCCATCTACTGAAAAGTACAAAGTAAAGACTATTTTCTGTAGCCCGAGAAAGAAGTGCCAGGGGCAAGTAAGTTTTTTTCTTTTAATCTAGATTCTAAAGGTTCTACTGAATTTTTAGGCAGACCTCTGACAGTCATTCGGTTCACGCTGTGAAAAACTTTACGGTTCAGAACTATCAAAAATTAAATGAACATCATCATTATCATCGTCATCATCCTAAAACCGTTTCGGAAACGTTCTGGAACCCAAGGTACAGAGGTACAAGGCGTATTTCCGAACGACAATTTTGATACGCAATTTCTTTCTTATTTTTTAGATCGAACTCTTGTACGTTACAAGAACAAAAGTAGCAATCGTCTCCATCCAGATCATCGGTAATCCAAACCGAAAAGACTTTTTCTTACCTTCTGTCGATTTACGTAGAACAACTGTACGAAGGGCCTACGTCTTATCTTGATCGCCAAATTTTGCCCCAAAATAGGCGTAGTACACTTTTTTAACAAAGTCTGTAATATTTCTTTGCCGTTTCTTCACCGCAACTCTCCGCAAATGTAACCGAAGTTATTAGGTGAATTAACACGACCCTTTGAAGCCATTTCGAGATATAAAAACACAAGGACAGCGCAAACAGAATAACTTCAAAAAATAAAAGAAAATTAGTACGCTGCACAAAATGTTTAGAACTATTTAACAATAGCAAAACCGTTCGACACTCTAATTGCATATGATTTATTTTTATTTCGGTAGAGTGAAAGGGAGTAGAAACGAGTGAGTCATCGCCTTAGCTATAGCTTGACAAAAATGACTCGGGAAGTCGCTCTAATTAATCGTATTACATCGTAAGAACCAAAATTATGAACGCTACTCGTATTCATTCCAAATAACCAAACTAATTACAAAGTATCAAAAAAATTAACACAGGCCTAATTTTCTATTCGACGTTTTATAAATAAAATATATTGATTATCAATTTTGAGAATAAAAAATTGGTTTTATGAAAAAATGGTTCGCGATGGGATTTCTTTTAATATTTTTCCTGAAACCAGCTCACAAAAGTCTATAAAAATCAGTTATTAGTTTTCAAACAACTTTTCCCATTGTCGATCTGCGTAATTAATAATTAAAGACAAATTTAAATAATAAATAATAACAAAAATAAATAAATACGGTAGAATAAACGATTATAAAAAAACTAATAATATAAATTCAAGTCTGTATCGTTTTGAGGTTTTACTTTTGACGCAACCAGTAGCAGGTGTAACACACGCCAGTTATAGGAGTACGGTTGAGGAGGCAAGTAGTAGAGGCAGCTTGTAGGTCGGACCCGCCTTTAGATTTTACATATAGTTGCCCTACTGAATCTTTCTTTTTCCTGTTTAGCCTCCGGTAACTACCGTTTAGATAATTCTTCAGAGGATGAATGAGGATGATATGTAATGAGTGTAAATGAAGTGCAGTCTTGTACATTATCGGTTCGACCGTTCCTGAGATGTGTGGTTAATTGAAGAAACCCGACCGCCAAAGAACACCGGTATCCACGATCTATTATTCAAATCCGTGTAAAAATAGCTGGCTTTACTAGGACTTGAACGCTGGAACTCTCGGCTTCCAAATCGGTTGATTTGGGAAGACGCGTTCACCATTAGACCGACCCGGTGGGTTGCCCTAGTGAATCTACGAGCTTGTAACGTCACGTGCTGACATCTCATCGTATTATTGTATTCCAAAACATTATTTTTCCGCGTAATTATTATTTTTATTTCATTTTTTTACTTACAAACAATACGGGCGCCCAAACAATACATTTATGTTGTTGTGTGTTCGATTCTTTCCGCTTGAGTCGATTACATGTATAAAACTGATTAACGACTGAATCTTGTAAACTATTACGATTCTTTAACCGATGACCAACGCTCCGATCGGTATTGCGTACAGGCCTATAAAAATGTATACATGACGTTAGAAACGATGCCTTTCGTTACAATTAGAGTTGCATCCGTCATTCGTAGTACACAATGTGTGTGTATAAAGAAATAAACTTTAGTCCGGTTTATATCGTGTTCAATGAAGGTATTCGGATAGCGTTTTTGTGCGGTCATATTATTTTATAATTACTCATTGTTTTTCGCAAAATTTTTGTAATATATTATTTCTTGTTCGTGTGTTAATAGTGCGGTTTCTTATGGCAGAATTTAAATCCGTAGTTAAGAAAAAAAAACTTAGGAGTCGTGCACGTAAAATTATCAATGTTTATGATTTTATGAAAAAAGAAGCTTTAAAAGCAAATAACTGGCATTCAACAATGTGAAGAAAGAACTGCTGCTGCTGTGTGATATCAACAACACAGGTTAAAAAACTCAGAAGAGAAAAAAGACATGATTCTTCAATCGACATCCCTATCGTGTTCTTTCAGCCCCGAAAACATATAAACGACGTTCGAAACCTGTCAGTGGACCGGACAGTTTTGAATCAGGTGTTGTTAGAAGAACGGTTAATGAATTCGGTCAAAGAAGAATGAATTACCTATTTAAAAAGAAATAAGGCAAGAACTTCAGTCATCTATTGATTTTAAAGGCAGTGAATCAAGTTTAGCTGTTATTTTAAAAGATTTAGGTTTAAAAGGCCGTAAAACTGAAAATAACAGAAAACTTTTAATCGAGAAATCCGTTATCAGGTGGAAGAAAATTGAATATTTGCAGGCAACGGCTAAGTACAGACAAGCAATCCTGCAATCATTTATTTGGATGAAACGTCCGTTTTAAGTTCGCATAATTCGACAAAGTCGTGGTCTGACGGCATCGTCGAGGGACTTAGTGCTGATTAATAAAGGTGACCGTTTAATAATAATTCATGCCGGAGGAGAAATCTGTTTTATTCCGAACGCATTACCAACTTGGAAAGCCACGAAAAGCGGTAACTACCATGACAACATGAATACAGACAAATTTCATGAAATGGACGCGTGAAAAATTTGTTTCAAATCTTTCACCGATGTCAGCGGTAGTTGTTGATAACGCCCCTTATCACAATACAGGTATTAATAAAGCGCCAAATTCTAATTCCAGAAGAAAAGATATGACCGATTGGCTGGAGAAAACCCGTATTCCGTGCGGTTCGAAAATGCTGAAACCACTGTACGAATCGGTAAAGTCACGTAAAACTAAAGTACAAAAATATCATTCGGATGAACTTTTGAAAAAACATGGCCGTCGTGTTCTTAGACTCCCACCGTACCATCCTGATTTGAATCCGATCGAGACGGTACGGTCACCCGTAAAAAGACATGCGGGTAATCAAAACACATTTTCTTTTACAAATGTTAAAAAATTAACTACGGAGAAAATTAATTCCACGAATGAAGACGACTGGAAACCCTGTTGTGAAAAAGTATAAAATATTGAAAAAGAGTATGAAAAACTGGAACCGCTGATAGAACGTTATATTACACGTGTAGATTCTGATAGCGATAGCGATAGTGAAAGTGAAAGTGACAGTGATACCGATTCGTTTAGCGAGGATGGCGAACTTACTAGAAATTCAAGTAAGCTTTTGCTTATTATTAAAAATGTATAATTTAGTAAAAATAAAGGTTATAAAAGAATTATTACGTATCGTTCATAATTAGTACATCAAATGATATTTATTACCGCGTACAATATGATAATAAGTAATACTTCGATTTGATAAGCGAAGTTGATGTTTCAAGCCGACTAGTAATACGCAGTCTGTTCGTGACGTCCCAAGCTCGTACAAGTGTACACTATAGTTTTCAAAACAGCAAAAGTTCCAATTCTAAGCAATGTTACTCACAGACCGCTACAAAAATCAGAATACGTAGATTTTTCATCGTAACAGTTTTTTATTCGTGGAAGTGGGAGCGGCAGGTAAAGGAACGCAATGTTTTCGACGATCTAATTTACATAAGAGCTGACAATAAAATTGTTATACTTACCTGGGATCGGTTATTTTTTTCTTATGTAGGAGAAAAATAACGATTCCCGAAAAAAGTTTTAAAAAATTCAAAAAGCTCTATATTTTAATCTACAATTCAAACACTTCCCTTCAAAAAATATGCGATTAACAAAACAGCTTTTTCCGATTTTTGGGGAAGGGGAAAAATCTGGAGGAAATTTATTTTAAACGGTAAGATAAGCACGTCGAAAAAATCTAAAGCGGGGTTATGTTTACAAAATCGTTAGAAAATTGACCCCAAAGAAACGATCTATCCCCACCCCCTGGAGATATTGACCCCAAACCTTTACCGACAAATTGCCCTATATACACAATGCCCTGTGCCAAATTTCATCAAAATCGGTTAATCCAGCCAAAAGTTATTAAGCTTCAAACACGCTAACGCACGTACGTACGAACGAACATTACGCTCCGCTTTTTTTTTTTTTGTTTCTTGGGGTCCCAGGGTCATGAAACGTCGAGAAATGAAAAGAAATCGCTACTCCATTTTTGACGGATTACTTTCCTTCTTGAAGCGTATGTAAAATCGTAAAACATTTTAATTCTCAGATAACAACATAAAAGAGTAAAACATCCTATTGCGAAAATATTTTAACAAGACGCCTTTACTTATCGCACCTACTATTACTTGAAAAAGAAAAACACGATTTAACGCTAACAACAATGAATTTATTGCCGGTTTCAACAACATTAATTTAATACCTCTTTCTTTATCAAAAAATCTTCGGATATTTTTATTGTAAATTAATCAATATTTGCATAAATAAAACGATAAACGACTCACGTGACGTATTGTTTTCACAAACAATGAATCGAGTAATAATAAATCAACATACGTAATAATACCGATAGTAATAATATTCGTAAATAAACAAATTAATATTTACGCGTTTGCGGATAACTTAATGCCAGAATTTTTTAATCGACAAAACATCGGTCGTAAAGATAAATAATTAAATGCAGGACTTTAATACTTAATTAAATATTTAAAAAAAACCAAAATAAATTTTAAATCGAATTTCACTTAAATAATATTAAGTATTAATTAAAAAAACTAAGAAACTTATAAAGGATAACGACACACTGCTTTTTTAATCAAAGCATTAATCGTTCTATAATAGCAGACACGGTAATCGATTACAATTACATTTAACGCGTCGGATTACAACGCCGGTTTGAACTCGGAAGGAAAAGGTTCCCGTACTACTAGCGTTCCAAAACTCCACCCGAGCTAGTTTTCTGTCAGTCGTCGTAGTTATCTGTCAGTCGTCCAAATACGCCTGCGATGTCAACGCGACGAAAACTACGACTTCATTTTCAATATTGCGTCGGGAGATGAAGCTCGGGTGCATTCAAGAAAGCGGTTTGTTTTCGGCTTACTTAATCTAGACGCATCTCGACTTCGGTCGAGAAAACTTATTAACAAACACGGCTTCTCACCGAGCAAAAACTCTCCAGAAACAGTTTATAATTCACAGTTATTCGTTGACTGACGGTTTTAAAAGGGTAGGTAGGGGGATATCATAAAACCGATCGGGCGTTTGATGTAGTAATTATCATGCTGGCCTCTGGAACTGCCGATCTGAATTCCGATTCCCGGCAAGGGTCTCCCATTTTTTCATCTCGTTCAATCCTCTTCGTTAAAATACGTGTGCCGATCCATTCGCAATACTATCGCAATACTAAAAATAAATAAAAACGAGATTAACAGAATGTCGCTTCAAAGCAAGACCTTCAGAATGTTTTTTTTTTTTTTTTAATAAGGAGGAAAACGAGAAAGAAGGATGTACTAGAACATAATAAGAGAAATATCTTTGTCCTAACATCCTAAATTCTGAAAATATCTGAACGGATTTGGTAGCTATTCGTTTGAATATTCGTCTAATTAAAGAACTTTACAAAATATAAGAGTTTTATGGATTTAAGTAAATCGTAAAATAACTAGCTGAAGGAAGGATTAAATATAAGCTTTATAAAAATTTTATCATCGCCGATAGTTTTTCCTCATTTTATTAAAATTTTTCTATAAAAATAAACGTAACCGGAGCGCGATAACCTTACGTTTCTTCATATAATATTCAACAATCACGTTTTTTCTTTATTTTCTATAAAATGTCGAAAATAAGTTCGATATAATAAAAATCTCAACTGCACTTCATTACACCCGATAACTATTACAATGAGAACGGTAATTTCAACATTAACGTAACGGTTCGCGTAATAATCTTAAGACGACATTTGCGTATCGCAAACAATAGATTATCGTAAAACACTATTGACACGACGCTTTTTTTATATTATTATTATTAATCGATGAAATTTCCGAATACAATGATATCTACCTTGGTAAAAATTATTTTTTGCTCTGAACAAAACCGCTTTTTCATATATCGCTAAATACTTTGACGCGTTATATATTTATACGATCTCCCTTATCCGGACGATAAAATTCGTATTCTGTATATTATTTTAATTAAAATCGAAAAGCAACGTAAGGTACTTTATTTTATTTGCGAGCAGATTATATATCGTTTACATTAACATTTACCGTACAAAAAATAATAATTAAGCAGTAAGGTCGAACCGATTTTAATTTACTAAATTACCGATTATAATTGCAAATCGGTATACGTTCTTTATCGAGGACCAAAGGGAGAACTTAGCTGCGTTTATCGTTTTAAAACGATAAAAACGCCTCGATAATTTCTGTAGGGACCTCGACTTACCTAACTTCCTCGTTACAAAGAAGTATAAAAAATAAGGGAAGGGGAAAGTAAAATTTCTTATAACCGTCATTAAAATATTCATCCTCATTTATTTAAATACAAAAAAAAACAGACCGTACTAAACACCATTATAGACAATTTTGTCATAAATCGTTACATAAAACGGTCGTTAAAATCAAAATATAAAAATTAATGATTCTAAAGATCACCGGTTAATAATTAACTCTTAATAGATAACACTGATTCTGTAATAAAATAGATTACCGTAATATATTCCGCAAATAATTTAGTCGGAAACAAAGGCGATCCTATTATTTCGATCTTGCATTCTTAACATTACTACAAAAAAAAAGTTCCTTTAAACTTCCGGAAACGCCTTCATATCCACCTAATCGCAATTTTTTTTAATAGAAATTTCTATATCCAAAAAGGAATGAATTATTTAAATAAAATTTGAGATACGTTTTTAAAAATAATATTCTGTAAGAAAATAATTTACGAGAAATTAATAATTTTGTAAGTTTCAAAACGACGACCGTATTAATTTTTCACTCCAGGATAGCTGAAGAACTGCTATTTCAAAGTCATTTTTTTGTTAACTACAACAGTAATAATTTATTAGCGTTTCGTTTCGAATAAAAAATAGATTTTTTTCAAATCGTACTTCAGATAGCTAAATTTATAAAGGAAAAGTTAATAAGAGTATCCTCGAATTACAAAAGAATTTCGTAAAGGTTTTTATCGCTTCCACTCTCTGATAATACTTGTCGATACCGCTTTAACAATCCATTGTGGCGTAGTTATAACGGACGAGTTGAATGCTTATTCGTGTACTGGCAGAGAAATTACACGAGTCAAAAGCTAATTTATAACAAGAAAGTTTAGCTCTCGAATAAATTTTAAAAGTCTGGTCGTAGAAAAAAAGCCTGGAAATATAAACAACTTATAGTTGTTAAATAAGCATTTGGTTATACAGAATGGATAAAATAATTAAAATTTTAAGCAAAATTACATAGAAATAAGGATAAAAAATGAAAATAAACAAGCAGCAGTAAAGAGAAAAAACGAGAAAAGGAAAATATACCCTAATCTATACAGAAAGGAGAAAATAAAAAAGCGCGTATTTCAAGTCGGAAGTTACTCGCTTGAAAAAAGGTTAGACTAATAATACTGTTATTCTGCCAGATTCATTTCTAGAGGTGAAACTCAATTTTACAGTAAACAAGAATAAAAAACAAAGATAATGGAACACGACAGGAAACATTTTTTTATACTTGACGAAAGGTTAAACGTTAAAGAAGCTACAGATTTTTTTTATTTGTATAGTAAAATTACACGAGATGGACGACTTACATGACATATCAAAAGCACACCGGCGTGAGCTAGGAGAATTTACGTCTACCACGGATTTAGTAATTAAGAGAAAAAGTTTTACGTATCCGTATGAAATCTTAACTTTTACGGTAGCGAAACGTATTAAGAAATTTTTAAAAATCAAAAAACGGCCGACTTATGTCGCAAAGATTTGAAAAACAGATTAGAGAAAAGATAATTTCTCTTCCCTTTTTCTTTATATAATCGTGTAAAAAATGACAAGGTTGCTGCCCCGTATATTAACTTTGCCGGAGTCAGAAAATTTGAATTTTAAAGAAAGCGTCAGATAACGAGGATGTACGCAAAAGTAGGACCGGAGCGAACAAAACACAAGCGAACCGTTCGCTTTGGCACGATTCGGACCAGTTCGACCGGCGTTTATGCAAAGAGAAGCACAGAGACTATTCCTACACAGTCGGCAACCAATCGTTCGCAAGGAACGCCGGTTTCTTCCCGATATTATACAGAAAGCACAGATAACTGACGCGCTAATTGTAACGCGAATTAAGCGGCGTAGAGAAAAGAGAGGACATTTTGAGTACGAATTTTTACCGGTACACGTTTCTGCTGTAAATTTGTAGTCCCCGAAATTTGCTGGGCGTACGGTACTCTTCGATTAAAAGTACCGTTTTATTACTTCATTATACGGTCAAAACAAAGTAAAATAAACCGCATACAAATCGTAAGAATAAAAAAACCGATTAAAAGAGGATACAAATTAACCGTCGGCGAAGCTACTGCTGACGAAAACGCTCGTCCCACGCTTAGGAAGAAGAGAACACCGGCTTTCTTAGACGGTAAATCTACACACCGATAACAAATGGCACCGACAATATCAACGAATGCGAATCGAAAGTGACCTGCGGTCGATCGCGAACCGTTTACCGGAAGCGAATGCTTCCTTCGCCGATGCTCATTCGCTCCGGTGTAAATCTACGTTAAGAGAGATCGTCAAAGAACAGAAAGGAATAGAGAAAGAAACGTTCGGAAACGGTCGTACAACAAAAAAGTTATACACAGATATAAACGGGACAACAAAATAAGCTCAGATTAACCTACCGTACGCACAAATATGCACATTATAAGACTTTATTTTCCTTAAACGATTTTCGGAATATATATGATAATAATAATAAACTAAAAGAGATAAAACGCGTGAAGTGTAAATGTCGAAGACATTTTCCATCAGTCGATACAATATGTCCATTTCTTTTTAACTCTTGTCCAATATCTTAAAGACATTATCTTTTTTTTCACGTCACAAATAGAATACCAAAAACCAACTTATTAAAAATATCTTCTGAAAATATTTAGGTGTTATCTTCTAAAAAAAATGTTTTTTTTTTTTTTTTTTAACGTAAAATATAGATAGAGAAAGAGCCTTCCGATCCGAATAATTCGATTCGATTAAGTCGCCGATTTATTCTCGGCATTATTTCCGTCGAACAAGTTCAGTACCGATAATACGATACCTATATAATACAATCTACACGAAGAGAATAAAAATTAAAAAAGCAAAATATCAAAGCGGTTATATAATCTAACTCGATCATCGATAAAGGAAAGCGCTTGTACTTCCACAAATCATAAAAATGTCGAAAACGTACATTTTTCCTTAAGGAAGTCTATTTTTGAATGCTTCTTTAATTCTGGAAGAAAATTATTTTTTAAATAATAATTAATTATAATGTTAAATACGTATTTAAAATTGTCGATCCAAAATCGTCGATATTTAATAAGTAATAAGTTGTTCCTACACCGGATAAATTGTGGATCGTATGAGCCTTCTACCTGGAAAGAGCCTAAAGCTATCTTCTACGTAGGATTATTTTTAACGTGCAAAATTCCTCCGAAGGCAAAAATTGTTTTTCCTTACCGTTTATCTCTTACGCTTGATTCCTTTTTCATCTCTATTTTCACTTATTCTTCCTTCTTGCTCGTTGTTGATAACCGGTTATCGTTCGGAGTCTGCTAAAGGGCCGACAAAGGCGCTACATTTTATGTACGATCTCGTCCAAAAACTACCTGGATAATCTCATATTTATAGAATAAGCCTAATATCTGAAACGTTTCAGGCTCAAACATATATATTAACAAAAATCGTGTTAATATTAATATTACAATAACTTCATTACCTTGAACATTCCCGGTTTCAAGATTAAAATGTTTGAAGCAGATTCATAACAAATAACGATTATCATCGCAGAATAACCGAATAAAATAAAATTCCTCGGTACAGTAAAATAAGAAATAAAGAACGGAAAGCCGTATTAATAATTTCTTTTCCTATGGAATTTATGTTAACAACCCCACAAACCCCGACTTATTACAGGACGAAACGTTACTAGAAAATTTGTTTTTGTTTAATTTACACTACAACCGCAATATGAATATTAGGTACTTACGTATTAACGCCACCGCAGCTACAGCTTTATTTAAAAACAAAGTAATCAATCGGATTTCGGTGGAAAATGAACAGTCTCTTTATTAATTTTAATAAATGGTTATTTTATAAATATAATTTAACCAAACTTAACCTACGCTCGCTAACCTTGACTAATTAACAGGACTGTTTTGATTATTTAAATAACAAATAATTGCAATAATTACTGAATTTATTAAATAAATACTAAAAAAATGACGGTGTTAATTAGTCAAGGTTAGCGAGCGAAGAGAGCGTAGGTTAATTTTGGTTAAATTATATTTATAAAATAACCATTTATTAAAATTAATAAAGAGACTGTTCATTTTCCACCGAAATCCGATTGATTACTTTGTTTTTAAATAAAGCTGTAGCTGCGGTGGCGTTAATACGTTAGTACCTAATATTTTCTTGAAAAATTTCCGCCTGAATTACTAACAAGATTACACATTCACGACGTGTCTGTCAACCCGCCTAAGCATTAAGTATAACCTTGATTTGAAGAGAATGACAGGAAATCGGGTGTGGAAAATAACGCCCGTTTTCAAGGATAAATAAAAACTATCATTATTACTGTAATTCACCGCTTTATTTTTCCACGAGAAAAAACTAATTACGATTAATCGATTCATAAACTAAGATAATAACCCGATAAAACCTCCGATTAGAATCGAATTTATTCGACCGGAAATGGCTATACGAATGGACATAAATCACCGATCTAGGGAAACCGACTCCTAAATGAGATGAGAGCGGTCTTTGACTTGGTACGTATAGTCAACGGGAATCTTATTAAGCATTTTAAACATAGGTTATACAGTGTCCCATTTAGGACGCAACCCGCCGATCAGACTTCTATAATATTTGAATCGACTACCCGACTCCGATACGTTTTACTGGAATGGACTCGTCCGACAAGTGAACATCGCGCCGATGCAGTAGACTGCTACTGATAACCGTAACAAAGCGATCTATCTAACACTCGGTGCATTGTTAGAGAGAAGATGGTGTTTTTATTATCGAGTCGTGCTTTAACGCGCGGTCAGTAGTTGCAGTGCAAGAATCTTTTTGCCGTAAGTACCGTGATAAACCGGCACCTAACAAGAAATCGGTTTTGGGATTAGCGGTTAAATTTAGAGGGACATGTTCTGTTAATAACGAGGATCACAAAAGATCGATGACAATGTTGAATGCAGACACAGTCGCTGAAATAAAGATCGATTAACACTGCCTCGCTAAAAAAAAATCATTTAGACGCTTGTCAGCTGAAATTAACTTACTGAAATCAACCGTTCATCGGGAAACCAAAAAATTAAACTTACGACCGTATCGAATTCAAACGGTTCATCGACTTCTTGATCCAGACAAAGAAAAACGGCAAGAATATTGTCATCGGTTTCGTCGATTCGTGCGCGAGGGTATTCATTTCGTGGACTCTTATGTTTTTCACAGACGAAACGTGGTTTCATCTGGACGGCTACGTAAACAGCAGTAACAGTAAGATTTGGAGTTCTGAAAATCCGCACGCGTATCGTAAAAAGCAATTGCATCCGCAGAATATGGACGTATGGTGTGCGATTTCACGAAAAAAATCATCGGTCCTCTTTTCTCCGAGTACAGTTACTGCATAATGATATCGGAATTTTTATTGCGCTTCATCACACTCTTTGAAGAGGAAGATCGATACTCCAGGTTCCAACACGACGGCGCAACATCGCACTACGCAATTTAACTTCTGATTTCGGTAACGAATTTTTTGTCGACTGTGTTGTCGGTCGCGGCTAATGGCCACCAACATCTCCAGATTTGATTGCGCCAACTTTTTTTCTTTGAGGTTACCTCAAAAAAAAAAAGCATACAGCAAAAATCACGAACACTTGAACAACCGAAGGTCAACATCGAACAAGCCGTTTTTAATATCGATACTCAAACTCTGAAAACAGTTGCAAGAAACACAGTGAAAAAGATGGAAGCGTGTATTCATGAAAATGGCGGCAACTTCCAGCATTTGCTCTATAATTTAAGATATGGGAATGTTTGGAAACAGAACGTTTAATTTAATAGGTTACAAATGCCTTTTTTTATTTAAATATACCTACAGACACAGATGAGTTGCGTTTTAAACGGAACATCCTGTAGTAACGAGTTACATTTTCTTACTATTCACCGAGTTGGCCCACCCGGCTGGTCTAACGGTTAATATTTTTTTATGTTTTCTACTGTTCCAAAATGATGTCCTTTGAGGTGTTTTTTTAAAGTCGGAAACAGGAAAAAATCGCAGGGACTCAAGTCGGATGTATAAGGTGGCTGAGGAACTACAGCATTGTTTTTCTTCGCACAAAAACTATTAATTGATAAGGTGCATCGTCATTATGCAGCATCCGGTTGTCTTTGATGGCGGGTCTCACGCGGACAACTCTTTTCCGCAAACTTTCTCGCAGAATTTCTCGGTAAACATACTGATTTACAGTCTGTTCTCTATGCAAAAACTCCTTATGGACAATGCCATCGAAGAGACAAATTACCGTGGTTTTGATTTGCTCATTTTTGCTTTTTTGGAACGCGGTGAGTTTGAAGTGTGCCACTTCTTGCTCTGGCGTATTGTTTCTGGGTCGTACCCAAATATCCAAGATTCATTAACAGTAATTACATTTTTTAGAAAATCAGAATCGGTTTCAATTCGCCGAAAAGATCGCGGCACACCTCCACTCTGTTGTTTTTCTGTTCAACAGTGAGGTTTTTTGAGATCAATTTTGCACAAACGTTTTTCACGTATAATTCGTTTGTCAAAATTCGATAGACTACGGTACGGTTCAAATTCAATTATTCTGCAATCATTCTAACAGTTAATCGCGTACTATATCACGTCTCTGATCTGCTCAACATCGTCGTCAATTTTGACGTTAACGGTCTTCCAGAGTGTGGATCGTCCGCAATCGATTCTCGACCGTCTGAAAATGCTTTAAACCACCTAAAAACTTGGGCTAGTGACAGAGCGTCATCTCCATATGCCCTTTTCAATTCTGAAAAGGTTTCAGTAGCATTCTCACAGAGTTTAACACGAAACTTGATCGCACAACATCGCTCATGATTAGTGTCACTCGTTCTTGTAACGCACAATAAAAACTCGTTTCACAAAAAGTTTGTACCTAATATAACTCAGCCGTTCATATAATCGTATGTTTACTAGTAACTTTACAGAGTTGCCGCTTTGGCTGCCAAAAAAAAAAACCTAGTCCCATTACTTTATTTACAGAACTCGTATAATACAATTTAAAAACGTGTTTTTTTCTAAAGAATGCATTTTGGATGTATTTAAAAGTGTTTTCACGCCTTCAGTTTACACGGGGGTTTGAATAAGACCAAACAACAGAAAATATCTTAGCTACCTAAGCGGGCATTAAATTATTCCAAGTAAAATTTTGAGTCGCGGTTATGAATTTCATTATCTCGCTGCCGCTTTGACAAATTGCAACCGATACTCCATATACAGAAATCACCGAGCCAAATCTCATTGAAATCGGTCTATCCAGTCCAGAAGAATCAAGCAAACTCAAGCCGGCATCATATACTACTTAACTAAGTACATAAATCGTTCTAGAATTTTCATCGCTTAAAATAAAGTTGTTTTTTTAAAACTTGAAGAATTGCAAAATCCTAACCTACAAAATTTGACCCGATTAGCACATTTTCCCTTGTATAAATATATCGCCGGGAAAGTAAAAACTCGTCATAAAATTTATAAAATAATACTATTCAAACGGCACTAAATCTTGTCGACAGCTTCTTTCAAAGTTGTTAAAATAAAAAGAATAAAAAATATTATTTTCTACTTTCAGCGAGTTATTAAAGGACTTTTCTTCGAGTAATTTTTTATTTCGTTAATACAACTTATCAAAAAGTCTGATCGATTACTAAGATCGGTTTTTAATACAATTACGGACTATTACCGGAAAATTTTTTCCTTTTTGCACGCCCTTGAAACGGGCATGAATTTCGCCCATTTTTCTTTAGCAAAATTCATTTCGCATGGAATATCGAACGTTCAGAAAAAAATACAAATAAACTATATATATGTTTTTAATAAATAATTCGTTTTATAAACAAACATATGAAAATTAAAGATCTGTAAAACTAAAAATAAAATAGCACAAGTCCACTATAATGAAAACTCTTACTGCAAGTTTTCCGATTTATTTTTTCTTTAAATTAAGCAGACATCAATAAGTTATGCGACAAACAAACACGTTTTTTCGTATCGGCAGAAACAAACGATTTGAAAATTTCTATGATGACGGCCAAGGTCGCTATTTATACTACATTATATAAGGTAAATAGCGAATCGGTTAAATTATTAGAAACCGGCTGCAACTCGTTTCTATTAACCGTTAATTATTACAGATTCACGATCCGAGACTAACTATTCAAGTACACGTGTAGGTTACACAAGCGCATATTAAACACGGTGTATCAGTGGACGTAATTTATTGCCGTACGTTATTATTTCGCGATTAATATCGTAAAACAAAACAGATATTTACGATGTATTTCAACGACTATTTAAATAAAAAATTAACTCGATTCCACGAAATAACGTTTCCATTAAAAGTAAGAGTGCTACTCGCTTCTATATTAACTATAGATATTTAAATTCTGACTGATCCGACCGATTTTCCTATTCCGATAACAAACTTGTATACGATCGACTAATTTTTTTGTCGTTATTCCTTTGACCGGTTTCATCTGCTTTTCCGTTCGATTCGATTCTGCACGATCTAAATCCGAAAATACCATCCGAATCCTACAGTTTCACTAACCGTATCGCGTACTCAAGATTCTGCTATTCGTTTACTTTTTTTATTCGCTCCCTCGTTTCCTTACAGAATTAAACTCGCAATTTTTTTTGAAGACTTCATCGTCCCGTTATATTAGGATGTACGGGAACAAACAAATTAACAAGACGCTTCAAATTATAGGCGAATTTGTACACACAATATACGTAAAATTAAACCGTAATCCGTAAACCGATATATTTCTAAAACGAGTGCCAGAACTCGGAAACACGTCCGTTGAAGGACCTAGCCGGCGTTCAAGAATGCCGTTTTGTAGCGTCTGAATACTAGTGACAAATTCTACATCGGATACGATCCCGTTGTAGACTAATAGTACTTAGGCGACTTCAAAATATTAAACCTCTGACAACGAAGAACGCTATTTTCTTCGATTAAAACTAACCTGAACGGTTAGGGAAGTTCGAGGGGCGTATTAAGTTTTCTAAATTAGCGTTTCACCTACGCTTTGCGAAACGTTATTCTTGTAGCGGCCGCACCGTGCCGATAATCTATTTTATCCGACCTTATCGTATCGCATAAAAAAGGGAGCGTGAAAGAAGGATCGTACAATTACCCGGAAAATGCAACAGTAGATTTCCAACGCTTTAGTTATTACACGTGTACGTAGTACTCGGAGCGCAGTGTACTTGTTATTCGTGACACATCAACGTCATTAGCTTTTTTGGCGTCAGAAACCTAACAAGTACTGAAAAGCCAGCTGCTTTCATCAGAAACCTATAACCGCTCCAAATTTTGGTCTTATCGTAAACAGCGTTACCGCAAAAGCTACAGCATTACCGACAGATTTGCTTCCCAAAGTCTTGTCTTTATAACATCCCATCGACTAATCAGACTCTAATAAGCTCAGTAAAAACACTACTCCGGATGTAATACTACCATTGTATAACTACTTTTTCTAAAGTATTCGCTAAAATAAAAAATATAATCGTAATAATCATCAGAAATATCTCGGCTACTTAGGGGTAACTACACGAAAATATTTGCTCGTCTTTTAAGTAAAATTTTTAAAACACAGTACCCATAAGGTCAATAATATCTGCCTGCCTCTCGACCGACTGTAACCAAAATTAAACGGCATCAATGCCCAGCATTTAGAAATCGTAATTATAAATTTCACCCGCATCGGTCTGGAGATATCGATTAAAAACAAAGGCCGACAATTACGTATAGAGACGACGACCTTCCGTAATTTTTCAACGGATAATTTTTTTTTCTGTTAGAGCGGGTCATGAAACGTCAAGATCTGTAAAAACGCCGACAAATTAACTTTTCTTTCATATAGTACGGAGTACACCACACACAGTACAGATATATAGCCGGGAAAGTAATAAGATATTAATAAAAAGCTGAAATCTATGTAACAATCGAATAAGATAAGCCGCTTTAGTAAAGTAGATTTATAATTTTAAAGAAAGTCTTTATCCGTTACGAAGTTAATTCAAGTTATGTAACTTTTATCCTCAAAATATTTTATTCCAAAGTAGAATACATACGTTTTGAACATTACGTTTTACTTTATAGTAAATATCACAGGCTTTCTTAATATCCATAAAGGTACAAGAGATAACAAATAGAATCGCTTTCTATAAAAGTAATGATGTTTACGAAACGCTCAATTCCTGTAGCGACCAGAGTGGTAGCATTTTTAATAAAACTAAAACCTTGCTCTTCGGTGCGGTTGACACATAGTGTTATATTTTGGTGACGATAGGTAACGGAACCCGTATTCAGCCATTACGACTGACACGGGATGTTATTCTTACGGCTGTCGTTTTGTACGGTTAGCTTATTCTAATCCCGCTAAACGGTTTGATTGTGAAATTAACGTTCAGGAGAGCCTTTGTCTTCGCAGGCGAAGAGAAGGAAGAGCGTAGAATTTAGTGAAAAAGAAGCGGTTATAGATTTGGAAGAGAACAAGGAAAAACGTAAGTTCAGTACCGAAATATTTAGTTATAAAGAAGAAAGACGGCGATTTTTCGAAATTAGTGCTTTCGTGATAGCTCAGGAGGACCGATAAAAGAGAAACGGAAAACTGCAGTCGGACGTTTTTTAGAAACCGTCAACGACGTTCAATCTTTACGATTAAAAGCCAAGAAAACCGGTCTAAAATCGAACACTTTTGGATGTTCCATGGAGAAGCCCGTTTTTGGAAACCGCCAGATACGGTAAATGTTTATACGGCAGAACTTATTGCCGTACAGCAAGCTCTTCGCTACTCGGAACGCTACTGCGAAGATAGTGTTAATATGTTCTGGCAATTCGGAACGACAACATTAAGGTCGTCCTTATTGAAAAAATCCCGTCCATTTTGTACGTTTTAAATCGACGAGAACAGCGATATGTATTTGTACGGACTCCAGGACACGCTGATATCGCAGGGAACGAAAGTGTAGACGAAGCTGCCAGAAAGGCGACAGTCTGTGATAACCTGGATATAATTCCTGTCGAGTGGCAAACGTTAAAAATCGTACAACTAATGCGATAAGAAACCGGCGGAGTAATAAACGATCGGAGAAGATTAAAAACCGAACTACACTCGGTAAAAACTTCTCTATAACAACTGGCGGTGACCAGACCTAGAATCCGTCACACGCGAATAACAAATTAAGTTTCGTTAACCGGCGAAGAAAGACAAACGAGCGCTTTCTTTGTAATAAAGCGCTTACAGTCAAGCATCTCGTGGAAGAGTGTAGCGTATATGAGAACCTCAGAAAAAGGTTCGGTCTAAGAAATAGTATCGCTGCCGAAAACAGTCGCTTATCTGCACGCCAGTGGACTATTAACAAGTGTATAAGGAAATTCAAGCTGCGTAAAGGATCTCTAAGCGAAGTAGTTTATTCTACGTATAAAAAAAACGGGAGTCTTGAAGCGCGGCACGTACAGGGCCGGGAGGTAGCCTTCTTGTTTAGGGCGCCAGGGCTCCCCTGCATGCAAGAGCGGGGGATTCGGGGCGTATCCGATGATGGCACGGGGTCCCTCGAGGGTGGAATGACGGCGCGGGGCAAAGGGTATGCGTAAGGCGCGCCTGGAGGCAGGTAGTTCAGAACGGGAAGGGCAGCTTCCCCGCAGAGGAGTTCTTTGGCCGTCCTGAACAGGCGGTTGAATTGCTCCTATGACTCGGAGGGGGAACCCGATAAGTCTTACAGGACAATTTATAGGGGGTAGTCTACTGCCACTGCATCCTGGGACGACTGATGTAATGCTTAACGGCGGTTCCGGTTGCCGAACGGGTGCTTAAAAAAAAAAAATGTTGGTATTAACATTCTTTCCGTTTTTAGTTCGCGTTTTATTTATTTTTTTTCATTTCAATATCGGGGCTCTTTACACCCTGTAAGTGTTTTTAGTGTTTGCGCTTAAATGTTCTGTCTTGTTTATTTTGGCTTTTTCAAACAAGATGTAAGGGCCCTTTACACCCTTGCATATGACGAACCTGATTGCGATTTAAACCTTATTTTAAAGAATGTGACCAGGGCTAATGACCGTAGAAGTCGATGCCCATAAACCCCCCCACCCAAAAAAAAAAAATAAAATAAAAATAATAACGTTTTTCTTCATTTTGTTTTAAGCCACTATACGAGAAAAAAAATATATATCGTTAAAATGAAAAATTGTTTCGTCTATTACAAGCATTCCTCTTACTTTTAATCGATTTAATTAATAACTTCCTTTATTTATCTCTTATATAAAAGAGAATGTCCTGACCGATTCACAGACTCATTGTGAACGTACAACCAAAACTATTATAGGTAGAGACTTGAAATTTACAGGGTACCTTCGTATCTTTAAACGGGCGTGCACTAAGAAAGGAATTTGTGAAATTTTGATTTTAAGAGGTTCAAATAGATAAAAAACTAAATTTCGTGTTAACGGCGCTATCTGTTGGACGTAAAAGCAACATACGCTGTACTAAATACTTTACGATTCCGTTGTAATGTTTCCGATACGTGTGTCCCCTATAGGCTAAAAAACTACTGGACCGATTTACGCGCGGGGAAGAAGGGAGAAAGGGAAGAATCGGAAAAGGAAAATGTAAAAAGAAAGAGGGGAAAAAGGGAAGAAGGGGAAAATTGAAAAGGGGTAAAACGGGGAAAAGGAAATGGAAAAGAGGAAGGGGGAAAGGGAAATCGAGGGAGAAAAGGGGGAAAGGGAAGTAAGGGAAAGAGAAACGGGAAGGAAGACCGAAGCCAGCTATGACCCTGTGATCGTGACGGGAAGCGCAAGTAACCATAGAGCACGGGAGAAGCCGCGAAGGGGATGCTAGATTTGGGATTGTAAAAAAATTTTTGTTTATCTTTATTGGATTTTTATATCGAACTATTTTAATTCGTTCGTAAAATGGAGCGGTCCAACAAATATCGTTCGATTTTCATAACTTCCTTTTTTTGTTTTCCTTTATTTAATTTTCGGGCGACAGTTCATTTTTTATCGTATATTTCTTCAGTATTTTTCATAAAAAATTTTATTTACCGTTTTATCAGGATTTAATGAAAATCTAAATATAATATCGTCGATTAAATATTTTTTTATTTATAAAAAAATAAGTTTGCTATAAAAAAAGCATCGCGACGGGGTACGCTAGTCTTTTATAAAATTACGTTTAAATTCGGTAACCGAAATCGCGTTAATAATAAATACCTACGTATATAAGAACCGTTAAGATAACAAAAAAAACACAGAAAATAAGTTACTTGTCGGTCAAACGTTCTCTGTCATCCGACACTACGATAATTTTTCTACGACGCCACCGATTCGTAGCTTCACTTATTAAGTTAGTCACTTAATACGTTTATTTGTAGGAACAAACATATTCGGTTACAAGTTAAAACCGATTATTTATTTGATATCTGACTTGGCCTGTAAGCGGAGAACGTAAACACGGTACGTCGACAAAAGACGGAAACGATTTAATAACAAATACAAAGTTAAAAACAACACCTTTTATTATTCTCTACTCCGTCACTTTTTTTTTAATTAAAAAGAAAAAACAAGTAGAACATTCGGGTCGTAATAAAATATATTTGTATCGGATCGTAAGAATATTTATCGCTACAGATTTAAATCGTGTACACTCCATAAAAAAATTTACATTTATTATCGTAGCTTTATTATTGTAGGATAAGCGGTAACGTGGCACTCTCTCCGAAATGAAGACTGTAAGCGAATATTTTTCTACGAGAGAGTCGATGAAAAGCAACGGATGCGGTAAATCATCGTTCGCATATACACGCGCATACCGTTGGATATTATTAAAGCACGTAACACCCGAACAAACAGCGTACATCGCTCGGTTCGGTCGGCCGGGTAGTATTCTACAATTGTTATTAATACTACGCTCGCCGGTTCACCAAAGATCCAAACGTTATAACTTTACTGCGGGGAATTCCAGAATCTGAGGCGCTAACCTCCGATCGTATCTAGAGTAAAAGAAATTCCAAACGCGACGAAAAGGGCTTTCTTTAAACGTTCCTTAATGTTTGGAAATCCTTATCCCCTAAATAAAAGCGCTGTTCAACCCGGGGCCCGCGGGCCCCATTCGTCTTTTGGCGCCCGCGCCCATTATTCACATTTCAAAATAACGTAAAAAGGATATAAAAAATACATCTTAGCCGTATATTTTCCAGTAGTTCAACAGAATTTTTTATTTGTAATGATATAAGTAGGTGTAAGACCCTTCTAGAAGGGGGTCTAGCCCGAGAGTCATTTGGTGGTTCTCCGCTCAAGCTACAAGCATCGTTTCCGATAAATTTAAAACTGACCTTTTCTGTTGTTCGGTAAAACCGAATCCCTTTCGTTTTTGTATTTCCAAACATCGATTTTAACCTGACCTTCCTGAAACGGAGGGTTCTCGTGAGAGAAGTTTTGAATTAATTTGCATGCGGGTGTGGCCGGTGAATTTTCTGTTATTTAGAAAAAAACAATGAGCTTCCATCTTTTAACATAATTAAGTCTTTAGCCGATAAGGAGATGAATTTGACACGTTTTAACAGTTTTGGCTCTTTAAGTGCAACCCGATTCTTGTATTTTAACTTCAATATAACTCTGTAGTCGTTAAGTCCTACTTACAGGTCTACGTTCTGCCGGTACAATTTATTACGTCGTCTTGCGTCGTGATATGTTACACATTCCACATGTTACCGGTGATTTTAAAGCGAAGTTCTTTTAATTATTATATATTATTTTAACGTAATATCTAGTGTTGTCTTAAGATACCTAAACGGCAAAGAACTTACAGCTTTAACAGCGAATTGGAGAATCGATATCCTTTTATTAAATAGAGGGGGAAATCTGGGTGTTTACTGTGTAACGCTAACCTGTCCGTTTCTAAAAGAAGTAATGTAGAGCGAAATTTTTCGACCGAAACAGTTTAATAACGAATTTCCTGTGAATTCTGAACCGAGAAAACAAAGTGAAAGGACCTTAAATCTAAATTACAATCGCGACGATCCGCGTTTACGAAACCTGTTCAGAACAGCAGGAACTTGACAGAAATTTCTTAGAAAATCTCTTACGTACTAACTAAAAGGAAAAACCCGTTTGGCGATGAGGAAGTAGCAAAAGACGCGATGATCAGTGCCGCTGAATTTCTACTCGAAGGCCACAAAAATAAATCTGTACTTACGTCTTCCTTTAAAGGTCTATAATTGTCTCGCCAAACTGTTGTTAGGAGGGTTGAACGTATTTCTAATAATTTGGAATCTCAATTTGCAATTATGCGAATATTTTTCACATCCGGTTTGATAAAAGTACTGACATGTCTGATATCGCCGGGTTGTGCGTTTTTATTAGAACGGTTTTCTATGATTTCACAGTAAAGGAAAAGTTTCTCAAACTGTTGCCGTTTAAGGGACAAACTAGGGGAGTAGACGTATTTAATGCGTTTCTTAAACTTGTAAAACATAACTTTCCACTTTCAAAGCTTGTCGCTATAACAACAGATGGGGCGCCTTCTATGACCGGTAAGAATAATGGAGTTCTATCTCTGTGTGCTAAGGGTGTATAGTTTCCAAAATTTATTTGGCATTATCCACCAGGAAGTTTATGCGCAAAGGTAAAGTTTGATCGTGTCATGAAAGTTGTAACTCTTGTGGTGAACCGCATCAGATCGTGTTCCACACGTCATCGATCGTTTCGAAATATTCTTAACATATCAGATACTCAGTACGGCGACGTAATTCTTCATGCAGATATAAGGTGGCTTAGTAGGGGTAAAATACTGGAACGATTCTGCTCTCTGCTAGATGAAATAAGACTTTTTGAAATCATCTCCCGGACCGCATTATCTCCAACTTGATATATCGTGGCTGTTAGATTTACATTTTCTGGCACATATCACCTCACAATTAAACGAGTTAAATCTCGACTCGCAAGGGAAATATCCTAATACAGGATGTCCCATATAAAAAGCAACCCGTCGATCACTCATCCATGAAATTTCAAAAGTCAAGCTTACTCCCCTACTCGTTACTGAAATGGACTCGTCCAACATCTGAACATCGCGGCGACGCGATAGAACACTACCGATAGTAACAACAATGCAATCATAACGTTCAGTGTATTGCTAGAGACAAGATGATGTTTTCGCTAGTTGAACGTGTTTTCATTGTCGAGTCGTACTTCAGTACGAAATCAGCGGTTGCAGTGCAAGATTTGTTTCGCCATAAGTACCCGGATAAACCGGCTCCTAACAAAACATCACTATTAAGGTTAGTCGCAAAATTTAGAGAGACCGGTTCTGTTAATAACAAGGAACACAAAAGATCTGCGTCAGTGTTGAATACAGATACTGTCGCTGAAATCAAAGACCGATTACTCGCTTCGCCAAATAAATCGATCAGACGTTTGTCTGCTGAAATTAATTTGTCTAAATCGACTGTTCATCGGGCAACCAAACGATTACAATTACGAACTTATCGCGTTCAAACGGTTCATCGAAATCTTGAGCCCGACAAAGAAAAACGGCTACAATATTGTCAACGGTTCCGTCGATTTCTGCGCGAGGGAATTAACGTTATGGATTCATTATTTTTCACAGATGACGCACGGTTTCATTTGGATGGCTACGTAAACAGCCAAAACAGTAGAATTTGGAGCGCTGAAAATCCCCACGTTTATCACGAAAAACCATTACACCCGGAGAAGTCGGGCGTGTGGTGCGCGATATCGAGGAAGAAAATAATCGGTCCTATTTTTTCGAGTACACCATTAATGCAGAACGATATCAGGATATTTTATTTCAGTTCATCGCACTCTTGGAAGAGGAAGACAGACACTGCCGGCAACAACATGACGGTGCGACATCGCACTACGCAGGTTAAACTTCTGATTTCGTCGAGGAATTCTTTGGTAATCGTGTTATCGGTCGAGGCTTGTGGCCATCAAGATCTCCAGATTTGACAGCGGCGGATTTTTTTCTACGGGGTTACCTCAAAGAAAAAGCCTACAGCAACAAACCACGAACACTTGAACGATTGAAAGTCAATATTGAACAAGCTGTATTAATATACAGCCACAAACTTTGAAAAAAGTTGCAAGAAACGCTGTAAAAAGAATTGAAGCTTGTATTCAAGAAGATGGCGGCCACTTCCAAAATTTACTCTAAATGTAAGGTAATGGATGGTAATAATAAAAATTACATTTACATTTACACATGCCTTTTATTATTTCAATACCTACCAATATAAGGTTGGGTTGCGTTTTATATGCGACACCCTGTATTTTACATATACGCGATATAAATGTGTTTGTAAAGAAAGTGAAGTACTGGATTACACATTTAAACAGAAATTACCTTTCGCACTTTTCAAATTTCAAATCGATTCTAGAAACAGTAAATGACTGCGAGTCTAATCTTTCCTCTTACGCCAGGAATCTTGAAACTCTTATGTTTTAATTTTACAACAGATTTAGCCGGTTTTCAGTATCTGAAACGGTGATATTGTTTGTCGATAATCCATTCGCTTCCGTTGACGTTATTGAATTTGGAAATCGGTTGTGTGAAATATTCGGAAAGTATAAAATTGAAGAATTAGAAATGGAAATTTTAAATTTTCAAAAAGAACTTTCTCATATGCATCGTGTAACAATATATGGAGTCTGGTGGCCAGAGAAAAATACCCCGTTCTCCTTAATGTTGCGCTGAAAATGTATTCGTGCTTCGGTTCAACGTAGCACAAAGTGCAACTTTGTGAAGTTGCACTTTCATACATAAAGATCATCAAAAACAAGTACCGATCCTGCCTGACAGGCCTTGATGACGCGTTAAGAGCAGCTTGTTTCAGCTACACACCAGATTTTCCTAAACTTGCAGCGACCATGCCGTGTTAAATTTCACATTAATTATGCGGTGAGTAAATATAATTGATCTTTGTTTCAAATATTTTCGTCATAATTATTATTAATAATTACCGATTTTGTTAGTAGCAGCAGTTGAAATGAATCCCCTGGTTCCCGCGCAATCTTTGTAATAATTCAGATGCGCCCCTAGTTGTAAAATGGTTGGACACCG
Source organism: Lycorma delicatula (assembly GCF_047948215.1). Classification (NCBI taxonomy): domain Eukaryota; kingdom Metazoa; phylum Arthropoda; class Insecta; order Hemiptera; family Fulgoridae; genus Lycorma; species Lycorma delicatula. The sequence goes on from NC_134464.1 coordinate 5,961,433, forward strand.
CTATCCTAAAATAACCAATTTTATTTTTAGTCTGTCGGTGCCGTACATCACAGCAAATACATCAAAGCGTTATAGTGACACAACGTTACGCGAGATCGTGAAAGAGTTTCGGGGTTTACACTATAAAAGCGGTAATATTAGAATTTTGAAATATCCTGTTTGAAGATTTACATTTAAAAATCCTAACTTTTTAAATCTTCAAAATCGTTAATTTTTTAAATCGTACTTACGTAATCGTTATTTATTTTTGTCGCTACTTCAAGGTCGTTAAATAATTACAGAAACAGACGGCAACAGAGGAAAAACCATACGTAATAGAAAAACTGAAACTATTTGACATTCAAGTCGACAGCCCTGATGAAGAGAAAATCAGCTGTTGGACAAAAGAACTTCAGTTATAACCTCTTTTGTAAATTTTAAAATATCGGACCGTAGAATAACAACGTTCTGAGACAAGATTCTTATTTCCTATACGTGTAAAACCGGCCGAAATTTATTTGCGGATGTTAAAACAATATTGTAAAACGTGCAACTTTTAGAAGCGTATCAAACGGTTTAAATCGTACGAACAAGTTTCGGACTTTCATCGCAGCCGAAGACCGATGATTTAGACAGACGCGTAAAAACTTTGGAAAATTTCTGCAATTTTTTGTGAAAATATCAGCACTGTCCGCTTCATTATCCACGAAAAGTTAAATTACCGCAGAAACGCGTTTTTAAGGAGTCGACATAAATACACCTGAATTCATATCTGTACGGAACTTTAAACGACTGTTTAAAGGGAACGTAGTGCTTTTTTTAGATCGCATAACAAGTTGTGATAAAACTATTATTTCAGTATTTCGGAGTATGAAATGAAAACATCCCGGCAAAAAATTCAAAATCTTTGCGTCAGCCGGTAAAGAGAAGGTAATGTTGCGACTATAAAGGCCCAATTTATCACGATTATTTGAAACAACTACATACAATTAGCAGCGAGCGATCGATTACGATGAAGTAGTGAGAATAGCGAGGTGAGAACGAGACGAAAGAATCGGGATAAGCGTAATACAAGGATGAGGAATTTCATCCCTTTTATTTCAAGTGAGAATGAAGCGAATTAATGAATGAGAATGAGATTAAATGCGAACAGCTTAAAACTACCGCTGTGAAAAGATAATTATAGTAAATATTACAAAAATGCAAGTATTGGTCAAGCTAAAAATTAAATTAAACTGTGAAAAGATAATTATAACAACCGCAAAACTTTTAGGTTCTACAATAAAATTAGAGGGTAAAAAAACGATAAAGTTAGGAGTTAAGATTAGGATTATTGAATATAATAAACACATTGGAGCTGAATAACGCAAAGAAAACTGACATTCTAGAATGTAAGATAGTACAAAAAAATATCATTATGGAATGGATTATTGTTAAAATATCTACTAAAAAAAATTGTGAACGTTTTAAATTTAACATATTCTCATAGTATCGCATAATTTTTTAAAATGGAATTTAAGAGACAAAACCAGGAAAGCATTCCACAATTTTCCCAGCAAAGTTACAGGATTCAAGGTGACCATATCTTTGCAATCCCTTTGACAGATTCTAACCAAAATTATGCAGCATCATTGTATAAAATTGCACAAATTTGGTTAAATAAAACAAAATAAAAATAATAAGCTTCAAATCGGTCTATCCAATTTTGAGATATCAAGCAAATAACAGGCCAACATAAACCACATATATATATATATATATATATATATATATATATATATATATATATATATATATGTAATTGGGTATATATATATATATGTACCCAATTACATAAGAAAATAAATACTTCTTACTTGAATTTTCAATGCTAATTTTTATTTTTTTCTAATAAGCGTCATGAAATGTTAAGATCTGCTACAAAAATAACAAGCCAAATATGACCTGATTAGCATATTTCCCTATGTAGTGTACTTTACATACAATCTAAACGTATAACCGGTAAAGTAAGGCATTAAAAATTTACAAATAAAGTACGGGTAAAGATGGAAGCGATAAAGTACAAAAACCGATGAAGAGGTATTTAATAAAATCAAAGAAGGAATTATTATATGTCACAGGAAAAATGAAAGGCGATCTGATAATACATGTATTTAGAAAAGGAGGCAGATTACAAAAAAATAAACTTTTTTCCTAAATAAAAAATTTTTTCCAGATTGGAAATCTAATGTGGACACCAATGACTTCCTTGTACGCCTATTAAATTACATATACACATTTTCCGATTCTTTAATAAAGTGGACGGTTACACGATCGCTGAAATATTACTTTTTATTAACATCAAATATTTATACGATTATTAATTCGATAATCTTACGTGAAATATTAGGATAGGGCAAAAGTCCCTTTATTACTCGTATTACTAGATCGGTATTATTGGTATCTTTGTGATTTGCTGATTAACAAAAGTATTAATAAAAGTTAACGATAATTAAACTATTCCGTTTAGTGAACTCCTGTATACTGACGACAAATCTTAATTTCTACCTTACGGTGTAAAATATTCAGTTTTTATTACTGCATTATTTGGTGAATAATTAAACACGAAAAAAAAACAATCGTACAAGAAAAAGAATGTAAACATGAAGAAATATATGTCAAAAAGCACAACAAGAAGATAAATACAAAGAGGAAGAAAATGTTAAGAACAAGAGAAGAATAAAAAAAATTAAGAGAAGTTGATAAATATAAAGAGGAAGAAAATGCTAAAGCCAAAGGAAGAATAAAAACATTAAGAGAATTGAATAAAATAAAAGGAGAAAAAAATTTTTAACTAAAGAACGGTACACAAAATAAGATCAGAAGAATTATATCAAACCAAAGAGCGATAAACGATCGGCAACAAGAAATAAAATTATGATCAACTCCAACATAGGGAGAATATATTGTCCTACAATATCAGAGGAGTAATGAACTAGAAGATAAGAACTTTTTGTACTTTATTAAAGATCGGGTATGTTATTGTGAGGGTCTGTTTTTCAGTCTCTGTAGTTAACTTTAATGTAGATAAAATTAAACTAGAAAATCCAAAAATAATACTATTCTAAATTATAATTTTCAATTAATATTAAATAATCAGATGTGTCGCCAAATCTATTACATATACACATATGTAATAACGCTACTAAATTAAATACACACATTTTTAAAAGTACAAAAAATTTTATTTCACTAATAACGTCTGGTTTATTTCATGTCCTTTTTTTTATTATTAAATTATTATTTATTGTAAAATTTTTTTTTTACAATCGCAGGTTAATAAGTTATTAATAAACCGATATATTTAAATTAAAACAAAAAAGTTAAAAAAACAAATTTGAACCGATGCGCCTTCCTTTGTAATATCCAAATATTTCATTAATTAAAATTTTATTTGGTTATAACTCTGGAACCGATGAAAATAACTATTGCTTATGACATATCGTTGAAAGCTCTCGATGAGAGCTTGTTACCGCAGTCCAAAATCCAAATTTTGGGGGATTTTGAGCTTTTTTGGACACTTTTGGTTCAGTCGATTGCAATCAAAAGTGGAGGTGCAAAACAAGATGCTACAACAGTCCTAAATCCAAAATTTCAACATCCTACGGCTAATCGCTTTTGAGTTACGCGAGATAAATACATATGTAACGCTGAAACTAGTCAAAATTTATATTTCCATTGAAATCTGAAATTTAAAACTAAAAACCAGAGGATGAATAAGTAGAACTGCAGAAATCAGAAAAATCGGTAGAAGAAATAAAGAAATTACAATGATACAAAGAGAAAATCTCAAGCCAGAGAAACAAGGCAAATAGGATTGTACGAGTATATAGATCTGTCTTCAGACAGATTCACTGCTGATGATGATGTTAATTCTTCCTTAAAGTATCTCTATTTAAAATTTTTATTACTTTAGCCGACTTCTAAAACCAAAACCATAACTTAGAAACCCTTTTCTTATAAGATTTAAAAATGTATATCCAAAATGGTACATGCATGTGCACGAGTAAGATTCAATTTAAGTAACAAATCAATCGCATCAACGAAACATCTTACCGTTAATCCAAATTTTAATTTTTGTTCCTTATTAGTATATCGCAATCCGTTCAACCTGTGATCAATTAGCAAGCCTGTTACCTGATGAGATGAGCATGATATGTAATTCAGGTGTATTCTTATACACTCCAGCCACCTATTACTGAGATGTGTGGTTAACTGAACCCATCCACTAAATACACTGGTATTCACTATAAATAAAAATATGTACTAAAGTAAGTTACCTCTATTAGGATTTGAACCTCAGAACCTTTGACTTCAAAAACCAATTGTTAAACACAGTTGATTTGTGACAATTTTACCACTAGAGCTCGTGGGTTTAGATCTATGTAAAACAACCTGTTTAAATCTACTGTAACCTAAGTCTGTGCACAATTTTATATTTTTAATGACCGATATGTTATCTCTGATTTACTTTTTTCTTGTTAACCATTTTTTCATGTAAAGGAAACAGCTGTATCATGCTCATTGCAATTCTCACACCACAACCATTATTTTTGAATGCAATTACTTATACAAATATCAGAAATAGGCAAATGGACACAAGAACACTCAAAAATGTAAATCTAGAAACTTAATTTTTTTGGAGTTAGGATTTAGGAAATTTTTCTCACTTAATTTTCATATTTGAAGATAGGAATTAAACAAAATCATAATTTTTAACTTCCAATTTTAAATAAGAACACGGTTTAAAACATTTTTTGGATTGCTAATGGTGATTTCAGCTTTTTTTCAGTAATTTACTTTGATTATAATTTATTGATATCATTTTATACGTGCAAAATTTCACCTTCCAGCTGTAAACTACAGTTTAAGGATTAATAATCTGTTAAATCATAAAATGACTTTGCAGTACAGACTAACCGCAGTGGGATAAGTAACTTCTGCTTTTAAAATCATAAAAAAAAAACTTTTTTGATTTATAAATATAAATAATTCCTATTTAAAATTTAGTCTCTTGATTAAATTTTAAGCAGCTATAACTGTTGTGATAACTTTGTTAAAATCCATACTAAACAAACCAAAACTTACTATGGTCGACGTTCTAATTAATACTTTAAATACAGCTTTAAGATTTCCTTCATTCAAATTCGTTTGCATTTTTGTTTATTTTCGACAAATCTTAATCCACGTAAGCCATGATAATTTAAGGTAATTATCTTTTATTTAGATTTGTAAAAATTATTCTCTAAAATGACATGCTTAATTTAAATCAATAATTACATAATAATAAAAAAATCTGTTCACTCGAAATCCAATCTTTTTCAAAACTTATTGTCTATTATTGACATGCAAAGATTTGAAAATCAATAAAATAAAATATAAAACAATAAAATTCAGACAATTTTACAAGAAAAACCACAAAGCTAATCTTCTTAGTTAAATGAATAAAAAAATATTTTACTTACATCTCTTACGGATTCCCCTATGATTCCAAATTTAGTAATTGTACTATGGCCTTTTAACATCAAAATGGTATAAAAACCAACTAACAATTGTTGTTTTTTTATCATCCTCATAATTATCATCGTTGTTATAATGATCAAAATCATAATCATCAAAATTAACTTATTTTTAAAAGCTCAAATGCAAATAAGGTTAATTTAAAATAAATTAATACAAAAAACTGAATTTATAATTATTGCAAAATATGATTTAGGGTTCTCACCGATTATATTTTTATTTCATTATAGAATATATAGTTAATATTCTGTTATAAATTTTAATTAAATACATGATCTAATAAATAAATTCACTTTTTTGCTTATAACCTTAATTTAAGATAAAAATACTTGAAGAGGTTAAGTAACAATATAATTGCCAACTGATAGTTTTTAGTTAACACAGCCAAATGTTTTTAAAATAGACTTAAAAAGAGTTGAGTTTTAAATCTTCTGTTTCTAAGTTGTGTAAAACATATAATTCTAATGAACAGTTCGATTAAAAATATTCACAGAGCAATTTAGTAACTTTCAACAAGAACAATAGCACATTGAAAAACAGTGATGCATGTAGAAAAAAATAGTCGCAGTTATGATGGTAGTTAGTAATTGTAAATTTTAATTTTAAAAAAACACGATAAAAAAATTATATTCAATACCATAACTCAATAACAAGCACCACAAAAATATAACATAATAAATACGAAAATAAATAGTACAACAATTTTCAACATGAAGTTAGTATTTACTGCTGTGTAAACAATATACTTATAAGTATATTACGACTATAACCTACTTCGTTTTCAGTCGGCTAAACACAGAAAATACCTAAAATAAAATATGCTATAAGGTAATTTATAAATATACAAATGCAGTTAAAAACTATTGTAATTTCTATGTGAATTCATAGTGATTTTTTAATTTTTACGTACAAAGATAAAAGTTGTGCTGCAAGGGATAAAACAACGACAAAAAAAATACAAGCACAGCACTCTCTTTTCTTTAAAAAAATTTCATCAGTAAAGGTATGGAAATCATAAAAAATGAAAGGGCAGTTATAACTAGGGGAACAGCAAGAGCTTAAACTGATATTAAGGTCTAATATAATAGTATAACAGATATATAGTATATAATAGATAGTACGCATCATTATTTAATGATGCTTATCTACAGAATAAATATAAATAAGCAATAATTAGAGATGAAAACGTCAGTACACTTTCATGCTGCATCTGGTAAAACAAATATTTGAGTACAGAAAACTAAAAACAATTTATAAAAAAAAACCATCCAAAGAATACGTCTTTAAAAATAATAAATCTTAATGACAAAACTTTACACAAATTTTGAAATAGTGGCTGTGGAATAATAAAAACAAAGAATCGTTTTGATTGTTTTTACTCATCGGTTTTACTAGTTTCGTTTCGTTTTTATAATTTCACAAGTTTATAAAATATAAGTAGAGAATTATTAGATAAGTTACGGTGGTCCTTACTTACCTAGATAATCCTTTCAAAATAATAAACTTCTGTTAGCAATGCGGTCAGTTCAAGCTATATCAACAAATCGGTACACCGGTTTTTAAATGCACAACCAGTATTCTTAAAAATAAATAGCCGTATCAGTCAGCTGTTACAAATATAATCTCCTTCGCGGTTGCACAGCGTGCGCGATGCAATGGTATATAGTTAATATTAAGTCTGAACAGTTTTATACATGTAACACAAAACAGTGAATAAATGAATGCGAGAATAATTTCCTCAAAAATGAAAATCCGTAATATTATTAACAACAATTAATATTTAAAGTTTTTTTTTTACAGAAAGTAGGTATCAGTTTTTATTTTAAAATAACGAATAATATAGCACACAAATAAAACAGAACACCTGTGGGGCACCTTTGAACAATTATAAAATTCGAAAATATCGATTTGTACGTGCTGGTACCAACAACTGCAGCTTAAGGCATACGACTAACTGAACGTGTTCTGCTGAACCTACACTGTACGAGAAGCGTAGATTTTAGGTTGACAAATTTGCCTGAAGATAGGGACACTTGCCTTATTCGACCATGCTTCTTTCACGTGATCGATAAAAAAGAGGGGGATGTAATTCGAATCGATGTATCATTCATTAATGATAATTATTGTAAAAAATAATTAAATAGATGTATAAATAAATAAAAAGAGATAGTAATTAAATAATTTAATTAATGATAGAGTATATTCTCTAACAGAGATTACACAAATTAATCAGATTTTAATTTAAAACTACTTTATTTTAATTAAGACAATTATTTAATTGTTGCTATTCTTTAAATTTCTGATCAAACAGTTGTGGTTTATTTTTCCCTAAATTAATATTTTCTGTTTTTATCTACTGATTACAAATAATTAATTTCATTACAAAAACCCATAAAAAGTTTTCCTTAAATATGTACTGAAAAGCACTTAGCATTTAATTACTTAAAAAAATTAAACAGATATTTTTTTTACAATATACTAAATTAATAATAGTTACCAAAAGCTGATAATCCATTATAATTTGTTAATAATTAAACTTTATCTCTAAACGTTATTAATATAAATACCAAAAATGTTAAATGTTTTTGAAATCTGAAAATTCAAAGTAATTTATATTAAGAAGTTACTAAGTCCCAATGTGGTTTCCCAGACACATCAGCTACCACATAAGCAGGAGACTAACATAACAAATGTAGAATCTGTAAGATAGTTTCTGGGAGATCCTGTAAGATACGTTGGTTCTGTAAGATAGATGTATTTTACTTCACTTCTATAAAGTCTGAACAGTTTTACAAATATAACACAAAACTAGAAATGAAATAATACAAATATCTGAATTCTGAAATAACTGGATACATTAATAGCAAAGCGAAAATTATAATAAAATAATTAAATCTGTAAATATCTATACAATTATATTTTCACTTACCGACATTCATTAATAGAAACTATGTTCTATTAACATAGTTAACTATGAACATATTTTCTATTAATGAATGTTGGCAAGTGGATAATATAATGATATAAATATTTATATATTGTTACCAACAGGCCATGCTTAAAAAAGTAATTTAAATTAAATGTATATTTAATAATAAAAAAAGACTTTTTACTGCTGATCTTTTTTTAAATATTAGTGAAAATTTAAAAGAAAAACTTGATTAAAGATTTAGGTTAATAGTTGCATTACTCGAATATAAAACATGGACCATTACAAATGGAGGAAAGGAGATTGGTATCATTGAAGTCTGGTGCTATTAGTGAATGCTAGGAATTAGATGGAAAAACAGAATATAGAATGAACAGTGAAGTATTTGAAAGAGTGGTGGTAGAAAAGGATTCATTGTGAAAGAGAGCATTGTCAAAAAATATAATGGAACTGCATCTACATATTAACACGAATGATTAGTTGGATGGAAAAATGCATTGGAAAGTATTCTCATACGCTCTTCTGTACCTCTATTACAGGAAGGATGTATGTGTGATGGAACAAGAACTATATTTTATGAGGGCATGAAGAAGGCTTTGAGAAGAGAAGAATGGAGGTCTACATCAAACCAAACTGTAGATTGATAACTGTCAGAGGATGAGATTTTGAGATAAAGAACCTCATTAAATTCTATTGAATTAAAGAAAACAAACAAAGTTTTCTTCAATTTTTTAAAATTCAAAGCTTTTTTCAAGTTTTCTTGGCTGATGCTCAAAATTTAGGCTATAATTTCCATGAACAAAAGTGGGCTAACAGATCTTTATTTAGTGTTGGTAAGTATAAATCATATAGACAAATATTTAGTAAGATTATTATTAAAATATATACATTTTCTGCTTAGATTGTCATAATTTTCATGCTGAGTACTTATATCTATCTGCCTTTCTTAGCTTCATTACAACTAAACCATATGTTGACGCGTTTCAGATATATTCCATTTTCAAAACTTGCTGTACTTGCACTTCTCTTTGTAAGGCTTTATTTAGTAGTACACGCTCCTTAACCCACTAAAATCACACACATTAACTGGCTAGTCTTTTTTCCTGTTCTTTGTTATCTATTGGTAATGCTTCATTCATTTATTTTATTATCTATTTCCTAAGATAAATAAATGAAGCAAAACCACTAGATAACAAAAAACAGGAAGAAAGACTAGCCAGAAAATGTGTGTATCGAATGGGATACGGGGCATGACCTAATGCTATACAAAGCCTTACAAAGAAGAAGAAGTGCCAGTAGAGCAAGTTTTGAAAATGGAATTTATTCAAAACACGTCAACGTGTGATTTAGTTATGACGAAGCTAAGAAAGGTAGATAGATATATACACTCAATATAAAAATATTTATTACATTTAAACTTTGCAGGTGTTTGTATCTCTATGTTTACATAGTTTTGACCTTGTTAAAACAAAAGGAAAATTATAATTTTTGATTAAAAGAATAACAATAACTACCCCTATCAAACCAAACAATAAATTTGTTTTCATATTATAATTAACAATTCTTCATGCTATAAGAAAGGACATCATTATAGTACTATTGTCATTTTTAATAAAAAAAAATACTTAAGGATCTAACAGATTTTATGACCAATCTATAAAAAATTAAATTAAAAAATTTGCTCACAAAATAAGAATTACAAATAAAATTTGAAGTAATATTAAATTAGATAAACATTAATTTTCTACATACATCCTAGTTTAACATTTACTAATAAAATATTTAAATACATTCATTTAATGACTTCAAACCTGTAATTTTATTCTGTAGTGATTTTTTTTGCATAGTTGAATAATTCTATATTAATAAAATAATTTTTTTTATAATCTGGGAACTTCTTATTCTATTTATTAATTCTGCGGTGTTGCTTTGATCAATACCTTTCTTGATGTTTCCTGCCAGATTCAATTACAGCTCCATGTTATTATAAAAAATACTAATAGGATCAGTCTATCAATAACTAATTACTGTCATCATTTCAGACCAACCAACAATATGTCCTTTCTGATGTAATTTACTACAATTTAAAATCTTGTTTTTATCTGATTAGAGTAATAATTTATATACAGAAAAGTTTAAACAAATCTGATGCGGTCATTGTAGTTTCATAGTCAGTTTGTTGAAAAATATTTTATTTGAATTCTACTGATTATTTTGAATTATTTTGAATTTGAAGGAAACTTAAACATTGAGATACTGTTAACAATTGGAATTATCAGACAGATAAATATCATTTTTAAAACAAAAGATATAATTTTCATTATACTTTTCCTCTGACTTAAACTTAAAATTATTAAGAGGACACAACCTAATAAAATTCAAAGCTTGATAGATGGTGTTGATAAGCAGCATGAACTTATTTACTAAATTTATTTTTATAAAAATTATAGAATTTTCTCTAGATTTTCTAATGTTACATAAGTATTATTGATCATGGCAACTCAAGCTGTTTTAAAAAATAAGCCTAGAAATTTTAATGAGAATAAAAAGAATTTTTACACATATTTTTGCAAAACTAAATATTATTAAAATAATAAAAACAGTTTAAGATAAAAAGCAGTAAATTTTATTAAAATTAAAAATGCATTACACATTATGATGCAATATCCTGTTTTAATTGACGTTAAAAATTTACTAAAGACCAGAAATCTGTGTCTCCAATTTACTTTAACTTTTGTCATAGACAAAACATTTGTTTACCTTTGTACCTTTGTGTACGTGTATTCCTTTTTTCAAAGTAATGTTTTTTGAGTTAAGCAATATATTTCTTAAAGAACTTTATTTAACTTCAGCTCTCTATCGATAACATTCTCACTAACTCTGGTTAAAATCAATAACTCAGTTTTTGAGATATTGGCAAGAGACCAAATTATTTTTTATTGTTGTTGACAGTGTGCCTATAGTTATAATAGCCCTCTGCAAGTTGTTTTAAACATATTATGAATATAAATTTCATTCTTACTTTTTTTTAAATTCTTATGACGAAGTATAATTTAAATAACAATAAATAATTGAAATGAATTTATGAAACTAAACCCTAGTCTTGAGAGAATAATTAATTATAGACATTAACATTCTGAAATTCCTGTAAATTATTAAAGGATTTCTACGGCTATTATAGAAAAGAATTCTTAAGTTAAAATTTTACTTAATATAAAATTAATCAAAGATAAAATTATGCATATATTATGATCATGCAAAGTAGTTATTAAGTAGGAATTATATTTTTTAATTCTCTTTGATGCAGTAGTTTATAAATTAGCAGATAAAGTGAAGTTAAAATCATTGTTGCAGTAAGAGTATATTAAAGTCCTACATAAAAAAAAATAAAAAACAGTAATGGAAAGTTTTTATACAGAATTACATTTACCATTAATTATTTTTTCAGGTATACGTGTTCCAAATTGTAAAGAAATGATGATACAACAACAATATCTTATATTTATTTATAATATTTATGTCATAATAACAGATTTAATTGTATTTTTGAGTGTTATATCAATTGGCTGCGGTATGTTTTTACCTGATATCTTATTAGTTGAAAGGTGTACTTGTGGTATAGCATTTATGGCATGCTTGATGAGTTTATATAAAGTTATCTATTGCATAATGTTTCCACATTATTTTGATAATATATTTAAATTATGGAATAACCATTTTGATAATGATCCATACTTAAATGATTTACAAATTAAAGTTGAAAAACAAAGGCGTTTTATGAGGAAAATATCATCAATAGTATTTTCATTAGTAACACCACCTGTTGTTGTATGGGGTTTGCTACCTTATATACCAGAAGTACAAAAATTAAACGGAGGTAAATTTACAGTCGTACCAGCACGGTTTCCTTTTGATATAACAGTTTCACCTAATTTTGAATTAGCTGTTTTATTTCAGACGGTAGGAGCTGTTTATGTAACATCAAAAAATATTGCTTTTGATACAATATTTTATAATCTTATATCACGACAAACTATACAAATTAAACATTTACGTACAACTCTTGAAAAAATTTTATCTGTAATTTATGTAAGAAATAATGGTAAAATGGAAATAAAAATTTATCAAGACTTAAATAGCAATATAAATGAGTTGGAAACAAAAGATAAATTTGCAGCTTTGAAAGAAAGACTTCATTTATGGATTAAACACCATCAACACACTATAAAGTAATTTATTTACATAAATTTTAATATTATAAAATCATTTAATCGGGATAAATGAACTATTTACTAAAATCATTTAAATTAATATTAATAGTTGATTATAGTTCTTTTGAATAGGCTAATGAATTTTAAAACAAATATTTATTAATATAATAATAATTTAGATTTTAATAATTTATGTCTAATTAATAATTTAGATCTGTGGTTGATCCAGAATTATGATATAAAAAAGGAATTTTTATTTTCTGTTTGTTTTTTTTTAATTTGATTTTATGACAATCTTTTTAAAACATGCTACCTTTAATAGTCTGCAAATTTCTTGATTGTGTACTTTTAAATTTATTAGCTTTCGTACATCTTCATTTTTATTATATATTTATTTTTATTTTATATCTTTCTACAGCTTATAGTTTTTGCTTACTTCTTTATTGTAAATAAAGAAAGTATTAAAAAAGATTTAAAATATAATGTATTTTTAATATTTTTGTTGGCAAATATTAGTTTATACTATGCATATTTTTAATGTATGTTAATTTTTATCTGATTATTATTTTTATAGTTATTCAAGATTTTTATTATCGTTCTATCACCTTTTTTACACTTAGCGCTCTTTATTGAGCTCTTATGTTTGAGAAAATAGTAATAAATGACTGTAAATGTTTAACAGTAAGTGGTTAATTGGTGCTAGTTGATTGGTTATTAATAAGGCAAAACTATATTTGAAGTTATTTAAACTGTTTATTTATTTATTCTAGTGCTAGTTAACCACCCGATTACAATTATTAATAAAAGATAGATTTTTTAGTGTTTGAAAAATGCCAAGTCAGACTAAGATTTGAACTAGAATCTTCCAGATGAAAGGTAGAGACTCTACCACTTTATCACAGAAGTCAGCAATATACTTGTATTTTTTTTTTTCTAGTCACCTACCTCTGGGTACATAGATCAATCACTTCATACGCATTTTGCTTTCTTTTCTTTTTTGGCAGTAAGTTTTTATTCTTTCAGCCATGGCTTTCTTTTGTTCTTTTGTTTTGGTGTATTGTACGTGTTTTGACTTTGGTTTCTTTTGGAATCTCTGGTTTTCAGTTTTAATGATTTACATAGTTTGTTTCTGTCTTTAATGGTTTCTTCTGTTATGCTTAGTTTTTCTAGATCTTCTTGAATCTGTTTGAAATATTTGCTCTTTGTTTTTCTAGAATTGAGGAATTCAGAAATTTCTTCTGCATTCTAGATTTGATTGTGCACCTTTCCAGTGAATTCTAACTAATCCATACCCTAGATAATCAAAATTTTCTGTTTTTTTAATATTCTGACTAAATTGTTTGGTTCGAAAAATCTAGAAATCAATTTTTGTTTGTATTATGATTGCAAATATAAAAAAAATTGAAGACTCCTTCCCTTCACTCTTAGATAAATCTTTGTCAGGGAGTAACAACGCTGTATGTTTAATAAATTTATGAAATTGCTATTATTATTCTTCTTACTGGTTTTTAATGCAATAAGAATATTGTTTTATTATGTTTTAAAATAAAGAAAAAATTAAAAAAAAAAAATTCTGTTGGTCATTTTATAATGTATACTATAAGTATACTGATAAACATTTTTGATCACAAATCATATTTTGTGCTTCTGTGAATCTTGAGATAAATGTTCAAATATCCAAACTAAGTTTTCATCAGCACAAATTATCATTAACATTTTGTAATTATTGTATATTTAATTTTTTTAAACTTAGGTATTTTTATGATCAATAACTTTTATCTCATTAAATATAACATAATGTAGAATAAATTAATTCTTAATTGTTTTTAATATAATGAATAGCATGACCAAAAATGTGTTAACACTTTAAAACTACTAAAATTATAAATAACTAATTTCTAGATTAATGGAAATTTTTCTATCAACAGCCTTTTAGATCTTATTTACTTTCTTCAGTAAAGTTTTTGGTTGCACTGTTGTTAATAGTTCCTTACTTATAAAGGTTAGAAAACTCCTAACTTATTCTTTTTATAATCTATGTTGTTTGTAAATTTCATAACATTCAAGCGGAATAAGACCTTGGTCTTTATGAGCTAAAATTTGTACGTTATGTTTATACATCTTTGCATATATGTTGTTTTTTAAGGTAATTTGAAAAAATTATTTTCTGCATAGTGTCTGTATATTTGTGTTTCCTGTAACTTTGAACGTGAATAAAATTTGTTTGTTGTAATGTATGGTGCAATCACTGTAGTTTAATTTTTTGGTCTCCATTATACACATGAGGACAAATCAAAAATTATCTATGGTACACTTTTCTTCCCATAATTTATTTATATAAAAATAGAGGTTCAATTCATTTTTCTACATAGTCGCCTCCCTTGTCAATGCACTTGGTCCAGTGATCCACAAACTTGTGTATTCCTTTTAAGAAGAAGATTTTCAGTTGGTAACAAAGCCACTTTTGCACTGCTCCCTTCACGTCTATCTGTGAAAAATCGACGATCTTGCAAAGTATCCTTGAGCGGCCCAAACAGATGAAAGTCAGAGGGAGCAAGATCTGGACAATAGGGAGGGTGTTTTGGTACTTCAAAATTCAACTTGTTGATGGTTTGAATGATGTGGTGAGTGGTGTGCGGGAGGGCATTGTTATAAAACAACAAAATTTCCTTTGACAATAGATCTCTCAATGTTTGTTGCAAATTCCTGGCTTCAGCTTGTTTTCCAACATTTCACTATAACTTGCACTGTTGATTGTAGTCCCCTTTTGCATGACATCTTGCAGTATATGCCCAAAAAATGGTTAGCATAATCTTTTCCACCTATGGCTCAGTCTTGAATTTTTTCTTTGTCAAAGATCCTGGGAATTACACTTATATTCTGTTACAATTCTGGCTCATAGTGACCAACCCACGTTTCATCACCCTAAAAATGTGTTGCCTTCCTTGTTGAAGTAATCAAATAAGTATTAGCAGATGTCAACATGTTTGGGCTTGTGTTCTGCCATAAATTGTCTTGGGACCAATCGTGCAAAGGCTTTACAGAAGCTGAGCTCATCATGAATGATTTGGTGGGTAAAATTATGACTGATATTTAAAGAAAATGCTACTTCATTGACGGTAACTTGCCTATTCATCAGAATAATCTCTTGAGCTTGCTGAATCTTGTCATCTGTGGCAGAGGTTGATGGGCTTCCTGCTTCACACTCGTCTGACCTCTTTTAAACTTCTTGATCAGAGAAGTTAAGATAGTCTGTACAATAAATTCCAGCCCCTTTCACACCCTTTGATCAGAGAAATTGGATCACTGCTCATTGTTCATCCTTGGTGCAAACTGCTAGCGCAGTGACGTGTTTACACTGTAATAAGCAGGAAGGCAAATGATGAGAACATGGTCAAATTTTGCATCCGTAACCGCAATTGTACCAACATTAAGCACGTATGCGCAAAAGGCAATTATCACAATCTTGAAGGTGTAATGGTAAAAGAGTACGTTATTTTTGACTCATTCTTATAATAATGTTTATGCAGAAATGATCAGATCCAATTACTTTCCTTTTTTAAATTACAAATTATTACTGAATTAGTTATTTAATTATTTTTTAATGTAAGTTATGATTTTGAATCAAGAATGAAAATAAAATTTTAAATTCCAAGAGATATATTTTTTTATCAGTGAGTTATGTTTTATTGTTGTAATTTATTAATACTGATTTATTTATAATGTTTTCTTTTACAGAATTGGTAATAATTTAAAGGAACTTTATTCTCCTTCATTTGTACTTTTATTGCTTTATGAAGTATTTACAATTTGTTTAGATGGATTCACTTTGATTGCAGTAAGTTTAACATTTTTCTATTATTTTATTTATGAGTATTCTCTGATTAAACAGTGCCACTTTAGGAGTTCAGTTAGTGTAACCTTGATTGAAGTGTTATTCAAATCAAATCATATTTACAAAAAAAAATTAGTTGTTTTTTAGGAAATAGTATTTTTGTAAATGTAAATATTTATGTAGTAGTTTTGTAAATGTAGCTATGTTTAAGAAATGAATCAAAATGTTTGTTTTGATATGTAATTAGAAAATAACACACTATGCTGTTATGAATTAGTGAATGAAGAAAACAATAAAGGAGCCCAACTAACCATTCTTTCCATGATCTAAAAAATTAAATAAATTAACAATTAATATGAGCCACCTTACCAGCATACTGATATGTTCTCTAGATCTTTTGGCTTACTTGGAAGCCATCATCAGGAGTTAAAATTAATGCATTAAAGTCAAAATTTAAAAAATCGTAGTTAAAATTTAAAAACAGTCATGACTGCCCAGTCCTACTAGTATACTGAAGGAATATGAATAAGGAATAGTGAAGGAATATGTTTTTAAATTTTAACTACAATTTTTTAAACTTTGATTTTAATGCATTAATTTTAACTCCTGATGATGGCTTCCAAGGAAGCCAAAAGATCTAGAGAACATATCAGTGTGCTAGTAAGGTGGATTATATTAATTTATAATTAATTTATTTATTTAGCATATCAGCGGTACCATGTTTGAGAAACTAAAAAATATAATTGTAACATTATATTTTATAATTAAAATTATAAAAATATAAACTTTTTCAGAAAAAATCAGAATGCATCATTAGCTTCTTAATCAACTGGCTTCAGGTCAGATTCCTATGAAGGGTCTGGAATCGTTTCATCTAACATTTCAACCATCTCATCTTTCTTTTTGAATTACATGTTTTGCATATTTTAAGTCATAATAATAAAATAAATAACAAATACACTTTTACAATTACGATTACAATTTTTAACTTTTATGATTACAACTGAACTAAATATAATAAAATGTTTTCAAACAAAATTTTCAGTTGTCTGTATTTATCTTCAGTGACCGATTTGCTTATCTTACATTGATGATAGTTACAAAAATGTTTTTAAAATATTTTATTATAAAATTTGGTTTGATTTGTTGTTTTAAATATCATCACCAACCATCGTGGATGAAAATATTTATAAAAAAAATCAATCATTTAATTAAATATCAAAGATTTGATAGTGAAAACTGCAGAGCAATATTTTCAAGATAGAATGAAGGAAATAGCCAGGATATTTTGAATTTCATAATGCAAGATAAATATGAAATTAGTTATTAAAGTGACAAATCTATTAACTACTAAGTATTAACATTTATACACTCTTTCTTTTTAATAAGCGCATGTGCAAACAAAATGTAAAACAGATTTCACAATTTTATATGATCTTATTGATTGTGATAATAAAGTAATTTTGAATGTTAAAGAACATCCTATAAAACAGTTCTGTCTCATGAAGTCAAGTCATGACAGATGTACTATCTTACCAAAATACTTTAAAAACTGATAGATTGATTTGACTGATTCATATAATTACAGGTTAAATTAATAAAACACTAGCTGAGGCGGTGTGGAAAAAACCAACACTTGGGGTAATATGTTTATGCCATAGAATGATGTAGCCAATTTTATGTAAAAAATTATAAATATTTATTTTCTTCACAGTAAAAAGTTTAACATTTAATCCAATAAAATGCAATTTGACAAAATTAATGTTTACAGAGCTATTAATAATTAAAATATTTTAATTGCCGCTACTTTGGAATGTTCAAACTCTGTTTGTAGAAAATGTTGTAAGGTACATGTACACCAGATTTCATTAAAATATTTCAATCTGTATAAGATTGAAGGAGATTAAGAATATAAAATTTTATTGAAAAAAGAACATAAAATGGTGAACTGAGGGAAATGAAGCAAGAGAGAGAGTATTATTTGTTCATATGAACTCTTTTTTGTTTATTTTGGTGTCCTGAACTCTCTTAAGTTTTGCCAGTAACTCCCAGGGCACCTGTATAATGAACATCGGCTAACATGAAAATATATTATGTACAAATTACTTAATATGAGAAAGCAAGATGAGACAGTATTGAAATACTCAGAGTAGAACTTAATCAACAAATAAATAAAATTACTATTATGAAGGTATATCCAATTAAGTTAATCCTATAGTATATAAATAAGAACAGACCTTTTTTTTGGAATACTCAATATAAACAATTAGGATCTCCTTCTGTTCTTATTTTATGTTCTGCTTGATATTTTTTTACGCTTAGTATAATGTTACTAACACTACCCTAATTTTGCTTTAATTGGTAAATTAATACTTGTAAAGTATTTAAAACAAGACCTGAATCTTTTTTTAATGGTTTGATTAAAACGCAATACGAGTAAATATTTCATAAATTAATTTCTATTTTGTAGTAACATATTATTTCATTTAAAAAAAATCAAACAACAAACAAGAGTTGGAAAACAGCCTTGCTGGAAATATGACTTATCTGAAGCGATTGCATTTTCTCATAACAAGTGTAGATCTTCACACAATTTGTTGTAAATACCATTTTTATGTTGATATTTATTGAATTAGCATTACCTAGTTTTAAATGCAACTCAACCGAAATGAGAAAATGTAAAGACACAATGTACCCTATTAAATAACTGTAATTTAAGCTTATTTCTATCAGTAACATAATAATAATCACTCAAATGAACCCTTGTACGATATACAGAGTGATTCCAAATTGCACGGCAATCTCTTGGGAGATGATTCTGTAGCCAAAAATAGCAAAAAGGATTCATATAAACATAGGTCAGAAAACGGTTCGTTAGCGAGTTTCGGTTGTAAAACATTTAGCCTGTTTTCTCCTCCCTTTGTTAAATTAAACCATACTAAATTCTTGGAGTAGAAATTGTGAGTAAAATTTGGTCCTTTCTTATTGTTATTTACTTTTTCACAAAACACAAACTGATTCAGTTTTTGTTTTGTTTCTAATTAAAGTTGAACTTCTCAAATTTGTGTTTAATTTTAATTGACGTTATGTACATGAATTTTCTCAGAATTAAATTCTCTACAAAGTTAACTAAAATCTGTATTTATTTCTTTGTAAATTAACATTTATTTTATTCTAAACCTAAGAAAGTGTATTTTCCGACAAAACGTTTTTGTTTCACTCAATTTTTCTTAAAACGTAAGTGCGATAGGGGTTTGGGACCATTTTTATTCAGTTTCTTAGATCAAAACACCAAATTTATCGCTTGATTTGTACCCCAAGAATTTTAGTACAGTTTAATTTCACAGAGGGAGCAGAAAGCAGGACTAATGTTTCATGAGCCGAAACTCGCTAACGAACCGTTTTCTGACCTCTGTTGAACCTTTTTTTCTTATTTTTTTCTATAGAATCACCTTCCGAGAGATTGCCGTGCAATTTGTAATCACCTGTATATCAACTTATACAGTATAAAACATAATTTTGATTTTCATTCTGAGGAGGACATTGGAAAAATGTTGTAGTTTGATATTTTTAGCAATTTGAATGCACTATTCCTTAGTCCATTTCAATCAGTTTTATAAAAATGTGTCGATATATTACTAAGTTACTACTATCCATCGATTTTAAAATTAGATTATTCAACCGGTTATTTTTAAGATGGAATGTAATTCTTTCAGAAGAGTATTACAGATTTTGATCGCAATTATTCAGTTATTCGAGATTATTTATTTAAAATACAAATTTTGGCAGTAAATTAATTTTTTATCTCTTCTTTCAACATATGATTTATTACAGATCAATTTTTTAAATTATTTATGGTTAGATATTTTTACGTGTAAATTCATTCAGTTTTTTTGTAACTTAATGTAATAGCTGTGATGTAGTTGAATTTTCAGTTCAAAATAATGGTTTACATCTTATTTGGAATAAATATTAAACTTTTAAAAAACCGAGACTAAGGAAATAGTATACATAGAAAAATACATATTTTTTAAAGATTATGTTACAAAGAGTACAACTGAGTTGATAAATATTAATTATCAGCCCATTTAACCACAAATGAAGTGATAAAGAATTAATTTTATTTTTGGTATTTTAAGATGGTTTTCTATAATGTAGAGAACTATTAAAAAGAGTATGTATGAAAAAGAGAAAAAGTACGGTTGACATTCAGCTTGACTGATAAGTTTTTCAAGTGTTTTGGGTAGAATGTGATATATGAATCAGAAATTACATAACTTAAAAAATAAAGTACTTGAAAAGATGTCAAATATAGTTGTAAAGAAAGATGGAGATGAACAAAAATCAATGAGCAAAGTGAAGAAATTCAGAGATAAAGTAATAAAACAAAATTCATGTTGAAGAGACTTCTTTTGGTTTTTAGAACATTTTCAATGTTGATCATTAATTAAAATAAATTAAAAAAGTGGTGGTGATTTTTCTTTATTGTTATTAATTTATTAAGTATATAAAGAAATTACAAAAACTGTTAATTTTGTTTCAGTCTGACATTGATTATTTCCAGCTTATATCACTCACAGCATATATATTTGGTAATTTGCTATTATTATTTGTTCTTTGTTTGATGGGAGACCTTCTAACTTATGAGGTAATAGAATATAAACATCTTTATACAGTACAATAAATAAAAAAGTATATTTTTATTAAAGGGTATCATTTTAAAACTTTAATGTAGATATAGTTGTAATTATGAATATATTACACGCTCACGTTCATCTTAGACACAGGTTGGTATTTTTTACAAACACCAGGTAGCAATCACTGTGGGTAGTTTATAAACTAAGTGGGAATTAGCCAACATGAATAACAGTATCAAAACATAAATGCTAAGAATACATTTGACAGTTAATATAACACTATTTAACAGGACAGGCTATAAGATAGATAATTAATTCACCTACCCCTAAAACTAAAATCAGTTCGCTTCATTCAGCTATTATTGTAAAAAAAGGGTTTTCGTTATGCAATAGAACATGCATTATTCAAAAATGAATAATTTACAAACGCATCTCAAAAAATAAAACAAAACGAATAATCAAAATCAGCTAAATTTTCAATGGTTAAGGATAATTGTATTTTTATTCTTTTTTCACTTTTTTTTTCTCTTTACTTCATGGTCAGTCTATACAAGCTATTTCAGCACCTTTATTAAAAGATTCCTACATCATTTTTCTACCTGTACTATCTCAAAGGTATTTACCTCATAAGGGCATCGTCTTTGAATTAAAAGAAGATATTTTTATTTGAAATCCACTGCAGATCTGAAATTTAAAACGTGTTTTCTCTAAATTATTTTTCTCGTTACTTTGTTAACATTTGTATATCACAAAGGATTCAACTTATAATCTGTACTGCCACCCGAATTCGAGTGTATAACTTCCATTTTCTTGAACCTAGGCAATATAGATAATAAAACATATTGGTGATATATTGATTATGCTACACTTCATTTTCCTTTGTATTTTTACATCCCAGAATAATTTTACATCCTTTATATTTTTCTAATAAATCACAAAACTCATCATTCGATGGCATAATAGCAATTTCCTGACTGTTAACCTGTCAAATTTCTGGCTGTATTTTTGTAAACGATTTATTGATTATTGTTTGATCCATTGAATTCCACGATTCTGCCAACATGTAAATTACATGTTTTATGGTCAATCTTTTAATGTGGTTGTAACTTGAAGTTCTGTGCTACCGCCAGATGAAGGGCCGAGATGCTACTCAACCACTGCGGCTGGTCATTTCGATTAAAGGAGGCCCTGCTGTAATGGAATTTAAAAATTATGTTCACTTTGAAGAACGATTTGTTTTAGAATTCAGTAAATACAAACTATTAAAATCCTCTATTTCTTGTCACAGTGATAAATCTTTCTTAATGAAAAATAAATTTATTAGTTTGCAGCTTAATGACTTAACATGAGAATGCGTGCTTGAAATATAAAGTATGAAATGACTAAAAGCAACAATTATGATATAAAATTAGTCGTTATGAATTTAAAACTTATTAATTATCTGAAATAATTTGAAAATTGTTTTATTTCAGTGGAACTCTCTAACAGAACTGGGATTTGGAACAAACTGGTTTGCCTGTTCAAGAAATATCCATAATTTGCTTAAGATAATTTTTCAACGCTGTCAATCACAATTTAAATTACTTGGACTAGGAGTTTATCCTGTATCATCAGAAACCTTTCTTTCGGTAAAAAATTATGCAATTTTTGCTTTCTCAGATTCTAATCATACCATGTACAGTGCAGTTACGGGTACCTATACAGTATACTACATATAAAGGAAAGTATGCTAATCGGGTCAAATTTTACATGTTGAGTTTTTTGTAGATCTTGACATTTCATGATCCTTTTTAACCAAAATACACAATTTTAGCATTGAAAAATTGTGTTAGAATCTATTTACATCCTTATATATACATATAATATATATTGGCATGTTTTTATCTTGATATCTACAAATTTGATGTACCGATTTGGATGAAAATTGGCCTGATCATATCTACATATGGGCAATCACGTCATTCAGTTTTGTGACTGTGGTGATCACAGTTGTTCAAGGGGGTAAGGAGATATTTCTATATTTCAAACTTTTATTCTAAGGATAGTTAAATTTTTTAACATTATTTAATGGCACCTCCTTAGGTAGCTAAGTAAAAAACACTCTTTTTTTGTTTCTGCACTCTAGATCACATTGTTGCATTAATAATAAATCTGTAGAATACATTAGAATATCACTTTGGTTATACATCTGGGAAATTTCATTTAAGGGTGGGTGATAATATGCCTAATTTTTTTCAGTTACAATTTTGTTTCATTCCAAAGATTAGATAAACAGTGTTAGATCCCTTGCGATGTGGAGGACCATAAAACCTTTGCGGTAGGTTTTAGAGTGAATATGAACTGTAGATGCATAGGTGAGAATCAAAACAACGCCTTGTTGCTTATTGAATTATTTAATTTCTTGTTGTCTTGACATTTTGATAACACATAATTGAACATATAACGTAACATATAATTGAACTTAATAAAATATACGTATACAAAAAAAATAAGTGTTCGTCCAAACATTAGTATGCGTGTCCATCCGGACTGAGTGTACAACATGACTGTTCTGGGTCAGATTCTGGCGCTGAATGAATACAGGTCGCTACATCATAATGACCACTCCTTGCGGTATTATGATGTAGGACATCGTATGACCATAGCTTGCTGGAGAGCTTTGCCCCTCGCTAGGTAGCAGCACCCGACGGCAAAAGTGGAACGTAACAAACAGATTTTTATGAAATGTTGTATGACTTCTGAGTACGGATGATTGATGCCATATAATTTTGGATATATTTGTTCAAAAGTGGTGGGTGGGGAGATATGATCACCATGGGCTCGAGATTTTACTCAAGATTAAATAGCCTTTGTAGATAGTCCACTTTCATACTTACATTTCAGTTAATTTTTCCCTTAAGCAGCAGTCTGTTGAAAACAAATAGTAATTTTCTTACTAATTTCACCAAATCAGGTGTAATTAATTTAGCCAAAATCAGTTAAATTATGACTTCAAATGGTTTTACTTAATACAAAATGTTCATCACAAAAAATACTGTTACATCCAGAAAGTTTTTAACCTTATATGAAAGCCAATAAATGAATGAGTAGATCAATAATTAATAATTTGATACAGCAGATAAAAAATTTGACTATATCACAAATAGACGAAGAGATAATTTCATCCAGAGGTTCTGGATTTGAATCACGGTTATGCACAGCATTTTTCATATGTTACATTTCCATATCCCACGCACAAGCTTCAAGCTTATGCGATGAAAACATCAAGCAAAAAAAGGCCTTTCCCAAAATGATGAAAATAGTAGTAATACTTACATTGATTGTAAATAACTCACGGCGGAAAGCAGTGTGGAAGGTGGAAAATTGTATAGCGGATGAAAGTTGGAAAAGTTTCAAGATAGGTAAAGTTGAAAATTTAAATATAAGTAGAGGATGTTATTGCACTACACGTGTAATGGCGGTAGCCTCAATGTTTGGAAATTTAAACTGTAAGGTCTACGTTCGCTGACTCATATGTGCAATGTACATAAGTGTATAAGCTCATATGAAAAAAGGCGGGAAAAATAGGTCGTTTTCCCTTTAAAAATCTCGATTGAAAGCCAGAACATAGCACAGTTTTCTAACGACCTCAATGATAGTTTGGAAATGTCTTGGGAAAATCATTAGGGTATGTCCGCCAGTGTAGAACACCTTTTTTGTTTATGTCTATGCCTAATTTTCAAACGGTGGACACCAAACTAGAAGATAATAGTTGAAAAAATATGTGTACAAAATAAATAGATATGAATAATGTATAATACAGATTAGAATGTAAGCAGCAATATTATGCCTTTATTTTTCAATCAAGTAGTATTGTCAATTAAAAAAAAACTATTTTACTTTTTTAATATAATTTAAACAACCGATTGGTTTTTATAATCTCATTAAAACAAAAGTATTTTCAAACAAAATCTTTTTATTTACAAAATACTTGTATAATTGCTATTAGATGAAAACATCTCGCATATTTTATATAATACAATATTATACACATACATCATTGCTATCACTTCCATGCAAACTTTTCTCATTATCGATACTTATATTGCTATCTAACATTTCTGCCTCCAAATCAGTATCATCATTAAGAAATATAGTTTCACATACCACAAGGTAGTAGATCGCCACTAAACCATACAAATTCATATTTATCATCATTATTTAAGTCATCTATGCTCTTCCGACATTAATTGCAACGGAATACATTGGTGTGATCTTTGCCTGTTATTACAAACATAAAATTTATTGTTCAAATTCAGAACGTGTTGCATCAAAATTTTTTACATGTTTCTTTTTAAACGGTTGTCAATATCTTATATTTCATAATTTTAAAAAAACAATTTAAATCAAGCTTTATTAATGGTTGCCGGATCATTTTGGTTCTTACTAGTAACTCCATACATTTGACATGCAAACTTTTCAAGATTTGGTATTACCTTTATCTTCAGCCTGAGACAAATTACCAAGCTCTATAAACGTTTTTTACATTTACTCAAATTCTTGAAGAAATTAGATGGACGCAACTTTCCCTTTCTACGATGGATTATAATCACATCCTGCAAAAACATTACATGCTGGAAGCGCTTTGCAGAAATTCACACATTAACTTAAATTTCAATAATAATAATTACATTTAGTTCACCTGAAACTCCATATTCAATTGAAATATATTATTTAGATTTAACGTTATGAAAATTTCATATTAGTATAACCAAAATATCTGTATCGTAACATTTTATTGAAATATTAGCAATAAGATCAATTTTACACATATGAAACATTATTTTCATGTCTGCTTCTTCATGATTAGGACAAGAAAACTCTCCATCGATTGACTGTGTGAGTCGGCCATTCACAACTTCGTATGAATATCAAAATTTACAAAAATAGTTTTATCCTTAGTAAATTCAAGAAGATGTTGGTTACTCCAGTGATTTATTATAAAATTAATTAATGCATTTTTAAATTTACTATTGCGCAATCACTTGATAAAATCTGTGAACCTCAGTTGAGTTTCCCTGATAATGACGAATGATGAAGCGTTTCCTCTTTGTGAACGTTCGTAATCTTTAACAGAAGGTTGAAAGTATCGATAAAGAATTAAGTAAACTTCGGACGAATGAATTAGTGATGGTTTGCAATATTTTTTTTTAAAATATTTCCAAACGTTTGAGGAATATCTTTCATAGAATGTAACATAAAACCCAAGGGTATTAAAACTCTGCTACTTTCAATCTTTAAATGCTTCATTGAATTAGATTTTTCTGTACTATGAATTGTACTGTCTAAATTACAAAAAGACTGTGGAACGGGTGTTAAGGGGTATGTTAAAATCTTTTCAAGGTCAATATTTTGGTACATTTAAATGTCCAAATAAATCTACCTGCAACTGCACTTTGATATTCACAATCATTCTTTCCATTTTGTTACATGAAACAAAATTATGAATTTTTTTAGAAAATACACTCTCTTGAAACCTAAATTCAGATTCACTACATTCTGAAATAAATTTTTCTTTCAACTCATCGTCTTTTTCTTCTGCATTCAAAAATTGGATACTTCATCTGTAGCAGATCCTTCTGTTGCAATATTATACAGTAAGTCATTGTCTATATATATAAATATTGCCTATACATATAAATTTCTTCAAGTGAGTTGAAGTCTGATTGATTTTATTTTTTTCTAAATCTGAAGTAACGTCTTCACTTTATTTTTAACCTGGTTTCATTGAAAAACTATGAAATTATTTTTGATGTGAGTGCATGATTTATAGACCATTGCTGATGAGCAGAAAGTGAGCTTCTAAAATGAGTAACACCAGGAAGTTTTCTACATAATCAGGATTTATGGTTTGTTCTAAAGTAAGATCTACAGGAATTTTTGAAAGATTTTTCTGTTCTTTTTACAGCAAAAAATCCTTTTTTTAAATCTTCAGCAACGAAGGATGTGTTTCATTTACTAGTAATAAATTGTTGTGATACTTCAGTAATTGTTTAGCATAGTTGATTGAATATAAAACACAAATTAACGAGTTTTGGAATAATAAATTTATAAAATTTGAAATCGCAAATACATATACTTCGGGGAAAACATCAAATAATAATTGACAAACTCAATATACTTTATGTAAAATTGTCCAGTTTTATCAAACTTACCTGCAAGCGTACAATTTTTATACTCGTATTAAGCATATTTTTTCAAAAGATTTAATTTTCTATTAACAATAATCTTATTGAAATTTAAAAATATTTTACGAATGTAAAATTGTATAAAATATGTGATATGTTTTTATCTAATAGCAATTATATTTTTTAATTAAGAAAAATTTGTTTGAACACCAATTTTGTTTCAATAAGATTATAGAAATTAATTGGTTGTTTAAATTATATTAAAAAAGTAGAATATTTTTTTGGAATTGACAGTACTATTTGATTAAAAAATAAAGGCATAATATTGCTGCTTACTTTGTAATTGGTATCTATTTATTTTTTACACATCTTTTTCCGATTATTATCCTCCGTTTTGATGTCTGCAATTTGGAAAATGGGCTTAGATATAAACAAAAAAGGTGCATCTATACTGGCGGACATACCCTAATGATTTTCATCAAGAAATTTCCAAGATATCATGTCTTGTTTCTCAGATGTGTTACGAATGTAAAGTCTGTGACATAAATAATCAGTAGTGCACTGAAAATGCATAGCGATTTTAGTACAATTAAGTTATTTAATGTGCATAGCTTACGTCAGATTTTATTTTCATAAATACATATAGTGTTTCATTTTAATTGTCCCAGGCGATTTTCTAGTAAACTATGCACAATACAAAAGTTACTCAGATTGGAGGGGGAAATCTCATGATCTTGGATTTGACGTGATAGTGTTATAAGAGTTCCACATTTTTGAAGGTCATACAATGCTCCTGAAATATTTATATTCCAGGCCATTTATCTTGCAAACTACGGGAAAGAGCATAAAAATGATTACAGAAGTTATGTGGATAGGAGGGGGTTAACTGACAGTGACCTTGAGGTCGTCCAAAGGTCGCTGAGGTTTTTCAAATGGAATTACCTTTTTTGATAGCACCATTGGAGAGCGAAAAATGTCACATCAAGATACTTGAATTTAGTAATGATGCTTTATTATTATGCTTCATTTTTCCAGCATCTTGAAGTTCATAGTATAGGAATTAATCACACACAGTATCTAATTAACACAATTTCCCGATTCAAAAGAGTACCAGATAGCAATCCTCTTCTCATAACTTAGAAACTATCAACTGTAAATATCTGCAGAAAGAATATTGCACCCACAGAACAATATCTCTGATGGTTAGCTTATGACCTTCAAAAAAGTTCCAAGGTCTTATGTGTGACCTCATATTCCAATGTAAAATTTTTCGCTCTTTTCATTGGTGGGGGTCATTCCATTTGAAAAGATCATATTAACCTTGAAATAAGCTCAAGTTTAAGGTCACCATGAGGTGTCACCTTCTAATCTGAGTAACTTTTTGTATTGTGCATAGTTTACGAGAAAAGCACCTAGAGTGATTATAATGAAACACCTGTGTGTTGTGTGTGTGTGTGTATATATATATATATATATATATATATATATATATACACCAGTATTAGAAAGGAAACACTAAATTTATAACTAACAATAAATGAGTTGAGAAAAATAAATTGTTCCTTTTTTCTTCAAAAGTTCTGTTGTCTATCATAATTTATATTTATGTATTTTTTAATTTCAGATAATTATGTCAGCATATTCATACATCATGGTTTTAAATCAATTAAAAACTAAAGGACATCTTTGAAAATAAAAAGTGTTAGAATAAATTTAAGAAGAAAGTAGCAGAATTAAATCTTAAGTAATCTTTAATCATTATTTTAATTTTAATCAATATTTTGCTTTCTTCCATATTAATACAGGACTATGAAATAAATATCATTCAATTTCTGTGTTTAAAAATCGATGTTTTTATAATTTCTATTATTAATTATCTTAATTTCTATTTTCTTCTTGCTTTACTATTTTATCTTTTAATTTTTTATACTTCTGGCTGATTAATAAGAACAATGACTAATATGTAAACAACGTATAAAAATCATTCATCATATTATAATTTAGGCATTTCTACATTTCTTCTGTTACAGCATATAGAGATCTGCTATTACTAACATATGCGCAAACTCAAACACATAAATCTGTGAAATGTATGAGTAGAAGAATTTATTATTAACATTTTGCTTATAAAAAAACAACCTGCAGATTACTAAAAACATTTACAAAAATCAAACTGATATGTTGATAAATAATTGGGGATTACATAATCACTAGAGACCTTAAAATCTAGTGATGATGCATATTTTTTCTATATTTACAATATTTTTCAGTTGGGTACCTACCGAAAAAAATGAAGTCTTGCGTTGTAGCCGGCCAAACCTATTAGCTGCATGTTTCTTACAGCGCACTTAGCAGCCACGTATCTATTGTTTTGGTAGGATATTATTACGAAGTCAAGTAAAACATAAACCATTGCGAGACAAGGATGGACAATACCGCTCTGCATCGCACATACCTACTGCAGTACTCCTCCCACTAGACAATTAAATTACACATTTAATTGTTGACGCGTTCATTGCATCAATTTAGTTTTTTATTTGTTTGTGTAAAGTTTAATGTGTACCATGCCTCTTGAAAAAAAAGTGTCTCTTCGTGGATAGCCGACTATTCTGGAATATTTACATATGACAGAAATGTTTTATATTGTCGAATTTGCGAGAAAAATATTTCATGCACAAAAAAGTTTCAAATAAACCAGCATGTCAAGACAAGTATTCATATTGCAGGATTACAAAAGAAAGGCCCACAACAACAACTTATAACACCGTCAAGCAGCAGTGATTTCACTTTCAAAGGTAAACAAAAAAAACACTTTAGCATGGATTTACGTGAAGCATTGCTTACAAGTAATGTTCCTCTTCACAAACTTACAAATCCTACCTTCAAAGATTTTTTGCAAAAATATTGCTTGAATCAAAAATACCAGATGAATCAACACTGCGTAAAGATTACATACCAACAATTTACCTACATGTTTTGGAAGAAAAATACGCAATGAACTCAGGGATAGCATTATTTGGATTTCAGCTGATGAAACTACTGTTGAGCGAATTTAATTGTCGGTGCATTAAAACTAGAGCCCTCTTCTTCCTATTTGGTGGCCTGCAAACACCTTGAAAAGACAAATCATTCTACGATTGCCAGATCCGTGAATGAGGGTATTAAAAAAATATTTCCTGAATCTTCTGCAGATGAAAGATTGTTTATATTTTTCTAAGTATTTTATCTTGTTAAGTATTTTATCCAAATTTGATTCACGAGACGTGCTTTGCTCATGGAGTACATTGACTCGCTGAAGTATGATCCACGTTTGGGAATGTAAATAAACTAGTGTCATCAATAAAGTGTTTCTTAAGGCACCTGCTCGAATGAGGCCTATAAAGAAAAACTGCCAAATGGGCCTTTACCTCCCGAACCAGAGGTAACTCGATGGGGAATGTGGACTGAAGCTGTGCTGTTTTACAATGAACATTTCGAGGCCATCAAAGGTGTAGTAAACAACTTTGATTGAACAGAAGCTATGGCAGTTTGTCAGCCCAAAGAAGCATTTAACGATTCTAGTATAAAAAAAATGTAGCTGTGATTAATACTTATTTTTCCCACATACCTGCGAGTATTAAAAAGCTTGAAACTCAAGGTTTGGCGTTGACTGAATGTATTCAGTTAATGAATAAAATCCGCCAAGTGAATTCTATATTGCCAGAGGTATTCCCGTGTAATCTTAAAGAAAAACTTGAAAACATTTTGAACAATAACCCAGGCTTTCAACCTTTGTGTCAAATTGATAGTTTTATTAATGGGACGGGTGAACTTTTGCCAGAAACATGAAGTGCTAACATAGCTCCCAAATTCAAATACTGCCCAGTTACCTTAGTGGATGTGGAACAATCCTTTTCCACTTATAAAAATATTTTGAGTGATCGCAGACACAATCTTACAACCGAACATTTGGGACAGTACCTGATTGTTTATGTTTACAAAAGTAACAAAATGTTAAATAATTGTTAATTATTGAATTTATCGATATGTTATTCAACTACTTACTAACTGTATGCCATTTTTTAATAAAACAAACTAAAAATTACTATATTTTTTTTTTATTTAAAGTTGCATATTTTGACACTTTTTCATATCTGCCTGCATATTTTAAGCATTTTTCATGCATATTTCAAGCTTTTTATGTTGCATTTAATCTGGTCTCTAATATCAGGATGTAAAATACTGCATTGCAATTTAAATCAACAAATCTTTAATATATTATAAAATCTGTTTTTATAAGTATGATATGATGTGGATCAAAATTTTCTCATAATAAAAGATAGAAAAAAGAAAGTATTGCCAATTCTTTTCTTTCACATACAAACTTCATTAGAAGATATTATGCATACATAATATCGAATACATAATATAGAACTATAAAACAAATAAACTTATAAAAACCGATTATTTATTCAACTGTAAAAGACTATTGCTTTATTTTTATTAAGCAAATGGAAAATTATTGAATAGGGAAGAAACATTTCACAATATAAAGAGGTACATAATTCGCTGCTTCACATTATCTACTCTGCTCTTTCTTTTGGGTGTGTATGCAAGTAAAGTGTCAGGAGGTATAAAAGGCACTTGATTTCTGAAAATATTTATGTTTATTGATCCCTATGGTGAATAATATGGTGTCATTTACAGGGCTGAATATAACATGTATATGGTGGGCTTGGCCTGCTTATGTACAGAGTGGTCCAAAAGTTGCAGTACAGCCTATTATTTTAGAAGTTGTAAAGAAGATGAAGTCGTAAGAAAATTTGGATACACCAATGTAAATTAGGTATGAGGGCCTACCTTTGGGGCAAAACACAACAATAGCCGCTATCAGATTACATCAGGAATGAGTAGATGCTGCTCCATGGATGTCTCATAGGAAACCACAATAAAACTTTTATAAATTATAAATTCAACAAAATAAAACCGGTTAAAATCTAACTTAAAATTAAAAAAGGATAAATGCTTATAGTAAATTAAATGTGAAGATATTACACAAATAAAGTAAGTACAAAATAAATAATTCATAAGGCATTAGTGAAAATGATTTAAGTAGATATTTATATACAAATTAAACAGGGAGAAAAAGTTCAGCTTTTAATTAGTGTTATTTATAAACTCATAATTCACATGGTATTATCGGAATGTGGAGGAGAATCAAATGCTCCTTGAAACATAGGCATATCAACTACAGCACCAAATACAAGTTGTGTTAAAAAAGATCAGACTTGTGAAAACAAAAACTTTATTAATGTAATTACAATTTTATATAAGCGCCTCCCTTTTAAAGTAGTTCCTATTGGTGGTAATATATCACTTTCAATGTCTCTTCCACTTTTATAACGTTTCCTGCAGGATGCTTTTGGAGATTGTGCTCAGCAGTTGTATCTTACTTTCCTCAAGCTTCTTTATGGCTTGAAAACAATATCCTTTCCAAAGTTACTTTCAATTTGGGAAGCAGAAAAAGTCTGCTGAGACCAAATCTGGACAGTAGAGTGGGGCACAATAGTAGTCATGTGTTTTGTCAGGTAATGGCGGATAAGAATTGATGTAACATCCAACTCTGGTTTTTTTCACAGCTCGGGCCTCCTTATGTGAACAGGATCTCACAAATGCTGTAAAACGTCCATATAGAAATTCTTATTTTGTACCTCTCTGACCTCATGGAACAAATTCATAATGGAATAAGCCATTCTTTTACATCTGACCCATTAATAATACATGCTATATTTGGTCAGGAGAATCATTTTTTACCTGCTGTAACAATCTTTGTTTCATCATTGTAATCATAAACCCAAGACTCATCTGTTTTAATGTTTATCAAAAGGCATTGGCATCATCCAGAAGGTCTTGATCGGATAACATGATTCTCTTTCTGATCATTGGTCAGCAAATATGGTATGCATTCTGTGGAGATATGGTGCTTGTTAAGTTTTCCATTAAAATTTCATGGATTCTACGCTGATAACCACTTCCTCAGCAATCTCTCTGATAATTAAGCAGTGATCTTCATAAACATTTCGCACTTTAGCACAAAGTGTATCAATGTTACTATTTGTTGATGCAGAAGGTTGTCAAAATCTGGGATCTTCATCAGGCTTCCCCAAATATTTGCTGTGTATGTATTACCGAATTTGAAGCAAAATTGAACACAAACATCTTCTTCTTCAAACCTTTCATTTTCACTTTTTTTTAAATCTGAGAAGTTTGTATTAGTACAAATGTTTGCTCAAACTGTAGCTTGAAATAATATTTTGATGCATCAAATGGCTTCATGTTTCTGAAAGTTGCTGCTAGCCAACAATACTTACAACGAATTCTGTGTGATGGTTAGTGTGTTATTGCAAAGGTTCAGTCTTTTTTTAAACACACCATGTGTGCAACCATCATACAACCTTTTAACACATTCTGGTATTTACATATTATAAAATTCATTAATGATGCTTTCAGGCCAACTAGCCTGTTTGCTGTTTATTATACTTTTTAAATGTTTTGTAAAACATGGCAGATGGCTGATGGTCAGATTTGGCAAGGTTCAAAATTAATTTGAGAATAAGTGTTCATATTTAACAAAGATAAAAGTTGCATATATTTAACCTGTTCATGTAGATGAATAATAATTAAATAAATTACAACAAATATGGCGTCAGATTATTTCAAATGCAATCATTTCAAATTAAAGGTGAACTTATCTGTTAATGATTGTTGATATTTGTAATACTTAATATATCTATTAATAAATAATCATAGAACACAAAACATTTCACTTTTACAAATTGAATTATTTATTTAAGTAAGTGACTTAAATAAAGAAAAGTTGTCTTGCAGTGATTTTAACATATTCTAAATATCTGTAAACAAGGAGAGGACAAATTTTTGAATCTGATTGTCATAGGGAATGAGAAATAGATATCCTGATAAACCTTTTTTTCACTAATAGCTTATTTTTTTTTGTTTTAGTCAGTTGTTATATAATTGACTTATGAGATGTATAGGTGAGATTTGCTTATTAGAGTACTCTAATTGTGATTAGAATCACTATTAGATTAATATATATAATAATATAATTATTAATATAATAATAATATATATATAATATTAGATTTGAATCTAATCGTAATTCGAGTAATTAGATTTGAATCTAATTGTCATAGGGAATGAGAAATAGATATCCTGTGCCATGACAATCGGTAATAAAAATAAAGTACTTGCATTGAGCCACTTTAAAGATCTAACGGCAGATATTGAAGATGATCGATTCAAAAACATTTTATTGTGATAAATACTTGCATTTCAAAAATGATTGCACAAAAAAGATTTTCTTTTAGGTATAAAACCTTTTTTTCACTTATAGCTTATTTTTTTTGTTTTAGTCAGTTGTTATATAATTGACTTATGAGATGTATAGGTGAGATTTGCTTATTACAGTAACAATGTGGATTTAGTAAAGGACAGCTATGTATTGAATGAATATTTTCAGTTTTTTAATTTATAAAGAAGTATTTAGTTAATTTGCCAACATATTTAACCTTCAATGATTTTATTAGGACATCTTTTACGGTAAGAAGTGCTATTTTTATGAATAGTTTAGAAGCAAAGGGAGTCTCAAAGCACCTTATAGAGATATCAGCAGATAAGAAAAGATGTACAACATAGAGATACCAGCAGTATTATTTTATTTAGAAATACGAGAGATTACAATCAAATCCTGATCAGTACGGGTGCCAAGGAAGATTATCCTTTATTCTGTTATTTTATTTATATCATGATTTATGCATTAACTTGTAACATGACTTTAACTATTAGACGATTATCTTTCGATTTTATGATGGACATAGTGACTTGCTTTCTCTAGATTTTCCAAGTTATAACAGAGTTTTTCAGATGGTATGCAGTTTATCATATAAATGTCAGACAGTTATGATCTTTTGCGGTAAGGATCTTAATAGGGCAAAGATTGTTTTGAGGAATGTCTTATTATAAGCAAGTTGCGCATTTTAAATACTTAAGGTACCGATTAAATCTCAATAAGGGATCGGATACTAGTCACAGATTAAAATTTCAGCGAATTTATGGCATCTTAAGGTACTTTACAGCGCAGAAGACAAGATAGGTACAGTTGCTGGTCACAGACAGATTATGGGCCTATCAGTAACATAAGAATTTAGAGAAATTTAGCCTTTTTTTATTATCAAAAGAAGTTAACAGTATTTGAAATGCGATCAATAACATATAAATGGCAATTTCTATCAATCTGTTGCGGATAACAGCCAGAAGGATAATTATAAGTTAAGAGAATGTTTAGAAAGCGCTGGTAAGATTAATTTTTTGATTTGAAGCTAGAACAGGTGATTTAAACCAAGTCCCTGCAGATGATAATGATATTTTATATTTTCAGAATAATTTTATTGTTAAACAACGATAATGAAATCTATTTACAATAAAAATATTTGAAAAGCTCGTTTACATTTTTCTTTTACCATTTCACGACTGTACATTATAGAAAGATGATTAAAACATTAATATTTAAAAAAATCAAATAATTCATTTGAATGCCTAACTACAATGTAAATAAATGAAATGTTGAACATACAACTACAGATTATTTAATCGGATAAGAAAAAAAATCAAATAATTAATAAGGGTAAAAATAAACAATTTATTTAAAAGATGTCATCGATTTTTTTTTTTTGTTTATTTTTTTAACATATTTCGAATAAACTAATGAAGAGCCAACAAAACAACATTTAATGAAGCACAGAGTCACCGTAGATAATAATTAAAAAATAAAAATTAGAAAAGGATGATAAATTTTTTCAACTGATGAATTAAAAAAATGGAAAGTAATATGAGAAAGTACTTTTGACATTTCATTTCATTAAAGCATGGACAACAGCCTTTGCATTAAGAGATTTAAGATCAGTGTAAGTTTGGCCAGTACCTACAAACACGATTGGTTGTCCTGTGATATATGTCATAGAGATTGCTGCTCCCACCTATAAAAAAAAGAAAGTAATATTAAATAAACATTTAAAAGTTATATTTATTTGTAAATGATTTTAAAATGAGAT
Source organism: Lycorma delicatula (assembly GCF_047948215.1). NCBI lineage: Eukaryota > Metazoa > Arthropoda > Insecta > Hemiptera > Fulgoridae > Lycorma > Lycorma delicatula. The sequence continues at coordinate 5,997,860 of NC_134464.1, forward strand.
ACGAAAAAATGTTTAAATAGTTCGGATTTACTTAAGTTACACATTCAGTGGTGATGCCTCATAAGCAATATTTCCATGAATATAAAATAAATAATGATTAATGAAAAAATACAAAATCCAAACTGAAAGTTAAAGCTAGACAACCAGTTTTTCGGTTAGCTGCTCTTCAAACAGACCTATTAACACAATTTAGCAGGCCCCACTGCCTACTCCTGTGGATAAATGGTAGCATATCATATTCTACCCAGAAGCTTCTGGGTCCAAATCCTGATCAGTTTTTATACAATCAGCTCAGTATGTTTCATAAATACAATTTAGTATCATATTATATCATGCACAACCTGTGAGCTTAAGAATCTAAGAAAAAAAAAAAACAAAAAAAAAACAGAAATGTTCAGAAAATTTTATAGAGTTAAAAAAATTTTAAAAGAGGACATGATGTAATTAACTGCTATTTATAAAATAATTTTTTATTTACCTATGCTTATTTTTTATTTTTCTTTCCGACATCAAGTGCTTTTGCAAATATCTCTGCTTTATCAAAATGTATCCAAAAGCGCTCTTGCTTTGAGGATACAATTTGCTATACTATTTATCAATGTTAACTTAAAAGTGAAGATAACCGTAAACCATAAGTAGAATTGAATAATCATAAAAATAATAACATGTTGCATACAGAACACTTATAGAATAATGCACTTACTTTATTCTTGAGTATACAGTTTATATAAAATATGTGCATTTATGTTAAAAAATTACTATTTTACTAAATAGAAAAATAACAGGCACCAGAAAGAACTGTAGCCCTACAAATTTAATATCTCACAGTCCAAAATTACTAACTAGAATAAAAAACTAGAAAAATTAGTTATTTTTAATTTGTAAAAGAATCAAAGTAAAAATTCAGGAAAAACAAGGTTCATTACTGAAATGAATAAGCAAGAATATAGTTTATCTTCTTTATATTTTAATTTATAAATGAGAAAAGGAATAAAGAAATCAAATAAAACATTTTGCAGTGAAATACAGTTCCAGAAGGAAAAATAATACAAATTAAAAATCTGCTGACGGTGTTGTTATTTGGCTGAAAATAGAAACGAATTTGAGAACGTAATGATCAGTATACATTCACTCATCAGGGAGTAATTTAATAAAATAGTAAAACAGCAAAATAAAAGGTAATGAAATGTGACAAAAAGGAGAATAATGATGCCGATTTCAATATTGAGAAAAGAGAATACGATAAAATATAATTCAAAAATTTAGGCAGTAAAATTACAAAGGACAGATAAAATTATTTATTTATTTTAATGTTTCAATAAACAACTTTGGACAATAAATATCCGTAACAAAATGTAAAAAAAAATACATTAAACAGACATACATTTTTATTAAAGGTGGTTCAAAAATTAAAAGACACAAATGACTATAGAAATATTGTTATTTATTCAATAACAGTGAAACTAATACTCCTTTCAACATAATCCTCGACTGCACTTAAAACATTTGTCCCATCTTTTTGTGAGCTTTCTTATTCTATTTCCAAATAATTGTTCACAATGTCTGAAACATTCTTGTACCTCATTCTTGCTAAACTCGGTAACATGAAAAAAACTCTTTGACAGAACCAAACAAAAAAGAAAAACTAATGGTGAGAGACTGGGATTGTAAGCTGGATGTGACAGCACTTCCTGAACCATTCTAGAATAGCTTCCCATATCTTCTGAGTGAGGGTGGATGTTATCGTACATAATTACACCTTTTTCGAGAGAAACAGGATGTTTCCTCTTTATTGTGGGTTTAACTTTATTTTCTAGCATCTCACAATAGTACTCATTGTTGATTGCACATTGTCCTTCCAAAAATTTACAATAAATTAAACCTTTATAGTCCCAAACTCTGTTAGCATCACTTTACTGGCTGACATATTTATTTAAAATTTTTTCCTGACAGGCAAGTTTGGATGTTTCCATTTCATATTCTAAGGTTTGGATTCCAGCTCAAAGTGACAAAACCAACTTCCAACACAAGTTATTAAGCGATCTAAAAAAGTATTATCTTCAGCTAAAAACATTTAAATTCCATACAAATGTGAAGTTGGAGGTCTTTGAGGTTTTGTGTCGACTAACTTGGAACATCTTGAACACATTTTGTGATAATTCAGCTTATCATGGATAATGGAATGGACAATGCCTATACAAATAGATAAAGTGCACTACAAATTTCAGCAATCTCAAATTTTTACATGTCTGTTCTTGGAAATAAGATCATTAATGCGATTTTGCAAAGCATCAGTTGAAACTTTCGCTGATCTAGTATGATGAAATTAGCGACACTTGTTCTGTCTGATTTAAAATGTTCAATCTACTTATAAAAATTTTCAAAATTAATTAACTTTTTACAGTACTGTTTTAACATCTGTAAGTGAATTTCAGCTGTTATACACCTTCAGAAAATAAAAGACTTATCGCAGCATGTTGTTCTTCCATGGTACACAATTCAGGTGAAGCTGACATTTTAAAATAATCAAAAAGAGGATCTAATAATGGAAATTTTCTTTAAACAGCTGATATGTTCTTTTTCAGGGGTGCCAATTTGAATGTCTGACAGCATGTTTATCCTTTTACATAGTATTTTTGCTGTTGCCATTTATCTCTTTAACTATTGAATGATCCTGATATAAACGTAAAGTATACAATGTAAATACACAGAAAGACTGAACTTTAAATTATAATTTAAATTGTGCAAGTTTTACATTATAGTTGTAGATATTCAGTAGTAAACTTCTATAATGCTTCTGATTTCAGTTCAAGGATATTTTTCAAAAGACCCACAATGACACCTTAGAGCAATCCAGAGCTAAATGGTGTACAGCATTACAACGCTTCACAGTCACTGTAATGGGATGATGTTAATAAGTTAAAAAAAAACCTGTTCTCTGAGGGTAAATCAAATATAAACAGGATTTTTGTTCCCGAGTGTCTACAGTTGGTAGAACTGGGCCCACAATTTGTATGCTTTGATGGGAACATTCGGAGTGAGGAGGGCCGGCCATTCTACACTCCCAACCAATTTGTCAGTAACGCTCATGATGTCAGAGCAAAAGGTGCCCCCTTCACTGCACAACGCATAATTATAACATTTCTTGTTCGTGAAGGAGTCCAAGCAATGGAAACTTTTCGGAGATTGACTGCACAGTTCGGGGACCGATCACTGTCAAGGACTCGTGTGTTTGCCTAGCATAAAGAGTTCAAGGAAGGACGTGAAAAATCAGGAACACAATCGCTGTCCTCGGACCAGCATTACAGATGAAAACATTTGTGCGGTTCAAGACATTCTTGAAGACGATTGACAGGTGAGAGTATCTGAAATTGCAGAACAGGTTGGAGTAAGTTATGGAAGCTGTCAAGCAATCATCACAAACGACCTACAGTTTTGTAGAGTGTGTGCCAGATGGGTCCCTCGCCTTTTGACCACAGATCAGAAGTTGAAATGTTTGGAGGCCTGTCAGAGGCTTATAGCAAGGTTTGCGAAAGAAGGTGACGCATTTATAAGTCAGATCGTCACCTGCACCGAAGCGTGGGTCCACCATTACACTCCCCAGTCGAAACAAGCCAGTATGGAGTGGTGGAGGAAAGGGGAGGCAGCCCCAGTGAAAGCCAAGATTCGACTGTCAGCTGAGAAGGTTCTTTCAACCATTTTTTTCGACCGGCAGGATATTCTGCTCATTGAATTTTTGCATGAGTGACACACAATCAATGCTGCTTACTACTGCAAGCTGTTGAATGAAGTGAGGGCTGCATATCGCTGCAAAAAACGAGATTCATAGCCCATCCTCTTCCTCCACGAAAACGCAAGGCCTCATACTGCAGCTCTAACGGCCTCAAAACTTGAAGAAATGCACTGGATTCAACTTGATCATCCTCCCTACAGCCCCGACCTATCATCCTGTGATTTTCATTTGTTTGGGCTGCTTGCAGAAGCTCTAAGAGAGCAACAATTTGAAGATGACGACGGCATGGACGGATTCGTGTGCAATTGGCTCCTGATGCAACCAGCTTTATTCTATGATGCTGCAATAAAAAACCTTCCTTCTCACTGGAAAAAATGTATTTCTAAAGCAGTAAACTATATAGAAAAATAAATTATATTTGCCTTTTATTTTTCGATAAATACATTTAAAAAATAAAAAATAAAATCCCGTTTAATAATAATAATAAATGATTATTATTGTTTAATAATTAATTTCCATGATTAGTGAAAATATAGTAAAGAATAAATCATTCCAAATAAAGGTTGAAATCAGGGACTCTTCTATCTCGGTTTGAAATTAAGTAATGTTCAAAAATTTATTACTTAATAGCCAAAGTAAAAGTATCTAATGAAGACTGGCGCAAGGCAGAACAGCTTTCGGTTTTGAGAAAAAATCATGTTCACCTCTAAAAGATGACCACCTCTATAAAAGACCAGTATTTCTCAGAATGTAAATAAACTGCAGTACTGACAATGTTATTAATGTTCTCTAAGATGACCACTCCCTAATCCGACCAAGACCGTCAAATATTCATTGAAGGCGACCACTAATTCGTTACTTTTTTTTAGTATAAAACTAAACGTTGGTTACAAATTTAATAGCAGTTAGGTGAACAGTTTAATTCTAGTACAAAAACTTTTTGATCATTTACAAAAATAAATTTAATTAAAAAAAAAAATAAGGTAAGAAAATGAAGATATAAATCATGTTCAAAAATACACAACTTATTTATTCATTCATTTTTATAGTCACTATGACCAAGATGTTTACTTTACAGAATGCACACTTCTAATGCTACATAGGCAAATAAAAACATTGTTGTGTCTGCCGCCAACTAGCTGGTGGCAGACTTCATTTCTGATTTTGCAACAATTGCATTCAGTTATATGTGTAATTGTATGTCTCGGTTTAATATTGATGTTTTCATGTGTTTTCTTTTATAATTTTTATCACTACAGTTGTTTTTATGTTAGTAAAATTTTGGGAAAAAACAAAATCAAAATATTAACTTTAGAAATGCGATTCAAAGTTATTGAAGATGCTGGCTCTGGACTATCACAAAGAAAATTAGCAGAAAAATTCAAATGTGGTAAAACACAAATCCAAAAATTTTAAAAGAGAAATAAAGTTTAAAAGAAGAATAGCTTAAAATACTTACTCTATGAATCATGAGACCTTGCTGTTGATGAGGGGGCTTGAGTGTTCAGTGATACAGAATAGCAGGACCAAAGGTGCAACCATATTGGAGAGGTATCTGTTGAGAGCCAGACTAAGGAATGATTCTTGAAAGAGGGTAGCAGCTCTTTCAGTAGTTGTTAAGAGCGTAGGTCAGAACAACTTAAATGGCCATATCAACATCACTCAATCCTTTGAGTACTGAGCAGTTGAAAGCAATGGAAAACTACAGCTGCTTTTTTTTTCTCAAGAAAATATAGTTCTCTGCATTTTCATATAACAATAATGCCTTCCTTGGTAAAATATTCCAGAGGTAAACTAGTCCCCTGTTCGGATCTACGGGTGGGGGACTACTAAGGAAGGGGTCACCAGTAAATTAAAAAATAACATTCTACGAGTCGGAGCGTGGGATGTTTGTTAGAAGTCTAAAAAAGGTTGGTAGATTAGAAAATTTAAAGAGGGAAATGGATAGGATGAATGTAGATGTAGTAGGAATTAGCGAGGTTCTGTGGGAAGAGGAAGGCGACTTTTGGTCAGGTGGTTTCAGAATAATTAACTCAGCTTCAAATAATGGGCAGGCAAGAGTAGGTTTCGTAATGAACAAGAAGATAGGGAAGAGAGTAGAGTATTTCAAAATGCATAGCGATAGAATCATTGTAATAAGGATAAAATCGAAACCTAAACTGACAATGATTATTAACGTCTATATGCCTGCAAGTGCCCATGATGATGATGAAGTAGTGTGTGTATACGAAGAAATTGATGAAGCAATTAAACACATATAAAGAGATGAAAATTTAATAATAATTGGAGATTGGAATGCAAGTATTGGAAAAGGCAAGGAAGGAAATATAGTGGGTGAATACAGGCTGGGCAAAAGGAACGAAAGACGGGAGTGACTTATAGAGTTTTGTATGAAATATAATTTAATAATTGCTAAACCCAGTTTAAAAATCATAATAGAAGAATATACACATGGTAAAAGCCAGGTGATACTGCAAGGTATCAGATAGATTATATCATGATTAAGCAAAGATTTAAAAATCAACTCATCGACTGCAAAACTTATTCTGGACATTGACAGCGATCATAATTTAGTGATAATGAAATGTAGATTGGGGTTTAAACACCTGAAGAAACAGTGTCAGATGGATTGGTGGAATTAAGAGAAGCTTGAGAAAGAGAAGGTACAGAAGATTTTTGAGAAGGACATCGCAAGAGGTCTAAATCTAGTCACATATCAAAAATCTTAACTAGAATTCTGTACAGAAGAATTGAGAGGAGAGTGGGAGAAGTGTTAGGAGAAGAGTAATTTGGTTTCAGGAAAAGTATAGGGACAAGGGAAGCAATTTTAAGGCTCAGATTAATAGCAGAAGGAAGATTAAAGAAAAACAAATCAACATACCTCGTATTTATAGACCTAGAAAAGGCATTCGATGATGTAGACTGGAATAAAATGTTCAGCATTTTAAAAAATTAGGGTTCAAATACAGAGACAGAAGAACGATTGCCACCAATTACAGGAACCAAATAGCAACAGTAATAATTGAAGAACATAAGAAAGAAGCCGAAATAAGAAAGGGAGTCTGACGAGGATGTTCCTTATTCCCATCACCTTTTAATCTTTACATAGAACTAGCAGTTAATGATGTTAAAGAACAATTTAGACCCAGAGTAACAGTACAAAAAGGTGAAAAGATAAAGATGCAATGATTTGCTAATGATATAGTAATTCTAGCTGAGGGTAAAAAGGATTTAGAAGGAACAATGAATGGCATGGATGAAGTCCTATGCAAGAACTACCGCATGAAAATAAACAAATACAAAACAAAAGTAATGAAATGTATTAGAAATAACAAAGATGGACCAATGAATGTGAAAATAGGAGGAGAAAAGATTATGGAGGTAGAAAAATTTTGTTATTTGGGAAGTAGAATTACTAAAGATGGACGAAGCAGGAGCGATATAAAATGCAGAATAGCACAAGCGAAACGAGCCTTCAGTCAGAAATATAATTTGTTAACATCAAAAATTAATTTAAATGTCAGGAAAACATTTTTGAAAGTATATGTTTGGAGCGTCGCTTTATATGGAAGTGAAGCTAGGACGATCGGAGTATCTGAGAAGAAAAGATTAGAAGCTTTTGAAATGCGGTGCTATAGGAGAATGTTAAAAATCAGATGGGTGAATAAAGTGACAAATGAAGAGATGTTGTGGAAATTCTATGAAGAAAGAAGCATTTGGAAAAATATAGTTAAAAGAATAGATAGACTTAAAGGCCACATATTAAGGTATTCTGGAATAGTCGCTCTAATATTGGAGGGACAGGTAGAAGGAAAAAATTGTGCAGGCAGGCAATGTTTGGATTATGTAAAACAAATTGTCAGGAATGTAGGATGTAGGGGGGTATACTGAAATGAAACGACTACCACTACCACTAGATAGGGAATCTTGGAGAGCTGCATCAAACCAGTCAAATGACTGGACAAAAAAAAAGTTTAAAAATCTAATAAAAATAAAGAAAGGAAACTTTTCAATGTACAAAGAAGTCAATGATTTAACTTTGGCTTGTTTTTAAGCTGCCCAAGCAAGAAAATTACCAATCAGCAGTAAACTTCTACAAGAAAAAACAAGTTATGTATAACTTCAAATTGGCAAATTTACTGGAAAGTAGTAGTTGGTTGGAAAAATTCTGTCACAGAAACAATAGTGTTTTAAAACATTTGTGAGGTAAAGGTGAATCTGTCAGTAAAAACATAGTAGCAGAGAAGTTGTATGCATCATTAATAAAAGACTATGATTTCAAGGACATTTAAAGGTTAATGCGTATGGTACAAAAATAAGAAAAACAAAGAACAATGATGTGTGTCAATACTAGAGGAGTAAAAGAACCTCCAATAACAATAAACATTTCACTGCAGCCAAGATGTTTCAAAAATGTTAATATGTCTGAACTGAAAGTAGAATGATATGCAAATCAAAGGATTTGATAATTATTGTTTTTATCTGCTAACGCAAGTAAATCACAACCATTAGATTTTGTAATAATTCAGTTGTTTAAACTTCATTATTGCAATTAAATAATGAATGATTACTCTTGCAGCAATGTTGATTCAATTCAAAATGTAGATGTGACTTTATTGACTGGGAGAAAGAAATTCCAGATAAGCATGCTAATGCTTCTATTTTGAAAGATGCGGAAGAGACAATGATGGAAGAACATGAAGAAATCCCAGCTTTCTTTAGATGCTTTAAATTGTGTAAACATATTAAAACAATTAGATTGTAATCTTAATACTAACAAAATTGTCAACTTGCTTTATTAAGTTCAAATTGTGTTAGAAAAGGAAATGATTAAACAAAAGACAGAGTAAAATAGGCAGATTTCACTGAACAAATACTTCAAGAAGTAACTGCTTTTTAGAGGTTAGTAAACAAGATTTGTGTTAAATATTGTATATGATATTTTCAGTATTTTTCAATGCTCACTTCATTTGTTTAAAATTAATTACCCCCTCTATTTATAGTATTTACTTTCCTGCTTGACATTTATTTCTGTTTTATGAAATTTAATAAAATGTTCTGAGAATCTGTTTCATAATTTTATTAATTTATTTTTTCTTTTACATTGATGTCATAAACTTAATTATCTGTATTGTTACAATGTTATGTATACTGTTTGACTAAATTTGTGTTGTTTTAATAAAAGGAATTTCTTCTGCACTTTCAATTATGTTTTTTTATTAAAAACATTAATTTTCGAAAACCTTTAACAGAATTATTACAGCCATATCTGCACATTTTGAAGAAATTATTACAGCCACACTGACAGTCATATGCTTCTCTAAGGTCTACCTCTTCAAAAGACCAAAATCATCTGGTACCAGAGCTGGTCATCTTAGGGAGATCTCACTGTATTTATAATATTCATATTCCAAAAAAATACAAGAATAGAGGCTGCTGAGATAAGTAAATATTGAAAATTATGATCAAGATGGGTTGTTAAAATATGAGATGAAGAGGTTATAAGATGAATTGAAGAGAGAGGTTTGGTTATAGTAGAATCTTGTAAAAAAAATAAGTTCAAAAGTCCATATTATTTAACTGGATATATTATCCAGGTTAATAATAATAATAATAATAATATATATATTTACAGCATTAAAATATTTATCGAATCAATAAGTCAAGTCAAGTGTAATACAATAACAAAAAAAAATTATGTACCTTATCATCAATTGTATCAAATTTCGTTAGTACAATGCCATCTATAAGATGTGGGTTAGCTGAAGATGAATAATCGGCCATTGCTTGATTAAATTTCACTAACTGATCAACTGCTTCATTACCAACAAGAGCTTCACCAACAAACAAAACTAAATCGGGTTCATTTACTTTAACCAACTGTAAAAAAAAAATAATAAATAAAAAATAGATTAACAAAAAAAAATTTATTTCTCTTAAAATTATAACTAAAGTGAAGATTAATTAATTAGAATGTGTGTTTCAACAGAATGCTAGCTAACAGTTCTAAATACAACACTTGAAATATATAAAATACAGTAGTATTTTATATATTTCTATTAAAAAATACAGTAATATTTACAGTATTTAAAATACTGTAAATAAAATACAGTAGTATTTTATATATTTCTATTAAAGAAATATATAAATTTCTCTATTAAAAAATACATGAAACTTAAAATCAAGTCAGTTTAATCTTAATTCTACAAGATGTAAAAAAGCTGAAATTAATATTTTAACAAAATAATAACAGAAGCCAAAACAATGGGTATAGTAAAAAAGTAAAATAAATTCTATATATAATACACTGAAGATTTTCTGATTCAACCTGGTAGGAAAATTAGAAGTTTCTCACAGTAGACGAATCCATTAATGTTAATGTTTTAAGTTAGTAATATAAACTATAATAGTTGTCTTGAAAGAAGAAATTTGTTTATGATGAGTTATAATATATTTATAAAAACCACTTAATGAATAAAAAAAATCAATTTTATATCAAATTAAACCTTATTTTTTCAATGTTATTTTTGAGTTTCAATTTAAAAAAAATACATGTAAGGATTACAATATAATACACATGAAAATTTCTCTGCTTATCTCCTAATTTTTTAATACTGAAGTTTCAACTACAAAAAAATTAATAAATACATTGCATAAAAAAATTAGTATTAAAAAAGTATAATTAAGAATTTTTATTTGTTGTTTAAGAATCTAAACAATTTCCAGTACATTTCATGTCAATTCTTTAAAATATTGTTTTTTTTTTTTTGATTAATAAAGAATCTTTACTTTATTTTTCAGAAATATGCTTTTACATATTTTAATAACATTTCTATGAACAATTAATAATGGGATTAAAAATGGTTAGGAATGAAATGAAAATTTCCATTAAAACTGCAATCCCAACCCTGCACGGAGAAGACACCCACCTTGTGACATTACCGGTCGCCACATCACCCCCTCCGGTCTGAGCCCTGAGGGGCTTTACTGGAAGTCGTCTTTAGAGCCTCTAACTGATTACATCTGCCAGGACTCGGTTGGGATGCCACCGATGTAAATGCCTTGGCAGACATTTGCATCAGTAAAACACAAATCAAATTTCGCCTTCACGTAGGCCTTGAACGAATATCTTCACATCCAACCTAATATGATTCACTCAAACTAACTGACCAAAACCGTGGAAGTGTAAACCCCGCGTGTAGTCCAGATTTGACAGCACTGTTCGTGACTGTGAATGCCTCAAAAACTGAACGAGTTGAAAGTTAAATCAGTGCTACACACTCATACCAATCAAAATTATGTTTTATGCAATATATTAATTCAGACCTGTGCCCAAATAAGTCGACCAATTTAGGTCACCTAACAAGGGGAACATTCTGGTCCATTCTGGTCATCACACTCATTCTGGTCCACGCAGGAGCTGGGGACAAATCCCGCACCCCTACCAGGTCCCATCATGGAGTCTAGCAGCATTTCCAAGTCACAACCAGGACTGCCACTGGCAGAATGAATCCATGCCCCCAGTCACACGGGCTACCATACCTCAGCAGCGTTGCCACCACCACTAGCGGAAGCTACAAATTGAATCACAAACAACACCAATATAACCATGGCATGATGCCAATGCTCCTACCTCCAACCAATCCAATGCCTAGGCTGGAACCCTAGCCACCTGGGACCCTACCACGATCGAGTATCTTGATTAAACTTCCTCTGCAGATCTACACGCTGCAAGGGCATGAAGAAAACCAGCCACTATAGACCACTCCTTGTGGATCATCCAGTTAACACAGAGATCCAGAAAGGAATGTATTCTCTCAAGTTCCTTAACAGCTCGTCAATGTTCAACCTCGTATCAGGGATGATATAGAGGACATGATCCACTGTACCATCAGTCCCACAATATGGGCAGTGTCCAATCCATCAAAAAAACCTAGCCAAACTCGCCAGAAAGGCACCATGCCCAGAGAGAAACTGTGTGACATACCGATTGGGAGAGACCCATCCAATTGAACTAAATCAGACACTATAGGAAATATACCATTGTGTGTATGTGACCTGTGGGGGATTCGTCCCACTGGACTTGCCAAGACGCAAGGCCCCGGTCTTCAATCTTCTGCTTTCGTTCTGACGTCAATAGGTTATTTACCTTGGAAATGTAGTGTTCCTTATGCTCATTAGCCAAGACATCTATTGGTTTGAATCCGGTTATAATACAGACTGCCTCCTATGAGACTGTTCTATAACCGCCTATAACAGCCAGCAAGAGGAGTCTCTGGGCCTGCAATAAAATGTCCGCGCAACACGTAAAAGCCATGCGGTGAGCCCAGACAGGTGCAGCATACGGCGTAATAGCTTCAGTGCCACCTTTGTAAAGGACATGCAAGGTATGGTAATTCAACCCCCAGTCGGGATGAATGACTCTACGGATTCCATAAAATGCATCAGTGGCTTTTTTTGCCACATACTCTAGATGTTCCTTGAAAGGAAAATTCTCATCAAGGATAACACCCAGGTATTTTTGAGCTGTAACGTACCAAATGGAGAGACCAGCTATCCGAACCCGAAAAAATACACTTATTGCATCCCTATACAGTATATACATACAGTATTATACATCCCTATACAGTAAAACAGTTGTTCACATATGTGCAATGCCACCATTTTATTTAATGCCTATCTCTTTCTGAATAATTAACATTCATTCACAGTCACTTTAATGAATTTCTTCTTTCCTTACAACTCTTTTATTAACATTATTAATAATAATTATGAAATTAAGTCTGTAATAATACTATAAAATATAAAGTTAAGTGCAAAAAGACTGTTTGCCTTTACCAAGATTCAAAATAGCAATCTTTAAGAAAATGTCCATCATAATGATACTGACTGCTGGAAAAATTAAAAAAATCTAAAATCGTGAATAAAACTGTCATAAATATTTAAATAATCTATGAACAAAGTTACAGATATTTTAAATTGTATTTTGTCATAAAAACAGCTGAAAAACTTTTCATTTGTAATTTGCTGTAATTTCTACAGGTTTTCTTAATAAAAAAAAAAAAAAAACTAAAATGCTCACGAATAATGAAGAATAATGTTAAATATGGTACCAATTTTTTCCATCATATGGTTTGTTAGATAGAACTGATTCAAAGACTAGGTTTTTCTCTCTAGCCGACAACAATAGAGTTTATGTTAACAGTTTAAGAAGTTTTTTCACAACAAATTTAGAAATAAAGCTCACTTTTTTTTTATCACTTCTATGATACTAAAAAATGTATTTTTTCTGATAAACTTATTGATTAAAAATGGAAAATAAATCAAGATTTATGACCTGACTCAACAAATATGAATAAAATGAAAAAAAAGCAAGAAACAATGAAAATTTATAACTTTTGAATTTCATAAAACAATGAAAAATTATAACTTTTCATGGTTTGAGTCAATGGAAAGTTAAATAATTTATTTCATTAACTTGTCATTCTTCAATGAGGCAGAATTTGAATGGGTTTTTTTTTAAATTCCATTAAATACTTTCACATGTCACATAATTCTTGGGATGGAAAAAGGTTTTATATATCTACCACTTTTTATATATCTTTGTTTTACATATCAGGCTTGTATGCAGTCACTGGATGGGAAGCAAGGTTCTATCTAGATCAATTTTCAGACAACCTATAATTTCAGATGTACTGACATTGCAGTCCTGGCATCCTTTCGATGAACCTAGTAGGTCCAATATACAACCAAAGAACTGAAAATGAGGAAGGAGTCAGGGTAAGGAAAAGATGGTTAACCCAGAGGAAATCACAGTATTCTAGATAAACAATCAAACAGAGGAAATCTCCAGATCTCCACCATTCAATCAGCTGCAACCATACAACCTATACTTTCTCTGCAGACTAGGCATTTTCTTTACCTAGATAGGAATAATCATTACTCTTTTTGATCAATTTACATTCATGATGCAATAAAATATGCTATTCCTCCAGACATTAAAGCGCCATATGAGAACAGATACAAGCAATCTTAACCAACGACCTTTTCCATCTTTGTAATTGTGTACATAAAAAGTATTCAATTGAAATATAAACTGTAGCCATACCTCAGAGAGAGGTAATAATAATATTGTAATATGCAGTAAAAGTAAAGGAGTCAAACTAATCTCAATTTTGTAGATGTTTGCAAACATCTAAAACTTCTACCTGCAATGATTTTATATGAAATTGCTTCCTTCAATAACAAAAAAAGGAAAAACTAATATTGGTAAATAAACGAGGACAATATAACTAAAAGAAAGAATAAAAATTACTGCGAATGATTTACAATTCTAAGCATCAATGCAAATTTTCAAGTATTTAATACACGAAAGCTCAGATACCTTCATCTAAATTCTAATAAGCTAAAAGTAATAATTTGACTTAAAAAAATTAATTCTATGAATTTCAATTTTTTAAAATTTTTTATTAGAAAATGACTACTCAAGAGTTTTCAATTTCACTCTTTTAAATTGTTTTCTTCAAGATAATTCTGTTCAATTATATCTTAACTTAATCACATGCATGTTACTTAATAATGTACTTTAATAATATATCAGTTTTATCTGTAAAAATATCAAAACAAACTCTTTCTGTTAAATGCTTATAAATTTGGACTGGATCTGAGCTCCTATATTCTCAACTATTAACACTGTAAACTCATGAAACTTCAGATTTTCCAATAATTCCTTTTCTACAACTGTTTCACTATCTATAGAGAAACATTTGTTGCATTCTGCTATTATGCATGAGTAGACTAATACTTAGTTAAAAATTTCAATTAAAGCAACTGATAAGTTTAGTGAACAATCCCTTTTACCTTAGCAAGTGCTCTCATTAAAGGTTCTTTATCTTGCATACGACCAGCTGTATCAACTAATACTACATCTATCTTGCTCTCGCGAGCATAATTAATAGCTTCCATAGCTATTCCTGCAGCATCTTTGCCTGTACTCATAAAATAATAATGTTAGTTACCAGTATGTACATAAATAAATAAATATATATATATAAATTGTTTTTTTATTATTATCTGATTCATTATTATTAATTAGTACTTTAATTTCTTGTTATTAGTTTTAGGAGCTATTTTATTAATTTTGGCAAGATAGTCTTTGAGAAGAGAAATGTATTATTATTTTTATTATTATTATTATTACTATATATTATAAACAGGTAGAGAATTTTTTATCATTAACTATAAGAATAAAAAAACAAAAACAAAATAAAACAGACCAAAACATGGCAGGAAAATATTATATTATAATTTTAAATCAACACAAGAATCAATCCAATATTGGAAAATATCTAGACAAAATTAATTATTAAAAATTCTGTATGTTTCTTTGTGAAGTGTGTTTGTATAAGTATAAATACATATATATATATATATATATATATATATATATATATATATATAAACACTCAGACTTTTGAAGAGATCTGGAAACACGCAGAAAGATCAGCAAAAATTGCCCTTCATTTAAAGCTGGCCAACATCTGGATCAAAGAACTACCAGAACACTGGATGACAGCCCTCATCCATCTGATACACAAAAAAGGGGACAAAACAGACCTTAAAAATTACAGGAGAATCTCACTCCTAGATACAACATACAAAATTCTTTCAAGAATCATCCTCAACAGATCGATTCACAACTCAAGAAAGAACTACGAGAATACCACAAAGGTTTCAGTCCCTGGAGGAGCTGTCCACACCAGATCATGAGTCTCAAGCTAATAATGGATTACAACAGGAAAAGAAACAGAGACTTGGTGATAACATTTGTACATTTCAAGAAAGCTTATGACTGCATCCACAGAGAATCCCTACTAAAAATTCTAAGACACCTCAGACTACATATTAAATTAATAAACATGATAAAAATGACCCTCACAAACACTTAAGTTGAAGGTAAAATTCAGAGGTGACCTCTTGGAACCATTTGAGATCAAAACAGTACTGCGCCAAGGTGATGGGCTCTCACTGCTATTATTTAACTGCTGTCTAGAAATGGTGATGAAGGAATGGCTTAAAAAATAATCCCCAAAAGTAAAAATAGGCCAAAAAAACAACAAAAAAAAAACGGTCTTGGTTTCGTCGACGATTTGGCACTGCTAGCGAATGACATCAACAAAGCTAAATCACAAATGTTATAACTTCAAACCATTGTAAATAAAACTGACCTAAAAATATCATTCGAAAAGGCAGAAATTATGCTCCAAAAACCAACATGATTAAAATAAGTAAACGGTAAAAAAATCAAAATAATAACCCAATTTAAATACCTCGAAGAAATAATAAACAACCTAAACAAAAAAAACCTTGATCCAAATAAGAAGAAACAAAATAGCCTAAGTTCAAGAATTGAACCTTAAGTTCAAAAAAACATGGTACACTTACAATAAAAATTGCCTATCAATAAACACAAAAATACGATACCACCACACAGTTATAAAACCAGAAGCCACTTTTGCAGCAGAAACACTTTTCAATTTGAACGAACAATCAAAGACAGACAGACAGGCTTCACAAAATCTAAAGAAGAATTAGAAGAACCAGCATCAATAAGAAAAAGTACCAGAAAGACGGGTAGTGGTGGACTGTGCCCAACAAAGAGTTAGAACCCATCACTGATACCGTGTGTAAAAGGAGACTAGGATTCTTTGAACACATCATGAGGATGCAAGATTCAAGTCTTCTGAAACAGCTAGTACAGTACAATCTCGACTCGAAAAACACAAAGACAGGAAGCAGGTGGATCAGAGAAATAAGAGAGGATCTGAAGGAAATTTGTCTTACACCAGAAGATACTACAGATAAGATAAAATTAAACAATAAAATCAAGAACAAAAATATTCATAAGAGAAACAACTCACATGAACATTTTCAACACTACAAAGAACACAAAGATTGGAATGTATGAAAAAGTACTGGGAAGACTGTAAGGCTCAGACAGTCCCATCGAAGAGACTTGGATAATGGAATGAATAAAGTGATCCTATGTGATCATAAAAGATAATAATAATAAACACTCATACACACATTTTATTTTCTTATTTTAAAATTAATTATTTTATATTTTGTTGCACTGCTATTATTAAAATTTTACCAAGGTTTTCCTTGATCCATCAAGGCAAATGCTGAAGCAGTTCCTTTTCTTAACAGGGCAGCATGTCTACTCACTTCTAATACGCTATACAATGTATTATTATGCATCAATTAGAATGAAAATATTATTTCAAAATGTAAATGGGCCCATTTTTAAGATACTTATGTTCAGTATTAGTGAAAATGCTATAGAAGGAAAATAAATCTCTCATTAATCAAAACTTATTCTATTAACCGTGCTTGTCATGGCAAACACAGAGGCAAGTGTGTGTGAAGCAAGGCATCATGTCTGTCTTCATTTTCTTCTGTTTCAAGCTAAATATTGGGAGTAAACATCAATTGAAAAGAAAGATAAGGATTAGGATAAATAAAGATACAGGATGTAGGAAATACAACCTGATATTGATAGAATAGAAATTAACAATCAAATGTCTGATGATGAGAAAACCCTTTCAGTATAAAATCAATTTAATTTACTTCGCATATTACATCTCCTTCATAAAAGTTAATATATATGATACATAAAAAAAATCCTTTTACTGTTGAAATGGAACATGACAAATTTTGTAACTTAATGGGATAGAATTCTGTCATTTTTTATTATTTAGCAATGTGCATTAAATTCCTTTAACTTATTGTTTATATATAAATCATGTAAACATTTTTAACAATGTTTCTTTCACATATACTCTTATAAGAGAGCTAGTTTTTTTCAACCTCAGATTGTGCATCTAAGTAAACACGAGATAGGCCGGAGCCAGGTCTGTGCATCCTGCAATTGTGCATTGCAACAGTCTGAGCTGAACTATGGGTAACTGAACATGGCTGCTACGATCGATGCTCCTGCCAAGTGTGTACTAGCCTGTTGCTACTGTATGCCTGGTTGTGCATATTGGATGATTTTGTCTGCGACAAATTGAGGTTTACAATAAGTAAACTTTCTGCAGAAATCCCAGAAATTTCAAGGTCTTCTCTGTACACAACTGCGACTTAAGACCTAGGATACCGGAAACTGTGTGCATGTTGGGTCTTAAAAATGTTGAGTAATGATCACAAAATACAGCGAATGGTGTCAGCCTTAATGTTTCTCATGTGTTACGATGATGAGGGGAAAGAGTTTTTAAAGTCTAGCTATGAAACTGGCTATGAAACTTGGATCCAGTTTGACAATTGAGAAACCAAAGAACAGTCTATACAGTGGATGCACACTTCTATTCCAAACAACCCAAAAAAGCTCAAACAGACACTGAACAACAGGAAAGCAATGGATGCAGTTTGAGGAAAAGAATAAAAAAGGAAGTTTATTGTGAATCTTTACGTCACCTCCGCAGAGTGATCCAGAACCAACGTAGAGGTATGCACTTATCCGGCATGGTTTTGATCCATGACAACGCATAACCGCACTGTGCCAGCATGATGCAAGAACTTCTCAAACAATTCAAGTAGGAAGTTTTCGACCATCCACCGTATAGTTTAGCCCTAGCATTTAGCAATTTTCACCTCTTTTGAGAACTGAAGGCACGGTTGGGCGGACAACACTTTGCTACCAACGAAGAACTTCAGGAAACTGTCAAGACATATTTTACACCTCACTGGCGGCAAACATCTTTGAAGAGAGCATCAGAAAGCTGGTGTCATGATATGACATTCGCTTAAATCATTTTGGCGATTATGTAGAAAATAAGTTAGATACTACTCAACTTTTAGTAATAAAATCATTCTGTTACGTCAATGTGTCTTTTTTTTATAGCCCATCAGAGGTTAAAAAAACAGCCTTCATATTAAAATCTTAATTAAAAATTTTGTATGAATTGAGGTGTGAGTGAATGTGTCAGCATGAAATTTGGCATGGCAGTTTGTGTATTAAAAGGCTGCTTATATTAAATCTTTTAAAAAACTGGATAAGATATTAAGATAAGGATTGCTTACATCGCGAAGAGGTTTACAATTTACCAAAAAATTATGTTAGTGTTACCTTATAAATACTTTCATTGTTCAATGGAAATAGTATTGCAAAAATTAAATGGAAGTACTACTGGAATTAAACTCTAATATTCAATAAAAAATAATATATTTAAAGAATTAAATTGTTTCACAACAGTATTTCATATCAAAAAATTTATTTTTTATTTATATTTTAAAAAATTGTTACGTTTTATGTATTGAATTGAATGTTTTTTAATAATTCTTCTCTAAATTAGGCTTTATCAGGATGAGAACGACCTTTAACTCGCACCATGGAAATGGACATCCAACCTAAAATAAAACCTTTCCTAACCCTTTACCGCTCCTAAATCCTAAACGAGGTTATACGTCATTAATTCGTGGGCTTAATTTCTAGCTTAACAAATTTATAGCTCTCTGAAATTATTGAGAAAGTTCAACAACAGTGTCACTAGCTTTGTTTTAATTGTACATACCATATCCTTTTTCATACAATTGAACCATTTGTACGCCATTATGTTTCTCTGGTGGATGAAGAGCATTCAAATGGCGTGTATGAGTTCGTAATTGTTCAACAGCTCCAGCTCTGAATGTATCACAAGCAGCGATAAGTACACGTAGATTATTTTCAATCAACCAGAAACATATCTACGGAAAAAAACATAAGTAAAATAAAAATTAGGTAATTTAAATAATCCCGAATATAAAACTGATTACTGAGACACCTTCAAAATGACATTACTTACCCTACCCCTGGAGTGTTGGATATTGTATTCCATTAGAATATTGTATTCCTTAAGTTTTCTTTAGAAATTAAAATTCATTTTAATTTTCTTCAAAAGGATTCTAATTTTTAAATGAAACTTAATTAGGATCATAAATGTACTGTAAAGTTATATTATTTGCAATAGCCTCAATTACATTAACATTTAAAAAGTTTATAAATATAATTAAATAAGAAAAAAGTACTTTTGCTAAATTTGTAGATTTTCCAACACCATTAACCCCACAAAATGCCATAACAAATGGTCGACCCTGACGTCTAGCTTCCACAGCATCTCGTAAAATATCAACACGACGTCTAGGTGATAAGATTTGAACTAGTGCATCAGTTAATGTTGCTTTAACTGTAGATGCAATACTTCCAAATGTTCCCAAAACCTGAAAATAACCAAGAAACGAAATTAACTTATTAAAAATCTGTTTCAATCATTGTTTTCATATAAATGAATAAAGAATATTATCCACTATTTACAATTCTTACTCTTTATAAAGTAACTTGTTTACTGTAACCGGCAAAATGAGTTGAATTATTGGCTTTGATCATATTTGACTTCCGCTATGCATGGCTTGTGCATATTTTCAAAATCTTCACTGAACTGCTTGACATTTTTTCAGTATTCTATTACTCATGTTGTTTTGATTGAACAGTTAAAATATTTGGGTAAAAAGTTCAGCCAGTTTCTTGTATACTGCATTAAAAAAAAAAAAACAGATCGAGCATATCAGATTTTCTGGTTAATTTCAACATCTATATTAGGGTTGGATATATATATCCAAAAACACATACAACACCCAATATTAACGAACTTAAAAAATGATGATTTTTAATGGACTGAAAAAATATACAATGAATTTTAACATGTGACTTTAACCACATAATGAATTGAATAATTTATTGAACTGCGTTCAGATTACACTTGAATGATGAATGTCTATTCTCCCAATGTTCACCACTAGCTACAAACGCGAATCCCCACTCCCGTCAACTCCTACTACATTTTACACCTTGAAAAATGTCCTAACTTAAACCCATGGAACAAGAAATAAATATGATTTATAGTTTTTGTAATGTTGCTGAAACATGTGGGAACTCAGCATATACCGTATATGTGAAATATGATCATAGCACGGTCTACTTTCTTTTTAATTGAATCTCATATAATAATAAACTTGCATTCCACAGAGACAATATCTAATTCACCAGTAAAAATATCTCTTCAGTAAGAATTATTCAAATATACACCCCTTTAAATATAAGTTAAAGTGGTGCTATTAATAGACAGACATAGCATAATCATTAAGAATATCTGATAAATAACCAAAACAAGTCCATCTATAAACTATATGAGATATAAACTATTAATAATTATTCATTGAACATACTGACATTATTGTCCTACTTCTTTTATATAAAGTAAATTGATAATAATTACAACACTTTTATTATTTATAACAGCATCAGATTTCTTTCAAAACAAAAATAACACATCAATTCCTAAAACAGTCCTAAATCATAACTAAAACATTGTTGAGACAAGAAGTGACAAAGTGTTTTATTCTTTTATTAATAAATTATGTGTTTTTAAGAGAAATCTCATGATGCTAATATAAATAACAAGAATTCATCTTCTAAAGTATAATTGTATCATATGAGTTATTTTTTGCAGTAGCCGCTACATAACTACAAGCTTGAATGATCAGCCTGCACATCACTGCTATACTTATTTACTGTTCTTTGAAACATTGGCACACCATCATTAGTCATCTATAGTAGCATAAATATGATGCAACTGTTGTTTATGAAGCGATATATTTTTATGAGTTTACAGTATTAAGATAGTAACATCATGTTTCATATACAAAACAATTATTTTTATTTTATTTTTGTTTCTCTTTTCCTTTTCCATGTGTATAAAATTCAGCTCTATGCCTCTCGGTATGGTTCTTTTGGTGTGTGTAGTGTATTTGTTACACAGTCAATTACTGTACGATAAAATATTTTACAAAACGTTTTTATCGTGGTTAATGGAACAAACTTTTTAAATTAATTCGCATATGTGAACAGTTATTGTTGAATTTAAGTTGAAAAGATAAAAAAATTGAAGACACGTGCATGAAACTGTAAACAACGTGTACAATTTCGTTAAGAAAGAATCTTTAGCTATAGGAAAATTAAAAAATGATAAGCATTTAATTGCTATACAGAAGTGTGAAGAGAGAACTTCAGCTGCCTGTGGCATTTTCAGAACTCAGATTCAAAGCCAAAAAAAGAAAAAATAGAACTTCTTTGACCTAAGGGCCGAATGTCTATTCATCACCCCCCAAAAAAAGTATTCTAAATCGTTTACCGGATTAGATGATTTTTAATAAAGATGTGATTTGGTGAACTTGAACGAGTTTCACTCGAAAATAGGGGAGGTGCCAACAGTTAAGAAACTCTGAAAAGAATTGAAAATTAAAATTAATTTAATGGCAGTGAAACTAGTTTAAGAAGAATTTTGAAAGAATTAGGTTTTCAGTGGCGCAAAACAGAAAATAAACGGAAAATTTTAATTGAAAGCATGATATTAAAGGCAGAAAAGGATTTCATATTTGCAGGCTATCATTGATTTTAGAAAATGTAACCAGGTGATCGTATACTTAGATAAATCCATGTTTTATCATCTGTTTCAATAGCAAAATCATGGACTAACGACAGCGAGGCAGGACTTCATTTACCAACAGAGGTGAACACTAATTCTAATTCATGCCAGAGATGAAATGGGCATATTCCAAATACAACGTTAATTTGGAGAGCCAAATAAAAAGTGGCGATTACCATGATAGCATGAATACAAAAAATTATTTGAAATGAACTGAAGAAAAATTAGTTCCTAACCTTCCCTCCAAGTCTGTAGTAGTTATTGATGAAGCTCTATATCCTAATACCCTTTCTGAAAAACTTCCAGTGTCATCAAGCAAGAAACAAGACGTGGCTGTTTGGCTACAGAAACATCATATTCCATTTTCATCTCAAATGCTTAATTCACAATCATGTGAACTAATTAAGTTAAACAAAAGTAACAGAAAATGATACCAATTTGACAAATTGTTGGAAAGAAGTGGACATCAAGTTCGCAAGCTTTCGCCTTACCATCCTGATTTAAATCCAATCGAGATGGTATGGTCAGAGGTAAAACAACAGAGGTTGCAAACCACAACACAATGTTTAAGATGTCAAAAGTGGAGAAACTGTGTGAAGATAAAATGAAGTTGACGAGTGACAAACACTGGAAACCTTACTGTGAGAAGGTTAAAAAAAAAATCAAGGTGAAAATCAGAGCCAAGAATCGTTAATAGATTCTCTGACAGAATCTTTCATTGTCTCTATGCAGTGACAGTGATAACAGTGACAATTACATTGAAGATAATGATGAAAATGTGGACAGCGTTCTAGTTGGGAAATTTAACGGATAATTCACTTTCCAATAAGTAATTAAAGTAACGGTAATAACCATCTACGCAATATTTACTGTGTAATTACTGTGATAGATATTTTGCCATCTGATATGACAGTTTACAATGTACTGTACAGAATTAGCAGACTGTATTTCATTTCAAAATTGTTGCATTCATCTGTTAAGATTAAAAAATTTATTTTGTACGGGGAATTACTAAGAGCGTGAAACATGTTTTAACGTTGGGTAGTAATTGTCACCACTTCAAGCTCACCGTTACTTGGAGATGACTGTAAATTTGATCTTAAGATTCAAGTGGGTTTGTACCATTATAATGTTTCCATTTTATTCAGAAGTATAATAGAAGTATCAACTTAACATAGAATAGAGTAAGCATAAATCAACATACCTTGCCTTCAAGTTTAGATGCGACAGAATCACATAATTTATATGCAATATCTGAAGCAACATTTTTTGTTATAAGATGGTCTTTAAGTTTTTCAAGCACAGGTTGCATACTTTCACGAGACAAACTCTTTTGGCCGACAAGTCCTCTGAAATAAAAGAAATTATTATTTAATAATTCCACTAAATTTTTTTCATGTACAAATATATTACAATATATATACATTGTGAAACACGAATTAAATAAGAAGTTAAGTATTTCCTAAAAAAAGGTTTTCTCCAAATTTAAAAAATAGTTTTTTTTTTTAAGAAACAACTTTATTACTTCAATATACAAACCAAACATCCTTGTTTGGTGAATTAGGTGATATGGTGTCAACCATATCACCTAATTCAGCTGTTTCTCTGTTCCAGGATATTTCAGTTCGAGCTATCAATAATAAATCTACATGTTTCTCACTTAAGAAACATCAAAACACCTCTTTCACTTCTTCCATTCACTTTCTCTTTGAGTGTAATCTCTACACCAGTATTTTACTGTCCTCTTCTACTAACTTTAGTTTCCTTTGTTTTCACACTTTTTGTGTTGTCTTATCCATTCAATGCATGTGTACTAGTTTAGCTACTCCTTTTACAAATAAAATATGAGTACCTAACTTCTCTCTAATCTCTTCATTTCCAATTTTATCCTTTTTAGTTTTCCTGATTGTTCCCCAAAAAACTCTCATCTTTGCTCCTTATAGCTTATTTCTTTCTATATACAAATATCAATAGTAAAATAAATACTAAATCAATCTTTAACGGCAAATAATATTTATGGGCACGATAATCAGCGATAAAGATTATATAAATTATTATTATAATAGTTTTTTTTTGGGAACCAAAGCAAATTCAAAATTATCTTAAAGCAGAACTATTTTAAAAATTACTATTGTGAATTTTCTCATTGACACTATCTCAGTTGCTTTGTGCTGCGTTGTAAGCTGATAAAGTTAACTTATTGCCGACATAAACATTGTAGAATGGAAAATAAACAACATATAGAAAAATAAAACTTAATTTACTGATTAGTACATTACTTTTCATATAAATTAAAATAAACAATTTATTATTTATATGTCACTTAGCATAAAATGAACTACAACACAAACCTAAACATAGAAAACATGCCACTTGATTTTGCTGTAGTTTTCTTTGTCTGTGCGTTGTCCTGTTCCTCTTCATCATCACTTTCTTCTGAATCACTTTCAACCTCTATATCTTGGATACCTCCAACCATGCGACCAACAATCTAAAAATAAAAAACAAGTAGTGATAAAAATTTTAATTAATTTCTAGAATTTAGATTTATAATCACTATTCAAAAAATTGCTCTATTGCTATGAATGTTGCAATAAGTGAGTCAAACGTGACTAATTTAGAAGTCAAGTTTCCCAAATATTTAAGAATTGTGTATTGCTCTTTTGATAATCAGTTATATCCTGTCGGTATAAGAACTCTTATATCTATCTAAGCACATGGACAACACAGATTTTAAACACACACAGATTTTACACTGAAGTAAATCGCATCAAATGTTACTATAAAATATAGTGAAAGTATTCTATTTATCAAAATTTGATGCCCGTATTTTTTGAAAACTTGAGACAGAGATCGACTATAATACTTTCAAACATTTAAGGAATAGTCTGATTATGCAGATTTTCTTCTTGTTTTTACAACATATCTTGGTAGTAAAATGTATCTATGATAAGGTAATTTTTTTTTAACCTCCGCATCCACCATTAGGTATTCTTCAGAGGATGAGATGAATGATTTGTAACATGTGTGAAAATGTCATGCCTGACTGGGATTCGAACCTCCAGATGAAAGGCTGAGATGCTACCACTCGTGCCACAGAGACTGGCTGTGACATGGTAGTTGTAATGAACAATACCCACAACAGCTATTGTTCATAACAACTAATGCTGTTATCACTGATATAAATATTCAGTTTATTAAAATTAAAATCAATTTAATAGAATGAATAAATTCAATTTAATCAATTTAAATAAATGAAAGACTAAGTAGAATCCAGCAAGCAAATTGTTATACCGACTGGTTGACCTTAAAGTCAATGTCAATGTCTACAGAACCCCTGATTAGTCTGGTCATATGGTAATCAGTGGGGATTAATTATTATTACAACTAATAATATACAGAGTAAGACTGAACTGAATACTGTTGCACTGAATCGGTTCTATTACTATGGGAGCTATTCAAATATAGGGTCTTTTGTTTTCAGTGCAAAAAGTAAAATTGCAATAAAACAAAAACATGTGTAATATCAACCAAATTTTTTTATTTTGAAGGTTAAAACATTACGTTATGTTCAAAAATATCATTCATAAGGCCTACATGGCTTTGCTTGACCTAGCCACGTCTATCAACAAAATTTTGCATTACTCTTTTGCAAAAATAAGCTTGAATTCCGTTAATAACATGTCGAATATTTGTTTTCAAGTCATCAATCATTAGCGGTTTGTTTCTATAAACTCCTGACTTAACATAACTCCAGAAAAGAGAGTCTAAGGGAGTCAAATCACATGATCTTGGTGGCAAATTGACATTACCATTTCATGAAATTATCGAATCGCCAAACTTTTGATGCGATAACTGAATTATTTCAGCAGCTGTGTGGCATATGACACCATCCTATTGAAACCACATCTCATTCAAATCAAACTTTTCCAAATTTGCAAACAAAAAATCATGAATCATAGCTTGATACGGTTCACCATTTATTGTAATAACATCTTGCTAATTTTCAAGAAAAAGCTTCCCAATGATGCTACCGACAACTCATAATCCACACCAAACAGTGATGTTTTTCAGATGTAATGGTCACTGTTGAATCATTTGTGGATTGGAATCTAATCCCAAATAGGACAATTTTCCTTTTTTACAAAGCCATCAAACCAAAAATGAGCCTCATCTGAAAAGATAATTTTTTTAATGAAAATTTAGATCCATTTTGAGCTGCACTAAAGTCCAATCAGCAAACGGTCTATGCAAAGATGGTCCTGTGGCTTTAATTCTTGAGTTGGTTGAATCTTATATGGTGTATATCAATATCTTGATGCAAAATTTACCATGTTATTAAAGAAAGGCCCAAACTTGCGAATGATGTGAAACCAATAAATTTCAATTTTTATGAGCACTTGCACTTACAGTAGCAATATTCTCTTGACTCCTTGTATTTCTTTTATAAACTGGTGTTTCAAGGTCAGGTTGAAAAAGAAGATCAGTATCAGTTACTGTAACTGTATTGTCATTAGAACCAGATGCAGCCTATACAGAATGAATCGGTTTTATAAAAATACCGTAACTTCGTTCCTATCGATAATATGAACAGGATGTTAATAATTAAGGATGTGTACTGTATAAGTGGCATCCGGTATTGATAAGCAAAAGCCTAATGTAACTATATTTATGCGATTGAATTTAGGTACTTCTAAGAAAACATTTACATAAATTATCCAGGCTAAAAGCTGTTTCAAGTAAGCCCCGCATCCTTATTTTTTCTCTCCAATTCCAAGAAAAAAGTGAGGGGTACTTAAATAAATACGGTACTCTAAAAAAATATCCTGGTAAAACATTCTCACTGTTAACTGTGAATTCTACGTTAACTTATTCTAACACGTAAACATGATGGTCAGAAGTTCAAGAAAAAGTAATAAAAGAGTGATACACACGATATCACAGAGTGATAGTCAAGTCAAAAAGGTATGCTAAATAAGTCAATTATTTGCAAATGGCTAATGGAAATTACTTTTCCATTGTTTAGATAAAATCTACAATGTTTCTATGTCTTGATATATCTGGGCTACTTCATACAAAATATAACTTAAAATGCCACGTTCACAATCAGGATAAATTACAATTTGTTGTGTTAAATATAGTCTCGCATTGGTCAGTACAAAAAAAGGCTATGATTACTTTCTCTCTTTTTAACCATTTAAAAAATTTATTTTAATTCAATTCATTATTATTATTCAATTACAAATAAAAATGAGTATATTTTATGTTCACTTACCGAAGAGTCAGCAGCTATGTTGAACCTTGAATCATTTCCATTTCCAACAGGTTTGTCCTTTGTACGTTCAAGATCAGCAAGATCTTTAGAATTTCCCCCGAGATCCCACACACGAGGCTTTTTACCCTCCTTAGCAGGTTTTGGACTTTTTCTATAAAAAATATAATTATACATTTTTTTAAATTTACCACATGTGCTTAAGTCATGTACACGGAATATTTTTGGCATATGAAAAATACCAGACTTAACTAGGATATGAATGTTGTGGATAAAAGATGAATCAACACTCAGCCAAGAATGTCAGCGAGATTAAATTATTAAACTGCAGGCTTATTTTATTCAATAATAATTATGATTAACATTCTTTATTCATCAAAAAGTCACAATCAATGAAATAAAATTCTGATTCTTAAAAACAAAAATACAAACCTAAATTTATAATATTACAAAATAACCTTACTCATTTACAAAAGTAATTCGGAAAGTTCTTGGGCTGACAGAAAAAAAAAGTTTCAATATAGTAGTCACCTTGCAATTAAATATATTTAGAGCAATGAATTTCCAACTTTTTAATATTCCTCAGTATAACCTGATTTTCCAAAACTGCAAAATAAGAGTTGTACCAGCTGTTGAACCAACAGCTGGTACCAGCTCTTGTTATGCTAATTCCAACTAATGTCGCCGGTTCATTTTGAATAAATAAAACAATATTTAGTCATATTTAAATTACATCGTTTAATATGTATGAATAGTGAATACATGTTTTTGTGTGAAAATGATTGTTACAATATTACTGTTCATGTTGGAAATATATCTAAAAGAGTAATCTTACAATAATGCATTCTAAACATTATAAATAATTATCAGCTGGCAACTAGACCTGTTAAAGAGCAAACAAGTTCATATACTTTTACATAAAGAAGAAGAAGATGATAAGAGTTAGTATATTTGATTACAATAAATAATGAGGTGATGAATACATGAGACTGAACATCAGCTTTGACCTCTTAATACAGTGAGCCATTTATTCAGATCTGAGAAGAGGAAACAACGTTGGGAGCCAAATCCAGTGAATGTGGGACATGTGGAAGCATTTCAAAGTAAACACCACGGTGGAGTTTTGCAGTAACAATCTGAAACGTATTTGCAGGCAGAGTAACGTGGTGAAACAGCATTACCTTTTGGCCAGATGTGGATGTTAGCCTGAAAAGCACCCTCAATTAGTCCAGTAGTGAAATGTAATACTTCCTGGTGATGGTCCTATCTTTTTCCAGATAGTCTAAGATCACCACTTCACAAGAATCCCCCCAAAAAACCACAGCAAAGGCTTTTCCTGCAGGTGGAACAGTTTTTTCTTTCTCTGGTGCTCTTTTACTTGCTTCCATCCATTATTTGGTCTACAGTATGTAATGGTGGAGAAACTCAGTGGAATTGGGTTTAAATAAGTTTAAACATCCTTGAAATCTGTTCAGTCAGATGTGTTTTTTGTAGATTATTAACAAGTACGGCACTCATAGAGCACTTTTTGATACCTAAAACATAGTGTAAAATGTAGTGGACTTGATTTATTGAGATGTTTGCAATGTCAACAAGCTCATATACCTTCAGTCAGCTATCATTTAATATGACACTGATTTCTGTGATGATCATCGGTCATAGGGATTTTGGGCATCCTAACTTTCATCTACTTGAATGGATATATGACCATGTCTAAATTTAGCAGCTTACTTTTTAATTCTGCCAAAAAATAAAGGGAAAGATTGCTTTAAAATCGAATCTAACAACTTTTGTATATCTTTATATCTTTTTTCTTTTTTTATACATCTATTTTGTTATAAAACAAAGTTTTACAAAGTGACAGCTCGAACTTCAATTTTATCCATTTTTCTGAAAATATCAACACTCGTTTACTTTACTCGATCGCTAAAAACAAGCGACTAAATGTATGATCTGAAACTTCACAGTATACCACCTAAAGGATTATACTTGGCAAATATCAGTCATTTGTTCATTTTTACTCAATCTTTGGGTCAGGCCAAGCACTTTCCAGATGACCCTGGCATCTATGTGTGCTATTTACTCAGCATTGCACTAACTCGTTTAAAATAAAACCTGACTTAAAAATGGGAGTAAAAGTGAATTTACATCAGAGCAGATGTGAAAATTATTGTTAGAACCTTGCGCTACGAATTATGCAGTCAAACTTGTATGTTTATGCAATTTTTGAAATTGTCCAGTTTTAATAGAAAATGTTTAAAACATTTTTTGCCAAAAAACTTATGCTTGTGTTTATGATTGATTTATACCCAATTTACAATTTTTTTTCTTTTCGAATAGCCCATTTATAGGGCACGCTTAATCAACTTTTTAGCACATGCTTCTTTCATTTTTCTAGAGTGGTGCTCTTTGTCTTCTTGAGTCCATTTCCTCCCTCTTCTACAAGTGAGTTTTTTCCTCTCCTGAAACTCTATTTCCTGTATTGTTTTTCTGAATGTCGCTCTGTCTTTTAAAATGTCAGAGTCTACTGAATTGTTTAGTAGGGTGAAGATCTATTTTGTTAGTCTGGTGTTCTCCATTCTGTATATATGTCCATAGAACTGCAGTCTTCTTTTCCTGATTACATCTGTTATTTTTTCTATTTTGGAATATAGCTCTTGGTTTAATCTTTGTTTATGTGATCTTTGTTTAGTCCTGTGTTGTTTTTTGGGCCTAATATTTTCCGTAAGATAATTCTCTCTCTATTTTCTCTACGTCCTGTACTTTATGCAGTTTCAGCGCTTCTGCCGCATATAGTACTTCTGGTCTAACTACCGTTTGGTAGCGTCTTAGTTTGGTGTTCCAGGAAAGGGAATTTTTCTTGTTGTAGATATTCTTCGTGATATTGTATGCTTTTTCTATTTCGAGTAATCTGTTTTCTAGAGCTATTTTTTCACTATTGTTTTGCATTATCCATTCTCCTAGGTATTTAAAACTGTTAGTTCTGGCTATTTTATTTCTGCTTATTTTAAGATGTTGTGGCGCGTTCTTGATGTTTGTAATGTATTGAGTTTTCTCAATGGAGATCTGTAAGCCAGCCGTAGCCGCTTGTCTTTGGAGTTCTGTTATTTGTTCTTGCATATGTTCTATTGTATCGGTGATTAATGCCATATCATCAGCAAAAGCTAAGCAGCCTATAACAACTCTCTTGTTTTTTGTTCCGAGATGTAGGCCATTGGTGTTAATCGCCTTTCTCCATTCTCTAACTATCTTCTCTAAAACGCAATTGAACAACAACGGTGATAAGTCTTGTCTTACTCCTGTTTTAATTTTAAACGGCTCTGAGAATTCTCCTGTGAATTTAACTTTGGAGGTGGTGTTTGTTAATGTGGCTTCGATCAACTCTGTAGTTTTACTGTCCAGTCTCAGTTATCTTAAAATGTTGATTAATGGGTCTCTGTCTATGGAATCATAGGCTTTCTTAACGTCAATGACAGTTATGACGTACTTTAAATTTCTGATTCTTTTAATATCCATCAGGCTTCTAAAGTTTAGTATTTGTTCCCTTCCTAAACCCTCCCTGATATTCACCCAGTTGTGGGTCAAGTGTTGTCTCAGCCCTGTTTAAGAGTGCTTTGGAAAGGATTTTATAAGTTACAGGTAGTAAGGATATTCTTCTGTAATTGTTTGGGTTTGTTCTGTCGCCTTTCTTATGTGATGGATGTATTAACGCCGTAGTCCAATCATCTGGAAGTTTGTTTGTTTTCCAGATCTCCTGTAAAATTTCTGTCAGGCATTTTATCATACTGTCACTGGAGTGTTTCCACAGTTCTGTGGCTATGTTGTCTTCGCCTGATGCATTATTCTTTTATAATTGTTTGATAATATCCTTGACTTCTTCTTGAGTTGGTGGTTTTGAGTCAGGTGGAATCTTAATTTCTTGGAAGTCAAAAATCTCCTGTGGTGGTTCACAATTGTGTAGTTTGGTGAAATATTCTGCGAGTATTTTGCAGTTTTCCAGGTTATTGTAAGCTATTTTGGAAGTTTTAGGGTCTAAAACTAAGGTAAACTAGGTGGTTTGTATTTTGTTAAGTTGGTTTTGAATGTTCTGTAAAAATTTCTTGTATTATTTTTCTTGAAATTGGTTTCTATTGAAGCGAGTTGGTCTTTAAGATATTGCTGTCTTATTTTTTTGAACCCTTTGATGCTATTCTTCTTATTTCTCCAAAAGTTTTTTTATTATCATCGGTATTGTTCATATTCTAGATGTTCAATGCTTTCTGTCTTTTGATGAGTAAGACACTGCACTCATCATTCCACCAGGCATGTTTGCGCCTTTTTGTGAGAGGGATTGTGCTTTCTGCTATTTCTATCATGTCTTACAATTTACAATTTATTTTTTATAAAAAAATTAGTAAGCAATTTTGATATTTTTATAAACATTCTTTTGACATTTAAGATAATTCTACCCAAAACAGAATTTTTGATGCATTCCAAAATATTATTAAATATAAAAAAATAAATATTATGAGCTTGTAAATACAAGGAACTGTATAGCAGAATTTTTTTGAAAATTTTTATTTTCCAAAATACTACCTCTGAACAGGTTAAACAAAAAACCTTTTTTAACCTTTTTTAGGACATTAAATCATTTTTATAGAATTTCACTTTACTAAAAGTATGTATCACACACTTTTTAAAAGAAAAGAATGGCATTAATTAATCAAACCAATTTTAAAAAAATTAAGAAGTTATACAAAATTCTATTTTATAAATTTTTAATTCCCCGAGGCAAGCAGTATTAATCATTACAGAAAACTAAATGTAAAATAAAATAAATTACTCAACAAATAACCATATCTAATCTATTACAAAATATAAATACTGACGTTTTAAAGAGTGATAAGCATTAACACATAGATTATTCATTTTAAGAAGGCAACATGAATAAAAATTAACACAGGTCATATGAATGAGTTTTACAAGTTAAAACGGTAATAACATTAGAAAACAAATCATGAATTTTGAATTATGAGGGTCAGCCAAATATAAACTGGGGTTTGTTTTTAATATTTATTAGTTTAGAATACATTTTTCCTATTGTGTGGGGAGTTTTGAAACCCTTCATGAAGATTTTGAGGACCCTTGTCCATAAACATTTTTTTTAAAAACTTTTTTGTAATAAGTAGGTGGCATATTACGTTTGGAGAGCCCTTCCAGTGTTGTAATTTTAATAATATTACAACAGATAGTTTTCATTAGTTTATTTTTTTAAAAAGGAAATATGTTAATATATTCTAATTTTCCCATCTCAAAATCTCTCTCCTAAAACCATTATAAATATAATTTCAATTGATACAAACCAGCAATATTTTTTTTAATTCTCTAATGACAAATATAATTTCATGATATCATACATTCAGAACATAAGGAATAGTAATAGTATTTATTAGTTTTGCGCAACTATGCAAATTTATTAATAGAAGCCTATTTTTATAGCTGAACAGAGTTGGCAGATAGCTATTAAAAATGTGGAGGTAATATCTGAGAAGTACAGAAACTATAGATATTAAAAAAAAAAATTACAAGAAAAATGTCTGAATTTTGGTTTGGTATTTCATTTGTCAGAATAAACTATTCTTAAGATATTAGTAATTAACAAAATGTTTTATTTAACATATCTTTTGAAGGCAGGTGATAATTCTTTGTAGGATTTGCTATCTAATTGTATATATCTAATTAAAATTAGTTTTATCGTTAATTAAAACTGAAAGTTTAAGTTAATTAACATTAACTTTTAGTGGTAAATTCTGTATATCTCTGAATGCAAGACTATCCCCCATTTTTCAACAAGGGATTACAGAAAAACATGTATAGCACATACTAAGTATACGTTCACAATTTACAAATGATTACCTCATTACAGAAAAACTGAGACAAAATTTTTTTTTTTAAAAAACAAGCTTTCCTATAAAAACTGAAAATCTTACAAAATAAATATTTAAACATCGTACTAAAAAGTAAAAAATAATATTTTCAAAAGTAAAGGACTACTGAAAAGTTAAGTTTAGCTATGAAATAATTTAATCCACTTCTAGGAAATATCAAAATAAAAAGCATGGAGTGCGACCTCAGTTCTATTTTGCACCTTAACTTTAGTTCATCCAGAAATTTACTAGATATTGTATACTGAAGCTATCATTTCCATTTTGCATCAAAATCTTTGTCATATTTAAAGAATTTATGTAAATATTGAAATGAAAGCATTCTCCACCCTTTTCATCGTGGTTTTGGAAAATTAGACAACTTATACATATTATTTTATTAAAACAAAACGTATGATGTCACTGTAATCGCAAGACCGTTGTCATCCTCAAAAAAATAAGGGCCTATAACACCGTAAGATGACATAGCACACCACACGGTCACTTTCTGGCTGTGCAACGGACGCTGGTGTAGCTGCGTAGGATTTTCTTGTGTCCAGTATCTGAAATTTTGCTTGTTAACAAATCCACCGAGGTGGAAATGCGCTTCTTCTGACATCCACAGTTCATGAACAAACTCTTCGTTATCATTTATCTTCTGAAGCATTACATTACAGAATTGTGCTCGCACAACTGCATCGTTCGGTTTCAGTTCCTGGACGATCTGCAACTTGTATGGATGGAATTGCAAGTCCTTCGCTAACATTATTCGAACACTTGAACTATACAATTGTAAAGATGCTGAGAGACGACGGATTGACCGATGTGGACTTCGTGTGACAGCATCTTGTAAAGCTTGAACATTCTGTGGTGTACGGACGGTTCGCTCACGGCCTGGAGGTTTCTTTTTCATTACCGAACCAGTTTAAAATTAGATATCCATGTTTTAATTGCATCTGCTGTTGGAACACGGTCGTGCCGCCCCAGATTAAAAAGAGGGCGAAATTCTCTATGCGCTCCCTCCACACTCATTGTTTTTGTAAAACGCTTTGATAGCAAATGCACGTTGCGCACCACTCCAAGGATCCATGGCAACTAAATGGCAGGTTAGGTTAGAGAGGCTGGTGCCACTTATCAAGTGGTACCAATCGCCTACGGCTACCAACACAACTTTCAAAATTTCCCTTTTCTTTGAATCATCTTGTATAATTCACATTATATTTCTCATATGGTTCATTTTCTCTAAAGTGTCCTTATTGCACGGTTTTTTACCAGTTAATCTTGAATTGTCCAATTCTTCAATCTGAAGTCCATAAAAGGATCTAACTCTACTGAAGCTTTACCCATCTTTTCTGTAAGCTACCTTTGTGATGCTCTGGCATTTTGTTCACTGTGCATTTCAAATAGCGCTGACTTTCACTTTCCAATCAAGCCCCACACTCTTCAGTTGACTCTGCTGCATGAATCTGCGAATAATGCTGACATTTAAGCACCAAATGAATCTCTCGCTCTTTTGATGTTTCTTTAGCTTTAAGCTTTAAATAATACTGGCATTCTCTTTGTGAATTTACATTGGATTGTTAACTTATTTCTATTGAAGAAAACTGTAACTGACACTGGTCTTGTGAATTTCTACAACAGGTAAATTGCTCTTTTACTTTTTGGTTATCAATTTCCAATCTTGCATGCTTGGCTTTATTCTCATCAACTTGATTTCTCTGCTCATTAACCGGTGATTTATCTACCCACCTCTTGCGTGGAGATGATGACTATTTATTCATTCTAGTGTATTTTTCAGCTTTTCTATTCCACAAACACAAAATATCATGAACTGTTATAGAATCTAAGAAAATAAAACTTAATATTACAAAAATATACTGAAACATATGTTTAAACACACATGTTATACTATGTGGTCCATTCTGCACCAATAGAAGCTAAAATGTGAGCATATACATCAAACAAACAAACCCATGCACAAATTTTTTTTATGGGAAGGAATTAAACTTTTTTTTTATTATCCCCAAAACAAAAATTTAATTTTAGATAAATTGTTTGTATAAAGAAGTATAAATGGTTCAAATGGATGATTCTTTCGTGCATGCCTACCTACTGTGCATGTGTACTACATCGTGGAACGACTGAGTTAAAGAAAAACATGTAATAAAAGTACCAGTACCCAAAAAACAATATCAGATACAGCACTCCTTCAGTCAGATAAGATCTCTCTTAGTTCTCCTCACTGGAATGGTCCAAAGAATCTGCAGTGTCACTGTCACTATCACTGTGATCTTGCTTTTTTCCCACAGCAGATTGCAAATAGTCATGTCTCCTAGAATGACGATAAGATCTGTGTTAAATTTCAGGATTTCTTCCTTCACTGCTGGTGTCAGATGCCACTTGAAAGCATGACAGATCAACATCCCATGTTTGTTTAGAAGAGAATTCTGACCTCCTGCTCCAGACTGTGCGGAGCCAATCTATAACCAGCTCATTGGTCATCCACCCTTTTCTGCTGCAATTCCAAGTGGAACCGATGACACCAAGTGGCAGCTTTTTCTTTGGCACAGTTTTATAATTTAGGATGATGTAGGGTGGCATCTTTGTTCCATTGGCAAGCAAACATAACATCATGGTGATCTGCAGTTTCTCATTGCTTGTAGTGCACCAGTACACTTTTGTATTCTGGTTGTTATATTAACATGAATAAAAAAAAGATAATTTTCAAAATACAAATATACATGAATAAACAAACACAAGGGATTATAAAGGAGACCTGTGAAAAGAGAAAGAAAAATATCCATCCCTTAAACCATGAAAGTAATCAAAAAGCAGTTTATTATCTCAGTCATTGCAAGTCATATGTAGCATTAAAAGCAAGAAGACAAAAGTAAAATGTTATGTGATAATACTGCAAAATGGCAACACAATTCTCAAACAGCATCCACGTGGTATTGTTGGTTGACTGTTATTGTTGTTCTTATAATAAAACAGTGATTGTTATCAACTGTCTGTAGGATACACAGCAATTTTTATGACTTGATGAACAAGAAGTATGTATGAAGTTTTGTTTGATTTTTAAGGAAATTCAGCTGTTGAAACTTTTAATTAAGAAGCTTTGAGTAAGACAAAAAAAGTAAAAGTTGTATTTATACTAAAGGCCAACCAAGATCCGGCTAACCTTCAACCAGCCAAAATGGTAAAATTTTGAATAAGTTCATTAATCAATCAAATAAGATTCTCATTAAACCATTTACGAGATTTCCAAAATAATTTAAGATAATTAATTTCTGGATGTGTTTTTTTGTTTTTGTATAATCTTTAAGCTCATATCAGAATAAGGAGGTCAATCCATTTGAAGTGACTCTAAGGGTGGTTACTTAACCAATGCAAAAAAAAATTGAGACTTATCCACTTGTTTCCTACGTGTCTCAGAACTTTTTTTTTAAATTTCTTATTTAAGCAGTTTACCTGTGGCAGGCATTTTTGTTACAGTGAGCACACCTATTTTTGTGATTGTAATGGTTTATGAAAAAAATCATAATTAAAAAACTATTGGTCCTGAAATGATGAAATAAAAAGCAATTTATTCATATTTTCTCAAGGTAAAAGATTGGTTCAGTGGTTTTTTACCTATCTTTCTTCATTCTATGAGAAAGTTACCAATAAGGTTGAACATGAAAAATTGTGAAATTTCACTTTTGGTAATTTTTTTCAAGAGAAAGGGATGGCATACACAGTTTTATTATTTTTTATATGTTAGCAGTTTTATAATAAAAAATATTAATGGTGATATAGTTACCTCTAAATCTTTATAAATTTTTGAAAACTAATTTTTTTTTTTAAGTTCAAATTTTGGTTTCAAATAACTCTGATGGGGCTGGTGATAAAAATCTTAAGTTTGCACAACTTGCAGTGTTTTTGTAGATGTTTATGGCAAATAAAAAAGTTCCTTGTGTATTGTGCTAATAAAAAAAGTTATAACCTCTCTAAAATCATGAAAAACCTATTAAAAGCGATACCATTTTGACTTGCTAAATAAGTGCTCCAAGGGGGTTTCTTCAAGAGGGAGTTAGGTAAAAGACATAAAACAGGAATTAGTAACGACACAATTAAAAAAATTGTGTTATTTAATGAAGATGACAATAACAGCAGGCTGTATCCTGGTAAAAAGGATTGTGTTAGCATGCATGTTGGTGGTATATAAGTACATAAGCAAAAGCACCTTATTCTGATGAACTTAAATGAATTGTACGTCTCCTTTAAAAGTGAAAACCCTGAGAAAAAAATTGGAAGATCAAAGTTCTGTGAACTCTGTCCAAAACTGTGAATCTTGGCTGGTGCATCTGGGACTAACACAGTTTGTGTCTGCCCCCACCACCAGAACATCAAACTCATGACTGATGGTTCCAAACTTAAAGTTGATTATAAGAACTTAGTAAACATATATGTTTGTGACAAGGATAATGCAACAGCTGTATGATTAATGTGTGCACCAAGTGTCCAGGTAAGCAAGCAGTGTATGACATGCTCAACTTTTCCAAAGAGTATAATGTGTTGTCAGATACAATAATGTACAAACAGTGAGTAACAGCTGAGATAGGGCAGAGATAATTACTGTTCTTTAGACCAAAGGTTAGGTTTTCGAATCGTTAATGGAAAAATTGGAAAATCTGCAAACTCATCATTTAGTGTCAAAATCTCAAGCTCAGTTTTTCAAGAAAAAATCAGAATTAGGTGAAGAAGAATTTTCAGTGTTGGCAGACTTGGCAGAAAACTTTTCATTTTTTGTTCAAGATGAGATACAAAGCTTCCCTTGGGTCAACAGCCAAGCCACACTTCACCCTTTAGTGATCTATTTCAATGAAAATTGCAACACAAAATTGTCTGTATTTTAAGTGATACTTGAAGCACGATACGGCAAAATTTTATTGCTTTCAAAAACTTTTAACAGACCATATCAAGAAAGTACATCAGAACATTAAAAACTCATCTATTTTACTGATGGTGCTTCAAGTCAGTATAAAAATAAAAAGAATTTTGCTAATTTGTGCAGTCACAAAAAAGCCTTCGACCTTGAAGCTATATGGCACTTCTTTGGATCATCTCATGGGAAAAACGCCTGTGATGGCATGGGAGGAACAACAAAATGAGAGATGGCAAGCCAAGTCTGCAAAGGCCATTAAACAGTCAGATACTAAATGCTGACGAAATGAATTCATTTTGTAATCACAAGCTGAAAAACATCAAGTATTTTTTAATTAAATCAGGTGAGATAGCTAAGATCTCAGACACTCTAAAAAACTGTTTTGACTGTTGTGAAAGAGTTGTTAGTACTAGAAGCTACCACAAGTATGTTCCTGTGTCAGAAAGCATTGTAAGATGTTACTTTACTTCAGACCCCAAGGACTATGAAGACCATCTTGTGTCAAGTATTGTACCGCTTTCACTTAAGGAAAAAGACTATTGGTTGCGTGTATGACGATCAGTGATGAAGATAAGTGGTAGATATTAGCCTTGAAAATGACGATGTGCAGGTTCATTTTTTCCACCTAGCTGGATCATGTACATCATTTCAAACAAAGACAAAGTGTAGGCACTGATCTGCAAAGTCCTGAAAAAGTTGACATCATTTGAACCAACTACAGTGACGGATCGTTCTCACACTATTTCAAGAGAATTATAGAAGAAATATCACAGTTGTTGGTTAACCACACTAAGTAATAAACTTTCATTGCTACAAAAACAGGCTATTTCATTGAACAGTAATTAAAATTTTGCTACAATTTATTTTTTCTTCGATAGCGTTTACAAAAATAAACCAATATAAAAATAAAAATGAATTCTTAAAAAAAGATGTAGGCTACTCATTGAAATCTCAGTTGGGAAGTTTTACAAGCATTTTTGAATCAAAATTGTATTAAACTGGTATTGGCTAAGATCATTAAATTATGACCTATTATTTAATAATTAAAAAAAAAATTATTTAAAAAATATTGAAATCAACTTCAATAACATAGGGGCTAAATATAAAAAATGCAAAGAGAAAGAAGACAAGAAACCCCCCCTTGGAGAACTTATTTCGTGAGTCAAAATGGCATCACTTTAACAGGTTTTTCATGATTTTTGAGAGGTTATAACTTTTTTATTAGTACAATACACAAGAAATTATTTTTTTTTGCCATAAACATCTACAAAAACACTGCAAGTTGTGCAAATTTGAGATTTTTATCACAAGCCTCTTCAAAGTTATTTGAAGCAAAAATTTGAATTTATAAAAAAAAATTAGTTTTCAAAAATTCATAAAAATTTAATGGAAACTATATCACCATTAATATTAGTTATGATACAACTACTAACATAAACTTACATATAAAAAATAATTCAAACTGTGTATGCCATCTCTGCCTCTTGAAAAAAAATTACCAAAAGTAAAATTTCACTGTTTTTCATGTTCAATTTTATTGTTAATTTTCTCATAGAAAGCAGAGATAGGTAAATAAACCACTAACCAATCTTTTACCTTGAGAAAATATGATTACACAGCTTTTTGTTTCATCCTTCAGGACTAATAGTGTTTTAGTTATGATTTTTTCCGAAAACCCTTACAATTACAAAAATAAGTGTGCACACCATAACAAAAATGGCCGCCACAGGTAAACTGCTTAAATAAACGATTTAAGGTCCTGAGACATGTAGGAAACAAACGGGTAAGTTTCAGTTTTTTTTGGATTGATCAAGCAACCAACTTATGTTTTTTAGGACACTTCAAATTGATTGACCCATAACAGAGCTTGAAAATTAAACAAATTTCTGGAAAATGGCTTCCCCACTTGTTGACAGAAGACAAGAAAATGCTTGTCACATTTTGACTGAGCAAACATCTCAAAGTTCTGAAAGTTTCTTTCTAAAGTTATGACTGGAGATAAGCCTAACTTTCTAACTGTTTCTAACTCAGAAACAAAATAAACAAAAATATTAAGAGAATAAAAAAATGATAGGCAAGAACTCCTGCTTTATAAATGTACAAAGAACATACAAAAAAAAATTATGTAGGAAGAAAGTTTTTTTAATAGTACTAGTGCAGAGAAAATGAGATAAAATGGAGATAGAATGTGATACCACACAGATAAAGCATCTGTAATCTTTAACAAACTCAGGTCGACTATTCCCAAGACATGTGGTTAACTGAAACCCAACCACCAAAGAACACCATATCCACGATCTAGTATTCAAATCCGAATAAAAGTAAATACCTTTATTAGGATTTGAACCTGAGAACTTCAACTTTGAAATCAGCTGATTTACGATGACAAGTTTACCACTAATTAGACCAACATGATGGGTTGGGCTAATTAACTTGCTGGAGAATGTATTTTTAGAATTGGGGTGTGAGTGTTTAAAAAGATGGTAATGGAAGAAAGAGAAAATAGTACATAAAATCTGGACTAAAGAAATATGAAAAATAATGAACCTAATTGTTGGATCATAAGCAAATAACTATGTTGTTTATACTTGGGTAATCAACTTAAGATTGAACCAGGCTGGGTTAAACTGCAGTTATTTGAGTTGAGCAGCACCTTTAATGCTGCTACCATTGCTATTATAAGTGCTAATAATGTAATTATTGGTTGTGTATGTTGCAATTCTCGTCTACTGTTGTCAGTTGTAAACTGTTCATGCTTCAGAGCAATATAGTTTTATACTTTACACTAGAGTTTTTCAATTGAAATTCTTCATTTTAATTGAAGAAAGGATTGCTATAGTGAACACTTATGTGTGTTTTGGATGTTTCAAAAAATGCATCAAATAATTGCAAATGCCAGTGTCGCATGAAAGAATAACATACATGGTTTGGTTAAAAAAAGGCATAAAATGAAGTTGGTTTCAAATGCAAACTTAAACAGGCAATATAATTTTATCAAACATGGACAGTCGGTATGATTATATAATTAATAATTTAAAAACCCCACTACCAACAATTCTTTTATATATGCATTCAAGTGCTTTCAG
This sequence comes from Lycorma delicatula, assembly GCF_047948215.1. NCBI lineage: Eukaryota > Metazoa > Arthropoda > Insecta > Hemiptera > Fulgoridae > Lycorma > Lycorma delicatula. Next base: position 6,039,302 of record NC_134464.1, read on the forward strand.
AATAAAATTCCATCATCAGGAATTTAAAAAATGCATATTATATTTTTGATAAAACTTAAAGTTTGTTGCCATCCAAAACTGTTTATGCAACATAATAAAATATAACAGTGGTCATCATATGTTTAAAATTATGTCGACTTATCTTGTCATTGTGAATGTCTCCACCATTATGTTAATGGTATCCCCTTTTCTGTTGTAAAAAACACATGATATTAACTTCTTTGTAAGGAAAATAAAAATGTTTGAAAAAGGAAAAAAACATCGGTACCACAATCAAGAATTTGTAAAATAATAATGAGAAAGGTAATTTCTTATTTCTGTGGTGGTAATAGGTTAGAAAGTCACAGAATACTTACTGCTTATTTCTCTTTGCATTAGGCGATCCCATTTTCTGAGCAAGTTTCATTCTATTTTGTATTATTATCTCTTCACTAGTTAGCTGTCCATTTGAATTTATAGTTTCGGATGAATTGTTAACAGCTAATGGCTCTTTTTTAGGTGGCTCTGTGGCTTTAACTGTTGAAAAATAAATTAAAATTAGAAAGATATAGTTTAATCTTCAAACAGATTTAAAGGGATAACAACTATACTTCATTTTACTTTCCTGTCTAGATAGCGCTACAGCAGAGCTGTCGCTCTAGAAGAGAAAGCATTGTAATCGATCCGATTTGGGCATATGCAGTTTTCACTGGATCTTGATGTTTCGAAACCTAAGGAACCCAAAAAACCAGATGGAAATTTTCCAGATGTTAATGTTCGTATGTACACGTGTGTGTTTGGTATCTGCCTCTAAATCACCTTATATCTCCAGCACAACTGGACTGATTTTGACCAAACTTGGTCAGATTATTTCTATGTATGGGGCATTGATGCCGTTAAATTTTAACTTAAAAGGTGAAGGGCTGTAGAGCAAGGTCACCCTCAGTATCTCGAGATTTTGCCTAATTAAGGTCATATTTTTCTTAGGCGCATTTGTTAATTAAAAAATAACAATATTTGCAAAATCACACCCCCATCCCAAAAAATGCTGTTGTAGTCATCGCTATGTTTTGACATCACAAGCGAGCAGTAGAATTAAATAAATAAATAATATATGAATAATAGTGTAAAAAAATAAATCGATCTGGCTGGGTCTTGAACTCAATCGCCCGGTCGACTCGGTACTGGTGTGTTAAGCCTTGCGGCTACACCATTCTGCCAACCATACAAGCAACATTTTTTCTATATAAGTTATGAAATTACATTAATTTAGGTCATGCCAAACATTGCTGCTAGTAGTGCCACACCCGCACAAATTAAATATGGTATGTGCATGCGCTTTAGTTAGAATCATTAAATTAAATAAACTAAAAAATATTGTAATTAAATAAAATGATAAATATTTTAAATTAAGATGTACGTGTAAACAATGCATCAGAAACAACCCATAGGACTTTCCCAGAACACAGCTTTAGCTGTGTGATGGTAAAGTCCTACAACTGTGCTGTCCACTTTTTTAAGTATTAACTAAATCATTAGCCGATTAATAATTATCACAGACTATATAATAAGAGAATTATACAAAAGAACAGATTTTCTGATTAAACAAATACTAAAAGAACTATAAAAAGCAAACATAGGCTTAAAACACAATAAATGAATTAAACAATAAAATACAAGCACACATTATTCAGAGAGATTAATGTTATTTTGAGAGAAATAAATTACCCCAAAAGCTACTATAATTACAGGTTTAGACTCATTTGTAATTAAAAAATTTAAAATTTTTTAATTACAAAATTAATCACATATTATTACAAAACATTTATAGAAAATTTATGGATTCACATATTTATGTGAATCCGTATCTAGGCAGAGAAGGTGAATCTCAAGTAGATCCAGTTAACTATATGAATATAGTTAACGGATTTGAATATTCTATCGTGGATACCAGTATTCTTTGGTGGTTGAGTTTTAATTAACCACACATCTCAGGAATGGTCAACCTGAGACTGTACAAGATTACACTTCATTTACATAAATGCATATCATCCTCTGAAGTAATACCTTACGGTGGTTCTGGAGACTACAGAGAAAGAGAGTGAACTACAAGAAATAACTCTTATCTATTATCCAAGTATATTATAAAATATATATTTTACTTTTTCTAACCACCATTAACCTTTCAAGAGAAGGCCAATAAAACAAATAGTATATGGATCCTTCATTCTATAATTTTCTATCATGACAATTCTTAGTCAATTAAGAACACCTGATTACTGAATTCCATTAGAGGCCAATTTATATTTTTTAAATTATGATCATAAGTGTAAAATATATATAAATGCTTAGATTTACTTTTAATGTAAAAATTTCTGCAAATTCTAAAAATATAATTTAAAATATTAAGATATAAAATGTTAAAATATTAACAAGTTTGCAATTAAAACTTTTCTATAATTTAATCCACTATCTAAATAATTTGTTTACAACTCTGAAAAATTAGAGAATTATAATAATGAAAAAAATGTTTCAAAAATCTTTTACAGACAAAAAATCCCTCATAAAAGGGATCACATGAATTTGAAGGGTTGTTTCTTGGAAAAAATAGGTTCTCTAAATGGTCAATTGATTCTTAAAATAATCAGTCAAATTTTATTTTTTTGAAAGAATATTACTTAAGGAAAATATCTTCTCATAAAATTATGTATTTAGTCTGTTCACAAAATAGAGAAACCAGATCATGTAAATGTATGTACACATATAAAATCAAACATAAACTTAGAAAAAAAAAAAAGAATTTAAAAAATGGAAAAGTGGAATAATTATCAATTTAGAGAAATAAATCTTTAAAAATGGTGACAAAAAATCCGTAATTATGGTGATGATTCTTAAGTATCACTGGTGTGTTAAATAAACCAATCCAAAAATAATTAAATAGATAAAGATAATGGAAAAAACTTAAAGAAAAGGCAAAAGAGATAATAACAAAGAAAGAAATCTCTATTTGAAATATATAAGTAGTTAAAATTATTTCAGAAGAAATTAGGGCAGAAAATTGAAAACTTAACACAACTTTATTAATACAGTTGAACCTCTAAATAATGAACCTTGATATAATGAAAACTTCGATTTTACAAATTTTATTTCAGAAGAAATTAGGGCAGAAAATTGAAAACTTAACACAACTTTATTAATACAGTTGAACCTCTAAATAATGAACCTTGATATAATGAAAACTTCGATTTTACAAATTTTTTTACTGCACTGTGACATGTTAATAAAACTATGAAAAAATTTACCTCTATTTAATGTATTCATACCTCTATATAATGAAATGGTGACATATTGCATATTAACATAATATAGTATGTAGTAACATACAGTAATTTTTCTGAAAGTTTTTTAAAAATAATGATATTAAATTTAGTATTTTGGACATCTCTGTGAGTTTAAGGTAGCCATTCTTCTGATTTCTGTACCTGTATTCAAACACAAAGAATTCTTGACAAGAATATTTTGTGTTGTACACAATATATATATATACATAAGAATATTCTTGTGTATATCATCCTTGTCAAGAACGACAGGCTATTTTTATTGGTAAAGTGAAAATTCTCTTATAACCCATTAACAATAAAATTCTACCAAAATATATAATCATGTGTTCTGATGTTACTGTTCGCCTATACATTAAAGTAGCGGAATTTCTATAGTACATAGATGTAACAAATAGAATTCTTAGAAAACATTTAACACATATTCTCTCTATTGTTCAGTGCATACATACAGTTCAGCAATAATTTTTTCTGGGGTTAATTCAGCTGGTCTCTGTCTTTGGATAATGTTACTCATGTTATACAGTACTGTACTGTTTCTTTAGTGTGCCATATACAATGTCAAAACGGTAGTGCCTTAGTGTTTTGGAAAAAATAATGCTAAGACACTTTGTGAATAACACTACCTCTATTTAAAAAACCTCTACTTAACAAATTTTTTCTGAGATTCTCAATTTCGTTATATAAAGGTTTGACTGTATAAATATATAAAGCTACTTAAAATTCTCAAAAATATATTAAAAAAATAAAAAAATTTTGTAGTAAATATTAATAACAGAAACTGAAAACTGACCATTGTGGGAGATATTGTTAAGAGTTAAAAAGTTAGTACAAAAGCAAAACATAATAACATACCTGAGCTCTCAACAAATTAAAAGCAATACTTACCTAAAACATTAATCTCAGTGATCTAGCTAACACAACCAACATGTGATCTGCTTGATTCAGCAGGAGTGTAATAAGAAGCTGGCCTCTCCAGAATCCAATTATGATATTGTAATGGGTAGAAAAGTTTTCAAAAAGAAGAAAGAAGAATCTAGAAGGAATGACAAAGGGATTCTTTCTAGAAAAGGACTTATAGAAACGTGTAGAAGGTGCGAAAATAATGAAAATTATTATGCTTGAATAATCCAAAGGGCAGAAGCTTTGAACAATCAAAAGGGATACTGATACTGCAGATCAGGAGATGTAAATGCCCATCTTCGTGGTGCAAGTGGTAGCGTCTCGGCCTTTCATCCAGAGGTCCTGGCTTCGAATCCCGGTCAGGTGTGGTATTTTCACACATGCTACCGATGATTCATCTCATCCTCTGAAGCAACACCTAACACTGGTCCCAAAGGTTAAAAAAAGGAGATATAAATACTGCTGGGGATCAGGGACCACTGGAGTGACAGTTGTTTTCAAGTTTGAGTTTGGTGCAGTATCCGATAAAAGCGATCACAGTAAGTGTTTGGTAACAAAAAAGTGAAGAGTACATCACGAGTATTCAATTTTGGACAGTGGTTGAAAACAAGAAGCTGTTCAATGAGTTAATTGTGAACAGGAGTGTGATAGTACTCCATTCATAAAGTGGAGGGTAGTTCTTTTTGTAAACAGTAAAAGTGAATAATACTTGGCAAAGTGAATTGCATGAATTGTAAATTTTTTGATTATCTTATTGGTTACTCATATAAAGGGCATTTAAGTCAATCCGGGACTATTAATTTTTAATAAATGTAAAACACACTTATAATAGTAAAATTACTTTTATTTCTTGATATAATCCCCACTATATTTATCCCAGCATTTCACTAGTGCCTGGATATCTGCAGGATTAGCAATTTAAAAAGATTTGTCGTTACATCAAAACCAAGATACGACTGACTGCTTCACTTCATCATTGCTGTTAAAATGCTGGCTTCCCAGGAACAATTTCAAGGGCCCGAACAGGTGAAAATTGCTGGGAGCAAGGTTTGGACTATACAGGGGTGTGACAATAATTCCCAGCCAACATCTTGTGGTGGATATGTTGTGTGGTGTGCCTTTAGTGATCTCACAAGGCTGATTTTTCTTGAGAGCATTATGTACATCTTGAAGAACTTTGCAGTAGTACTCACTGTTAATATTGACTCCACGGGGTAGGAAATCAACGTGAATGATGTCATTTTTATCCCAAAAAACAGGTCATAACTTCTGTGGTTCTGAACCACCTTGACTACGATTGCCACTCACTGATGCACGGCCTTCTTTAAAACATTTGCACCACTCAAATGTTTCAATACAACTAAGAGTCTCATCAGTGTACTGTGCAAGGAGTCACGAATAAATCTCACTGGGTTTTATGCCTTCATTCACGAGAAATTTCATTACAGTGCGCTGCTCCAGATATCCATTCACTACATTGGATGCCATGTCTTTATGACTGATTGTTGTTGTTGTTTAATGCTGATTCAGGCCAGCATGTCATGCAGTAATAGCTGACACTTGTCTTTTATGTGTACAACCAACAGAATGTGCAGGAATTTCCATTTACACTCTAGTCTAACAAAAGTCCTGGACTGACATGAACATCCCTCATATTAGTTTCTACTAGTTGTTACAAAGTGTGTGGCAAATCATAATTGTATATTAGTATTTAAAATTTAATTGTTATTGGATTAATTTTGTATTTAATTTGAATTGTTATTTTGTATAAATTACTTAATAGTGTAATAAACTGTACTTTTAAGTAATATTCTTGTTGAACCATGAACAAGTGACAATATCCTCCTGTCTCTAAATGTTTCATACAAAATTTATTCTCTTAATATTTCAATTTTTTGGGTTTTCTTAATATTTAAGTAATAAACAATATATATGATATGTATCAAATATCTATGTACATACAGTTGCATTTTCATATAGATTTATTTAAATCGTCTTTTTCACTGCTAACTAATCTGATAATTTAGTATTTACTTTGGAAATTACATAGAAAGATCTCAAAACATTGTGAAGTACATCATTCATAAGTTAAATATAAAAATTCATAATAACAATTGTGATGATTTTTGAAGCCAATGACAATTCATTTTTTAACAAACCTTTACATTAAATACCTTATTACCTTCACAAAGGAAAGTAACATTATAATATACAGTATATAGTATTAGATAAGATCCATGTAATAAAGCTTAACCTGAAAGGACAGATCAAGTACTGCATATATTTACCAGTAATAGTAAATTATTTAATTAATTTGGAATAGCTAAATTTTTGGGTTTTTTGAATTTATATAGATTGCAATGTAAGCTGAAGAGGATTTCTCAGTGATTTTTTAATAAAACTCAATAGAACATATTTTAATACATTATGTTTGATATACGCTTTCTTGATTCGAAAGAAGGGTTCACAATGAACATTAAATTTTTAAAAAATCATTCATTCATGTAATCACTATGCTGTACTTTGTTTTTCATGTTCTTATCAGAATATCTGTTGAAATTTTGAATTGTATTTAAAGCTTATTAAATAAATAATTTAGTATTAAAAAAAGGAAGTAATTAGATTTAAAATTTATCATAATCATTTTAAGAAAATACCTTTCTTTTTGTTTTCTTTTTCTTCACCCTTTCTTTCAATCATTGATGCAACAGTTTTCTTTGACTTCAGCGATTCTTCAAATGTTCGCATCTGTTTTGGGATGCGAGCTTGTTTACGCCCCCATTCTTCAGAAGACTGTAAGACAGCTTTGAAACACTTTGAAAAATCAAAATCCTATGAATAAAAAGAAATAACTACATTATACATCAAAACTAAACCAAATAAAATAGTTAATTAAATTTATTTAATTGTATAACAATCTAAAACAATAGGTCCCTATTCTTTCTGCAGTTTCTTGAAATATGTTTATTTCTTCTGTTGTTACGTTGTGATAGTCTGACATGAAAAAAATCATCTGTGAAGAGAAAGCAGTTAATAATCATGGACAATCTCCACGTGCCAATTTTGAAAGGAACACTATTTTGCACTACACATTTATTTCTTCATTCATGAATAGCTTTTTGTAAGACACAACTGAAAAGCTAGGTGGGAGTCCATCACCTTACTTTCTATTTTTATTGGGAAAGGACTATAAATTTCACTAAACATTTAACTTTATTTAACATTACTATATTATTATTCAGAAAATTAAAAAATAACATTCTACGAGTCGGAGCGTGGAATGTTAGAAGCTTAAAAAAGGTTGGTAGGCTAGAAAATTTAAAAAGGGAAATGGATAGGGTGAATGTGGATATAGTAGGAATTAGTGAGGTTCGGTGGGAAGAGGAAGGCGACTTTTGGTCAGGTGATTTTAGAGTAATTAACTCAGCGTCAAATAATGGGCAGGCAGGAGTAGGTTTCGTGATGAACAAGAAGATAGGGAGGAGAGTGGAGTATTTCAAAACGCATAGCGATAGAATCATTGTAATAAGGATAAAATCAAAACCTAAACCGACAACGATTGTTAACGTTTATATGCCTACAAGCGCCCATGATGATGATGAGGTAGAGTGTGTATACGAAGAGATTGATGAAGCAATTAAACACGTAAAAGGAGATAAAAATTTAATAATAGTTGGAGATTGGAATGCAAGCATTGGAAAAGGCAAGGAAGGAAATATAGTGGGTGAATACGGGCTGGGCAAAAGGAATGAAAGAGGGGACCGACTTATAGAGTTTTGCACGAAGTATAATTTAGTAATTGCCAACACCCAATTTAAAAATCATAATAGAAGAATATACACTTGGAAAAAGCCAGGCGATACTGCAAGGTATCAGATAGATTATATCATGGTTAAGCAAAGATTTAGAAATCAACTCGTTGACTGCAAAACTTACCCTGGAGCAGACATAGATAGCGACCATAATTTGGTGATAATGAAATGTAGATTGGGGTTTAAAAACCTGAAGAAAAGGTGTCAGATGAATCGGTGGAATTTAGAGAAGCTTGAGGAAGAGGAGGTAAAGAAGATTTTTGAGGAGGACATCGCAAGAGGTCTGAGTAAAAAAGATAAGGTAGAAAATGTAGAAGAAGAATGGGAGAATGTTAAAAAGGAAATTCTTAAATCAGCAGAAGCAAACTTAGGCGGAATAAAGAGAACTGGTAGAAAACCTTGGGTTTCAGACGATATATTGCAGCTGATGGATGAACGTAGAAAATATAAGAATGCTAGTGATGAAGAAAGTAAAAGGAACTATCGGCAATTAAGAAATGCTATAAACAGGAAGTGCAAACTGGTGAAAGAAGAGTGGATTAAAGAAAAGTGTTCAGAAGTGGAAAGAGAAATGAACATTGGTAAAATAGACGGAGCATACAGGAAAGTTAAGGAAAATTTTGGGGTACATAAATTAAAATGTAATAATGTGTTAAACAAAGATGGTACACCAATATATAATACGAAAGGTAAAGTCGATAGATGGGTGGAATACATTGAAGAGTTATACGGAGGAAATGAATTAGAAAATGGTGTTATAGAGGAAGAAGAGGAAGTTGAGGAGGATGAAATGGGAGAAACAATACTGAGATCTGAATTTAAGAGAGCATTAAAAGATTTTAATGGCAGAAAGGCTCTTGGAATAGACAGAATACCTGTAGTGCAGGACTGTACTGTGCAGTGCAGGTGAGCAAGTGACTGATAGATTATACAAACTGGTGTGTAATATTTATGAAAAACGGGAACTTCCGTCAGACTTCAAAAAAAGTGTTAAAGTCATGATACCAAAGAAAGCTAGGAGCAGATAAATGTGAAGAATACAGAAGAATTAGTTGTAACTAGCCATGCATTAAAAATAACTAGAATTGTACAGAAGAATTGAGAGGAGAGTGGAAGAAGTGTAAGGAGAAGACCAATTTGGTTTCAGGAAAAGTATAGGGACAAGGGAAGCAATTTTAGGCCTCAGATTAATAGTAGAAGGAAGATTAAAGAAAAACAAACCAACATACTTGGCGTTTATAGACCTAGAAAAGGTTTTCGATAACGTAGACTGGAATAAAATGTTCAGCATTTTAAAAAAATTAGGGTTCAAATACAGAGATAGAAGAACAATTGCTAACATGTACAGGAACCAAACAGCAACAATAACAATTGAAGAACATAAGAAAGAAGCCCTAATAAGAAAGGGAGTCCGACAAGGATGTTCCCTATCGCCGTTACTTTTTAATCTTTACATGGAACTAGCAGTTAATGATGTTAAAGAACAATTTAGATTCGGAGTAACAGTACAAGGTGAAAAGATAAAGATGCTACGATTTGCTGATGATATAGTAATTCTAGCCGAGAGTAAAAAGGATTTAGAAGAAACAATGAACGGCATAGATGAAGTCCTACGCAAAAACTATTGCATGAAAATAAACAAGAACAAAACAAAAGTAATGAAATGTAGTAGAAATAACAAAGATGGACCGCTGAATGTGAAAATAGGAGGAGAAAAGATTATGGAGGTAGAAGAATTTTGTTATTTGGGAAGTAAAATTACTAAAGATGGACGAAGCAGGAGCGATATAAAATGCCGAATAGCACAAGTTAAACGAGCCTTCAGTAAGAAATATAATTTGTTTACATCAAAAATGAATTTAAATGTCAGGAAAAGATTTTTGAAAGTGTATGTTTGGAGTGTCGCTTTATATGGAAGTGAAACTTGGACAATCGGAGTATCTGAGAAGAAAAGATTAGAAGCTTTTGAAATGTGGTGCTATAGGAGAATGTTAAAAATCAGATGGGTGGATAAAGTGACAAATGAAGAGGTATTGCGGCAAATAGATGAAGAAAGTAGCATTTGGAAAAATATAGTTAAAAGAAGAAACAGACTTATAGGCCACATACTGAGGCATCCTGGAATAGTCGCTTTAATATTGGAAGGACAGGTAGAAGGGAAAAATTGTGTAGGCAGGCCACGTTTGGAGTATGTAAAACAAATTGTTGGGGATGTAGGATGTAGAGGGTATACTGAAATGAAACGACTAGCACTAGATAGGGAATCTTGGAGAGCTGCATCAAACCAGTCAAATGACTGAAAACAAAAAAAAAAAAAAAAAAAAATATTATTATACTAGTATATGTTATTTATTTTTATATATTAATATCGATTGAAAATACTAATTTTTTTTTTTTTATTAATTAATTTTGTTTCTTACAATGCTAATTGATAAAGGTTTTCCTTTAAAAAAAAATACTGGAAAAATACTGGATCATCTCTTTTTCTATATAAAATAACGGTTGTTTCAAAAAGGATGCAACCCCTATTGTTTGACGACATGAATTTATTACAAAAATATTAACGTTAATAAAATACTTATACAACAATATTCAAATTACCTTTAATAACTTTAGAATAGATGTTCAATATGATTTTCTATGATCCCGAGGCATGTACGTACATGTTTCATAACATTTGCAGCCACTTTTTGCAATGTTTGAAATCTCGCTTTAATATTAGCTTTCAATTATCAAGTTACTTACACTTTGTGTAAGATCTGGGGATCTTGGAGGCCACAACCCTTGGCCAAAAAAATTCCCATAACATATCCAGCATTTCATTAGCAGTATGATACGTTACGTTATCCTGCTGGAACTGAAATTCTCCTTTCGTGTAAATCTAACACAACAATAAACTGTTTGATTAAGTTGCGATATACCACACCATCTACAGATATGTCAAAAAATAAAGGCCCTATTACACGACGCCAGGAGATCGCACACCAAATACCAATTTTATGTGCATGTATTGGTTGTTCATGAAATGTGTGAGGATTTTCAGCACCCCATATTTGGCAGTTTTGACTGTTAATGCAGCCATACAATTGAAACTGTAACTTGACGCTGAAATAAACACAATCTAAAAGTTCAATACTGTTGTCATTAACAAGAGAATGAAATCGACGACAATACCATAAACATTTTCTGTGGTCTACTTCTTTCAGTTCTTGAATGACATCAATGCGATAAGCATGCAATTTTAATTTTTTAGTAGCCCTGAAAGCTGCAGATAGTGAAAGCCCAACCTGTGAAGCTAACTTTTGAGCGATTTTCTGGGTGAGCAAGTGAAACATTCTTTTACATTTTCCAGAACTTCTACGGTTAACAGTGATGGCCGACCTGTGCTTTTCCCAGTTTATCATGTACACTCTCAGTCTCACAAAATCTATTAATCGAACGTGATATTGTTGACTTATTAGGAAATGAAGAATTGATAAATTTTACCTGAAACTCGTCTTTCACTTGTTCATAAGATTTATGTGCTCAATAAGTCTCAATAATAAACACACATTCGTCCTTGGAAAACAACGTAGAACAATAGACACAAACTTATACTGGTATAGCACTAGTATATAAGAAGGACATTTCAAATGTTACAAGCTACTAATTAACCTTGAGTACAATGTTGTCAACTGACATGTCGAGAGAAATAAAATTTAAACACCCTTTAGCGACCCTACATTTCCACTTATGCTCTTTTACCCTGTATACTTTTACTAATATATATTAGTATATAAATATTTTTAAATAATCTTAAAGTGAAATAAATAAAAAAATACATTTCTAAAATAGAAAAAATAAAATTCATGTTGAAATCACAAAAATATACAAATTCAACAAATACAAAAATGAAATAAAATACATTAAAAAAAGTCATAACTTACCTGAAAATACCTTCCATTTTGTAAATCTTCTTTATATTTATCTCTAAATTCTAAGTGAATATCATCTAAAAATTTATCTACATAAGATAACTGAAGTATCTTTTGGAATGCTACAACAAATATTAATTCAAATTCATTGTCAAGTTTATATTTAAGTGTAAGGGCACTATGCTCAAAACTATTGTTGCCTGTACGCTCCTGCAATGAAAGAAAAGTAATAATTTGTAACTGCTATTTATAAAAATTTTAACCATCAATATTTGGTGATTATTTAATTAAACATAAAATAACATCTTGTATGAATGACAATTATCTGGTGTGTATGACAGTTGCATACCAAATCAACCAAAAACAGGTGTCATTCAGCTCTGCAAGTGATACCTTCACTCTGCTTGTATAGTGACTATCATTACTCTTACTACCTCTGGTTAGTGGTGCTCTTTGTACCAGAGTGTTTAATATATGAGGAGTATTTGAAAAGTCATGGAAAAGCAAAAGTTGAGCTCATAGTACACTGTTAAATCCATTCTCAGATTGTCCACATCTCTGCAAGGAGCATTCATTAAGTTTCAATCATACATTTATAATTCTGTTGTTGGGTGTCATCTGAGTCAATCAAGTTTGTACATTGAGAAAAACGGATGAAAGAGAATTTCATGTGGTAATCATCAAACATTATTTTTTGAAACGTAAAACTGCAAAGGAAACTAAAGAAACGCTGGCTAAATATTTTAGTTTGTCAACTCTATCAATAAGAACAGTTTATACGTGGTATGGTATTTTTGGAGTGACCATGTAGCGCAAATGATGCTGAATGTTCTAGATGGCCTGTTGAGGTTACAACTGCAGAGAATATTGAAAAAAAATTCACGATATGGTAATAGAGGATACAAGAATGAATGTTTTTGATATTGTTAAGATAATAGGCATTTCAAATGAATGGATCATATTTTACTAGAGTATGAGAAAACTTTCAGCAAAATGAGTGCAACATATATGCTCACAAATGACTAAAAGGAATGAACAAACAAACATTTCTCTAAGCACGGTTCAGGTAGTTTCAAATTAATCAAGAGGAATTTTAGCACCGTTTCATAACAGAGGGTTAAAGTCAGGAAATTTGCTCCAAAGAACATGAACATCATTCCATCAGTAGGAATGATGATGGGTCTGTTAGGATGCTTGTGGCATTATCTTCAATGACTTTCTGGAGGAGGGTAAAACGATAATTGGACAGTATTATGAACCTTTGTTGATTGGATAAGTCATACTAAAAGGACAGAATCAAAAAACTTGACCACTGTTGGACTGAGGAAGAGTTTGAAAAATATTATACTGAGAAATAAAAAATATGTTTTCTTAACAAATTATCTTCTTTATTTTTGTATGAACTTATTAAGCAATCCTTGATGAAAGGCTGGGTTAAATAATGTTAAAAGAAGAAAATATGTATCCTTTTCAGTTTTGAAACAATAAGTGTAGATAATGTTCCTGTTTAAAGATATAGTATTTAATGTATTAATAATCACATACAATTAATCAGATTCATCGATAAACAATTCATGTCATTATGTTCCAATATAAAAAAAAATTTAACTAAAATGATACCTTCTAAAACATAAGTTCTGTTTTTATATCAAGTAAAAATTAAATATAGGAAAGTGTCCATAGAAATGGTTTGACAGAGGTGAGATGACTCTGAATTTAACGACACTGAATAACAAATAGAGTAGGAACACTAACAGTAGTGTCTTGGCTGATAGGTGTTGCAGTAACACTTGCTTGCCAATTGATTATAATGTATTGTATTTTCACCACTTTGTTGTCTCTTTTTTAATAGACTGAATCTAATTCAGTACATAATACTCTGAAACAAAATTCTTATTCTTTTTTATTTGTTAACTTATTTTAATATTATTAAGCTGTATTCTACTAGCAATGGAAAATCAGTAACGTTTTTTACTAATTTTAGGAATAACTTTTTAGCTAAAATACTGGATGTTTAATTTTTTTATCGAATAAAATAATGTAAACTCTTTTTTTTAAACAAGTTTAATTATTTAAATATTCTTAAAACCTTTTTCTCCTGTCAAAACATATGTATACAAATTCACCTTCTCTTATATAGAAGTTTATTTAATTTATTTGTTTGTCAATATACAAGAGATATAACTTCTATCATTAAAAGATTATGTTGTAATTGACAGTTTGTAGGATTCTGTAACATCAGGGCATGCCGTTGCTGTGCAGCTTTAGATCACTTCCATCTACTTTATGTTCACCTCCTGCTTATTTACCATCTCTGTGGAAGTCAAGCCACAGGCGTTTGTTGTATACTGATTACTTGTTCATGATGCATCATTTACTAACTACTACTTTGACAAAAGAAAGCGTCATTTTTTTCTTTTTCTAATTTTGTATGTTTCATTTTTATTATATTACTTTTTGTTACTGTCTGGCAAACTTTCTCTGATTATAAAGACTGAATAAAATAATGTGATGAAGCTTTCTGAAGACATAATACTGATCAATTTATTTTAAATAATAATCATAATTACCAAGGTTATATATGAAACTTCACGTAAACTACACTCATCTGATAGTGTTGATGAACTGCAATTTTTTAACAAAATCAATTACTAAGATTGAACAAAGGGATTAAACCTGAGTGATCAGGAATACTAGAAAAAATATGATATTTAAATTGAAAACCAATCTTGATGAAAAATTATGTTAATTTGGAAAACTCACCAGAATGTTTCACGAGCAGAATATAAACATATATCAGATTTCTTAAAATTTTGCAAATGGCATGATATTTTGAGGTATAATATAAGTGATTTAAACTCAACTAAAATTCATTTTAATGAATAAAAAGTGTAAAAAAGCCATTTGAAAGAATGGTCTCTCATTATAGTGGAAATCTGTGAAACCAGAAAAAATATGTAACTTCCAATTACTTCACAATGTATAAATCCTAAATAAAATGTAAACACTAATTCAGAATTTATTTTTAGATGTATGCTATGTTAATGGGAGATAATTCTTCCCAGTCTTTCTAGGAACAATCTAAAAGAGAACATATTAAGTTTTTTCTTTAAAACAGAATTCTAAAATGAATCATACTACACATAATGTAGGGTATTCCTGATTTTTAGTTTGATACAGGAAGTTTGTGTTAAAAGGAAATGTGTATTGGAATCTATGTAAATTAATGAAACCTGTTGCAAGTAATATTGATATAATTACATATTTTTTTTGCTATCTGCCACTAATGTTTAATTAATTTTATGATATTGTGCTCTGTGTTTTTATCATATTATACTTTACATTTACGATTTATTAAAATATTTCAATATTCCTGATTCATTTAAACTGATGAGTTTTATCAGTGATTCACCAAATGCAAAAGTTTAACTTTCTTTATATATATATATATTTTTTTTTTTTCTTTTGTTTGATTTAATAACATTGTCTTATTTAGTTTTATTTCAATATTTTCCATTATTAATAAAATGCCTGTAAATAAATATTAATTAAACAAATAAATAAGTAATAGGTTAAAATGATAGTTTAAAAAAAATCACAGCAATAAAATGCAATATAATAAAAATAAACCTGCAATAATCTGTAAATGGATGGACAAAAAAAGGCAAAGTAAATGATAATGAAAAATACACAGTACTGTTTGGTCTCATTACCAAGCGAAAGGTTGTCTACTAGACAATATGGTTTTAGAAAAGGCAAGATCCTTGGTCGATGCTATAGCGAGAGTGATGGAAACTGCGGATGCAGTGGCTAGGGGGACAAGGCACACCAGACGTGTCCCATTGGTGATCTTTGTGGACATCAAAAATGCATTTAACAGCATCAAATGGGATGCTATTTTGAGTCAGCTGTGGCCCCTTACTTGGTTTGGATGGTTCAACAATACCTGGTGAATATGGAGCTTTCAGATCAGGTATTCTTGTAATTTCTCATAATTTCCTCCAGGAAATTATGAGCATTATGTTTAGCTCATAACGGTTATGCATGCTTAATGGTTGGAGTCGTTAAAAGGGAACCACTTGGTCCTGTACTTGCAACGTTAATAAAAGTTCCTTTTTCTCAGTAACCATCATAGCTATCAACATTGTTTGTTTTGTTTTAAAGAACATATATTTTTACGTATTTTGAACAACACAATAAATAATAAACATTGAAAAAACATAATAAAAATAATGTTTTATAATATATTTAATTTTTTTTTTACATGCGTCTGATTTTTTAGAAGTTTTTGTGTTGGAATTTTGTGCTGTATTTTAAATATTCTTAGTTCCACTAGTACAGCTTTTTGTGCTGAACAACCCAAAACAAAATTGAAGGCGATATCTCTAATAGTTCTTGAGAAAAAGTAATAAAATCATTGAAAAAGTAAATTTACAGAAAACGCAAAATAAAAAAAAATTAATAGAGGCCTATTTCTTTTAGTACATTCCTGCTACACATGATGGATCTTCACCTTCCTCTTCCTCAATCAGATCTTCTAGCCTCCTTTTTACAGGGTGCCTATATCCTTCCTAATTTTTTTTCTCAAGTTCTAACTGAGCTTTTTCCGCAAGCTTTATATGTTGTAGGTCCGGCAACCTCATTACACTGACACAATGTTTACCAGGTTCCAGTCCAATTTTCAAGCGATTTACATTTTCCAATATGTCCATCATCAAAATTGTATTACAGCTTGAGATACACCAGATTTCAATGTAGTTTGCTGTATAAATGTATGCTTACACACATAACTTCAAATTACATAATTTAGCAACTCAGTGTTTCCTGGAAGGGATTTTTCTAGCAGCTCAGGGTTTGCTAAATCTTGAAAACCGGTTTTATAAATTGCATTATCTTTTCGGGCAAATGGAAATTATTTGTCAATGATATTTTTCTCCTCTTTTCAAGGCTTGTTGGAACTTGCACCAAGTTCCACTATCTTTTGGACACGAGTGATGTAATGGATTCTCATTTGATGAAATTACGTGAAAATAATCTAGTTACATCATTAACAGTTTTATTGGTTTTTCTTCTAATTGCCGGTCCATAATAGGTCTGTAGTTGCAGGATGGCAGCATCAGTTAGATTATTTCTGCCTCCAAGTGGAGCCCATCAGGTAGTTTCTTGGTTTTCTTTTTGAGGTTTCTTAATCTGGAGCCCATATGCTTCTGAATGTGTCATATGCATTTGATTTTATTTAATACTGTATCGTTCCCGTAAGGCTGGCATGAAGATACTTCAGCAAAGGCCTTACAATCACCATCACCAAGGAATTCAATATAATGAACATTGTACGATGATACAGATCGCAGAGGAATTTTTACAACTCCATGTACTTCCATTGCTCCACCTGATCCTAAACGATCAGCAATGCAATTATTGTTCAGTTTATCTTTATAATTACAGAATTTTTAAATTCTGTATTAATATCAACTACTTTATTATCAACTACTTTTCCAGTTATTGAGACACACAGAACACTTACAAAACACACATAATAACTAAAGAACTCCTCACTACTTGCTCTACGCAAAGCTAACCAACACAAAGCCCAAGGCAAAACAGTAATCAGCTGTTATAAATAAACAGAGTTCTTCTACAAAGAGTTCAGGTTAGCCAACTTGAAATTATAAAAACATCCGAAATAAAGAAAATCCCTCTAAAAAATTATTTACTGCTAGAACTACTCTGTATTAACCAGAATTGGAATCTTTTGAAAAACACACTTGTAGAAAATACATTTATTCTAACACTTCTTGTAAGATATCGTGTTTTATATGCCATTTTAAAGAGCTAATTCTAATGTTTAATAATCCATAAAAAACAAAGTTTGATTTTTCGAACAATTTTTTCCAAGTGGTCCCCTTAAAATCTAAGGGTGAACATTGTAATAACTAAAGTGATGCTTATTTTAAGCCTATTTATGCTGATAACATTCACATAATTAAATGTTTTTGAATACTCTAATTTAACTTAAGTAGACAATTTCTACAAATTAAACTGCAATGATGTTTAATTTTTTTATCACCTCATGTATGTATGAAAAAATCTCTCTACTTTTAAATAAACAAAAACCTGAAAGTGGAATGTCTTTTAATGTTCTTTGTTGAGTTTTTTGATTAAAGAAGAATTATGTGGGATTTTATTTATAAAAAATGTATAAAGTGCAATAGTGAAAAGTATGTTCTAATATCACTTTTCATTGAGAGGCATAAGTTTTTTAAATCTGAAAAAACGCATATAAAAAATCATTTAATAAAAAAAAAGTCCTTTCATCTCAAATGTACAATAGATTCAATAAAAAAAATGATTATATGATATCATTAATCATATTTAAATTAAATACTTTTTAACAGTTAATTAAACAGGGATCTTTTTTTGTATTTTCATTTATTAACTTATATTAACCTTGTATTGTCACAAGGTTCAGCATTGAAGGTACTCAACACAACAGCAAAACATTTCTATATATCAAAAACAAATTTAAAACTACAAGTTGTGTTTTTAATACTTTAACTTTTCAATCTGCCATTCAAGCATTGATTTGATTGAAATACAAAATTAAGAAAATTATTTTTCCTAAATATCATGAAATATATAGCTTACACAAAGTTTTATTGTTGCTATGTAATACTTTGAATATTGATTTTACTGTAATTACATAATATTTTTTCTTCTGATAATTAATTTCATTCTCAATGAAGGGCAATTTTTGATTTTTTTGTTTGTTTTTGTACTGCATTATATTTTGGTGATAATTTGTTAAGGTTGGGAAGCTTAAAAATGTAGTAGTAACATATTGGAGAAAAGGTTAAGGTTAGCATGCTATTTTTTCAAGTTAATTAGTGGTGGCTACAGAATTTAACATGCATTTAGTTAATTAATATGATATTTGATCAGGATGACTTAAAATTGACATTATTATGTTATTGAAATGATATATAAATTGTTCAGTCCAGATAATTCGGTATGCGAAAAATATTCTGAGCTTGCAATCGACGTTATCGAATAAATAAATCAGTGTAGATCACAAAAATATGTTCATCATTAACCTAACCTAACTATTAAGTCGATACAGCACACGCTCAAATGATTTACGATATGCCACAAGTTAAGAAAAAAATTCTTACCTGAAGTATAACAGTTTTGATTAAGGCATTTACGGATGGCGTAAATATCTGACTAGTTCCCTGAAAGCACCAAAGCACGATGCCACCTTTACTAAATATTGTAAATAGATCCAACATCTTTCTACTATAGACAACACTTTACTAACAGCTGTGTTATGATTGTTCAGTTATACAATCTCATCGATGGTAGTCGTCGCGTCATCAGATTGATCGATTAAATTCTATAATAGAAATTAGTTGAAACCTTAAAAATGCCTAC
Source organism: Lycorma delicatula (assembly GCF_047948215.1). Lineage (NCBI taxonomy): Eukaryota > Metazoa > Arthropoda > Insecta > Hemiptera > Fulgoridae > Lycorma > Lycorma delicatula. The sequence goes on from NC_134464.1 coordinate 6,058,676, forward strand.
GATAAACATCATGCATCAAAAATTTATAACTAACATACTTTCGTAATCAATAAATCATCATGCTCAAACCTAGCCAATAATGAGTTGTATAAATTTATAATTTTTAATGAAACCTTCCCTGAAAATTGTTAAAACAAAATTTTAAAGCAAAGATTCTACAGAGAAACAAATAGTGTTATCTGGGTTGAGCTAATGAAAAATTAAAATATTATTGTTATTTTGCGGAGTCTGGTTGTTGTTTTTTAGAGCTCTTAAAAATCATTGTGAAATAAGTATCAACGGTATGAACTATTAAGATTAGTTTGGCAATATTGTGTACACATATGATCCGCGATCGTTTATTTCCACGTCGAATAGTTTGTGATATTATGACCTTGATATCCTTGTTATGAAATTGATTCATGATTTTTTTTAATAAATACTTTGGATCATGTTGAAGAGGAGCGCTTATTGGTAATTTTTTAACACATAGAGTAATAAATTACCGGTTTGTTCTCTTCTTGAAATATATGTTCGATTACGGTTGTCTGGCGATGAGTTTTTTTTCACGTTTCATATTGCGTTGCATAGTGGCAGCCATTTCATGATAGGCCTAGCCTGCGCTCACATGACCTACTGTTTGTCCCCGTGATCAAAGAATTAGTTTCCTGGCAAATTCAAAACTTCAGTTTCTAATTCCATGGATATGATAGATCATAGTTTGGAAAACAGGTATTTTGATGTCTTAGCATAATATAATGTTTCGGTGTGATTGGTGGAAAATGTATTATTTGTTTTCTTTTTATGTGGTAAAGCTATTATTTTGAAAGTGGGCTTTGCCTAACCTAGGAATGCTTTACAATAAACTTGCGAATGCATTATTTTAGCCGAATTAATATGAATAGTGGTTGTTTTGTTTTGTTACTTGCTGATTAAAAGTAAGTGTAGTTTACATACTTTAGAGAAATTGTATTTTTTGGGGTGTATGCTTAATATGGTTACAGGTATGTGGCGTAATTAGTATACGTTAGTTTTGTTTATGTATGTGTTTATTATTATATTTGAGAAAGTAATTTACAACAAAATATGAGGTACCTAATTTACCACGTCTATTAAAATTTAATTTTGAAAACCTTTTATTTAGCGTATTAGATTATGTACAGTATTCAACTTCTGATTATAAATATAATCTTGAATCTATTGTGGACAAATTATTTTTTGAAAGGATGTAATTAACGTGGTTGGAAAGTGTTTGAAAATTGTGAGAATTTTTAAAATAACGTTTTGTATTTTTGTAGTGAACTTATTGATTGCCCTGAATGTATAGTTTTTAATGCTGTAAGTTGGTATATCGTTAAGATTAAATGGCAGGAGTTTTAAAAGTTCTGTTGATTAAAATGTGGACATTCATTTTCTGTAGTATATTTGCTTGTTTAGGAAAAATTACTTAAATCCCATGTTTCACTTAGGTACACTGTGAATCATCAGTTTGAATATTGTAGGAGAGTTTTAGTAGTTTATAAATCTGTACTAATTTTTATACGTGTTAAAAATTCTTGCACTTGTTTGGCTTATAGATTTTGTAGTATAAATTCTTCATACTAGAGGCTAGAATGGACGTATGTGGTTTCTCATGTTAGATAGTATGTAGAAATCATAAAAACTTAACTTTCTGCCAGTCTTATGGCCTGTTATTTTGGGTAGCCTGGATATCCTTGCTTATTTTCTTGGTCAATCTTCTAAGGCTAATGCTTGTCTGTGAATGTATTTGTGCGCTCATGTACACAATCACCATATATCATTTCTAAAAACAGAATTTCTTGTAGGGCAATTAAAAAAATTGTTTTAATAAAATTCGTTGAATAAGTTCATTTTATTGATTGATCTGTGCTTTAATTTATTTACTAATGGCCTACATGAAGTTGAATAAATGTTTACTAAATTGGATTGTAAAAGAAACTTGTGTTTGCACTTTAGGGTTATGCAATTGGGATGTTATTCCTGAAAAAAACAAAGATTGGAAATTTTTTGAAGAGATAAATTTTAAGATTTTTTTAGAAGAAACAATTTATTACACAAATACAAAACGTTTAGCTTGATTTTAAAAAAAATTATAATATACTTAAAAGTTGTGAAATTTGTTAAAATTTTTATCTGTACTAGTGAAATAGTTGTAACATGTAGTATTAAAACATAAAGTAGTATAATGATAAATAATCTTTCTAGCAAAACCTTATGTTACTCACAAAATTTTTCTTTGTGAGTTTAGTGTGCTAATATGTTTAGTGATTATTTATGAATGAAATTTAGTAATAATGTTGAAATAAATTTTACTAAATAGTAGAAAGAAAAATTACTGAACTGTGAGGTATATATTTTTTAGTTAAATTTGTGATGGTTCATCAAAGAAGATGGCTGAAATAGAAAAATATGCAGGAACGTTTTAGTGAACATATAAGAAAATTTCTGTTATAAGGAATTTTCTGTTCAGAAAATAATCAAACTTTTTTTAATCTTATTTTTAATTTTACAGATTGTTGTTCCTTGTCCCCATTAAAGTATTCACCCTATTCACACAGCAGGGTTTGCACTTCATAAAGCAGTCCTGGATAGCTTCATTTGAAATGGCCTTTAAGGTCTGTGACAAATTTGTTTTAACATCATAAATAGTTTCAAAACTGTATCCTTTCATCACTGATTTTAATTTTGGAAATAATAAAAAATCACAAACAGGCCAGGTCTAGTGAGTAGGTTGTCTTGCCACAACTTTGATTTCTTTTTGCTGATTTTTTTTTATATAATCATTGTAAAACACCTTGAGAGTATTGCATGGTTCACTGTTTCACCTGGAGGCAAGAATTCAAAATGCACAATTCCATTAAAGCAAAAAAAAACAGACAGCATCACTTTGACATTGGATTGAGACTGATGTGCTTTCTTGGGGCGTGGAGATCCTTTGCCAATCTATTGTGATGATTGAATTTTTTCCTCAGTGTTGTAGCTGTAAACTCAGCTTTTGTCTCCCGTTAACAGTCGTTTGCATGAATATTTCATTGTCATTGGCTTGTTCAAGAAGTTGACGACAAACGTCCACTCGATGTTCTTTCTGCTGTTCGGTCATCAAAGGAACAGACTTTGCTTCAATTCTATGCATATTAAAATTTTTCAGACAAAATGTTATGGCACGATCCAGTCGAGATGCTACCGCTTCTGCAAGTTCCCTGATAGTCAGTCGGCAATTTGCATATAACAGATCATTGATTTTCTGAAAGCGGGGTCTTCAGTTGAAGGCCTTCCGGTCGAGGGTCATCTTCAATCGACTGACGATCATTTTTAAATTGTGAAAACCATTCATAACATTGCGTACGAACCAGAACATCATCTCCACAAGCTTGTTTCAAAAGTTGAAATGTTTCTGTGAAAGTTTTTCCCAGTTTCATGCAAAATTTGAAGTTGTATCGTTAGTCCTAAAAATCACTACTAACACTTAAGCACACTGCACTCAAATAACAATAACATGAAAACTAAACAAGACATCAGTAATCCAAGAACATGTGGTTACAGAGTGGAGGTTATGTGGAACACAATGCTGCCAACTGTACGCCACTAAATATCACCATTTGCATGCAATTAAAAATGTTAGGTTATTTTCTGAACACACCTCGTGTTAAATCTGAATAAAATATTGTAAATAATACTATAAATTAAATTATAAATAAATTATACACTTGCTGTGTTAAATAAAAAGTACTTGAGATACCATTTTTGTTTTAAAATTACAATATTTACTAATAAATTTGTATTTTTATGGTTATTTTTAAAGGAAGTATTTGTTATTAAATTTGAGTATAGTACAAAACTATATAAAATAATTTGTTAAAGAATTGATGAATTGGTTAAAATTCTTTTTAGAAGATAATAAATGGAGGTGTGAATTTTAAACATTAAATCTTGTGCTTTAAGCATGCTTAGAGAGAGAGAGAGAGAGAGAGAGACCTGGTTCAGTAAAAAAGTAAATTGGTGGTATTGCAGTGTTATCAAGTTAACAGTTTTGCAATATTTGTAAACATATTGTATTAATATTACTAAATTACTCTTATTAGGTGCTATTAAAAATATAGAGAAATTGAATTTGTGAATAAATTTCTACTTGAAAATAATTTTCTGAAGTAGAATTAACATTGATGTTCAATTTTTCACGTATGATTGTATTACCATTAAAAATAAAAAAATGGACACTTATAAAATTACATAATATGGTGCTAGTGTAATGAATACTTACCTAAAATTTATTTGTTTTGATTACTCACGTTTTATTGCTGATTTTTTAAAATTTTGTTAGAAGAATAGGTTAGAAAATCTTTCTATTTGTAGGTAATTTCATATAAAGTAGTAGTTTGTATTTTTGTTTTTATTGTGGTAAACATAATGTTGGTTTTATTAGCTAATTTATGAGGTTTATTCCTTTAAAAAAATTCTTTGTTTAATTTTTGAAAAAATACTCTTAATTAATTGTTATTTTGGTTATCAAGGCTGTACTGCAGTGCAGTAATATAAATTTCACGAAGTGGTAAATGTATGACAAATGACAAATCTTAATTTTTTTCTCCAGATTAATTTCTTTTAAATTATATTTTCAGTCAGGATAAGGATAATGATGATATAGAAGACAAAGATATGATTACTGCTCATTCATTAACTATAGTAGAAGAAGAAGGTTCCCTTGGTTCTACAGATGATCAAACTGGTTCTCAGGATCTTGGTAACAGTCAGAGCTTATTAGATTCCACAGAAGATGAATTACATTATCAGTTTCAGTCTGGTGAAGGAGGTAATGATTTAATATTTATCCTTTTTTATATTACTGGTGTTTGTATTTTTATGATTGAATTATAATTATTTACTGCGATTACTTATCAGCTTAAATCCAGTATAAGTGGTGGTTATTTTATTGGCTAAGAGTGATTTTAATATCATAATGTGCTTCGATAATAAAATAACTAGACAGATTTTTTATTCACGAAGGTGGAAATACCACCTAGTGAGCAGTCCATGGATTATGCCTAATCTGCTTTCTGGAGACACTGCTCAGTGTCAGGAAAGAAAGGACCTTATTTTGTAAGACATTATTACATTATGAAGAGATTGAATATAAAATTTTTTATATAAATTCAAGGGATTTTCCATCCGAGTCTGTACAGTTGATAAAGCCATGTAGGATATAGGATATCGCAATAGGGATTCATGCTTACCTTGTACACTGATATTTAGGTCTGTACAGTTGATAAACGTAAGTAAATAGGCATACATACCTTATACACTGATATTTATATGTTTATCACAGTTCAGAAATGGTAAGGAAACTCTGAAGATAAAGATGGGTCGGGATGTCAAACTTCTGTTAATAAAACTCATTGCTAAAGTTAAAGAATGGATTTAATAGTATTGTTATGTGATCGTGAGAATGATAGCAGATAATTTTTATGTTAACAGAGGGAATATTTAATAAATTATAATAAAAGAAGATTTTGACAAGAAGATAATGGCTTTCCAGTTTCTATCAAATTTATCATCAGATGACTGAAATATGGACATGTACATTACAAGAGACATCCTTGAAACTACTCAGAGAAAAAAATAATTTTTAATTTAGTTCAGGAGAAGAAAATTTGGTATTTTTTCTGTGATCAAATAATTAAATATCAAAGTGCTGAATGGAGAGCATCTGGATCATTGAAAGGCAAGAAAATTTATCTTAAAAGATTTTATGTAAATATTCTGGAATGTTTATAAAAATGTTTCACCATGTTGAGCCTGGATACTTTATACCAAGCAGTTGGTTTTTTCTTCTAAACAATGCACCCACTCGCTTTATAATAGTTTTCAGGGAATTTTCGGCTTAAAAAAGTGTGTTTGCTTAATCATTCCCCTCTTTCTTGTACTGTCGTAAAGTGATTACTCCCTCTTTCCAAAATTAGAGTTCCTGTTGAAAAAGCATTTTTGGACATTCATGTAGTTGAAGTCATCCGTGGAATGTGACAATCATGTCTTAAGTTAATCTTAAAAGAGAACTTCCAGAGGTTGTTGTTACCATCATTGCTAGATTGTGCTATCACTTTAGGATTAACTTTAAGTAATGTAAATAATATTAAATTGCTTATTTCCCCTCCGAGAAAATAAACAAATTACTTGTTTTCTGTCTCATTATTTAATGATTAGATTACATTTAGAAGATTATTTCTCCTAGCATCCTTTGTATGATTTTTTCTCTTAACATTTTATGAAATTCTTCCTGTTACCTAATAAGTATAACTAAATAATTGAGAAAATGTGAAATAAATAATGA